>NC_072793.1:42202500-43595610 GCF_028583425.1 Eublepharis macularius
ATACATGTGTATTACTAAGAATGTGTTCCAATCCATATTTCCATGACAAACCTGCAATGTGATGTTGCATAGACCAAGATAAGATCGTAAATGCCTGACCTGTTAGGCTCCCCCTGGCACTGGTATTCTAGCTGTTCAGGACAGGACACAGGAGGGAAAACCACTCAAATGGTTTATGTGGTTATTTCACTGAAACCAGTAGCTTTGTTTCGCTATTTTTCTAGACAACTTGAGGGCCCATGAGTAACTAAGGGAGGGAATGGAAATCCTATACTGCCCCTCCAAATCTCACCTCCAGCATTCTCTAAACTGTCAGGTCTGAGGAGGCTGATTGCTCCTGTGACCTCCCCCCTCCCCCTTTCCTTTAACTGACACTCAACTGCTTTCTCAACATGTCTTCCCTTCTGAAGTATTATCGTAATCCTCATCAGATTTTTTTTAGTTTCTTTTTTCTTACAGTTAATTTACAAAGTCATATTTCTTGCATACCTTGAAAGTATTTAGAGAACCCTACCTTTTCTGTGGGTGGGTGGCCCAGTTTTGCTGCTGTTGTCCTCCACACAACTGCTTTTAAGTAGTGTGACAGGATTTTAGCATGCAATCCTAAACAGAATTACTCCAGTCTAGGCCCATTGCACTGTAGGGGTTTTATTCCAATATCACAGAAAGAAACTAAAAGTGTAGGTGTGAGAAATAGGTAAGTGGGGCAACTTTTTTTTAACAACTCCTACTCCTTAGCATTAAACAGTAGCCTAAAATAAAAATATAAGGGCCGTCGTCACACGGGCATCTCTTCTGTTAAATTTACAGCATATAGCGTCCTACCTGTTATCGGCACAGTAACGTTTCTTTGGGTCACCTAACGGCTCTTTGCGCCACCAGCTGTCCACACCGAAGCACTCTGTTCTGTTCTCTCTAACCACGCAGAAGCAGCTCCCCCCCCTTTTTTTATCATTCTGACGTTTAATTCCGCTATAACGGAATAACAGCATATAAACATTCCGTTAGAGCAAAACATTACGACCCTTTTGTTTTTCCAACTTTGAAATTATATAAATAGTCCTTTGCCCGCAGAAAACTCCCTGTCTGACGTGATCCCCATCGCTGAAGACTCTGCCATGGCGATTGAGTCATTTTTACTTCAGCAGAAAGTTTGCATTATGGCGTTATGGCGTTATAAGGACATAATAAAATAAAAAGGGGAGTCGCAGGAAGAAATGGATTCTGGGATTGAAGGGAGGGCATAGGACGTTGTGAGGCGAAATACATCGATGTGAGGCATTCACACTGAGGCACAAAATAGCGCGACTATCAAGCACAAAGCAGAAGAGAGAAAATCGCTACAGTGTTGGAATAAGGTGGGTGTTTGCCGGGAAATAGTGCCATTTTAGCGCTAAATAAAAGCCCGTGTGATGACGGCCAAGGTAAAGGCTACTGTATGTTGGTGTGTGTGTGTGTGTGTTTGTAGTGGGTTGATTCTGTACATCAGACTGGAACAATAAAAAAAAATGGCAACCACGGGAGGAAGGGTGTTTTTATACTAACTCTGGTGCATGCTGAAAGGAGAGAGTTTGGCAGAGGCAACTCATGTGTTCTCATCTTTTTAAAATTCTGCTAGGTTTTTTTGCCTGGGAGCTATAGCAAGAAAACATGTACGAGACTGCCTTATGTGAAGACAAACAAGTAGTCTGTTGTCAATATTGTTTACTGTAACTGACAGCAACTCTCCTGCATGTCAGCTTGAGGTCTTTAACATCATCTACTACCTGATGCTTTTTCACCTGGAGATGTTGGGGTGCGGATCTAGGACCTTCAATCAGATGCTCTGCCACTAAGCCATGAGCCTTGTTAATATAGGTGTGCTAAGGAAAGGTGGTAAGGAAAGGTAGACAAAAAAACCCTAAAAGGAATGGGCAGGAAAAGCCACACTTTCAATAGAAATGTATATGGAATTTCCCCCAATGTGTGACCGGGCAACACAAGCACAGAAGGATGCATTGTGCCGCTCATCGTGATTTCTATACCTACTTTTACAAAACAGTTATTTCAGAAAAAATAACTCCTCCAGTCTGTCTCTGTTTTAAAAGCTGTTTTCCTGTATATCCTCTAAACGCGTTCAGAGAAATATATCTTGTATTTTTTTAGAAATAAGAGCCAATTCTCTTTTGTGGGGAAAAAGACTTTGTACAGAAACTCAGAATTAGGCAAGGTGCTGCTCATGCGCAGCTGTAAATTCAGTGGCCCTATTATCGAGGGGGACAGAACAGAAAGTATCTCTCTGCAGCCTAATAAAGCTTACAGGGTTGTTTTGATGATAAAATGGAGGGGGGCATGAATAGTGCCAAGCTCACCTTGGAGGATTGGTGGAATATAAATGTGAGGAACAGTCTAGGGGAGAAATGCATGGTGGGCATAGAGGGAAGCAAATATTAGCTTTTCCTTGCTAACACCATGTGATTTATTTTCATATGATGTTTGGGTTGGGTATAGGTGATGAAGGAAGTAGATGGAATCTGTCTGGTGCTCCTTCCTGACTCAAGGCAGCATTGATGGTAGCTCAGCTGCCCTCCATCTTTGCATAATATAGAAAGGAAGAGCAAAGTGTGAATAACAGCTGGAGTGATATATGAACACCCTACCAAAAAACGATACTTGAGGCTATATTGCTGCTCAGCTTTGTCTGGAGCTACACTCTGCTCCCTTTTATCTTATACTACATCACTCCAAGAATCTGCCTCAAGGAGCTGTTGTGGGGGTCATGAAAGCTGGTTTCTCTGTGAAATGTGATAAAAATGTTCCTTTATCTGACTCCAAGAAGGCAGTCACAATATTTACACAAGCCTTATGGAGCGCCACTGGTCCCTATGGCCACAGCTCTCTGAAGCAGAGTTACAGTCTCTCCCCTTTCCTCCTCCAACCGGCCTGTTCCCCCCACTGAGCCTCCGGTATTCACTGGCTGAGATTGCTCACATTCCTGGGTTTACTACTTCACTTTACCACCCAGAGATGCTGGCCACAACAAATCATGTTTCTCAGCCTGTGGAAAGCTCCTGTCTCTACTTGGAACAATAAAGCCGGAGGCATTTTGATGTATTTTGGTCCCAACAGGATGGGAGCAAGATGTGTCGAGGCTTGAGCTGACGTTCAATGTTAACAGCAGTCCATTTCCTTCACAGCACTACCACTGAAGCAATTGCAGACCTGCAACCAAAGGGTGACAATTCTGCACATATCATAAAGGACGGAAGCCTTCCTTCAGAAGCGCTTGTCTGGTTGCAAAACCAAGGAAACACGACCAAAAGAAATGGGCGGGGGGGGGGGGGTGGTGTTAAAAGGGGAAAATATTCTGAAACTCTGGAGTATTTTTGCAAGGGGGAAGGGGAGATGAACGATTTTCTGGTTATAAAGCTGTTTATTTATTTAATACATATTTTTCCCATTCTTTTCTCAAGATTGGAGATCAGAGAAGCATGCATTCTCCCTCCTCAGTTTTATCCCTACAGCTGCCCTGAAAGGAAGGTTAAACTGAAAGAGTGACTGGCCCAAGACCCTCCAGAAAACTTTTAGGCACAGTGAGAATGGTTCCTCCTTTTAAAAACAAATCTTTTCCCCAAAGGCCAAAAATTGTGAGGGTACCACTGAGATGTTTTTCCAATCATTCTTGCCATCACAGCCACTTTTCAATAGTCATCTGTGACTGCTGCTTACTTGTGTTACATGCACACTTCCCTGAACTGAATAGCACTGTTGAAATTAGTGATGGGTGTGTGTGAAGCACATTTAACCCTTGACTTCCAATTCCAATGTGTGTGCTTTGTTTCCAGCCACAACAGTACAACAGTACAAGAAGACAAGGACTGCAGAGACAGGCAACGGCAAACTACTTCTGTTAGAGTCTCTCTACACGACTCATGTGACACTAGAAGAACATGTGCCAGGAGATGCAGTGCTAGCTGGGAAGGGTAGTTTAAAAAGACAGAGCCAGTGGCAGGGAAAAGGCTATGCCATACACTGGAGCTGTGTAATGGGGCTATGAAATGCCAGAAGGGAAACTTCAGCCCATTATAACCTCTCCAGGTCCAAGCCCAACTCTGGAAAGCAGCTCCAGCCCATTTCCATTCCTCACTGCATTTTGGTTGAGATCCCACACAGTTTTAAACTGGAGAGGTGAAATTGACAGAGCCTTCAGGTGGGTGAAGATGAAATTATGTTCCTAACATTTTCTAAAACTTCTTTTATACCATAAGAAATAACTTCTCGGGCACCTTTGCCCACTGTTGGTGGGAGTGCCATCACATCTCTAAATTTTGGAAAGATGTGCTAGGTGAAATCAAAATGATTACAGGGTATGAAGTCCCACTGGACCCCAAAATAATTTTCCTGGACCAATTCCTGGAAGAATTAGCAATCCCAAAACTTAGAAAGGAGCTTATAGCATCCTTCCTTGTTGCTGCTAAAAGTGCTGTAGCAATGTTCTGGAAAGCAAACCACATACCAGCGATTGAGAATTGGTTCGAAAAACTATGGAATAGCTTTATTCTTGAAAAGGTAACTGACGATTTATATAGAGCTGAACATTTCCCTGCTGACACAAACTTTGCTGAAAAATGGTTTCCCTTTTTTACTTATATAGAAGAAAAACGACAGCCGAAATCAAAACTTTTACAAACTGTAACAAACTCTGGTTATTTTACACAATAGCTAGCTGCATATCCCATCTACCTATCAAAGAATTTCATAGTAATGCTAAGTTCTTTATTGTATTATTATGTAAACCCCCAATGATATGCAGTTATCACAAATGATAGTTTCAAAATTGTTTGTATATTCACATATTTGTTGATTTATTCATTGTTATTTGTAACTTGTTAATAAAAGTTATTAAAAAAATAAAAAAAATAAAGGAACAGCAACTACAAGGCAAAAAAAGAAGAAGAAAAAAAGAAATAACTTCTCATATGCAGATAAAGGACTGTGATTGTATATCAAGTAATTTTGTTTTTGAGCTCTCAGTGCTTTTCACAAAGATCAGCAAGTATCTCCCCACTCTGGGGGTACATTAGAATAAAAAATGTACTTTTAAGCACATGGATGTGACCCAATCAGTACCTAAACATATATCTTTTTCAGCTCCCCTGCACATTTGCATTACAATTAAATAATTTTGCAAGGACCAGACTTCAAGGAAATTCATTATCATATGAATCACCATCCTTCTAATGCAATGGGCCTTTCTTGCTGCTTAGTAAGATATTCCATTAAGCCCTAACCTGAAAACTGTTTATAGGGTTTTCAGACATCTTCAACCTACGGTTGGATAGAAGTATGCTGACTGAATACCCATGGGTTCCGGATGTTGCAGCAGAACACTTCTAGTTTGCCAGGAGGCAGAGGTGGGATTTTGCTTCCAGTGATTGCTAACAGATCTTAAAATAGGGTTACCAATCTCAAAGTGGGACCTGGAGTTCTCCCAGAATTACAGCTGGTTTTTGGAAAGCAGAGGCAAGTTCTCCTGGAGGAGGGCAGACTTTATGATATACTGTAGAAAAAGATGTCCTAGAGTGACTACAGATGCTCTAGGACTTCTGTTTCTCCTCTCTATGTCCACAGAGACCAGAAGAAATGGATTGTTACCTTTAAAGACACTAAAGGCCAGAGGCTTGGAGAAAAATGTTGCCTTAAACAGAGGCTGTATGTGTGGAAATGAAGCTTTCTGTGGAGGTAAATAACATCACTTCATAAATAACATCCTGTTAAGCCTTTATTAAAGAGACAGAATATTTTTTTCTCTAGGCACTTGGCAACCTTAGTTTCTCATAAAGCATTATAGGCTTTGAATGGAAAATATGTGTAGATATTGAAAACCAAAAGGCATAAAGCTGTGTTCCCTATGGCACAGATCTCTCTGGTCCAGTATAATTACTCTGTATTGATAGCCTCAGGGCCAAAATAAACATATCAGGGGACCCATGTGTACATATTCAGATGTCTACATACTCAGATGTATAGGAAGGAGTAGGAATGGGTCAGGTGTCGATCTTTTTACAGAAAATGATACACCCACACACACTTTACTGTACTCTGTTGTTTGAAACATTTTCAGACCTGCTGATATCACAACTGAGTGGAAGAAAAATACTCCATGCAACAGGATGCAGCAAGATAAGAGGGTGGGGCAGGATTTAGTTCTCCCCACCCCAATACTCCATTTCCTGCAAAAAAAAAAATTCCTCCCCTGTCTCTGATTTACCTGAGAGGTAGACATATATGGATCTACCTGTCACATCTAAGTTGGTTCTATTTTCAGAGTTATACTACACTTTACTATATTAGATAGTGATAGTTACCATCATATAGTGCAGGGGTAGCCAAACTTGCTTAATGTAAGAACCACATAGAATAAACGTCAGATGTTTGAGAGCCACAAGACATGATGCACTGAAGTGACTTTAGATTAGTAGGGTTTGGGGATGTGTTCTAAAAGTGACATCACAGGAAAGGGTGGGGCTTTGGTGCAGTATGCTGGAAGTGACATTGGAAGGGGTGGAGCTTGAGCAGAGCCATCACCTGACCTTTGCCTTGGAACTGACATCACAAAAGTGATGTTGCATCCTTGCTAGGCTTCATCCCCAGATATTTTCTGAGTCAGACCTGGTAACCCCAACATTTTTACTGAAAATATGAAAGACATGGAAAGAAAGAAGGAAGGAAAAAAGGAAAAGGGAGGAAAAAACATGGAAAGAAAGAAGGGAAGGGAGGGAAGGGAGAGAGGGAAATAAACTAAACTAAAATAAAATGTATGGCCACGGCAATACTCAGAGACCTCCAGGAGCTGCACAATATGTCTAGAAGAGCTACATGTGGCTCCCAAGCCGCAGTTTGGCCACCCCTGATACAGTGTTTTAGTTGCGTTTAGTAATAAAGTAGTTCCTGTTCAAATTTGACCAGCAAATGATCCTGGGGAATATTTAGTTAACAAAAACCGAGAACTTTCCAAAGGCTATCCAATTATGTAACATTACACCAAGCTGTTTTTCAATTCCTACAAAATTTCAGTAATTCAGCTGCTCCTATGCTAAGTGAAAATAGTCTTACAAAACAATTTGAGCTCCAAATCCACGCATAACTGCACATGCAAACACATCACTACCATTGAATACTCAGTTGTTTAGCTTTCTGTATGGCCAAACACGTCCAGTTTGAAGTCAAGCATGGACTGAAGGTCTGATATTTCTGATGGTGGCATTTTTAGATAGCAATGCCTGAGAGGCAGATATATATGCCTGCAGTGCAATACTAAATAGTGGGTGACTGTTGCAAAGTACACAGAAGATTTTTAACCAATAAGAGCTTGTTAACAACAAATATATATCAGGAGGAATCCTTCAACGGAACTGACTGCTAGCAACAGCCAATCTGAACTGGAACTAGAATGCGAAACTGCTCTTGCTAAGAGACTGACAGTGAAATCCTAAGCAGAGTTACTCCAGTCTAAGCACATTATGGGCTTAGACGGGAGTAACTCTGCTTAGGATTTCACCGTTAACTCCAGCACTTCCTAGTATGGCAAGCCAGGAGAGCCAGTTCACTACAACTGTGGTCCACTCTATGGCATAAACCGATCACAGAAAGAAATCCAAAAGTTAACTGTGTCAGCCTTTTGTAGCGAAGTAACACAGAACCTTAAAGACTACCAACATTTATTTGCAATGCCGTTTCCCCCATTTTCCCATTTCCACTGGGAAAATAAGCCTAATGGTAACTCTACGTACACAAGAGTCAAGTAACATCTTGAAAACAGAATAAAAATTTATTTCAGCATAACCTTTCCTGAATTAGAGCTGACTTCTTCAGATATACAAAAAGTGTAACCATTGGGCTGGTTTTTAAATGGGGGTTGTACAAAGAGAGGCCAATGCAAAACACAATATAATCAAAGTGTTTGAAAATGAGGCCCAATTAGGGTTGCCAACCTCCAGCAGGAGCCTAGAAATCTCCCAAAATTACAACTAATCTCCAGAGAACAAAGATCCGTTTCCTTGGAGAAGATGGCTGCTTCGGAGGGTGGGCTGTATGGCCTAGGGATCCCATTCCCCTGGTTAAGGCAGGAGAGTCCCCTACTCCCACCTTTTTCCCTCTACCACCTGACCAGTGCACTCCCAGTGCACTCCCAGGGGTGATGCAATGACTTCTTTCCCAGGAGGGACGTCATTGTGCCACCCTGAGAGCATGTGCATGTGTGCGAGGAATGAGAAGGAAAGTGCCAGGTCCCTCCCTCTCGCCATAAAGGTAAGGGGACCTGGCAATCCTATTATACCCAACTGAGGTTCTTCCATTTCCCAAACCCTGCCCTTCCCAAGCTCCAGCTCCACAGCTCCAGAAATTTTCCAACCTGGAGACGGTAACCCTAGGGCTGCCAATCCCCCATTGGGGGTGAGGGATTCCCCATTCCCAGCCTCCATCACCCCGCACCGCTCACTTGGCTGGCACAGGGGGAAGGCATGGGGAATGAGCCTGGGAAGCAAAGTACCTCCTGAACAAGCCCACAGCAGGCATGCTCCCAGCAGGGCATGATGACATCACTTCCAGGAGTGATGTCATCATGCTGGCTGTGGGAATGCTCCTGAGCTTCACTTGGAGCAAATTTGGGCCCCAAATAGGTCGATTTTAAAAGAATCAATCTGGCATGAAGCACAGAAGCGATGCCATTGTGTCGGCACTGGGAGCACGTGCAAGGATTTTCAAAGAGTTAAGTGCCAGGTCTCCCTTGCCACAAGGAGGATAAGGGGACCTGGCAATCCTATACTGCATTGATGGTGATGCTGTAGAAATTTTCCCCCATTTTTATGGTAAAGACCATAGAGATTGGGAAGAGTCCTAAAGTGTCGAGTGATGTTGCATCCATCAGCCCGCTATCTGGAAGTGACACTTCCATGCCATTAGGAATTTCCACAATCTTGGTTGGAAAGACCATAGAACATGGGGAAATTTCGATTCGGTTTCGTTTTCTCAGCCATGCCGGACGCTCCTCTCGGCTGGTCCGGGAGGAAACGACCAGGCACCCTGACCGGGCGGCTGATCCGCAAGGATTAGCCCCCAGGACTCCCAGGGAGGGAGCCAGGGTCCGGGACGCAGCGGGAAGAACTCCCCGAAATCAATGCGGGGGGGGGAATTGCCCGTTTGTCCCTATGGAGGCCGGCAGACGTGCGCGGCGCCTCGAGTGCCGCCGGGCAACGAGAAACGGCAAATAAAAGAAACAGGCGGAAGCCCGTAAACAAGCGAATCCCTTCTGTTCTACAAGCGTTTGTGCAGGAGAGGTTGATCTGAAGAAGACTCGTTCTTCCCCTTCGTTGAGTTCCAGAATTTTGTTGGCACCCCCCCCCAAAATGGCAGCAAAGAAGCAAAGTCCCGCTCTCGGTAAGTCAATCTCGGCTACCTTGAAGGGGGAGTCGCTCGAAGAGTTGGTGCGCAGGGCGGTGGTGGAAGCCATAAAACCCTTTGTTGACAAGCTGAACGAAACTGATCAAAGGGTGGGCTTAATTGAAAGCGAAGTGAAAACCATTAAGGCAGCAGCGGGGGGGGGGGGGCAGAAAAGTCTGCTCTGGAAAGTGCGTCACTTGTGAAGGCTACAAAAAAGGAGCTGAAGCTGGTTGAGAACCAGCTGATCGGGCTACAGATGGAACGAACACAGACAATTTTGCGTCTCCAAAACGTGAAAGAGGAGGAAAAAGAGGATCTGTGGGAGGTGGTCTCGGAACTATTGGCGATACCCGCGAGGACGACTAAAGAAGAGGTTAAAAGCGCCATTTTGGAGGTCCGTCGGGCTTCTTCAAAATATGCAACAAAGCGACAGTTGCCTCGTGAGATCATTATTGACTTTTCATCTAAAAAGATTCGGGACACCATCCTATATAACTCATACAATGCGGATTTGGACTTTATGGGTTTGAAAGTCAAGATTTTGAAGGACGTTCCATTTCTAGTCTGGAAACGGCGTTTTAAATATAAAAAGTTTGCAGCTCTTCTGAGGGACCATGGAATAAAGTACAAATGGTTATTCCCGGAAGGAATATGGTTCAGATATAAAGATCAGGCCTATAAGATATTATCAGAAGATCAACTAAAGGATTTTGAGAATAAAAACCCAGAACTCTGCTGCACCGAGAACGAAGAAAAGGAGGAGCCGGAGGGGGGGGAGGAGGAGGAGAGTACCGCAACAGCGGTTGCACAGAGAGAACTGCGTCCGGGACCTAGAAGGGGGAGGAAAGTTTAATCAGAATTTGAAATGTTTATTCTCTGTATGATTAACCACTCCATCATTATCCTATGGAGCTATTTTTGTATTATGACAGTATGAAGGGAAACATTGAAGTGTAGTGTTTAGTGTTTGTAGTTCATTCCCCCCCCTTTTTCTTTTTTCTCTTTTTCCACCCCCCTTTGTCCCTTCCCTCTCCCCTTTCCTTGTGATAGTCTTGTGTAGTGCTGTGTAGTGTTTTGTAGTTATGAAAAATAAAAAAATTTATAAAAAAAAAAGAACATGGGGAAATTTCTAGACCATCCCCCAGAAGTGATGTCACATTCCCCCCAAACTCCACCCTCTTCAGGCACCATCTCAAAAACTTCCTAGTATCTGCCAGTGCAGGGCTGGAAACCCAAGTTACCGTACCACATTCCACATGGGCCCTGGAATTCTCCCAGAATTGTAGCTTATCTCCAGTCTACAGAGGTAAGCCCCCCCCCGGAGAAGCTTTAGAGGATAGACACTATAGTATAACATGGAGGCTGCTCTTCACACCTATAGTATAGCATGGAGGAGAAACAAAGTCCTTAGAATGACATTACATTGCTGTTGACCTTAAGGTTGCCAACTCCTGGTTGCGAAATTCCTGGAGATTTGGAGGTGGGGAGAACAGGGTTTGGGGAGAAGAGGGACCTCAGTGATGTATAATGCCATGGAGTCTGCCCTCCAAAGCAGTCATTTTCTCCAGGGGAAGTGATCTGTGTAGCCTGGATATCAGTCGCAATACTGGGACATTTCCAGGCCCCACCTGGAGGCTGGCAAGCTCCCTCACCATCCCCATTTTTCCAGACATTCCCCAACCTGGAATTGGCAACCATATTTGTAAGGCGAAAGAAAGGTAGTCCTGAGGCACATGTAGTATGATGGGAATATAATTTAGATCAAAATAAAGAAATGTTCCTTGATAAACAGTATTCTGTGGCATTCAAAAACCCTCTAATGAGTACTGCTTCATTAAAGCTTGATAATGGAATCTGGTCTCCTTGGATCTTACAGCATTTTATCACTGGTATTCCCGATTCCCTTCCAGATGAGCATCTGGGAACAAGCAAGCATTGTTCTAATCTTCTTATATATCGAGTAAAAAAATGTTACCTGAGGGTTAAGGTGGAGATGCAGTGATAATGCTTCAGTTTCTAAAAGGCCGTCTATCCTTTCTGCTTTATGTGCCGTTAACAAGGGAAGAGTAAAAGTAGGGCAACCCTCGGTAAAAGGCAGGACATTCTACCGCCCCAAACTGTGTCTGGGAAAGCTTGGTGTCAACACAACTAGACAGGGACAATTCTAAAGAAAAAAGGGTGGGGGAGCAAAAAGGGGCAAAGATTATTATAACAAGGATTTTTTAAAATAAGTATTAAATATATACTGTATAGAATGTGGATAAATGATGCTGATAATTGATCTATCTGCTTAATAAAGCTGGATATGCCAATACACTTCAGATTAGGGGGTTGCTCCCCCCAATAGCTTTTACTAGTGAAGGGACTTGATTGCATTCTTCTATTAGACCACCTAACCCTCTAGTCTTTGTCTCATAAGGCAGTGTCTTCTTTCTGTCTGACCATAGACTAGGGGAGGCTTGTGCCGCCACAGACCTGAAAACAAATCTCTGCCACCCTGTACAAGGATGGATTCATCCAGCCCTCCCTCTGGTCTGGCAGAGGCAACTATGGCCTGGTTGGAGCTTCAGTGGTTTTTACTTACTGCTGAGGTGGAGGACTAAAGTGAGGTAATGCTGCTTTTTTAACCAGCTGCAAACTCACTCAAATTTTAATCCTTGCCTTAATATTTATGACTGAAAGCTGAGGAAGTGAAAGGGGTAGTAGGAAATATTGGGGGGGACGTATGATTACCAACCTCCAGGTGGAGGCTGGAGATCTCCCAGCATTACAATTGATCTCCAGGCCACATAAATCAGTTCTCCTGGAGAAAATGGCTGCTTTGGAGGGTGGACTGTATGGCATGATACCTCAATGAGGTCCTTTCCCTCCCCTCATCAAACCCTGCCCTCTCCAGGCTTCAGCCCCAGAATCTCCAGGAATTTCCCAACCTGGAGCTGGCAACCCTAGAAGGGCAACATCTGCTACCCCTTGAAGTTGTCTCTGCAGCTAAGGCTGTGGGTCTTGAGGCCACAGTGCGACTCTGGCACATGAACCAGGGCCCCTTCCATCCCCAAGTTTCTCTGGCTAAGTTGGTAGTAAGTGATCCTGAATAACAGGAAGCTCCCTTGACAAACACTCTGTCTACTTTGCATTATTCCATTTATTGTAGGTGCCTCTTAAAACGCTGCTTTGACCTGCCACAACATTCTGAGAAAAAGAATGCACATCTGGACACAATCAGAGCTGAAGCATCTGGCTGACCTGGCGAGAACAAAGGGAATAATATTTCCCCATCACTGTGTGTTCTCTGCAGTAAGAGCTGGGTCGTGGTCCATTCTAGCATAAATGCATAAATGAAACACAAATGAGAGCACCTCCCACCTGCCCCCAGTTTTGGTTTATTTCAGTCAGTGCAAAGATAAGAAGAAGCAGTGTTCATATTTAGGACTGACAAGTGCTGAGACATGGATCATCCTCAGAACACAAAGAAAGAACACAAAGAAAGATATGGCATAAACTTCCCAGCATATGCTGTAAAAAACAATCAAAATATTGAATAAAGAATATGCCCAATGTTCAGGACTTCAGGTGTAGGGCAGATCCTGACAAAAACAAGGGGAGAAATCACCCTCTGAAACTGAACATTATGATCAGATTATTTGCAACTGCGGTGTACTAATGTGTCGGGGCAATAGACATAGGATGGGTGTAGGAGAAAGCATGTTGCTATCTACTGTGCTAGCAATTGAGTACCACAGCCACACCCTCTCCTATGTGCATTAACCACATGTGGGCACAGCACCCATACACATACAACCTGCACACGTGAAGGCTTCATCCCTATGAATGGGAAAGATTGGAAATGAATGTTCCTGATCATAGCAACAGTGCCTGTACATGTACATCTGGTATATGCAAAGCATTACAGAGACCTAGGTACTGTGACCACATGAAGTGAACATGTATCCTGTAGGCATGTTGGAAACTCCAGGCGATAGAGAAGTCTGCAGCTCAATTACTATTCAGAGTTAGGCAAAATATGAACATTACACCTATTCCGATATCACTCCATTGGTTACCCCATTAGTTCCCAGGTTCAATTCAATATACTTCTTATTACTCACAAAGCCCTTCATGGTCTAGAACCCACTTAATAACAGACTGCCTTTCTGATATACTTCATGGGAACAAAGTCTTCTGAAGATGCCACACTCTGCAAAGATCAACAGCTGCCTGTACCTGAGCATTCTCTGTTTCAAGTTCTTACCTAGTGGAGTTGCCTGCCTGATGAGGTCAGGAAGGCTCCCACACTTCTGAAGAACGTATAAAATAGAATTGTTCAGGAGAGCATGTTCATAAAAGGAACAGGGCTGTAATGGTGGTCTTTGCTATCTCACCTCTTCTTGAAAACCTCTTCCAGCTTTGTTGAAGAAATCACTCTATTCCTTTTTGCCTTCCCCGCTCCACATTTTTGAGCCCCTTTACTGCATCCAGAAAAGGAACAGTGGAAAGATTTATGATACTGCCCATCCTATGCCATTCCAGGGTGGGGATACCCAGTGAAGGCATACAGAAAAACCTGCTCAACTGCCCCTAAATACCTCTGGGTTCTCTTTTTAGAATCCACCCCCCCCCCACTTATGCCACAATAGAAGTGTTAGTCTCTAAAAGCCACAAAACTCTTTGTTGTTTTGGCTGCAGCAGACTAATTCCCCCCTGGAATAAAACATATGTAGTTCTTCATGAAATACGCTGCTAGAACAGCAAGAAAACAATTTGCTGGCTGACTACATAGGGGAATGTTGAACTTTCCCTGGGACCCTGCCCAGGGCAAAGGATATCCAGGGTCTCTAGCCTTCATAAATCAGAAGCAGAGCAATCCAAAATAGCAACCAGAAAGGAGGAAAGGGAATGGGCTCAATAACTAAGACAAAGGTAAAAAAAAGACTGTTGGGAAGTGTGTGGTCTGTTGAATTATATACTTCTTTTTGATTAGTTTCTTTTTGATTAGCACCACACTCAAAACAATTGGGATTTATTTGTTGCAAAAGCTATGTGAGAAAAGATATTAGAATTGGAATCAAAGCTATGATGCCTGGAGGTAGCTCTGTCTACGCCAACTCCAGAAATTCTGGGAAGCAAAATGTTGGACGTCTCCTAGTTACCAATGCAAGAATATAATATGAACAGAAGGACAACTGTTCAGGAGATACAGTCTTTATGCACATGGATTTGGACTTGTGTAACTGAGACCTGAGGAGTATGCATACATCTTTTTGAAAAATAATGCACACTTTTGATGAGAGTGTGTTTAATGATTTGAGCATATCTATGAAATTGCAAACCATGTACACAACTCATTTAGTTTTACCATATAGGTTTTTTTATTTAAAGAAAATGTATACCCTGATTTTTCATATAAAATACACAAAACAGCTTCCAATAAAAGACATTAAGAGACCAACAAAATCAATGAGTCAGATTAAAATCTCCAAATACAACCATCAAAGCATCAATCGCCATCAAAGGCCTTCTGGAATAAAAAGCTCGTAGGACTAGGGACTGACATACTTGCCAGACAAAAGAATTCCACAATCAAGGGCAGCAACCAAGCAGGACTTCTCATGAGGTTTCTACAGCAAGCCTCCCCAATAATCTCAGAACCTGATTTGGTTCATACAGGTGGGGTTTGAGTACTTTGGTGCATATATGACCACGATGGCTAGGCTTTTATATGCACAAAAATGGAAAAGTACAGTACTGCCTTCAATCGAGGACTGGATTGCAAAAATGATGGAGTTAGTGGAGATGGTCAAGTGTACAGCCCTGATCAAAGATAAAACATTGTCTACTTTTATGTTTTAACTGGAAACCCCTTCCTGACTTTCTGCATGAGATGAGGAAAAATGAATTGATGATTTGTGGTTTTGATTTCTAAGAAGATAAATTTGGGAAAAATAAATAGAAGGGGGGCAGTATTAAAAAAGTAAATCTTGGTGATGCTAAAAGTATAATGTTCGTTAAAATATGATAGGTGTTGTAGAGAAAAATGGAAAATGAAATGTATTATTTTTCTTTGTTATTTTCAATCTTTGTTCTTTTTTTCTCTTTGTATTCTTTTTTCTTTACTTTTTTCTTCTGTTTCTCTGCCCTTTTTATTGGGCTTTTAATCTTATTAATAAAATAAAAATATTAAAAAGAGTACTTTGGTGCGAAGCTATTTAGGGCTTTAAATGTCAAAAATAGCACTTTGAATTGGGCCCAGAAAAAAAGAGAAAGTCAACGTAGCTGTTATAATACTATGTTACATGTTCATTGCAGCGGCTCCCTGTGAATGCTCCGGTCACCACAGTTTATACAAACAGAATTTCAAAGGCAGTGCCGCTTGAAGCACATTACAGGACTCCAATCTGGATGTTACCAGGGCTCATGTCCCAATGGTCAGGAGTGGTGAATCAGCTTGAATCAACAGAAGCAGGTAAAAAAAAAAAACCCAAGCCATTGCTACCACCTATTTATCCAGATACATAAAGGAGACCATGAGTACCTCCAAACTGCCAACATCGGCCGTTTTCACATGGCTTACTGGCCTCCGGAACGTTGCACAAAACTCCGGGCAGACAGCGTCTTCTCGCGCGATTTCATGCAAAACTCCCAGATAATAGCATCTTCCTGGCATGATTTTGCGCGAGAAGACACAGTCTGCCGGAAATTTTGCGCAACGTTCCGGAGGCTGGTAAGCCGTGTGAAAACAGCCTTGATCTTTCGTGGGGAGTACAATTAAATGGCTTCACTACCAATTTGCAGTACTTTGGTGTTATCTGGATAAAAGTTTCCATTTGTTTGCCTACAGTCAATTCTTTATGGCCTCCAGGCATTGATTTTAAACACTTCCACTGCCTCCTTGAGGTAACTTGGGAAAGAAAGATAGAGCTTGGCATCAGCAGCATATTGATGATTCATCATCAAGTGCTGGATGCTCTCTCCCAGTAATTTCAAAAAGGTGTTAAATAGCAAAGGGGGACAAGATAGAACTTGAGAAAATATATAAACCAAAAAGATAGGGACAGAGCAAAAGTCCACTGTCACCAACTTCTGTGATCTTCCAAGGACACAACGTAGAACATCCCCATCCCAAACCCATCCTCAACATGTAGTCTAGAAGGACATAACGGTTCACGTGGCCAAAAGCTGCCAAGAGGACCACCGAATCAACAGGAACAGACGTCACTGACAGTTGACCAGCACAGCTAATCAGTCAAGGCAATGAAGGTCATTTCTCTGCCACATCCAAGTAAGAAACCAGATTAAAAAGGATCTAGATAATCCATGCCATCCAAAAACACCTGGAGCTGAATAGCCACCATTTCCCCCCCAAAAACTTTGTCTTAAAAAGGTAAGGTAGACAGAAGTGATTGTAACTGTTCATCACGAAGCACCCAGGTGTGTTATTTTCAATAAGGAATATACCACTGCCTTTAATAAACCCAGAAGCACAGATCCTCCCAACAGTGATGAATTACTAACTTACACCAACCAGTGGAGTAACTCTCCCCTTCTCAGTTTCACCAACCAGGAGGGGTATGGATCCCAGACACAAGTGGAAGGCTTCGTTTCTTCAAGCATTTTGTCCACTTAGAATTGTGACAAGCAGAAGTCTTGGTAACATTCAGTATCTCTGTATTTAAAGTCAAGTTGGACCAGTTGTGAGCTACTTTATCAGCAAACTGGTCACTGTGTGCTCCTGGGTATCAAGGTATAAATGGTGTCTTACTATGTGAAACAGCAGCGCCCGATTGCCTTCACTGTTGCAATGGTAGCAGAAAAGCAACTTCCCTTCACTGCCATCACAGATGCAGAATAGGTTTCCAGATGAGCTGTAGCCTGGGTTGTTAGATCTGACACAAGTCCTTTTCTACCACTGCTACTCCAGTCATCCTACAGATTTAATTGCCCCCAGTACTATAGGGAACCAGGGGTCTGACTGTATCCCCCACGCTACAGAATAGTCAGATCATGTGATCTTCAGATGGGGAAGACAGAAGCGAGAGACACACATGGAGATGTGAGAGAGGTGTGATGAAGAACCAAGTTGTCACTCTAACAAAAGAGAGAACTACTGATTCAGGATCTCTTAGATGTCTTCTTAAATCACAGGTTTTGTGTGTTTTTTTTTAAACCAAGCCATTGTAAGGGACCTGATATGCATGAGTAAAGTCAATTTCATTACAAAAGTGGGGAAATCCTGTTACTCCTACCTTGCCTTATACTGTGGTATTTGGCTGTCTGAACCACCCCCCCCCCCATCCAATTCAGTGTGCAAGAGAGAATTTTCAATGTTTCTGGAATGTTGTGGATTTCTCTTGGGTGGCTGAAATAGGGCATATAATCTCTGAGACATCTCTGAGATTTTCTTCTGAATTGCTTGACAGACAAAAAGGAAAATATTTCCCATTGAAACTAGTGAGGACATCATCCAGGTACAATGACTCTGAATATATGCCATAAAAATATTAAAGAATATTTTCAACAAACAAAACAAGCTTGAATCTGAATGCAAATAATGTTTCTGTGCACATCCCAGTGGGTTACTTAGATGTGCACTTTTGGTCTGCCTATCGAAGGAACAAATTGGTTCTAATTTAAAAAAGAGAGACAATACAAGATAGAAGTTGGTCCATACTTGATTTACAGTATGTAAATAAATTACACTTTCTCCCTCAAACAAGAGACTGGCCTGCCCTGAGGCCTCTAACCAACCTGAGGTGTCACAAGATACGCAATGCCTGCTCCTTCACACAGCTGTAATGGAGAGCCAAGCTGTAAAACCGGGACGCCTACATTTCCCATCAAAACTTGAGGCAAGCTAGGAGAATGTATATAAAATGATATATAGATGGTATTTAACGCCTAAGAAATTAGCTTATGGGAATAGTCAAATGTCAGACAAATGTTGGAAATGTAAAAAAACAAGAAGGTTCGTTTTATCGTATGTGGTGGACTTGTGAACTGGCTAAACAATTCTGGGGGAATATTGTTGAGGTTATGTCAGAAATACTGCAGAAAAAAAGTGAAAAAAACCCCCAGAGTTGTTGTTGCTAAGCATAAGTTTAGAAGAGTTTGCGATCCAAGATAAAACGCTAATGTTTTACATGACAACGGCGGCAAGGATGGTATATGCACAATTATGGAAGACTCAAGAAATACCGACAATAGAAAATTGGATCCAAAAATTGTTGTATATGGCTGAGATGGACAAGCTGACAAAGAAAATGAGAGAACAAGAGTCTGAAGAATTCTTTACTAACTGGGGGAAATTTAAATTATATTTGGAAAAGAAGTGGGATGTCAAAGGGAAACTATGTATATTGGAGAATTTTTAAAGGGGGGGTAAAGTGATCTTTACGGAGGGAATATATATTTGTGAGTTTAAGATAAGAGAATGGTATTAAGAAATAACATTTTATTTTAAATAATATAACAATATATAGTAGATATAATTAGGTAAGGGGTTGGAAAACTGTTGGAAGTCTACAAAGAAAAAGGGGGAGGAGTGGGTGGGGGAAACTAGGATATGGGGGATAACAGATTATGTATGAAATGACTTATGTATTAACTCACCCAATAAAATTTATCAAAAAAAAAAACTTGAGGTAAGCTGACAAGTGTCCAACTGTGTAAGGCATCACTTGTAGCTTGGCTCTCAGCTGCTTTGCCTTGAAGGAGGAGGAGCTCCCGAAAGCCAAGTAAACTCATCGCTGTCCCTGGCATGTTGTTGGATGGGCTTCTCTTCAAGACATTGTGCAACCTGCCTTGTACTTAGATCCAGAGGAGTTAGCCGTGTTAGTCTGTAGTAGCAAAATCAAAAAGAGTCCAGTAGCACCTTTAAGACTAACCAATTTTATTGTAGCATAAGCTTTCGAGAATCAAGTTCTCTTCATCAGATGCATCTGAAGAAGAGAACTTGATTCTCGAAAGCTTATGCTACAATAAAATTGGTTAGTCTTAAAGGTGCTACTGGACTCTTTTTGATTCTGCCTTGTACTGGTTCTCTGCTGTACCTGGCTCTGCAATGACTCCCAGTAACGAAAGGGTAGTTCTCAATTTATTCTCAGTTGACTTCATGCACTCAGACAGGGTATTAACTCCTTCTGTATTCTCATTTCCCCTGCCATGCTTTAGATCAGTGATTTCCATTTAAATGGCACCCAAAGGGTTAAGTGGCTGGCTTTTCCCAAGACAGAGGAGCACAGCAGTTAATCAGACTGGAATTTAGTATAATTGCATGCTGACAGGAGTGCTTGATGGCTGCTGACCTTGAACAGGGATGTGAAATGGCAAATATTTATCCACATGGCAACAGATCTGGCCCTCTCCAGCCATGCCCCAGAGAGCCAGGAGCAGAGGCCACTCTTTTTTTGGCACAGTTCTGACTAGTAGTGAGGAATGGATTCATAGACAGACTGGTGCTCAAGCAGATGAGACAAAGACCTTGGACATCAAAAGGGTGACAAGATAGGAAAGAGGCACTCTGGAATGTCAGTGTACAGGGGGAACTGGGACCTCTTTTGTGGAGCTGACTGCAGTGGGCTCTGGACTTCAAAAGCCACATTCCCAGATGCTAACAATGGCTTTTGTAGCTCTGAAAGGAAAAGATTTTTATGCATAAAGGAAACCTATATTCTGCTTTTCTGATTAAAAGCACTCAAAGTAGATCCTCAGGACTGACCTCTTACTAAAGTGGTTTCCTGCAGAACGTAGTATTGTAATGGTGCGCAAAAAAAGTTGGATTTTGAATGTCATAAAAACTAGAGTTGGATCCTTTAATATTGTAAGTGACGCTGGTCATATTAGGATATCGATCATATAGTTATTTGATCATCAATCATATAGTTATTAATGCTGTCTTGAATGGGAAGACGTTTCTGCATATAACTCCCCCTTTCCCAAATTAGACTGCCTCCTTATCCCTAAACTGCAGGCAGGTAGCATAAAATATGCTCATTCTACAGGCAATTACAATTCTCCCACATAGAGCTGGCTTAGTAGTGCATTTTCCCTTCATTTCTGAGGCTCTTCAAGCAGTAGTAGGTGGGAAGCTGTATTTTTTAGCAAAACATACCACCTAGACAGGGGGAGTTAACCCCCCACCGCCAACCCGGTTACCTGCTGGTTTCATCATATTTTTCACAGTCCAGAACTTGGCTGGGAGGAAAATGTGCTCCAAGCACCAGAATAATGTGTAGTCTTTATTTCTTTTGACCCATATGTTGCCTTTTGTAACAATAACACGCACACATAAACACACCACTTTCTTAACATGTGCAGGGACGGGTGTCTGTCTTGCCTCCCTACTGAAGCGAACAGCAGCTGGAGAAGTTTGCATCAGAGAAGGTGCAGGTGCTTGGCGCTTTTACATAAAAGACACAGAGATTCTGAACCAGCCGTTCTCTTCGTGAAGTGAACTGACCTTTCCTCATCACTGGTATCTTGCATTTCATCTGTGTGGTATATACACTTCTTCACTCTTTAGAGAGTCTTCCTCTGTATGGTCTACAAGTATGTTAAATAAATATCCCACCCCCCTAATCTGTCTGCAAGGCAAGTCGGCTGCCTGTCCCTGGGGAGAGGAGGATGCCTGCACTTATTTAATCTAAATTAAGTGTGAGCATAGAATTACAAAGTACCATGCCCCTGGGGCATGAGAGACCAGACGGAAAAAAAATTCGCAAAGGCATTCCTCTTTGTCCCCATCGCTCTCCCTCCTCTCCACAACCAAAGCTACCTACTTCTGTCCCATGAAGGCACTGTCATATTCTTCCATACATACAACTCTCTCTTTCACACACACTGAGAAATCTTATGAGAACTGGTGGGCTACCAGCGCACAAAACCCCCAAGAGATCGAATAGAAGCTCCTGGGATTGTTTCGATAGGGGAAATGACCCCTAGGGGGAAGGCTTAAATTCCTCCTCCTCTCATGTTGTGGTCCCAATCTAAACAAGGCCCCTGTACACCTGTAAGTGAATTTTAAAAATGCTGGGCACAGGGCTGGTGCCACAGTTTCTGGCACCTGAGGCTGGGGGCAGCTTCAGGTCTGTTGCCATCCCCAAGCGCATGATGACATCACTGCATATGACATCACCATGCAGCATGCCGCTGCGAGCCGGCCCCATTGGCGTAGCAGGTGACTGGGACGGCACCCGGGTGGCCTTTCACCCCTCCCGCTCGGTTGCCCTGGCTGCCTGCTGCACCTGGCCCGCAGCTGTGTACTGATAGCGGCACGGGGTGACTGGGCGGCTGCCTGCTCTATGTTGCGGCCGCTGATGTGCGCTCCCAGCCGGATACAACGGGCGGCTGGGGAGCCGTGCATATGTACTCCCAGCCCTCCCACTCCATTGCTCTGCGTGCTACCCTGGATGCCTGGCCTACAGCTGCTGCAAGCGGCGGATCTGCCTCAATGGACGCACCAGCCCTGCTTGGGCAATCCTGACATTGGGCAATCCTGACATGGAACTCCCAGCACATCATCTTGTTAGACCCTCAAGAAGCAGCAGCAGCAGCAGTAGGCCAGGCCAGGCCAGCAGCAGGCCAGGGCAAGCCAGCAGCAGGTCAGCAGCAGCAGGCCAGGCCAGCAGCAAGTAATGTCATGCCAGTGCGACTGCCATCAGGATCGTAGGAAGGAGCTGCTCAAGAAAACCACATTAGAAGCTCTGCAGAGCAGGACAGTCAATTAAAACTTGTGTCTAGTGCTCAGTTTCCCTCTGACTTTCTAATAACTAAGAGTTTTACAGTGCAATCCTAAGGACTCTTTCCTGGAAGCAAGGCCCACTGAGTAGACCTGCTTAGGATGGCTTTGCTAGTTTTTATGGTGAAAGTGCAGATATGGTATTTCCTACCAGCATCCTGAAGTGGCATTGTCCATTGTATTGTCACAGAACTCTGTCTTCTCATTCCGCTGCAGGTCTAGGTCACCCTTCATTTCATTTCCCTCTGAGGAAGACACGTTTTTTATTGCTAAACAGAAATTGTGTGGAGTGAGAGTTGAAATACATAGGAAGCACTCCCCCGTCCCGGTATTCTCCTGTTCTCATATAGCTCGTTGGAGCTTCTATTTGCCCAACATTGAAAATATAAGGTAACCTGTCCCAGTGGGACAAATAGCAGCTCTGGAATGTGTTTGAGGTCAAGAAACACCTTACTCTCTGTGCTTCTGATCTGAATTGAGGGCCCTGCAGCTGCTACTTAGCCATAGAATTTTGCTGAAGATACATTAATGGATTTTCCAGTATTTTGCCTATTTTGACCCCAAGAAGCCAGCTCTGTCATGTCAAATTGCCAAAGGCTAATTTAAAATATAAGGAGCGTTTTGAACCTTGGTGTTTGAGCTGTAACAGTCTGGAAAAGGAGACTATTAGCCTTTAAAGCAAGAAGTATACAGTTACCCAGCACACGGGTTTGCAGAATTTTACATTTCTGATTCTGCAACTTTCATTATTTTCATTGAGCAGAACTGGCTTTCCACTGTCTTCACTGGTTGCTACTGCTTTTCAGAAAAACACATACATGACTCACTTTGTCCTTTCAGACCCTCAGGAGAGACTTTAAGAGGAAGATTTGTCTGCAAAAAGCTTGGTAAAGCCTTGGAAGTGGACAGAGTTGAGGGATTTCGAACTTCAAGAATTAGAAGGGAATGAGGCCGATTGCCTCAAGTGATAAATTTGGCCAGGTGTTCGTTCACAACTCTCTTCTGTTACAGGATTACCTGATTACTGGACACAGTAGTTGCTGCGACTGTATCTCCTCTAACATGCTTCAATCTCAGACGCATCCTGCTGTATCTCAACCCATTGCAGCTTAGCTGTGCATTTCTTGAAGTCAGGGTTTGGGCTGCAGCCAGTGTCGTCTTAAATGTTACGAGAAAGGGGCTGGCAGGGATTCAGCAGTAATTCATTGCAGATCCCATATACGTTCAGCTGGAAATGGCAGACAGCCTCTTTGGGACCCTGACGGAGAATTTAAATTAAGTTAAAAAAAAATGGAAAAACAATTTTGTCGACATGTATGTGGATATTAAAAAATGCCACTCATTTCTCCTAACAGAGATCAATAGCCATGTTCTTTATTTTACAGGCCACAAGGATAAGAACATTGCGGAGCAATTGTAAGTTTTACTGTGGTACCATTTTACTCGCACAGATGGTTGCCTCACATGTTTAACATGCTTCAAGGAATGAGTTGCACGCATCCAAAGAAAAAAATCCACTGGTTCTCTAGTTCCAGATTAACTTGCAGATCCTAATAACAGACAGCAGAGGAGAAATCATAGCTTTGTGATCAATATATCTCAGTTCCTGAGGCAGAATTATAGACCCAGTTTGCAATCACTATACTCCCCCATAGCACTGAACTTGCTTTTTGATGCTGTGTGTCCTATTTCCAGAATTCCTGAGGGAATTCAGCAAAGCAACCTGCATGCCAAGAAAGGTTAGGGACAACTGAGAGCCAAGCTACAAGTGACGCCTGACACAGGTTGGACACTTGTCAGCTTCCCTCAAGTTTTGATGGGAAATGTAGGCATCCTGGTCTTGCAGCTGTAATGGAGAGCCAAGCTGTAAAACCAGGATGCCTACATTTCCCATCAAAACTTGAGGTAAGCTGACAGGTGTCCAACCTGTGTAAGGAGTCACTTGTAGCTTGGCTCTGAGAAACACTGAGAGGGAACCCAGCACTCAGGAAGTCACTTGGTTCAGATCCATATAGAGATTTGCTCAGTAGAAATGTCATCGTGTATCAAGAGATCCAAACTCTGGGGTTGATACTATTAATTCTCTTACAGTAGGAATTTTAAAACATTGGACTAGAAGTTACCAGGAAAAAATGCTACAATATGGGTTCAACCTCCTCCTCTGAGGCAAAAATATTTATATTGTTCATATATTTTTATCAAGGACTCCTCTCCTCACTATTTTATAGCTAAGTCTCTAACAGTTTAATGTGGAAAAAAATGGCTTAGACCCAATTTTTTGAGGTTAAACCCCGGACATATTTCTTAGCTGGCAAAGTTTGACCTGAGGGTGGCTGCTCCCTGGCTTGACTGCTCTTGTACAGGCTAAACCATTATAAAGCCAATGAAGAGCTGATAACTAAATATTGGCTTTCTAATTAAACTTGTGTGATCCAATCAATAATTAAACTGAATTAAATTGTTGCTGTCAGCTCTCATGACAAATAGATAAATCATGGAATCCTTAGATTGCACTGAAATGAGTGGCTTGCTCTTCATAAAGACACTAGATGTGAAATAAAATCACTGAGAAAGAAAACACACACACTATTAACAATCCTGAATTATTGGTACATCTGCTGTATCCTACCTAGCTTGTACTAGAATGTGGATTCTTAAGTCTGGTAACTGCCCCCTCCCCTTTTAACAATTATTCTAAGGTACTGGCCAGATGCTTGGAAGTGGCATCCCATATAAGAAAATATCTACTTATAGCTCAAAAGATGCAGAAAATTAAAGAAAATAAAGAATAGGTAGCACCTGCTTCTATAGAAGCAATCCTACAAACACTTATGAGGGAGTAATCTCTGTTGTACTTAGATTTATTTCTGAGTAAGCATGCTTAGATTTGCACTGCAATTTATTCTCAAAGTCTTTAGATACACTTCTACTGATGTTTTGCATTAGCCTGGACTCAACTGTGCTAGTAGTGAATGAGCAGTCAGAATGCTCCACTAGAATCATAGACCACAGATCAGTATGCCACTACAAAACCCCCTAAAATGGGCTGAAGAGCAATGTGTTGAATACTAGATTCCGGTCACAATGGAGCACTTACATGGCCATTTCACCTCAATTGCCTAGAGTCTGGCATGACAGATTGGGTAGCACAAATAGTATCTGATCACAAACTAGGGTTGCCAACTCTGGGTTTGTAAATTCCTGGAGATTTTAAGGGTGGAGCCTAAGGAGGGTGGGATTTGGGGATGGGGAGGGACCTCAACAAGGTATAACGCCATAGAGACCACCCTCCAAAGTAGCCATTTTCTCCAGAGAAACTTATCTCTGCTGTCTGGAGATCAGCTGGTATTCTAGGAACTCTCTGGGAGCACCTGGATGTTGGCAACTCCACAGACCTATGGATTGTGTGTAAACTCTCTCACAAATATTTCCTTTGGGAGAAAACCACTTTTTATTCCTACATACATTGAGGTAAACACAACTGTCACTCCCTTTTATTTGCAGAAATATTTTGACTGTAAAGCACTGTGAAAGAAAGCTTATATGGTTTGCTGTGGTGCAGACACAAATACCATAGCACTACTTGAAGCAGTATCAAGAAGAATTGTTCGGTCTGACTGAGATTCTTTCATCATAATGACATCCCCCTCTCCTTTTTTTTTGGCAGGAATAAGCAGCCTTTTTCTTCTTGGAAGCCCAAGGCAAGAATACTCATATTTCAAATTACAATGAATGCTAAATAAATGAAAGAAACATCAGAGTTGGTCTTTGAATCCAACAAAAAGTATCATTTCTGCAAGTCAGGGCTTTTCAGGTTTTTTTTTTATTTTGAAGGTCAAAATCTTTTATTTCGGTGTTTTTGAATTAGAAAATATATGGTATTTTCACAGAAATATGGTCTTCCACTCCAACCAGGGACAGAAACCTAAATATTGTGACTTTCTGTCAAATAGATTATTATTCTACTGATCTGCACTCATTTTAAGTTTCCATACAGTTTGTTAACAGAACAGGATTGTCTGTGTTCTGCTTTCTCAACTGACCCACTGCAGACAGAAGGATGTGTTCTGCACTCATAATACCCCACGGGCTCCCCGGAGCAAAAAAAAAATGTAAATCACAAACTAGCACTTTGTACAATATTGACTTGATTTTTTTTTAAACCTGAAATGACTGGGAGCTGCAATTTAATCAATATTGTATTAACATCAGTTGATCAAACCTGTTGTTTCTAGCCTTGCAAAAGAATATATTAAATCCACATTCTGTGGCTAATACAATACCCATAAAAGTATAATGTATCACTTCCAATAAAAGCATCTATACAGGTTCCAATGATCAAGACTAACTGGAAGTCGTTAGTATCACTGGGACAAGTTATCAGCGTGCCCCAAATGACAGAATATAACCTATTAGCTCATAGCCTGAGCAATTGGCCATAAATCAGTCAAATGTTTACTCTAGACTAAGTGCCCATTCATCTGTCCTTTGAGCACTAGGCTAACCTAGGTTTTGCTTTTGCTTTATTTTAGATTGGAATGCACTCGGTCACTAGTGGTCAACAAATTCTCCAATGGCTCTGTTACAAACCACAGCACATCTTCTAAAACAGGATGCCCGACTTCCGGCTTGGGGATTCATGGAGGTCTAACGCAGCTCCATTTGTGGAGCTGACCGGACTGCCGTTTTAAGCGGCCGGCGGGGTGAAAAATAGCCCGCGGCCGACTGCTCTCAGGCGGAGAGCAGGCAAAGAACGCTCAAGACCCTAGGGTGAGTTAGATCTCGGACGAGGGGGGGCTCTACATAACGGGTCCCCTCCCGATCCTTGAGGTCCCACCTTGCGACGGGTCGGCTACAATCTCTGCGGCAGTTTTGGGGCCAATTCGGCTGGCATAAGACCTACATACCCAAGCTTCGATTGGGGGAAGAAGTGGAAAGGAGAACTTGAAATCGAAACAGCGATTACAACCCGAGGAAAGTGAAGGGAAGGTAAAGATCACTATCTTCCGATACGGGACAGATTGATAAAAACAGAGAGGAAAAAAAGTAGACTTTTAAACTGCAACAGACTAGTGAAAAGGAGGGGAAGCTCCGGCAGGAGTTGTATTAGAAAAGAGACTAAGTTTAAAGAAGTTATTAAAGAAATCGGATTATTGTTTTGAATACCTGTGGCTTTGGAGCTGTGAGAAAAAGACACCATCGCGAGACCTGCTGTGGGAAGACGGGAGACAGGAAGTGCGTAACAACAATAGAGCGGCTGGAGAGAAGCGGCCCTTGCTGGAGGGCAGGAAGAAGGGAATCGCCATCTTTGAGAGGGGAAGGGTCGCGGCTTCAGCGGAAAAGGAAGTAGGCCATATTGGATTATAAAATCATAGAGAGACCATAGAGAAAAGACGCCCGACATTTTGGACCCTTTAAAATTAATTTATGCAAGAAGACCGGGACATTTGAAATAAAAAAGGTACTAAATTTAACGCCACGGAGCTAAGGAAGAGAGCGGATTCGTGGGAGCGAGCTAAAGCAAGCCCCACGATGTCGAAGAAAGAGTGGCAATCGGCAATAGAAAACCTGGATAAAAAACTTTTGGAGGTGATTAAAGAATTTAAAGACATGAAATTGGAGCTGATCAAAGAGGTTAAACAGACAGTAAAATCGGAGCTGTCAGAAGTAAAATCGGAGCTGTCAGAAGTGAAGAAAGGTATGGAAACAATACAAAGTGAATTACAAGGGACGCAGCAGAGAGTTAAAACAGTAGAAGGAGCGATGGAGAACTTAGCAGATACGCAACAAACAGAGATGAGGTTGATGAGGGGAAGGATGGCGGTTGCGGAAAGTAGACATATGGAGAAGCAGCTCAGATTTCGCGGCCTGCCGGAAATGGAAGGAAAGACAGCGCAAGAGCAGATGACGGAGGTGTTAGCTGAATACCTGGGGAAGGAGGAGGAGGATGTTGTGGCTATCCTAGATGTGGCATATCGTGTGAACTCGAGAATTGCAACCCAGAGAAAAGTACCAAGAGACGTGATTGTACAATTTACAACAAGAAATATGAAAGAGAAGATTGTGACTAAACAGTTTCAAGATCCATTGGAGATCGATGGCAAGACAATCATTATAATGAAGGAACTACCCAGATCAGTGTTACTAGATCGGAAAAAATATAAAGCGCTAATCCAGATGCTGAAGGACATGAAAATCAGGTACAGATGGGAGCTCCCAGAGGGTTTGTCCTTCGAATTTGGAGGCGCCAAAAAGCGTATCAGATCTGAGCGGGAGATGGAGCGATTTATAAGGGACAATGAAAAAGACTTACCAACAAGATTATGAATATGGAGTGTAAAGTGTTATCTTGGAATGTAAATGGACTAAATTCACCGAATAAGAGAAAAAATATTTTTCACTGGCTACTAAAACAAAAATGTGATATTGTTTGTTTGCAAGAGACTCATATTCGAAAACAGGATGTAAAATATCTAAAACTGGGAAAATTGGGCAAAGACTTTGTAGCGGCCTCAAGTAAGAAAAAAAGAGGAGTGGTGTTGTATGTAAAAGAGGAGGTGCAACCAAAATTCATAATGAAAGATGTGGAAGCCAGATTTGTAGCAGTGGAATGTACTTGGAATTTAAAGAGAGTGTTGGTAGTCGGAATCTATGCACCCAACGGTGCAAAAGAGAGCTTCTTTGAGGATTTGAGGAAGCATTTAGATGATTTTTCATATGACCAGATAATTCTTGCTGGAGACTTCAATGGAGTGACAGATTTGGAACTGGATAAAAAGACTACAATGGCACAAAAGAAAAGAGGACTATTACCAAAGCTTTTTTTTGAGCTGATTCAACAAGAGACTCTTGAAGATGTATGGAGGAGAGAGTATCCTAAAAGCAGACAGTTTACTTTTTATTCTGCAAGGCACTCCACATTATCAAGAATTGACATGATCTGGGCCTCAAAAGATTTGGCGTTATGGACTAAAGATGTAGAAATAATGCCGATGGTAGGCTCAGATCACAACCCAATTATGTGGAAGCTGGGGAAAAGGAGGAAAAGGAAAGCATGGAGAATAAATGAGGATTTGTTACAGGAAAAAGAGAATATGGAAATATTGAGAAGAGAGACAAAGTTTTTCATACAATATAACGTGAATAAAGAAGTACCAACTGATAAAGTTTGGGATGCTTATAAGGCGGTTATAAGGGGTATACTAATGGACTTAAATGGTAGAGCAAGAAAGAAGAAAGAGGAGAAGAGACAAGAGATTGAGGAGAAAATAAAAGCTAAGGAAATACAGTTAAAAAAGAGACCAGGAAAAAAGAAATTATACCAGGAAATTAAAATATTGCAAGAACAGCTAACAGCAATGAGTAATAAAGAATTGGAGTGGAATCTCAAAAGGCTGAATCAGAAAGCATTTGAGGGTGCAAATAAACCTGGGAAGTACCTGGCATGGCAACTGAAGAAGAGAAGGGAAAAGAAAACAATAAATAAAATTTGTGAAGATGATAAAACGTATTTGGAACAGAATACCATTAGTAGAGCCTTTTATAAATTCTACGCTAAACTGTATAATAAGAAAGAAGTAAATAAAGATTCAATAGCGTCATATCTGGAGAAAATGATACTTCCAGAAATCTCGGACGCTTGGAGAAATAAACTGAACAGTGAAGTAACGGATGAGGAAATAAGTAAGGCAATACAATCTGCAAATTTAGGAAAGGCGCCAGGGCCAGACGGACTTACAGCTAAATTTTATAAGACTATGGCCAATGAGCTGGCACCATTCCTAAAGGAGGTGATCAATGGAGTTTTAAGGGATCAAAGGATTCCAGACACTTGGTCTGAAGCGAACATATCATTGATCCCAAAAGAGGGCCAAGACTTGACTAGTGTGAAAAATTACAGACCTATATCGTTACTCAACAATGATTATAAAATCTTTGCGAAGATACTGGCGGAGAGACTGAAGGGGTGGCTTTCGGAAGTTATAGAGGAGGAGCAAGCAGGCTTTCTGCCAGACAGACAAATAAGAGATAATTTAAGGACAGTGATTGATGCTATTGAATATTATGATAAGCGTTGTGATAAAGAGGTTGGTTTCTTCTTCGTTGACGCTGAAAAGGCATTTGACAACTTAAACTGGGACTTTATGTTTGCCACTATGGAAAAGCTACAATTAGGAGAAAGATTCATCAGAGCAATTAAGGAAATTTACAGAGACCAGACTGCAGCAATTGTGGTGAATGATGAATTGACCAAGAAATTGACTATAAGCAAAGGAACAAGACAAGGTTGCCCGTTGTCTCCACTGTTGTTCATTTTAGTATTGGAGATTCTGATGATACAAATACGACAAGACGAGGAAATTCGAGGAATAAAAATAAAGGACTATTCATACAAGGTCAGAGCATTTGCGGATGACATAATGTTAATTGTAGAGGACCCACTGGAGAACATGCCAAAAGTGATAGATAAGATCAAGGAGTTTGGAGACTTGGCAGGTTTCTTCATTAACAAAAAGAAGTCAAAGATACTATGCAAAAACATGACTAAGCAGAAACAACAATTGTTAATGGAAACAACGGATTGTGAAGTAACAAGTAAGGTGAAATATTTGGGAATTGAACTGACTGCAAAGAATATAGATTTGTTCAAGAATAATTATGAAAAATTGTGGATTCAGATTGAGAGAGACTTGATTAAATGGAATAGGCTCAATCTGTCATGGCTGGGTAGGATTGCAGCGGTTAAAATGAATGTGTTACCAAGAGTGATGTTTTTGCTACAGACAATACCAATCATCAGAGACTCTAAACAATTTGAAAAATGGCAGAGGAAAATATCAGATTTTGTATGGGCAGGCAAGAAGCCTCGAGTGAAAATGAAAGTTTTACAAGAGGCAAAGGAAAGAGGCGGAATGCAACTGCCCAACCTGAGACTTTACCACAATGCAATCTGCCTAGTTTGGTTGAAAGAGTGGATGACATTAAAGAACAAGAAACTATTAGCCCTAGAGGGATATAAAAAAATATTTGGATGGCATGCATACCTATGGCATGACAAAGTAAAGGTCAACTCGATGTTCCTGCACCATTTTGTACGGAGAAGTCTATACACAATCTGGAAGAAGTACAGAATTTATCTACAAGAAGGAACTCCTTGGTGGGTGGTTCCATATGAGGTGATAGACCCGAGAGCTGTTGATAACGAAAGACAATGTTTGACTTATAAAGAAATAACTAAAATAGAAGCATCTAAACTTAGAATAAAGACGCAAGAGGAACTATCACCGAATTACGACTGGTTCCAGTATAGACAGATCAGAGATTTGTATAACTCGGACTCTGTAAAGGGAGGTATACGAATAGAGAATTCGGAACTAGAGCAGACCCTTCTTAAAGAGGACAAGAAAAGAATATCCAAGGTATACCAAGTACTGTTGAAATGGTATACTGAGGATGAGACAGTTAAAACACAAATGGTGAAATGGGCTATAAATTTTAACAAAGAGATAACAATGGAGGCATGGGAATACTTGTGGAAGACTACAATGAAGACAACGACATGTACAAATATTAAAGAGAATATCTATAAAATGATTTATCGTTGGTACATGACACCAAAGAAGATTGCGCTAGGGAATTTGAACACTTCTAATAAATGCTGGAAATGTAGGAAGCATGAGGGCTCCCTCTATCATATGTGGTGGTCGTGTGAGGTAGCTAGGCAGTACTGGGGGGAAATAATAAGAGAAATGAGTGAAATTTTACAATTTCAAATAAATAAGAACCCAGAACTCCTGCTACTAAACTTGGGAATGGAGGGAATTCCAGCCCATCATAGGACGTTGATATTTTATATGACAGCAGCAGCTAGACTTTTGTATGCGCAAAAATGGAAAGTACAAGAAGTGCCAACTATTGAAGATTGGACCTACAAATTGCTGTACATGGCAGAAATGGACAAGATGACAAGAAAACTGAGAAATCTGGACTCAGGGCAGTTTAACACAGATTGGGAGAAGCTGAAACAATATCTGGAGAAGAAATGGGAGGTGGGAGGAAAACTGTGGCAGTTTGAGAACTACTGAAGTATAATAAAATGTAGAGGGGGGTGACTTTACCGGGGGGGGAAGAGATAAATGTGAATTTATAAGCAGTTAGATTAACAGATTGATATATATATAGATATATATTGGTTAATAAATAGAATATTGATAGAAAATAATTAAGGATAAGGATTAAATATACGGATTGAGTAATCAACAATATTTTCTTTCTTTGATAAGATTTGTATAATGCACCAAACTGAATGTATAGACGAGTCAAATTGATTGACTATGTGACGAGAGTTATATAGAATTACCATAAAAAGATAGAATGAGTAATACATAGAGAATAAGTCAAATTGTTTGATTTAAATGTGTAAGATTTTTATGGTTTATGATATATAGGTTTATGATATATAGAAATATTCAAAATTGGAAAATGGGATAAATTGTTTATCCAAGATGGAAACAAAGACTTACAGTTTGGGTATACAATAAGAAAAGTAGTTAAGGATGTACTGCTTAGTATAATGGAGAATATGTATTTGTTTTAGATAGAGAAATTTAATAGAAGTAAGGGAAAAGGGACAAAGGGTTGGAAAACTGTTGGAAGTCAACAAAAGGGGGGGAAAGGGAGGGGGTTAGAAATGAAAAATTTGGGGAAAATTGAATGTAAATGTAAAAATAACGGATTCTAACCCAATAAAAAATTTTTCAAAAAAAAAAATAAAACAGGATGCCCAACTGAAATCTGGATTTATCATAGAGTCCTTACCCAAACTGTACTCTGTGTGCTAACTCTATGCAATTATACAGTATGACCAAGAAATGTCCTGGTGTGAGGTCATTTATGCTCAAATCAAGGCAGCTGATATCCAACAATGGTCAACTGCTCTGCTACTGACAAATAACTCCAGTGAAATTCCATGCTCTGGCCTTGCTGCTTCTACCCTGACTCATTCCCTGCCTTACTGTGTGCTATTTTAGCTGATCTGATCTCAGTTTTGTAGAACCATATCCTATTGCTATTGTGCAATCTCTGGACGGAACAAGAAACAATTTTTCCATTCCTCTTTTAGCTGCTGTAAATTCTTTTAGGTGACGAGGACACCTTACTAGAGAGATATCTGTTATATATTTGTATATCATCATCTTTGTAGAACATCCAGAAAGATGCCTCACATCTTAGTACATAAGATAAAGGTTAATGAAGAGACTTAATTTATGAAATACGTTTAGTGTACTTCGTTGTATCTTAAAGAGAGCGATTCCCCTAAGTATTCAGTACAGGTTTGGATAAGCTTAACAATAAATTGGGGGGAGGGTTCTGTTCCTTTACAACCTCTCATTTTAAATCCTGAGGAATATTTTTTCTCCAAATATTTCATTTTCTCCAATACAACATAACCAAGTACTTGATCTCATCAGTCATCACCTCTTTTTAGCTGAACGTTTTTTACTTAAACCAAAAATGGCCTTCCAAACTTTTTATAGGGCATTCCATTCATAAAAGTTGCTAAACAAAAATAGTATAACCATCAAAGACACATTCCAATACTTTGCACATAATCTTGAATTAATACTTATGATGATTCAATACCCCATGAAAAGAGTGCAGAGTACTAAAGTGACTAGCATTGACTCATATGGAGAACCAGTAATAACAGAGCCAGAAATCCTGGCTCCATATGTCCCTTCGTAACCTCTGCAGAATTCTCCACAACACACTGAGGTCAGACCATTCCTCTTTAGTTCGAGAGTGATTCTCACTGGTTATTATAACTTGTACAAGGTTTGAAGAGTGTGACTCTACACTGCAGTATATATGAGGATATGGGAAACTTTCCTGTGACGATCCACAGAGCAAAATGGCAGGACTGGCTTAATAAAGTGGCATTCACCTCACCCAAACTCATAGAAGAACTATCCCACTCCGATTCAACTCATCTTCCCTGAAGCTAGATGGCAGCTGCCAGGAATGTGTTTCCTCAAGTACAGCAGGGCCCAATTCAGATTGGAACTGTGATGCAAGGGGAGAAAGGACTCCATCCTCCCTGTTGAGCTTCTTTCCCAGATATAAACAGCCTCAAGGGTGGTGGTAGTATTTGCCCTGGTGTGGGGCTCACCTGCAGTACTTCACATGCAGCCCCACAACACAGGAAACAACACTCCCTAAGGCTATATTAATTCAGGAAAATGGCATAGGGGGGCAGGCTGGAGACTCTTTACCCCCACCATGTTCTGATTCCAATCTAAGATGGGCCCCAGCATGATTAGGGATAGAAGTTCCCCACAGCTACTGCCTGGCCGCAGGGAAGACGTGTCAGGTCAGAAGAATTCCATCTCAACCTGTGACTCAAACACCTCATCTAGCTCAGGGCTCAGTGTGCAACAATGGTGAAAATGGCAAACCCCATGCTGGGGATTATCAGGAAGAGGATTGAAAATAAGCCAGCCAATGCTGTAATGCTCTTGTATAGAGCCGTGGTGTGGCCCTATTTGGAATGTATGCATAGTTCTGGTTGCCGTATGTCAAGACAAAATTGCAGAGCTGAAAGAAATGCAGAAGAGAGCTACCAAGATGATAAAAGGATTGGAGCACCTTTCCTATGAGAAGAGTCCGGGGCATTTCATTTTAGAAAAAAAGATGACCAAGGGCTAGATGATGAAATGTTCATTTGTCATGTTGTTGCCCACCCATAGAAACTGGTCTTTTTGGAGCTCTTCACAATCCACTTTGACTTTCACTAACCTGAATAATAGGGCATCATCTGTAAACTTGGCTATCATACTATTCACCCCTAATTCCAGATCAATTATGAACAGATTAAATTGCACCTGTCTCAATATCAATCTCTTCCTCTATGGTGAGAAGTGTCCAATTATTCCTGCTTCCTATTGTTTACCAGTTTTTAATCCACAGAAAGATCTGTTCTCTTATCTTATAATTGCTGGATATAAGCGGAACTACAAGTGACAAAAGGCACAGATTGGACACTTGTCAGCTTCCCTCAAGTTTTGATGGGAAATATAGGCATCCTGGTCTTGCAGCTTGGCTCTCCAACTGCTGTCCAATGGACTTTTCAACTGTCACTTGTCCAACATTCTGCAAAGCTGCCTACATTTCCCATCAAAACTGGAGGGAAGCTGACAAGTGTCCAATCTGTGCCTTTTGTCACTTGTAGTTCCGCTCTATATTCAAGAGTCTTCAAAAGGCCAGGTATATAATGTCTACCAGATCTCCCTCATCTATGTCCTTCCTAATCCCTTCAGTGGACTTCAAAAGACAGGACTTCCTTTGCAGAAGCCATACTAATTTTCCCTCCATAGGCTTTGTTCCTCTCTGTGCATAACAACTGTATGTTTAATGACAGTTTCTGCTAATTTAGCTGGAGCAGAACATTAGGCTAACAGTCCTGTAATTTCTGAGATCTCCTATGGACCCTAAAGGCAGTGTAACATTTGCTGCTTTCTAGTCCTTTGGATAGGTTGGATAAGGAACCGGATCTTTTGAAACAGCTAGTCAGAATAAGTCATATATGGAAGATTTGTGGTATGAAAGACAGACACAGACTCACCTCCTCTCCCTCCAATAGATACAATGATCAAGACTTCGCTAGGCATATTGTGAACAAAGCACTGGCTTAGATCCACCAGAGCATTTCTGTGGATGGAACGATTTCTGCCCACAGAGCATGACTTTCTTGTCTCCTTTTTAACTGCAGCCCAAAATGCTCCCCAAATTGCTACTGTTGGGGGTAGGAGATTCCCAGAAATAGCATGGAGGTGTTTTGGGCAGCAGTGAAAGGGAGGAGCAAGAAAGGCACACACTGTAGTCAGAAATCATTCAAGCAGCAGAAAAATATTGGGAGCATCCAAGCCAGTGTGTTACACAAAGCAAGAACAATGGAGGTAGGGTTTTGCAGATGGGTTTATAATTTCTGAGTCTATAGTCTGGGTGCTCCACAAAGGACATTATCACAAAAATCATCATCATCATCATGCAGCCTGGAAACCTCATGCTTTTCTAAGCCCTTTATCTCTAATATAGTCCTTGTCAGCTTCCAACTTAATCATAATTCAAAGGGATTTTGCTACTGGCCTCCAGGGTCTGCATGATAGGCTTAGCTTTGCAGTATGCACGGGAGATGTGTATGCAATGCTGAACTGAAATAATCCCTTAGATAGATTCTACATGATCTTCTTCACCTCAATGTTCTACTCTACCACATGTGACAAAACCTGTTCTTACCAGCAAGTCATACCACAGATCCCCTGCTTTCTCTCCTCTGCATCTGTCTAGCTAGTAAATCGAGAAGATTTCCATTTCAATTGCAAACAAAACTTCTACTAAAAGAGCAGAAATAAATCATTTAAGAGCATGTAAGATGGAAAAAGAAAGCTCTTTGTCTCATTTGTCTTCTTTCTATCTAAGAATGTTTAATTGTTTAAAATCCACTGTTCTTTTTTTCCATTGCTGTTGCTAGTTTTCACTACACTGGCCAAAAGCACTGTTCATGTCATTTGTCATCACTGGAGTATAAAATGGAAAGATATGAATACAAGTGGGTTCCACAAAGAGTTGCAGGGGCATCTTAGAATCATAGAACAGAGTTGAAAGGTACCTCCAGGGTGATCTAGTCCAACTGCCTGCACAATGCAGGAAATTCACAACTACCTCTTCCCCTACACCCCCAGTGATACTGCTCCACGCCCAGAAGATGGCAAAAAAACTCCAGGATCCCTGGCCAAACTAGCCTGGAGAAAATTGCTTCCTGATCCCAACATGGTGATCAGCATTATCCTGGGCGTGTATGAAAGGGCCATGAGAACTAAGCATTGATGTAACCCTTCCTGCCCTCCCTCTCATGATCTGCCTAGGTTCACAGAATCAGCATTGGTGTCAGATGGCCTATGCTTAAAAACCTCCAAAGAAGGAGAGCCCACCAGCTCTCAAGAAAGCCTGTTCCACTGAGGGACCACTCTGTAGGAAATTCTTCCTAACATTTAGCCGAAAACTCTTTTGATTGAATTTCAACCCGTTGGTTCTGGTCTGACCTTCTGGGGCAATGGAAAACAACTCTGCACCATCCTCTATATGACAGCCCTTCAAGTACTTGAAGATGGTTATCATATCACTTCTCAGTCATCTCCTTTCCATACTAAACATACTGAGCGTCTTCAACCTTTCCTTATAGGACTTGGTCTCCAGGCCCCGCACCATCTTTGTTGCCGCTCTGGACATGAGCAAGCTTGTCTATATCCTTCTTAAACTGTGGTGCCCAAAATTGAACACAGTACTCTATCTGAGGTCTAACCAAAGCAGAATAAAGCAATACTATCACTTTGTGTGATCTAGACACTATACTTCTGTTGATACAACCCCAAATCGCATTTGCCTTTTTAGTTAGCACATCACACTGCTGACTCATGTTCAGTGTATGGTCTACTAAGACCCGTAGATCCTTTTTGCACATACTACTGTCAAGACAAGTCTCCCCCATCCTATAATTATGCATTTGATTTTCTCTACCTAAATGCTGAACTCTGCATTTATTTATTTATTTATTTAATCATATTTATATTCTGCCCTCCCCGCAAAGGTTCAGGGCGGATAACAACATTAAAACATTTAAAACATTGCATATAAAGTATTTAAAAACATTATACAAAGATTTTAAAAATAGCAGCACTCTTTTCTTGATGGCGGCAATACCGTTGATTACAAAAAGTGCGACAGTGCAGTTGAGCATAGCAGCAGCTTAAGAACAGTGGTGGGCAGCTCTCATAGGGAGGGGAGTAGATGTTGTATCCTCCAGCCAGTGGAGGCCCAGCCTCAGCCATAAGCCTGGCGGAACAACTCTGTCTTACAGGCCCCGCGGATAGATAGTAGATCCTGCCGGGCCCTGGTCTCGGTAGACAGAGTGTTCCACCAGGTAGGAGCTAGGACTGAGAAAGCTCTTGCTCTAGTCGAGGCCAGGCGGGCCTCCTTGGAGCCAGGGACTGATAACAATTTCTTTTCTCCTGATCGGAGGGTCCTCTGGGGAATATACGGGGAGAGACGGTCCCTCAGGTACGCTGGCCCCAGCTGAAATTCATTTTAATTGTTTTAGCCCAGTTTTCCAGCCTGTCAAGATCATCCTGGATCCTGACTCTGTTTTCTACTGTATTTGCTACTCCTCCCAATTTAGTATCATCTGCAAATTTAATAAGCATTCCCTCTATTCTTTCATCCAAATCATTTCTAAAAATGTTGAACCAAACAGGTCTCAGAACTGATCCCTGATGTACTCCACTTTTTACTCTTGGCCAAGAGGATGAGGAACCATTAACAAGCACTCTTTGGGTGCAATCTGTCAACCAGTTACAGAGCCACCAAACAGTAATAGGATCCAAACCACATTTTACCAACCTAGAAACAAGAATATTACGTAGAACCTTATCAAAAGCCTTACTGAAATCGAGATAAACTATGGGACAAACTACAAGTGATGAATGACACAGGTTGGACACTTGTCAGCTTCCCTCAAGTTTTGATGGGAAATGTAAGCAGCTTGGCGGAATGTTGGACAAGTGACAGTTGAAAAGTCCACTGGTCAGCAGTTGGAGAGCCAAGCTGCAAGGCTAGGATGCCTACATTTCCCATCAAAACTTGAGGGAAGCTGACAAGTGTCCAACCTGTGTCATTCGTCACTTGTAGCTTGGCCCTATGTCTACAGCATCCCCCTGTTCCAGCAAGATACTAACTTTCTCAAATGAAGGGATAAGGTTAGTCTAACATTACTTGTTCTTGAGAAACCCCTGCTGGCTCTTAGTAATCACAGCCACCGTTTCTAGATGCTCAAGGACTGTTTGATGATTTGTTCTAAAACTTTTCCAGGTATAAATGTCAAGCGGATGGGTCGGTCATTACCTGGATCCTCCTATTTCCCCTTGAATATGAGAACAACATTTGCTCACCTCCAATCTTCTAGCACCTCACCTGTTCTCCAAGAATTCTCAAAAATAATGGACAGAGGATCAGAAACTACATCTGGGAGTTCTTTTAGTACCCTTGGATGCAATTCATCTAGTCCTCCTGAGGACTTATAATGCAATCCTAAACACAGTCAGTCCAATCTAAGCCTATTGACTTGAATGGGCTTAGACAGGAGTAACTCATCTTAAGATCGCATGGTTAGTTTCATTTAAAGAAACAAGGTGTTTACGTACTACCACTATGCTGATCCTAGGCTGCAACTCCTTTGCCTCATCATGTGTTCTGTTTTTGTCATGTTGAGCACCATATCCCTCGCAGGAGAAGACTGAGGTAAAGTAGTAATTGAGCAGTTCTGCCCTCTCTTCATCGCCTGTTACAATTTCACTTTCCTGTCCTTGCAATGGGCCTACCATGTCTTTGCTCTTTTTCTTACTTTGAACATAAACAAAGACCCCCTTTTTTGTTGTTTTTAGCATCTCTTGCTAGCCTAAGTTCATACTAAGCTTTAGCTTTTCTAACGCTCTTCCTACAAGCCCTGGTTATTTGTTTATATTCATCCTTGATTATAAGGCCCTTCTTCCATTCCCTAAATGAATCTTTATTTATTTCTTAAATCTTTAGAAAGCTGTTTATAGCACCACTTTGGCTTCTTTAGGCTCCTCCCATTTTTCCTTTTCATAAATTTGAAGCATCAACCAACCTACCTTTTATCTGCCTTCCATCTTCAGCTGTACTTATTTCATTTATAGCTTTCTCTGGAATGGGGACACAAAACAGCTTACATCATTCTCCTGTCTTCCATTTTATCCACACAGCATCCCTATTGCTAGAGTGAGAATGTGTTAGGCGGAGAATCTGTAACCGGCCCAAGGTCACCGAGTGAACATTCACAGCAAAGTATTGATTCGAACTTGGGTCTCCCAATCCTAGTCTGAAACTAGGGTTGCCAGGTCCCCTTACCTTCCTGGCGCGAGTGGGGGTGGGGGAAATCAGGTACTTACCTTTTCAGACACCGTGTGCTTGCTTTGTGCACACTCCTGGCACAATCTCATCACTTCTAGGACTGACATCATCGCACCCGTGGGAAGCACACCTGGTGCACGCTGACCCAGGAGGTTTTTTTTGCCTCCCAAGCCCATTCTCCGGGGCTTTTCCCCGCTGCCAGCCAGGGGGAGCAGAGGCTGGGAGCGGGGGATCCCCCACCAGGGGCCTGGCAGCCCTATCTTAAATTCTAATCACTATACCATGATGGCTTTTTTTGGAGGTGTGGGGATTGCTGTTGAAGCAAGCAAGTTAGGTGAAATATATAAACAGCATGGTAGCAAGGTTTTGGCTGGTTGCTGCTAGGCTTGGACCTGATGAGTCCTCCCTAAGGGGCTCAAACAATTGTGGAAAGGGCCTTGCCCCCCTGCCTTTTACTGACAGAAACCAAGGCTGGAAGTAGGGTTGCCAGGTCCCTTGAGTCCCTCGGTGGGGGACTGGGAACCTGGCACTTACCCTCCGTGCCCTTCGGCGTCTCTTCTCGCACGAGCTCCGGGTGTGCGTGATGATGTCACTTCCAGGAAGTGACATCATCACATGGGTCAAAGGGCGGCCCAGCGTGCACTCCTGCGCTTGCCAAAGGGCTGAATCCTCCCCCTTGGGGCCTGATTCAGCCCGAAATGGGCCTGTTGTGGGGTGTGGGAGCACGCTGCGGCAGGGTGCACGGGCACACCGCACTGCCTGGGGGTGCACCACGCTGCCGGGGGGGGGGGCACCTCCCGCTGGCCAGGTACGTGAGGTCAGGGGGGGGAGGAGGTGGGAACAGGGGATCCCCCGTCCCAGGCGGGGGGTTGGCAGCCCTAGCTGGAAGACTGACAATAATGTGTGGTTGCTCTGCAACAGCCATTGAGAGCATTCGATTCTCAAAGCTACAAATGCTGCTTCTATTATTTTGAGGGTTTTTATGCCCTCCGTCTCCTGGGCATATTTTTTTCTAAATTTCAGAATGTTCTCTAAACCTTGGGCTTTCCCCCGCAAGTTTGTAGAAAGATCTGTCTTGTCTATTCATGGTTCCAATGTCTGGATTTACGTATCCACAGATTTGGCCATGTTGAGAATTAGATATACTGATGACATAATGTGCTTGAAAGATTAGGCCTCAACAAAGAAAAGCAGCACTAGCAGAATTTGTATAAGCTGTAGAGTGTTCAAAGCATTTCATGCATATTATCTCGTAATCCTTTAAACTCTGTAAGGTCAGTCGGTCTTGAAGTCACTGACTCTTTCCCTGCAACAAAAATTCCAACATTAACTGTTCAATTCTTCATTCTTATTACCTAGCAGGATTCTGTATGCAAAAAGTCAAGTGCAGAATTGGCTACTGGGTGTAGAATGGTTATGAAGGTAGACTTGTTATTTATTTACTTTATTTATACACCATCTTTGTCCCCAATGGGGACCCAAGGTGGCTTACATAATTCTTCTCTCCTCCATTTTACCTCCACAACAACCGTGTGAGGTAGGCTAAGCTGAGTGTGTGTGACTGGTCCAAGATAACCCAGCAGCAAACTTCCATGGAAGAGTTCGGATTCATACCTTGCTCTCCCAGATTCTGACACTGTAACCACTACACCATGCTGACTCTCTTCCAAATATGTGGGCAATTTTAAGTAGTTGGCCCTGCCCTTTGCCATATTTAATAGCTGTTTGATATGTGCCCATGATATGAAAATCACATATCCCTGGACTAATGCACATAACCCTGGACTAATGCAACTTGATCTGCAGCATGAGCTGTGGTAAGACAGGGTCTTGCTGAGTCACCCCTCTTAGCACATTCTGATACCCTCCTTCTGTGATAAAATCCCCACCCCAAGATCGAGGAGCAATCAATTAGCACTGATAAGTTTATAATTTGTTCGTGGGAAGATGCCGTCCCTATCTAAATTCATCAACTCAACTCCGGGGAGATTCATTAACAATCTGCCCCTTTGTGAGGCAGCAGAAGAGACTGTGCATTTCCTTTCACACAAGCAATTAAAGTAATCAAACCTTTAGGGTCTTTGTTCCAATGGCTGAGGGGGGCTCCCCAGCCTCAGGACACGTTTTGCCCTATAAGAACCAAGGCTCTGGCCCCATTCAAATTGTGCACGCTTTCTGGATCCAAGTGTTGCTCCCTTAGGGTCGCTCTCTCTAAGACTTTCTCTCCTGGCTGAGAATGTGGGACGCTTAAAGCTCTTCCTCCGTGGAATATCCTACTCTCTGGATAGGTAATTATCACCCTGAAATCCCTCAAATCTATTCCACCTGCACCCCTGCTTTCCCTAGGCATCTTGTGCATTTGTGAACAATCTTTTGTGTGTGTGTTTTCCCCTTTTAATAAAAATACTTTTATTCAAGATCACTGGTCTTGTTTTCCTCCTTGGGGAAGGGACCCTATAAATACTGGTGGAGATATCCTGTTGTTACCCTTCTTGCATAGCCTTCCTCCTTGTCACTAATTCCCTCATTTACTCACAAGGAGACCCATTTCTGGTAACACAATGGCCTATTGAAATTTGACTGTGGAGGAGAGGAGATGCTGACTAGGAGCTGGGCTGCAATGTGTGTGTGTAGGGTTTTTTGCATAATATATAGAAGTCACAAAATACAACTTTATCTTTCTGCAGAATTTCCAGAGTTCTGAAACATTCACATAGTCCAACATGCACATAGTCCTCTTAATGGGTTTCTCTTGATCAGATCCAATTAGCCCCGTGAACTCTCTCTGTGACCTCAATGCACATAAAAACAGGCCATGCATACTACTGTAGTTCTGACTTCTCCTGACATTTACTTTGTTTTCCCTTTCCCTAAAGATCAGTAGCAATGACAGTAGGTCATTCTATTCCAGAAACTATCTTGCAAAATTAGATTTAGGCTGCATCCACACTGAGAGGATTCTGCATTTTGCATTCATTGCCACTGCGAATACACAAGCATGCACACTGACAATGGAGCAACCACATGGCAATGGAGCAACCTCTATGCAATTTCCTCCATCAGATATCATTTCCCCCCTGCTGAACCACTGGAAAACTTTTTGAGGGCCTCAAAAAAAAAAAAACAGTAAACAATATAGCACTATAGCAATTATCTTTTTTTTTAAATAAAAAAGCCCTCACAGCATGAACAATTAGTGCTTCAGGACATTTGAAAAAAAATTAGTAGGCAGGCCTTTTGAACAATGCACACATTTCCATCCAGATGGTATAATAATTTGCCAGGTTTGGAAAGAGGTTGGCAGGTTCCCATACCCTCCCAGTGGCAGCGAAGGGTGGGGACGGGGGGGGGGCACCCAGAATTCACCGGCAGGCATCTGTGCACTTCCAGCCTTGACATGATGTCACTTTCAGAAGTGATGTCATAGTGTTTTGCGTGGGAATGCTCCTGTGCTTTGCACAAGGTCAAACTTGCCCTCCGCAAAGTCCAGGAGCACCTGCCACATGCTTGCCCAGGTTGCCTGCCAGTGGTGAGCGATTGCCAGGTGGTTTGCAACCTCCTGCAGATCACCAGTGATCTGCAAACCTCTAGGTGGGCAATGGGGCAAACCTCTAGGTGGGCAATGGGGCAAACCTCTAGGAGTTTGCCCGCCACCAGCAAACACCTGGAATCATCCTGGGATCAAGGAAAGAACAATTGAAGCACGATGCCATCTAGGTTTTTCCCCTCCCCAAGTGCTCCAGTTTAGAATCTAAAGGGAAGAAAATGTTCTGTGTGGAAGCTGCCATACGGTATAAAGCAGCCAGATAAATTGTTATCGACCACTTCAAAAAAAATGTATTTATGTACATATGTGGTAGCATGTGACCTGCAGAGAATGAAGAGTTGTGGATGTCTGTCTGTCTGAATGTCATTCCACTCTGGGGGCTGTCATTCCAGTCCCAGAGCGCTGATTCCAGTAATAGGGCCATTGTTTCACTCTAGGGGGCTGTCATTCCAGGCCTCAGGGCAGGATTCTCAGAATCCTTCTGCAGTTTCTTTGCAATTTTGTGTGTTGTAATGTATTGCCAGTGTAAGCTAATGTAGCATAATGGTTAGAGTGTTTGGACTAGGATCTGTGAGGCCCAAGCTCGAATCTCCACTCTGCCATGGAAACCTGCTGGGTGACCTCGGGCCAGTCACACCCTCTCAGCCTGATCCACCCCATAGGGTTGTTGAGAGGATAAACATGAGAGAATGTGAGCCATTTTGAGTCTCCAATGGGGAGAAAGGCAGGGTATGAAAAAGGTTAATAAATGAATCTTTTTAAGTCAACTGACATACCTGGATTCCATTATATCTAATGGGCCTTCAGGCACCTCCCACTGTTTTCAATGGACATTCTGGTCATTCAGTTTGGTAGATCCCATTTCACGTGGAAATCTTTATAGGAGACTCCAGAAGTATACATCAGTGGGGGCCTCAACACTGGGGAAAAAGATACCTAATGAATGGGTGGAGAAAAGTTGTTTATATTAACGTGTCTTTACTAGAAGTAACAAGCAAAGGGTAGTTTTCCATGCAATCACTGGAGGATAAAGCGATGGAAATTTAAAAACCCTAGAAAGCCACAATTCCGTTTGCAGGATCTGAGCAAGGCTGTTAATGACAGGTCGTTCTGGAGGTCGATCGATCATTCATAGGGTCGCGCAGTAGCTCGGAAGCGACTTGAGGGCACCTAACACACACACGTAACGAAAGTAACCAGTGCTTTGTGAAGGAGTTCAGGAAGAGAGGGGTTATCGGTAAAGCAGTCAAAAGGGTGCGGGAGAGGGTCTATTAGCGGGGGACACGCAGGTGTGGCCAATGCAGGGTTTGGGCTAGCTGCAGAGCCACGGCCTACGCGGTGGGCGGGGTGTTGCACACGGTGTGCGCCCAGTCTTGGATGCGGGTGCCAGCTACGGCAATGCTACACATAGTTTCCTACTGCGACGCATTACACCGGGGTTCACCGCCTCGCAACAGGAATGCAGAGAGCAGCGAAACCGCAGCTCCAGCGAAACAGAACCGTTTGCAGATGCGCGCAGTGGAGTGGGCGGGGTGCCTGCCGCATGCGACTCTGCGCCGCATGGAAGGAATGGCTACACCTAATTCGTTCTTGGTTCTCTGGCGCGAGCGTCCTGTTTTTCCACCTTCTGCGTTCGGCCTCTCACATTTCCTCACGTGCCACCACCCCGGTCCAGAGTAGCTTTGACCTCGGAGCAACGGGAGGGGGGCGTGGAGGCGGCAGCCGCGCACCCTACCCTCCAAGCTCCACCCCCCTCTTTCCATGCCATCTGCTGACAGACGTGCCCCGCTAGCCATTGGAAGAACAGCTTCTTCTTGATAAGCAGAGTCATTTTCCCAATTGGAGCCTTCCAAGCGGGCGAGGGGGCGGAGACGGGATTTGGACGGCGAAGCTTGAGGAGGTTGCTATGATCCAGGCTGGGGGGAGGCGGAGCGGTTGAGGGGCCAATCGGCGGTGACGGGGGACGTCGATGGGCGGGTGAGGCGGCCATTGGGAAGCTCAATGGTGCGGCGGGGGGCGGGAGAAGGGAGGGGGCTGGGAGCGCTCGGTGTGGCGCTAAAGGCGCCGGGAGCGGGGGCGGGGTGGCAACTGCAGAATCGGTTCGAGCGCGCGCGGTAGGGAGGCGGCTCCGCACCAAGCGGGCGGACTGGAATAGGGCGCAGGGACGTGCGCGCTTGCTGGACGCAGGTGAGGCGATGAGTGAAGAGCTGGAATGGGGCGGCTGAGAGACACCGTCTCAGAGGATCGTGCCCGCCCCCCCCCCGGCGTTTTCACCGGTTCCCGCCTAGCGGGGGGACGGGGTGGGGGAGCAACAGTGTTATGGGCCCTCGGCCGGGCCCGCTGTCTTTCCGGCCGTTGGTCTTCCCCACATCCCCCCCTCCCATTCGCCTCCCCTTTCTTCCCTCTAAGTGTATCTTCGCGAAGCGTGCGAATAGCCCCCTTTTGAGGAAGGGCATTGCTGGTCCTGCCAGTGTGAGGGCTGGTGGAGCCGAGGCCGCGCTGCTGAAGGACCATGTGCCCCTTTGTTTAAGGGGGGATGGGGTGGTTGGATACTGGGGTGGGCGAAGTGAGCGGGTGCGCGCCCTTTTGCTTGGCACGCCAATAGGCTTGCCGCGCCCCCCTCAGATGGGGACCGAGGTGCTTCTCTCCCCCTCCCCTCCCCGTTTCTCTTTGTGAGGCTGCCTGGGAGCTCTGCTTCTGTAGGGCATTCTTATTGACCTCGTTGTCCTATGGAAGACTTGACACATGTCTATCGATGAGGTGTGTTCATTTTTATCTTTTTAAACACGGGTTAGAAGTTACAGCACACCTCCTTTGTCCTTCAGTGTGGGCGCTGGTCAGAACCGGTTCTGGAGTTGGAACTAACACTCAGTTGTTCTCGGTTTATCTCACAAACAAAAATGCTTTACGTGCTTAGACCCATTGATCTAGCATTGCTTCTCCCTCTCATTTGAAGTGCTTTTGGTACATTGATGTCCTTGAAAAGATTGTATAGGGACATCCTGCCTTCTGTTGCTGCCTCTGCCCCATCCTTGTTCTAGTAAGACTTATTTCGTGATGTGAAATGAGATGTGTGGGATTGATCGTATGGTAGCTTGTAGGACTTTGTATGGTGAGATGCATTCAAGGATTATTGGCCTGATAAAACAGTGAGTATGTCAGAGAATATCTACTCTGATTCTTTACATGGCAGAAGGGAGGAGGTCTTTTCCCAGTTTGTTGCCTAGTCCAGTGGACAGCAGTAAGTGGGACTGGGACTACCCTGTAGTGTATGAATAGCCTTTGTTATTTGTTGTGTATTAGGAATTAGATGATAAACTCCTTAGAGAGATGGTAAATGGGTTAGCTTCACTCTGCAGTGTTGGTGCTCTGCAGTGCAATTGTTTGACTTGGAATGTTACCTGCAGTTGTTCTGAGATTGGTTTTTACACAGAAGGAATCAAAATGTCCACACATATACACTGTGGTATGTATTATCTGTCTATCAAACACATGTTGTGTAACTGGAATTATAAGGTCATGTTAGAAAGGAAGGATGCTATTGTAGATTTAATAACTATAATAATTGGTTGTGTTGTGCCATTTCAGACGTGCTATCATTTCGAGAATCTAACTTTCGAGTCAATGGTTTCTTTCTTCATTCCTCTGGAGCCGTGTTGCTAATGCTCCTTTCCTCCTCATGTCCTGCAATGCTCACTATAGCATTGGTTCTTAGTCTAATGGTATGAATTCTGCAGCAAGTGAATCAGGCAGCTTCAAAGCCCTCTGGTGGATTGAATGACTTTATGTTTGCTTTGCAGTTAAACTTTAGTGGTTTATCAGGCTGTCATGCTGTCGTTGTATAAACTAGCTACTAGTAATATACTTTACTGAATGTTCACTTTAAGGTGGATGAATTGAATGAGTTCTATAAGAATTTCTCATATAGAAATTTCTGTATATCATATAGAAAATACCATTTTTGTTCTTGAATAGATGATTAAGTTATGTTCCTACACTGTGTTAACTCTAGGAAAATGTCATTCCTGCATTCAGTTTGACACAGGGTTATCACCCATCATAGATATTATATCTGTGCATGTTTCTGCCTCAAACAATGTAGATATTGCAGTAAGTCTGGAGGACAGCACACTGTATAGTGTAAAGTTTCCTGGTTAGTTATAGTTGGAATGTGTAAAATCCCAAACCTGCTGTTTCAGTATATAATGTTAAGAATTACAAATGTTTGCTTAGTATAATTGAGTTAATTAGTTGTAAAATGGGAGCTCTGTATTCTGCTGTATTCAGAAGCAGTCTTTGTGGAATGTGTCTTTATGATATTTGGCTAACACTCTTGTTTTTTCACAGTGTAGGTTCTTTCCCCAATTTAACTTTGCTACAGCTTTGGGCAAGGAATTTGGTATAATGCTATGCTGCAAGTAGGTGAAAGTTAAATGAAGTTTTGATAGTGTCTTCCTTACTGTTAGATTTGCTACCTTTCTATAATTAGCTCCTTCAAGACACTCAAATTTGACCAATTGCCCTTTGATTTAGAAGGCCTTACTGCATAAGATTCCAGAATCTGCCCATCAGAGAATTAGAAAAAATGATTTTTGGCTCTTTATTTCTCAAAGAAGTTGAGAACAGCTAGCTGTTAAAAGAAATTCAGTTTAAGTTCATCTTGCAGGGTCTTTAAGTATTGTGAGTTCAGTGGATAAGAATACATTTCTAAATAGGTGCATGCCTTGGCAGTAGCAGAAAATGATTAAGTATGTGGTTTGGTTAAAACTGCTGTAATTATGTGCTTTAAGGTTGTCAGTTTATGCTATTTACAGTGATGGTCCCTGACTCAGAAAGCATTCTTATCGTTAGGGAAAATACTGATGAGATATAATAGTTACCAAGTAAGTGCTAAATGAATAGTGCTAAATAAATAGTTACTCATGCTGCTATGGATAAGCATGTCAAAGTTTATATATTCCAGTACTACATGTGGTATTGTAGTCCATTTTGTCTTAATATCTAAATGTAAATTTTGTGTCGTCTTTATTTAGGTGCCATGCATAAATTGGACTGTTTGATGTGTCTATTTTAAGAATTGTGAGAGAAATCAAACTGCAGCCAGCAACTTGAGCAAAGTTTCTGCTATTAAAGTGGTGGTTTTGTGTTGGGGGGGGGAAACTTTTGTATTAAGACAATGGTTGCCAGGTCAGTGGAGAGGCCTTTGTTCTCTCAGGGAAGGACTAGGGCAAGGGGAACTGGGTTCTCTGTGGTCACAATGCCCCTACCTGGGATTTGCTAATGTTTGGTGGGGATTGTTTGATGGGACTCCAGGACTTGTAGGTGATCACCTTTATTCTTACAGGGTCACATGGTTTTAGAAAAAAATATTTAATGTAGCTGGTGATGGGAGAAAGAAACAGAAGAAAGGGCTAGGGATATTTAGATAAATCTCAGACAGTAGAGTAGTATAGGCATAACCCTTCCACAAATGGAAAGGCCAGGAAAACTGATTTCTGTCAGTCTTTGATGCAGACATGCTTGAGAGGTAATCAAATGCAGCTACTGTGTTATGCAAAGAATACCATGAGGAGAATCCTGAAGGGAAGAGTTTGTAAGGTACTTCTGAGGGAAGGCTGCTTAGGAGAGGTCTGTAAGGCATTCACCCTGAAAGCTAAAGTGAAGGAAGAAGAAATGGTGCTTCTGCCACTTTAGCCCAGGTACCTTGAAAGATGGTCAAGAACAAGATTCCTGAAAAAGAACTATAGAGTACTCCGGTGGGAATGGCAGCAAATACTCCTACATTTGTTTGCGTCATTAAGGCCTACTATGGAGTGGGATTTTATAGTGGAATTCTGCTTTTTACTTGAATAGCTGTTGCATAAATTAATGTTAGGGGAAGCCAGAAATTGGTGCGTGTAGATTAAAAGAAATGCATTAACTGTTGGACAAATGCTTACTAATAAGCACACTGAAACTGTTGAAGTGTTCTGATTATGGATTGTCAGAGCTGATTTGAGAATTTAATCAGGTGATACTAATTTCTCTTCTGGCATCAAAAACCAAATTATTCAAAAGTTATAAGCATATTTAAGTTGAAATAATTTTATACAAATATCAGTTGGATCAGAATACATAAAAGATAAGGATATTTAATACATTGAAGACAATGGGTCAAAACTATGAGTATACGAAGTTTCCTCATACAAAGTCAGACCAAAGGTCTACCTAGTTCCATTTTGCCTTATGTGACCAACATTGACTTTTAAAGGTTTCAGCTAGAGGTCCTCCTCCCTGGTTTTGCAACACCTGAGATCTTTTTAGTAGATGATGACTGATACTGAATGGAGGTGTTTTGCCCTTCAGATGCTTAAGTGTGTTACAGATTAGGATCTTAATGAGTAGAATGAGCTTTGCATTGCCTTAGCTTTCCTATGAGGGTGAGAGAGTGAGAACTGGAAGTACACAACAAAATTAATAATAACATTCGATTTATGTACTGCCCTTCAGGATAACTTAACACCCACTCAGAGCAGTTTACAAAGTGTTATTATCCTCATGACAGTCATCCTGTGAGGGTGGGACTGAGAGAGCTCCAAGAAGCTGTGACTGACCCAAGGTCACCCAGCTCGCTTCAAGCAGAGAGGAATGGGGAATCAAACTCAGATCTCGAGATTAGAGTCCTGCTGTTTCTGAAGTCTCACTTAAATCCTTGTTTCAGATGAATTCAGAGATTGCATACTTAGTACAAGATTATCCACTTTAAACAAAAAGATCTCAAATGCCAAGTGGTTTGTAATAATTTTTTATAACTGATGACTATTTTTTTACTTTTCTTTTCACTAGGTTACAGTTGTTAAGTACTTCCTTTATGATGGCACAGAGGACAGGACAAGAAGACCCTGAAAGATACCTCTTTGTGGATAGGGCGGTAATTTACAATCCCGCTACTCAGGCTGATTGGACTGCTAAAAAACTGGTGTGGATTCCTTCGGAGCGTCATGGATTTGAAGCTGCTAGCATCAAAGAAGAGAGAGATGATGAAGTGTTGGTTGAACTGGCTGAAAATGGAAAGAAAGCAGTAGTTAACAAAGATGACATTCAAAAGATGAACCCTCCCAAATTTTCTAAAGTGGAGGATATGGCTGAATTAACCTGCTTAAATGAAGCCTCTGTTCTGCATAATTTGAAGGACCGATACTATTCTGGGCTCATTTATGTAAGTAATAACTATTTAGTTGCCGTTTATAAGCCTATGTATAGCCCTCAGAAATCTGCCTTACTGGTTAAAGTGACAAAAGTGTAACAGTTGGTCTTTTGCTTTTAGCTACAATGTAGTTGTTCTGATTTACCCTATTTATGTTCCCTTTTAGCCCTTAATTCTGTCATTCATGAGGTACTAGTTACATGGTTTAAAGAACTTACGTAGCTTTGAGTAATTTATCTGCTTCCTGGCAGGGAGGTCTCAGGTGAGGGTGATGAACAGTTTGTTGTCTTGGTCCTTTTCCATTCTGCCACAGCCTGGGCCTTTTATGTAACATCTTGCTGTAGTTCTGCCCTGCTCTTCTTTGCACATATTTGCATATGCTCATTCACACTATTTGAATATGCTTATTCACTAGGTAAAACACTTTGAACATATAGTGTGTGGTGCCACTGATGTGATGATGATCCAGCTATCTCTTTCTGCTGTAGTTCTTTAGTGGTCATACCTGTTTGCTGCTTGGGTGGCGTCCACTGTTTCCACATGGTGAAGTGTTTATATGCTTTAAGTATTATGCATATCTGGTTCCTGGACCAAGCTTCAAACCTCAAGTACACGAATGATTGGGATGTTAAGTGAAGATCTCAGTTCTCTCGTTACAGAGAAACAGTTTGTCTTAAGTTCATAAGCTTTAAGAAATAATATATTTGCATCAGTTCAAGTTTCATTTTAAACTAGGTCAGTTTTAAAAGACTGCTGAAGTTTGATTTTTAAAGTCACTTTTTTGTATCTGTTCTTGAGTATGGTAGAGGGTGTGGCAAGAATAACACTGGGAATGATGCACCAGCATTTTTTCAAGACATCTTTGTGACTATGGAATTTTCTTTAGTACGCTTGTTATATTTGGTATAAACTTGTATAAATAATGAAATTGACAGGTTGAATAGCAAGGTGGACTTGCATTCTTTTACTTTACAGAATGCAAATAGTAACAATGCCAATGCACATCACTGTGTTGCAATTATGCATTTTTCTAAAGCACTGGAGTGCCTCTTCAAGTGACAGATTGCACTGACAATACAACCTAAGCAGACTTGCATCCTTCTATGATCATTGCGTTGTGAATTGTCTGCAACTTCAGTATACCTGCATGTTCATAACTTATGGAAAACAGTTGCATCTTGTGGAGGTTTGGGGATCAGCAGTTACATTTGTTTTCTCAGACTAAGTCTCAGTTCATGTTCTCTTTGACAACCTCATTTACAATAAAGTAATTCTAGTAATTATGTAGGAAAATATTTATTCCTTATAAGAACTATGTATGTGTTTGTGACCAGTCCAGTTACTAATTTTTCAGCAGATAACCTAATGCACAAAAATACTACTAGATAAAATCAGATTTATTGATATTGTAGTAAGTATCTAACTTTCTGCAATAAACTCTGACCCTCAGATGACAGTCAAGCAGGTAGATGTCAATTCTACAGCAAGATGCTTCAGTGTAGGTTTTGACAAGATTCTACAGGGAATCCTGGAATTTGAAGAACCTTGCTAAATAACATTGTACATATCTGCTCGCTTACTTTGGTGCAAAGGAGAGAGGTCTGTCAGTGGCTGCTAGCCATGGTGAGTGACGGGTGCCTCCATATACAGAGGCAGCAAACTTCTGAGTACTAGTACTGGGTGGCAACATCAGGGAGGGCCTCTGCCTCTATGCCCTCTTTGGTCTTCCAGGGCAACAAGTTGGCTGTTGTGTGAAAGAGTATTCTAGATGGACCACTGGTCTGATCCAGCAGGGCTGCTCTTATGTTCACAAGCAGATCATGGCCAGTTATAATCGGCTCAAAGGTAACACTTGGCCCCAGGTCTTAAGCTCACAGAGAACATTAGTGACAGCAAAACAATAGATTTTTAGGTCTTGGATCACTCTTCACATAGGGAGGAGGCAGTTTCAGACAGGTAAGCCTCAAAATCTGACCCTTCTAAACACCTTTTCACTCTGAGCCAAGGCACTTGTGACCCTAAAATTGTTAGTCTCTAAGAACCCTGATGAAAGGACAAGCCAAGGGGCAGTAAGGTTCTTGCGGGGGGACTTCATGGCATGATGAAGGCTATTCCTTTCTAGAATGTTTTAAAGATGAAATGGACAAAACAGGCTAATAGGCTAACATGGGAGATGCCAATAAATTCGGTACCTGTATAATACTATTGTGGATATACTGTAGGTTATACTTATGTTACTGTTCTCATATTATGCATTCATGCCAAAAGATGAGGAAGGCCCAGTGGGTCCCAAGTCAGAATTTTATTTTTATTTATAATTTGATTTTCTCACAGAGACTCAAGACAGATTACACAGTGTAAGTCAACGCTGGCAATAGGATGGGACAGCTAATGAGCAATGTGATAGAGTTAGGATGTGGAAATTAATACTAAGTAAAATGTGGAACAAAGCATAAACAAAGTATAAATATTAACATGGCATATTGAACTATATAGATAATAGGATAATGCATACAGTGACAGATATTATATACTGTGCACAGTAGTGTAGTCCACAATCTCTTTATTAAAGCATTCTGCCTGAATCAATTCTGTTATAATAAAGCCTTGTTACCTTCGTAAAAATGTTCTCCAGATTTAGTTTTGCATAGTTTAATTTAATTTAATTTAATTTATTATATTTATATTCCGCCCTCCCCGCTTTCGCAGGCTCAGTTTATGAAATGCCAGGAAAGTGGGAGCCTTCCTGTCCTCATCAGGCAGACCATTTTATAACATGAGTGCTGCAACAGAGAATGCACGTGTATGGGCAGTTGTTGATCTTGCCCATTTGTGGGGTAGCGCCTGCAGAAGGCCCTGTTCAGATGAGCAAAGCTGTCATGGTGGAGCTTAGCGGGAGAGGTGGTCCTGCAAATAAGAGGATGCAAGGCCATTAAGGGTTCTGTATGTGATTTCCAGTACCTTGAACTGAACCCAGTAACTGATGAGCAACCAACGAAGTTAATGGGCATGGTCTACTTTGCAACATTCTGCACCAACCGTAGTCTCTTGAGTTGACTGAGACAAGACCTAGATAGAGTACATTACAGTAGTTTAGTGTTATGGTGGCATAAGTCCAGGTGGCCAGATTAGCCAAGGTGGCCAGATTAGCCAAGTCAAGTAGTAGCCTATCTTCCAGGATAAATTAAGTTGGTAGAAAGCATTTTTTTTGTGTGCAGTCTTATTTTATTTTGAATATAAACATATGTATATACTCATCTAAAGATCTTTTTAAATATCATATGATGAGGAAATGGGAGAAAGCAATATAAAAAATTAAGTCATGTATAATAACTTCAGATCTTCAAATCTATAAGTAAACTAAGGCTTTTATTTTATATATGCAACCTCTAGAAATGGTTAATGAACAGCCACCATCTAACAGTCTTGGAGAGCAGTTTCTTATTTGATTATCTCAGTAAAAATAAAAATCAAATTTAGAAAGCCAGAATATAAAAGTATAGATCAATTTACTATCTAATCTTATGTACCTCTAGTTATAATTACAATTCCTATGTATCAATTCATAAACTAACCTTTCTTAGATACCTCATAACATTTTCTCTCACACGTTAGAGTTAAGATAGTGACAATTCCAGTAATTAATAAAAGGTAACTAGATTTGTGCAAATTTTTAACTAAACCAATATTTGAGATCACATATATTTAAATATTGCAATTTTATTTATAAACATCACATACCAAACCTTAATTAGCCATTTTTGTTGAGTATTTTTTGGGTTGTGCTAACATCATTCCAGCTGCAAAAAGTATTTTACCAAGGCAACATTTTCCTGTATGTCTTTCAAGATCAGATTAAGCAGGTACAGTTGAGGGATCAATTCAAACGTATGTCTTATACATATTTTCTTATGAGCTAAGTTCCAAAATTAAAAACCAGATCGCAGTTCCTCCATAAATGTAACAAGCTCCTTCTTTCATTATTAACAGCTCCCTTTTTCATTATTATATTTCTAACACCTGTCTGATTGTCTAGAAATTTTGGTCAAAGTAGCTGGTGTTAAATACTATTGAAAGGACATCAGGAAATTTCCCCTTATGCCTCTATTCAAAGGTAGAAATAATTTTTTTGCAGCTGCCTTAACTTGTTTCTCTAGCAGTAGTGTTGGGTTCAGTATAACCCCTAAGCTTTTTTACAGACATTGAAGGTAAGCTGAATCCCATTGAGGGTGGGAACCATAGTGCCCTTAAAGGGCTCTGCCTTCCCAACCAGCTCTGTCCAGCAGTGCTTCAGTGCTAACTTTATTTGCCTCTGCTCAAATCAGCTGCAACAGTTTGCATGCAATTTGTATGATCCCAGTGGAGAATGGGATGTGTGTGAGGGAAGAAACCACACAGATGATCCAAGCCTTATCCTTCGTGGTGGATGCCAGGCTGAATGTGTTAAAGTTCTCCTCCTGAGCAATATACTTAGCCATAGTTTCCAGACACGGCCTGTACCTTCAAGTATGATCTGCACAGATATATTCCAAGATGAGCCTGACTTCTTTCTTTTTCCTTGGGGTGAATTTTTTGGTGGAGGGGGAGGGACAATCTAGGTGATAGGTTAGAGCAGGGTCCACTATTTTTTTTTGAACCTGTGGGCACATTTAGAATTCTTGAGTGTGGTGGGCACTGCCACAAAATGGCTGCTGCAGAAGGCAGATCCAGCCACAAAATGCCTGCTATAGCTTACCTTCAGTCACACAGTGAAGATCCTTGTGCTGTGGAAGCAACTTCTGCCAAAGCAGCATTTTTAAAAATCTGCACAGCCAGTTAAATCTCTAGTGGCCAATAAGATGCCATGCTTGGCAAAAGCTTCACCTGGCCCCACCCATTTTCTAAAAATACTTGTGGGGCACAATACTTGGGGGGCACCCATATTGGGGTGCCCTGGCTTAGAGTCTCAAGAAAAAAAAGTAAAGTCCATATCTAGTAAGTGAGATCCCCAGCCATGATCCTCCAGTCTAGCTGAGATGATGACGACAGATCCTTGGAGAGTGACCCCAGACACAATTCCTTAGAGCCTAGTTCTGCATCCAGATCCAGCATGGTTAGGGTTAAGTACTTGGAACATACCTTAGATTTTGGCTGTTGCTGAGATCATGCTTTCTTTAAGTAGATGTAGGATGTAAGAAGTCACATGGAGAATATATACATGGTGATGCAGGAGGAAAAGAATGAACCCTCCCCTGTCATCCATTCAGCAGGTGCTACTATATATGTGTGGGACCAACAGTTGTCCCAGGTCATAGATTAGTTGTAGTAGCACCATTCTACAACCCATATGAAATGTTTTCTGATCGGTATGTCCCTTACCAACCCTCCTGTGATGTGCAGGTCTGCTTTGTGGTCCCGAGGACACTTAACGGCAATCCATTAGAGGAGTACCTCGTGCCATTAACAGTTAATGTTAATTTCTTTTATTGGCATTGATTACCTCTGCTCATAGAGTTTATGGACAAGGTATCTTGTCTCTGTCTTCCACGAAGTCACGGTGGTACTGAGGATGGAGCCTATGTTCATGCTCAAGATCAACATATAATTAATCATTCTTAGCAGATGTCTGCCACCTTTATGCTGAAAGCCCAGTTAACCAAGGGAAAATCCTTAATACTATGTTAGGTGTGCAGGGCAAGAAAGGTTTCCTTTAGGAAACCAGGCTACTTACGTGTTTTGTTTAATATCCAAGTGTTGCAGAAGTATTCACACTTAGTAGATGGTTGAAAGATTGTACAATTCAGTAGACAGTTGAAAGACTGTACAATTCAGTTATCAATCCCAGAGATTACCTGCTCCCAGGAAATTTCCGCACGTTCCTTTTGCAGTACAGCCTTGATGGCAGCCTTCAACGCAAGCATGTCAGTTAATAACATCTACAAGGCAGCTACTTGGGACTTAATGTCTACTTTCATTTGCCATTACAAGATAGCTTCCCTTAGCTTAGCTGATGTAGCCTTTGGTCAAAGGGAGCTATAATAAATGGTGGAAACTGCTTTTTTTAAAAAAAGAAAAAACAAACTTTATTCCAGATTTGAGATATAATCTCTCATCTTCTTAGGCAGCCATGTATATTTTAAGATACACAACAGTCTATGCTTATAAAATTATTCAGCAGACAGTCCCAAGATTGGAAGACAAGCCACATTCCGAGTGAGACAGTGCTCCATTCCAGCTGCCCTCATGGCAGGAGGAAAAGGAGAGATGGGACATTTCATAACAGCGTACAAAAGTATACTGAAGAGGTACACAGTATTTGACAGGCACTTTCAGAGGTATAAAAAAACCAGGAAGTGTTTTAAGCATTTTTTCTTAACAGATCATGTAATAAGGCATTAAAGAAGTCCTGGATGGTTCTGTGTCTGTTAAAGGCACCTTTGGATCAGTGGAGCTTTACAGAGAGTCTTTTCATAGTCCACTGTGGAAGAAGTGGATATCCTCAATGCCAGTAAAGGTTAAGATACCAGATCACCTTACGCAGTAGCTGTGGTCCAAAGGGGGTTGAGCTGAGCCAGGATTGCAATCAGCCAAAAGAGGTAGCAGCAAACAGAGCATGTCAACAGCATTGTGTTGATAACACCTCTATTATGCCCTTTGGGCATGAACCACCCTGCCGACCACTGCCCAGAAAACAGTCATGACGGTGATGGGCACCGCCAGACTGCTGTACGCCATGGCCGTCTCCTCCTCACTAGCCCAGCTCCGACCGTGAAACTGCTTTAATGGGACAGCTGTGCCTGCCCAACAAGAGAAACACTACTTTTGGATGCTCCATAGTAAGATGACATTCCCCTCAGAGTGAGAAAGGGCCATTGGGTTTACTGGATTGGATCCAGACTAAATTTTTTCACTAATGATGGGGGCGGGCTGATTTCCACTAATTCCTTTTTTCCTACTGAAGACCCTTGATTTGCCTCTCATGCTGACTCCCAGAAGCAGTATTTTCAGGAGCTCATCAATATGCAGTAGAAGGGCAGGAACATAATTGTTCTGCTGACAGAAGTACCTGCTGTGAGCTAAAGATTTAGGCTGGATCCAGTCCCTTGTGAAGGTTCGTTCTACTTTTGAGGTAGGGATGGCATCTTATTAAGTGGAGGCTAGATGGCCATCTGACAGCAATGCTGTTTCTGTGAACCTAGGCAGATCATGAGAGGGAGGGCAGGAAGGGTTACATCAGTGCTTAGTTCTCATGGCCTCTTCTTACATGACCAGGGTAAGGCCGATCACCACCTTGGGGTCAGGTAGTAATTTTCCCCAGGCCAGTTTGGCTAGGGATCCCGATGGTGTTTTGCCATCTTCTGGACATGGAGTAAGGGTCACTGGGTGTGTGTGGTGGTGGGGGGAGAAGTATTTGTGAGTTTCCTGCATTGTGCAGGAGGCCGGACTAGATGACCTAGAGATCCCTTCCAACCCTATGATTCTATTGAAACCTGCGGTAAGGGAGGGGACACTAAAGGTAGCTGTCATCAGGTTTACTTTTTTGCATTAGGACAGAGGCAAGCTTATCACAGGTCAAAAGTAGAGCTTATATGACACTTGCAACTTGTTTTATGTGTTGAGCTGTTGGAAATGTTTATATTTAAACAATAAAAATGTTATATATGATTACAGTATACCAAGGGATTATCTAATGCTGTAGATTTTCTTAGACATTTTCATGCTAACATTTGATTGAATAAAATCTTGTTTTAAAAATCATTTCATTATTTGCAAAAGTTTTTTCAGTGCTTTCTAAATCTTTTCTATTTTATGTTTTGTGTTTCATTTTTCTGGACCTTTTCTATTTTGTGTGGTTTTTTCTTTTTTTCTGGACCTTCACATTTCTACTACTCGGGTATAGACTTTACATTCCTGTGTTTTAAGGAATATGGTTTCCTGATGAACATGGAAAAGCACTAGTTGCTGCCAACCTGCTGGATTCAACAGCTTCGGGTTGTCTTAGATTAAACTCTAAAGAAGTTTATTGTTCCTTTAGGCAATCTCTTTCAAGTCAACAGACCTGATGTTTCAGGTCCATGCTTGCTTACACATCAAGTGAAATCATTTGAGTGTCCTCATGTCAGATTTTTATACTGTTTATTTTTACCATTTCAATATGACATGGAAAAAAGGTAAACTCAGATTACAGTTCCTGTATCTATAAAACAGAAGCTCAAATGGTGGTTATGAGAAGCAAACCTAGTCAAAAGTGAACCTTTCATATCAAGGATTCCATCCAAATAATACAGGCTAGTCTGGAAAGTTGGTGAGGAATTTATGCTCAAGTGCTGTGGAGTATAGATGAGAAACACTGAAACATCTGCTGGCTGCAGCTCACAATAGCCCAGGATTTGAGAGCTAGGAGTTTTATCCACTGGACCTGGGCCGTGTGTTTGTCTTAATGAAAAAGCAATTCTTTCCCAAAGTCATTTGGTCTTCCACAAATTGCAGGATTATCTACCTTGGTTCTCCCTTAAAGCATGAGGGAATCATAGTGACAACTTGACACCATTTCCTACTGAACCAGAGGATAGATGGCAATTTACATCTTCATCTTCCTTCATATTTTTCATTTCTTTTCCCAGCTTGCTACCAAGAGCATAGAAGATGGAGATGCTCTGCAGTAATTCTCTTTCAGAGCTTAGTTGTATTACTTTATTTCATGCCTATATTCTTTAATTGTCTGGTCTCTGTTTATTTCTTAAAACAATCTTTCATCTCTTTTATTGCCCGCCCCCCCCCCCTCTATTATGACTGCTTCAGCTGTGATGATCACAGCCTGCAGCACTGCTGGAGAAACCTCAGGGATAACAAGGTCTTCCTGGGACTTGGAAGGTCTTGCCTAATCATGAAGCCAGCCACCTAAAGGTGGCAGAGAACCAAGGAAGCTACAGCCTGCAGCTTTTTCTGTGGTTTGGATTGATCAAAAGGGATCACAGCACAGCAGCTTACCTTTCTCATATCACTTTTCAGAGACTAGCTTTCACAGCTGTGTTAAACAGTTGTTGCATCCAGATACCTATAACCCAGTACTTGCATCCCTGTCAAGCCCCAAAAGTGGAAGACCTTCCCCACTACGTTCTGTCTTGTCCTCTCTGTCAGGATCTCAAGTATAGATTTCTTGCTGCAATCCTGGCCAGCCAATCCGAGTCCAGTATCTTTAAAAATTCCATTTTTCTCCTAGCCAATGCAGACATGCATGCCACTTTCATTGCTTTGTTGTTTTGCATTGGCTGCTATGAATATATGAGGTAAAGTCATACTTGGATCTAATTTGTTGCAGCCTGATTTGCAGCCTGATTTGTGGCTCTGGCCCAGGCTATTTCTTTACTCCTTATTCATTTTTTTTTACTTTTTATTGTTATATGGTTGTTTTATGCATTTTAAAATTAAGATTATAACACCCCTTGACCATCTGCAGTAGCTTTTATTACTGCTACTACAGGCTGCAGCCCTTCAGGTTCAGATTCTGAAAATAGTAGATGTCAAAAACTCAGGACATCCATGAGCTTTGCAAGTGGCCAGTAACTACACCAAGGAACAAGGAGTTGAGGCAGATACAAGGACAAGATAAAGCTGAAGACAATTCCTTTCCCATAGGATCTCTCAGAGGCTGTACATATATCATATTTTTAGGTTTAGCATTTGGTATGTAAATCGCTTGCAATTTGTTGTTAATTTGAGTTCAATGGTTTTTGTGGGGTGAAAAGGGGGGAGGGAGGTATAAACATACAGTTATTAATAATATATAGCCTTTTAGATGGGTGGTGGGTAGGGGGGTAAAATTTTCACTGTTATTTTATAGATAGATTTCTTTTTTAAGGGTTTTTGTAAGAATGTAGAAATTCCTTTTTCATCAGACTACTAATTTAAGAGAGATAGTCAGAAATTTATAAGCTCTACTAAATGTTGCACTGTTGCTAATTGTATTACTCAGTTATTTAATCTGGCTTCTAGTATCTTTTGAAAAACTAAGCAATCGTTATACTGCTAGTATAACTAATCTATCAAGTTTAATAGGAACTGATCACTAATATTGTACTATCACAAAATTAATCTGTTATTTTTACTACATTCACCATTTAATATGTTGTTTGTTTATGAAAAAATAATAAAAATATTTTTTTAAAAAAAGACAATTCCTGAGGCTCTCTAGCCCAGGGATTTTCTGCACTTTTTTGTTGGCTTCTTGTCCCTGTTTTTTTTTAATGGTTTGCATACGAGGGCCAACATTACAATTCTAGACCCTCCAGTTTGTGCTGCACTCTACCCCACCCCTCCTGGATCTAATAAATTAGTGGTGGTAGTGGCGAATCTTTAGTCCTATGGGCTGTATTTGCCTGTTTGGGCTACCTTCTCATCCTGTCAGTTTCAAGAATAATGAGACATGCAAGACATGAAAATGCTTTCTAATAATTCCAGGTAAAGCCATCTCCTACTCACTCAGTCACTGCTACACCTGAGTGCCATCACAGAATCTTCCTCTTGGTGTCTTCCTTCCACAGGACTGTATATAATCTCAGTCTTCCTTTATAATGGCTTGAAGGAGAATTGAGAGAAATCACCTCTGTCCTTGTGCCCATGGAAATTCGAGGTGGAATCCAAGCTACTGGCTTTATATCAGAATCAAAACTTTGAAGAGAAAAAAAATGAAAGAATGAACAAGTATTACTGAAGACTGCTAACCCGGAATAAGATTATAGCAGCTAATGACAGGGGCTTGAACTAAACTGTTAAAAGAGGGCACTTAATTCCTCTATAAAAGAAAGAGAAGGCTTAGAGATGGAACACATTAAAAAGCAAAAGTCATTCTAATTTGTTAAGGTTTGAATACTTTTCAATCTTGCGCTTAACCACTGGCAAGTTGCAACTCTAAATCAAGGGGCTATGCCATTCTAGTATTCTCTGACCCCCCCAAAGGGTAAATGCTTATTCCTAACTCTTGTGTGAAGAAAGATCACTTTGTTTTTTTAAAACTTTCTTTGATTAGAATTGGAAGCATAAACATTTCAATCCCGTTAGAACACTTTCAGGAAGGGGATTATCTCTTAGGACTGTGTTATCTCAAGAGTTGGCTATTTTTCCCTTCCTCATAGCACTTGGAGAAAGAAATCTAATTCCTCATACACAGGCATCCTTAGACATCCTTTACCAGATTTTAGAAATTCCATCCCAGAGAGTGAGACTACTCCTATTAGCCTTGGGTACATAAAACCTGCATAGATTTGCTGCTCCCATCTCCAGGCCTTTGCACAGGCTTCAATAGGGACCTTTACCTGGTTGGGTCATGCCTGGATAAAATGTGCTTTAGACATTAGAATAAAACAGAAGCCCAATGGCACCTTTATAGAGTTAACAAAAATTATTACAGCATAAACTTTTGTAAATCAGTTTATGACATAAGAGGCATAGGGTGTCCATCCAAACTGCCTACATTTACAATGGGAGCTGCGAGAAACAGACATGCTCATGTAAGTACTAGATAACCAGATGGTAAAGGGCCACCTTGAAAATGAAACCATCTTTTGAGTACATTGAAGGGGAAATTAAGGACTACTTCCAAAACAACCCAAAATGTTGCATTCCTATAATTGTGATGCCTAAAATGTGTGCTGAAAGGAGTTGATACAGGTTTGGCAATCTCATGCAATAAACTGAAGAAGGGGAAACCATTTTGAGAAAGATTTGTAGAGCTTGACAAATTGTATAAAATAAGGTTCTTCAGAAAGGAAAGGGGAAAAAACCCTTAAATACTAGGCACTGATTAAAAACTCAAATCACTGTTTTGGTTAAAACATGCAGTATATTTAGCAAGACCGAAAGCAGAAGGCTAACTGAACTTCAGTACCTTCAAGGCAAATTTCGGGCATCATCCTCCACTGCAGAAACAAATTCATATTACCCACAACATTTTTCACTTGATGCCTTTGACCACTGAGAGGATTTCTATCAGCCTCTGAGAAATATGAATTGTGGACTGAGGTTTTTCAGGTGACTGTATATTTTATAGCAGCCCGAAGGCATGTGTGACAGTAACTTTCAATTGGCAGGCTCATTGGTGCAACAGAGGAACTTAACAAAGATGCCTGCTGTCTCCTTTCCTGCATATCATGTTTCTAGAACATCTAGTTGAAACAATTAGAAGCAATCCTAGTATTATTGATGTTAAAACAAACAAGGATATCTAAGATTCCCCTTCTCTCTGATGACATCATACTTTTTAACCAGTTCCCCAGAAACCTCCATTTCTTTTATTCAAGAGGAATTAGAAAAATATTGTAGTCTCCCTGGAGTCAAACTTGAAATGAAAGCCATCAGCATATCTAATCCTAGTTGAGAATATCTACAAAAAAAGCTTCCCTGCAAATGGGTAATACCTATAGAAGTACTTACGGCTTAGGTAAAGGTAAAGGTAGTCCCTTGTGCAAGCACTGAGTCATTACTGACCCATGGGGGGACGTTGCATGGCAGACTTTTTGTTACGGGGTGGTTTGCCATTGCCTTCCCCAGTCGTCTACATTTTACCCCCAGGAAACTGGGTACTCATTTTACCGACCTCGGAAGGCTGAGTCAACCTTGAGTCGGCTACCTTAACCTGGCCTCTGCCAGGATCGAACTCAGGTCGTGAGCAGAGCTTGGGCTTATCATCACTATAAAACAAGCAGGCCACCTTTAAAAAATCACTTGAAACTGATGGTCCTGATCAAAAGAGAGAAAACGTTTGTTGGGCGCACCTTAAATATTTCATGGCCACGCAGACTAATGTCAACTAGGATGATATTCCTTCTGGAATACCTATTTCAAACAATCCCCATCAATATCCAAAATTAGTAAAAGTTGAAAAAATGTATTTTAATATGCTGGAAGCAAATATAGGAAATTTTGAGGTTTGTTTAAGATTGGGCTTGTTTTCCATATAAACTCGGGATGATATCTTTTTTTGTTTTAGTTGTTTTTCATATTTGTTTGTGTCTGTATCATGTCAATAATATTCCATATTTTGCCTTAGGTATTTCTGTATGAATGGGGATTTTTAAATTTGGGTTTGTTTTTTTTTACTTTCGTTACTTGTACCCTAGCAGCCATCAGTAAGGTGGATGTCAGCTCAGCTCTGATAGAGGGAATCTGGGATTTATGCATGGAACAACTTTGAGGTCAAGTGGTATGAACTTTGACTCCAAATCATTTAATCTTGGAGCAGATTCAGCAAATATGATAAGTGCCTTCGTTTCCATAGGCTCTTCAGAAAAGTCCAGATTTATTTATTGAATGTCATTTTAGTCTGTTTCGCGGGAGGTGCCATCTACCTAATTTGAATGGAAGTTGGATATTACCTTTTTTGCCTAGGGATGATGATGACTAGAGCTTGGTGGTTTCCTGCAGTTTCTGATTTAATTGGAAAATGATTCTTCATCTAGTAAAACGGGTTTAGTCTGCTTTTTATAAGCACAGTTATTACTGTTATTGAGAGCTGTTGTGGCATAGTGCTTAAGTGGTTGGGATGTGAACCAGCACTTTGGAGGTTTGAACCCCACTACTGCCATGAGCTCAGTAGGTAGCCTTCGGTAAGCTGCTTCTCTGAGCTCCAACTTCCTAGCTGTGCTGTGAGGATAATAATACTGCTGGCTTTGTTCATGGCTCTGAGTGCGACACTAATCTGTCTAGAAGAGTGTATATAAATGCAGTTCTTGTTATTTTTTTCCATGAAGTCACAGTCAACTTATGGCAACCCTATTGGGTTTACAAGGCAAGAGATGTTCAGAGATGGTTTGCCTCTGCATAGCAACCCTGGATTTCCTTGGTGGTCTCTCATCCAAGTACTAACCAAGGCTAACCCTGTTTAGCTTCCAAGATGAGATTGGGCTAATCTGGGCTAGCTAAGTAGGGTTGATATAATATTACTTTAATCTATTAGAAAATAAATTTATGCCGGCAAGCACCTTAAGCCTAATTGCCTAATTCAGGGTAGTCCCTTTTCTTTCTCCCATTGGCAGAGTTAAAGTATTCCATGCCTTCTTAGTCTCCTGTGGGCCAGTGGTTCATACCTGTGAATGCAGGGTGATAATACTTAACAAGCCCTTTTTTCCCTCCTTCCCTGTAGACATACTCTGGACTCTTCTGTGTAGTCATAAATCCCTACAAGAACCTCCCCATTTACTCTGAGAACATCATTGAGATGTACAGGGGGAAGAAAAGGCATGAGATGCCTCCACACATTTATGCAATATCTGAATCAGCATACAGGTGCATGTTGCAAGGTAAGAAGCTTATTTTATGTTTATCTGCATTCACTGTATGCTATATTTCAGTAGTAGTAAATATATCAAGAAAAAGAGGAAAATTTGTGAGGCAAGCTTCAGATTAACTGTTGTGTGTTAATATAATGTGCTCCCATCTGTAGGGGATTTGGCTCCTGCCTTGCAAGTAAGTGCCAAATAAGGTAGGCACTTGCCAGTTGGGGAATATAGATTAGGTAGCCAATAACAGAATGGATGGACAACCTTAAAGGTAAGTTTATGTGAGTTTCACATTCTCTGGTATGAGAGGTGTCTACCAATTGAGTGAAAAATAGTATGTAAAATAGTAATGCAGCCCAGGGTTTGGGGAGTGATGTGTCTGGTCCTAAAAGGCAGACATGATTAACTTTCAAGGAATAAGAGATAGGGGTAATTTCCCATTATCTAATAGGATGAGCATTAGTTGGCCTAGGGAGAACTGGAGTGCGGAGCATGGTGTGATTAGAAGGTTCCATTTAGTTTGGCTACTGCCAGAGCTGTTGTTATGTTGTCTTCTTCTCTTCAACAGAAAACTTGCCTTTGCAACATTTTCTGTGGTGCACGTGGGGGCTGGAAATTGTAGTGGTCTGTGGGCAGCTGGATGGTGATATGTCTTAAATCGTAATCTTACTGCTATAGCAATAATGGGGAAATGAATATGTTCTGATTTGAGAATTCTTTTCAGGTCTTTCTTTCTGCTACTCAAGAAATAGGGGCCTTTTTATTGAAAGTCCTGCAACCTAGCAACCTAGAGTTTAGCGGATTGTGTTGCATAATTTACACAGGTGTTATAAAATGCTGTCAGATCCACACGCACAAATCCTATTGGAGCTCTGAAAAGGTGATGCCAGATGTTGGAGAACCTGTCTGAAGATACAGTCACACAACCTCAGTGGTTACTCTGAGGAGAGGGAAGTATGTGAAAATAATCCATCTCTTACAACAGGAGCAGATACACTGGTGCCAGAAGCTCTGCTGGTGTAAGAGGCAAAGAGATTCTGATCAGAGTTGATTCTCGCTGTAGCCTTTTTCATGGTATTCTATCTACACAGGTCCCGCATCCTCTAGCATCACCTTTTCGTGATTCTCAGGAGAGTGCTGGAGAAAGGAGAAGTATGGAAAGATCGGCTTTCACTAGTGCCTTCCAGTGTTGGTGCATAAATCCAACCCATTATTTCTTACGTCATTCGGACTTTGAGATGGCGTAGAAAGTAAATGAAGCCACCTTTTCCATATTCCATGTATTTCCACCCCCTTGCCTCTGAAGCTACTACATTTTTAAAAAATCCTTTTTTAATTGGACAGAATTTTTGATCATTAAGAGAAAGGAGAAACTAATGCACCAAAGAAAATGTTTCTAGGTGCAGGATTAAGAATTGATATACAGAGCCTGAAAGCAAGTGTATGGGATACGTTATAGTAATGTCACTATTATCCTAAGGACATTGAGCTCGATGGGGTTGGTTTTAGCATGTAAGTTTTAAGAAACTTGCATAAAGTTTGGTTTACAATAGATTTGTGTATTTATTTTTTGTTCCTTTTGGAATTAATAACAAAAACAAAAGAGTCTGTTTCCTTATTGGGTTGTTTCATATAGTTTTGTTTTGTTATTTTGTTATTATTTTCCATTGGTTTCAGTGGAAGACCCCTCCCCTTTTCTCTGGTCTGTACCGTCATGGTTTTCCATCCAAATTGGACAAAACTTGGTGCTATTGTAGGACAACTGGACTGGCAAATTTCAGACAGCTAGAATAAAGGGGTTGCCCCTTTTTGAAGCAATGAAATTATCCCATGTTTGACATTAAAGTCTATGCAAGAGTTGATAGGAAAGGTTCCAAACAGTAACACAAATGGCACTGTAGCCATTTATATTGAAGAACAGTAGTGCAAGGAAGAGGCAGACTGACCAGGCAAGGGCATTTGGTGGCACAGGGAGGGTAAGGCATCTGGATAGGCAGGCAACAGCAAGAGGACCTCGAGGTAGTTTTGCTTGGGTTGGAAGGATAGGGTTCAGAGAGCAGAATGGGAGTGTAGACTGCATTGGACACAGCAGGGCAGGCATTGAGAGAAGACAAAGTTCTACCTCATATTTGTCAGGACTGGAATACCTTACACCCATGTATAACAATCCTAGTGGCTACAGCTTGCAATGAGTTGAGAAAGCCCAGACCTGTATTTGTATTTTTACTGGATGCTTCATGCTATTTGATTACATTGTTTATACTGTGTAATAAGCCTTGAATCTCTGTTAGAATGATGGGCTATATAAATAAACAAATGTGCTGGACAACCCACTTTCAAAGTATCATAGAAACCTCTTTCCTCTGGTGTTCTCAAAATAATACTGTAAGAATCACATAAGCTGCACTTTAAAAGTTAGTTTAAGTAAAAAGTGTTGTATGTACGTGATCTACAAGGTCAGGTGTTAGAGGGTAGCTGATTCTATACGGCCACAACTCAGAAAGGCTCTGATAAATGTAATTAAGCTGGTAATCAGTGTTGACTATTGATTGCAAGGAACTTTGTCTTGGAGACAGCAAGAAGTGTCCTTATTAGTGGTTAGTTTCTAGCCAGAGGCTGAGAGGATGGAGTGGGAAGGGGCCTAAAGAAACTTTCAAAGCTTCTCAAAGAAATAGGAAGACTAGTGCATCACAAAAACTGAACTTCTACTATTCAGTCTAAAATTGCCATTGGTTCTTCTCTCTCCCTTTGTTGAAATTCTTTGCATTGGGAAATAGAGTGTACACACACACACACACACACACACACACACACACACACACACACACACACACACACACACACACACACACACACACACACACACACACACACACACACACACACACACACACACACACACACACACACACACACACACACACACACACACACACACACACACACACACACACACACACACACACACACACACACACACACACACACACACACACACACACACACACACACACACACACACACACACACACACACACACACACACACACACACACACACACACACACACACACACACACACACACACACACACACACACACACACACACACACACACACACACACACACACACCCCCCCCCCCCCCCCTCTTTACTGGCATGTCAGAGCGAAAAAAGGTACATTAAAATTAGTTGATAGCTTCCCTGATACAGATTGCAAATTGAAGAAAACTAGCCACATTAGAGGTTATAGAAAAGTTGTGACCAAATAGTAATCGCTGGACCTTGACATTATCAGAAAGGCCGCACCATGAATAAAGAAGGGAGTTCAAAAGTTTGTGGGAAATAGAGTAAAAGCCCTTTCATTTTATATGTGTAACTATGATTACTGTAATAGAATTGCACCTCCTTAGTTCCCCTCCACCATCAGTCCCTTTTGACTCCTAAGAGTTGTGGGACCTGTGTAGACAAACAGCCATGCGTATGGTGGGGGGGCTGCAGTGGGAGGGGGGGCAGCTGAAGGAGATATGGTCTCATTCTGTTTCTGCAAATGCCTCTCTGCTAATGGAAGAGGAAGGATGGGTGATTTGACTGCAGCCCAAATCTATTCCACTGTTTGTCTGCACGAGTCCCACGGTTCCAGGAATAATCTTTCTGAGGGCTGAAAAGGACTGCTAGAGGCAGAGGAATACAGGGGGAAATCCACAGGCCTTCCTCCAAGAGTTTACTGTATCCAAGCCATGATTTGTTAAGTTGACCTAGTGGACTAAGGTTTTAAAACTTAATAACAGATGATGTTGGGACAATCAGGCCCATCTTTATCATATTTCTTCTAGAGTAGCTGTCACAACTGTTCAGATTGTTTTTAAAAAATGTATAGCTTACTAATACTTTGTCATTTTTAAGAGTGCTAAAAACTATAACATTAATAACAAATACAAATGGTGGAATGTTCATTTTTAAAAAAATAAGCACCTCTTAAATAGATTCTGGTGAATTTGGCTGAACAAATCTGAAAACAAGCAATTTGGTAAAGAACTTGAAGTTGGAGAGCAGTTACAAAATATATACTACTTTCTGGTCATTAGAACAAGTCCTAGACTCTTTTTCTTGTCCTTATTTTCCTCTCCCCTGCTTGTTTATGAACAAGTTACATAACTACCTTTAGTTGCTTCTTAGTACAAATTGTCACTGTTGTCTGTATTCTCAAGGCATTTAAAGAACTGTGGGAGAAGGAGGGCTGCCTTGTCCATGATCCCGCAGGAGGGTTGCTCTAGTTCAAGGGGGAGATGAAAGCAAGAATACAAAACTTGGAAGTGAGTCCTCACTTCCTTGGATAGCAGCCACCACCAGTCTCTCTAACTAGTCCACCATTGGAGACCTAGAGGCAAGCCTCAAGCCCTCTGGATACTAAGCAGACAGAAGTCAACCTTGTGAGGTAGGCACCCAGCAGGCTGAGTCCAGAAACAAGTTAACTGGGTAGCATGCAGCAAATTGGCCCAAGTGCTGGGTTCAGATTGGAGCAGTAACACAAATGACTCCACCTAAAATATAGCTAATAGCATTTATTAAAGAAGTGCAACAAGCCAGTTATCTAAGTGTTTAGAAAAGTACAGCAGGAAAAGTAGTATAACAAAGGCTAGATAACTAGGCTAGCGCACACACTAGAAATCCCTAAACTTACTCCAGATGTTACCTTCAGGCAGATAGCAAAATTCAGCAAGGCTTCAAGATGACAAGTCTGAAATGCAAGAGACAAACCAAAGTGACACCCCACTATAGGACCTCACCTAGGAAAAAAGGTTGCTTCTTTGAACGAGAGTGGACCCAAGGAAACACAGATAAAGGGACCAGAATATAAGGACACTTTTATAAAGGCAAGCTGCTTGCAGCAAGCCAGAATAAAGTAGCCAATCAAGATGGACCAAAGCTCTGAGGGAAGTTCTGCAGTAACCAAGTTCGCAAGGATCCAGAGGAGTTAGCTGTGTTAGTCTGTAGTAGCAAAATCAAAAAGAGTCCAGTAGCACCTTTAAGACTAACCAATTTTATTGTAGCATAAGCTTTCAAGAATCTGCGAAGAGAACGTGATTCTCGAAAGCTTATGCTACAATAAAATTGGTTAGTCTTAAAGGTGCTACTGGACTCTTTTTCAAGTTCTCAAGGTTCAAGGGAAGAACTCAGCACTCCACTCCCAGGAGGCCATGCAGTAATTAGCTGGAATGCTAAAGTCAGCCTCCCCAAAGCTCTGTCCCTGAAAAATTTAGCACCTTCAGAGACAGGCTTTGTCTTATCAGACTGAGACCGGCAGTGCCAGCCAGCCCCAGTCTTCAAAGAAAAGCTGTCTCTCTCCAAAAGCAAAGTGGGGGGAAGTCTAAGGGGGGAGGAAAAAGAGAGAGGGCAATAAACTTAAGTGCATCCAAGGCAAGCCAAAAGACTAATTCAAAATGAATGATTGAAACAAGAAACAAAGTGAGCTTCTTGAGAGAACATTATATATTTAGACTTTTCACTGTTTACATTTTTATCTTAGTAAAACTTTTGGAAAAGATATTTAAAGAAATTGACTTAAGAAAAGTCCATACTCCTAGCAGATATACCAGAGTTTCAGAGTATTTCATTGTTAAATCTAGACATGGCCATTATATATTTGCTTGTTGCTGAGTGGCAGAAAAATAACTGTCATAACTTGTTCTGCTTCTTTTCTTTTACAGATCGCGAGGACCAATCAATTCTTTGCACGTAAGTATATATGATGCTCCAGTATTCAGCTGCTTGCAAGATGATGATGGAAGTGGCTACTGTCATTTGCTTTAGTTACTCGTTACAATTACAAATATAACCTTTACTGCTCTGTTCCAACTTAGTGACTCAGTGTCACCAATTCTAAAGGGCTGTTACTGTCAGTAGGATGCAGTGGAGTTATCTGTGAATGACTTGCCCTGTTCTTCAAGTTGCACATCAGCCCAATAGAGTCACTGATGTTCATTTCTGTTTCTATTCTAGTAATATCCAGGTATGCCTCCGTTAAAATTTTTATGTGCTGCCAAAGCAAATCAATTACGTTTGGGATCTCTAACTTTCTGAACTGTCCTTCCATTATCCTCCTAAAACATTTTGCAGTCTCAGCAACTTTATTGCCTTGGCTGGTAGGTTCCCTCTGGCATCTCTGGTCCTGCCCAGTGCTCCTTATTCTTTGCAGCTCCAAAGCTGTGACTTTGGAATCTTAAATGCTTGGTAAAAAACATGGAGACATTCAGCAGTAGGGTATCTCATGGGCATCTCACTTATCCTGAAAAATTACTTTATGTGGTGGTCTGGATAGAGTCAGCATTCACGTTGATCTCGTCAGGCCTGCACTTGATGGTAAAATTACTGTTAGCAAGGTGAGGGGCCAATTTTTTCCCCAAAGCTCCTAATTTGTCTGTAATGAGTTACTGGATTATCAGTAAGTATTACAATGGTATAGTTAGTAGAAATGTAACCTCAAACCTTCTATTAGGCTAGACTGTTAACAATAAATTTGTCCCCATAAAACAGGTTATATAGAATTTGGACTTGGAAAATTAGTGTATTTTTTACAAAAAATCTTGCAATCATGAACAAAGATCCTTAGAGTAGACTATCCATATCTGTGGAATGAGAGTATAGTAAGTTGCCTTAAAGGCACTTGTTCAGACAAATAGAATAAAACTGGCAAAATACCGTGTACTTACAATGTAAACAATATTTTATTTGGCAGTTAGTCATACAAACTGTTACTCATCTACTTCCTCTGTTTCACTCTGCATTTACGACCGGAACTGCAATAAGAATAGTCCATGACTGGAGAATTTTGAAAAGCACTCAGGTGAAAAGGGGTTACAATACCAATAGTATCAATTGTATAACAATGATTTAAATAAGCTATAAAATTGTTTTAAAGTACATCAGCAAATGAAAGTACCTTGAGATGTAATCCTAGCAGTCAAGTTTTGGTGAAGGTATTATTTCACTCATAAACTTAACTGTAATTGTGTATTCTTGCAGAGGTGAATCAGGTGCTGGAAAGACAGAGAATACCAAGAAAGTTATTCAATATCTTGCACATGTTGCTTCTTCTCATAAAGGGAGAAAGGACCACAACATTCCTGTAAGTTTTACACAGAATTTAATGATTCCTTTGCATTTGTTGAAAGCTATCAATAAAGTAAAATTATTATTCATGAGTTTCTTTTGTTGAGGTTCTCCTCAGTGAGAAATGTTTATTGAAATAGAGGCCGTTAATAGTTGGAATCCAGGTCTGTAAGCATTTGATGTGTTGCCTGTTCAGGACAGGGCATATTTTGGGGAATATGGCCAGATTTTTGTTGTATTGGTTATTCTCTGTTCAAAGCAGCAAACCTTGAAAGGACTGGATACCAGAGGATGTCAATTTCAGATTTTCATATGTGCATATATCAGTAACTTTACAGCTGTTCAAAATGCCTTTAGTAATCATTCTGTGACATTCCATATGTATGTTGTAGTATGGTGCATTCTTAATTTAAAATACAAAGTATAGTACCATATGATATACAAGTAGCTTCAGGTTTTGGTTTACTACATACTCAGTTATATTAGTTCTCTAATTCAATAGCACTGTTTAACATATGCAAAACTGAATGTTAAAATGCAGATTGCAATTCAGATTTCACAAACTACGTTTTATAAACCACAGCTAAACTCTGGTTTAATGTAATGTCTGAATGCAGGCTGCCCATCAAACTATAGCGTGTTGGTCGTTGCTGAATTGGGATTCTGCTCCATGTTTTGTACCTAGGTTAACTGTGGTTTGTATCAAATGTAATTTGTTGTGACAGCAGACTGCAAAAATTCCAGTGTGTCTAGTAGCACTACCCCCTTGTAGCCTCCCACACACAGAAAGGGAAGCGCAGACTAGCTGAAAACCTTGCCACTTCAGCTTTATTCAACTGTTGACAGTGCTTTCTAAGGATATTTCCTCCTTTCTTCTGCCTTCGCTTTCTGTTACTGATCACTGGTCAAGCAGAAATATGCATCAGACCTCCAGAGGGGAAAATTTTTAAAGCAGCAAAAAGACGAGAAAGGGGGGATGGGAACAAAAAGGCTTAAAATATCTGCTTTGTTTCAGAGTTTAAAAGGTCAGGAATTCAGTAAAGCTGCTAGACAGAATGGAGTAAGGAAACTGACTATCCTTAAACAAGGGCAGAAAGGTCGGGGCTTGCCCTGACCTAGGTTAACTCTTTCCTGCTCTCTCCCCTGCCCCTCCTGTGTTTTGTAGCTGCCCAACAGCAAGTGGGCATGTATAGTAAGGCTTTGCCAGCAGCTTGGCAATGTCAATATAAGATTGCTCAGTATTCTGCTTGAAGGAGAAACAGGAGGCAGGTAGCAAACTAACTGGGATTTACAAATAAACTGATTTTTAAAAATGTATATCTGCTAGACTAATCAGGGCTTGTGTAACTAACTGGTTTAAACAAACCATAGCTTAATTTGTTGCCTGAATGCAGCCACACTTTCTTTGCACGTCCCTTGCTCTGTCTTTGTACTGATTCTTGGATACTAAAAATTGCTTAAAGGTGCTACTGGACTCTTTTTAAAAATTGCTTAAGTTGTTAGTATAGGGGTTCTTGTGATGCGGATTTGTTACAGAGGCACATTTTAAGTGATCCCGTGCCAGGTTCTGCATACTCTTTGCTTGATGTGGTAGTATGCAGTTAGCTGGTGTCTGTTCCTGTTAATTACATATTTGACTGTAATTCATAGGGTTTTGTCATGCTAGTCCGCATCAGAAGTGAGATCCAGGGAAAGAATATGCAGATGTCTGGTGGACTAAGGGGCTATCTCCTGACTTGGTGGCTACACCAGATTGTAATGTGGGCCATAGATGTCACAAAATTTGTCCCTTGCTTCGTTCACTGAGATGTACAAAATCCCTCCATAAAAGTTCTGTCCTCTTGCTGTAAAGCCCACTGCGTGGCTTTGGTTAGCCTCTCTCCTTAGCCTAAGCTACCTCACAGTGTGATTGTGAGGACAAAATAGTGGAAATAACTATGTATGCTGCATTGAGCTTACACATCTTGCTTTGAGAACTTCAAAACAGAACATCTCTATTAGATTTGAGTATGTTTAAAGTTTTGTGTGTGTGTGTGTATAGAATGTAGCTCTAAGGCTTTAAAATGAACATCGGCTAAACAGTGAAAAAGGGTTTAGCTCCTCAGCTCTGCAAAAACTCTTCCTCCTAGCTTCTGAGACATTGTTACATTTAGGGCACAAGTAAACAAAGTTGATCTGTTAAACTTCTTATTGTTTGTGAAGTGCCGTCAAGTCGCAGCCAATTTATGGTGACCCCGTAGAGTTTTCAAGGCAAGAGACAAATTGCTTATTTGCTGCATTATAAGCTCACTGTCACCATGCTAACCGTAATGTAAACTCATATTATGTTGTGTGTAGTGCATTGGTGATAAATATGGTGCAGTAATGCCTTTACAGGGAGATAATGTAACTAAAATTGTCTTATTTAATTCTCAGAAATACAGGATTAAGTTTGTACCATTAGTTTTAACCCTCACACTTGAGGAACATAAATATTTGATATTGCAGCTTTAGTTGGAAAACATTAATTTATCATCTGTTAAATCTATAATCCAATTTTGATTATGCAGATTTTAAATAAAGAAATAAATACTAGGTCCAGTTTTTGTGTCCCAGTAGCCGGTTACACTTTTTGGCATTTTGTGAGCTATGGTAAACTCTGCAGGAGTCTAATTCAAACTCTGCTTATTGGTGTCTGTCATCTTTTCTTCAGTAAATTTGTGATTCCTGTACACGCAAACATTGCTCTCATGGAGTATTCACCCATATAACAAAAGAAAACAGAACAGCTCCTACACATTTGTGTGCATATTTAGAGGCTCTGGATGTGCATCACATTTCTTGAATCCTAGCACAGGCATTTATATATATAACACTGACATTTCTGTGCACAGGCATTTATATATATAACACTGACATTTCTGTGCAATCCAAGGAACAAACGTGCTTTTTATAAAGAGAGTTTTTGACAGAGCCTATTGGAAACACTGCATTTAATTAGAGTTTGAGTGTGGACATTTCACTCTGTATTAGCAGTCCAACAATGCAGTCCTAAGAGAGTTACACCCTTCTAAGCTCATTGAAGTCAGTCAATTTAGAAGGGTATAACTTTGCTTAGGGTTGCACTGAAAATCTTTTATAAACGAAGCCAGTATTAACTTTCTTAATACTAGGGAGCCTAAATTGTGAAAAGAATAGGCATTCAGCTATCCTTGAACAAGAAGATGAAAAATTAACCCTTTCTGGGAAAAAATTGCTATTGTGGTTAAGCAATGTGCCAGACTGATATGGAGGGTTGTATGTGAAATACTTCATTTGAAAGGTGGGAGGAAGGTCAGATTTGCTAACATGTGAATTTGTTTGTTTGCAACAAACAGCCCGAGTCACCTAAGCCAGTGAAGCATCAGGCAAGTGTTTTTCTTTATGCTTCTAACCTTTATATAGGCTTCATCTTGCACTCACATTTTACATTTTTCAGGAGGCTACTTGTCAACATCCAGTTGAAGTAGATAAGCGACTTCTGGTACAGGCATGCAGCTAACAGTAAACTTCATTACTGCATTTGTATAGAAACAACAATTAAATAACTGCCCTTGAGTGAATATAATTCTATGATGTAAAGCAGTGAATGAATTCTCTGTGTTGGAAGGACCTGTTGGAGAAAGTGGGAATGTTACTGATGGCATGCCTAAAGTTTTTTGTTCAGGACGATGCTAACCTTCATAGAGATAAGACCATTAAAGACCCTTATTTGCTTGAGAAAGCTGATGCGATTGGGCCAGCCTGGGCCATCCAGGTCAATGGACTTAAAAGATAGTGGTTATAGTATGTTATAGTATGGCTAGCAGATGAAGCATATCGATGATTTGCCGGGTTTGGTCCATCGAATGAATCTTCAGAGCAAACTTTACTAGAGATGTAAAAATTTCCAGAAATTTTGAAGCTATAGGAAAAAATGTTTCTCTCCTACTCTCCTCCCCCCTCCTCCCAGGAAAAAAAAATTGGCAGAGGGGATTGAAATATATCCAATACTTGTCAACATTAAATGTATTTTACTACTTTAATAGCAAATGCATAATTTAAAACTTATCTTATAAAACTTTTTCTATTTGGCATATTTATGATATGTAATATTATAAATGCATTAGTTGCCTACAAACAAAATTGCAAATCCATGCAATACTAAAAAGAGAGCTGTAAACTGCTGTTGTAGGACATGAATTGCCATCTGAGAAACAGAAAAAATAAAATTAGAGAATAGAAAACACAAAATTTGCAGTAAACAAAAACCATGTTATTTCGACCAAAATGGTCTCATGTCATCACAGTACCATTAGCAGTGTATTGGGATACTGAGTTAAACTTTTTAATATTGAACTATTCAATAGTAATACACATTATCACATATTAATTGTGGAAAAAATTAGTCACATTGAAAAAAATATATGCTTGAAAATAGTGGAGGAAAGTGCTGTCAAATTGCAACCGACTTCTGGCAACCCTGCTGAGTTTTCAGTGCAAGTGACTTATAGAGGTGGTTTTCCATTGCCTACCTCTGTGTAGATAGTTTCAGGTGGGTAGCTGTGTTGGGCTACAGTCAAAGAACAAGATCCAGATCCAACAGCAAACACCAATTAGTTATAAAGACTCCTTCCTTTTTCCACTCCTCATATCTGTTGAAGGGAGCTTGGACTCAAAAGCTCATACCTTGGAAATCTAGTTGGTCTTTAAGGTGCCTCAATGTAGGAACTCTGGTGTTTCTTGGTGGTCTCCCATCCAAGTACTTTCCAGGGCCAACCCTTATTCGCTTCAGAAAGCTGACGAGATTGGGGTAGCCTGGGCCCATCTAGGTCAATGCTTAAAAATATTATGCATGCCTATAGGATAGGGTAAAGGTAAAGGTAGTCCCCTGTGCAAGCACCGAGATATTATTATTGATCCATGGGGGGATGCCGCATCACGACGTTTTCTTGGCAGACTTTTTGTTATGGAGTGGTTTGCCATTGCCTTCTCCAGTCGTCTACATTTTACCCCCAGGAAACTGAGTACTCATTTTACCGACCTCAGAAGGATGGAAGGCTGAGTCAACCTTGAGCTGGCTACCTGAACCCGGCTTCCACTAGGATCGAACTCAGGTCGTGAGCAGAGCTTGGGCTGCAGTACTGCAGCTTACCGCTCTGCACCACGGAGCTCTGTCTATAGGATATATCTGAATTACTCTCTAATGCTATAGACTCTTGCATAAAATTTTCATAAGACATGTTTTGAGTGAGTAAAAGCCTCAGTAGGGAAAAATAGTTTTTTAAAGTTCTTTTCCAAATTTCCAGTTTTGCCATTTGTGGGGAAAAAACTGTGGTAAGGGAAGTTCCCCCCCCCCCCCGAACTTCATGTCTCTAAGCTTGAGTAGCTTTGGCTCTGTTGGCAAGAAAGAACCAACACTATTTGATTCTTAACAAAAGGAGCAACAATCTAGTTTTTTTCATCCATAGCTTTTATGAACCCAGGTGGATCAATGTGGTGGCTAGTTGGCTTTTTATCCATAAGTTAGTGGGATCTAGAGCACGCCACAAGTGGGGATTCCTGGAGGTGAAACCATATTAGGAAAATTTTGCAGCTTTTCTAATTCAAATTGTGCTGTTAAGCTCTTTGAGCTTATTTAAGTGATATTTGGACCAAGAATAGTTTTATTAGGGAATGAAGTAGGTTGAGGAAGCATTGGTGGTTAACCTTCCAGGCTTTTCACAAACTGATTAGCTAGCTGTCACCGTTGGGATCAATAAAGCATTCTGAATCATTTAATCCATGTGTATTTCTGTAGCTTTCATGAATTCATAACCATTGATATTCTGTTTCATTGTCATTTTGAACTACAGAGTGGATCCCTGTTGTATGTGAGTAGTGTGTAGTTCCCCAGCTTTTCACCTAGCTCTCATGATGAGGCAAATCACAGGGAGGCTGAGAGCAATGTTTCTCACTTAGCTATCATTGCACTGTTGATTTGCATGGTGTTGCATGTTGCCACATTTTCACTCTCTTATGCTTTTTCCAAGATGTCCTTGATTTTATTTTGAAGGGAGCTCTTGGTTAGAGCTTCTGTGGAATAATACAGAATGGAATGATGGTCTTCAGATATTTCTGCCTATTTCTACATACTTACTTCATTTGTAGCCCCCCTTTTCTCACTGAGAATCAAGGCAGATCACAAAATAAGAAATAACATGGAACCATGTGGTGCACGGCCCCACCGGTGCAGGCCTAAGCAGAGTTATACCTTTCTAAGTCTGTTGACATTTTGCTTAGAAGGCTGTATTCTGTTTAGGATTGCACTACCAGACTGTCAGTATGCCAGGCATCATAGGGTCCCATATATATGGGAATCCTGTCTTGAGGGCTATGTAGATAAATAATTTTATCATCTTTAAAAGTTTTGTTTTAATGAGGCTAACATAAGATTCACTTTCAAATTCTCATGCAGTTTTAGGGTACACACATTCTTTAATGTATTCAAAGATCTGAATTTTTTTGCTGATGAAATTTTTTTCCTGGCATATTTACTGAAGTTTTTAGTTTAAGATTTAATTTAATTTAAGATTACTGTCCAAGCCAAGAGCAACCCTGTTCCTGGTCAGATACCTTCAGGCTCTCCAAGTCAAACCATAGTCCATTATTATAGTTTATAATAGTATAATAGTTTATAGAGGTTATCTTTTTACATTTTGTCTTCCTATTAATGGACTTTAAACTATCCATTTTGGCCTCTGTTATTTGGCTCCTGTGTTCTTTATTTTTACTACATTTCCCCCCCCCCCCCTTGTAGACATTTTGTTGAAATTAAATAATCTTTTATAAAGACAGAGTTAAAACACAATAGGCAGAAATGTGTACGCTTTCCTGCATGAAAGGTTTCAGATTATGGGCTCTTATCAAGCTAATAAAAGCTTTTTATTGTTGTTTTTGTATTAAAGGTCTCTGATATATAATATTTCTGGTCCTAGCGATATATCATATGCTAGGTGTATTTCTTTTCTCCCATAAAACTGTATATTTAGAGAGAGAGCCAATCAGTTACAAACTTTTAAAACTCTGTGGTGTTCACTGTTAAGCCGTTGCATAAATCTCTCCCATTTGAACTCAATTAGACTTAAAATAACTTAACTCTGATTGGAGTAGGACCATAATTTTGCGAGAAGTCTGCTTACAAATATATGTAGTTTTAAGTGGAGAATGCTCAAAGTAAGGAAGAGGCAACTCTGCTCAGAGAAGCACAGTTCTGAAAACGGATTCTACACAAATATTGGGTTGGATCCAGTCAACTTTTTTGCTCAATCTCTGCCAATTCCCCTTCTTATTGCAGAACCTATCCCACATGGCTTTTGCTCATGGAGGTCCCATGATCCCAAGTGTAGTCTTTTTACCGATCAAATGTGACCTCTTTCTCACTTTTTTAACCTGTGGAAAAACTGGTTGGATCCAACCCATTAAGTGTAGTAGGTAAAAAATCTTTAATACATCTGCAGCTGTAGCCAGATAAAATTGTTCTTAGTGCAAAATACTGTTTGGTATTTAGAAGCAGTTGAAACTATGCTTATGAGTGGAAGATGTCAAGCAGCATTTCTGCTGAAGGCTCATATGAATAAAGATTGACTGGAAAAAGCAAACCTATTAGCCATGCTAATTTTAATTTTGTAGTAATATACCAGATGTAATTCCACTCCTCCCACCCCCTTTTTGCTGTCAGTCAAAACAAGGTAACAATACCACATCTTTCACTGAAGTCTCCCCTCTTGGGCTAATGGATATGCACAGACATTAACATGGACAACAGTAGTATAATTATCCCCTAAAATGCCTTGCTTGTCGACTCAGTCTTACAAAAGACTTGCAAAACTAGCTTTGCGTCCATATTTATGTATTTATGGTGCTTTTTAACAGGTTTGAGAACAATCAAATCTAACACAAGAGGGACAAATTACATTAAGATGTCGCTCTGGCCTGAAAAAATACTGCAAGGCTTTAAATGTAGTTCTTTCATTACATATGAAAGAAAGCATGTAATGAAATATCATATATCAGTGACAAAATCTGTCCAATTTTTGGGTACAAATGCTACCTTATAGATGAAATTTTCTTGGTTTTTCACACATTCCAATTCATATTTTACATCAAGCCATTTTGGTCTAAAAGGTGGCAGATTAAATTTATTGTTAATCCTGTGCTTTTATTCATTAGTACTAAATTTAATTTGATCTTTGTTTAGAGCAAACCATACATTTCAGCTACGTTTATTTTGCAAGACTTGTTAACAAATACAGCAATAAATATGTTAAAGACACTGTGTTGAGAAGACAGATGGGGTCAGAGAGAAAAAAAAGGCAACTGCTCCTGGGAAACTACAGCTCTTGTATTGGGTTTCATAACTTTATTTTTCTGCATATATATTTTCAGGGTGAACTGGAACGTCAACTTCTACAGGCTAATCCCATTCTGGAATCTTTTGGGAATGCAAAGACGGTGAAAAATGACAATTCCTCTCGTTTTGTAAGACTTTAAAATTTTAATTTAATTAAAATGGCTAATGCTATCTAAACTTTTAATCTTTTACTGAGAAATCCTAGGCAGGTCTTTTATTTTGGGGTTTGCATCCAGGCAAGTGTTCTTAGTCTTGTGCTGCTTGAAAGATAGTGCAATTGTGCTTGTGTGAAAATTGACCCTTATATACCACATAGTGCTGTGGAATCAAGTAAACTTATGCTGCAAGGCTGGAAAACTCTTGGCATCCGCAAGACTATTGACTCAAGTATATGAAATCTCTGGCCATGGCAGATATTCCCCCTTTTGTGGAATTAGTGTGTACATATCTTTGTGGTTAGGCAGGAATGTGCTCAAAGATTTTTTGTAATTTGAGAAACGTGCATTACATATGTGAAATGTCATTTATTTCAGCAAATAGTTACTATTTACAACTGTGGAGTTCATAGTAAAAAGAACTTTCTCATATACCTTGTTCCGTATGAAAGAGATGCGTAACCAAGAATGTTTTAGCATCTTAAGTTATGGCTGTCGTTGCAGGCTTTGTTTCAGTGTCGTCTTCATGTGTTGTAAATAATGCGGATACTACACGATAAACCATCATTCTCCCCTCCCTCTATACTTAAGTGCATATACACCAATGCACATATATGCCTTGCTTCTATAATGTAGCATAGTGCCAAAAATCAACAAATATTCCCTGAGTTAAATATAATTTGAGTAAAGAAAGCACCAACTGCACTCCCATTCAATTGCAGATCATAGTGTGTCATTATATGAATGGAACTTGGAAATCTTTGAGCTTGCATGCTGCTTTGTTCCCTCACTTCTGCATTTGTGGCAAAACATAATTTTTCTTACCCATGGGTGACCTTTCTCTGGATAAAATAAACCCATTAAATGAGGCCAGCCAGGGCTATGCTATAAGTTTCTTCAAACCAGGAAAACCCTTAGGTTTACAGATAAATCTTGTTAAAAAATAGAGAGGTGGGCTCCAAAATCAGTAACTGCAGTGTCTGTGCATCTGCAGACCTTGCAAAAAGAAAATTCAGCTTGAGTAGCATATAAGGTTGCCACAGCAAACCAAAACACCATATAAAAATGTGGTGATGGCCACCATGACATTGTGAACCTAAAACCAACTCTAGATTGCCCATATGAATCTGCCTGTCCCTACTCATCTGGCTACTCCCCTCCCATTTAAACACCAGGAAGAATGGAGAAGCCAGGCAGGAAGGTGGGGGCAGGTGGAAGTGTGTGTGTGTGTGTGTGTGTAAGTGTATGTGTAAAGAGCAAAAGAAGACCGTAGTGGGGGGTGGGAGCAAAGCCTCAGCCAGGGAGGGGAACGGGAGGGTGGCAGAAAAATGGGATTTCCCGTCACCCGAGTGTCATCATGGGTGACTCTCTTGTTTTGTCTGAATCACAAACTATCGCATATTCCCTTGCCCCCAAATTAGGATTAAACCATGTTTTAGATTTCTAGTTTGGAGTAAACAAGAATAAACCACAGTTTACAATTTGGAAGAAATGACAAATGATAGTTTGTTGTGAACATTTTGGCCATGTGTATGGAGGGGAGTAGCCATTGTGTGGCCTCTATGGCTCAGTTTGGACATAACAGTGGAACTAAGATTTAAGGACTGGGTGTGGGTGTGCCATTGTACATATTCCTTTGCTCCTACCTCTACCCATGTTGACAATCAGTGTCTGAGTCAAAAGAAAACCAAGTATGCTTCTAACCTCGCTTTGAAAGGTCTGATTATATCCAGGTTCTCTATAGGAGCATTCCTGGTTTTATTTTAATCTGAATTGGCAAATCATACAACAACAACAAAAATCTAAATAGAGAAGGGCGTGTATAAGTTCATATTTAGTTTTATGTGGTTATTACAAAGTAAGGAAACAGAGACCTGCATTAAAAATATTTTAGTTTGCATTTCGCATACATTTATGTTTACTTCAGGTGTAAAAAAAAAATTAACAAGGACCAAACGAAAATAGTCAAGCGTGTTTTTTAAAACTTGTAAAGAACATAAATTGGAAGATGTTGAGCAGGAATTAATGAAGGAGAAATTTGAGCACAGTCATATTCCAAGTCAGATCATTGTCTGCCAGACTTACAGTGCAATCCTAAACAGAGTCACTCCAGTCTTAACCATTGATTTCAATGGGGTAAACCTGGGTTCTTGTGCATGCAAAGTACGTGCTCTAACCTTGAGCTTTAACTCCTCCCACATTTCTCATAATTGAGTTGCATCATTGTAAACCATTTCTATTTTCAAGATATGGTGGGCCTTTGGAGTGTAATTATTTTGGCTATTTTCAATCACACTGTTTCCAGACTAATGGTAATTCCACAGCTGAGAATTCTAGCTAACAACTTAGGTTTCATTGCTCAATAATACGTTTAGTTTTTGTAGAAGCCTCAAAGATGACTTGAATGTAATAAAAGCTCTTTTCTGTGGAAGTTCTCAGCATGTGTTTCCTATTATATTTTTCCTTTAAGTCTGCATTGATGTTGTGAACATAATCACTCCAATAGCGTTGGCACTATTTTTATAATGAGTAGTTTAATGCATACCAGATGGTGGCTTTAAAAGCAATCTCCAGTAGTGAGGATTTTAAAATTCCATTGAGGGACCTTCCCTCTAAGTAGAGTCGTTATGAATTTTCACCTGATTGAAGTAAGCAAACAAACTAAGAAATCATTAAAAATAGATTTTATGGATGTAGCTGCAATTACTGTTGCGCTTAATAAATTTCAGTTAAGTTACATTCGTCACTAAACTTCCCAGTTTAACGAAATGTGGTTGCAGTGTTTCTGTTTGGTTTTTTTAGTAATAACTTCTTATACTTGATTCCTACAGGGCAAATTCATCCGAATAAATTTTGATGTTACTGGTTATATTGTTGGAGCAAACATTGAAACATGTATCCTGCTTCTCAACAGCCTTTTTAATAAACTATGATGTGTCTTGACTATCTGTACTGAAACGCTTTGGTCGGATCTCAGTGGTCAATGTTGGGAAACATAGGGCTCATGTATTCTTGGCTGTGAGCACCTGTGAGGTGACACTGATTTCCCTCCCCCAAGGTTCTTAATGTGCCTGTCTCCCAAAATGTCTTGTTCTGAGAACTCTGAATCATAAACCAAACCAAACAAGAATCTTTCAATATGATACTTCAGTATTTTTAGATGAGTGGTGTATCACAGTTCATTGCTTGAAACAAATGTTTGTCAATGAAATATGTAGTAATGGCAGAGCAGTCTTATGAGTACTTTCAATAACAATCCAAAAGAAAAGAAATAGGATTAGATTAAGCAGGAAATAACCATTTAATAATAAAGGTATTAACAGATTATCGTAAGTCAGGCCTTAACATATTCTCTTGGGCTCTAGGAGGCAGAACAAATGGCTAAACATTTGCAACAAAATATCAGTTTTTCAGCTTTCAAGATTTTGTATTTTAGTGACCAAATTTTTAATTCTAACTATTTCACAGTTTATTGTAATTTTCTGAAAGCTGTGACTAATGTTGTCATACATAAATAAACACAACCTTACTACTTGCAAATTTCTCATAATTTCATTATTGCTTCAAAGAGCTCAGTTTAACTGACTGTTGGAGCCAGTATAGGGTAACCTGGCACCTCGGATTTGTCAAGCCTTGATTTAAGTTTCTGGTGATATTAGTGACCTATTTCAATTCAACCTGACTCGAGGTAGTTTTGTAGTTGTGTTGATAGTAGGTACCTTGGAGAGGTCATCTTATATTTGGTTCAAGAAGTGATTGCTCTGTCATCTCCTGCATAATTATTTTAATGGATTAAGTTACAAATCAAGATTCAGGACTTCGAAGGCATTTTATCTTTTTTTCTTTGCATCTGCCATTTTGTAAGCATAGGTACATTACTGGTTTGAGCCACATTTTGAGTAGTAAGCCAGTAACTAAGCTATTTGTCATAGGTGTGTTGACATCTGAAACTTGTTCTCTCTTGCGTTGGAACAGTATCAATTCTTGTTTTACTTATTTTGGGATTTGTATTGTAACCTACCTTTCTTGGTTTCAGAATGGGTCTCACAAAGTAAACAATACAAAACTCTATAAAATAAGCAGTTCCAATAAAAACCATTCAAGGGCTAAACATTTGCAACAAAATATCAATTTTGTTCTAAAATCACATAATCTGTAGCTTCTAGAGAAATTTAAGAGGCTACCTTCCTTAACTCTACAGAGAAGGTAGCCAGTGCATTTGCTTTACTATTGTTTGAATATGATCCCTGCCCAGCCTGACAGAAGAATACCGAAGCTGTATTCTGTACCATCTGGAGTTTCCAGGTTGTTTTCAAGAACAGCCCGACACAGAATATGTTGTTGTAGTAAAATTTGGAAGTGATTGATGCATGGATCAATAGGCAAAAATCAGGTATGTCAGAGAGCTACTAGGGTGTAGCTGTTAGAATGTTGGTCTCAAATATGGGAGACCCAAGTTCAAATCCCTATTTTGCCATGAAGCAGCCACACAATCTTAGCTTAACCCAACCTCACATGGCTGTTATTGTATGGATAAAATGGAGAAGAGAACAATGTAAGCTGCTTTGGGTCCTCATTGGGGGAAAAGGTATGGTATAAATGAAGTAAATATGTCTAGAAGGAGTAAAATTCTCCATAGGATGGAAAAGGTCACTTTTTAGCCACTTTGACCCAAAATAGGCTTGGGAAGGGTGGTCAGAATGGGGAGAAGAGGGGGGTTCAGAGCACACCCCTCTTCCATCTTTCTCTCTGATGACCAGGTCTCCCACGAAGCACTGCACTGTGATCAAGCTCATCCTCCCCAACCATGCCTTCCCTGCCCATTTATAAGCCTCTCTGGTGGAGGGCCATCCCTAGGGTCCCTCAACTTCCCATCCCTAGGGGTGGGCCCATAAAGATGCCGAGGGGCCTCTGAGGCCTGGTGTCCTGCAGCCCTGTTTCCTGCCCCCTGTACTGGTAGACCCTCAGGGTCTGACAGGCAGCCCTTGGGCTATACCAACTGAGTAGGATTCTGCCCATTCTGACATCCACCCACCTTGTGGCTCCTCCCCTTGACTGTGGCTTGCTCACAGTGTTGAGGCCAACATCAGCCTGCTGTGGGCTTGGCCAGGCTTCTGGCAGTGCAGGTGCCCTCCTTGCTGAGGCTTCTGTATGGCTTGACTTACGAACTCACAAGATACTATATTGGTCTCAGTAGATAATAAAGAAAGTGAGGTGGAATCTCATGCATTCTACTCGGTTTTCTAAAGGATAGTTCAGAGTCCTTGTTCTGTATCATGTTCCTGTGCCATCCCTTCCATGTTGAAATATAGAATACATGCATTTTTCTAAAGCTGGGCATCTTTTTCTGCATTTTACTATGTGTAAGAACTCTATGCCCCAGGAGCAGAAATCGCCTTCTTAAAATTCGTCCAATTAAGAGGTAGATTAGGGCATACTAACAGAAACAAAATTCCTTCTCGGCACACTACGTTTCTGTCTATCTTCATCCCACCAAGGCAGCTTCTACATTTTGCAAATGCTTTTGCACCACAAATGGCATCAAAGAAAGATTTCTTCTTGGTCTCAGATTTCTGCAATCTTCTGTTGCATTAGTTATTGAATGTCCCATGATTGTATTGATTTACATTGTCTATTTGCCTCAAGTCTCAGTGGGAAAGATGGACAATAAATAAATAATTTTGATCAGGCAGACTAGCTTTTTGAACAGTACAGTCATGGGGAAATGCTATTTACTGCCATATTTGGAAAAAATATTAGACCTTGAATAAATTGAAGTGCTTATTTGATGTACTCCACAGTAAGAGTTTCTTGTGGTGTACACACGCACAGAGAGAGAGAGAGAGAGAGAGAGAGAGAGAGAGAGAGAGAGAGAGAGAATGAATGTATAGGAAAAAGAGGGGAAATATTACGACAGGCCTAGCAAGTTACTGCTTTTATTTCAGGGGCAGTTTTTACTTTTCATAATATGCTCAGTTGTCCATTAAAATCCTTAGCTGCTTTGGCTCAGATTTACTGGAAAAGTCACGTGCGGTTCGTCAAGCCAAAGATGAACGCACTTTCCACATCTTCTATCAGCTGGTAGCTGGGGCAGGAGAGCACTTGAAAGGTAAATTTAATACATCTTATTGTGTTGATTCAATTAATTATAGCATTTGAATAGAAGCTAAAAGAATTCTTTGCTTTAGTATCCATTTGATAAGAGGAGAAATGACTATTCTATAAATGCTATTGGCGCAGAGACTATCCAGAGTATCCTGGACAAGTGATTCCTAGATACTGAATTTTGAAAGCAGTTCAGAGTTGAGGTTCTGTATTTGGAATGCCACGCTGATGGCAACTTCAGTGAAATGAATATGACCCAGTTTGACAATTACAGTCTAAAGCTTTATAAAGTTTGAGCCCTTAACTGGGAATTACTCGACAGAAACACTTCTGCTTCAAGCAGGATGGTTCAAGGAGTTTTGTCAGTTTTGCCAAACCCACACTGGAGCTAATGCACTTAAACTGGGAAGTGAGCCATGCTGTTGCTGGCTAGGCCAGAGGACTGTGGTGTTTACAGTTTGGCAAAAGCATCAGTTATTGTGAGAAGATCCCACCTCCTCTCCCAGGTCTTCAACACTGCAGACAGAGATGCTCTTTAACTCATGTTTGTATCTTCTGGAATATCATTTTATGTAGATATGTTCTTTGGACAGTTTAATGAACTGTTTTGGGTTTTAAGATTGTGCTGTCATTGCCTTGACCAAAAATTCAGCTATAAATTCTAAAAAGCTGGTATTTAATCATTATAACTGTTGGAGAAGGAACAGTTTACTCTGCCATAGTTAAACTTGATTTAGATTTTGGTGAATGGATGGAGGGTTGCTTACTGGTGCTCAGATATCTTGACGAAAATCTGTTTTTCTCATCTTTCCATCTCATCACAGCTGACTTACTCCTTGAAGGATTTAACAACTACAGATTCCTATCCAATGGCTACATCCCCATTCCTGGCCAGCAAGACAAGGATAACTTCCAGGAAACAATGGAAGCCATGCATATCATGGGTTTTTCTCACGATGAAATCTTGGGTATGTCTGGAAAATACTTTGATGGGTAGATGGCAGAGTTACGTATATTTAGGTATAAAATATAGCACATTTATTGAATGAAAAGTGGGAAGTCAATTTAATATATCCAGGATTATGTGGAATTTTGCACAAGTGCAGAATTTAGCATCTTGAGCATTTCAGCATTAACAATCTTTTTTCAGCTTTTGTTAATCATCAGCTTTTAACTCCTAAGATAGGCATGAAAGTATATAGAAAATGTCTAGTAAAATCTCAGAAGCATGAGAATAGTATCAGTCTCATACATATCTCTGTGACTAGTTGAATAAACAACAATGCAGAGTAAGCAAATATATGCAAAACTGCTTAATCTGTAGCAATCACATAATTAGTCTTCTTGGTACACAACTGTTTTTCCTTAGTGTAGGCTTCCAATACACATGCTTTTAAGTAATGTGTATGAAGCTTGTAGTGAATGCTCTAATGTTTTGATGCCATATTGTTGCTGAATGCGCATCTGACCTCACCTGAAATAGAAGCAGTCTATCTAGTGCAGGCACCAGGTTTCCTGTTTCTTCTTCGAGCAGCATTCTTTTTATGAACTTGATTGCTGGTTAAATAGGAATTAATGAATTCATTTAAAGGCCAATGTTTTATGTGTTTCTTTCACAGCTATGTTGAAAGTAGTTTCTTCTGTACTACAGTTTGGTAACATTTCCTTCAAGAAGGAACGAAACACTGACCAAGCATCAATGCCAGAAAATACAGGTAAATTAAATTAATTTATTTGTTTGTTTGTTTATGTTATTTATATTCCGCCTTTCTCACTGAGACTCAAGGAGGATTACATAGTGTGGAATTAGTACAATTAGTGGCAAGGACAAGGGCAGGCATTTCCATACCGTGTCAAGAACATTTCCATAAACAATGTCATGGGGTAAAAGAATATAAGTTTACAAAGATATAGTATTAGCAAAGATTGGGGTTGAGGAATTGCTGAAACAGAACATGATCAATTCTAGGACTTACATTGAACAACATAAAGCACAGGTAGGATATAGGAGTACATATTTAAAGCAACAGATAATATGTAAGGCAACATAATGGTGAAATCTATGGTTTCTAACTCATTAGTGGAACATCTGGGATCCCTTTCCTACAATACCACCCTCTTAGCTAAGGAAAAAGGCCTTTTTGAATAATTCAGTTTTGCATTGTTTGCGGAAAGCCAGGAGGGTGGAGGCTTTCCTGACCTCCTCAGGCAGGCCATTCCATAGGGTAGGGGCCACCACAGAGAAAGCTCGTGTACAGGCTGCTGTTGATTTTGCCCATGTACAGGCTGGCACCTGCAAGAGACCCTGTTCAGATGAGCGAAGCGACCGTGGAGGGACATAAGGAGACAGGCAGTCCCATAGGTATGCTGGACCAAGGCCGTGAAGGGCTTTGTATGTAATAACCATTACCTTGAACTGAGCACGGTAACTGATAGGTAGCCAATGGAGTGACTGTAGGATGGGAGTAATGTTCAAGCTCCTGCTTGCTCCTGATAATAGTCGAGCCGCAGCATTTTGCACCACTTGGAGCATCCTAGTTAACTTAGATGGGAGACCAATGTATAATGCATTACAATAGTCAAGTTTTGATGTTACTATAGCATGGATCCAGGTCGGCCGTGTCGAGATGAAGCCATCTTCCAGGCTAGAGTGAGATTGTAGTAAGTGTTTTTTGCAGCTGCCTTAACTTGTTTTTCTAGTAGTAGTGCTGGGTCCAGTATAACCTCTAGGCTCTTAACTGAGTCTGTAAGGGTCAAACAAACTCCGTCGAAGGTGGGGAGTACAATATTTTTCAAGATCTCTGACTTCCCAACAAGCATCACTTCAGTCTTGTCTGTGTTCAATTTTAATTTGTTATTTTTCAGCCATTTTACTATGGCTGTCAGGCAGCTATCTAAGATTTCTACTGCATCCTGTGGGGACCTGGATAGTGAGATATAGAGTCATCTGCATATTGATGACATCCAACTCCATAGCTGCAAATGCGTTCTCCTAAAGGTTTTACGTAGAGGTTGAATAACATGGGAGATAAGGTTGTGCCCTGCAGGACCTCACAAGATAATTCTCATTCTGGAGATAGCCAATCTCTGACAGCAACCCTTTGAGTCCGTTCCATGAGAAACTATTAAAACCAGTCCAAAGCACATCCTTTGATGCCCACTTCCGTTTCTAAATGCCTCAACAGGATGGCATGGTCTACTGTGTCAAAGGCTGCAGACAGATCCAGGAGGATCAATAAGGAGGTGTGGCCTTTGTCTATATTTAGACAGAGATCATCCACTAACGCTACTAGTGCTGTCTCTGTCCCATGCCCTGGTCTGAATCCATACTAGAAAGGGTCTAGAGCGCTAGAGTTTTCCAAGAAGATCTGGAGTTGGTCAGCTACTGTTCTCTCAATAACTGCCCAGAAAGGGCAGATTAGAGACTGGATGATAATTGGCCACATCAGCTTTGTCTAGAGATGGCTTTTTAATTAGCGGATGGATAACTGAATTATGCACGAGCGAGACATGTTGAATTCAACAGCTTTTTTTGTCACCAGTGATTGCTTAGTAAGGTATGTAGACAGGGATGATCCAGTAGATGCTGTATATTTAGCCTTCCAAAAGGTTTTTTGCAAGGTACCTTACCAAAGGCTTCTGAGTAAAATTAACAGTCATAGGGTGAGGCTAAACGAGATGCTGGGTAAGCGTTCATTAATGTGTCAAGTAATGCAATTTTACCTGGGAACTGTAGTTTTCAAAGACTGACCCACTCAGGACTCTGGAGAAGAGGAAGGATTCCCTCACTGCCCTCCATTGCCTCTGCTGTCTGCTCAGCCCTCCCCGCCCCCACCCCATGTGCTGGCTGTTATTACTACTAGGGACAATGATGAATCTTTGCAGTTGTTTCTTTAGCAATCTCAACCGGGAGACAAATGATCAGTCCTTCCCCCACACCCTGTGCCCTGGGTGGAATCTGCTATTGAAATGTCTTAAGAAGTTAAGCAAGCCTGATGCCAGGTCCTTAAAAAAAAAGTTCCATCTCTAGCACAACAAAGAGCCAAATGGAACCCTATTGTCACAATTTACTTTCGTGGTTACTTAGATTGTAAGAAAGTGCAGGGTCCTGTGCTGGTGTGTGTGTGTGCTGTCTAACTTTCCCTTATAGAACAAACACCAGGGCTTGGGGACAGAAATTTAATTTGGGAAAATAGTACAGGAGGAAAGATTTAAAGCTCCTCTAGCATCACTTCTGCAAACAAATTATCAGCCCCACATGGTTGCTTAAATTTTTTTTTAATGAAGGAGATCTCACAGATCTTGTTGCATTATTGTCTAGTTTGAGCCCCAAACAAAGTTTCATCGTTGTGACACTGAGAGATCTCTGTCTTTTGGTGCTACACCTCTGAAGATGCCAGCCACAGCTGCTGGCGAAATGTCAGGAACTACAATGCCAAGACCACGGCAATACAGCCCGGAAAACCCACAACAACCATCGATCGTCTTCGTCCTTCTGTGCAGCCCCACATTGGGGACTGCGCAGGCGCAGGCCAGCCGCGGAAAAGATTTTTCTAGCTTTTAGAGATGTGAAGGGGACGTTCGGATCCACCGCGCATGCGCGCCGGTGTTCCCGCCAATTTTGAATGCATATATATCCGAACGTCCCCGGCATTCCCTCAGTTCCTTTTTCGCCGCCGTCGAAAAGGTTCTTCTTCTCTAGCGTTATTTGTCTCTCAGCGTCTCTTCGGAGTTTTTGGATCGTGATCTTCTAGTCGGTATTTCTTCCCCTTGTCGGTGGGAGATACCGTTCGTTATGTCTCAAACTTCTTTGTTTAAGAAGTGTCTTAAGTGCGGTACTAAAATGACGCACTCGGACGGCCATGAGCTCTGCCTCATCTGCCTGGGCGAGGGGCATGTTGTTGAGCGCTGCTCCATCTGTATGTCCTTCACTCCGAAGGCAAGGAGTGATCGGAAGGCCAGGCTCCGTGCCTTCTTGTGGGATGCCAACCTTCTCCCCCCCAAGCCATCGGGCTCTTCGGGAGATAGGCCCCGCTCCGCCGCTCCGTCGCCGGCGCCGTCTCGTAAGTCGCCTGAGCAGCTCCCCACGGAACCGACGGGGCAACCCGTTCCGGAGGCCCGACCTGACTCCGGTTCCGGGGATCGTCCTTCTGACCGGAAGGCCAAGAAGCGTTCCGCATCCAAGCCGAAGTCCTCCACCAAGCCTTCGGCCGCAGAGGCTGCTTCGGAACCCCAGTCCAAGAAGGCCAAGACGAAGTCGAGGGCCAAGGGCCGTACTTTATCCCCGGCTCCGACTGTGCAGCCTGGTACTCCATCTGGACCGGTCCTGATCCCTGACGATGTGGTGAGTCTCCACACCCCATCTCCTCCTTGCACGCCTCCTCCGTCGGTTCCCGAGGAATTCGTGCCGTTCCCGTCTTTCACGGAACCGTTCCAGTCATTCGAACGTTCCCTGCCTTCCGCCCCGGCGCCTTCGGAGGCCTCCGTCCCATTGCCGTCTACCTCGTCGGTTCCGATGCCTCTTCGCTGGCCTGCCCCGGTGCCTGCTCCTCTGCCCCCTTGTCAGCCTGTCGCGGGGATTGGGAACATGACCTCCTGGCAGGATTTTGTGGCGTGGTTCCAGCAGTCGCTGCCCTTCCTGCAGCATCCTTCGGTTCCGATGGTTTCCGTTCCGGCTCAGCCAGCCGGGCTCCCGGCATCCGCTCCTCCACCTCCTGGCTTGCCTCTGCGACCGTCGGTTCCTGCGGCTTGTCCGTCGGCCCCGAGCGCTCACCGGTCTTCGGTTCCGACGCAAACCTCGCCGGAGTTTTCAGATTCCGAGGATGAGGAAGGTCTGGTGTCCCCGTCAGAGTGCTCTTCGGACGCGGCCTCTGATCCTTCCCCGGATGACACCGTGGGTGGGCCCCGTTCATCGTCCCCGAATGACGACTACAGGCTATTCTCCGAGCAAATGATGCGGATGGCCGCCGCGCTGGAGATAGACGTCTCCTCCACGACCTCCAAGCCCAAGAGTAAGCTGCTGGAGGCACTATATTCCGGGTCCCCCGCGTCGGTGGCGTTTCCCCCTGTGGAGGATTTTGTTGACAGCGCTCTCGCGCTCTGGCAAACACCGGCGTCCGTGTCCGCGACGGCAAAGAAGGTAGAGAGGTACTACCGTTTAAAGCAGGATGATTGCCCGTACCTCTTCAGTCATCCGAAACCCTCGTCCATCGTGGCTGAGGAGGGTCAGGCTCGGTTCCGTTCCGGTTCCTCGTCGGCCCCGGCGGACCGAGAAGGCAGAAAGCTGGATGGCTTGGGCAGGAAAGTCTACTCGTCCGCGTCTTTGGGATTCCGTATTGCCAAATTCCAGGCCATAATGGGGTCCTACAATCTGTTCCTCTGGAAGCGGCTGTCCTCTTACCTTTCCGACCTCCCCGAGGATCGACGCCACCTGGTGAAGGCCCTTCAAGCGGAAGCCATACGGCTGTCAAAACAGCAGATGACAGCGGGCAAGGATGCTGCCGATTCCGCGGCACGCTCGATGGCGACTTCGGTGGTCCTGCGTCGACACGCCTGGCTCCGGTCCACTGCCCTGCCGCCAGAGAAGAAGGCGAAGGTGGAGGATTTCCCATTCGAGGGGCCCCAGCTCTTCTCGGAGAAGACGGATGAGTCCCTCTCCCTGATGAAAAAGAATCAGCAGACGGCCAAGTCCCTCGGGGTCGCCCCCTCAGCTCAGTCGTCGGGTCCGAGGTATCGTTATGGTCGGTTCCGATCCTATCAGACCCCTTACCAGCCTTACCAGCAGCGTCAAGGGCGCTTCTTTTCGGGCCAGTCCTATGGTCACCGATCCTATTCAGCCCAGCAACGTCACTCTTCCAGGCGCTCCGGCCGGTCCAAGGGCAGGCAACAGCCCTCTTCACCCAAGCCTTTGACCTCGGTGCAGAAGCCTTCGGTCTTCTGACTAAGCCTGAACGCTCCCCTGTTGGCCTCTGAGGACACTCCCTCTACTGCCCGGTTCTTGGACAGGCTTCGGCCTTTTTTGCCCTGTTGGCAACTTGTTACATCTGACACTTGGGTCCTGTCTATTGTGGCCCATGGTTACAAATTGTTATTCGTTGATGCACCTCCCCTTTCTCTCCCTCCCCGTTGTTCTCCATGTTGTGATGTTGTGTTACACAATAATGTTATAGAGTTGGTGAACAAAGGTGCTGTCCGAGTGGTCAATGTCGCTACTTCCCCTTGGGGATTTTACTCGAGGTATTTCCTGGTGGATAAGAAGGATGGAGGTTCCCGGCCCATTTTGGACCTTAGGGGCCTCAACAGTTATTTGAGGGTTGAGAAATTTCGGATGTTGACCCTGGCACGGGTTATAGAGCTCCTGGAGGTTGGCGTTTGGCTAGCTATTCTAGACTTGAAAGACGCCTACTTCCACATCTCCATTTTCGAGGGCCACAGGAAGTACCTGCGGTTTGTCTATGGGGATTCTGTGTATGAATATACGGTGTTGCCCTTTGGGCTGGCCTCTGCACCCAGGGTCTTCACGAAGTGCATGGCCACCGTGGTGGCATACCTACGGTCCAGGGGATGCTTTATCTACCCATACCTGGATGACTGGCTCCTGGTGGGACCCTCAGCTGACTCTCTCCAGGCCCATATTGCCCTCACTTTGTCTGTACTGGCTAGGTTGGGCTTGGTGGTTAATGGGGATAAGTCCGTCCTTACTCCAGGCACAGCCATTAGGTTTATTGGGGTTCATCTCGACTCTCCCCGGGGCAGAGCCTTCCTGCCCCCTGATCGCCTGACCAGGCTTTCCTCCTTAGCCCGTCATTTCCTGCATAACCGTTTCCAGACTGCCCTTTTGATCCAAACGTTGTTGGGCCTTATGGCCTCCTCCACAGGGGTAGTTTTTTTCGCACGTCTGCATATGAGGCCTCTGCAAAACTGGTTCGTCCGGAGGTACAACCCCCTCACTATGGGCCAGCATCAGAAATTCTCCATCCCCAGGGTGGTGCAGCGCTCCCTGGCCTGGTGGACTGTCCCTGAGAACCTGTCCGAAGGTTGTCCCTTTGGCCCTTTCCTGGCGGGGGTCACCGTCTTTACTGACGCCTCCAACTTGGGATGGGGAGGGCGCTGTGGGCGGCTCTCGGCCCAAGGTGTCTGGTCCCCAACTGAGGCGTCCATGCACATAAACCTTTTGGAGCTTAGGGCGATCCGTTACTCCCTCGCTTCTTTTGCAGATGCCATTCGGAACAGGAAGGTTCAGGTCCTGTCGGACAATACCACGGCCTGCTATTACCTCAACAAGCAGGGAGGAACGGTCTCGCTCAAGCTCTGCAGGGAAGCAACGACTCTCTGGAAGTGGGCCATGGTCAACAACGTCCTTCCCAGGGCCGTTCACATTGCCGGGGAGCTCAACACCGCAGCAGACACACTGAGCAGGGTGTTTCTACCTCAGCACGAGTGGTCCCTCAACAGGGTTTACCTCCACCAGGTCTTCCGATCATGGGGCACACCACTCATCGACCTCTTCGCCACGGCCCACAACAAGCAGGCCCCGCTGTTCTGCTCCCGGGCCGGAATTGGCCGTCACTCCCTAGGGGATGCTTTTCAGATACCCTGGTCCCCGGGGCTCTTTTATGCCTTCCCGCCCTTTCCACTCCTGCACAAGGTCCTCTCCAGGATAAGGGCCTTCAACACCCACTGTATCCTGATTGCCCCACGGTGGCCCCGCCAGGATTGGTTCCCGCTCTTACTCTCCCTTTCGCGGGGACGGTGCCTAGCACTTCCGCCGGCCCCGGACCTATTGACCAGGGACGGGGTCAGACACCACAATGTGGCAGTTCTGAGCCTGGCTGCCTGGCTCCTGTGCGCTCCGGAGTAGGCCTCTCCTCGGAGGTTCTTAAAGTCATTCTAAATGCCCGGAAGCCATCCACCAGGCTATCTTACCAGAGGAAGTGGTCACGTTTTTCCCAATGGCTGGCCTCAAAAGGGGTCTCTCCCTTTGATTGCCCTTTGCCTGTGATTCTCGACTACCTCCTATATTTGTGCTCACAGGGTCTTGCCTTCTCCAGCATTAAGGTCCACATGGCTGCGATCTCTGCTTTTCATGAGCAGATTGATGGAAAGACCGTTTTCACTCACTGGCTTTCCAAGCAGTTCCTAAAGGGCCTGTTTAAGACCTTCCCTCCTAGGGCCCCGCCGATTCCTCAGTGGAGTCTGTCCCTGGTACTCTCCCAACTGATGCTCCGGCCCTTCGAGCCCCTATCCACCTGTCCCCTGCCTTTGCTCACACAAAAGGTGGCCTTTCTGGTGGCGGTCACGTCCTCTAGGCGTGTTGGGGAGTTGTCTGCTCTGAGGTGTGACCCTCCCTTCCTGCAGTTTTTCCCTGGTACGGTCATGCTCCACACTAGCATGGAGTTTCTGCCCAAAGTGGTCTCCAAATTTCACCTACAGCAAAAGGTGGTCCTCCCTTTTTTCCATCACCCTCATCCCCAGGGGAACGAGCACTACACACGTTGGATGTAAAGCGTGCTTTATTGTTTTATTTACATCGCACCAAATGTTTCAGGAAATCTCCTGCCCTGTTTTTGTGTTACTCTGGCCCTCGCAAGGGCTCACCTGCTTCTGCCCAGTCCATCTCTCGCTGGATTGTGTCTACGATTAAACTTTGCTATCGGCATGCTGGAGTCCAGTGTCCCTTGTTGGTTACCGCTCATTCCACTCGAGCGCAAGCTGCTTCTGCTGCCTTCCTGCGAGGAGTGCCGCTCCGGGACGTCTGCCAAGCTGCGACATGGTCCACTGCAGACACTTTCATCAAACACTATTCTGTGGACGTGAATGCACGGCGTGAATCAGCTGTTGGCACGGCTGTCCTGCATTCCTTGTTCCAGTAGACACTCACACCCGCCCCCATTGGTGAGATGCTAATTATTCTCCCAATGTGGGGCTGCACAGAAGGACGAAGACGATAAACAGGGTTTCTCACCTGTAACTGTTGATCGTCGAGTCTCTTCTGTGCAGACACACATTCCCTCCCACCTACCCCGCTGTGAGTGCTTGGTTTCTGAGTTTCTCCGGCGGCTCAGGTGAACTGAGGGAATGCCGGGGACGTTCGGATATATATGCATTCAAAATTGGCGGGAACACCGGCGCGCATGCGCGGTGGATCCGAACGTCCCCTTCACATCTCTAAAAGCTAGAAAAATCTTTTCCGCGGCTGGCCTGCGCCTGCGCAGTCCCCAATGTGTGTCTGCACAGAAGAGACTCGACGATCAACAGTTACAGGTGAGAAACCCTGTTTTTCTCCGGCCGTGAAAGCCTTCGACAATACAAAGTTTCATCGTTGTCCCTAGCAGTAATAACAACCAGAGCTTGAGGGCGGGGTGGGAGGAAGGAATAGCTGAGTAGGCAGCAGAGGGCAGTGAAAGAAATCTTCTTCTCCCCAGTGATCCCAAGCAGCTCTGTCTTTGAAAACTACAGTTCCTAGGTAAAGTTGCATCACTGGACACAGTAATGAACACTTGCCTAGCATATTGTTTAGCCTGACCCATAGGAAGAGGAAATTGACATGGCTTGCATAACAGAGATGTGGCTACAAGAAAATGACATGGTGTGTCTGTCCCAACTAACTCCCCATGACTATGCAGTACTACACCAACCTCGCTATGGTAGCCAGGGAGGAGGAGTTCCTATTATTCTTCGTGATTCCTTCTACTTTTGCAGACTTCCAGTACAAGTTATAGCTGATAGTGACTGCATACTCCTTTCTTTGGGAACTAAAGTTAGATTGGTTATTCTGCTTGTTTACAGACCACTCAGCTCCCCAATAAACACCCTTTCTGAATTGGCAGAGCTGCTAACTGATATGGTATTGGAGACACTAGACTTATTGTTCTGGGGGACTTCAACATCCATGCGGAGTGTTCCAAGTCAGGTCCAGCCCAGGAATGTATAGCTTTCCTGGCGACCCTGGGCCTTTCTCAAATAGTGACAGGCTGTACGCATAAAAGAGGCAACACCTTGGACTTGATATTTTGCACTCAGCCTGAACTGTGGTCAGAACATCATCTATTGAAAGCAAAAGTGAATATGCCTCCAACAGCCTGCAAATTGTGTGTGTGTGGGGGGGGGGGTCCAATTAAAGTGATTTGCCCGGAAAACTTAATGGATCCTTCTAGATTCCAAAATGCCTTGGAAGATTTTAGAATTCCAGACACATGTTCTATGAAAGTTGCTGTAAGAGTGTGGAACGTGAAGTTCCTTGAAGCTATTGAAACCATTGCTCCTTGTCGACCCCTCTGGCCTTTGGGACAGAAGCCAGCCCCGTGTTTTACCATGGAGCTGGTGACCTAAAGAGGGTTAACCTAGAAAGACACTGGCAGAAAACTTGCACAGAAAGTGATGGAGCATGCTACAGAACCCATTGGAGAACCTATGGAGAAGAAATGAAAGTGGCAAAGAAACATTATTTCTCAGCAACCATTGTGTCAGCTAGTCCACGACCATCCCAATCGTTTAAGGTATCTCAACATCTTTTAAATGCTATATATCTGCTGATGGGTCCAGAATTGGCATGACATCAAAAAGAACACCATGGGGTTGTGGTCAGTAATTAGCTGAAAAAGTTAATGCAGTGTGATACAAAATTTTTAAAAAGGCAAATTCCATGCAATGAATCATCAGGAAAAGAACTCAGGTTGAAACTGCCAGATTAATAATGCCCTATTATAAGAACATGTGGCAGCCACTTTTGGTATATTGTGTGCAGGTCTGGTCACTGGGAAATACACAAAAAAGAGCAACCCGAATTATTGCAAGTTTGGAGTACCTGCCCTGTGAGGCAAGGCTAAAGAATCAGGGCTTTTTATTTTAGAAAAAAAGCAGCTGGTATTACAGTAGAGGTCAGAATTATGCAAGGTGTAGAGAAAGTGAATAGAAAGAAACTTTTCTCCCTCTCTGATAATGGTAGTACTCAAAGACATCCTGTGAAACTTCTGTTTTATATTATTAATTTAATTTATAGTCAGCTCTCCCTACAAGTGGTCTTAGAGTGGATTTACATCCTAAATTTAAAACAATTTAAAACATTGGTAGCAAGTGCAACCATAAAATACAGTACTTGAACATAAACAAGGCAACTCATATTTGCACCCTACATAGCACCTCAGGCCCACAGGGCAGGGCATTCAAACTCAGCCAGTGTGGGTAGAGTTGGCACATATCTCCCCCCCCCCTCCCGGAGGGGCCAGTTGGGTGATTCATCTGCCTCAACCCCAACTAGCAGTAGATTCAAAGTAGACAAGAAGAAGCATTTCTTCACTCAATCCATAGATTACTTGTGAAACTCACTGCTGTGAGGTATGATGATGGCCACTGTCTTGGGTGGGTTTAAAATGGGTTTGGAAAGATTTACAAAGGACAAGTCTATTGATGGTTGTTGTGGGTTTTCCGGGCTGTATTGCCGTGGTCTTGCCCAAGACCATGGCAATACAGCCCGGAAAACCCACAACAACCATCGTTCTCCGGCCGTGAAAGCCTTCGACAATACGACAAGTCTATTGATGGTTGCTAGCCATGGTAGTGGAAATGGCAGGCCTTTTAGGACAAAATACTGTTAACTGTCAACACTGTCTCTGGAGATTCAGCGAAGAAATTTTAGTAATAAAGTACTTAGAAGCAGTCAGTGGGTGTGGGCTGTTTTCTGTGAGTCCCACTTGTGGATCTCTGGCCACCACTTGTGGTGTCTGGCCACTGTTGGAAACAGGATGCTGGATTAGATGGGCCATTGTATCCAGCAGAGATGTTCTTATATTATTCTGACAATTGCATAGATTCTGCAAAATGCTTTCTAAGTTTCCACTATAAACTTAAAGTTATCTGTTAAGAGGCAGGAATGGTTATAAATGTAACATCCAGCATTTAGGTACTGAGAGACTTCTCATAAACTTTTTGTATAGCTACTTTTTTTAAAAAGACTATTTGTAAAATTCCCTGGGCTGTGTTAAGGTATTTTCTGTTTTCACAGACTTTGAGAAGTATTTGAACTGTGACCTCATTAAATGCTTATCAGCAAAGACTTTAAAACTGGTGTGTGTATTTAAATTGATTTATTTTGCTTGGGTTTGTATAACGGTTATGCTGCCAGAGAGAGAGTGATTGCAGAGACAGACACAACTTGTGGCAGAAATGGAGAATGTAAATGCTATATTTAGAAAATCTGATTTTTGAAATCACAGGCTGATGTACATAGGATTGACTTCATCATTTAGCACTATCTATTTGTGACCATGTGTAATAAAGGAAGAAAAAAATGGTGCTAATTAAGTCTTTTCTTGCATTTGTTACTTGGTATTTGATTCCCTTTTGACAAAGGCACTCATTGTAGTTTTAAAAACGTACATGTTTAACTTGCTGTTCTGTTTGTGTCTTGAGATGAGCTTTAAGGGGAGAAGACGAAATAAAAGTAGTTAACAAGATGTTGAAAGTTACTCTGAACATGTGGGCAGGATGTGATTTGATTTGTGGTCAGAGAGGAGGTTTGCTAAACTTTCTTCAAGACCATAATAGCAAGTTTATATTGGTAAAAAAAATATGTGTGCTCTAACTAGATCAAGCATAACAATAAATTGCAGGGATTCAATAACATACTGTCATTACTTAAATATGCCAGCTGTTAGTGGATAAATGCTGTTACTAGTCAGTGTATTTAATTGTTAAGTTTTCCTTGCTTTCTGTACTGCAGAGTTTATTATGAGTTTACACTTGTTGATATGAAGATTTGCTATTTTGTTTTTAGTAATTGTTTTCATGCTACTGTGGAGAAATCCTGGGATTTCTAATGCTATATGAGGGGCTCCTCGATGAGAAAATGAAGAATGGTGGACTTGCTTACCCATCACTGTCAATGTTCTTTTGCAACATAGAGGTTCAGGGCAATGCTATATGTGCTCGTGCAAGATGGTAGTAAGGCTTAGTATGATTATATGAACTAAATGTGCATCCTTGGATATTTTCTAGAATCCTGTGTAGTGTGTAGAGATTCCATAGTAGATAGACAAACTGAAATGGAAAGCTTTTCCTAGAAATAGACAGTTGGGAAAAACACTGTCCTAGAGCACTTTCTTCCGGTGTTAAATTTAGTTATTGAGGAAAGTCTTTGATAATTGACTGCTTTGTTTCCATCTGTAGTCGCACAGAAACTCTGCCATCTCTTGGGAATGAATGTAATGGAATTTACCCGAGCAATACTCACTCCACGCATTAAAGTCGGCAGGGACTATGTCCAGAAAGCACAAACCAAAGAACAAGTAAGTTTCAGGATGCAGAAAGAAGCCATCAACTTCAACTCAACCGTCTTTTACTCTGTTTGCCTTTGCCTTTGCCTTGGGGGTGGTTGATCAGTATTTGCATTGGCCCTCAAATTGTAGCTGGGCTTGGTAGTCCGGGTTTTTTTTCCTAATCACCAAATGATCATGAGACTAATCAAATATTACACTAAATGTGACGATAGATAGTAGGGTTGAGGTGAGGAGCATTACACTGTAGTAGGGAAGGTAAACATCACATAATAAGGCCAACTCCCCCGTCCTATGGTCTTGGTAGTTATGACAAGGTTTCCTCAAGTTGAGAAAAGCCTAGAGGTGGAAGATGAGGTTAGACAAGAAAGGGGGAGTGGAGGAGGAGAAAGTCAGACATCAGAGGAGAATTCTCTTCATTTCAGGAACACTGTCACACTGTTTAGGGGAAGTATTTGCTGAATTCTGATTGGAAGCGAATGTTGGGGTATGAAGAAAGATTGGACGGAACGGGTGGGGGGGGGAGATATCTCTGAGATTGCATGAAAAATGAGGAGAGATTTCTGGTGGCTCTCCAATACCGCTACCCTCAATCTCTTAAGGAGAAGAAATAAGGGACGTTTTCACATATTTTGCCATTGCCTCTTGTAAACCTCTCTTCCATTTACCCCCATTAATCAGCCTTACCCTCTCATATGGAGATTCTCCTGCTGCCTTCCCTCATGTGCCAGCAATAACAGGCAGCATCTGAGCCAAAAGCCAGAGGACCTTGCAAAAGGAACCCTGAGTTCCTTTCTGAGCCAGATCCTGAGAGAGGACCTTATGACATCTTGGTTACCATTTTTGGTTGTTGAGAGAGCTCCCTGCTATACCATACCCTCCACCTCATCTTTGGTTGCAGAGACTCGGCCTCAGGATTTAGTGCCCTCTCCCACAATATTGGGTGCCAGGTGAACCACCCAGTGCTCATGAGGGGATGCTGAAGCTGATTTCCCAAAACACAATGTAAGGTCAGGGCCGTGGTTTGCTGACAAAGCCAGAGGAGGGTGGGGGACGGGCACTGAAGTGGAAAGGAAACTGAAAGGGATTGGAGTGGAAAGGGGTGGAATGTAATTTCCCAGCCCTTATGAGTCCAGCTTTTGCTTTCGTTTTCTCTAGATGCCTCTCTAGTAACTCCACATTTTGGGTTAATTTTTCAGGCAGACTTTGCAGTGGAGGCCTTGGCAAAAGCCACGTATGAACGCCTTTTTCGCTGGCTTGTTCACCGTATCAACAAAGCCCTGGATAGGACTAAGCGACAGGGGGCTTCCTTCATTGGCATCCTGGATATTGCTGGATTTGAAATCTTTGAGGTACTTAAAAATCACATTCACTTGTTTTATCCTTTGTGCTTAGCAATATTTGTAACAGGTTTATCATTGCATAATAATTGGTTAAGGTTTTTGAGAAATATGTTTATAATCTTCTAAGGCTCTGCACACTCAAATACATAAAGTTTGGTGTTCTCGGTTCTAAACCATGGGTGGCTACATTCTGTAGTGGCACTCCTTTTGATTTTTAAAGAAATCTTGATAAACTCTGCAAGAATTTTTGTTTAATGTGAGCAGTTAACTTAGCTGGCTTGCTAAGCATATCTTTATGTATTGACCAAGTACCTATATGATTTGACCAGCAGTTGTGTAACAAATGTAGATGCTTTAAAGCTAACTTGTTATTTCTTGATACTTTCCCTAGTTAAACTCCTTTGAGCAACTTTGTATCAACTACACCAATGAGAAGCTGCAGCAGTTATTCAACCACACCATGTTTATCTTGGAGCAAGAGGAATATCAAAGGGAGGGCATAGAGTGGAACTTTATTGACTTTGGACTGGACCTGCAACCTTGTATTGATTTGATTGAAAGACCAGTAAGTTCTTATCCTTGTGCTTTTAGCAGCTGTTAACTTTCTTAGCAAATGTATTTGTCATAAATAATTCCATAAATGTTGGTGATTTGAATATCAGGTCAAGGAATGTAGCTATCATTGTATTCTATGACAAACTCTTCCTTTGTGACACAGCATACCTTCCCTTTTGATTTGCAGTTTTTTAGAGCATGCAAACTGGTGATTAAAAAAGCAGTGGTGCCTCAGAGCATGCCCATATGTTCCCAGGATAAAACTATTCACATAGTTGGTATTCACATACCAACAAACAAAAAACCAACACAAAAGCAGCAACTCTTAAAATAAATAACAGTACAAATCTTTAAATATGGTTTAGTCACAACCAAACACCATCAAGCAAAAAACAATTTGTGCACCCCACAACAACAGCAACAAGTATTACACAACTACTGACCACAGAAAACAAGTAAAAACACGCCCCCAACAACAAGAGCTCCTCCAACCTCATATCCCATTGGTCACTCACTCATTCCCCTTCCCTCCTGTCTCACTCCCCCTTGCCTTTGCTGCCTGGGGGGAAAAAGCACCAGAAAAACAACAAGGAAGGAGTCAGCCAGCTTTAAAATGGCTGGCACCTCGATTTCTGAATAAACCCAAATAATTGTACTCCAAAATCCAGTGTTTGGTATACTCAGATATATCTGGAATTATCTGAATATACTAAATATAGCCAAGTAATACTGGTAAGATATTGTATGGTATATATTGAGCTCAGGAATACCGAATCCCACACTCCTGGTAACTGTGAGTGTTCCCATATTGCATTTCTTACATTATACCGTAACTAGTTTTATAAACCAATTAAGTCCTGCTGCTTTGATTATATTGCAAATGGTTTTATATTGCCGTAGTTTATCATAGCTAGAGATGCTGCTTGAAAATAACATCAGTGGCTCTGATTATTTCTTATCTGTATTGTTTCCCATTAAGAATATGACTCAAACTTGCTCACTTCCTTAGTAGTATTCCTCAGATGCACTTTTATGATGAAAGGAATATTGGAAATGTTTTAGAATAAAATAGATACTGATAGTAAATTCTATCTTTTTTTGTAATCTTTTTTCCCCCTGATAATTGTTAGGCAAACCCTCCTGGTGTACTGGCTTTGCTGGATGAAGAGTGTTGGTTCCCGAAAGCAACTGACAAGACTTTTGTGGAAAAATTGGTTCAAGAACAAGGTACCCATTCCAAATTCCAAAAGCCTCGGCAACTGAAAGACAAGGCAGACTTCTGTATTATTCATTATGCAGGAAGGGTAAGAGTCCAATTCAGTTCCTTTAACCTTTTTCAGAATATTAAATAGGAGTGACTGTGCACTTCTAATAGAACTGTCGTCTAATGAGTAAGAACATTTTATCCGTAGTTTTGATTACTGGAAGGAGGTTCAGTATCTGAATCAACTTTCAATGCAGTTACACTTCCCCTCCTTGAACCTTAATAATTTGAACTATTATTAGCTAATGGCAGATACAACAGGCTTGAGCTGAGCAACCTATATTTTTTGAATGACATAGATTATTTAGACCCTTTAAATATGGTTTCCAAGGTAGTTTTGAAACAAGCTGTCTTGGCTGATCTCACTGGCTGCTTTTTCTTGGAGAGAGGTGAGGGGTCCCAGCCTGTTGATTCTTCTGTACCTTTCAGCAGCCTTCATCAGCGCTGATCACAGGGTCTTTCTGGATCAGCTGGCCTTAGTAGGTATTGAAGGCACTGTTCCAGTGGTTGCATTTCCATTTGGGCATCCAGTACCAGATGCTTAACTTGGGTATTTATGTGTTGGGGTGCCATCTTGTTTCCATGTTGTAATATCTACGTGGAGCTGCTGGGAGAAATCATTTGGAGGCTTGGAGCAAAATGTCATCCATGTGCCAATGGCATGTAATTCTTCTTTTCAGCTTAGTCTAGTGAGAAACTGGATGTCTGACATTTAGTATATTTGGAATGCATGATGAGCTTGACGTAGGTCAGTAAACTGAAGCTCAGTCCTGCAGGACTGCGGAGTTGTTGGCTCACAATCCTGGCCAGCCGGGGACTGAGAAGTCAGCCTGCACTGGACAGGATTGTCCTGATCCCAAAGGAGCAAGTTAGTGGTTTAGAAATTTTATTAAACCAGCATCTACACATGGTGGTGCTGGACTTCTGTGGTGTATAACAAATTTAATCAACTTGATCTGTGTGCCCGTTGTGGCCCTTTCTCTTGAGGCATCACTTAGCCACAGTTAATCTGTGCTTCGACTGCATTTAGATTCGGTCTGCTTTTGAGGACTGCAGTGGATTGCTTGCCACCATCACTTGCAAGAGTGTGTCTTGCTCGCCCTTTAACATCTATACTAGTTGCCAATTAATTTCTGCAACAATGCCCAGTGCTGGTTACCAATACAGCCCTAAAGGCTCTGGGGCCAGGTTACTTAAAAGGCTATCTTTTCTACTGAGTCTGCCTATCAGCGAAGATTAGCCACCGAACATCTGTTACGTGTGCCCCTGCCTTCTCATGTAAGGGGTGGGCCATCCAAAGTAGCTGTTTTCTCCAGGGGAACTGATATCTGTAGGCTGGAGATCAGCTGTGATTCCAGGAGATCCCTGGCCCCCACCTGGATGTTGGCAAACCTGCTCCTGGATAATTCCGTTTTACATGGTTTGTGGAAAACAGGAGAGTGGGAGCCTTTGCAACCTCATCAGGCAGGCTATTCCCTAAGGTGAGGGGCCACAACTGAGAATGCATGTTCATTGATAACTTGGATTTTTTGTTGAAATGTTTAATAGTCATAATTGAAAGCTTCCTTAAAAACAATATATAAAATGTAGATTATAACTATTTTAAAGAAGTTGACAAAGTGCCTAGCCTGTTCAATTTTTTTGTGTTTTGTGCGCCAAGCGATGGTGTTCAGATCACATGGGTTGGGTAGTTGTTGCCCTATCTTTGAAATGCTGCCAAAGATGCCCAGAACACGTGCGCAAACACATTTCAAGTTGCCTATTGTCTGTAGAAATAATTGCGTTTATTTATTAGTAATGTTTTGTGGATTTGAGCACTAATTTTATCTTCCATTTTCTTTATTCCAGGTAGATTACAAGGCGGATGAGTGGCTTATGAAGAATATGGACCCTCTGAATGACAATGTAGCCACCCTCCTGCACCAGTCTTCTGACAAGTTTGTTGCAGAGCTTTGGAAGGATGGTAAGAATCTGCATGACAAGTTGGAGTTCCCTGTGGATAAGTTATTCAGTCTTTCTAGGACTGTATCTGGAAACTTCGACTCATGAATTACTGTGATTCCTCAGTTAATCCTGCCCAAATTTGCAGTGGGATGCTGCAGTAATATGAATTAACTCACTTTGTGTCATAAATCAGCTGTACTTTGTTTCCATTCACCAAACTTCCTAGCTACAAGTACGTATTGAATAGAACTACTTATTTATAATTATTTACTTGTATGCCTGAAAGCATTCATATGGAAGTAAACCAGTTTCAGCTTTGCATGACATTCAGAAGTGTTGAAGTTGCGGTTTCAGTCATCATTAATGGAAGCAGTGTAATCTGATTTTCTTGGTACTACAGGGAACAATTATCTAGATATTTGTTAGAACTTTAATGTAGCCATCCCTGAATTTAGAAATAAAATAATCCATTAAAGGGTTTTTTTTGCATTGCTGTTATCTGTGCAGTAGCTATAACAGGGTATCAACCAACAATGAGAATCCATTATTCACAGAAACACTTAATGCAATATTTAAGATACCTTGTATTGCTTGGCTTGCTCCCAGTACGATGTTGCAATTTGGGTTCCTTTTAACTCTTATTTTAGTACTTGACTTTAACACTGATTTGTGAACCAAAGTAAAGTTGTGTTGTTACTCAAGTGGACTTAAGGAGCCAAATTCCAGAATATGTAACAGTTGAAGGACGGTTCATACAGTCATCAGTCTGAAAATGTCATGTCATGTTTTAGGGCAAGTTGCTTGTTTCTGTACCTACTTGATGTGTGTAAAGCTTAGATTTTTGGAATTGCCATCCACTTACCTGCTGTCCTGAGGGTGAGTTTGTAATGGTGCTAAGGTGGCAGGCGAGAAGAGGGAAAATAGTTGCAGTATCTCTCCTTTCCTGTCTTTTTCTCCCTGCCCCACCCCCACCCCGAACCCCGTGTCTTGGATGGATGGGATTGGCATAATGTTCTAGGCACTGAGAATGCTATTCATCCCAGCCATGGCAGGGATGGGGCAGAAAAGGAGGACAGAAAAACAACGGAGGGACACTGCAAGAATTTTCCCTCCCCTGAAGTGCTTCATACTGCTTCCAGTCATTCCTTATCAGGAAGGCAGATGAATGGAGGGGAAAATTCTTCTGATTTCAGATTTACCATCCAAACCAGAGATCAATTTGGTAGCTGGGAAATGTCTGTCTTATGATATGGGCATTCCAAGCTGCTGAAACTCATACTCTGAGCCACAGAAGTTTAAAGGTAAGTGAAGTGTGTGGACGTGGGTTTGCCGCTCCATTAGGTAGTATTTCTACACTGAAGATTCTGTGAATCATTCCTCAGTATACAATGTAAGCAGTTTTTATATATGAACATTTTTTAGTAAACAATTTCTTGTTACACTATATGGAATCACTATTTTATGTAATGTTTCCTTGTAATCTTCTAGTCAGCCTCTGTGCCCTGGGATGAATAAACTGCCTGGGATCCACAGTGGCCTATCCACTTCTATAATATAAGGTTAAACTTGCTTGCAATTCTAAATGGTATTCTTTTTACTAATGGGACTGTCTTTGTGTATCTGCTCTTTGTTCTTGCTGCTTCTGTGATGTAGAGATTCACAATATTCAGAGAGCCTCTTTCTATGACAATGTTACTGGTCTTCCTGATGCACCAGGTGAATGAAAAAGCTAGGTCTCCTAAAAGCAGGATTTGAACCTAGAGGAAAATCATTTTTGCTTGTAGACTAGCATGAACATTTCATTACATCCTAACCTTAGCTGCCACAAGTTGAGTATTAGTGCATACCTGTTCAGTTGCTATTGCATACATACAATGTCTCATTTTATGTACCTCACTTTTAGAAGCTTTGCAAATGAGCAGCTGCATTTTGGAAACAAGAGGCTGGCTTATCCAATATATTCTGGCTTTGGATATTTGAAGTTGGGATTCTCGGTGCTCTGATTTGTTATATTTTGCACATGCTAATGTTGTCTGTATACAACTCAAGAAGAGATACAGACAAATGTAATGGCTATAACAGAGTTTTTTGTTTGTTTTTGCATCTTTAGAATTGATGTCGAATAGCATGCTGAATGTTATTATTCCAGAAACTGCTCAGCACTAGTATCATTGCTATTAAATGCCTACATGTTGAAAGATAACTTGTGGGAACAGTGCTTTAGTACTTGGGTCAGCATAAGTGACAGTCATGTCACCCATTTTTGCTTTAGAGTATTTCTAAACTTCTGTTTATTCTTATTCTGTTTATTCTTATTCTGTTTATTCTTAGAACTTATTCTGTTAATGTTCTGAATTCTTCACATCTCGTTCACACACAGAAATCTTACTTAGTTACTTACTGCCTGGTTGGTTTAAATGTTAATCCTTTATTTCATGTTTACACTCTCTAAACCTTTGGCATTGTAAAGGATGTTAAAAATGCTTACAATTTGGTATTTTTCATTGTTGGGTGCTAACATTCTGCAGAAAATTTACATACGAATGTGGATGCATCTTAGTTAAACTTTTTGGCGTGGATCCAAAATAAACCATGTCACTGAAGCTGCTTGTCGGCTCCACTGTATGTGAAGCTGATCACTGTTATATGATACAGGGTTTCCAGGTAGCCTGGAGGCCAAACCGGGGGGACGTGGGTGGTGGTGGGTATTTACCCTGCATGTGCTTTGCGCGCATGTTCTCCTTTGCCCACCCATTCCACCAGAAATGACGCCATTTCCTGCACGTGCTGGTTGGGCACATGCATGCCTCAGGACCGCCTCTGGCTTTTCCTGCTGCCTCTGTCCCCCACCAGCCAAGGGGCAAGGGAGCAGAGGCTGGGACCAAGAATCCCTTCCTATAGTAGGAGACCTGGCAAGCCTGGTATGATTCCTTTTATGAGGGCTAATGAAAACATCACAAATCAGTGAGTAGCCTTCTAAGTTCTGTGGATGTCTTCATGAGGCTAAACAAAGGTGGGGGTGGGGAACATGATTGGATATGCTGGGGAAAGCCCTTTTGTCTGTAGATTGCATCATTTTTCAGATAAGGCACAGGAAGTTAAGCCATACTAGATGTTCAAATCAAAGCCTACTGAAATAAAGAAGCAATCGCTATTTTCCCTTTGAAATAGGAAGAATTAAAATCCAGCAATTACTTTGTGTCTTCAAGTTTGCTAATAGCTCGCTATGGCTACTTTAATTGTTGTCAGTATTGGAAAATACCAAATTAACTCTCAAAGTAAAAGATCCTACAACTGGAGCAACTTTTCCTTCTGCTTAGTAAGAATGGGTATGGAAGTTACATGCCCTTCCATCACAGTGTAGTTCTGTTGACTATATTTATTAACACTATAGTCCAACTTTCTCACTGTGAGACAAGGAGGATTGCACAGTGTAATTCAATATGGTCAACAGCTGGGACATTCAATAAACAATACAATGGGGTATAGATTGAAGACATTTGACATGACCTAATAAATGACAGTAACAGCCAGCGCGTAGTAGTATAGTCTACAATCTCTATCCCATTATTGAAGCACTTCTTCGAACTATTTCCTTATAGCACAGCCTACCTATGTATGAAAGCCCTTCTGGGTTAATTCATTTTTCCACAGTTTATGGAAAACCAGGAGAACTGAGAGTTTTCCTGACCTCTTCAGGCCACTATGAGAATGCATGCATACAGGCAGCTCTGAATTTTGCCTGTTTGCAGGGTGATGTCTGCAGCAGGTCCTGTCCAGATGAGCAAAGCTGCTGTGGTGGAGTGTAGGGAGAGAGGCACTCCCAGAGATGTGAGGGATCAACCAGTGGACTGACTGCAGAATGGGAGTAATATGCATGTTCCGCCTAGCTCCAGATAATACTCAAGCTGCAATGCTCTGCACCAGCTGGAGTCTCCAGTTTGATATTGAGGAGAGACCTACATAAAGTGCATTACAGTAATCTAGCCTCAGTGTTGCCTAGTTGTGGGTCTAGGTGGCCAGGTAGGCGCTGTCAAGGTAGAAGGCCATCTTCCAGGCTAGACTAAGTTTGTAGAAGGCATTTTTTTGTATAAGGCATAGACTATTTAGCATACCACCTAAATCTAACTTCTAGCTTTGCTGATACAGCTACTGCTTTTTAGTATGCTTTCTCGCTTACCACAGGGTCATGTTTTCCATTCAGTCTCAAGGGAGATTGAAATAGCTGCTGGCTTTTGTATTACAAAAGAGAGAATAGCTGTTATTTCTGTGTTCCAGAAGTCTTGTATAATTTGAAATATACCTGCATAAAGCTTGAGCTACATCTGAAGATGGAGGGGCTTTTCTATCATGTTCAGCAATGCATTTTTTCTTCCTTCTTTTTTGCTTCATTTAATACCTAGCCTGAAGAACAATTTTGAAAAACTTGGAGGCTTGCTCACTAATTTGAGGTGTTTTGGTTGGTTTTGATAAGAGGTATTGCACTACTACTAGATTTATTTTTTTCATAAACCCATACAGCAGTTTTTGTGAAACTGCTGGAGAATCCAATCCAATTCTTGGTTGGATTTCTGTATTCTGTGAAAACACTAAAGACAAGATGGTGAAAATATGTTTCACCCATCACTGAATGCCAAGTGTTCACTTAATTTTGTGAGGAGCAGTATGTTTAAAGCTTTGCTTATCTTTTGGTGGTAATGTTTCCAGCCCTTACTTCAGCTTGTAGACTCTAATTTTAAAATTATAGAAGTACAAGGTCTGCAGATCTGAAATGTAAAGTGTTGTGCTGAAGCTCAGACAACATATTTTTCACTGGTAGATTGTTTTTGTGTTTTATGCCATGAATTTAAAATGGAGTATAAATTTTTAGCTTCAGGTGTAAGGTAGGTTCTCAAACAATTAATCTATGAAGGGTCACACTGCTGGGGCAAATAAAAGACCATGTCCAGTGTGTTTACATCTTTTGCTCTTTGTAAGATTATTGTGAATCCTTTGTCTTATTTTTAATAGAGCTTCAGTTTCAAATCATGTACTTTACTGATTAAGACAAAGGCTGTCTCCAGAAAGAAGCTTGCAAAAGGTGAACATCAAATGTGCATAATGTTAAGATTTTCAAATATTGGCACTATCTGTTGTTGGCCAAGATTTTTTGGCCAAGATTGAAGCCTTCGTCCTAGCTGATTTCTTCCTTTGAATACCCAGCATTGTGACTCTGCTCAGGTTTGCTTGATTGCTTGTTTGCATTCCTGTCCCACTTTCCTGCCAAAATGTGGACCACAGGTAGAATCATTGCTCATGGTTAAAGATTCCCAAGATAATTTACCAGGTGGTAAAATTTGCACTCTACCTCCATGTTGGTTCCTGAAAAAAAAGTTGTATTAATAAATATCAAATATATTTCAGAGGTATGACAAATCCACTAACTTGCACATGGTGCCATTCAAGGGCTCCATTCTCTTATTTGTAGTACAGAAAATGCATTTCACTTTGATGTTCCATCAAGTAAAAAGCCTAAATACTTCATTCTTACTACTCTTTTAGTTTTGTTTGAAAGTATTTCACACATTGCTGTTGAAGGACAACTTGTGGATTGGTGATGGGTTGTTTCTAGTGCAATCTTTAATACTTTTACAGTGCAATCCTATGCGTGCTTTCTGAGAAGTAAGTCCGACTATATTCAATAGGCCTTACTTAGTCCCATATAAGTGTTCATGGGATTGCAGTCATAGTCATTTGAATTCTTTGGCTATGTTGTTAAACACTCCCACGCTATACATTTTTTGTTGTTGTTCCCGGTCAACTTTGTGGCTTCTTGGTGAGAATTTTTTTTAATGAAAATGGAATGGCTCTGGTGCACTTAAACAATAAATTGGTGATCTCTGTGCTTCCTAGTACATAATTGTCAAAGCTCTGATGTTTTGCCTGGTATGTTGCTTTAATCCTGCTGCTTCCATACATGCCAACAGCTTTGCCCACAGATGGCTACTTTCACCATTTGTCTCAAAACATTTGTTGCACCTCTCTTGAACTGCCTGTTTTTGTAGAATGTTAATTTAGTGTTTTTTTCACCTATAGTGGACCGTATTGTGGGTCTAGATCAAGTCACTGGGATGACAGAGACTGCCTTTGGCTCAACTTACAAGACCAAGAAGGGCATGTTCCGTACTGTGGGGCAGCTTTACAAAGAGTCCCTTACCAAGCTGATGGCCACACTTAGAAATACTAACCCAAATTTTGTTCGTTGCATCATTCCAAACCATGAGAAGAGGGTAAGTTTGTCATAAGGACTGTGCTGTCTGTTTTGTAATACGGAAGGTGCATTTCATGTTATTTAGTCAAGTAAAGAAAACTGACAGTAATGTATTTGGTGGTTATAACTTTGGTTTCATGATGTACACAAGTATTCATAGTAATTTCATCCTCGTGAATAGTTAATGTGTTTTTAACCAAGTAAGGTTAAAAGCAAAAGGCTGATAAAACTAATTGCCAAAATTATCCTTTAACAGAGCTTTTGGTCTCTCGTTAGGCTGGGAAGCTGGATCCACACTTAGTTCTAGATCAGCTTCGCTGCAATGGTGTCCTGGAAGGAATAAGGATTTGTCGGCAAGGATTTCCAAACAGAATAGTGTTCCAAGAATTTAGACAGAGGTACTGGACCTGTTTGTTTTTTTTCCAAATATGTGTTGAGAAAACTGCCTTTGCATATGATTGATACCCTTTCATCATTTCAGTTTTCTTACACTTATGAGAGAGACCTCAACCTTCATTTGTTCAAAATGTATTCCATGAAAACTGGTGTCTCTTTCTCTTTGTTGGTGGCTTAACTATTGGCCTTCTGATTGACTTGTAGATATGAGATCCTGACTCCTAATGCAATCCCTAAAGGTTTTATGGATGGAAAGCAGGCATGTGAGCGAATGGTAGGCAATTCAGTAACTTTCTAATGTTCCTAAAAACTGCTTTCTTCATATTCAGTATATAACAAAATGGATTTGACACTCCACAGATCAGAGCATTGGAGCTGGACCCAAACTTGTACAGAATTGGACAGAGCAAGATTTTTTTCCGAGCTGGTGTTCTGGCACACCTAGAGGAAGAAAGGGATCTAAAGATCACAGACATCATTATCTTCTTCCAGGCAGTATGCAGGGGTTACCTTGCCAGAAAGTAAGTAAATATGATAGTCTTAACAAAAGTGTACATGTAATCTTTAAAAGCAAGATTAATTGGAAACCTGTAAAAGATTTAGCTTAATTGAAAGTGCTGTATTTACAGTAAGATGCATGATCCTTCAGATTTATTGGTCGCTTAGTTAATATGAAGCTTTTGTGATTTTTGTAATCTTTTCTGAATTTCTTCTTATATTTGGTAAGGTCACTTCCTGAAATTAATTCTTCATTGCCATAACAGAAGCAAAAATGATTATCACTCAGTTAAATATATTTTGATAAATGTTATTAAAATGCAAATGTTTTAGCAATTTGACACAGAAATACTCTTGGCTGTTTGTGTTCAGGGCCTTTGCTAAGAAACAGCAGCAACTGAGTGCGCTGAAAGTCCTGCAGAGAAATTGTGCCGCCTATCTGAAGTTAAGGCACTGGCAGTGGTGGAGGGTGTTTACAAAGGTAGGTAGTTTTTTTCTGATGCAGTGTTCTGAACAGCTAGAAAGCGATTTGCCTTGTTGCCCTCATTTTCTGTGTCCTACTTTGCAGGTGAAGCCTCTGCTTCAGGTTACTCGCCAGGAGGAAGAACTTCAGGCAAAGGATGAGGAGCTGCTAAAGGTGAAGGAGAAACAGATAAAAGTGGAAGCAGAACTTGAAGAGATGGAAAGGAAACATCAGCAGGTTTGTATGCAGGATCTAACTGTGCAGACAGCTTACCAACGCGAGTTTTTATTTTTATAAAACTCATTTTCTGCCTGTCTTCTAGTAGGTTCAAGGTGATAGAAATGTGATTTGTTCATTTTTAGCTCTGGCACAAAAACAAAATGGAACACTTCTGAGTTAGCATTGATGTGGCGTTCTCTTGTATCGAAATAATTTAAGACACTTCTTAACTTACTGAAGAAAGATCTGGGATTAGACTGTGCTTAGAGAGCAGATGTAAGAGCAATGAAAAAAGCCCTGGATTCAGGGAAGCTTATGTTACTGTGCCTTGCTGATCAGCCCTAAGAAGACAGAGAAACTAGACCTTAAATACTACCAGTGATTGAGTGTAAAACTCCAATGGATTGCTGCAAAAATGCATCTTCATTTCTAAAAATATGTGCATTTGTCTTCTTTTATACTTAGGGGTATTATTTCCTCTCCCTTTTGCGTATGACTATTGACTTCAAGAACAGCTGGAGGATAATGTAATGGAAAAGGACTGGAAGAGGGAGCTGGAATAGGTGGTGGCTGTGTTGGTCCCAGCGTGTGTTCCCTCTCCTCCAGGACTACCTCTTCTCTTTCCTGCCACCAGAGACAGAAGAGTAATTGAAACACAAAACTGTAGCAAAACTTCTCCCCCAGCAATCTGGCTGAAAGTCTTCATGGCTTCTAGCTGTGGAAAGTGTTCATTTGTTAGCATCATTTTGAGGTGGAGATGAGCTTTATCAAATTTTCCTGTATCTGGGAAAGAGTAAGTTCTCAAAGATTATCACGTCGGCTTATGAACTCATATTTTACAATGTTGATAGGCTTTTATCTCATATTTTCAGCTTTCGGAAGAAAAGAACATTCTTACAGAGCAATTACAAGCAGAGACAGAACTCTTTGCTGAAGCTGAGGAGATGAGAGCCCGCTTAGCTGCCAAGAAGCAAGAGTTAGAAGAAATTTTGCATGATTTAGAATCCAGGGTGGAGGAGGAAGAAGAAAGGAATCAGGTGCTACAGAATGAGAAGAAGAAAATGCAGGCTCACATACAGGTATTTCTGGATGCCCTGGCAATAGGATAATCGGATAATATGCCTAAATATTAGGCGATAGCCTCTTTATAGTAAGATTTTGGAATGGATTATAACTGTGCAAGTAATAATATAGTTGAGTCTTTTTCTGTCTCAGGACCTAGAAGAGCAGCTTGATGAGGAAGAAGGTGCTCGACAAAAGCTGCAGCTTGAAAAAGTAACAGCTGAAGCCAAGATAAAGAAGATGGAAGAAGAAATTCTACTCTTAGAGGACCAAAATTCTAAATTTCTTAAGGTGAGAGACCAAATTGCACTTTATATGTTGATTAAAGTCTAAATAGACACTCATATGAAGGCATTATTACTATATATATATATATATTAGGTGGGCATGCTTTAGCTCTCCAGCTCTCCCTCTATTTGCCTGTAGCCTAATGACTTATCAGCATCTGCTGACTCTTGGTTTGTGGATTCAGATCCACCCCCCCACACACACACCAAGGCTGAGAACAATCCCATGTCAAGTCCCATGATACTGCCGTGTGGTGATCATAAGTCATGTTGAGAAAGTAGACTTGCTGTTCAATCCTTTACAGAACAGCTATGGTTTTATACAGATGTGGTCTCCTTCAAATAGGGCAAAGGGCTCACTCACCACTGTACAGAATGTCTCAATTGAACATCAAGTGAATGTATGACCTCAGAAATACGGTGTGTTTGAAATGCCTCAAGATACGTAACTGGTCATTCGATTTGGGGATTTCAAGATGTCTGTCTTCACTATGTAATTTAATGTACTGCTGACATCGATTCTGTAGCACCAGAAATAAAGCTTCTCCTGGAAGTTAGACTTCCTTGTAAAATGCTGTATGTTAGATCAGTGCAGCCTGGCCTTCACTTTGCCCTCTGTTTTAAATAATGGTTGTTTCCGGACAGATTTTTAAGTAGCTGAAAGTACTTGCCGCCTGCTAACTGTGCAACAGCTAGCCCTGGCTAGCTGCTCTAAAATGGGGAATAAAACACTGAGAAACTTTGGAAAATGTTGTTTTATCACAATTCATCATTAATAAAGTTCTGTCTGAAATGACATCTGTAGACTCCTCATCTAATGCCCTGGATCACTTTTAAACTAATTTCTCTTACTCAAATAGGAGAAGAAATTAATGGAGGATAGAATTGCAGAGTGTACGTCACAGCTGGCTGAAGAAGAGGAAAAGGCCAAAAACTTAGCGAAACTCAAGAACAAGCAGGAAATGATGATCACAGATCTAGAAGGTTAGCCATTTCAAAAATTTGCCATATGATGGGAGTGGTCATAAAGGTCAAAAGTACACTCATGTTCTGTTAATTCAAAATAAGCATGTGTTTACTACCTATATGTATTATTTTCTGGGGGCAAGAATACTTTAATACTCAACTACTGTAAACATAGCAGGGTAAAATAAATGTCTGGATGTGCATCTGTTCTGTATTTAAACTTTCTTGGTCTTTTCTTAATAGCACATCAGTAACATTCTGGTTGTGTATCCAAATAAGTGGCTGTTCAGAAAAGAAATTGCATATCTAAGTCTAGATTGATATGCTTTTTATTCATACAAAAATTGTCCAGAAACTACCATCTTGATATGGTATAATATTGCTATATTGGCCCCAGCAAATGAGAAGGCGCAATAAGTATTGTTGGTAAACTTGCACCATCAGCTTCTGTAGAAAACTAGATTGGGTTACCAAACCCACTGGCACTTAAGTGGGTTGTTTATGGGACCTGGCACCAGAAATGTGTCACGCCTCCTTCCATGTGCGCTGCTGTTTGTAAGACTTGGCTGCCACTGTCTTATTCCCACACAGGAACTAGAGTGTTATCGACCTGTCTGGTTGGTGCACGGATGCCTGGTCTGCACTTGCAGGAGAGTAAGGTGACAGAATGGGCTGTGCCACTTCCGAGTGCTGCAGAGAGATTGTTTTTTAAATGTTCCTTCATATCAATGTTCACAACAACTAGGAAACTAGCAAAATAAGCAAAGGGCTAGAGTAGAACCTTTCTCTCTGGTATGCTTTTGTTGTGTGTATGTGGGGGGGAGGGATTTTCAAATGGGGAAAAATTAAAAACACGACTTTCCCACCTGCTGTCTGAAGTGGCACAGCCCGTTTTGACAACTCTGAATTCTGTTACTTCATTCTGTAGCATGTGTAGGCCAGGGCTCAGTCTCATTTTTTCTCCTCTTCCAAGTTAGTTCCCTCCCGAAATCTTACTAGCTTCTATGTTTTTCAAAAAATTGCATTCCTGTGCATGATCCTGTTAGACTAAGAATATTCAGATGGGGTACCAAACAAGTGCTAACTCGTTTCTGAACGGCGTTGTCTGATTTATACCCTGTGTTATGCTTCTAACAATATCTTGTCTGCTCTTGGCACACCCACTGATGGATCATGTTTTGAGAATAAATACCATGAAATGTTTGCAGTGTTATACTTGCCATATCAACTGTATATGTAACTCTCTTTTTAGACTTAGACACACAGTTATTTATGGCGGTAAAAGACATGATGTATTGTAGAATTCTGGCTTTGCCATTAGATTCCTAATTTAACACATTTATGAATCTTTGTGTCCTAATTTGGAAATTGTTTCTTGCTTGGAATACTGTGGCCAACTGACATTCTTATGGAAGGATTGGGGTATTTCAGTTCCTGCCAGATGGACTGAAATGGAATAATTACTGTGAACCGGCATGAGCCATATTAAAGTTTGTGGTGAAAGGCCTTCCGTTGAACTTAACGAGCTTTACATTTGGTAGCTAAATCACAGAAAGCATTAATGTTACCACGTGCCTGTCTGTCAGAAGACTACATTAGCAACTTAATATAGGGAAGAACGGGGTCTATTCATGTCACTTTTTTTCCTTCGAAGCAGCAAGAAGGAGGCCATGGGCTGGATCTTTTGAACCATCAGCAGAAGGCACAGATGGTCGCCAATCTTCCTGACTTTTCCCTCCCCACAGCAGCCCTTTTCAACCCTGCAAATGTTTATTCCTGAGATCATGAGATCTGTGTGGACTGATAGCCATGCAGGTTGGGAGGCTGCAGTGGGCAGAAGAGCAAAAAAGGTCCCTCCTGCCTCTTTCATGAACTGAGCTCCATTGATGGAAGAGGAAGAAGGGTGTGTTACTCCATGTGGGTCCTGCGACCTCAGAAATAAATTTTCCCGCAGCAGTCCTTTCACACCAGGACAATCTGCAGTCCTTGTGCAAATCCTTGCTTTGGATCCAGTCCTGTGATCTAGGAGGCAGATATTAACTTCTTGAAAGAGTAACTTCCCCAAGTTTCATTTCCCGCCACAGCTAGGGAAATATTCTTTCCTATGAGCTCCTTTGTTGAATACCAGAAACTTAGCTTAACAGACACACAGCCTTTCCCCGTCTTTACCAGCATTAGTGACTGTGAAAAAAAATGAGCATGCAAGTTAACCCTCTTATTCTTCGGCTTCTTCATGGGCTATTATAGCCCTAGCCAGTAATATTTTCCTATGATCTGCATTTATTTTCTCAACTTCCTCTCTCCCCTCCACTGAACTCTATAGATAAGAAGTATGCTATGGATAACAAGGTGGGTTTTTTTTTAACTCTAAAGTACAAGTGAGTGCTCCATAGTTAAGTAATGTTTCTTACCTGATGAATCTTGGATCGTCTTCGTCCTTCTGTGCAGCCCCACATTGGGACTGCGCAGGCGCAGGCCAGCCGCGGAAAAGATTTTTCTAGCTCTAAGAGATGTGAGGGGGACGTTCGGATCCACCGCGCATGCGCGCCGGTGTTCCCGCCAATTTTGAATGCATATATATCCGAACGTCCCCGGCATTCCCTCAGTTCCTTTTTCGCCGCCGTCGAAAAGGTTCTTATTGTCTAGCGTTCGTTTCAAGCGTCTCTTCGGAGTTTTGGATCGTTTCTTCTGCTGGTCGGTATTTTCCCCTTGTCATCTGTCGGGAGATACCGTTCATTATGTCGCAGACATCTTTGTTTAAAAAGTGTCATAAATGCGGCACTAAGATGACCCATTCGGACGGCCATGAGCTCTGCCTCATCTGCCTGGGCGAGGGGCATGTTGTCGAGCGCTGCTCCATTTGTATGTCCTTCACTCCGAAGGCAAGGAGTGATCGGAAGGCCAGGCTCCGTGCCTTCTTGTGGGATGCCAACCTTCTCCCCCCCAAGCCGTCAGGCTCTTCGGGAGATAGGCCGCGCTCCGCCGCTCCGTCACCGGCGCCGTCTCGTAAGTCGCCAGAGCCGCACCCCTCGGAACCGACGGGGCAACCCGTTCCGGAGGCCCGTCCTGATTCCGGTTCCGGGGATCGTCCTTCGAGCCGGAAGGCCAAGAAGCGTTCCGCGCCCAAGCCGAAGTCCTCCTCCAAGACTTCGGTTCGGGAGGCTGTTTCGGAGCCCCCGTCCAAGAAGGCCAGGGCGAAGTCGAGGGCCAAGGACCGTGCATTGTCCCCAGCTCCGACTGTGCTGCCTGGTTCTCCGGCCGAACCAGTCCTGATACCCGACGATGTGGTGAGTCTCCACACCCCGTCGCCTCCTTGCACGCCTCCTCCGTCGGTTCCCGAGGAATTTGTGCCGTTTCCGCCTTTCCCGGATCCGTTCCAATCTTTTGAGCGCTCCCTGCCGTCCGCCCCGGCGCCTTCAGAGGCCTCCGTTCCACTGCCGTCTACCTCGTCGGTTCCGATGCCTCTTCGCTGGCCTGCCCCGGTGCCTGCTCCTCTGCCCCCTTGCCAGCCGGTCGCGGGGGTTGGGAACATGACCTCCTGGCAGGACTTTGTGGCGTGGTTCCAGCAGTCGCTGCCCTTCCTGCAACATCCGTCGGTTCCGATGGTCTCCGTTCCGGCTCAGCCAGTCGGGCTCCCAGCACCCGCTCCTCCACCTCCGGGCTTACCTCTGCGACCGCCGGTTCCTGCAACTTATCCGTCGGCCCCGACCGCTCACCGGTCTTCGGTTCCGACGCAAACCTCGCCGGAGTTTTCGGATTCCGAGGATGATGAAGGTCTGGCGTCACCGTCGGAGTGCTCTTCAGACGCGGCCTCGGATCCTTCCCCGGATGACACCGTGGGTGGGCCCCGCTCATCGTCCCCGAATGACGATTACAGGCTATTCTCCGAGCAAATGGTGCGGATGGCCGCCGCGCTGGAGATAGACGTCTCCTCCACGACCTCCAAGCCCAAGAGTAAGCTGCTGGAGGCGCTGTATTCCGGGTCCCCCGCGTCGGTGGCGTTTCCCCCTGTGGAGGATTTTGTTGATAACGCTCTCGCGCTCTGGCAGGCGCCGGCGTCCCTGTCCGCGACGGCAAAGAAGGTGGAACGGTACTACCGTTTAAAGCAAGATGATTGCCCGTACCTCTTCAATCACCCGAAACCCTCGTCGATCGTGGCTGAGGAGGGTCAGGCTCGGTTCCGTTCCGGTTCCTCGTCGGCCCCGGCGGACCGGGAAGGCAGGAAGCTGGATGGCGTGGGCAGGAAACTCTACTCATCCGCGTCCCTGGGATTCCGTATTGCCAACTTCCAGGCCATAATGGGATCCTATAATCTATTCCTGTGGAAGAGGCTGTCTTCTTACCTCTCCGACCTCCCGGAGGATCGCCGCCACCTGGTTAAGGCCCTCCAAGCTGAGGCCGTGAAGCTGTCAAAACAGCAAATGACAGCTGGCAAGGACGCCGCCGACTCTGCAGCGCGAGCGATGGCAACTTCGGTGGTCCTGCGTCGGCACGCCTGGCTCCGGTCCACGGCCCTGCCTCCAGAGAAGAAGGCGAAGGTGGAGGACTTCCCGTTCGAGGGGCCCCAGCTCTTCTCGGAGAAGACGGATGAGTCCCTCTCCCTGATGAAGAAGAATCAGCAGACGGCCAAGTCCCTCGGGGTCGCCCCCTCAGCCCAGTCGTCGGGTCCGAGGTATCGCTATGGTCGGTTCCGATCCTACCAGACCCCTTACCAGCCTTACCAGCAGCGTCAAGGGCGCTTCTTCTCGGGCCAGTCCTACGGTCACCGATCCTACTCTGCCCAGCAGCGTCACCCTTCCAGGCGCTCCGGCCGGTCCAAGGGCAGGCAACAGCCCTCTTCACCCAAGCCTTCGACCTCGGCGCAGAAGCCCTCGGTCTTCTGACTACGCCTGAACGCTCCCCCGTTGGCCTCCGAGGGTGCTTCCTCTGCTGCCCAGTTTCTGGACAGGCTTCGACCTTTTTTGCCCTGTTGGCAACGTGTTACTTCTGACACTTGGGTCCTGTCCATTGTGGCCCGTGGTTACAAGTTAATGTTTACGGATGCACCCCCTCTCTCTCTCCCTCCCCGTTGTTCTCCATGTTGTGATGTTGTGTTACACAATAATGTTATGGAGTTGGTTACCAAAGGTGCTGTCCGGGTGGTCAATGTCTCTACTTCCCCATGGGGATTTTACTCCAGATACTTCCTTGTGGATAAAAAGGGTGGAGGTTCCCGGCCCATCTTAGACCTTCGAGGCCTCAATGGTTATTTGAAGGCTGAGAAGTTTCGCATGCTGACCCTGGCGCGAGTCATGGAACTCCTGGAAGTGGGCGTCTGGCTGGCCATTCTAGACCTGAAGGATGCCTACTTCCACATTTCTATATTTGAGGGCCACAGGAAATACCTGCGGTTTGTGTATGGGAATTCTGTGTATGAATATACAGTGTTGCCCTTCGGGCTAGCCTCTGCACCCAGAGTCTTCACAAAGTGCATGGCCACCGTAGTGGCATACCTGCGGTCCCAGGGTTGCTTTATCTACCCGTACTTGGATGACTGGCTCCTGGTGGGACCCTCGCCTGACTCTCTCCAGGCCCATATTGCCCTCACTTTGTCCGTGCTGGCTAGGCTGGGCTTGGTGGTTAATGGGGATAAGTCTATCCTGACCCCAGGCATGGCCATTAGGTTTATTGGGGTCCATTTCAATTCCCTGCTGGGTAGAGCCTACCTGCCCCCTGACCGGTTGGCCAGGCTTTCCGCTTTGGCCCGGCATTTTATGCATTGCCGGTATCAGACTGCCCTTTTGGTTCAGACTCTGTTGGGCCTTATGGCCTCCACCACAGGGGTGGTTTTCTTTGCGCGCCTGCGTATGAGGCCTCTGCAAAACTGGTTTGTCCGGAGGTACAACCCCCTCACCATGGGTCAGCACCAGAGGTTTTCCATCCCCAGGGTGGTGCTGCGCTCTCTGGCCTGGTGGACTGTCCCTGGGAACCTGTCTGAAGGTTGTCCTTTCGGCCCCTTCCTAGCCGAGGTCACGGTTTATACCGATGCCTCCAACTTGGGATGGGGGGGGCGCTGTGGACAGCTTTCGGCTCAGGGCATCTGGTCCCCATCTGAGGCATCCATGCATATCAACCTTCTTGAGCTTAGGGCGATCCGTTACTCCCTCGCTTCTTTTGCAGATGCCATTCGGAACAGGAGGGTTCAGGTCCTGTCGGACAATACCACGGCCTGCTACTACCTCAACAAGCAGGGAGGGACGGTCTCGCTCAAGCTCTGCAAGGAGGCAACAACTCTATGGAATTGGGCCATGGTCAACAACGTCCTTCCCAGAGCCGTGCACATTGCCGGGGATCTCAACACCTCGGCGGATGCGCTGAGCAGGGTGTTTCTGCCTCAGCACGAGTGGTCCCTAAACAGGGTTTACCTCGACCAGGTTTTCCGCACATGGGGCACGCCATTGGTCGACCTCTTCGCCACTGCCCGCAACAAACAGGCCCCGCTGTTCTGCTCCCGGGCCGGCATTGGCCGCCACTCCCTAGGGGATGCCTTCCAAATACCTTGGTCCCCAGGGCTCTTTTATGCCTTCCCGCCCTTTCCGCTTCTGTACAAGGTTCTTTCCAGGATCAGGGCCTACCGAACCCGCTGTATCCTCGTTGCCCCTCGGTGGCCTCGCCAGGATTGGTTCCCCCTTTTGCTCTCCCTGTCCCAGGGGCGATGCCTCCCCCTGCCTCACGCCCCGGACCTCTTAACCAGGGACGGGGTGTGGCATCACGATGTGGCTGTACTGAATCTGGCTGCCTGGCTACTGGGCAACCGGGAATGAACCTCTCTTCTGGGGTGCTTGGGGTGATCTTGAATGCCCGGAAACCGTCCACCAGGTTGTCCTACCAGAGGAAGTGGTCACGTTTTTCCCGGTGGTTGGCCCCAAAGGGGGTTTCTCCCTTTAGTTGCCCGCTCCCTGTCATCCTGGACTACCTCCTGGATCTCTGCTCCCAGGGCCTTGCGTTTTCCAGTATTAAGGTCCACATGGCTGCAATCTCTGCCTTCCATGAGCAGATTGATGGGAAGACAGTTTTTACTCACTGGCTTTCCAAGCAGTTTCTGAAGGGCCTGTTCAAGACCTTCCCTCCTAGGGCCCATCCCATTCCACAGTGGAGTCTCTCCCTGGTTCTCTCCCAGCTGATGCTCCAGCCCTTTGAGCCTCTATCTTCTTGTCCCCTGCCTTTGCTCACTCAGAAGGTGGCTTTCCTGGTGGCAATCACGTCCTCTAGGCGTGTTGGGGAGCTGTCTGCCCTGCGGTGTGACCCTCCCTTCCTGCAGTTTTTCCCTGGTACTGTCATGCTCCACACTAGCATGGAGTTTCTGCCCAAGGTGGTCTCAAGGTTTCACCTACAGCAAAAGGTGTTCCTCCCTTCCTTTTTTCCAACACCTTCATCCCCAGGGGAACGAGCACTACACACATTGGATGTAAAGCGTGCTTTATTGTTTTATTTGCACCGCACCAAATGTTTCAGGAAATCTCCTGCCCTGTTTGTGTGTTACTCTGGCCCTCGCAAGGGCTCACCTGCTTCTGCCCAGTCCATCTCTCGCTGGATTGTGTCTACGATTAAACTTTGCTATCAGCATGCTGGAGTCCAGTGTCCCTTGTTGGTTACCGCTCATTCCACTCGAGCGCAAGCTGCTTCTGCTGCCTTCCTACGTGGAGTACCGCTCCGGGACGTCTGCCAAGCTGCGACATGGTCCACTGCAGACACCTTCATCAAGCACTATTCTGTGGATGTGCATGCACGACGTGACTCGGCTGTGGGCACAGCTGTCCTGCAGTCCTTGTTCAAGTAGACACTCACACCCGCCCCCATTGGTGAGATGCTAGTTACTCTCCCAATGTGGGGCTGCACAGAAGGACGAAGACGATAAACAGGGTTTCTCACCTGTAACTGTTGATCGTCGAGTCTCTTCTGTGCAGACACACATTCCCTCCCGCCTGCCCCGCTGTGAGTGCTTGGTTTCTTCCATTGTTTCTCCGGCGGCTCAGGTGAACTGAGGGAATGCCGGGGACGTTCGGATATATATGCATTCAAAATTGGCGGGAACACCGGCGCGCATGCGCGGTGGATCCGAACGTCCCCCTCACATCTCTTAGAGCTAGAAAAATCTTTTCCGCGGCTGGCCTGCGCCTGCGCAGTCCCAATGTGTGTCTGCACAGAAGAGACTCGACGATCAACAGTTACAGGTGAGAAACCCTGTTTTTCTTGTCAGAAGCAGTAAGTAGTATGGGCAGCTCCTCATTCCTTTTTGTTGTTTTATCAGTATGTACTTAATCTGCAACAGACTACACTAGTGCAGGACTAGGATCTGGGAGGTTTGATTCCCCACTGACATGAAAGCTCACTGGGGGACCTTGGACCAGTCATGCTCTCTCAGCCTAACTTTGGAGGAAAGGAGTATCATGCTATAAGCTGCTTTAAATACCCCTTGGGAAGAAAAGTAGAGTATAAATATCTAATTTTATTCCCAAGAGTCTTGTAGCATCTTAAAGATGAATTAATTTATTGTGGCATGCACTTTCATTAGATAGAGATTAGAGTTGGCAGATATAATCAAAGAAAGAAGCAAAGCACATAAACCCGGGTGAGGCATATTCCCTTTTATTTTTGCAACAACTCCCTTCAACCAGCCTTTCTGTTGGTTGTTGTGGATTTTCCGGGCCTTTCTGTTGCTTGCAGCTTTGTATGTGTCTCTGCCAACTGAATGTAACATCTCTTGCATATGTTGAAGGTCACAAATGCCATAATAAATGTGTTCGTCTTTATGGTGCTGCAGGAGGCTTTATTATTTTGCTTATTTGAAATCTTCATGTGTTTTTAATAAGTTATGAAATTGGTAGTAGTTTGGAAATTTAACATCTGCCTTAGGAGGATACTTCTCTTGAAGTATGACTCCTGAAGTATGACTCCCAGTTTTTGGAGTGTGAGATGGCCCAAGACGTCTTTGTCATGAGTCACAAAATCCAAATGATAGCACTCCTTGCTCATAATAAAGTAGTATAATTAGTAAATCAGAGTTTAACAATTTGCTGTCCCACCCTTTCTAATGGTAGGAATTGCTGTATCTCTAAAATGTAACTTTTTGGTAGAGACTGTTCTCTCTCTGAGAAGTTCAGGAATTCACAAAACACACACACAAAATTACCCTATTCCCTGTCTGCTTCAATTCCATGTAAACAATCTGAAAAATGTCTAGGTGGTGTGTGTCCGGTCTTAGTCATCCTGAAGTTTTGTTTTGCCAAACTGTTTAAAGATGTTCCAAGTATATGCCAAGCTTTTCACTTTAGCTTGATCAACTTTTTACATTTTTGGTCCCTAAATTGGCAAGTTGGCTGCTCCCAAGAACTAATGTGGAAACAGTATTCAGTAAGGCAAATGTTTCTCACTGATCATGTCTCTTTCTCTAAAGAACGATTGAAAAAAGAAGAAAAGACTCGTCAAGAGCTGGAAAAAGCTAAAAGGAAACTTGATGGTGAAACCACTGATCTACAGGACCAAATTGCAGAGCTCCAAGCCCAGATTGAGGAGCTAAAGATCCAGCTTGCTAAGAAAGAAGAAGAACTACAGGCTGCTCTTGCCAGGTAGAATGCCGAACTTCATTTCAGAGACAGTGTTGTCTTTTTGATACGTTACTGTGGAATGTTGAGGTTTTGGGGAGAGATCCTATGAACTCATAAGTGGAAGGTGGTTTTGGATTTTTCTTACTTCTGTCTCCCCCAGCAATGATCTGAGACCTCTGAGCATGACAACCTTATTCCACTTCACTCATGCTTTAACAGTCTTGCATCAGTGGAAGCTTAGCCAACAGGAACAGCAATAGTGTTGTCCCATATATCCCTCTTCATTTGTTCACAGAGCTCCTGCAAATCTTGAGTATTTTCAAATTAGGCAGGTTTGTAACGAAAGGAGCGAAATGCCACAGAAAGAATGGTTAATTGGGCAGCAATAAGGAAGAACCTGGTGGGAATAGGGAGGGGGGCCAGATAGGAAGCAGAGATGGGGCAAGAGGAGGAAAGTCAACTGAGTGTCAAGGCAGAGATCCCATATATAACATTTTCGATGACGCTATTCTTTTTGAAATCTTAAATGTGTTCACAACTGTCAGATTCCTTGGTTTACTGGAGTTAAAATCGCCACAAAACAGCGAATACTGACCAAGATCTTGTGCAAGATCATGGCTGGCATTCTAGGGTTGCCTAGCAACTTTGGCACACGGAAGGAAGGAAAATGCCAATGGAGGGCCCAGAGAAGGTGGCTTAGGAACAGAAAAGGGAAGGGAAGGGGACCACTGGAAGGCAAAAAAATGGGGAGTGGGGGAGTTGGAGAAAGAGGGGGAGGGCAAAAAGACTCATGAGTGGGATCAAAACTGGCCATCAGGGACTGAATGGGATTTCCCTCACAAATCCTCTGGATCCACACTTATCACCTAACAAACTTCCCCTTCCTTCAGTTGACTTAGATCCCCATATATGATTTGATATGTAATAAACGTGGACTTGCCCTGATCATTTTCCAGTATGTTAAGCTGACCCTAATCCAAGCTGTTGTGGCTTCCCTCTCCTTTTGTGTCCTGTTTGTAGTCATTTGCTGTGTTACCACAAAACCTTTTCCATGTAAGTTTAGTTTTCTAACAATAAAAAAAAATGTATTTTTGCAGCAAAGCAGAAATTCAGGCTCCCGTCTTATATCTGTTCTGTTTCCAGAGGGGATGATGAATCTGTGCACAAGAACAATGCATTAAAACTAATAAGAGAATTGCAAGCTCAGATTGCAGAGCTGCAAGAGGACCTTGAATCGGAAAAGGCTTCACGGAACAAAGCAGATAAGCAGAAGAGAGATCTCAGTGAAGAGCTAGAGGCACTGAAGACAGAACTGGAAGATACCCTGGATACCACTGCAGCTCAGCAAGAGTTAAGGCAAGTGGAACATATAATAAGGAAAATGGTTATGATGCCATGATTCTCCTTTAAAAAGAAAAGAAAAGGTTGTAGCCGGACTAATGGTAAATTGTGGCTGTGACTTCCTAGGATTCCCTAGGGAACATGGAGAATATAGATAGTAACATAGCATTCGATTTATATACCGCCCTTCAGGACAACTTAACACCCACTCAGAGCGGCTTACAAAGTATGTCATTATTATCCCCATAACAATCACCCTGTGAGGTGGGTAGAGCTGAGAGAGCTCCAAAGAGCTGTGACTAACCCAAGGTCACCCAGCTGGCTTCAAGTGGAGGTGTGAGGAATCAAACCCAGTCCTTCAGATTAGAGTCCAGCCGCTCTTATCCACTACACCAAACTGAAGGAGAGTAACATGATGTACACGAACTAGGATATCCTTGGAGTGTTTTTCTTTCTGCTACTTTAGATGTAGAAACGACTTTAACCTGAGTACATACAAAAATAATGGCAGATGTGATAAAATAATAAATGCACTGGGAGCCAAACCCATTAAGATAGTCTGTCTTGCTGGCTGATCCACAGGACAAAGCGTGAGCAGGAAGTTGCTGAACTGAAGAAAGCACTTGAGGAAGAAACCAAGAATCACGAAGCCCAAATTCAAGATATTAGACAGAGGCATTCAACTGCCTTAGAAGAGCTCTCGGAACAGCTTGAACAGGCCAAAAGAGTGAGTGGAAAATGCAAAAGTTGAACATACTGAGTTTTGAGGAATTTAATTTTCTCCCAAAGGTGTCATTTGATATATTTCACGTAGTCTTGAATACACAGCTCTGTGCAGAAGATCTCGCTACTGTGAAGCTGCTTTAGTCCAAGCCATTGGTCTAGAATTTAGTTGAGCAAAGTAAATGGTCATTTCGAGCAGAGCAGGTGGCTTTTTTAACAAATAGGGGAGACATGCTCACGATGTGGGATGAGATCATTGTGGAGGCAGTCAGCGTGAAATATTTGGTATAGAGGCAGCTTGAGATGTACACTCCACAAGGAATTGCAGGTAGTGGTAATTCTCAGTGGACATTTTCACACTTTGCATTTTAGATGTATGAAAACCTTATTGTCAGTGACTTTTAGGTAGCCTTCCATCTCTTGTGGGGATGAATTGTGATCTAAAGGTTATCTGAACATATTTAATAGAGGTAGCATTTCAGAGACTGCTTCCAGTATAGTGGTGTGGGTGGAATGTTGAACTAAGGCTGGGGGTTCAGAACCCAACCTGCACATGAAACTCATTGTGCAGCTGGCCTAATCCAGTCAGACTTATCCACCATGCTGTGAGGATAAAATGGGGGAGGGACTGTATTCACGTGAGCTCCTTGGAGGAAGGCCATGGTAAAACAAATCCTTTCCTAGTCTGGTTGCTAGAATAAACATTGTTGACCCTGCTGCTGTGAAGTATATCTTATGGAAGCATGTATAAACTATAGATTTCTTCTTGTAACCAATAGCTCTGATATTATATTACGGCATAACTATTTGGAAAAAACACATGTTTTTGTGAGTTAAAGTCAGGAAATAAAACTTTCTGTTTGTTAATAAAAAAAATCTGAATTCTGCTTGAATTTAAAGAAAACGTCCCATCAGTTTGGAGCTATGCTAGATTGCAGATGAAGGATTAATACTTCCTTTTATTTCTTTTAGTTTAAATCAAATCTTGAAAAGAACAAGCAGTGTTTAGAGACCGATAACAAAGAGCTGGCCTGTGAGGTGAAGGTGTTGCAGCAGGTGAGAGCAGAGTCTGAACACAAGAGGAAGAAGCTGGACGGCCTGGTACAGGAGCTGCAGACCAAAGTATTGGAAGGAGAGAGGCTGAGGACAGAGCTGGCTGAAAAAGGGAACAAGCTGCAGGTAAGGATTTGAGTTGACACTCCTGTAGCGTAATCTAATGACCTGGCTGGAGTTAAGAGGAACTTGATAATATATACGGCCTCCTGTTTGATTACTGCAGAAGCTTATTTGTAGGGATGGTATGGCACTGATCCCAGGTGTGTGTTTTGCAGCACTTATATCTACCTGGAAAACGTCTTTGAAAGTTGGAAGTTCTAATAGTAACGTAGCTTACAATACTATTTTTCTTCTTGTGTCAAGAAGACAGCCCCGGTAGTGCCTTGCGTACCCATATATTCCCCATTTTCTTTATTTGTGCTATATCCTATCCTTTCGAGATAAATTTGGTGAAAGTATATGCTAATGAAATACCAAGTAATGTAGGTGATACAATTTTATGCCGAGCATTAGCACAAGGCATTGCATCTCCACGGATTGTATGTCAAGCTTGTGTTGTACATTAAGTATTAAAAATGTCAATGAAGAGCATAGGTCATGAGTGCGACATACTCTGGGGTAAAATTTTGACAACAGAAGGAGGGAGGTAATTAAAGAAAAACCTTTAGGTGTTAATGTAACGGTTACTTTTTCCAGTTTGATTTGATTTAAGAAAAATCTTTAACCTGTTTATGTTTTTAATATATGACAAATGAAAGTCTCTTTAAAATTAAATTAATATTAAATAAATTTAAATATATTTTAAATTGTCATATATTTCACAAGTGCCAGTGTCACATAGTAGCTAGGATGATGGACTAGGATCTGGGCAACCCAGGTTTCATTACCCGCTCTGCCGTGGGAGCTTGTTGGATGACCCTGGCCTGACACACACACTCAGCCTAACCCACCCCGCTCATTCTAAGACCCCTACTTAAACAATGACTACAGACATTATTGTGGGATTTCACTGCATGGAAAGTGCAGTCTCTCACATATCTCCTTAAATGCTATTGTGGACATGTGTGGTGGTGGTGGTGGTGGTGGTGGAGAGGGCCCTCAAGTCACAGCTGACTTATGGCAACCCCTTGTGGGGTTTTCATGGCAAGACATTCACAGAGGTGGTTTGCCATTGCCTGCCTCTGCAACCTTGGTCTTGGTTGGAGGTCTCCCATCCAATTACTAACCCAGGTCAACCCTGCCTAACTTCTGAGATCTGTGTACATGACTCTAAATAGCCTTTATACCCCTGACATATAAGTTGCAACTATATCACATGGAGGTTCCTTGCTTTGCAGAATGAGCTGGACAATGTCTCAAGTCTCTTGGAAGAAGCAGAAAAAAAAGGCATTAAATTTTCCAAAGATGCTGCCAGTTTGGAGTCTCAGCTACAAGATACTCAGGTATGTCTACAATTTTAGAATACATACTAGTTTTTTTAGTATTGTTTGTTTCTTTCCTGTGTAGAACTGCTGTGGTACAGAATTGGAACAAGTTCAGCAGAGGGCAATGAAGAGAGATCAGGTTTGAAAATCAAGTCCTGTGAGGGAAGGTTGAAGGAACATTACTGTACTTCCATTTTTTCTTAAGGGCTGTCACATGGAAGCAGACAGAAGTCTTCTCTGACAAGACTGGATCTAATAGGCTTAGGTTACAGAAGCATAAGTTCAACAACAGTAGAAATTTTCTAATAGAGTACATTAGTGGAACCAACTACCAGGAAGCAGGGGATTTCTGACTCACTGGAGGTCTTCAAGCAGAGGCTGGTCAGCCATCCATTGACTGTTCTAGCTTTGGATTTCCTGCGCTGAGCATGGGGTTGGACCTAGATAGCCCGTAAGGCCCCTTCCAGTTTTATAGCACTTCTGCATGGTTTCTGGGTACCTTCCAGTAGAATTGCACGTCCTCCATTAGACTAGATAGTAAAATATTCCCTCTCATGGCAGATGCAGATTCCTCTTTCCTTCTTCCCTTTGATCTACGTTCCTTGGTAGGTTTGCACTAATAGCTGCTTTAATGCCATAGAAGTCACTGTTACACAGGGGATGCTTTAACTGCCTGCCTTGAGCATTGTCTGAAAGTATCAAGCAAGAACCCTTAAAATTCAAAGATATGCCTGAGCCACAGAGTATAAGTAGCGTGACCAGTGCTCCTGAGACAGAACATGCAGCAACACCCTTTCGCCCTCTTTATCTGTGTTGCCAAAAATGAGAATAAAGGTAGCCCATCTTGTAGAGTTGGTAGGAGTATGGAAAGGATAAGGCTTTTAATTGTGTACCCATGTAGAAAATAATGTGTTCATGTCTTCCTTGGCAATGGGTTGCTCGAACCTTGACCCAAGCTGTAGACAAAACTTTCTAAGGCACAAAACCCGCTCATCTCTTTGAGGCTGGCACTTGCACACTTTTTAAAGGAACATTTAAATTTTGAAGAAAAATGCTTTATGATCTAGTAATGGCTCCCCATACCTCGCTTCTGCTGTAATGTGCTAACAAAGCATGACGAGTTCTGGCAAATCTTAAGTTGCCCTTTTATCTTATGGGTGATTGCTGCCTTTAGAAAGATAATGTGAATCTCATGCTGCTTGGTTGTAATAAGTTTGTTGCATATTTCCTCATTTAGCAGATGACCTTTCCAGCTTTGATACCAGCTTTTAATGAACTGGTTTACAGTCTGGAATGCTGCATCTCTCATCAAATTACAATATGATGAATTAATGCTTTTAGATCATGCAGGATGAATGCTACTTCTTTATCTCAGCAAACAAAAATATGTATATTATAAAATATTCAAAAACAGTCATATGAGGCTAAGTTCAGACTGTCAGGACTGCAATAAATATGAGTACATTTCATTCCTACAACAGGAGCTACTGCAAGAGGAGACCCGGCAGAAACTGAACCTGAGTAGCCGGATTCGGCAGTTGGAAGAGGAGAAGAACAATCTGCAGGAGCAGCAGGAAGAAGAGGAAGAAGCCCGGAAAAATTTGGAGAAGCAAGTGATAGTTCTGCAATCTCAGGTGAGAAATCAGGAACTGTATATACACATTTCACTGCATGCACCAGTGCTTCATCTCGAGCAAGGGTTGCTTCAGATGTTAATGTGATTTTTTCCCTACCTAATCTTGCTTCACTTTTTTCTCCAACATACTAAGCACCTATGAACTTAGGGCTTTTTTTGTTGTATCATATTAGGATACATCATTTTATTTACTTAGCTTAGACATTTGAGAAGCTGCCTTGTTCTTAGGTAATCTCCCCATTGATGTAATAGTGGGCGTTAAGTTGTCCTGAAGGGTGGTATATAAATCAAATGTTGTTGTTGTTGTTATTATTATTATTAATAAATGACATTAACTTGAGCCAAGTTCTCACTGCGGTGGTAAATGTTAAACTGTTTTATCTTCCATAATTACACCCAGTTGGCTGATGCCAAGAAGAAGGTTGATGATGACTTAGGCACCATTGAAGGATTGGAAGAAAGTAAGAAAAAACTGTTGAAGGATATGGAAATTCTGAGCCAGCGTCTAGAAGAGAAAGCGATGGCTTATGATAAGCTGGAGAAAACAAAGAACCGTCTTCAGCAGGAACTTGATGACTTGATGGTAGACCTCGATCATCAGCGCCAGATTGTTTCCAACTTGGAGAAAAAGCAGAAGAAGTTTGATCAGGTATGTAATTAACTTTCCCCTGATTGTATGCAATTAAGTATCTCTGTGGCAAGTTAATGTTGTCATAGAGTATTTCATATGCACCATTTTTAAAAATAAACTTATGCAAGCCACATACCTGCCACATTGGTGTTTCTTTTTAAATATATAAATGTTATTAAATTTTCGATGATATTTACAGATATAGCATTACAGTTGTTATATATTGGTGTTTCTGTTGACTTTTTGAGGGGTGACCCCTCTCATAGCAGAATCTGTGTGGTTCATTCATAACAAAGAGTTTAGAAGCTAATATAGGTATTAAGCTTAAAATGTTAATATTTCTTCATTTCTAAACTGTTCACATATTATAATGCTCAGATGTTAGCAGAAGAGAAGAATATATCTGCTCGTTATGCAGAGGAAAGAGACCGTACGGAGGCAGAGGCACGAGAAAAAGAGACCAAGGCACTGTCTCTGGCACGGGCTCTGGAAGAAGCTTTGGAGGCCAAGGAAGAGTTTGAGAGGCAGAACAAACAGCTCCGAACAGACATGGAAGACTTAATGAGTTCCAAAGATGATGTGGGCAAAAATGTGAGTGCTGTACTGATCACTTAATTGCTAACAGTATAGAATAGTTGGCCAAGTGTTTGAATGCTTATATGATTTTTTTCAGTGTATTGTACTGAACTTTGGGTGTTTGACAGCTTTCTAATGCCATGAAGTGATTTCTGGGATTCTATATACTTCACTAACTGTTTGTCCTGTTAATTGCTTAAAATGCAAATGTTTGTAATTCTAGAAATAATCTAATTATTTTGTTTACCGTGGTCTCAAACATACATTTGTATAAACATATATGCAGCTTCATTAGAACCAGTGTCAAATAGTGGAGTAGAATCAGGGACACCTGAGTTCAAATCCCTACCTGCCATGATACTCACTGGATGACCAACTGGCCAGAATGGTTGCTTTAAAAAAAAATGGGGAAGGGAGACCATATGCTCTGCCTTGAGTTCCTTGGAGAAAGGCCATGATAAACATTGCACTAGAGAAACAGAAAGATACTACTTATCTGTTTCTGCATTTTTCATGAGAGATGCACTCTAAGAGCTGAAATAGATGCATCATATGCCATTGGTAAAACCATCTGTGTAAACTGTTATGTTTATTACACCTGTTTATACTGGCCTATTCATAAACGGTGAGAGCATGCCACTGTTGTGTTAACGCTGCATAGAAATGGACCGGTACTTGTAACTTTGTGTAAACACGATGCAACACATCGTGTTTAGGGTAAGAGTTGAACTATGTATTTTTGCATCCATTCTGTTGCTAAAAGCGTAGCTGAAAGAGTGGTATGTTTCCTTTCGTTGGGGCTGTAGGTTCATGAACTGGAAAAATCCAAGCGCACCTTGGAACAGCAAGTAGAGGAGATGAGAACACAGCTGGAAGAGCTGGAGGATGAACTGCAGGCTACTGAAGATGCAAAACTGCGTTTGGAAGTGAACATGCAAGCCATGAAAGCACAGTTTGAAAGAGACCTCCAGGCCAGAGATGAGCAGAATGAGGAGAAAAAAAGGTTGTTGGTAAAACAGGTAATGCTTTGAAGAACTATACTGTTCAAATTTACAAATTATTGAAAGCTGTAATATTTGCCTGAATCACAAGATCCCACCTCCCCCTGCTGCCAAAATAAAACTGTAAGGACATTGGGTAGATTTTAACTTTTCATGAATACTTCCTGTCTGAGTGTTCCTTCAAAGGAACATCCTCCAAATTTCATTGTTCATTTATATCTCACTCTTCACGAAGAGTTTTAGCATGAATAAAACAAGTGTCTGTAAGTCTAGTCTGTATCTGCAAATCTAGTGTGGGGGGAATATTAAAATCTTGGTGGAAGAGGTGCAAGTAGGACCAGGATCTTTGGACAGTACTTCCCTTCCACTGGTGGGATTAACATAAGTGTATAGCTCCAAGATGCTAGAAACAATGAAGGAGGGATTGTTAGTTTAACAGATGTTGACAGGATCCTGGGATCTATGGAGGCTACCACTTGTGCTCTGGATCCTTGTCTATTCTTAATGCTGAAATCATGTAAGGACCCCATAAATGAGTCATTGATGTCTATGAAAAAATCAATCAGTCTCCGTGACCTTCCCTCAAAGAGGCAGTCATCTGTCAACTACTTTAAAAAAATCACTCCTACAGAAAAGTGATGTGGCTAATTACCACTCTGTCTCTATTCTGCCCTTTCTGAGTAGGGTGATTTAGAGAGCAGTGGTAGGCCAACTCCAGGCCGCCCTGGATAACTCGTGTACTCTGGACCCTTTTCAATCTGGTTTCAGGTAGGGCCAGGGCTTTTTTTCAGCTGGAACGCGGAACGGAGTTCCGGGACCTCTTGAAAATGGTCACATGGCCGGTGGCCCTTCCCCCTAATCTCCAGACAGAGGGGAGTTTAGATTGCCCTCCATGCCGCTCCAGCCCTCCGTGCCGCTTCAGCGGCGCAGAGGGCAATCTAAACACCTCTCTGTCTGGAGATCAGGAGGTGGGGCCACCAGCCATGTCACCATTTTCGCTGAGGGCAATTTAAACTTTAAAAAACTCCCCCCCCACCCTGTTCCAGCTGAACCAAAGTGACGTCATTGTGCGGTCCTGAATTCCACCACTCCTTTTCCCAGAAAAAAGCCCTGGGTAGGGCTGTGGGATGGAGATAGTGCTGGTGGCTTTAGTTGATGATCTCCATCTTAATGTAGATAAAGGCCATGCCTCTTGGTTGGTCTTTGATCATGCTATCTTGTTGAAACATTTAGAGGCAGAAATCTGGGGATGTGCTTTGGATTGGTTTAAATCTCAGCTCAGTTATTATCAGCAATTAGGTGGTGCATGCATATTACACCCATTCTGCAGTCGCTCCATTGGCTGCCTCTTAGTTGTAGTATTCAATTCAGGATACTGGCTATCATGTACAAAGCTCTTCTTGGCCTTGAACCCTCATATCTGCAGGACCTTCTCCCCTCCTGTGCCCCATCACAACAACTTTGCTTATCTGAGTAGGGCCTTCGTGGAGACTAGGGCCCTGTGGGACTCGTTCCGCTGGGCCTGTAAAATGGAAATGTTCCGCCAGGCTTACAGTGGTGGCTAAGGTGTGGGCGAACTGCCCAGTTGGCCTCTCTGCGGCAGCCTTTGGTCTGCTTGTTTTATATTCTGGTGTCCTGCCTACTATGACATTGGTGTATCCTGCCTCCATGATACTGGTGTGTGGGATGTATTATGGTGAACCATCACATGCTGCATTTTAGATTGTGGTTTTAACTTTGGTATTGGAATTATGAAATTGTGTGTTTTAATTTATTGTATCACTATGTAATATTGTAACCCGCCCTGAGCCCACTCATGGGAAAGGTGGGCAAGAAATCAAATAAATTAAACTAAGTTCTACAGATGACACCCTGCAGATGGGCAAGGTCAACACCTGTGCATTCTCTATAATGCTGCCACCCTTCCCATGGAATAGCCTGTCTGAGGTGGTCAGGAAGCCTCCCACACTTTTGACTTTCTGCAAACTACATAAAACAGAACTTCAGGAGGGCATTTTGGGAAAGGAAATAGGACTACATTATAACAATTATCCAGGAAGATGTTTCAGTAGAGGGAATGGACTGTGAGCTATACTATTAATGTGTTATCTGTTGATGTATGTTTTTATCTTGCTGACGTGTTAAATTTCTACTTATGTAATACCATTTCTTGCATTGCTTAACATGCTGTGTTTAATACTTACGCCTTGTTTCACATTTCTGCAATCTTAGTCTTGTTACTTTGTTTAGGAGCTAACTCCTCATCCTATTGATTGCACAGACTTACATTATGTAATCCACCTTGAGTCTTAGTGAGAAAGGTGGGACTATAAATAAAATAAATAAGTAGAGAGGGGTGCAAAATATCACCCAAGCCAGTATGCAGGATTTCTGGTTCAATGCACAAGTATAGATGATATATATCAAATTCTCAGGCTCCACTTTTAATTTGGTCCTGTGGCAACCCATATTATTAAGTCATTACCAACTCTTTCCTAGTTTCTTGCCTATTTGATCATAAATTGCTTTTCATTTTGCTTTGAAGAGTTAATGAAGATGATACAAGGCTTTATTGTCTTAATTTTGGGAACAGATGATCAGGAACAAGAGTTTCATTTCAGCCTTGCTATGAGCGTAGCCATTATGGTTGACTTCTCTTTGGCCAAGAACAATTTAATAAGGCGCAATATGGGCTTACTCACAAAAGCTATGGATGAAGGGTGAAAAACCTCCCATAAAGTCACTGAACACTTTAAAACATAGTTGATTTTATCCCGTAAGAGTGTGTTCTGCATTCCTTGAGGTCATCAGTCTCCTGCTTGGCTTCTCATGAGAGAGAATTTTGTCTCTCAAAGAATTAACTGTGATTGCTGCAATGTTGTCCTTATAAGGAAAATGGAATTTATGATTCTGTGTTTCTTTTCAGTTAAACAATAATAACCAAAAAAATTCCCCATCCTTTGTTATAAGCAGCTTCAACAGTTGGGTTCATTTTGAGATCCTTTGCTGACTGCGTTTTCTGCTTTTAACTCCATAGGTCCGGGAACTTGAAGCGGAACTGGAAGATGAGAGGAAGCAGCGGGCTCTGGCTGTGGCATCCAAGAAGAAAATGGAGGCAGATCTGAAAGACCTAGAAGCTCAGATAGAAGCCGCAAACAAAGCTCGTGATGAAGCAATCAAGCAGCTCCGTAAACTGCAGGTGTGTAGAACTGCTCTGCAAACCAACATGCATACTGGAATAGGCATGGAAATCCACCTCATTTATTCATTGGTCCTTCCTTAAATAAAAATAAAGAACCAAATTGGTTAACATTAAGTATTGGGGAAAACAGACCCAAGTCGTGAATATTCGGTCATGTAAAGAGAGATTCTTGTGGAAACTGATGTTTTGGGTTGGACAGAGTAGGCTCTGGCAGTGTGACTAATTTGCAAAGTTCTTAAATCTCATAACTCAGTCTAAACATGACTTTAAATTCCAGGCTCAGATGAAAGACTATCAACGTGAGCTAGAAGAGGCACGGGCATCCAGAGATGAAATCTTTGTTCAGTCGAAGGAGAATGAGAAGAAGCTCAAGAGCTTGGAGGCAGAAATTCTTCAACTACAAGAGGTCTAACTTTGGGATTTGGGGGTGTTCATACTAAGGGTGTTATACTTAAAACAGATGTGTGATGTACCTGTGACAAGGAAATGAATCTAGATGAAACAGAACTAGAGGCAATGATGACATTCAACCCTGCCTAATGGTTTGCCTGTTCTGAACGGATTCATTGAAGTCATCCTCTGAGGCCTTGTTCCAGGCACCCCTGCTTTAATTCCATTGAGATGGATGGCGACTGGAGAAAAGGGCCTTTTTTTGTCCTGGTATCATGACTTTGGAATAGCCTCCCTGAGAAACTTGCCTGTATAGGCTTTAATATCATTAAGCTGCCAGGCAAATACTTTTTAAGATTTTGATTAAGTTATTGGGGTTTTGCTTCTTCTTACTGCCCCTTGTCTCAGGTGACTTATTTTTTTCTAATTCTGTTTTTTTTTTTAAAAAAAAAAACTTGCTGTGAAATTTGGCTGATTAATTTTCTGCTATTTATATTTTTTTTGTGTGGTGTAATCTGTGCATGTGCTGTAACTGCATTATTTTTAATGAATGTATATTGAGTGAGCAGCATTGGACTTTGGAGGGTGGCAGGCAGGATACAAATATTTTTAACAGACATCTGGCCTGATGTAGTTGCATCTGAAAGTGGTCTTGCTTGCTTGTGCCAATGGATGTCTTTTTAGGAGCTTGCTGCTTCTGAGAGAGCCAGACGCCATGCAGAGCAGGAGAGGGATGAACTGGCTGATGAAATTGCCAACAGTGCCTCTGGAAAGTAAGTTGCACTGGATGGACCTTTCACTGTGCTCAAGCATTTATGTGCTGTAAATGCACACACTTCACCAACTGTTGCATGTTTGTGGCAAATCTGATTATCTCAAGGTTTCTTGTTTGAGTGTGTGGCAGTTCTTAAATGTGTATGTCTTTGCAGATCTGCCCTGCTTGATGAGAAGCGCCGCCTGGAAGCCCGAATTGCCCAGCTAGAGGAAGAACTAGAGGAGGAGCAGAGCAACATGGAGCTGCTCAATGATCGTTTCCGCAAAACTACACTTCAGGTGACCCACTATCACAAAAATGCACTACATGGGCATTTTCTTCTCAGTTCTGTAGGCCAGAGGAGATTATCTAATCAGCCATACTTGCCTTCCCAAAGGTTGATACACTGAATTCTGAATTGTCTGCTGAACGGAGTGCTGCTCAGAAGAGTGAAAATGCACGTCAACAGCTGGAACGGCACAACAAAGAGTTGAAAGCAAAGCTACAGGAGCTGGAGGGTTCCGTAAAGTCCAAGTTCAAAGCAACCATTTCAGCACTGGAAGCAAAGATTGGGCAGCTAGAAGAACAGCTAGAGCAGGAGGCAAAGTAAGCAAGGCTCTCAGACCAGGAAAGTTGCATTCAGGGGGCTGACTCTTGAATTAATACTGGGAAAGCAGCTTCCTAACAGCTGGGGGCTGGAACACATTGTCTTGAATCTTTTCCTCTGATGTCTTTTAATGAGATTAGATGATGCTTCAGCAAGGGGCTTTGAATCCAAGGAGCAGTGATTCAGTGTGGGTTTTTTTGTGATCTGCAAGTCATCTCCATTTATGATTGTGAGATTATTACTTTGATGTTCTGGTTCTGCACTGCGTGTTGGTGTATGAATTTTTCCTGTAGACTCCCAAGGGCACACAATTACTGAATTACTCTGAATAATGATGACCTTTTGGGTTACCACCTCGATTTAATTATGAGAGTTCATATTTCTGCTGTGAGCTCATAGAGGAACTCATTTAGTTGTCATATTTTCTCACAGCAGAATGGATAAACTATTGTGCTGCTATAGCAAATATCCCTGCATCCTTACTTTGCCAGATTCAGTTCACATTTACGCTCAGGTGCGCTTTTATGTGAGGTTTGCCATCTTTATGTTATCACAATGAGTTATTCTGCTATCTTGAATTTTCTCAGAGAGAGAGCAGCTGCCAACAAGCTAGTGCGTCGTACAGAGAAGAAGCTAAAAGAGGTATTCATGCAGGTGGAGGATGAGCGCCGGCATGCAGACCAGTACAAGGAACAGGTGAGTGATTGCTAGCTCTGCTCAGGAGAGCACCACGCAGTCAGCCACTCTTGTAGCTAATCAAGAAAAGTCAATGCATTTCCAGTTCGTTCTTTGATTAACTTGTTCATATAACCTACCAGAAAATTCTGCCTCAGCTAGCCATGTACTCTCCGTGCAGCTGTTGTGCTGCCCTGAGTCACGTTCTGTTAAGCCATGGGAGCCAGTGACAAGCAGCTCTCTTCAGTACTGCTGCCTGTCCAAACTACTGTTTCAGTGTACACAATTTACAGATGGTTGGCACTTGAAGAGAGACAGTTGAAAACGTTGACTGGAGAAGGGACAGTTTGGCTATGTGTAGCTTATCCTATTTACTTTGTGGCTCAGGACAACGTAATTTTTTCCCCTTTCTAGTGCTCTCCCAACAACGTCCAGTTTCTACTTAGCAGTCCTAATAAAATGGCTATGTAGATTTAGGATAAGATGTTTTACTGTTCTTCCCCTTCCCTCTGCCCATCTTAGTCTAATGTCTCTCAAGTAGAAGTGAGCAGGGGATCTCATTCAGGCAACCAGTATGGACAAAAAATGGCTATCAAACTGGAAAATAGTCCTGCAGACCAAAAGATTGTTGGGTCACATGGAGAATTATGTTCCTTGTCTTCTCAGATCAGTTTTGTATGAGAGTGAGGGGGAAACCTAATCTTGTCTGATGATGTTCCATAGATGGAGAAGGCCAATGCTAGGATGAAACAGCTCAAACGCCAACTGGAAGAGGCAGAGGAGGAAGCTACACGTGCTAATGCCTCACGCCGTAAGCTCCAGCGTGAGCTAGATGATGCCACTGAAGCCAACGAGGGTCTTAGCAGGGAGGTCAGCACTCTGAAAAACAGGCTAAGGTGAGTACCATCTGAAGAAAGGAATGGTAATGTGAGCTTTAGGACACACCAGTTAGGAGGGTCTCATTTTATTGTGTCTAGTTCCTCTTCTCTCCCCCACACCTTGCTGCTAGTGGTATTGTTTCTTAAACAGAATAGTATAACCACATGATCATTAGCTTATGGTCTTGACTTTGCTGTCTGCAAATGGACTACTAAATCATTCCGCTTTGATATCCGTTGCTGTAGCAGCTACATTCCCTGAGCTGTCTCCACATATGGGCTAAGCTGCATTGTTGATTTATGTCCATCACCATTGACTGATCATTGAAGTGTTGTCATGATGTGGCTGATCTATGAATGGGCAGAACTGAAAGTACTAATTTGTACTGACAGTTTGGTACTCATGGATGTCTGGATTTATTTATTCATTAGATTTTTAGTTCGCCCTCCCTGCCAAGCGGGCTCAGGGCAGAGCACAACATTTTAATTTACATAAAAACACATAAGCAGATAAAAACATTACAATAAAATTTAAAATACTACATACAAAAACTCCTCAGATGGCAATGGAAGAGTTACTTCATTTCAGATGTGGCCCATATATATATCCATATCTATAGATATATATATAGGGTGGTGGACAGATCTTATCAGCACCCTGATAGCTTTTTCTGTTGAGCAAAGGGATATATACTTCTGTAGTCATCACCTGCGCATTCTTACAGGAGGGGTGGACCAATCACCTTTTCCTCCAGCCGATCTGGGCGGCGCCAACTGCACATTGAAGGAGCTTCCCTGGAGCTTTCAGATGATGATGCAGAAAGCAAGGGCAGTGACATCAACGAACCACAAGCTGCCCCAACAGAGTAAGAACCCTGCCTTTTTTGACAGCCAGCACCCTTACCAGTGTGACTTTCCTTCCATGCATTTGGAAGAGGAGGACCTCATTGGCCACCAAATTGCCTTGTGGCCCCTGACTTGCCTTAGGCAGAACTGGCACACTACTAGGTCTCACACATTGCAGGTCATCCGTAGCATATTGCTGCTTGGCCTTGCTGTGTTGTAACCTGCTTTGGATATAGCTACCACTGCTTTTTATATGTATTTAAATGTCTCTGTTCAGTGCTCTTGTTTCCAGGTATCCATTGTAAAGCCATTTTCTGGAGCGTCAGATGATAGGATGCTTCCTCTATCCATGTAGGCCATTCCTGAGCAGAAGTTTCTGGCAGCTGGCTCCTTGTTTCCATACTTGATTTGTTGTACAGTAACATGCCTCTTTCTTCTTTGGTTTTTGAGTCCTGTTCATCTGTAGGAGCTGACTACACTTTTTTCATTTTATGACAGACTTAAAACCAATACATTGACTGTGAAAAGGCTCGGGGGGCTTAAGAGGGAAACTTGGAGCTGAGATTAGCATGCACTGCTAGCCAGCTGTTTATCTTAAGGGAATGTGCTACTTAATGCACACTTGCCCACTGTGGGCAATATTGTGTCTTTTTGCGCTCCCATCCAGGTCAGCACTACATCCTAGCTGAAAGGGCCAGATAAACTGCTTCCTATTTGTTCAGAGTGCTTAATGCAAATTTGAATACTTTAGTGTGAGAGTTAGCTTGCCCCATCTCCCCCAGCAACTGCGTAGCTACCAGGCTTTCCTGCTGTGGACAGGAGTGTCATTGGACTAAAATGGATGACCTTGCCAGCTGTTTTGTGCCCATCAGTGTATCTGCCGGAGGCTAGCATTTGGACACTACCTGTAAATGGACATGCCAGTGGAACAACCTTTCCCCCTTTCCGACTTTCATTTGGACAGTGTTAACTACACCTAGCTAGTATTCCTCATTTTGTAGCTGAGGATTGACATTTACAGAAAGTGCCTTAGACACTACAGTACTAAGACAATGTTACATATATAATTTGCCTATAACAATGATTTAATGTATTGATTTTTTGTTCTTCATATCATGTTACACATCTTCTAGTCCAAGTGGTATTATTGATATTCAGTGATAAGAAATCAGTGTTAACTATGAAATCTTGATCTCTTGCAACATGCTTGAAAAAATATTTTTCTTTGGTTAAAAGCTTTAACCTGTTGCAAAGCTTTTGTTTTGTGCATTTGGGTATTTCTTAATCATTACTGGCTGTTGACCACCAGGCATCTGACTGCAAATACCTTGTTTCTTTGTATTCCCATATTTCTAGACAATGATTTTTGTAAGACAATAAATTTATTCATTCTAGACTTATTAACGCTTGTGCCTTTTCCCCTTAAAACTTATGTGTTCTCTCCAAAAGTCAGCAGGCCCTCAGCAACTGAAACTTTCAGGATTATGCCCATTGGTAATATTGAAGGATTCAGATTGAAGAGCTACAGGAAGCTTTGAGGCTGAATTTCTCCCTGATTTCTTCAATAAGTGATGAATACCATTTCATTTTGTTGCTTTCTGAATTACATGTTGACATTCAAGAAAACGGTGTGTGCTGTCTCTGGCCTCCAAGGTGATGAATAGTCATAACACTTAGAAAAAATAGAAGATGCAATATACAAATGAAGACAGCCAGTGCATCATGTGTGTGCTAGAAGGGCAGCAGAAGTAACCTCACCAGCAGAACTCGTTTTTTTAGTTTTGTCCTGTCCAGTGACTTGGCTTAGATCTTGGACGGAAGCAAAAGGTCAGGCGTGAGTTAGGAAGGATGCATGAAAAAATATGAATGGGCTACATGAAAGCATGGTTGTGGGAGGGGAGGTGCCTGCAGCCCCCCCCCCCCCGCCCCTTCGTATAACAAAATTAGCAATGGTCAAGTGATTTTGTTTTTAAAAACTTGTTCATCATGTGAAGAGCTTTTCTGATGTAAGGAAGTGAGGGCATACTATTTGGGGAAGACATCCTTGATACTGTCTTGGATTACTCTAATGCTTTGCCCATGTGTGTAGGATAGGCTACACAGAGTTGGTATACTAGGCCACTTATCATCTCCCTGCCATTACATATGAGAATCGGAAATATACTGAATTTGGAAGCCAAACGTGTACTTTTGAAAGAGGATATGCAGAAAAAGCTTTTCTAAGGCAAGATTCTTCAACCTTAATGAGTTGGATTCTAACACATTTCCATTTAGAGCTCACTCAGGGCCTACAAAGGGGAGGAGAACTATCTGATGAGGTTTTTGGTCATGCAGGTCCCACAATCCCCAAAGCATTTACTTTTCTTTCTCCCCCACTGGGGACCAAAGCAGTTTCAATCATTCTCCTCACAACAAAAAAGCAGTGTCAGTCATTCTTCTCATAAAATTACTGAACTTAAAAGGGAACGGAGAATTCAAGAGCTGTACTTGGTGCTTTCTGAAATACAATCTATACCTATTATTCCTTTACCATGAGGAATGAAAAATCTTGTTAGTCCATCACTACAGGCTTTCTGGGTTTTTTACTTTCTGTACATTGAGGGATTATTCAGTTAATAAAACTGTCAAAGGTATGATTAAACTGTTGGCCACACATCTGATCAAGTATGCATTAGAAGATCTGAAGAGACCAGATGAGAGGGTAAGCTACAACCTGGAGAAATCAAGTTATGGCCCTTAGAAACAAGCTTGGAGAGTGCCGAGTTTAGTCTGATCTCTGAGCTACAAACTTGCAATGAGTGAACTGCATCTAAAAACTTTAAATCAAGAGTGAAGCTGTTACCTTAATGGGGGGGGTCTCCTTTAATTTTGGGGGGGGATTAGCATTAAAGGAAACAGAGCGAGAGGGGGTAACTGGGATCGCCACCAATGTATATCATGATAGTTCCCCTAGAGAACTCTCAAATTCATAGGCAGATGTTTAACAGGAAAGGTTTCTTTATTAACAGAAGAATAACAGGCAGGCATACAGGAAAACACACACAGCATACACAGCAATTAGAAAAGAGGGAGGAAATTGGGAGAGAGTAATTGGGATGGGGTGATATTTACCAGTCTAGGAAAGAGAGGACATCTGTAGAGACAGCAGCTTGAGCAACCAGCACTTCGTGGCAGGAAGGAAAAGGCTCAGACCATGCGGCTGAGGGTGTGCGAATGGATCCAAGGAGACACACAGTGAGCACATGGCAGGGCAGCCCAATTATAGAGTAAAATGTATCCTGGAGCAAAACTGATGTCTTGCTCCCAAAGACAGTGACTTGATGGCTGTCCCAGGAGGTGGGCAATAGAGTTGGGAGACGCCTCTTAAGGTTGACTACAGGTGTGAAAAATGCTTGATGACCTGCAGTTGCCGGATGGGAAGGTCTATCAGGTCCCTGAATAACCCTGATTAGGAAGGTGGGTGAGGGAGGGATGGAAGGGTGTGGATGAGATCTAACTCAGGAGCTTCTTGGAAGACCTCGTTTCACTTTAAGTGCTTCTGCAGGGCACAGAGGGGCAGCTAGTCAATCTGACACACCTGATAATTTTGCAACTCCAGCAGAGATTGGCATCTGTTCTGCTTTACCAAGCAATGTCTTAATACCTGATTAGGCATATGAGGAAAAGGGATTTATAATATTCCATCTTCATAAACTACTCTTTCGGTGTAAGGAAGAGGTCTGACTGCTAACAAAGCAGAGTCCAGTTGGCCCTATAGCCAGCATTGAATTTTAGACGTGAATAGAGAAGTGTCAGTTTAGGCTAGCAGAGATCTTGATGAAACAATCATTTTTACCCTGAACACTTGTGTGTCTGAAGAAGGTGCTCAGCATCAGGCATCTGGTGTTCCCTTCTGTGGCAAGGCAAAATCAACCACCTTACTGCTTCATTCAGTGGAACTGTTTTCAAGAAGAGTGGGGGTGGGGTCTCCCCTCTTGTTCAGTATGGTTATTAATCCACACAAGTCCTGCCACTTCAAGAAAAAACTTTCCCAGAATTAGATGGAAGGGTAGGGAGGAGCAAGATCGAACCAACACACTGCTACACATTTGCTTGCTAAAGTCACAAGAAAGTTCGCTATACTCTTTTTGAAGACAGCTTTAAGATACTCTACTTTTATACTGCTACCACTAGATACCTTCCTGGCAGTTGTCTAAGTCTTTTATGAAGGCTTGCCTCACTCAGGTTAAGAAGCATTAAAGCCTCTCCAAAAGGCAAGGATGTGGTTGATTCAAATAGCACCCTATTATGTAAAAGGCTAAGCATGTTCCAGACAACTCACTTCCTACCCTGGTGCACCACCAGAGGGCACTGCCATGGAGGGAAGACCAGGAGAGGGAGCCCATCCATCCAGACAGCATGCCATGGCGGGGAGTCCAGGCTGCAATCAGGCGCAGAGCAGGATGCAATATCCAACCCCTCTTCACTCGGCTGGGATCAGGAGCGGAGCAGGCAGCAGTGCCCATCCCCCACCTTCAACCAGCTGGGATCAGGCGTGGAGCATGAGGCAATGCCCAGCCCCCTTCACCTGGCCAGGATCAGTCACGGAGGAGGAGGCAATGCCTGCTTGCCCGCCCTCCCCTTTCTAGAGTCCATTGTATTTTTTTCTCACAACGGGCTTTGTTACTAGTGAAAATATAAATTTGAAAGGGTCTGCCATGTGAGAGTCTGTAATTGCACTCTATACTTCGCTGGCCTGATAAGGTAGAACAGGAATGTTCAGTAGCGAGAGCCAGAAGTGTGTATACTGTAAATTAGTAGAGACAGCTGGTCTTAGAATGGAAAAAATAGCTTGTCCTCTATAAGTCCTCTATAGGGCGCATATTATACCAATATCACGCAAGATGCATTGGTTGCCAGTGGAGTATCGGATCAGGTTCAAGGTATTGGTATTGACCTATAAGGCCCTGTGCGGAGTGGGGCCAGCGTACTTGAGGGACCGTCTCTCCCCATATATTCCCCAGAGGACCCTCCAATTGGGAGGAAAGAAATTGTTATCTCCCTGGCTCCAAGGAGGCCCGCCTGGCCTCGACTAGAGCTTTCTCAATCCTGGCTCCTCCCTGGTGGAACGCTCCGTCTACTGAGACCAGGGCCCGGCAGGATCTACTGTCTTTCCACCGGGCCTGTAAGACAGAGTTGTTCCGCCAGGCTTGTGCCTGAGGCTGGGCCTCCGCTGGCTGGAGGATACAGCATCTACCCCCTCCCTATGAGAGCTGCCCACCACTGTTCTTAAGCTGCTGCTATGTTCAATTGTACTGTTGCATTATTTGTTATTAACTGTATTGCCACCATCAGAAAAAAGAGTGCTGCTATTTTTTATATTTTTGTATGATGCTTTTAAATGTTTTATATGGAATGTTTTAAATGTTCTTAATGCTGTTATCCGCCCTGAGCCTGCTTGCGGGGAGGGCGGAATACAAATACGATAAAATAATAAGTCTGTAAAGAGGGTTAGATGCGAGTACATCAAATGTATTGTGGGCATTATTTTATTTTTTATTTTTCAGTGGGGACCCAAAGCAGCTTACATCATTCTCCTGTCCTCCATTTTTTCTCACAACAGGCCTGTGAGGTAGGTTAGGTTGAGAGTATGTGACTGGCCCAAGGTCACTCAGCAAGCTTCCATGGCAGAGCAAGGAATCAAACCTGGCTTGCCCAGATCCTAAGCTGTGTCTCTAGCCCTATACCATATTGGCTAGTCCATGGTAGTTTTCAGGATTGACCCCATGTACTGCTGGGATACTGTCTTCACTCAAGTGTGTGATAAAAACAGGATACTTCAGTTCCACTGACTAGTCTTGTATGCAGCTTCTAATCATGTATTAAATTTCATAACTCATGTTGTTAGCAGTCAGACCCCCTCCTCCTGCTGAGGGGCAGTTTATAGATATGAAATCATAAACACCTTCCCTTAAATGTCAGAAACACAAGGCACTGCCTGGCCTGAAATAAAACAAAATGGATACCAGCCAGGCAAAACTCTGCAAAAATATTTTAGAAGGGGAGTCAGAGGAGCTGACTGACTAAAGACACTCTCCACCCCCTAATACATAATTTAGGACCATGGGGCTTCTAAGAACACCTAACTAATCTTATCCATGCCTGGCCTCACTTCCCCTCACCCATTTACCGTGATTAAGCACCACCTAAGGCTATTCATCAAACCTGGTAGCTTTTCCCATCCAGTACTCAAAGGTCATCAAGCATCATTTATATCTACAGTCCACCTCAGGTATACCCACTAAGCTTCTTCCACTTCATTATCCACCTCCAGAAAACCCATCAAGTTATTGTTTTGGGGGCAAAGATGGCAGCTTGCCCCAGGAAGCATTTTGCAATATAGCTGGATCCCATAGTGCATGTGTGTGTGTTTGGATCCATACATACACCCCCAAATCCATTTGGGCCTCTTCTCTAGAAAATGCTGGTCGTTTCGCTGCTGCCTCTGTGGATTTCTACAAGAACTGTAGCCTTACCCAAAACTGCTTTCTCCCCTTTTCCTCCCTGATTTCCTCTTAGTTAGTCTCATATTTGTGTTATGCAGGGCTTTTTTTTCACCTGGAATGCGGTGGAACAGAGTTCCAGAACCTCTTGAAAATGGTCATGTGGCTGGTGGCCCCGCCCCCTGATCTCCAGACAGAGGGGAGTTTAGATTGCCCTCCATGCCACTGGAGCAGCGCGGAGGGCAATCTAAACTCCCCTCTGTCTGGAGATCAGGGGGCGGGGCCCCCAGCCATGTGACCATTTTCGCCAAGGGTGATTTTAACATTTAAAAACTCCTCCCTTCTTCCAGCTGACCCAAAGTGATGTCATTGGCCCTGGGAGCATGCGTGCACTTTACGCACGCACATGTGGTGCCAGGGGCACCACCTCCCGCCAAGAGTTGCCCCCTGTGCTGGCAACCCACTGAGCTCTACCACCTCTTTTCCCAGAAAAAAAGCCCTGGTGCTATGCATGATTTTTGCTCCTTTGCCTTTTTATTTCTCTTTTAATTAAAAAAAAACCCTTTCTGATTGAATGTCTGGATGGTTCATTTCGAGAGTTCTCTGAAGGGAATAATCCCTGTAAACATAGGTGGAGAATTCTAGTTACCAGTCTCACTTGTCTCCTTTAAGCTAATTCCCCCAACTAATTAGGATACTGCCTATTTGAGTATCATATTGTGGCTCAGCTATATGGGAGCATTATATACATATATAAAATATTAAAAGCACGTAGTGGTGAAAAGGGATTAACTCTTCCCTTCCCTACTCTTTCCCCTTCTAGTAGGAAATGGTAGTGTGGTATTAGCACTGCTCTAAAGAAAAAGACACTAATAGCACTGGAGTGGGAGGTAATACTGCCTTCCTCCAGTAGCTGCCTTGCATTAAACAAACATCAGGAGAGCTGATATCTTCACTGTGTTGTTCCAGCAAGGCTAGCCCCTCCTGCTTTTTGAGGTAAAGAAACTAGATTGAAGAATGTCCATTTTATTCAGAGCCCTATTCTTGTAGTCTGTGTAGAAACAAATTGCAGGACACAGATGGTGGGGGTTTGTAACCACTACAGCCACTGGAGGCAGCTACTTGTGTGTAGGAAGGTATATAGGTTGAAGTACAGGTCTTATCTTGAGCCTTTTATATTTCATTAATAGAATGGCCACCTCTTTTTCTATACAATCAAGCTAGTATTTGAGACCCTTCCTCTCTTTGGTACATCCTGCATGCAACTGATTAGAAAGGACCTTACTCCAAATGGATCCAAGCTTCCAAACATTACCATGGCAATGTAGGAAAAACTGTATAGGGAGTAGCTTCTATATTTCTACAAACATCTAGCGATGTGGTAACATGGTCGAAGTCATATAACAAGAGCAGATGCATTTAACCACACTTTAACCACATTGTATCAGACTAATCTTTGGAAGAGCCAGATTCAAACTTACACAACGCTAAGAAATTCTTGAGCCAGTGTCACTTTCTCAACCTTGTCTATATCACAGTTATTTTGAAGGGAGTGCCACATACACTGCTTTGAACTCCCTGGAGGAAGGGCAGGATCAAATGGACTAAGATCAACCCCAATTCACATAAAAGCATTGTAAATGCTATTTAGTACTTTCATGTCAAAAGCTACATGCAGGGCTTTTTTCTGGAAAGAGAGGTGGTGGAACTCACGTTACCATACGCACGCACATATGAAATTACATCATCATACAGGCCGTGGCCGCCTTGGGAGCACTCCCGCGCTCCACAGGGGGCCCAAATTGGCCTGCAATGCACCGCTGCCATGTAGGACAGCACTCCTCTACCCAGCAGCAGGCCCATCCTGGCCGTTTCGGGCCCAAAATGGGCCCCAAAAGGCCAAAACAGGCCCTTAACCGTCTGGATCAGGTCCCAATTGGCATGGAGCAGGCCGCTGCCATGTAAGGGAACCCTCTGCACCTTGCAGCGGCCCGATCCTGGCCATTTTGGGCCCAAGTTAGGCTGAAATGGGCCTGAAATGGCTCAGATCGGGCCACTGCCACACAAGGGAATCCTCCCCCGCTCAGCAGTGACCCAATCCTGGCCATTTGGGGCCCAAACGGCCCCCAAAATTCTTAAAAATATCCAGTCATGAGGGTATTAAGAGGTGCCAGACACTGTTCCGGCTGGAAAAAAGCCCTGGTTACATGGAAGAGTTCCCCGGTGGGATCTGGGGCCTCGCAGGAGGGAAGACTGCATGGATGTTACCTCAGCTATTTATGAGAATACATGTTTTGATGGCCTTATAAATCAACTGATAGAGACTCTTGATTTCCTCACTATGCAAGAAGAACTTCAGTTTGGGACCATCTGCACATAGATAAGCACATAGATAAGTATTTTGAAAACGCATTAAACTCTTAAGCGTTCATGTAATTTTTACCGCTCTACATTCTCAAAACCAGCTGCTGATACCTTCTGAGGCAGGTTAGTGTGGGGGTGGCACATGCTTGGCCAGGAACACCTGCGGAGGTTATTCTTGTTGGAACAACAATATGATTTTGTTAGTTCTCTCTCACATTCTAAAATACTAAGCTTGAATCCATTTATCCACAAAGCCATTAAATGTTTGAAGGATATTTGAAAGCTTATGCAAAATACTTGCCTGCCGCCAACAATTTGCAAATACAAACTGTGCTCCAGCATCCATGCATGACTAGGCCAGGGAAGAGGGGCTGTCTCCTGCATACTTGGCATGCAAAAAATAATACAGCTTTCACCATCATATTGTAGGGGGGAAGCATGTACAACTTCTCTTCAAAATCTGGCAAGTGCGCAGCGTTAGGCAAACATTTATCCAAAGCAACCCCAAAGAAGAGTGCCTTCATCAGTTTGGTGTAGTGGTTAAGAGCAGCACGACTCTAATCTGGAGAACCGGGTTTGATTCCCCACTCCTCCACTTGAAGCCAGCTGGGTGACCTTGGGTCAGTTACAGCTCTCCAGAGCTCTCTCAGCCCCACCCACCTCATAGGGTGATTGTTGGGATAATAATAGCATACTTTGTTAACTACTCTGAGGGGGCGTTAAGTTGTCCTGAAACACGGTATATAAATAAAATATTATCACAGTCGAAACATCACTGATGGGTGTAAACTAGACTTATTCATGCAGTATGAATCCCTGCCCCCTCCAAAACACAAGGAATCAGAGCACAAAGTAAAGGCAGACACCTTTTCTGCAAAAGCCAGTGTCTCCACATTAAAAGATCTTTATTTTTGGACCATCTCTCATTGAACCACAGGATGGCAGTCACCACAGAAATCTGATACACTGTCCTAGGGAAAACATGCCTCAGAGATTCTGAATAAATAAAGCTACAAAGCCCAAGTTATGTACAAATATCTCAGGCAAAGATATCATGTTTACAAACCTATGTACAGTAAAACAAATGTAAACAGTCAATGCAGCAAAGGATACAAAGGAAAAGGGCTGACAAAATCCAAAACAGTGAGTGGTAAATCTGAGCCCCCTCCCCTCATAACCTGCCTTGGCTTTGTATCCCTTCTCCTTTCCCTTGCTCTTGGGCAATTCTCATTAATTAGGCCAAGTCCAATCCACTAGTTTCTTAAAATAGGTAAAGCCAGATGAACAGGATGAAGCTGACTGGACAAGAATTGCAAAACTGGGGGGAGAATTCTCCATTTTAAAAACTATCAGCTTTGGCAAAGAGACATAATTGCACAACACCTACATTTCTTGTACTCCATAGATCCGTAGAGGAGATGCAGTCACTCTTAAATGTTTTCCATGGCTCACATCCCAGCTCATCAGAATGGGTGCTGTGTCAGGTCCCAAGACCACTCAGGTACATTACTTTCACTGGGGGTGTGGAAGATCCATTCTGTACATACAAGTCCATACTGCATCCCAAGTGCCCCAGCTGACCAGGGAAGTCTAGGCCTTCCTCAAATGCTTTTGAACATGAATTGACTTATTCTGGGAATAAGCACACAGGGATCTTGTGTGCTTAAGTGCAAGGTTTGGAGGAAAGGAGAGCAATGTGGTGGGAGAGAGGGGTTGCTAAGGGACAAGCCAGCATCAATGCGGACCCATGTTAACAAGGTTACAAAATTGGAGGGGGGGGGGGCGCGAACAGAAGAGGGTGATTTAAGCAAGTGCAACTCCAGCATCCTGTAAGACAGAGAGACATCAGCGGTGACCACGTTAAAGAATGTCCACGATGAAAATCGAAGAAAATAGACTGTATTGACATAAGGAGTGCTGAACATGTGCTGGGATCTTCTCCGGGCAGCTTGTGAGTGCTGAAGCACCCACTCAGCTCCAGCAGGGGGCACTAACGGAAAAGTATTGCAAGCAGCTCTTGCCTTGTTCCTTCAAGAACCAATTTCAAGTCACAATGTGGCCTTGCACTGTTCATACACTCAGAGGGAGCATGCCCGGTGCTGATGATGGTCTGGAAGCTCCTAGACCTGGCGGTGGGCCTTGGTCAAAGCCATTGACTGCCCTGTAGAAAACCAGAGAAATCAGTCACCAAGAAGCAAACGGGTGAAACTTGCATCCCCAGTTACATTTTAGCACTGAGTACAAAACTGAACCCATCTCCAAAGGACTACCCCCTCACACAATATTGCAGTTCCCTCTGCCATGATAACAGCTAAAGGCAGACATGCTTATCAATGCACACAGCTGAAATGAGAGAATCCAAAAACTGTTAGTCGATCTGCTGTGAATCAATGACATAGCTCCAGGAATCCACGTGGCAGATCTTTCCATCTCTTCTTTGAAGACTTCAAGCCAGCAGAAAAGTTTCAAGCTTAGGAAGCTCAGCTCTTGGGCTGTCACAAGGAAACAGAATTACATGCTGATCCAGAGATCCTCCAAACACAGGGTTCTGGAAGTGGTTCCCATTATGACTCTAGCCTTACCACATAAAAAAATATTTTGATAACCTGTTGTAGTCCTCTAAAAATAGGACGCTGCCATGTAATAATTTACCCTTTACTTTGCATTCTGCCACGGCGCCACATGCACACACCAAACCCACCTGTTTCTACCACTGAGACTCCGATCCAATCTCCATTTAGCAGAGACTCTGACATAACTGATGAATTAACTGCTATGGCTATATAGAAAAGTAATACTCTCCCCTTCTGTTGCTACATCTTAGAACAAAAGCCAAGACAGACACCTAGAACTAAACAGATCAGGGAGAGAGATGTCTCATACTGGGGGAGGTAAACCATGGCGTAATACCACTAGTACTGAGGATGTTTATACTTCGTGATTCTAAAAGTCAGCATCTATAGTTTTAAGTCGGGAAGCTCAGTCACGGCTCCCATAGTAACTGAATTTGCTTTTAGTGCTTGCAGTCTTTGTCACTCCTAGGAGGGAGTAAAAAAGGGAACAGAGAAACTGGCTAACAGTAAACAGAAGAGATACAGCAAGAATGAATTGGGATTCATGGGGAAAGATCATGTGCTGAGAGAGAAGTCAAACTACATGAACATTACACACTGAACAGATCAAGTCAGGTCAACACAAACTGGCTGTCATCTTGGCATTTTGTTTTCTACTATCCAAATGAGCTAAGCCTATTTTTAAGAGAAGAGTCAGATGTCATACTGGGGATGGGAATCTGGGTTCAGGCATTTGCAGTATGATCACTACCACGCCCTCGATTCCTACAGAGCCTGAAATTTGATGACTTCCCAAATAAGACACAAATAACTGTGTCTTATGTTTTTTTTCTAGTTTGGTTTGATTCTAAGAATTCAGCTTGGCCAGGAAGTAAAGATACCATTTGGCTGTTGAAGTGAAATCCAAGGTATCAGCTCAAAAATTCTCCCAGTCACATGCCTGGTCATATGTTGGCTACAGTTTATTCCTGTCTACATTGCTGACACAAGATGCACCACAGTTATGACTGTTTAAGAACTGGACAGAGCAGAATCAATATGGAGAGCCTATCTTGGCCAACTGTTATGACCTTGGCTTCCAGGTCACCAACTCTATTGGATTCCTAGAGTAGCTGGGGTAGAGTGGAGAGAATAGACTGGGAATATCAACGAGTCTGATGCAACCAGCCTGCTCACCCCTTCTAAAACCTTTTGGAAAATGCGAGGCTAGGCACACAAGGGAGTGCTAGGTAACAGCTAAACGCTGGAATACATAACGTTGGTTCCTCAGTTTTCTTGGGAATTGGCCAGGGTTGGTGATCCATTACAGTCTCCTATCTGGCCTGCATCAATACAGGGATAGCAAACTTCTCTCTGCTCGAGAAGCTCACTTCATCCCACTCAAAAAGCAAAAGCACACCTATGTTCAAGCCACCCACTCCATGAGGCATGCCAGGAAGAAGACAGTCCAACAAAGAAGTGGCACTACTCCAGGGTTGACAATCTGTCATGTGGTCAACCAACTGATCTAGTCACATGGCAAAAATCAACTGAAAAGTACTGCACAAGGTTAGTATCTTAGCCCCATGCCCTCAATAGCCAAGACTCATCTCCAAGCACTGACCAAACACATCATGGCAAGCAGATGCAGTTACCCATGACATTTGCAGGGAATCTGACCTAGCAAAACAAAAGAGATGGAAACAATTCAAGTAAACATACCAGTAACAACAAACATCTTCGGAAGCCACAAAACTGAAAGCTACCAGTGAATTCTGGGAGACAAACAGAACTGATTCTTAAATACAACCCCTAAGCATACAGGGAAAATCTAAGTTCTACTGAATGTAATATTAGGATGGTAGCCATGTTGGTGTACGGTAGAAAGCAAGATTTGAGACCAGTGGCAAGATTTTCAGGGTATACGTTTTCAGGAGTAAGAGCTCCCTTCTTCAGATACCATAGAAGGGAGCTCTGACTCTCGAAAGCTTATACACTGAAAATCTTTTTGTTCCACTGGGTGCCACTGGATTCAAATCCTGCTGAACATAATATATAGAGCTGCAACAGCAAGGTTAGGGTTACTTACAATGTATCTAGTTTGCCATTTACAACTATATCTTGGGAACATGTTTAAAACAAAAGGCATTTTATTTCCTGCTTTACTAACAGCTAATAAACAGGATTGGGCCTTCAAATAAACATGAACGCAGAGACATGCTGGAACCAAAGCTAGTGATTCTTGAAGGACTGAGTAGCTGAATACAATATTATAAAAACAGTAGTGTTTAGAATTTTTTAAAAGTCATTAGTGATAAGCTAACAGAAGGTACAAAGCAGATCAAGCAATTCTCAGTTATAACCAAAGCATGCTCTACTGATGATGCTATTATTTTGAGACAGAACCAGGCATACTCTGGCTTGATCTGAACTACACTGAAAACAAGAAAAGTTGCTCAACTCAGCTGGGCAAGGAAGCCTAAAGAAGAGCTCAGAAAGGACTTCACACAAAGTAATCCTTGCTTGTCAATCTACCAGAGGTGTTCTTCTCCTTGAAGGAAATCAGCTTAGTGAACAAGCTTTCTCCAATCTAGTCTGTCTCCCCTTAAACTTCCTAGCTCCAACTATGAATTATGCTGGCTTTAGTGAACCTCATGTACACATATTATGTATACATAACACTTAACAAGTTTTCCTGTAATCCTCAGCAGGACAGTGCCCTTCCTACCACACTGATTTGGTGGGTCACCCAGTTCTACCACATATTGGAAAGCAAAACTGCGCAAAGTAACTAGCACATCAGCAGCAAAGCCAGCAGTACAGCAATGAGCAAGTTACCTCAGTCAGTCCCACCACCCAACCACAGGTTTTTCATAAGGCAGCAGCAGCAGACTGGGTCGGGTCCACAAGCATACGTGGCTGATTCAGCATCCAGCGACAAGTAGGGACAGGGAGAAGAGTACAGGGGCTAGAGAAAGAAAAAAAAGAGGGGAAGAGGAGAAGAAAGGGCATGCCTGAACTCACTTTCTGTGCCACAACAAGCTATAGCTCAGCCCCAGCCAGCATCATTAGAATGGAGGAAAAGGCAGCCAAAAAGCAAGAAGCCAATGGGTGCCCAAGTCTATGGAAATAGTTCATAGTTTGACAGAATGGGGGGAAAGGAGAAGAAAAGCAGCAGCAGCAACGGAAGGGGAACATTTTGCAAGAGCCACAGAATGTCAGGGCCGAGGGCAGAAATGAGAGGAAAAAGTGCCCGTTGATGTTGCCTGCACGCTTCTCGGTTGTTTAGATACCTCTAGTCTTTACTGCCCAAGAAGAATCTGTCTGCCTGTTTTTATGGTACATATGAAAAGCAGCTAGTTCTACCTTTAGACAACATTTTTAAAAGATAGCCTCTCATCATAGACTACACAAAGGCACAGAGATCACCTAACTGCTGCTTAGAAATGGCATACAGCTGTCTACTACTACAGTTCAATATTTTTTTACAGTGTGTATGCAGTTACTGCACACAATATAGAGGTCTTATCTGCATTAAATGGGATATAAACTGGCATTCGGGGACAGATAAATGAATAATAAGGATCAAATGAAGGGAGTCTGTTGGTTGCAGAAATACAAGCCAAGTGCACTATACTTGTTCAGGAACTGCATTGCTAAAGAAAAGGGCCGTGGCAGAGAGATCTAAAGGAGGAGTTTGGCTATTGCAAACAGAGGTAAAAGAAGTTAGGCAAATTGGGCTTACATACAATGGAGAATGGAGGGAAGGGATAACACAAAAAGCCTTGAATGGTTCTTGTGGATCAATTACACCTTACACAACACAACGCAGCCCAGGATGCAGACAGAGCAGGAAGCTGACTCATCAAGAATGATCCTATCCTAACTCATAATCTGCTTATTGTTCAGAGCGTGGCTCAAGATAGCAAATGTGGGCCTTAAGAAGCTTGTAGGATTTGACATCATGAACTACAAGCAGCAGTTCAATTGGAATTTCACTGCTGTAGTGCTTGGCTGCACATCAAGAACCAAGGGCAGACCTACACATGGGATCGTGGATCTGTAGACCATTTTAGTGTAGTGGTTAAAAGCAGCAGGACTTAACCTCGTTCTGAAGAACGAGGTTTGATTCCCTGCTCCTCCACTTGAAGCAGCCGACTGACTGACCTTGAATCAGTCAGAACTCTTTCAGAGCTCTCTGAGCCCCACCCACCTCACAAGGTGATCGTTGTGAAGATAATAATAACATAGTTTGTAAACTGCTCTGAGTGGGCATTAAATTGTCCTGAAGGGCAGTATATAAATTGAAAAAAAAATCCTATCTGGGTGCAAATCTTAGATACAAGCTTGGTCTACAAGCTATACAGAAAACACTATTCAGCCAGGCTCAAAGCCAGTCAGCGGAGCTTCTATGCAAGCTTGCCCCTGAATGACTCAAGAGTTGCACTATGCAAGGCACACTGTCTGGATCCAATGTTATTCACAAGGTTAGTGACCAAAGTGCAAGAAAGAGAAGGAACATGGCTGACTGCTCCAACTCCACTTACAGAACCTTACCAGCCCAGAAAACAGCATCTGCAACCACCCAGCCTAGCCAAACTTAGTCAAACATTCTATGAGAAGTTCATGGAGGAGAGAAATGACTGCTCTTTGGGTTTGACCAATGACAACTGAAGACACAGTTGTCCCTCACTGAAGGGGTCAGTCCCATTTTTATGTGTCAAGGGGATGGAGAATTAAAGCACTAAATGATGCAGTCCAGGCCTAGCAATTGTGACTGCACTATGCATTGCTTACTTTGAGGAAAGTGACCCTATTTGCCACCAATACTCCATGCCTCCTTAGCAGAATACTGCAAACACTACAAAGGACTCAGCACAATTTGTGTTGGTCTTCTACAGCAGCTCAGGTCATCATCCTAGAGACACAAACTTTTATATTTCCTGGCTTAGCAGAATACAAAAGGAAGAGCACCTCCTACAGGCCGCAACCTACATTCAAGGGCAAGATGCCTACAGGTTAAACAATGAAAGTTTCTGCCTATTAGAATGCAATTCTGTAATCCACCTCTTAGTTTCAAGGTCAGAGTAAACTTACGTTTTATCGTAAAATGTTGTATGTCCTGAATGACAGAACTTCATGCCATTGCTGTTGATCATGCTGCTGTTTATGTTCCCTGAAACATAAGATTTCCGCGATGCCTGGTCTTTTGCGAAGTTTCTGCAAGCAGCTAATTTGGATTCCAAGGCCTGAGAAAAGAGTGAAAGAAACACCTCTATATTAACTAGTCTTAATGAGGAATAAGGAAACTAGAATCAGCATTAGAAGTGTCAACACAATAAAAGTCTGAGCAAACTATCAGAGCCAGACTAATTGCAGTCAAGTATTGGCTGCCATTCACACCACACTCTCAACAAAAATTGCCAAGTTTTACAGCAGGCCATTAAGGAAAAATTGGTTTTCCAAATGCCTGGTCAGATCAGATTGTGCAACACAGAACACTGCAGCCAATCTTTTTCACTATCCCTCAGAACTTTTAGAACAGTAGCTGAAACAGCTCTTTGCACTCCTTCAACAAACAACTTGGGGAAAAAAACAGGGAACAGCTAGCAAAACAGCAGCCCTAGAGGAATTTCTTTAAAACATATGGTAAAAGAAAAGCCCTGCTGGATTGGACTAAAAGTCCATTTAGTCCAGTACTCCATTTTTCACAGTCACCACCCAGATGTCTCTGGGAAGCCCACAAGAAGGAAATGAATGCAAAAGTAACCCTCACACATCAATTCACAGAACCCATAATGAAGTAGTACATACTTTACCAAGCCTTCTTAATACATATGGGAGAGAACTGTCCTGATAAACAAATTCACAAAGATCCCTTCCGGTCCCACAAATATTTTCTGATGCAAAACCCTTTGAAAACTGCCCATTTGCCTTCATTTCTCAGTGCTATTTAGTATCACACTTATACCACTGAAACTTAGCATTATTGTTTACTGTCATATCAGATGAAAGCCATTTAGCTTCCAGCTCATACTAAGAATGTCCAATCATGTGATAGCATTTAGGGAGAGTGTTAGGCCATATTTCAACATATCTAAGTCAGAACTCTGAATAGTTCTTACCCCCACTTTTCTTAGGAGATCACCCACAATGTTGAGCGCAGATATCCTGGCAGATGGAGTGAGGGGACTGGTACCAAAACCATTGGGAATAGCTGCAAAACAAAACCAAGGGTGGGGGGAGAATCACGATAGTCACCGTGGATTGGATTCAGTGGAAGGTTCTGACAATTGCAGATCTTCCCTGCTTTCCCCTCCCCACAATAGTACTTTCTGACCCCAAGAAAGTTTAATACCAGAGCAGTGGAACCCATGAGAACTAAGAGCCAGGTGGATTTGGAAGCTGTAGTGAGGAGACGGAAGATCTCAAAACTGCTCCCTGCTCTGTAAATGGAGCTCTGCTGACAGAAGGGGCAGGAAAGACAATTTTGTCCCCTTCTCTCTCCTCATTGCAGCCTCCAGATCCTCCAGACTCATGGGGTAGTTTGGCCACTAAAGTCCTGTGACCCCAGGAATAAACTTTCTTGGGATTAGAAAGACTGCTGGGGGAAGTGAAGAAGATCTGTGATTCTTGCACTGAATCCAACCCATGTACTTTTTATATATGTAAATATCCCAGCACTCATGAGGAACTCACTTCTGAAGAACAGAAATGGAGACTACTCCAACTCTGATCCTATGCCCCAAGGGACAGCTGACACAGGGCCAAGCTACAAGTGACACCCGACACAGGCTGGACACTTGTCAGCTTCCCTCAAGTTTTGATGGGAAATGTAGGCATCCTGATCTTGCAGCTTGGCTCTCCGACTGCTGTCCAATGGACTTTTCAACTGTCACTTGTCCAACATTCCGCCAAGCTGCCTACATTTCCCATCAAAACTTGAGGGAAGCTGACAAGTGTCCAACCTGTGTCATTCGTCACTTGTAGTTTGGCCCATAGTAAGCCTCCAGGGTAGCTGTCCTCCAACTGAATTTTGAAGATAGCAGCAATGCATTTCTGTGCATAGCAACAGATCCAGCTTCTCTTCATAATAATTAGTTATCAAATCACCTTCTAGATAAAAGCCATTAGGCCATCTCAATAACATCTCTGCCTATACAAGCCAAGAGCAAGGCTATACAAAGCTGTCTTATACTATCAGTCCCCTGAATGTTTATCCCACATACTCTCAATCTCTACATTGTTATTATATGAGGTAAGATTTTGTAACAAGAACAACAGAGATAAAATGTGAACAAGCTACACAATGCACAAAATAGCAAGTATGACTCAAAAGTTCCCCCCAAGTCCTTCTCTGGTTAAAACTGGCACAGCATTTCAAGAGTATTACAGCTGAAACCACGCAAGAGCTTTTTGATTGCAGTACAACTGGGGTATAAATGTATAAGGCTCTTTCACAGCTTTCACAGCACACATGTGTTTGTTTAGTCTACCTTTTGGCGAAGGAAAGCTGTTCTCACAGCCTTTCCCAACAGGTGTTGCTGGCAGAGATAGAGAGGCCTGGACAGCTGAATCCATCTTCTCACAATCCAGAGTAGGAGAACTTGGGGCTGACTTCCGGGTTACTTCCTGTTGCCTTTCCCTCACTGCTAGTTCTTGTCTTAAGTCTGTAGGATTTGAAGAAAATATTGCAGACTTATCTCTTGACATCATATACAGAAATAACCAGAGCACCTGGAAATTCTCTACAATTCTCCCCTAAAACATGTACAAGACCAAATCCTAGAGCCAAATGAGACTTGTGCAGATCTATTTTACTCCCAACAATCTTCTATTCAATGAATTTTTTTAAACTTAGCACTTAAAAGGTAAAGGGTTGGTTTTGTGTACAAAGATTTGCAAAGGAACAATGGGATTAAGGTCTTTTTCTCAACTGTGTATGTTTATTTTATAACCTTTTTGCTGTGAAGAAGAGACATGATCTCTGCAGACACAAATTCACAGTTTTGAGAACTGTAAAACCAAGCATCTGTGATAATATCTTCTAGTTAGAAAAACTGCCCAATAATCTTACAGAAACCTCTGGAAGAGCATGACATTGTGAATGGATTAATGGAATTTGTTTACCAAAAAAATTAAGCATTGCATGAATATATGGCCTCATGCTACATAATTAAAAACAAATCCTTATTTCATGATGATAACCTTTGGACTATAATGTATCTTAAATAGAAAACTAGATAGATTTTTCCTCCAAAAACATTTTATTAAAAAAATCCAATTTAAATTTAAAAAATCCATTTTAATTTTTTTTTTTAAAAACACTGATTTGTATCTACCCTGCTTTGCAGCACTGACATCAAGAATGCCAAAGGAGCATATTCACACACGTTTTTCATCTGCTTACCTACCCTATGCAACACACTTGTTCTAAATGGCATCTTCCATTTACTTTGCAGAAAAGGAAAGTTTTTTCTGACATTCGCAAATAACTCAATTCTAAAACGCACATACAACCAGGATGTATGTTTCAACAAGGAGGCACAAAAAATACCAGAATAATATGATAGTTTTTTAGCATCATAATAGCGATTTCTTCTCAAGTACAGAAATCCTTCATTGGGAATATTATTGTTAATTATTTTAATCAATAATAATGTTATCTAGCATTTATAGAATGCATTCAAGGTATTTTACATACTTCATCCTGAGAGCCAGACTGGGAGGATTAGAAAGATTTATTTCTACCTCTCTCCCCTACGACCCAATCTCTTCCACACCGTACAAACCTTCACCAGCCTGCTTTAGAGAACAGTAGGTATATCTTGCTGTCCTCAGCTGTGTATGCCTGGATAACATGTTTTCCAGCTACATTTGCCCGACAAGCTACAACAAGAATACAGCATTTTGTAGTCTAATACCATAAATCTCCTCATTTCTGCAGCTCATTTCAAGAAGTGTTGCATAAATCTGGATTTCCCAATGAGAGCCGCAGAGGCACATATGACTTTCCAAATTATTTAAGCCTTTATTTCCATTTCAAATCCTATCTGTGCACTCATTCACAACATGTATGTGCTTCCACGCACCTTCTACCTGGGCATATCTGGCACAGACAGAAAGGACAATTCAGCCTCTGCTCTGGAGAATGATACCCACTATCTACAGCATCCCAAACAGAAGACTGCTTAGTCTTACTTTGAGAGTTATTCAAATAACTGTTCTTGCCATTTACACAAAACAATCACAAACACAAAAAGATTATGCATGCACTGGACATGGTTCATATTTGTATGAGGTCTTAAACATTCCCTGCAGTCAAGAATGAACTTGCAACCTTTAATCATTAAATTTCACATATCTTAAGCTAGCAAGCAGCTGTAAATCAAGCAGTACCTCTTGCTTCATCCTTCAGTCTTTGCACAGAAACTAGCAAAGATTCCTTGTCATCCAGCTCACTTTCCAAAAAGGCATTTCTTTCAATGGCCTGATTCAACCTTTGTTCAAAGTCTTCCAAGGAAACTATTGTGGCCCTAGAGACAAAAATCCAGAATATATAAATCTTCAGTACACAGTTGAAAGTTAGAAAAGCAGCAAAGCTAATATTTGACAATGAGATGGTACACTTGAGAAGATACTATAGAAGCAAGTGCGGTAATCCACTCAAATAAGCAAATCTAAAATCTAGGGACAAAAACAAAATGGAAAAGCATAACTCCATTCTTGGAATATGCATGAATTCACATGGGTCCAAAACTAAACAGGAAGTTAGCCTCTTGCCAAAATAAACAATTCCTGCCAAGTAAATAGTCAGACCTACTTCTCAAGGCAACAAATCAAACATACATAGATATGTATTTTTGTACATATTTGGCAAGTAAGCCCAGTGCCTGAGAGACACTTATATCTAGGAGAGATGTACCAAAGTAGGCTACTAAATTTAGATGTTGCCTTGTTTCTGTGGACTCTATCAGAGCAAAAATGGCCAATTATTTTTCTACAGAAAATTCTCTAGGCCAGTCTACATCCCAGGGGAAAATCAGTCCAATGCTAGCCACAGGCTATTCAAAAGGAGGCCAAGATATATTTACTAAAGAGTGCAGGCTGTGACTGAATTAAAGGGAAAATTCTGGTTTTAGTTTTATTTGTTAAAAACATTTTTATGTCACCTTTCCACCTAACTCAGGGTCCACAAGGCAGCAAACATATCAAACGTTCAAACAACATTTAATGCACAAATATACAGATAATATTTAAAACAAATAAATAAAGCAAACACATAGGCACAGAAACAGAGAGGAGAGCTAAAAAGAAGTTTGGGGGGGAGGTGCCAAACAAAACAAAAATATGCATTAACTGGCGAAGATAATGTTAGAGACAGACAAATCTTCCTGGGAAGAGGATTCCAACATTTTGGAGCCACAACAAAGGAGGCCCTTTCTCAGGATGCCACCTGTCTAGCCTCAGATGTCGGAGGGCACCTGAAACAGCTCCTCTGAAGATGACCAGAGTGGTCAGGTAGTTCATACAGGAGCAAGTGGTCCTTAAGGATGCCTGCCCCAAACCATATATGGCCTTAATGGTCAATAATACCAACTTCTTGAACTGGGTTTGGAAGCAAATGGGGAGCCAGTGTAAATGGAACATGACTGGAGTGATACAGTCCCTCTGACCCACTGCAGTAAATGGCTGCAGCATTCTGTACCATCTGTAACTTTCAATCTTTAAGGGCAGCCCCACAGAGCACAATGCAGTAGTCTAATATAGATGTTACCAGGGCATACACCATAGTGGCAAACTCTTTTGTGCCCAGGAATAACACTGGGGGATGACAGAAACACCAACAAAATTTGTTTATATTTTTTGCTGAATTGTGAAGTTACCAAGTGAATACCAAGTTGCTGTTTGTAGTGTAGAGTGCTTTAGAAGCTACCAGAAACACCAGCTGAGTAGCAAGACAGCATCTAGGGAACTATTTGCCACAGGCAGAAAACAGATTATCCAGCTACCACCAACATTAAGTTCATTACCTCTTAGCACGTTCAAGGTCATCATTGGCTTGCTCTAGTTCTCTTACATATTTATGCAACTGGTCTTTAATTGCCCGGGTCTGACTCAGGTCATCCTCCAACAAGGATACTTGCTTGTAGCTCTGTGCGTACTGGTGCTCCAGCTTCTCCTGAAAGCACAATAATTAATGAAAACAGTCCCTATGAAACCAGATCAAGCAACTTCAAGGCATTCCTTCCTTCCCATACACCATTCTAGCCAAGTGAAGGAAAAAAAGTCATAGAGAAGAAATCTGCTACATTTGTGAATTGCAAATTCAAACATCCTTTGAGAGGGTCAGGTACAAAAAACACATATTGCCATGGCTAAGCTTCAGTGATGCAGCAGACACTGTGTCCAAGCCCACATCTCATATAACCGTCAAACTATTTTACCTCCATTGTCCAGTTATTGGCTGCTAACCAAGAAGCAGTTATTTTCCTATATAGTTTAAGACAGTCTACAGAATGACCAAAGGCCATAAAAACAAACATACTATGTATGCATGCACACACACACACACACACACACACACACACACACAAACAAACAAACAAACAAACAAACAAACAAACAAACAAACAAACAGAGTTATATAGCTCTCCAACAAAAGCAAGACTACATTAGTCAACTGCCAGCAAAAAACAATATATTCCAATATTAGCAAAATGCCCCTTCATTAAGAAGACAGCTGACAAAGAACAATCTTACAAGTCTTTAAAAAGGCCAGCTATGTTGGTGCTTTCCATAGTGCTTCTGCCAACCCATTCCAAAACACAAAGTCCTGGGGAAGTGCTGAGGAAGAGGGCATCAGACCAATTAGTAGTAATAATAATAATTGCACTTATATACTGCTCTTCTAGACATATTAGTGCCTCAGCCAAATCACTTAACCACTCTGCTACAGCAGCTCTCAATAAGGACCCCTTCCTTTTTGTACTCTAATTGTTCGGAACCTCTGGTATCTGAACTCTATCCAAGCCTGCTTTGAGAGTATTTACTCTCAAAGTATCTAGCAAAAGCATCACAACACTGGGCTGAGTCATGCAGCTCCACTAGAGGCACGGACTTGTTAACAGACATATTAAACAATTGGATTGGGTGATATTCTGAGGATGCACTACAGTGTTACTACAGAGATACCCAGGAAAAATGTACCTCTGGACTATCGCTCTGTAGGAGGGAAGGGCTTGCCATTCTACAAAGACATTAAGGACCAAAACAAGTATGATGTTGTTAGTTTCTGGTGAGTAGCTATGGTTATTTGTAGAAGCAAGATTCAGGTCCAGTAGCACCATAAGACCAACTAGATTTCCAGGGCATGAGATCTTGAGAATCAGAGCTCCCTTTGTCAGATACAAGGAGTAGAAAAAGGACGAGGTTCTTATAATTCAGGCAGAGGGCAGGAGGGGTATTGTAAATTAGAGCGTCAGGAAGCTAGCTCTAACACATGGTGTAATTGGCTTTATAGGGCATGGGTGCAAAGTGCAGAAAATTAGCTTTTATAATGCAAGAAAAATCCTGTCCCAGTTCAACCTGCGCAATCCATGATCCAATCCTCCTACCATCTTTCAATGGGAACAGCATCCACAGTGTCCTGCAATTTTGAGTGAGGCTGCTGAGCAGGGGGAGAGGAAGTTAAACCCTTCACCCCACCATGTAATTTCACCAACTGGAACCACCTTCAGCCCCCTGCACTGTTATTAGCCCTGGAAATGGAAAAAGAGAAGTAATCTGTCTTTCTCCCCTTTCTGAGCTAACAATAGTGCAGGAGACCAATCCTGAATGGTGAAACTACATAGGGTAGGAATGGCTAAGCCTCTCCCCTGTGGTCCTAGTCTGACCTGAGGCCACGAGTAATTGCCTATTTCACTTTTTTAAAATTCTGGGAAGATTCACTCACAGACCTTCCAGCATCTTGCAAGGTCTTGTCATATTTTCAACAGTAAACTAGTAACTGAGAAATTATTATGTCAGCGTAGCAGAAGTCAAATTACTCTACCCTTGAACTCAGGCTTATAACCCCATAACCAGGGCACAGAAAAGAGCTCTAAGGTAAGATGTACTAAGAAAACTAAATTATCACAGGGAAAGCCATTAGAATTTTCAAATATTCACTGCCAAGGTTTGGACTAAACACAGCACACTCAAAAGATCCAAAGCCCCAAATCTTTCGCCGACACTCATGCTGTCCTGCAAACTTATGTCCTTACTTCACATCTATTCTCAACAGCAATATTACCTTTAACGTTTCCACTTCCTGCTTCAGTCTTTGGTTGTCTGCTTGCAAGTCCCGATTTCTCTGTTCAGCTTGCACCAGCTGGGCTTCCAATTCTGCTTCCAGTTCTCTGCTGCCCTCCTGGAATTCAGCCAGCTCTTCACGTGCCTCCTGGAAACTATATGAGGAATGTTACTCCAGACCAGCCAAGTTCTTAACTTGTCAGCTTTAACCATGGCCAGTCTCCCACCACTCTGCTGTCCGAAAGCATTTATTGCTACACCAATTACATGTAGATTTTCATGAGAATTTAATATCTGTAAAAACATACTGATATGATTGTTTGCATTATCTTATAGACAGCTCCTGTATAAGGCCAGTATCGAATTTTTCCAAGCATGTATGACCCTATGTTCTCCTGAATTTTTAAGCTGGTTTTGATACAATTTACCGCAATACTCTTATTTAGTCCACTAATAAGGCTGAGAGATAACAGTACTGCACTATAGTAGTTCAATTCCTGTCAGGCATCCCTCAAACATGGTGATGGGGAGGCAGCTGCTCTACACTGCAGAGTGCCTCATGGCTCTACCTTGTCCTCCATGCCATTTAACATCTGCCTAAAATTGCTGAGATTGGTTTTCTAGATATTTGGGGTGAGGTGTTACTTTTTATCATATTTGGACTCTAGTCACTGACTGGCTGAACAAATAGTCTCTCATACCTGTAATCCACCCTGCCCCACCGCATTATTCTGTTTTCCTGGAAATCTTGGCTGTTAGTTTCAGATTTTATCATCACCCTTTGTAATTCATTTGCTGACTGACTAAATAGTTTTTATCATATCGGTAATCCACCTTGCATCTCAATGAGAAAGGGGGATTATAAATTAAGCTAATAATAACAACAACTATTCTACTTTTCAACCACGCCATGTGAGTTGGTGGATGCCATAAACAGGCTTAGGTTTAATGTCGGATTTAATAAGGGTGAAAAAGTGGCATCTAACCTACATGGAATTATCTCCAAGCCAGGAGGGGAGACTAACTGAAGCTTTATTCAGATACCACAGAAAGTGGCCCTCAATTCGTTTCCAAGCACAATTCAAAGTGCTGATCTTAACCTTTAAAATCTTACGCAGCCACTGTTGAGTTGGTCTTAGGGATAAGTCCTTTCATATGAATCCTCCTGAAGTCATCTGAGAAGCCCTTATTCAGAAAACCAGGCAGGGCTGGTATCAACGTATCCTCTGGTGGGGCAGTAGCCAGGGCCCACGGCTTCTGGCAGGGCCCACTGCTAACCTCCAAATATGCTGTTTCCCTGCCTACTCACTTATGAGTGCTCTGCCATTCATGTCCCAAGCTGCACACACTGCCCAGTGCCATCAGAGAAAGGACTGAGGGCAGTGCAGATGTCTGTGAGCATGGGCAGTGGGAGGGCTTGTGAGCAGGGCATGAAAAGGATGCAGCACAGGCAGGTAATGAGACACATGGGTGAGTGGGTATGAAAGGCTGTCTGGTAAGTCTCTGCCTAGGGCCCCCTCAAAATCTGGAATCAGCCCTGGAACCAGGACAGCAAGAGGCATAAGCTTTTCTATAGCAACACTCTCTCTAAAAATGCCAGTTAGGCTAGTTTGAGTTTCATGTTTAGAGGACTGCCAAATTTGTTTCTGTGAAGGAAAGGTAGGCTTTGTTAATTAACACAAGCAAATGTATGTTTGGATGTTATCTGAAATCTTTCAAATAGGGTTTTCCTATTCTGTGCTGCTGCTAATTTGTAGCTTATGAAATTGTGTATTTTAAAAATCAATGTAATTGTTGTATTATAATACGTTAATTAGCTTGGGGGCTCCTTAGAACCATGCTGGCAGAATATAAATTTTAAAATAATTTTAAAATGATCATGCAAGATCATTTAATCAAGAAAATTCAGATATAATTTCATGCATTGAAGTAACCAGGAGACATACAAGTTTACAGGCTTGTTCATTCTATCACCTGGACCTGCTCATTCTTTCTGTAAGGGTTTCATCATATGACAACCTTAGTTTGATCCTGTGGTAGGTTAAAAGCAGTACTGCATGGTATGGCATAGGGTCTATCATTCAAAAGTGAAAAATTCTACAGAGCGCACCTAAAGTCAGTCTTTGGATCTCAGTATCTTTCATAATTTGTATCTTCAGAGAGGTTTCTCAATGCACAGATCTCTCCATTTTTAGAACAGTATTAATAATAAACACACAGATCTACTATTCAGATTTTTGTGCACAGCACTGTAATATCTATGTGCTTTCCTCCAAAAGGAACAAATAGCAGCTCCAGAGGAAAGAAAAGATCTGAACCAAATATATATATATATATATATATATATATATATATACCCTTCCCCAGTTCTAAATCCTATTCTCCCCACCTCCTAAGTGCTAATAAGAGTTTGAAAAAAATACAAGGGGGTTTATTCATCCCTAGATATGTTAGGCCCTTAGAAGAAAGAATGGCTGGGCTTTGAACATTCATATCTCACAATATGTTAACCACTTGGATATGACTGCAGCAAATATTTATTTGTGGATCCTGAAAAACATTAGGGTGCTAAAAAAAAAAGCACACTTTGCTTATCTTTGTTGCTTTTTAAGCAACTCTGCTCTGGACAAACTGCAGAACAGAAGCCATACAAAAGGAACATTACCAGTCAGGACAATGAAGCTACTATCTGGTCTCTAAGGGGGTGTGCTTTCTGGTGACACATAACAGCTGCCTTTGTCTTTCACTTCACATCAGGCATACTCTGCATTCAAACAGAAGACTGAATTAATTCGGATCATGTATTTACTGGGTTGCACTCACACAAAATAAAGAGGGAGGGACTGAGATGGCAATTTAATCAGTGATAAGATACACTTAGTCAGAAAGTCCTACAACTCATAAGCTAGGAGTGACCTTCTTCATCAAAATTAGCCAGCCCTACACTTAAACTGTATTTAAAGTTCAGTTTAACTAAAACTTTGAAGAGGCACTTCAAAGTAAATTAGATACAGTATTAATCCATCAACGAGACATGAGACTGAATCTGCCAAGGGTAGCAAGCAACAGCATTCTTGAGAGGATAAAGGACCCCATTGTTTGTAAAGGCAGATTTCAAATAGCAAAAGAGCACTCCCAGACAAAGACAGTTCCTGCTTCCCAGAGCATAGAGCTTACAGCTATGCTAGAGACACGTGGCTTCCAAAGGCAGAATTCCTGCTTTTGCAAAAAGATTCTGAAAATTTAAAAAAAATTTAAAGAAAGCAACTTCAACGCATCTTTCAAAGTGAAATTTACTATATGCCTCTACAAGACTGAACTGTCATAGAGACCCATACCTTTGCTTGTACTTCAAAGAAAGCTCCTTCCAGTATGCAGTTTCTTCCTCTGGACTTGAAAACTCTGGGATTTCTCCACAGTCCATGATCAGGGGAAACTGCAAAACAGATCACAGACCATGTAAGGCCACAAAGCTTAAGAGAATGTTCAAGACATCTTGTGCTGGACAAATCACACAGCAGCTTTCCAAAGTTAAGCTCAAGTGTAAGGCAAGTATGATATACACCTCACTTTGCATCACCAGAAAAGATTAATATGACACACTGGCATGTTATAATTGGCAATGAAAAAGCAACCAGACAAGGTTTTCAAAACTAATTTGGAACAAGACCTGAAAAAACTTCAGAAGATACTCCATTATATTTTGGGCTCATCACCATAAGTTATCTGCTTTAAATGTTTTAAAAAGCGAGGCTTAACTCTGGAACGTACAAAAGAGTTAACAATATCAAGACAAATCTGGCTAAGGGATATGCAAACTGATGTTCCACATTTCCCACAGTCCTGAAGCTTTCTAGCCAAAGGCACAGGTACCTAAACACATCAAACACTCACAAGGTTATCATTAGTAAATGTTAAATTCTGGTCCTATTTTAGGCCAGCAACAGTTTGGTTTGCTCTGCAAGAAATGAAAAGGTTGCACATCCAGTTAACTTAGTTTCATGTTTTGAATGGGTGGGTAGAAGGTCACTGGGGAGTAGCCCTCCTCCAGTGCTGCTGTAATCACTTCTTTATCCCTCCTTTTAAAGCTACTAGAACAGCTTCTCTGTAATGCATACACACGCACAGCCCTTTACAGCAGGTAGGTGGGTAGCGAAATGACAGCACTAACACCATTTCCCATCTGCCTCCTTCATGCATGCACACATGCATGCTTGCTCTGTATGGGAAAGGAGCATGTTAACAACTTTTTCCCTTTTACCAAAGTTGCTATTTGCCTCTTCCAGGGAAAACAGGGCACACCATTTTTCCTCTACAGCACAAGTTACAATTTGAGTTTGCTTTCAGAAAACAGCAGAGAAAAGGTTTCCCCACCCATGTACTGCCCACCTGCTTTGAAACTAATTTTTTACAAGCCACCATTTGTGACTGGCTCTACCCTCTTGAGCTACCACTTTGTGAGTCCAGGCATTTGGCAAAAGAACTGAAGTAGCTTCCATAATCAAAGTCTGCCCCAGCCCTGTTTTAAAAATGCCCTCACCACAAAGATGCAGCCACATCAAGCAATCAGAATAAGCAACTGTGTTAGCATCAGGGCTGCTTTACTACAAACTGTATTTAATTTCCAAACTGGGAGGGCACTTCTTCCACCCAACGCCACACTTTACAGGAATAAAGGACTTGCCACTGCCTTGAAGAGAACAAATATGCATTTGTTCACTGCCCACACATGAACAAATGCTAATTTTAGCTGAAGTTTACTGTCAGTTTTTGAGAACAGCCCCTTCTTTTCATTCAGGCATCCCACACCTCTGACCCACTCATTCTGAGATGTTCATTTAGATCACACCTGATTCTGTACTGAAAATGGCAAAGAAAAAAATGTGAAAATCTTTACTGGAGAACAGTACTTGAGGAATATGAGCATTATCATTTTTTCTATTCCTCCATGTCCCCACCCCACCCTCCACCAAGTGGTCACTGGATTGGATCATCCCTAACACAAACAATCCAATATAAATCTGCACTAGGGTACAGAGTTTCATTCTCCTTTTTGCATATAAATGAAAGAGTATTGCAAAGTAACTCACAGAGGTGGACCGAGTTGTTAAGTGGCATCTTTAGACATGGCAGACCCCACTTTCCTATTCTGGTAACAATATCAATGCTAAGCACCAAAATATTGTTTGAAACAGTTGTATCATTCCAGGAGTGGATACCCAGGTTTTTCGACGATACAGTCTGTTTTTCCCGTAAAGAATTATCTTGCACTTACAATTTACTGTTAAAACACCAAACTGGCACCACAAGAAGCTCCACATATTAAGGTGCAATGTTAGGTTGCTCTTTGTAGCAATGAAACTTGGGGGCAGGGCAGGGGGAGAGAATGATAGCCAGTCTGACTCATATGCCCTAGAAGGAAGACTGATGGGGGCTTGCCCACATTCAACTAAGAAGGTAGAGATTATAAAATAACAGTACATCGCAATGTTAAGCAAAAAATGAATTAGCAGGGATCACAGAAAAAGGATTCTGAAAGCAATAATCCTCTCCCCTTCAGAAAACCAGAATCTAAGCAGCAGTCTTGTAAATCAATTCTAGCCCTCAGTACGGCAAAAACTCAGACAAAGGCAATAGAAGCATAAGAGCATGTGAAACAGACATAAGCAGAACACCCAAAAATAAAATAACTCATTGGTGCTACCTAGAAAATAAAAAAGAAATAGAAATTAAGGCCTTCAGCAGGTGCTTTATAGAACATCAAAGCAAACCTTTATCAATTAAAAGGACTCATCAACTAACACAACTGGGAGTTTTAGCTGACTAGTATATCAGACTATGTTCCATTTCTTTTCTCTAGCAAGAAACACTAAGCCAAAGATGGCACAAGAGCCATACCTCAACAGGGCCTGGATACAGCAGAAAAATAATCTTTTTCTTTCCACATCATCCTTGGCATTACTTGGTGTTAGAGATGGGCACGAACCATGCGGTTCATGGTTCGTCGCATTTCACGAACCACAAACTTTCATGAACCTGCCCCAGTTCACAAACCGGTTCATTTGGTTTGTGAAAATGTCACATCCAGGTCAGCAAATCGTTACTTCCAGGCCAGCAGAATGTCACTTCCTGGCCAGTAGAAGGTCTGCAGGAAGTCCATCCCCTGTTGCCTAGGAAACTGACTTATCAGTGCCAGGCTGTCTGCAGTGACAAACCAAAAAACAAACGAAATGAACTATCATAAAGTTCGTGGTGGTTCGTCAGAAATGGGCTCTGATGAACCGCTGGTTCGCGAACCGCAAACTGGCCCGATTCGTCACAAACTTTGGTTCGTATTTCGGTTCGTACCTCTCTCTACTTGGTGTTACTTCCTTATGTACATTTTTAAAAATCCTGGGCTTTCCAACTCATAGCTTACACATCAGCAGCACTCACACTCTTGCAATATATAGAGCTCGGAATAGGGAATCCTCAACTGGCAGCTCGTCTCTCCTATGTTTCATATAATGAGCTATTATAGCACAGTGGCAAAGGGCCAAACTGAAAAACGTATGCAAGTCCACCACCAATATTTTCAGCCATAAATCAAACAGTCAGTAGTAGCAACAAATTAAGTGATTACAGAAAATGGAAGACTGGAAGCATCATAAAGGACCTAAAAGTTGCTTGCTTCTAGGAATCCCCAAAGCTAGTTTCATCTCATGCTATTATTTACTTTATTATTATCTCATGTTATTATTTATTTTATCATAGCCTGTCTTTCTCAGATCCTTAAGCGCCCTCTGAGACATAGTTAACACTCCTGCACTAATATGTCCTTTAAGGAAGGCCAACAAGCAACTAATATTTAAGATCTATTTGGGGCAGGCTTAGTTCACACAACCAGAACAGGTTAAAGTGTTCAGACACAGTACATCTGGCATTTCTGGAGTGGAGCTGTGACTGGAGATTTGGATGAGGGGGAAGCCTGGGGAATGTTATTGCTCAGTTAGATTCAAGTTCAAGATACCATCCATTGAACACCTAGTTTATTACCTTGAAATAAATGTGCACTTGAGACAATTTGCAATTCAGGCAGTCTCCTGTTTAAGACTTATGTACTTGCCACAGGAATGTTAAGTAACTTCCTATTGGGTAAAATGGCAATGTAAAATTTAATTTTATATTTTATATTTTTGGTGTCTCTTCAAGGAAGGACATTGTTCTGTAAAACTAATCCCATCAATTATTCTTTCTGCACAAACTTGTTTCCCTAGTAATTATTATTTGTTATAAACCTAGAATTCTTATTGGGCAAATTTTCTTTACATGTTCTACTCAGCCTTGTGAGCGCTGCTTTTCCTTTCATTGGAGCAGGTAATAAAACCAAATCAAGAGTGATTTCCTCAGTTAGATCCAAGTTCCAAATACTGTATCTTGGTTACCATCTTGTATCAGGATTTTCTGTTCTCATGTGGGATTTTAATTTATTCTCCTAGGACCTGCAATGTTGCTATTCCCTTTTCTGGTCATATTGGGCAGCAAATACCAGTGAAGGATGATTGGTGGTTTCAGGGTTTTTTTTACCATATTCTTAGACTGCCTTTTCTCCATAAAACTCCAGGTGTCATACACATGACACACCTACCTCTGTTTTAACCCTCACAACAACCCAGTGAGGTAGATTGAGTGTACGTGATTGGCCCCAAACCACTCAGTGAGTTTGCTGACAGACTGAGAGAAGGGTAAATGAATCTGGATCTCCCTTTTCCACATTCAGTACTCCAAACACTACTTCACACCCATGTCAGTTTCTTCCTTTCTTTTATGAAAACTGGTATTTTTAAAAACATGGAGGTCTTTCAGTCTGTAATCTCTCTGCAGCCCTTAGTGTTCTGCAGACTCCAGGGCAGTATCTGAGAAGCATAAATAATGATCCTCTAGATATGCTAACATCCTCTCCCACCTAGCTGCCATAAATCTGTGGTTCACCAAGATTCTGATTCTCCCATCCTGCAGCACACTGCAATACTGTTGCTAGGGGGCCCTTCTCCCCCAGGAAAAGCAGGAAGGAAAAGCAGTGTGTTCAATGGGTGCAAATAGCATTTATTGTGTATAGAGGGCATTACAATCAAACACAAAGAACATAAAACATAAATTTTAAATGACATTGCTAAAATAACCAGATCTATAAATAGTCATCATTTAAAAACATTTGTCCCTTCAGAAACAGGCTTTTGCTCATATTTGCTTGGCTGCCAAAGCAAACAATGCTGCTATGTATGACATGAGTAAGTCAGTATCCAAAAAAAGAAAAATCAGTTTCTCTGTTTCTGAGGAAGAGTCTGAGCCCTTCAAAAATATTGCAAGAAATTTGGTTTTATGCTGTGTGTAAACAGAAAGACAGAATATAACGGCATAAATTCTCCAGAACTGGAGTTCTACATATACAAAAATGTGAAGTAAAGGGTTTTGGGAATAGTTACTATCAAGCAAACCTGTTGGCCTGAAACTGAACAGATGTAAAGGCTTTCCTGAAATTATGAAGGATAATACTGGTTTGATGGGAGGCTCTGACGTGGTCTCTTTTAAACAATTTAAACCAGAGTGAAAATCTGGAGCTTTACTTTCAGGCTAATGAACTTCATAACCTATAACCATTGTATTCTCCAATATACCTTGACCTACTTATAGAAACCCCTTAAACAAGGAAAAATTCCCATGACATGTATGCGGCAGAATATGCAAGTCTATTGTTACCTCTGACCTTATTAAAAGTAATGAGGAAAAGAAAGCTTCAGTTCATCAGCTTACTCTATCTCTCTATAGATATTTCAGTTCCAGTGAAAGCTTCAGTTCATCAGCTTACTCTATATATGCTATTTCCTCATTTAAAAAAAAATGAATAGATTCCAGACATAAATAGGAAGGCACGTGTTTCCTAAGTGATGCAAGTTTATGAAGTCACTGTTCACATATCCTCAGAGCTACTGTGCACACTCTCCACTCTCCTCCACCAGAAGTGAGTCAGTCACTCCCTCCCCTTTGCTCCAATTATTTCCGAGTTACAAGCCTACTGAGCAAAACTCTGAACTTCTTATTACAAAGTTTTTCACTTGAGAAGGTACTTTGAATCCATACAGAGGGCAAAACTACACTTTTACACAGAACTCCCAACCATTTTTTTCTAAATGAAAAGTTGCTGGAGGCTGCAACCATGAGTGGAGAAAAGGCTGGATACACAACACAGGGTGGTTAATTCTTTCCATGCTGGTGTTTTTCTTTCAAAGCCACCTTCTCATCCCATTGCTCCCCCCAAACAGAAAAAGATACATATTCTAGTATCTCCCCAACCCCAGAAAAGCAGCTTGATGGTAGTGTAGAGGATAAATTACCAGCCAGGAAAGAGCACCTGTTCTCAGGAGCCCCTTTTCTACTCCTCTTCTTATGTTATATTCTTCACTGCGACATCCAACCACTCCTTTCATTTTAAAAAGTTAGGAACTATTAGACAAAATGTCTCATATCATATAGAGGGAATATGAAGCAACTAAACACAAGCCACTTGTATACAGCCCTGTAGAAGTTATATGTGTACGTTCACAGCAAATCGGGGGCTTAAAAACATATCAAGGGAAATAGCACTCCATGAAGTGCAACAAGAACTGCAGTAGCTATATGTTTCACTAAGTATCTTCCCCAAATGATCAGTTAAAAGGTCTTTCTAACCTTCTTCAAATAATCATATGAAAATGTAGAGAAAAACCTCTTCAGGTTCACCCAACTATATATTTTCAATGAATTCATCTCCCAAGTCTATCAGAAGTTAAATACTTTAAGGAAGAATCCACAGCTTGAAGTTTCCATACTATAATATTTGTGATGCAAAATAGTATTCTTACAGCAACTTGATAGTCTCATCACAACATGTAACATCTATACCCGTACCTGCCACTTCCATGAACTGAGTAATAGGAAAATATTTTGAGTGACTCATGGGAATTTAGTGCACTGACATCATCAGTATATTTGTGTATCTTAGCAACCACCTGACAGCAAATGTCTCACAGCCGTTTCCCTTTACCCAAACATGGCTGGCAGTTAAAAGGATTAGACAGAAAAAATCAACATGGCAAAGGAGTTATTACAGCATGGTTATTATTTATACAGCAGCATAAATATGCAAGGCACATTTCAGAACAAAACTAAAAAAGAAAATCACTGCCTCAAGAAGCTATCTAAAGGTTGACATGGGGGAATCTACAAAAGGCAGAGGAAATACAGAGGCAAGATTGATGGTGGAAAGTGCCATCAAGTTATATTTGACTTATGGTGACCCCTGCTGTGGTCTTCAAGGCAGAGACTAATGGGGGTGGTTTGCCACTGCTACCTCTGCAACTCTGCTCTTCTTTAGCAGTCTACCACCCAATTACCAACCAAGGCTGGCCCTGCTTAGCTTCTCAGATCTGACAAGATCAGGCTTACCTGAACTATCCATGTCAGGCAGAAGCAGGAGTAACAGGGGAAAATATACATTCATCTGAATGTACTTAAGCTTAGTTTCAGTAAGGACTAGGCATGCCCCTTTACACATTTAAAATGTGTATGGAGCAGGGCTAATTTGTACAGTAAAAGGTGCATGCAGATGAAAGGAGCTGAAACACACTTTCTCCCTTTATCTTCCTGTTCTCAGACCACAGCAGGCTTTTCCCCACAGCAGCAGTGTCCCAATGCTGGAGGTGAGTCAGACCAGGGAAGAGAACTGCACAAAACAATAGAGTGCAACAAGGGAACGAAAGCAAGATGCCGTTTCCCTCATCCATTTGTACTTTTAAGAAAAGTAAAAGTTGAGCCACTCGTTTCTTACATGAAGAAGACCGAAACACAAACGTACATGGCTGCCCCATTATATCTATTTGCCCTTTAAGAGGATAAAACTAACAGGCTTACAGGATACTGGTTTAAAATAAATTCACCCCACCACTACAATTGAAAAGGAAATGGTATTCTCTCTCTTGTTCTAGAGTTGCTGCACCATACTACAATTCATAGATGTAGTCCATGGAGATAATTTCCTCAAAAAGAGGTCACTACAGGAGATTGCCTGGAATTACTACATGTAAGGAGGCCCCTGTGATGGAAGGAATGCAAGAACTACAAACGTATGCACTTATCTGTAATGGACCAGGGGGGAGGGGGGGTTGTAATGCCTACATTCTCGAAGAACGGCTTGAAGTTACCAGTAACCCTTACCTAGGATGGCTACAGGGTTGTCATGAAATCAGCAGACAGATGTACTAGCAACAGAGTTAGTTGAGAGACCTGGAGAGCGAAATGGAGCAGCTAAACAGGCTGCCCCATCTTAAGCACAACGCGGGCACAACAAGCAAGCTCTTCATGCTTGCGTGAAGCAAAAGGCAAAGCCGGAGGCAACCTGCATTTCATTCCTCGAGCCGGCGGGGGGAGGGGAGGCCAGGCAGGCGGGGCCGTTCGTCGATCACTGGCTGGATCGGATGGCAGATAGGCCCGAGGCAAGGACACGGCCTGAGCCGGCGCTGAAAGGGGCACAGGGCTCGGCACTAAGGGCAGAAAAATGTAGCAGGCGACGAAGGGCAGGGAACAAGACTGGTGGCAGCGCTGGGGCTTTCTCCGACAGAAACCACAAACACCGGCCTTCCCAGTTCCACCGCCCGCCCGAAAAGAACCGCACCGACAGCCCCTCGCCCGCTCGTTCCCTCAGGGAAGGGCAGGGGCAGACCCGCCCCGCCCTGTCCAGTCCCTGCCTGCTCGGTGACTGACATCTTCTGACCCAATCAGAGGCGACAACCGCTCCACTTCCTGCAAATAGGAAGTCGGCAGGGGCGGGATCTGCCCCGTTGTCAGTTCGCAACCAATCAGCACAATCTTGCGGGGAAGAAGTGAAGCGGCGGGGGGGGGGATGATGCACCCGGCTTCAACAGCACCTCAGCCTCAATTTAGGCTCCCCAATACACGCGAACACGTACCCGCTCGGCCCACTCTGGTTCCTCCAGCCGCTCACCCGTACAGCGTTCTATGTCTGTCACAGCCACTCCTGCTGCTACCGCCACCAACGTCGCCTCATCACCTCAGCCGCTGACTCGTCTCCTAACCCTGCCTCATCCGGGAACCCACGCTCTAGGAAACGTCATAGAAGGTGGGAAGGCCCTTGATGAGACGAGTACAACCCCTGGAGGGGCCGGACTAGTGCACGGACCTGACGAGGTCTGGTGGGAGATTGGGCGTGGCATGCAAATTAGGGCACGCCCACTCCCTCCGAGGCGCTACGGCAGAGGTGGGGTTGTTCGCTGAGGCGAATTGTTCGCCTTTGGCTCGTGTGAGGTTTTCCCTGTTCCCCCCCCCCCTTCTTCAGGAGTTCGTGCGTGTGTTATTATATACCATGTACAATCAAGTCGCCTTCGACTTGAGTCATTTTGGGGCTTCCCCTTTTTCTAGTATAGTTCACTTTTCCAGAGAGCCTTGTCTTCTCACGATGTGACTGAAGTATGATAGCCTTAATCTTGTCATTTTAGCTTCTAGGGAGAATTCAGGCTTGATTTGATCCAGAACCCACTTATTTGTCTTTTTGGCTGCTCCAACACCACATTTCAAATGAATCAATTTTCTTCCTGCTAGCTTTCTCATTGTCCTACTTTCCCATCTATATAGAGTAACAGGGAATACTATAGTGTGAATTGTTTCGCTCTTGGTCCCCAACACTTCCTTATCTTTAAGGATCTTTTCCAGTTCTTTCACAACTGCCCTTGCAAGTCTCAATCTTCTTCTGGTTTCTTGGTTTCAGTCTCCTTTTTGGTTGATGTTTGAGCCAAGGAATAAGAAATCTTTAACAATTTCACTGTCTTCATTGTCAGCCTCAAAACTGTGTAATTCCTCAGTAGTCATTACTTTGATGTTCACCTGTAATCCTGCGCTCCAGTTGCTGAAAAGCTGCATTAGAGTTCTGATACTATTTCTGTCACCTGTTGTTTCTCATCTGTCTTCAGCAATTTTAAGAGTTTCATCAGTCGTATATCGGGGTTTCTCCTTTCTCTTGGCTACAGGAATAGTCTGCACATTCTTCCTTGATAGCATCTCTGGTTTCAGCCCAGTTCACAATCAATTTAGTAATACAAATTTGTTCTTTACATGGTCTAAATTGTGGTATGTAGTATTTTGTGTTTTTAATGGTAATAATGGTTGAATTGTGCAATATGTTTTAAGCCTTGTTGTGATCCACCCTGAGCCCGCTGGTGTGGGGAGGGCGGAGGATAAATTGAATAAATTAAATTAAATTACATTTAAATTCTTCAGGAATTTTATTTAGATTATATTTTGGCAGTGTGATTCTTTTAGTGTTTCTCTTCAGCTTTATTCTAATTTTTGATGTTAACAAGAGTTTGTTATAGATTGGTAATAATATGAAGAAAATCAATTTGAACCTTTAAGGCTAAGAAGTTTTTTGTAGAATGTCATCTATGTCACCCAATTATTAGACAGAAGAATTGTAACTTCAAATTTGGACGTTACCGAAGATATCTACGTGTACCAATCTTAAAGAAAATATCTATAAGATGATGTACAGATGGTATTTAACGCCAAAGAAGATAGCAAATGGGAATAATCAAATGTCAGATAACTGCTGGAAATGTAAGAAACATGAAGGATCGTTTTATCACATGTGGTGGACTTGCAAAATGGCAAAGCAGTTCTGGGGGAATATTATAGAAGCTATGTCAGAAATTTTACAAAGGCAAGTAAGTAAAAACCCAGAATTGCTATTGCTAAATTTGGATTTAGAAAGGGTTCCCGTACAAGACAGAACACTAGTATTTTATATGACAACGGCGGCAAGGATTTTATATGCTCAGCTCTGGAAGATGCAAGAAATAGCATCCATAGAAAATTGGATACAAAAATTGCTGTACATGGCAGAAATGGACAAACTAACGAGGAAGCTAAGAGAACAGAATTCAGAAGAATTTTTTAATGACGGGAAAATTGAAACAGTATTTAGAGAAGAAATGGGACGTGAAGGGGGAGTTATGGGGGCTAGATAATTATTAACTGAATAACTAGAGAGGAGATGTTGATCTTTACAAGAAATATAGATAAGTTAGAAATGTAATTTATGGTTTAGAAATGTATTTTAATATGGAAAGCATTTAAAGAAGGTAATTAAGGCTTTAAGAATTAATTATAGAAGTTAAATAGAGAGATGTAGAGGTGGACAGTGGGTTGGAAAACTGTTGGAAGTCTAAGATAAGGGGGGGAGAAAGGGCGGGGGAATAAGAAAATGGAGATTAATGGAAAATCTGGTTTTTTTCCTGTCTTTTATTACTCACCCAATAAAATTTTTTTAAAAAATTTGGACGTTACCCATGCCTGAGACTGGCACTCCTTTACCTTCTGTCCTTTTTATGTGGCCAATCTTTTATTACCTGTGTTGCTACCAAAACCATTCCCATACAAATATTTATCCAGAATTGTAAAAATAAAGTGTTTTAAAATTATATATCTAGTTATCATATTTTTATCCCATGCTTCCTCCAAGGAGCTCAAGGCAACATACTTGGGTCTCCCCCCTCCCCATTTTATCAAAACAACCCTGTGAGCTAGGTTAGTCTGAGAGAATTGCTGGCCTGAGATCACCAACACTACAATCCTAAGAAGAGTTACTCCAGTCTAAGATCATTGAAAGCAATGGCTTAAATTGGAGTAACTCTTCTTAGGATTACACTGCCAGTGAGTTCCATGCTTAGTGGGGACGTTTATAGCCCAGCACTTTTTAGCTACTACACCCTTGAAAAGTTCAAAAATAAAGAATACACTATGTGTATTAAAATGTGTTACATGCAGCAGAGCATTCACAGTTCTTTATTAACATACGTTCTCCTAATGTATTAAATTGCAGTAGCTTTTGTAGTTATGGTGTATATCTTCTTTTTCACTCATTTTTCTGAAATAAATAAGAAACAGCTTCTTAAAATAAGAAATAGGTGAGCCCAACTACAATACAGTTATTACTACATTAACATTATTGTGGTAGAAAGTGCTGTCAAGTTATAACTGACTTATGGTGGCCCCTGCTGGGGTTGTCAACGCAAGAGACTAACAGAGGTGGTTTGCCATTGCCTACCTCTGCATAGCAACCTTGGTCTTCTCTGGAGATCTCCCATCCAATTACTAACCAAATCTGACTCTGCTTAGCTTCTGAAATCTGGCCTGCCTGGACTATCCACGTCAGGGCTTAACATTATTAGCTATTTATTATTTTTCTTGCCATATTTGAAGTTGATGTACAATAGTTTTCTTGTTTTCCTGCCATACTCTGAAGTTGTGAGGAAGACCATATTTTTATAGCCTAATCTAAATGTGTTCACTTAGAAATACTTAGCTCAATAGCTGCAATCCTAAACATGCTTATTAGAATGTAAGTTCCACTGCATTGTTTTCAGTATGATGTAGTGGTTAGAGTATTGGACTAGGACAGGGGTGGCCAAACTTGCTTAATGTAAGTGCCACATAGAATAAACGTCAGATGCTTGAGAGCCGCAAGACATGATGCATTGAAATGACTTCAGATGAGAAGGTGGGTTTGGGGGAGTGTCCTGAAAGTAACACTACAGAAAGGGGTAGGGTTTTGGTGCAGTATGCTGGAAGTGACATCATTGGAAGGGGTGGAGCTTGGGAAGAGCCATCACCTAACCTTTGACTTGGAAGTGACATCACAAAGTGACATCACTTCCTTGCTAGGCTTCACCCCCCAAAGTCCCTAGATATTTTCTGAGTCAGACCTGGCAACCCCAACATTTTTATTGAAAATATGAAAGACATGGAAAGAAAGAAGGAATGAAGGGAGAGACATGGAAAGAAAGGAGGAAAGGGAGGGAGGGAAATAAACTAGACTAAAATAAAATGTATGGCCACAGCGATACTCAGAGATCTTCAGGAGCCGCACAATATGTTTAGAAGAGCCACATGTGGCTCCCGAGCCACAGTTTGACCACCCCTGGACTAGGATATGGGAGACCCTGGTTTGAATCCCCTCTCTGCCATTGAAGCTTGCTGGGTGATTTTAAGCCAGTCACACACTCTCAGCCTAACCTACCTCACAGGGTTGTTGTAAGGAGAAAAATGGAAGTGAGATGTATGCCACTGTGCGTTCCCAGGGGGGAGAAAGGTGGACTATAAATATAGTAAATAAATGTTTCTAACTGGTAAAAAGGTAAAGGTAGTCTCCTGTGCAAGCACTGAGTCATTACTGACCCATGGGGGGACATCACATCATGATGTTTTCTTGGTGGACTTGTTTGCCATTGCCTTCCCCAGTCATCTACACTTTACCCCCAGGAAACTGGGTACTCATTTTACTGACCTCAGAAGGATGGAGGCTAAGTCAACCTTGAGCCAGCTACCTGAACCTGGCTTCCACCAGAATCAAACTCAGGTCGTGAGCAGAACTGAGGCTGCAGTGCTGCAGCTTACCACTAGAGATGGGCATGAACCACATTACGAACCTCAAAATCCCACAAAAATGGCGATCGCGCTATCATGACTCCGCGGTTCGTGCTTGTCCACGGGCAACGAACCAGCGGTCAGGAGAGGCCTGGTTCGGGGCGTTCGGGCACGGTTTGGGAAGCCAGACACTCAGGCGCCAGCAATCTATTCCCCTGGTAACGGAGCCAGAGGAATGCCTGAGCTCTGTCTGCCCTCCTTCTCTCGCCCTGGAAACCTGAATGGGCAGCTTTCCTTGATCAGCAGGGCTTCCTTCCAACCACGGAGCTGCAAAGCAGTTACAAGTTGGGAGAAGACACCCAGGGAAGGGAGGGGGAATGGGGTGTTCTGTAGCCATGGGCACTCCAATCTCATCCCTGCAAACCCTGCTAGGCAACTCTGATGGCAAAACACAGACCTCCTGTGTTGCTGAATGGGACCTGTGCTTATAAATAGCCGTGGGCTCCCAGGCTGGGTTTCACTTTCAGCGAGCAGTGGAGTGGGACAGAGCTCTTGCTTGCCACTTGTGCTAGCCTTTGGGGAGAGAGACTGAGAGTACAATTGAGCTTGGCTTTGGGGGATAGGGATCTATCTCCTCTGGTTCCAGGGCTGCTGCCTGGCTCTGGGGCCAAGTTCAGTGGGTACCTCGGCTGAGGGCTCACATTGATTATTAATCAGTGCATGATCTGGTCAGGTCTGTGGGAGCGGTGGGCTAGGGCTCTAGTCCCTCCCTCCCTCTGGTGCCAGGGCTGCTGCCAGGCCCAGTTTCCAAGCTCGGTGGGTACCTCGGCTGAGGGCTCACATTGATTATTAATCAGTGCCTGATCTGTTCAGGTCTGTGGGAGCAGTGGGCTAGAGCTCTAGTCCCTCCCTCCCTGTGGTGCCAGGGCTGCTGCCAGACCCTGTTTCCAAGCTCGGTGGGTACCTCAGCTGAGGGCTCACATTGATTATTAATCAGTGCCTGATCTGTTCAGGTCTGTGGGAGTGGTGGGCTAGGGCTCTAGTCCCTCCCTCCCTGTGGTGCCAGGGCTGCTTCCAGGCCCTGGAGCCAAGCTTGGTGGGTACTTCGGCTGAGGGCTCACATTATTAATAATCAGTGCCTGATATGTTCAGGTCTGTGGGAGCGGTGGGCTAGGGTTCTATTCCCTCCCTCCCTGTGGTGCCAGGGCTGCTGCCAGGCCCTGTTGCCAAGCTCGGTGGGTACCTCAGCTGAGGGCTCACCAAATGATTCGTATTATTATCACAACCCTAATAATTTTAATTATTATTCTTATTATTACTATTATTATTCTTAGTCACTGTACCTGTTCTGTCCAGGCATCTTGGTGTGCTGGGCTATGGCTGTAGCCCCAACCTCTGGTTCCAGTGCTGCTGCCAGGCCCTGTGGCCAAGCTCAGTGGGCACCTCAACTGAGGGCTCACACAGTGTTAATAGTGCCTGATCTGTTCAGGTCTGTGGGAGTGGTGGGCTAGGGCTCTAGTCCCTCCCTCCCTCTGGTGCCAGGGCTGCTGCCAGGCCCTGGGGCCAAGCTCGCTGGGTACCTCGGCTGAGGGCTCACATTGATTATTCATCAGTGCCTGATCTGGTCAGGTCTGTGGGAGCGGTGGGCTAGGGCTCTAGTCCCTCCCTCCCTCTGGTGTCAGGGCTGCTACCGCGGCAGAGGGCACACAGAGTCAACTTCTTTCCTGTCCTCCTTAATTCTAGTTAGGTGGCACAATGAGTCTTCCTGTGTTGGCTGCCAAGGGTGGTTGTGGGATGAAGTGCGATGGCAGTCCTCTGGGTTCACTTGTGGAAAGCAGTTTTGGATGTGGCTCGGGGGCTGCAGGGAGTCCTGCCGCTCCCCCCAATTCACCTATGTGGGCTGTGGAGGCCCAAGAGGTCTTTGTGCAGGAGGCAGAGAATCTCTCTCAACATTTTGAGGAGGGGTGGGTGGGCGATGGATCCCTAGAGGAATGGAATGTGTGTTATGAAAGATCCCACCCCTCACCCCGTCGTCCATGTCCAGCCTTGCAGCGCAGCCTGTAACCGTTTGTCCTCCTCCCCCTGGGACAGTTAGCGGTCGGCGTTACAAGGCCTCCATATGGAGGCACTTTCTGGTCCTTCCTGATGACCCCCATGTGGTGCAGTGCCGTGCCTGTGATGTCCTGGTGCGCAGGGGCAAAATCCCAAAGCACCTGTCTTCGACGGCCCTGACTCGGCACCTGAAGAGGCACCACCTGAGCCTGTCTTCCTCCTCACCCAGTGAAACATCCATTGGGGGAGAAAGGGGCCCACCAGCTCTTCTGAGCGGGGGTCAGTGGGAGGATCACTTTGCCCTGAGGGGGATGCTGGTGAGAGAAGAGCGCTCCGGCAGGCCATGCTGGCGGAGGTTGTCCCCTCGGGGTCTGGGACAGCGCCGCTTACAACCTCGAGGCTGATGGCTCAGGAGGCGGCTGCCGCCGCACTATTCCTCAGTGGGACCCTCGGGTGAGGACCCACGGTGGCTGGGGGATCAGGCCCCCGGTCCAAATGACACGTCCTCTCCTTCCCACACCGGGAATACCAGCGCGCTCCTCTTTGGCCTGGCGGTTGCGGAGGGATCTTCCCACTTACCCCTCACATGACAGGTCCTCTCCCTCCCATCCATTCCGGCAAGGCAGGAAGGTGGGTGATGCTGCTGATGGCAGCCTCCTTTGGGCACTTGCGCAGCAGCTCAGGAACTGTTTCACATATAGTTCTGCCGCGCAGTGCCCCCATCCATCGCAAATGCAGAGCCCTCTGAGCAGGGGGGAATGGGTCACTCTACTGATGTCCTTCCCGCGAAGGCAGGAAGGTGGCCGATGTTGGCGGCTGCTGCTGCTGCTGCTGTCCCGTCTCCCCCTCTCAGGAACCACTCTGACCCAACCAAACAATGCCTCCTGTCCTGCCCATCCCCTACTTTCCGCAAAGGCAGGACGGCGGATCAGGTCAGCCCCTGCTTTATGAGGGACTATCCTGTTACTTCTCCCTCCTTGGTTACACAGCTCAGTTGCGCTCACACAGCCAATTGTATTGTGTACGGATACAGTCGGTTGACAATGTGGTGGCACCCCTGTCAACGGGACTGACGGGACTTCTTTCAGCTGGGTGGGAATGTCTCCTGCAACTCCCGTCCTTTCCAGCAAGGCAGGAAGGTGTGTACTGTTGGCTGCCGCCACCTCACTGTTCCACAGTGGGACCCTCGGGTGACAACCCGCGGATGCTGGGGGATCTTCCCTCACCCCTCCTCATGATGACAGGTCCTCTCCCACCCACTCCAGGAATACCAGTGCGCTCTTCTTTGGCCTGGAGGTTGGGGATGGGATCTTCCCACTTAACCCCCACATGACAGGTCCTTCCTCTCCCTCCCAGCAAGGCAGGAAGGTGTGTACTGTTGGCTGCCTCTGCCACACTGTTCCTTGGTGGGACCCTCGGGTGAGGACCCACGGATGCTGGGGGATATTCCCCCTCCCCCTTCTCATGATGACAGGTCCTCTCCCACCCACTCCGGGAATACCAGCGCGCTCCAGTTTGGCCTGGCGGGTGGGCACATGGGGGGTGCCGCCGGTGAGTGGCCAGACCCCCCACCCCCTGAGGGGAGGCGGCTCATTGCCACCTCCCCGTGCCCACCAGGCCCCGCGGCCGCCCTCAGTACACACCTTTCCTTTCTTGTCGGGAATACCAGCGCGCTCCAGTTTGGCCTGGCGGGTGGGCACATGGGGAGGTGCTGCCAGCGAGCGGCCAGACCCCCCGCCCCCTGAGGGGAGGTGGCTCATCGCCATCTCCCTGTGCCCGCCAGGCCCAGCAGCCCCCCCCCCCGCTCATTGCCGCCTCCTGCCAGGCCCGGCAGCCAGACCCCCCCACTCATCGCCATCTCCCCGTGCCCGCCAGGCCCGGCGGCCGCCCCCAGTACACACCTTTCCTTTCTTGCCAGGGAGCAGCCAGCCCCCCCCCCCCCCGCCTCCTGAGGGGAGGCGGCTCATCGCTGTCTCCCCATGCCCGCCAGGTCCGGTGGCCGCTGTCATCACCCACCTTCCTGCAGTCGCAGGGAATACCAGCGCACTCCACTTTGGCCTGGCGGGCGGGCACATGGGGGGTGCCGCTGGCGAGCGGCCAGACCCCCACCCCCTAAAGGGGAGGCAGCTCATCGCCATCTCTCTGTGCCCACTAGGCCCGGCGGCCGCGGCCAGCAGCCACCATTCCTGTATCGCTGGAAACACCGGCACGCCCCGCTTTGGCCTCCACAAACCACGAACCGGGTCGGCAACGGAAAATGTTCGTTGCGGTTTTCTAATTCAGGATCGGCGGCGGCACTGAACCACGATCGTTAATTTTTTTTGGTTCGTGCCCATGTCTACTTACCACTCTGCACCACGGGACCTCCTAACTGGTATTTCAAAGGTATTGTGTCCGCACATGTTGCATTTTTAACCAAACATTCTGACAGCCATAGGACTGACCCCCTAGGTTTCTGAGAATTCTTTCCACAGGGAAAATGTGTTTCTCAAACTGTCCTGGGACCCTCTGAGGTCTGCAGGTCCTTTGTAAAGACAGTGGTTGAATCCTACCTGTCCCATCTGGAGCCCTGTCCATTTTCTAGTGGCAGAGAGGCTCTTTGCTTTAGGAATTGGGGCTAGAACAAGATCTAATAGAGCAGCAGCTAGCTTCCAAATCACCTCATTGCACTAGCCAAAAATTAGAGGAGGGGCTGATTCAGTGGTAGAGCATCTGCTTGGTATACAGAAGATCCCAAGTTTCAGCCCCAGCATCTCCACTTAGTAGGACTCAGTAGTAGGTGATGTGAAAAAAATTATGACATTTCCCCATCCTTAAGCAACAGAAATGGCACCAGAGGCCTTTTTTAAAATTTAAAAAATAACTAACTTTAGTCATTCTTTGTCATTCTTTTGTCATTCTTTGGAGGATGTGAAAGAATGTAGGCTTCCATGGGGCACACTCAGTTTGCCTATCTGAGCTGTCGGATGTGTGTCATGAGCTGGCAAGAGAGGAGGGGAGGGCTCACAGGGGAGCTCTACAATGTTTTTAAAATTAAAATGTGATTCATGTGGTTGCTAAAGTTTGAGAACAACTGCATTTTATGAAAGAAGCTGCTGTGAGTGCAGCAGAAACTGATTTTCACCAAGCTATTTGGGAGAATCAGGCTTGTCCACAGGAAATGCAGAACAGGAAGTTAGAATACCCAAGAAAGCGGAAGATGTATTTGTTAAAGTGTATGGACAGTTATAAACCCCAGGGACAAAAGGAAACCTTTCACAGCTGCCTCACAGCCCATCATCTTTGTTTCTGAATTTCCTCCCTTATTTGAGATCTTCCTGAGAGGCATTTCTGTTCATGTCAGAAACAGAAACAGCAAATAATGAACAGATTGAGAGGAAGTGCTAAGACATGTAGCCACTGTTTTATTTTCCATGCTTTCTATTTTCATTACTTTAGATGTGAGATGGTGCCAAGTCCTGCTGCTTCTCCTTTTTCCAGCATTTACAAGATCTTTTCATCTCTTTTTACAGCCCCAAAACGGGCCATATTGTCTCATTTCACAGCTGCAGCATTTTTCTGTTTGTCCTTCATCTATTTTTTTTTAATTCTGTGTCCCTTGCCTAAAACTATGTCACAATGATGCTGTCTTACAGTTGAGCAGGTTTCATTCAAGCAAGTGTGGCAAGACTGGATTGTAAGTCATCTGTGCCAATAATTTTGCAGCACTAGCAATTGAAGGAAGCACATGCGTTTAATTGCTTAGAAGCAGCAAGGCATGATAGAAATAGAACCCAATATTTTAGGGAGGAGAGGATGACCAGCTGGATAATTAGCAAAGGATTCCAACAGCAGTGAGTCAGGAAGGATATATGGGCTTTAGCTTTAAAAGGTGAGTAATACTAACTTTTGAGCAAGAGGAGAGGGTGAGAGCCAGGGGGGCTACAAGGAGAGGCTGTCTTTCTGGTTTGCCTTCCTGTTATATGCTTCTGAGAAGGAAAAGGGTATGTTTATAGATTTACTGTCATCAGAATCTTCCAGTAGCCTATGTGCAGCTATCTGAAATGTACGGTTCGTAGTAAGATTGGGACACACACACATCCATTTCAGGGTCCTTAGAGTTTAATGTTTTCCACATATAATCCCCAAATCTCTCTTCATTCCTCTTTGTTCCCACTATAAATTCCATCACGTATTCTGTTATCTACTCTCATCCCTACCTTTAAGTCTACTTCTATGCTGTCCTTAACACCCCTGTCTCATTTTAACTACTGGAGCTTAAAACAACTAGGGAGGACATTTTAACTGGGGAAATGCTGTAAGGAGAGTGACAAACTTCAACTTGATTCCCAGTGTTTTCTTGAAAAATCAGGTACACCAGGGCCCAAGTGATTCAGATTCGAACTGGGGCATCAGGAGAGAAGAGATTTAAGCCTTCTCTGCATTGTTTCCTGAGCTGCCAGGTCCCTACAGAGCCACTATTTGTCCCTTTAGGTAAACATACAGACACTGATAAGGTATCTGTGTTTATTCCAATGAGGCAATAACTCACTTGGGCTGCTCTTTTAAATGAGAGGAAAGGTGCATGGGGGAAAAGTATAAGCCTCTCTCCTCTTACAGCACTGTATTGATTTGATCCATCCATGACCTCAGCATGTCTGACCTCTCAAGAAAAGAAAATGCTAGGAGTTCCATCAATGGCATTATGTGAAGTGGAGTCCTGAAATTTCCTTTTCCCCAGTTCCGTAGCCTCAGTCTAGATCATCTAGACCATCAAATCCCCTGATGGATTTTATTGCTCAAACACATGCGTTCATCACATGTAATTTGTCCCTGGGTAAATATAATCTTGTGCAAGAGGAGTATAGTTGTAAAATGGACTCCAGGCAGAAGCACCTGAGGGGTGAATAGATCAAAATGATGCACCTCTTCACTATTCCCTTCACTTCTTCCTTTTTAGCTGCTGCACCTGACACATGGCAACATCCCTTGCAAACTTGTCTTTGTCCTTTCCTGACAAGGCTTTCACAGAATTCACAAAGAGACAGTGTTGGGGCCTTGTTTTCAGCCTTGCATTCTAGAGGCTGCCTGTCTGGTTAACACTGATTTAAAGTCGATGTTTGTTTTAAGAGGTTTTATTTTCTTTTGCTTGCACCCTGTTGTAATCTGCAGCCGTTCCCATGCATTCTCAGCAGGCTCTGAATCCTTGGTCTCACAAAGGCATAGTCACTTAGCATTAATTCTTTCCTACACCGAGCAGCCAGTGCTCCCTTTTAGCCGCGATGGGGCTGTGCTTCCCAGGCAGAACCAAGTCATTCATTGAAAAGCAGACCAAAGAAAAGAGACATAATGGATTCCATTGAAATGAGATCTGTCTCATGGGGTGGGGTTGATGGGGAACACAAGGGGGCCTGAGAGCAGAGGCAAAAGACTGTCTCATGAAGGTTAGGGTCAGGAGTCTCACAAGACCCGCCCCCCACTCTCAGTGGAGCGCACATATGGGATGGGCACTGTAGAAGGAGAAGTGAATCTGGGAAGGGGAAGACAGGTGTCTTTGCTAAGTGCTAACACTTCATTGGGCACAATCTCTTCAAATGTACCTGTACAAGTACTGGATAGTACCTGTTTTGCATACTGTTTTGCATACTTTATACTGGCTGTGGATGCATATGAAAGTTTTACCTAATACTGCAGTTGATTTTGGAACTTGACCATAAAGCTTTGCTACAGTATACAGGACTTGGAAATTCTAGACATGTTGGAATCTTGAGATTGGAATGTTGTGTGACGCCCATTGCTTATTTATGCAACAACATTTGATTTCTAGGTTATATTGACTCAAAGAATCATTATTGTGTATTTGTTATATGTGCTAATTTCAAACCTCAAAGCTGCATCACAGAATGGGATATGGGATATTACACATGCATATGTAAAAATGCAATTTTAGGTGGCAAGCCATGTTGGTCTGCCATAGAACAGCAAAATATGAGTCCAGTGGCTTTTGAGAGTCAAAGCTTATGCCCTGAAAATCTTCTTGGTCTCTAAGGTGCCACTGGACTCATATTCTTGTAAGAATGCAGATATTGAAAACCTGGTTTCTTCTTTGATGAATATATCTATATGACCTCCCCCCTTTTTGACTTAGGCTGATTCCGCACACGTTGGATAATGCACTTTCAATGCACTTTATCAATCATTACAGGTGGATTTTTTGTTCTGCACACAAGAAAATCCGTTCCAAATGATCTATAAAGAGGATTGGAAGTGCATTATCCAACGTATGCGGAATCACTCTTAAACAACTTAAATGGTACTAGAGGCATTTCTAAATTCAAAAATAAAATATTTTATTTAACAGAGGTGAAAAGTTGGGAGAATTCAGGGGTTGAAAAATTCTGAGATAACTCAATATAGATAACTTTGAGATAAAATCAGTACATGCACAGACTTTACTTTCTAGGTTTCATACTAATGAGAGTTTCTTAAGCTCTTCCAGTTACTTAAATCTGTATGTTGAAAGGCTTCTGTTCCAGTGTTTTTCCAATCACTTTCTTTGAGTATTTGAGTACACTTTCTTTGAGTATTCTCTTACTGTTTTGGTTTTAAGAAGGCTGATACCATCTTTCCAGTACCCAGCACTCTTCTCTTGAAACACCAATACTCATCTTCAGTTTTTAACTGACTCCTAAGGTCTCCAAAGGCAGTTTCTAATCACACCAGACTAGGGAGCTCTTCACTCTTCGGAGCTAACTCCCTGCTTGATAGGGTTTGACAGGGAAATTCTCCTCTCACTAGAAGATCTATCCCCTTTCTGTGGCCCAAATGGGAGTCTGCGCCTACTTCCCTAACTTCCTTGCCAACTTTCCCACAGATCTCCCATCTGTCTTAAACTACTCTTAATCAGGGCTGAATCTCCAAACTGTCGGTACTTGACTCCTCTCAGCTAGGGCTGAAATCAGACTCCTTTCTCTGAAGCATCCAGTTCAGAAGTCTTTTTCTGTTCAGCTCATGTTACTCAATCAGATTTCTTGGAGTAGCCTGTCACTCAAGGCTCTCTGTTTCTGTGAAGAATTAACCTTTAACGGTCCTTCAGCTGTTTTTACAGCACTTCTAAGCTTTTAAAAAGTGTAGTCTGTCACAGTATCACCAATTCAACAAAAGCATGGTGAAGTTTAGTAACTCTGCCAGACTTTTGTGAGGAATGTTCTGAACTTCCAAGAATGCAGGATTCATCTTGAACTGAACAAGAATAGGCGCTTTTCACACAGCCTTTATAAACTCTTTTGGCTGCTGGTTAATAATGGATTTTTTAAAAAATTAACTTTTTATTGAGCATTCAACAACATAGAAACAATGATATAAATGTATAACAAAGAAGATGGAATTCTTACTATTACAATAATCAAATGCTTTAACCACTCATTGAACAAGAATTATAATTATCCTTAATAAGAGGGTCTATTCCTCGTTTCAATACAGTTTTCTGTTTACAATAAAGAAGGGGGTTAGAAATAAAGTTGACAATCATAGATAAACCCTACCTATCATTCTATTATTTATGCATTAAGAATTGCCTGATAGGTAGTATCTGTAGGATATAAATTTTGTGCCATGATGTATTCAATAAATGGTTGCCATTTTTCATAAAATCCTATTGTTTTTTCTTTTCTAAGAGAGCAATGTATATCTTCTGTGATTTTTTCCATGATAATTTGGTCTAGGGTTGCCATCTCTAAGTTGGGAAATTCCTGGAGATTTAGGGGGTGAAACTTGGAGATGTCGGGGTTTGGGGAGGGAAAGGACCTCAGCATGGTATAATTCCACAGAATCCACCCACCAAAGCAGCCATTTTCTCCAGGTGAACAGTGCTTTGTGGCCTGGAGATCAGTTGTAATTCCGGGAGATCTCCAGCTGGCTGGCACCCCTAATTTGGTCCCATATTTTGTCACACCACTGGCATATAGTTGGTGTTGTTTTAGCCTTCCGCTTTGAAGTGATTGTAGTTTTCGCAGCTATAAGGAAACTCCTAATGAGATCTCTTCTAATTGTAGGAATGCTATTATCTAGCCATAGGTCTAGAAAAATTATTAGCGGCTGTATCTGCAATGGGTAGTTAGTTATTTTATAAGTGGTTTCTGCTACTGCTTTCCAAAAGTTCGATATCTTTTTACATCACCACCAGCGATGAATATATGTGCCTGTTTCTCCACACTGCCTCCAACATAGTGGGGAGTATTTAGCTGTTATTTTAGCCAGTTTTTTAGGAGTATGATACCAGTGAGTTATGATTTTAAAAGTTTGTAGTTTTGAAGTTATTACTGAGGAGTTGAATAGTTTTGATTTCCAGATTTCTTTCCATTGGTCTGGAGTGATTATTAGGTCCCAATCTTGTTCCCATTTTGTTTGATATGTGTGTTTTATTGCAACACCTGATGGCAGTAGAATAGAATAGACCTTTGAAACCAGTCCTTTCTGTGTGTATTTTTCTTGATCTAGAATTTTTTCTAAATCTGTCTTTGTTTTTTTGAGAATGTCTGTAAGATGTATTTGTGATGCCATGTAACTGATGTGAAAATAAGTAAACCAAGGGATATGCTGAGCAGTCTTTTTTTCAAGTTCTATTTTTGTTGAGATTCTCTCTTTTGATGTTATATCAATTAATCTTGTTAATTTGACTCACTTCCAAAATCTATTTATTTGTTGTGTTTTCCCTGGTAGAAACCAATCTTGCATTGTGAATGCAGAGTTCCGTGAGATTTCAGGGAGAAATTGTTTCCTTTGCATATCCCATACCTTTAGTATATCTTAAAAAATCTATTTTGTTTTATTCTTGGAAGGTGACTCCTATTATTATTGCATATGATTTCTTGAATAGTATATGGTTGGTATAGGTGACTTAGTATCTGAATCCAGTCATGGTTTTCTGTAGTTTGTAGCAGCTGTAGTGCATTCACTAGTCTAGCTGCTATTGCATAAGTTTTCAAATCTAGGTAGTTTAAGCCACCTTGATGGGTTTTTACCCTCAGTGTATTATATGAGATTCTAGATTTTTTATTGCTCCATAAGAATTTATTGATCATATTTTGCCATTGTTTTATAATTGTAAATGGCGGAGTTAAGGGAATCGCTCTATATAGAAATAAAATTTTGGGAAGAATAAAGAATTTTATCAAGTGGAATCTGCCCAATCAAGAATATGGTTGCTTGTTTTTCTACTCTAGATCTTGTTTGATTTCTTTTATATTTTGGAAATGATTGAATTTCAATAGCAAGTCTAGGTCTGCTGTGATATTAATACCCAAGTACGGTAGTGTGTTGTCCATCCAGCAGTATTTAAATTTAGTAAGTTTTGTTTTGTCAGGATATGTAAAGGTAGTATACTTGATTTTGATGGATTTATCTTTAAGCTGGTCACCTGGGCAAACTGGTGTAGTACTTCCTGTAACTGTAGTAAAGAGTTTTCTGGATTTGTAATAAAAAGCAACATATCATCAGCAAAGAGGTTGAGTTTGTAAACTTTAGACTCAATCTCAATTCCTTGTATTTGCTTATTCTGATGGATCAAGGCTGCTAATGGTTCTATAGCAAGTGCGAAGAGTGTTGGTGACAGGGGGCAACCCTGTCTTGTTCCTCTAGACAATGTAAATGTCTCAGATGACATGCCATTTACTGAAATCTGTGTCGATGCTTGTGTATATATTGTTTTTATTGAATTTATAAATTTGGTGCCAAACTCCATGACTTTTAGCAATTCAATTAAATACTTTGTCTCCACTGAATCAAATGCTTTCTCTATATCCAATGATAGCAATAAGGCTTCTGATTTATGGTTGTTACAAGCTGATATTATATTTGGTGTTTTATAGATATTTTCCATTAAGTCTCTTCCTGGGATAAACCCTGATGGATATATTCTTGAATGAAGGAATTAATTCTTTTGGCCATTATTGCTGTATAAATTTTGTAATCTTGATTTAGAAGGGATATTGGGTGGTATGAGGCTGGTTCCTTTGGATTTCTTCCCTGTTGTGTATCACTATGATTGAGGCTGCTTTCCATGAAGGAGGTTGTTGACCTGTATTTGCATGCATCTGTCAGTAAGTGCATGATGTTATTGGAGAATTTCTTGTAAAATTCTGGAGGGTAACCATCTGGTCCCACAGCTTTATTGTTTTTCAATATCTGTATGATTTCACTGATTTCTTGTGTCGTGATTGGATTTTCTAATAGTTGCCTATCCGATGTATCCGAGAGTTTCTTAATTTGCTTATGTTGGTGTAAATACTGGATAATTAAATCTGTGGTTGGGCTTGTTGAAGTGTACAATTTTTTGTAAAATTCCTTAAAGGTGTCAGTTATATCTTTTGGATTGTATACTAATTGTCCTTTGCTGTTTTGTAAAGCTATTATTTGCTAATGGATTTTTTAACTTCTCCAGTAGAAGTGGGCACAGACTGGGAAAAAAACATGGACCATTGGTCCATGGTCCATTGTGTTTCACAGATCACTGACCACGAACTTTTCATGGACCCACCCCGGTTCATGGACCAGTTTGTTAGTTTGTGGTCTGTCACTTCCAGGGTCCATAGGACAGCCCCCTTCACACACAAAGATGCCAAACTCACAGGGAGTCTTCAACAGGCTCTCCTCCAGCCACCCTTCAAGTTTAGTGATGATTGGATTTCAGATGTTTGAATTATAGACAGCCAAAGTGGCTGCCCCCAGGAAAGTTCCATTAGATATAATAGGAGCCACAAATGCCAATTGACTTGCACTGGCTCCATTGAGATACATTGCTGCACCAAAAAGTTGCAATGAATATGTGGAATGGAGTTAGAGAATCTTCCTCTGAGAATGAAAAGTGCTCTGCAGAGGCGTTGTTCTCTGTTATTTCTTCACAAGCTTAGATGCACTGCTCTGCTATGGGCCTAGGGTTGCCAGCCTCCAGGTGGTGGCTGGAAATCTCCTTGAACTGATCTCCAGGCCACAGAGATGAGTTCATCTGGAGAAAATGGCTGCTTTGGAGGGAGATCTCTATGGCATTATACCCTGCTAAGGTTCCTCCCCTCCCCAAACCCTGGCTTCTTCAGGCTCCACCCCCAAATTCTCCAGGAATTTCTTAACCTGGAACTGGCAACCCTATCTAGGCCTGGAATGAAGTCCCCCCCCCAGTGGAATTACAGTCCCTGGGAGCAGCTAAACTGCTCAGGGGCTGGAATGACAGCCATCAGAATGGAATGACGGTCTCTGGGAACAGATCAAAGGGAGTTGGTAAAAGTTGGAGCCAGATGATTTTAAACGGATCCTCATGAATTCATATGATTTTTGTATTGAAACAAAACAAAAAGGCCGTTCTGTTATAGATCATGTCCTAGTTTACAGACAGCACCGAAACAATCATGCATCTGCTGATCCATGGCGCCACCACGGCGCAAAAATATGCTTCAAAAGCATGATCCTCATGGATCCTCTTGATTTTCATATGGGGCCACCCAAAATCCACCACACAATCCCATATCATGTCTATTGCCACAAATTGCACCCCACAACCCATGCACTCCTAGTTTTGTTGCACCACCACGATGCAAAAACATGCTTCAAAACCACAGATCCTCATGGTCTGGTGGCAAGGAATTCACAAGGGGTGTGTGTGTCTAATCCTCCTGGAATTAACCCAGCTATGAACAATGAGTCCCTCTGCTGGGATGCAGCCAGAGGGCAGCAGCCAGGACAAGTGCTCTAAATAATAATGATACTGTTAATAAGTATAATATATAAAAGTATTCTGTGAGTCCTCACAGGCTTAGCCCCTGAGCCTGGCTGTGGAACAGAAGCAGCCAGAATCTCAAGCAAAAGCTTTAAATGCCTCCGTCTGTGACTGAAAAGTCCACCCTGCAGTTTCTCCAGGTCTTATTGCTTGCTGGAAACAGAAACCACTTGCCTGAGAGGTGTGTGAGTGTGTGGGGGAATTTACTCCTTCTGCTCTCATAGAGAAGAACTGGAGCTCTCTGTTTGGCCACCAGAGAAGGTCTGCGGATGTCCCCTGTGTTGCCTAGGGAATTGATTGCTCGGTGCCGGCATGTCTGGTTTCACAGACCGACAGACCAGCCCAAAAGTAGTCGCACCTGTGAAAAACGCCTGTCCCATGACCCGCCTGTTTGCAAATGCTGAACCGGGCCAGTCTGTGTCAAATTTTGGTCCGTTTTTCAGTCCGTGCCCACCTCTAATCTCCAGACAAAGCTGCTTCTATCCTGTTTGCAATGTGGAGTTGAACCATTAAAAAAAAAGTTTTATCCCATTTTCAAATTTCTATATGCTTCTGAACTGCTGCAGTTCCCTGTTTGAAATGTTGGCAGTGCTTTAGTCAGCACTGCCTTTTTATTTTCCTGCCCATTTCTTGCACATCTTTTTTAAATAGATCATGAATAGCACTGTAGCACTATAACATTGTAATGATAGGTGTAGCAGGTTCTCTGAATTCTCAGCTAGCCCCTTCCACTGCAGAGATATAAGGAAAAAGGCATATCTCTGCAACAGTATCAGCTAGAGACTTTTTTAAAATGAAAGCTGGGAATTCAGAGAACCTGCTACACCTATCATTACAATGCTGTAGTGCTATAGCAATATTTTTATGTCAATTTTTTAAAAAATTGCAAACTGGCCCAGGGGATGGGGGCAATCACTTCTGGCACCAGAAGTGATCGGCCATTTCAAACAGTGATTCACATACTGTTCATAAGTGGATGTAAATACTGTTTGAAGGCACCACCCCAACATCACTTTACGTAAAGTTGGGGCAGCAACGGATAACAGCCAAGTTAAAATGGAAATGTGAAATGGCCTTTATTTACAGCAGCAGCACTACTGACTGATGCTATGTAAAGGATGCCAACAGAGCTAAGAAGAGTTATGTACCTCTGAGTCCATTGACTTATCATAAGAGTCTAGTAGAACATTAAAGACTAGCAAATTTATTTCATCATCAGTTTTCATGAGTCAGAGAATGCTTCCTTAGATGCACAGAAGTTAAATACTTATCAAGAAGAACTGGGGCAAATGTTAGAAAGACAGGCAGATGTAGAACAATATTCAGGCAAACAAGACATCACACTTCCAGCCCACTACAGCAAAGCACAATAATCATCAAGTCTAATACAGGATGAAATTGTTCACAAAAGCGCACACAAATAACTTTTGTTAGTCTTTAAGGTACTACGGGATGGCTGTTTAATTTTGTTGCTCCAGACATAAGAAGATTAAGCTTATATTGTTAAAGTCACTGTTGTGGTAGGAAGCACTTTTTAATAAACATCACATCATTGGCTAAAACATATGAGCATTTATGCCATTACTGTTCAAATGAAAACTTTTAGAGGCAAAACCAAGGCTGCCTATTCAGAATGAGTAAATTCATAAGGCCTATTAAATTTTTGCCTTCGGCAATACACCTATTAAATTTTTGTTTGTTTGTTTTTTTAATCAGGTGAGAGGAAGCAAAACTCAGGTGTCATTACTATAATTTTAAAATTTGGATTTCCAACTTTGAAATTTGCTCCAATCACTTCCATAAATATTCTCTTTGAAAAAATTCAACATGAATTTTGAATTTCAGATTTTTTATATGTATTCATTTTAGCTCAGCTTTATGAGGTGCTAATTTATTTAAAAGTGTTAGGCAAAAAGTGTTAGGCTTAAATACAGAAATCTTGAAATTTGCAATGTGTGTAATCCCCAACGTTTGGCTTTAAAATAAATGCAGGCAAAATCCTGATTTGTCTTGCTTGTGTTTTCAGTATTTATTTAAAATACATGAATGTATTTTTTAAAAATTAGATGTCATTCATACATGTGCGTCAAATCTAAATTATCACTGTGTGTGTCTTTTGTCCTAGAGTGTCTTTACTGGAATGCAGAACATAGCAAATGAAGTCACCATTAGGCTCACACTTAATGAGCTCTGGATTACACCCAGTTGCATGCGGCATGCCTGGCTTCTGCTGTAGCTGTTTGTATCCTCTAATTCTAGTTTGCAGTTTCCAAGAAAGACAAGGAAAGCTGCAACCTTCCCAGTGCCACTGGCTACATGCCAGTTGGATGTGTATGCCTGGGTAATTATGTGGGAGAGGAAGTCGTTGCACACCTCTATGATGCATTGGCATAAAGGAAATGCCTATGAACAGTTTATTGTACTCTCAACTGTGGTTCCTCTTCCACCATATGGTAGGAGTAGTGCTGGCCCATAAGACCAAAGGAACAGGAGAGCTTGCTGTGCTAGTTCCCAGGCACAGGGACCTCTCTGTGATGGGCTCACAGCCATTGATATTCAGGCAATGGAAGGAAGCTCACTTTTCAGATGCAAATTGACTCAAAGGAATGATCGTGGGATTTTGCCAGAGAGATGAGCTTCCCTGTTGCTGCGTAACAATTTTCTTTCTTTTCTTTTTTCTTTTTTAAAAAAGAGAATTACTTTTTGGAGCACGGGATCCAACAATCAAGCCCAACCTGCCTTTTCTCAATCAAGCCAGAAAGGGGAGGAGCTGCAGGATAACCGAGCTCAATCCACATGCAAAGGAAAGGGTCCAAATCGTGTCAGAAACAGCAATCCCTGGTGCAGTTTCTGCTGTGTGAAATGGCAGATATCAGTTTGGTGTCACAGAGGTGACTATGGTTGGAAGTAGACAGCAATTGGAACACACACAGGAACATCATCATTTATTCCTCTTCAAGGGAGAGATTTCAGAGAGACTTTGAGTGAGAGGTCTTCATGCTGTCTGTTTCCGCTGAAATGCTCTTTTGTTCTCTGTTGAGCGCTCTGTGCGACTACATCCTCTGGGTGTCTGTGCCACATCCCTTGGCAACATCTGCTGCTTTCTCTTTGGAGACATTACCCCCTCTCATACACTGTATGCTTCAGTGCAAAATGATCTTTTCATCTCGTACAAGAGGAGGATGGGCTGAGCCGTAGCTTCACTTACTGCTATCCCAGGCGAATGCTTAGCTACGATGGCTTATTCCCAGGGAGCCCTGCAAGGTGAGGACAGACTCTGTTAGATAAGATTTACACCTTCTTCATTAACAGTGCTGTTCTAAGGAGAGTTACGCACTTCTAAGCCCATTGACTTCAGCCAATTTATAAGGGTATAACTCAGTTTGGGACTCTACTGGAAATTACAGTTTAGGACTCTAGTGGAAATAGTAGAGTCTACTGGACTCTGCTATTTTACAAATCCTGTAGTTTCTTGAGAGAGAAGCACTTGTTTGAAATTGCTTTATGTTTGTAGTGTTGATGTGCACTCGTAACAGGTAACTTGTCTTAGTAAGCAAAAGAGGAACACACACACTGTAGATTTTAATGCACCCAGCCTACAGGAGTCTTGCACTTGGGCTACTGTTGTGAATCTGCTCATTTTCTCCTGCTGTTTTATCTTCTCTAGCTGAACAGTGTCTTCATATGGTAAGGATCTGACTGCTGTCCCATCCCCATGCAGTGACTGGATTTAACATTTTAGATTTACTACTAGCTTGATTTTTTTAAAAAGAAGCTATGAACACTGGAGCTTCTGTACACTCGAAGTTCTGTATACACCTCCCCCGGGTTTTGTTAATCTCAAAGCCTACATACATTCTCATCCTTTAGATATTGATCCACTAATGCCACATTTCCTCAAAACTACAAACAAGTACTTGGTGTTTCAGGTCTAAAACTTAGATTAGCTGTCTGTAGTCTCCCAGTCCCATCAGGAGAATAGCCTTCATACAGGTAGGGATGGCAGACTCTGGATGCTTGTTTGCTAAAGAGGAAAAAAATAGAGCTAACAGGAGTGGATGTTGCTGAACACAGAAGTAGCTATGAAGCAACAGCCCCCTGCCTGTCATGGCAGGGGTGGGGGGAGGAGAGGCAACAGTGTGCCAATTAATCTATAAAGAGCTGAGACAAGCAGAAATGGCCTCTGAGGGGTGCATCATGCTCAGACAAGTCCTCCTTGACAGTAAGAATAATCCGATTTACTCCTGTGCTTTAAAGCACTGGAGCTGCTTAGAGAGTTCCTGTCGGGGGTAAATTAGATACTGGGTTAAGCACAAATTACCTCTCGGATATATAATCAGGGATAACACCTCCTAAACCTTTGTGGGAGAAATTGTGTTTATTGGACATACGTATTTGCAGATGCAGAAAAGCACAGAGATGGGTGGTGGTGGCGGTGCTGATAGACAGCCCTGGAATCTCAACTGCCAATTATTCCTACCTCCTTGTTAACACCATCAGCATCTTTGTTAGGTGCTGCTGACTCAGTGTTCTAGATTTTGGAAGCAAATTAACCCTCTAACCTACTTTGGTTGTTGCTGGAAATCACAAGCTGGACACCAAGCGAACACGATGCTTTGGAAGTTTAATTATTTGGTTATTTATTAAAATTTTTATTTCCTACTTATTTAAGGAAAAAGGCAGTTTGCAGGGTAGGAAGAGGAAGATGTGAGCTACATTATTGTCTTCACCATTTTGGCACACTGATGCGGTGATGTTCTGTGCATACATGTGCACACATCATCACTCCAGCCCTCTCCAAGAGAGACCCAGCTTAAAAAACCCATTCTGCTACGGAAGTTTGCTGAGCGACCTATAGTCATACTCAGCCTAACCTACATCACGGGGTTGTGAGGATAAAATGTAGGAGAGGAGAAGGATTTAAGCTGCTTTGAGTCCCCAATGGAGAGAACAGCAGGGTATAGATGAAGTAAAGAAACAAGTCAAACATATCAGAAGGGGTTCTCTTTCTCCCTCTTCTTCCAAAATCTCACTATGTGGGGATAACTCCCCCCAACTGTCATTTCCACGGGCTTATCCTGCCCCTTACTTAAGCAATGCCCTGACCTGGATAACCCAGGCAAACCTGATCTCATCATATCATGGAAGCTAAGCAGGGTCAACCTTGGCTAGTAATTGGATAGGAGACCTCCAATGAAGACCAGGGCTGCAGAAGCAAGCAATGACAAACCACCTCTGTCACTGTTGACTTGAAAACCCCAACAGGGGTCACCATAAATCAGCTATGGCTTGACAGCACTCTCCACAACAACTAAAGAAATATTAAGTTACAAGATGCCACTGAGTTTATAAGTAGAGGTGGGCACGATCTAAAAAAAATTAACGATCCAGCTGATCGTGGATCGGCGCCAGCGACAATCCCGAATTAACAATCCACACCGATCATCTCCCGTTCCCGATCCATGAATCGTGGATCGTGGAGGCCAAAGCGGGACGTGCTGCTATTCCCAGCTATGTGGGAAGGTGGGTGGTGGCAGCGGCCACCGGGCCCGGCGGGCATGGGGAGACGGTGACGAGCCACCTCCCCTCAGGGGGCGGGGGGTCTGGCCGCTCGATGGCGGCACCCCCCATGTGCCCGCCCGTCAGGCCAAAGAGGAGCACGCTGGCAAGAAAAGAATGGTGGGTGATGACGGTGGCAGCTGGGCCTGGTGGGCACGGGGAGATGGTGACAAGCCGCCTCCCCTCAGAGCTGCCTATCAGGGTTTGCAGGAATGAGATTGGAGTGCCCATGGCTACAGAACACCCCCTTCCCCCTCCCTCCCCTGGGTGTCTTCTCCCAACTGGTGACTGCTTTGCTGCTCCGTGGTTGGAAGGAAGCCCTGCTGATCAAGGAAAGCTGGGTTTCCATTCGGGTTTCCAGGGTGACAGAAGGAGGGCAAACACAGCACAGGCATTCCCTTGGCTCCATTGCCAGGGGAATAGATTGCTGGCGCCTGAGTGTCTGGCTTCCCGATCTGAGCCCGATCGCCCCAATCCGGGCCCCTCCCGATCGCTGAATTGTTGGCCATGGATGATCATGGCCGATTCCAGACGGCCCCCTGCCTTGCGAAACGTCGCGCGTCGTCGCGCAGAAAACACGAAATATCGTGTTTTCTCGCGTAAGTTTTGCGCGACGTCGCGCAAAACTCGCGCGAGAAAACGCGATATTTCGCGTTTTCTGCGCAACGACGCGCGACGACGCGCGAGGCAGGGGGCCGTGTGGAATCGGCCCATGTTCTGCCGGTTCACAATTGCGCGATCACCATTATTGTGGGGTTTTCCCAATCGTAATGTGGATCGTGCCCATCTCTATTTATAAGTTAACCTAGAATATGCTAGGGAATGCCTCACATGTAGCTGTCTTACAGTGTCAGCGGTCTCAGTCCTGAGTGGCCATCCTCAGACAACTGCCTCTGCCCCATGCTGTGCCATTTGTCCATATTTACTTTGCTTTTTTTACTTACTTCATTTATACCCTGCCTTTATCCTCACAAGAACCCTGTGAGGTAGGTTAAGCTGAGAAAGAGAGACTGGCCCAAGTTCACCCAGTGAGCTTTCATGATAGAATGGGATTTTGAAGCTGTCTCCCGTATCCTAGTCTGACATTCCAATCTCTACACCACACTGGCTCTCCTATGAGTATGGGTGCCCCACAAGAGCTCTCTTGGCATCATATATTGTCTTTGGGGATTATGCTTTGTAATTGCCTCCCACCATTCCATCCAGATCCCTTCAGCCACTCTTTCCCATCTAAACTGGCAGTGTTCCAGTACTTTAAAAGATGATGAAGAGACAACTACAGATACAAATGAGATCAAGTAACTGAAGACAGGCAATTAAAGGGGTCAGCTTTTCTTTCTGCTGGGCCTGGGTCACCAAATGGTGATTTGATATAGAAAATGAATAGGAGAACCAAGTTAAAGGAATATGATGGATAATATCCCTGCTCCCTGATGCACACATACATACACACACCACAGGGAATATTCTTCCTCCTCTGTTGGTCTCCTTGTCCATATTTTCAATTTACAGCAATTGGGTGGAAAAGCGAAGTTCACTGTACTCTTTTTTTCCAGTGGATAGGCTCATGTTGTCAATTGCAAGAAGTTTAAAGGACTTCAGTGTAGTGAGAGACAGTTTGTATTTGTGCGCTAAGAAGTCCAGATAATTAGACTCCTCAATTTGACCTGCTCTGTGGCCCTTTGCATAATAATCTAGTTCTACTTACTTGCCTGGTTTTCTAGTCCTGCGGGCAGATCCCTATGTTTTTATGGGTGGGGAGGGGTGTAGATGAAGATGTGTTCCAAAATTCCTTCTCTTTTAAAGCTTGGCGCAAAACAAGTCTGATCTCTAGCCAGACCTGCACCCTACAACCTCCACGCCCACAAGCTGTCTGATGAATCTTCCACCAGATGGTTGGAGGTGGATTTTTGTCCAGACTGCCTAAGCAAAGGATAGGTCTGGAAAGGGCTAGATTAGTGCTTCCTTGTCATGGGTCTCAGACAGGCTGGAAGGGATAAAGCATCAGTTGATGGCAGGTTTACCAGGGCTGGTTGGTAAAGCAGATGGTTGGACCTAATTTATGCTTAGCCCTCTTCTTTGATCTGCACAAGTTAGTGGAGGCTGAGAGTAAAGTAATGGAAGAGAATGAATGCCTATTTTCCCCATGCAGCATACAAGGAACATGTTAAGGAGAGCTATTCAATAGACACCATATACTTGGACTTATAAAAGGCTTTTGACAAGGTACTTACCAAAGTCTCCTGAGTAAGCAATCACAGGATGAGAGGACCAGTCCTGTTACGAAATAAAAGTTGGTTACATGACAGGAAGAAGGTAGTAGCAATACAGTTCTTGCAATGGAGTGAAACGAGCAGTGGAGTCCCACGAGGATTGGTATTAGGATTGGTGCTATTTTATTTGTTCATAAATGATTTGGAATTGGGTCTGAGCAGTGCAGTAGCAAAGTTTGCAGGTGATGCTATGTTATTCAGAAGAATGAAAACCAAGATGGATTGTGAAGAGTAACTCTCTAAACTGGGTGAGTGGGCAACCACGTGGCAAATGTACTTCAGCGTAGGCAAGTTTAAGGTGGTGCACTTTGGAACAAAAAACTCTCATCTTCAAGTATATGCTAATTGGTTCTGAACTTGCTGAAACGGAGACTGAAAGAGATATTGAGGTTGTTACAGAAAGGTCAGTGAAAATGTTAACACAGTGTATGACAGATTGAGATGGGAAAAGAGCAAGAGTCCAGTAGCATCTATAAGACTAACAAAATTTATGGTAGCATATGAGCTTTCGTGAGTCACAGCTCATTTCTCACGAAAACTCATACCCTACCGCAAATTTTGTTAGTCTTATAGGTGCTACTGGATTCTTGCTCTTTTCTCCTGCTACAGTGTATGACAGCAGTGAAAAAGTCAAACTCCGTGTTAGGAATTAGCAGGAAAGGGATTGAAAATAAAATGGCCAGTATTATAATGTCCCTGTGCACCCTCATTTGGAATACTGTGCGCAGTTCTAGTATCTCAAAAAAGACATTGCAGACCTCCATGAAGTATGGAAGAGAGCAACCAATACGATTAGAGAGCTGGAGCACCTTTCCTATGAGGAAAGGCTGGAGAGTCTGGGGGGCTGGGAGGGACTGCTGCCCAGTAGCTAGCCTTCAAGAAGTTCTCTGTTCCCATCAGCATTGGAATAGTCAGTTCTCCTCTGCTGATGTGACCGTTGATTCCTGAAGGGAATCTGATTCTGGTGTCTCAGCTTCGGCTGTTCCACCTTGAGTGACTTTTCCAGAAGTTTTGACCAGGCCTGCTCTCTTGACGGTGTTGCTCTCAGATTCACTGACACACTCAACCCCCCTCACCACGTTAAGGAGTTATTCAAGAGGGGGCCCATAATATTACACCCTATGAAATTGTTGCGAAATAGGTTCTGAACCAAGAAAAGGAAATCTTTACTCAATCAGTAATTAATTAAACTGTGGACTTCACTGCCAGGGAAGTTAGTGATGGCAGTAAGCATATATAGCTTTAAAAGTAAGTTAGACAGATTCATGGAGAAGAGTTCCACCACACTAGCCAGGGTGACTGAAAGGAGCCTCCATCTACAGAGGCAGCAAACTTCTGGATACCCATGGACCATAGCTGTGATCCAGCAGGCTATTCTTACGTTCTTAACTACTTTTGCCGCCTTGGATGAAGTCCCCGTGCTTTCTTCCAGGTGGATGGGTCCACCCAAGAGCGCCAGTTTCCATCACCCAAAAGCTGTTCCAAAAGAAGACTTTTCACATGTAACGTGAAAAAACGCCCCATTTAAATAAATGCCTATTTTTAGAAAAGAAAAAAAACCCCTGATTTTATAAAAAGTTGCTGCTGCTTGACCCCCTCCCCATTGGTAGAAATCAAAAACCTTCCCCAAGATGACTGACAGCTTTATCATGCTTAAGTGATACTCTGACTGTGGACATGAATGGGGTAAGAGAACACAGAAAGCAAGAAGTGGTGCCTTATTCTGCCTGGCCAAATCATGTTCAGTCAAGCTGCTTGGGGGCACATCACCACCCTGTTCCTGTACACATTGGCCAGGGAAAATCCAACCCCTCCTTGGTGAAGAACCCTCCAAGTGGTAGAAGAGGTGACCTGGTGGCATGTTGAGACTGGACATGATATAAGCAGCTGGGAGTAAAACCTGCTAAGCTGTGCCACTCTCAGTATTCCCTACTAGCAACCACTTCCTCTGCTGCCACCAACATTGCTCCCCTCTCTTTCAGATGGCAACGCTCCCCCTCCCCAGTTGCAGCCCTATGAAAAGATGCCCTAGAGGCACATCAGGTGAGGCACCCACTGGAAGAGAAGCACCGTAGATTGCATGTTTTGCCTTTACTAATTATAAGAGTGCACTAGGCTTTGTAGCTTGCGAGGCACTGCTTTGCTTTCCAGCAGGCACCTTAACAATCTTCCATTAATCTGGAAGTGGTTTATGGGACAGCATATGATGCTCCTTACCTGAAATCATTTTAAATGGAGATACAAGGACTGAACCTGGGACCTTCGAATGCAAAGTTTATGATCTATTACTGAGCCACAGCCCCTCTCCCACGAAGGGGAACTGGAGGGGAGATTTCAATCCATGCCTACAGGCACTGTATAATGTTTACATGAAAGCTAAAGAGCCTTGCTATGAGAATCTTCAGCTCCCTCACAATCTAGCCCTCCCTTCTAAATGGAGTGTCAGTTATTTGGTTGGTCTGGCTGTATGACAAAGTTTACATCCTTCACTCATATTTGAGATTCTCTTTTTAGATCCCAATCACCCTCTCTGTTGACAAACCAATCTCTTAAAAGTGATGCAAAAGGTGGCAAATTGGAGGTTATGTTCCTTATGATAATAATCACCAAAAGCACTCAGTCTCCAGAGATGGGCTGATTTAATGGCATCGATTGTGCAATACATTGCCAACAATGCTATCCTAAGCAGAGTTGCATGCTTCTAAGCCCATTGAATTCAATAAGATGGGTGTTAAGATGGCAGTGTAAATCCCCACCCCCAATGGCTGGTTACACAGTCGACCTGTGTTAACAGATTATCATAGTAGTTGCAGCAAAGCGAGTGTGTGTGTGCATTTCAGGGTGCATGTGTGGAAAGGAACAAACTCGCACATGGAGTTTGGTATAAGTTTTATAAAAGAAATATGAGTCCTTTTATTACAGAAACTCCATTGCAGCTAGAAAAAAGCAGAAACAGGATTCTTTCTATCTGTCAATCTATTCTAGGATGCTGGGAGACTCAGGACAGCATGTTCTGCACTCATGGTAGCAAGATGGAAAAGAGGGACAAAGAGGAAGGTATGGTGCAAGAAGGAAGGAAGGAAGTCCCTGAGAAAACAATCTACACTTCAAAGGTATAGCTCCAGGATAGTAGACAAGGAAGGATAGACAGACCTTTGACCTCTCTACCTCTCTACCTCTCTCATAGCCCCCCTCTGAAACCTAAGACCAGGGAGGGACAGCGTAACAGTCCTTCACTTCTTTATATCCTGAGTCTTTGGGAACTGAATAATTAAGCTGTTAACCTACAGGCGTGCACTGTGTACAATGAAGGCAGCTTGGTGCTACAGGCATCAGCAAGATTTTAATTCCTTCCTCGTAGTTCTCACTGTGAGGGACCTTGGGGACATGCACACACTGATTAGGAGGTCATCAAGAATGTCTCTATGCCAACACTGCACTGGGCGTTGCAGGGATCTAGGTTAAGCATGGGCATACTCCTTGCCCTGCAGCTGTTCTTTCCTGAATCCTGAACGAGGAACGGGAAACACAACACTGGAGAGAAGGTAACTGGTGCTTGCAGGAACAGATCTCTGTATCAACGGCCTTTTGTGGCCTGTTCCTGCATGGAGACAGCCTGGGGTTCCCTTTTCTTGCCAACACCAAATGCCTGCTGACAGCAACAAGGTTCTGTGGGTGCAAAACGGTAGATGCCTAGTGAGATAGGTGCACATTTCCCCAATGACTCACCTCTAATGTTTCAGGATGTTTTGAATCCATATGCACACAGCCAGAGGCTCAGCAGAGCAGATCCTTTGATGCTCGTCCCACAGAGGAAACATCAGGCTTTGGCTTGCTGTGGAAATTCTGGTGCACATCGAACGATTTCAGAACAGTGCCTAGCAGATTCTACCACCTTTAAGTGATCAAGAGATGAGAAGTAATATGCAGCTTAACTGCAGCATGACCCAGGAGTTCTTTGCTCCCTTAAAAAGAAATACCGTTCTGTCTTCCAGTAGCATCTTGTTCTGTACTGCTTATGAAACCGCTTGGAGTAACCTTCAGATTCATGGCTAAGGACTTGCTTTCCACAACTTTTATGGTAACATTTGCTGCCCTTCAAATGACAATCACACAAATTGGCCTCATCATGTGTTCAAGAAGCCCAAACCAGTAGAGAGTCGCTGTATGTTCCTGTGGCTGAAGGCTGCGTTGATTCATAAAGCCCCTCTTTCCAACAAGGTGACTCTGGAAAAAGTGCGCTGGTCAGGTCCCCATATTACGCAGCCCTCGTATCCTCCATAACTGTGTGAGTGTTCCTGGCGTTGCATCTGGCCTCATGCTTGTAAAAACTGGAGTGCTGGGTGATCAGACATAGCCAACTCATGTTTTGACTGCAGCTGAATGTTAGCTGCTTGACGGTGTCATCATTTAAACTGCTCTCTAATTATCAGCGGTTTATGTGATGAGACATTAAGGGGACTTGTTGCTGTGACGTTTAACTACCCTGACCCTTTTTGTCTGACAGAGGTTTTACTTTTTGGACTCAAAACATCCTCTTCAAGAACAACATTTTCAAACGTTTACAGTATTTGTATGTGATCTCTAGATACCTCTACATTTGCAAATTGCAACTAAAAACCTGGCTTGCTTGATGTATTACTTTTTTGAGATATCACTGTTTTGGCTCTGGCTTGGCAAGCAATTTCTTCATAAAGGAGAGGAGAGGAGACAATAGAGAAGATAACTTCCTTGATCTTGGTAGCCTCTTTATACAAGCATGCAAGTATAATGTGACTCCTCTCTTCTTTTCACCACGCTTATGGTCGAAAAAAGAGAAATGAGTTGACACGATGTATAATGAAGTCTACAAACAGCCCACTGTCCTTATTTATTACACAGCAGCCAGCTCTGAACACAACTTTCTTCTACTGCATGACACTGTTCTGGAGAGTAGAGGAGTAGATGCAGTCTCTTGAACCCCAAGGCAATACATATTCAAACATTTGAACAAATACACGTCTGTTTTTTAAAAAGGCAGATGTGCTGCTATAGTCTTTGGCATCATATCCAGAAAAGACAGTGTAGACATTCCATGTTTTTAGAATGCTGAGTTTATTCCTGTTCACTGTCAGATGAAACAACATGAACAAAATATCACATTAAAATGCAAAATCAACGTGGATTTGACAGGAAGATCCATGATCCTGGTCTTTTCCCCAGGGTGTCTACTTTCTTTATAAAGGGGAGGAGACAACAGAGAGAACTTTCTTGATTTTGGTAGCCTCTTTATACAAGTGAGAGCCCCGTGGCACAGAGTGGTATGCTGCAGCACTGCAGCCCAAGCTCTGCTCACAACCTGAGTTCAATCCTGGCAGAAGCCAGGTTCAGGTAGCCGGCTCAAGGTTGACTCAGCCTTCCATCCTTCCAAGGTTGGTAAAATGAGTACCCAGGTTCCTGGGGGTAATGAGTAGATGACTGGGGAAGCCAATGGCAAACCACCCCGTAAAAAGTCTGCCAAGAAAATGTCATGATGCAACGTCCCCCTGTGGGTCAATAATGACTTAGGACCTTTACCTAAGTCATGTAGACAAAGATTCAGATATAAGGTAACAGATCAACAGTGGAGAGATTGTATTTTAGTGTTATCAGAATATAGATGACATCAGATGACATCAGTTTTGGTGTGTGACAGAAAAGAGAACAGGGTAAAGCCCAGAATGAAGCCCCCGCCACCCCAGGAGATGGGCAAGCAAGGAGCTCTTCCGCTGACAGATACCGAATATATGGTTTGAAGGCTTGGAAGAGAACACTGAGTAATTCCTGAGTCCTTGCTGTAGGTAGAATCGCTGTGGCAATGTGATCCACGGTGCCAAATACGGAGTGATGTTGAGCTAGGCTGGGGTGCCTTTGGGGAGGCATGAGCATCCATATCTGAGCTATTGTCATAGAAATTAAGCTCATCCAGTAATATTATTTCTCTGGCACTACAGAACCAGGAAAAGAGTGGATTAGGCTCTTGCACTTTCAATAGTTATGAAAAGGGAAATCCAAAAGATGCAACATTTTTCACCCCAGCAGCATCGTTACTGACAAACTGCAGCTGCCCAAATTCCTTCTTCTGTCCAACCATTCAAGATTCAGAAAGCATGCCTCTGTTTGCATCTGGTCTCCCCCCACCCCCGCCCCGTGTCATCACAGTTACATGGTAGCGAGTTCTCACAGGAACTAGGCTTCATGATTACTCTCCCCACATCCTGTTGCAAGTTCAGAACTTCACAAAAACATTCACAGCAGCATTGCCAGCTGTTCATGCTATGTCTAATGCAAGAAACATTGTTTGTTATGGAAGGCCAGGTAGAAGGAACTGAGCCTTGTAACCTCCTCTCAGCTGCAGTCTTGGAATTTTGGATAATGGAATCTGAGAGGCGGTCTTCTTACCACATCAAACAAACAATCTGCTTCTTTTCTCTGCCCCAATTTCCTTTGAAGTATAGCAATAAGCACTGGGTTACTGGAGCATCACTTAGCTAAAAGTCTAGCCAGAAGGACCTCTGGTGACAAGAGATGGAATAGCAAATATTACTATTATTTTCTACTTCCCTTGTTCCTCTGTCCCACCAGTCTTGTCCTGTTTCTGATTACTGCCATTGACCCATTCCTACACCTGAAGATCCAGGCAACCTAGGCTTCGCCAGTGAGTGGACATCTCAGCTGATATCAGCCTCCTGAGAACTGCATCCCATTTCTCCCAATATGTTCATTCTCTTGTTCTGGCTGCGCAGGATGTACATATTTGGTGAGGAAGGTGCATGTGATCACTGGCTAGCTCAGTAGCCATTTGGACAGAAATGAATGCTTAGGGGTCTCACCAAATGATCCTATCCCCAACAAAGGACATGCACTTGAAATGTAACTATCAAAATCTGGTCTGCCACATCCTGTTCACTGACTTCAGGTGAGTAATTCCTTTGGATGGCATTTCCTTCCATTTTTGGATCTGAACTGCCTTGGTCTAATCTGACTTGTCAAGCTACTGCTGTGATATCTGCAGCTACAGTCTGCTCTCAGGAACTGTTGCCCCTGTGTGCATTTTTGAACACAGCATTTCTCCCAATGCTGGTCAAGCTCTCACTGTGCATAAGCAGGAGTGTTGCTTGCCCACCTGACTCCAGAGATCAGGCCTTAGTTTGATGGTGGATAAGACAAGTGTTCTGTTTGCAAGACAGAAAGCAGGCTGAATGGAGGTGAAAGAGAGAGAAAGAGAGAGAGCTTTGGGCATAAAAATATCCCCTTCATCCCAAGAAACCTGCCTCATGCCCAGCACCTTGGGGAAAGGGGGAAAGCATTGCTCGTGTGCTCTGAGAAGCAGAAGCACTGCACACTTGTGAAGCAGTCAGCCAAGGAGGCATGTCTTGCTGTGCCCCACTCTCTCTCCCTCCTTGTAAGGCAGACCTCCTGCTTTGCCGGGTGGACCTCCTGCTTTACCAGGTGTGCACCTTCACAAAAATAAGCAGAAAATACACACCCAAGGGCACAGTGAGATGAGAGAAGGGTCAAGTTTTTCTCTTTGTCTAAAAGCACTCTTGGGCAATGGATAAGTCTGCCTGTTCATATGAAGAGGAGTGGGGGAGATGAATATAGGGTGGTGGTGTTTTTTTAAAAACAGAAACAGAGCACACATGTGAAAGGAAATAAAACTTATGCTCTCCCATGCATTAGCTCACTGTGCTCAGATTTTAAAAAATGTCAAGGCCTGAGTTTAAAAGGCCCCATAACACTACCAAAAATGGTACTTTAGTATATTTTTTATTGAGAGGCCCCTCATAATCTGGGACACCAAAACGAAGCTTATTTGCCTCGTGCATAAATCCAGTTCTGGCTGTGCTCTGCTATGTGGAGCATTTAGTTGCTTCAGAGGAAGCCCACAACCTTCTCAATAAGATGTTGGGAAACAAGTAAATTTATTCATTGGCTGGAAGAAATATGTTGAAATGAATGAATCCAGCACACAACAATTCATGAGTGTCTTCAGGAATTAGCAGCCTTTGCCATTAAGGGTGTGCATTTGGATATACCCAAGTGTTGACCTGGATAGCCCAGGCAAGCCTGATCACATTAGATCTCGGGAGCTAAGCAGGGTTGGCCTTGGATAGTAATTGGATGGGAGACCTACATACAATGAAGACTAGGGTTGCAGAGCCAGGCAATGGCAAACCACCTCTGTTAGTCTATTGCCATGAAAACCCCACCAGGAGTAATCATAAGTCAGCTATGATTTGAGGGCACTCTCTACCACCAAACCCCCAAATGGAGGGAATATAGTGTCCAGAGACAATTTTGTTTAAGTCCTGACCTGGATTGCTCAGGAGAGCCTCATCTCATCAGGTCTCAGAAGCTAAGCAGGGTAGGCCTCGGTTAGTAAATGGATGGAAAACCTCCAATGAAGACCAGGGTTGCAGAGGCAGGCAATGGCAAATCACTGCGGTTAGTCTCTTACCATGAAAACCCCACCAGGGGTTGCCATGAGTCAGCTATGACTTGAGGGCAAGATTTCATTTTTATTTCAAAAAGAAACTAATATAAAAATTAGCTGTTTCAAGTTGGCTGGGGGATATCAAAACAACCCCAAAGCTCCTGAAATTCCAGAAGTAACAATAATTTATCCCCCAGAATTTTGGACTGTTTCCAGTTTGGAGAGTCACAGGAATGAGGAGGGAGAGAGAGAATATCTCTATTGAAGAGCTATTTTGTGGCATTTGTGTATCTGCCCCCCCCCCCCCGCTGCTGCCCCTGGGGAGGGAATGGAAGGATAGTAAAAATTATGGTCCTCAAATTCCACAATCCTGAAAATGTACACAAAACAGAATCCTGAATTAGCAACAACACTCCTTAAAATTCAGGATAATGCATTTTGCTCTCCCCGAAATACCACAATGAAATTAATGCAATTTTCTTTGAAGAGCACAATAGGGGTGCACACTGAAAAAAATTCCTTCACAGTTTCGAATCTGGGGTTTCTGAATAATCTCCTTTCAGGTTTGTTCATGGTTGGCCAGTGCCAGTTCATATCTGCTTGGTTTTGTTCATTATCATGAGTTTTGGCCTGTTGCACGCTTGAAGTGTATGTTGGCTGCACATGCACATATGCTGTTCTTTTCAATGGGTCTTGGGGAAATGGGTTTGTGGGGCAGCTGTTTTTGTACTTAACAGCAACAAAATGACACAGAACAAAGTCCTTCCTCTGAATCATCGACCTACTGCATTTGAGCACACACACACACAACAATGAGTTTTGGTATTGATGGACCCCAAAGGATGCTTGTGAAAAGGTGTCAAGGCAAGTGTTGAGTGGCTATGTACACATATACACTGTTCATTTCAAGGGGGGAGGAGGAAATGAGGCTCCATTCGCACTTGTGGTGTGATCCACCTGAGGTTACATGGGGACTGCCAGGAGCCAGATGGGCTGTTATAGGGCAATACAATGTAATTCCAGAAACGTGTAACCCATGAAGATTGTGTTTATCCCTTCTGTATTCAAAATAACACAGGCCTTAAGGTAGGAAACCTGGAGTTGTGTAAATGTGCTCAGATAATTGATATAACAGCTGGTCATTTAGGGGTACTGAAGCCTACACTTGCAGACCCCTCGTACACTACATGCCACTCATACACTACACACCAAAGAAATGTATGCTATGTTGACCTGGGTACAAATAATGCTACTACCTTTAACCCTGCTCTTGCTTGTCACACTGAATTGCATGTGTATATGATCACGACTATGCCTGAAGTTGATTTACCACTGAACTGTTCAAAAAAGTATACCACCCGATTTTAGAGTTTATGCAAACTGAAATTAATTCTGTAGCTAGAATGGCCATACAGAACAGAAGAGCCTTAGACATCCTTTTGGCTCAGCAAGGTGGAGTGTGTGCCTTAATTAAAGAAGAGTGCTGTTTCTATATTAACAAAACAGGTAGAATTGCCACCCACCTGAAAGACCTTAAAGAATCGGTACAGGTATACCACAGTATTACCAAAGATGGAGGGTTCCCCTCTTTATGGGATTGGATACCTGGAATACCTAATTGGCTCAAATCAGTACTGACCGCCATATTTGTAATTCTTGTAGTAGTCATAGTAGCTTTTTGTGCTGTTAGTTGCATCCTTCAATGCTTTCCCCAACCCAGGCCTATGCGAAAAAGGCTTTTAAAACTCCTAAAGTGGAGGCTTTTCACCTCTGCCCTCCCTTTCTCTTAACTTTAGTTTCCTCTGACTCCCCCACAAGCAAGCTAGTGAAAGAATGTAGCACACTGGGACCTCGTGACACCCCAAGGTCCTTTCGCTTTTTGCCTGCAGAGCACACCAGGTTCTTTCCAGCCTGAAGCCTTTTGCTTTTTTTGCTGAGCACGCTAGAACGAGTGCGAAAGGCCTCTGCCCCGCAACGAAAAATTGACAAGCGGGAAGGTAGGATTCATGAAGTCCTTGGCATGAGAACACTCTGGCAGTGACGGCACAATGCCTGGAAGACACCTTTAAAAGAAGGTGCTTGCCATTAGATCTTCGCTGACGCCCTGGCCAAGCGGCTAGAGAGGTTCCAGCTTGGAAGCCTCTCTGCCTGGCTGAGCTCAGTCCAAGGGGACCCTTGCTTTTGTCATGACTTAGGTTAAGTATTATAGCTTTAAGTGTGCCTTATATTCATAAGTTTAAAGCGTTAAGTTGTATTCTGACTTAGAGTAAAATGTTAAGTGTTCATCTTTGTATAGAATTGTTTTGTGGTCTTAGCCTCTGTAGAGAATAAACTCTGTCCTTTAAGCATCATATCAAGTGTATAGTTTTAACTTTCTTGAGGGAAGGAGAGTGAAGTGCTCCCGTCTAAGGGTTGCCTGTGCTGGGGAGCCATGGAACGAACCAAGAACCAGCAGGATGTGGTTGGGAAATAGGCTATGTCCGCATACCCAATAGTGGTGTGGGAACCAACACTTGCCCTCAATAAAATTCATCCCAAACCCAGTGGGGAAACCTATACAAATTCACACCGCAGCACTTAGCCAAAATCCTCCTCATTACCAACTATTAGTCCCCCTTCCTAGTCCAAAAACCCTTTGACTCAACAAGTTTCTTCTCAAGCACAAAATATGTTATATATATATATATATATATATATATATATATATATATATATATATGGACTGTTCATGACTTGGTACTGAGGCCAATACTAAAAAGGGAACTCGATGGGACTGGCAAGGCAACCCCTTGGTCAGTACCCACAAGCAACTGTCCCTGCAATCACTCTGGAACAGCTACTACGTGCCCAGATCAACGTACCTGCTGCCAAGATGCCAGTGACTGCTGAGATCCCTAAAGGAACCAGGACCAGTAGTGAGAAAGGGAGAAGCCATGTTCCAGAAGCAGTTTAAAAGGACAACTATTTTCCTGTGGAAGCCATGACATGCCAGCGCTCTTGTCACAAACTGTTTTCCAGATGTGCCTCTTGATATGTAGATGCCAGAAACAAAGACCGTGAAGCAAGGCACCTCTGGATCTAATCCTACATCAAGATAATCACTTCCACCCATCAAGCCTGAGACTATCATAAAAATCAATCAGTCCCCATCCACTCTTCCTCTCTGTCCTTTCATCCCTCTTGAAGCGTCGCCATGGCCCGCCCTAAAACCCAATCATTTCCCATCTGCCTTTCCTCCCTACCCTTTTGTCCCTCTTGAGGTGTCACAAAAGCAAACATTAGATTTCAAATTGTCCACCCTGGATCTCTTATGTCCCGCTAAAGTGGCACATTAATTACTTTTGTTAGATTTCCTGAGAACCATTAACAGGGCATGAAACCCATCCCGGGTCTTCCCCAGGATAGAAATTAGCTATTTGAGGTGACCCTTTCTGGTCACAGAGAGAGATGCTCGAGATCTAACTCCTACTCCCTCCGTGTAGTGTGGGTCACTCTGCTGGGCTCCCCTCTCCTCGCTGCTGAATCTCTGCTTCTCGATGGACAGGTGCGTATTGCCCACCAACAATCTTTCCTGCTAATGCAAACGTCTCTGTACCCTTTCCATCTTTTGTATTGAATGTGTGTGTGACTCTTGGACTCTGTAAGTTTAAAAGTTATTAAGTAAGAGCTGTGATTCATTTCAAAGTATTAGTCTCCTCCGTTATTGTGCGTGCTCCGGAAATTCTGACCCTGGTATACATAGGTTATGATCCCATAATATATGTCCATTGTCTATTAATTCTCCATCTTTGAGGCAATTCGGCTAACATTATCTTGCTAACTAGCATAAAACCTGGAGGAAGAAAATAATACCACACTACATCTCCATCAGTACCAAGTCCAAGATCTTTGCATTCATGCCAGTAGAAAGCCCTTCAATAATTTTCATCTCACTGTGGCTGCAGGTCCAAGGTGCCTACAACCATGCCCCAGTGGGACGGAGTGGGGGAAAATTCAGCAGAGTTTTTCGAAGACATTGTCCTGGCTTCACTAGCATAGGTTAAATAAGCCAAAGATGATATTCCACAGTGCCACCTTGTGGGTTTACAGAATAGGACTAGAAATAATAAATGATGAAAAATCTGTGCTCTGGTAAAATGACAAAGAACCAGGCATTTTTTTATTTGTATCCATAAAATGTGCAGAATTCAAAGATTTGCACACATTTTAGTTTCAGCAATTAATCCACTTTGAGTCTTAATAAAGTCAGAGCCACACCTAAGTTCAAGTCATTTGCAGTCAGTTTATCTGTAAAACAGTCACTTGCAGCCTTGATCCTATGCATAACACGGAGCATCCTCTCTTTTTCCACTGGTCACTGCTCTTGTGTCTTTAACAGCAGTCTTCTATTCAGATAACCTGCCAAGTAACAGTTACCTGTTTTTAGCTTCCAAATATGCCATAAATCAAAGTGCTGCACTTGCCCTTTGTAGCCCTAATCCCATTCAAAGGAGGATTTCTTGAGGGTCTCTTGTATGAACATACTCATCTATAGAGGTCTGGCTTCATGTTTTCCTGTTCTCAGGGGGGTTACATAGGACAGGGTATTTTCTTTTTTTATTTGTTTGAAATTTTTTAATATTTCCAAAATAAAGAGGCTACAGAAAAAAGAGGGGGAGTTACAGGGTCAAAGGAGGGGTAGGATTTTGCACTACAAGAGCTATTGAAATACAGAGTACTCAAAACATATCTTAATCAGAGTTAATCAATATTAAAATAAAGAATACATATACTATTCCAGCTACTGAGTATTTTCACCTTTACCTTCACAAACTAAATACATTATGCAATCTACCTCATTATCAATATTTGACCATTTCCATCTTATCATAGCTTTATATTCAGTATTTATCAATATATAAACCTCATTCCGTAATTGCTACACTATTTCATCTTAACTCTTTATATAACTGATTAATATAGCAATCCTCTCTACTTGTCCCTAACGTTATCAATGCTTCCAAATCTTCAAACTATTTTAGCAATTAGCAATAAAATATTTAATTACATATTCATACCTTTCTCCAGGACAGGGTATTTTTAGTGGTGGCAACAGGATTATAAAACTCTGTTTCTTAAGTAGCCTGTTTTGCTCTCTTCCTGATATGTTTCAGATAGCAGGTTAATTTAACTCAGAGGGCCTTCATGATTAATTGACCAACAGTCTACAGGCTATTTTTGCTTATTATTTGGATTTTTAAAATCTGTGTAGTTACAATTTATGATATTATTTTTATGGGCTTGAGCTATGCTGTAAGCCATTTTGCGGATTGAAAGTAAATATCTAAATATCTGATGAGATAAATATCTGAGACTGTTGGAATTACCCAATAATATGGTGGTGGTGAAGAGTGTCCTCAAGTCATAGCTGACTTATGGCAACCTCTGGTGGGGCTTTCATGGTAAAAGGTTAACAGAGGTGGTTTGCCATTGCCTGCCTCTGCAACCCAGGTCTTCGTTGGAGGTCTCCAGTCCAATTACTAACCAAGGCCGACGCTGCTTAGCTTCTGAGATCTGCCAAGATCAGGTTCACCTGGGATATCCAGGTCAGAGTACCCAATAATATGTCACTTATAAAAAAAACAAGGTTAAAATCACTGAATCACAATTTACCATTTAAGAGCAGGCAAAAGGTACTTAGTGGCTAGCAAGACCACTTTCTTTTCTCCTGCAGCACACATTTCAATGCCTATGATGGATAACCATTTATTTGATGTAAGGAATGTATTGTAGCTAACAGAACAGCAAGATTGGGGTCCAGTAGTACCTTAAACACCAACTAGATTTCAAGGGGTATGAGCTTTCAAGAGTCAAAGCTCTAAAAATTAACAAAAACAATTTTTATACTTTCAAAAATTACCCCTCCACATTCATTTTTTATTTGTTGTTAATTATTTAAAACATTTATAAACCCACCATTCACCCAGATAACTGAGACCCAAGATGGATAACTTCAATTAAAACAGTATAAAACATAATACTTAGAAACAAAATGACAGTCATTTTTAAAAAGCTTTTAAAACCCAAGACACCCACAAGGCAATCATCTTGAAAAGCCAAAGGCCCTTTTAAAGAGTTCCATTTTATATAACCTTCCAAACACCAAGAAAGACACACATTTTCTAATTTCCTCCAGAAGGCTGTTCAGAGATCCACACATTATCTAAAAAAGCAGAGTGCGGAGGCAGCTGGAGACAGGGAATCAGAGGCATAGCAAAGAATCAGGTCACAGGGACAGAAGGCAGTTGAGATTTAACACTAACAGCATAAGCAAAGACTAGATTAAGTCAGAGAGAGTGTCAAGAAACCAGAAAATATGCCCATGAACACCATGTAACATTGTTTTAAAATTAATGAGTTTCTGAAACAAACCAGAGTGTGATGTCACATTTCAATTCACAGCCAGTCCCCATTATCACAACTTTGCTGTCTCACACTTCACCCCACCCTTTGACGCATGAATTATAACTCTAAGGAATCGGATGTACTTTTTCACACAAGAAAAATCCCAAGTGCTTCTTGCTCCAGTAGCTTGGAAATGACCTGGTTAATGTTTGTCTCACAAGAAGCCCATGAAGTTTCATTTCAGAACCCAGCAAGGTAGGAGATGAAGACATCTCACAGGGTCAGATGGTACCTTGGACTCCAATGACCATTCCAGCCACTGAAGCCCCTGAAGCCCAGAATTTACTGATTCCCCACCTATTTGTAATGATTTAATTTTTCTAGTTTTTTTTCTCCTTGTCAGATTTTTCATACCAGGCCCCTGGAGTATACCATGCACCCATCCCAGCTAGCACTGGTGAAAGAGAATACGCTGCTTACCGAACCACCCAGATATGGGACAGAGGTAACAGAGGTTTAGGGAGATCAATCCAGGAAATGAAACCACTGAACAAATATATAACTTCTGGGAAGACAATCAAGGTGAGAATTGCACTATCTGCATTGAACCCATTCAATAATAAATATGCATAGGTTTGCAATTGTGCTGAGTTTTTATTACATTTACTAACCTCACATCCACAGAAGTCATTTTTATATTCAGAATTTTAGTTCAGAGTTTGCAATTTGTTGAATTCGGTTTTGTTACCAAATGCTTATGGATGTCTGTCATCTCTGAATCTACCAGACAATAGCTTGGAACCACTGAAGGATTTCTGCAGATGGGTGTGTGTGTGTGTGGGGGGGGGGATTTTCTCGGATGACCCTTCCACTGCAGCCCTCTAAATTCCCCATGGTGTGCTGGTCCCAGTCCCCAGGACCAGCTGGGGGTGTGTGTGTGCAAATTTTGACTGAAGCGAGAGGGGAAAAAAGGAAGTCATGTTCCATTTCATGCTTGTGGGGAAGAAGGGGCTATGATCAGGGGTTCTTAAATACAGTATGCCCTATAATCAATGGGGTTTGGATCTTTGGATGTAACCAGAGAGGGGAAAATCTAGAATCTAGGCCTGAGCCTGCATAGCGTTTAGAACTATACAGCATGTAATTTATAATTTTGTAATAAACTTTGTGGCAACTCACCTAATTGAGTTGACATAATTGAGATCTGAGAGCAAAATGAGAGGGATGGCAGCACCAGATTTTTTTTTTATAGAAGGACCAGGAAAACATATCGCTTAAAATTTCCTTGCTTTGTGGGAAGGATTGAAACCAGAGCCCTCAACTCTGGTTTCAATGCGGAACAGACCTCCAGGGGATCTAGGCAGGCTTGCCAACCTGCAGATAGAGCTTGAAGATCTTTCAGCATCTGTTCTGAAGAAAATGGCGGCTTCAGCAGGTGAATTCTATAGCATTACACCCTGCTGAGGTCACTCCCCTCCTCAAACTCTGCCCTCCCCAGTCTCCACCCCCAAATCTCCAGGAATTCCCCAACCTGGATTTGTCAAGCCTAGATCTGGGGCAGACCAAACTATTCAAGAAGTGTGGTCACATGCTCTTCAGATCAGATTCTGGGGATCATCCTTAGCTCATAAATGGATTAAAGGACGTAGATCTCAAAAGCGTCCCAAAAATTGATGACAAACAAGTCCTAATAAGAGCTGCAGAACTACTTCTACCCCTAAGCATTCTGACATTATTTGAGAACAGCCACTGTCAGAAACAGCATAGGGGCTAGCTCAGCTGTGTTTCTGGTTTCATTGTCATCAATGGTCTTCGTTCGGGGGGAAACAGATTCTGCTCCATACATACACTATAGTAGTCTGCTTTGCTAGATATAGTGCTGCTTATCATATAAGTACATTAGAAAAGTCCACATCCAAAAAGGAAGTGATAACTCCTCATCGTCCTGCTGCCTCTGTCCTGAGACTTCTACAAGAAAGATTCCCACTTCATGAGTATATAAAAATTTATCAGTGTTCCAGAAAAATTTCCTCTTTAACAAGTGCAGAGACATCAGCCACTGTGCATAATGTAAGGCAACCAATAAAATTATCACTAGAGAATATGAAAGTATCATTCTAATATTTCAAACAGTATCTCAGACCTTTGTTGTTGTTAGTCTCCAAACCTGTTTAACTGTATCACTCAGTTCTCAAGTCTGTTGGCAAGAGAAGAGAGAGAATGTGTTTGTTCTCCCAGGGAATGGGGACACCACCCACATCAGTCAGCCAAAGTAAGGAGGTACACATTTGACCTGCTAAAGCATCTCTGTTTCCATTGTTGCTAGAGTAGCAAGACATGAATGGCCTGTTTAGTCACTGTCTATATATAAATATGAGGGTGAGCTCACAGGTTGTATTTGACCTAGTTCTCACCAAGGGAGGTATCTGGACTGTACCACTTAAAGTTGCAGGCAGGTATACATTTGATTGAATGCTCCTCTCCCCCGCCCCCCGCCCACACACCCAACAACTCAGAAAATTGGTAACTTAGCTTAGCCTGTTCCAAGACATGCTACTTTCTACTGCCAAGCAGAGTATTACCCTTCCAAGCCCATTTATTTCAATGGACTTAGCAGGGTGTCACTGCTTAGGATGGCACTGTATATATCAAAATGTTCCTTGGCGTCCAGTTGTAGTTGGGGAGCATTCTACTGAATAATTCCGAGCCGAGGAGGAGAGAGGAAACAAATCAAGCCTGAGCTTAGTCTCAAAGTATGTTCTTTGTGCCCTTTATGTTCTTACACAATGGGGTTACACATGATTTGGAACTTCATTGAGCTAAAATGGGGCCATTTCCCACTGGTTAGTGTGACCTCATGGAAGTAAAGCATCAGACTTCATTACTCATTGCTCTGTCAACAACTGATGAGTAGAAAATATTTGTACATGTTGCTTTCCTTCTCTGTGCTTTTGTTTCCTAATCTGTAAATGAGGAGAAAGCTGATGAAATTTCTGTCCATACAGCCCTGTCTGGGAGGCAAGCAGGGCTTTTTTTCAGCTGGAACACGGTGGAACGGAGTTCCGGAACCTCTTGAAAATGGTCACATGGCTGGTGGCCCCACCCCCTGATCTCCAGACAGAGGGGAGTTTAGATTGCCCTCCGTGCCTCCGAGTGCAACCCACTGAGTTCCACTACCTCTTTTCCCAGAAAAAAAGCCCTGGAGGCAAGCTATATGTGAAGTCTTTTAATGCTAGCAAGTAAAGCACTGCTGTAGGAAAGGGCCCCTAATGCTATTAGCCATGATGCTGAAATGTTTAGAGGCAGCATGCCTCCGAATGCCAGTTGCTAGGGTGGGAGAGCGCAGGCTTTGGCCTCTGAGCCCTCTCTGTGGATGTAGTAAAGAGGATGCTGGTCCATCAGCCTAATCCAGGACGGCTTTTCTTTTACATTCATATGACTGGGATATATTGAATAAGCAGAATACTTCAAGGCACAGTTCTTGCTGTACGGTACCACTTCAGATTTCTGGTGACAGGTTACCACAGGTGCAATCCTAAGGACACTTTCCTCAGAATAAGCTCCATTGAATAACATGGGACATATTTATGAATAGATCTACTCAGGATTGCTCCCATAGAAAATTAGGAATTCAAGGTTCTAAATTAGCCTTTTCCATTAATTGTGAGATTTTTATATGCCACGGCGGGGTGTTGGTTGTAAAGGGAAGCAATTAAACATGTGGTGCCTTACTATCATTCTGAAGTGGTATGATTAGGGTCGCCAGATCTCTATAACCTCCTAAAAAACTGGGAAGGTTTGATCAAGCCTTCCTGGGTGAAACTAAAGTTATCAATGATGATTGACAACCAGCGATGGCCTGGAAAGGTGAGGCTATCAGAGCCCTGAATACCCCAGAATGGGAGAGTAAATAAGAAGATCAGTAGGGTGTGTTAGAGAGATTCCTGGAAGACTCTATTTTCTTAGGAGCCTTTGCATATCTCTGGGATGTGGGGCTGAAAACTAGTCTTGCCTGGTGACTCATATATCAGTAATTTTGCAGCTCCCAGCTGGAATCTGGCAGCCATTTTCCTCCCTTGCTAGGCAGCGTTTTTGTGTTTAAACACATACAGAGAGGGGCTTATATTATTGCCATATTTATAAGCGTTATATTAGCATGAGGCCAAGCCTGACTGCTAAAACAAAGGGATGATTGTATAAACACTCAGGGTAATATTGGTAGGAGTATAAAAGAACTTTGGAGTGAGAGTAGAAGGACCATGTACAGAGACAAAATGGGCGAGGGTTGTTAGAGAGTAAAATGCATTAAAGATGTCTATATGCCAATGATAAAAGCCTCCGAGCCAAGATGGGAGAAAAAGAGTACTTGGTGATAAATAGTGAGTTAGATATAGTGGATGTCTCAGAAACATGGTGGAATGGGGAAAATCAATGGAAAATGATCATTTCTCGGTATAAGCTCTATAGACAGGACAAGGAGGAACATGTTAGGGGAGATGCTGCATTGTGAATCAAAGAGGGCATAGAATTAAAAAAAGTCAGAAAATAATAGGGGAATAAATTTCCCAACAGAAGTAATAGGCTGTCATTTGGAGGAGGGCAAGGAGCTGTCCCAGTTGGCAGCAGAGGATAGGACCCGAAGCAATGGGCTTAAATTACATGCAGAAAGGTACCGGCTGCATATTAGGGAAAACTTTTTCATGGTCAGAGTAGTTCAAAGGTGGAATCAGCTGCCTAGGAAGGTGGTGAGCTCCCTTTCATTGACAGTTTTCAAGAAGAGGCTGGATGAATATTTGTCAGAGATACTTTAGGCTCATCCTACATTGGGCAGGGGGTTGGATTAGAAGGTCTGTATGGCCCCTTCCAACTCTGTGATTCAGTGAATATGGGCAGAATTACTGGGCCTGAAGGGTTACTTAAGAGCAAGGGTTACTGATCCAACTCTTGAGGCTGACCTTGAGATGGAGAAGGAAATCAAGGTGACAAAAGTAAATAATGTTGTGTTCTTGGTGACTTCAACCACCCTCACATTGACTGGGTAAACATGTGCTTGACTCATGCTGTAGAAATAAGATTCTTGGACATCATAAGTGACTGTGCACTGGAAAAGTTGATCACTGTTTTTGAGTCTACTCTTGAATCTGCTCCTGAAAAATTTTCCTGACTTTTCAATATGATAACAATACTCCTGATACTGAATGAACACAATAATTATGCCCTTCCCTACATTATGATATGGAATTAAAACGATAATTTTCGAAGTGTACACTACTACTCTGCATTTGGCAGGTTTGACGTTGCTCAGCTACATACTTGTTAAGAGACTGAACCGGTATCTCCAAGTTTATTTATTTATTTAAAATATTTATATGCTGATTTCCCACCAAAATAGGGTACCCAAAATGGCAAACATCAGATAAATAAAACATTAAAATTACATTTACATACATATATAAGTACAGTAAAAACATATTGACATATAAACGAACACACACACAACCAGGGAAGAGAGCCAATAAGAGTTTACTGAGGGTTTGCCATAAGAAAAAAAAATAGTCTTTTCCTGCTGGCAGAAGACAATGACAGAGGGAGACAGACTGAGGAGGAAGAAAGTTTTGGCACTACAACTTGTAAAAAGGTGAAGGTAATCCCCTGTGCAAGCCCTGAGTCATTACTGACCTATGGGGGGACGTCGCATAATGATGTTTTCTTGGCAGACTTTTTACGACATGGTTTGCCATTGCCTTCCCCAGTCATCTACACTTTACCCCCAGGAAACTGGGTACTCATTTTACCAACCTCGGAAGGATGGAAGCCTGAGAGCCAAGCTACAAGTGACACCCGACACAGGTTGGACACTTGTCAGCTTCCCTCAAGTTTTGATGGGAAATGTAGACATCCTGGTCTTGCAGCTGTAATGGAGAGCCAAGCTGCAAGACCAGGATGCCTACATTTCCCAGCAAAACTTGAGGGAAGCTGACAAGTGTCCAACCTGTGTAAGATCCAGAGGAGTTAGCCGTGTTAGTCTGTAGCAGCAAAATCAAAAAGAGTCCAGTAGCACCTTTAAGACTAACCAATTTTATTGTAGCATAAGCTTTCGAGAATCAAGTTCTCTTCGTCAGATGCCTGATCAAAACTGGGCAGTTTTGATCAGGCATCTGACGAAGAGAACTTGATTCTCGAAAGCTTATGCTACAATAAAATTGGTTAGTTTTAAAGGTGCTACTGGACTCTTTTTGATCAACCTGTGTAAGGCGTCACTTGTAGCTTGGCTCTGAGTCAACCTTGAGCTGGTTGAACCCAGCTTCCGCCAGGATCAAACTCAGGTCGTGAGCAGCGCTTGGGTTGCAGTACTGCAGCTTACCACTCTGTGCCATGGGGCTCTGCGCCATGGGGCACTACAACTGAGAAGCTGCTTTCTCATATCTTGTCTCATCTCTCTCTTCACATGTTACCTCACAGGTTATTCTGTTGCTGAGGATGCTCTTGTAGAATAAGACTCTGGATGTTGCTTGCATTTCTCCTTTTGCATGTCAGAGAATGCAGGTCCTCTTGAACAGCGCTTAAGGAAATTCTAGCAAGGGGAATATGGAGAGGCTTAGGCCAAATAGGCATATGTCTAGGTTTCAGTATCTTGTCTGATAAGGTAGACCACATGATTTCCATGCATGGCATGGCAAAGAAAGAGGTTCCTGCAGGTGTCTCTGAAGCGACAGGTGATTCAACCACCCAGTTCTCAGAACTCCTCCCCAAGTCCCAAATCTAGAAGGAGAAACCTTTAGCTCACAAACAAGTTCCACCACATTCACTCCTTGGGAGACACCCACTTGCCTGCTTGCTGTTCTTAAAAATCTGACGCAAGGTAAAGGCATGGATGGTGTGAACCACACAGCTACACCCCTAGTTATATAGGTTGGGCTTGTTCATTCTGTGCCAGAGAGGTCAACACAGAAACAGCGAGTGCATGGAGAGGAATCTACTCACTGGCTTTGGAAAAGGTATGGTGCCTGGGTGGAAGGAAGGGGCGGATGCTAAAGGGAGGAGGGGTACCTATTGGAAAAGCTGTGGGACCTAAGAAAATAGCACACATTTCATCTCTCTGGATGAGATGTATCAAAAATCTATTTCCAACACATAACTATTCATCTCTTGACAGACTAGTAAGCATTACAGAGTTTAACCTTAACATGCAGTTTTGTTCTGGTTGTACGCTATAAATAACTTTAGTTTTGTTTTAGGTTAACAATTATATTGTTGTGCTCTTGGATTGTTAGTTACCTTGAATGTGGGATAAAACGGATCATAATTTCAAGGTAATTAACAAAAACACCAAGTTTTCACAATTGTAGTCTCAATCATTACATGAAAGCTCATTTCTAGAACTTTTGCTTACAGGAATGTCTTCGAAAATGTAACTCGAAAGTTTAAAATCCAAAAAAGGCCTCTTTTAAAAATGCATTAATAATTATCATTTTTAAATATCGTTTAGGATATTACAAGAGGGTTTTAACCCTGAAATTATTCATCTTGCCACTAGTCTAATCCATGATCTATAATCCCTACCTATTCAGAGGAGGAAAGCAAAGGATAATTCTGTTCCTGAGGACAGGTGGAGACTACAGCTATTCTTTTTGATACCCACACACTCTTCACTTTGTGGTAGATTTTCTATAAACATTTAATTTTGTCTTTCTTCCAGCTGGGAGCTGCTTGCCATCAAGAGGAAAGTAGCCATGTCTGAGGGCAAAGCCAGAAAGGAAACTCCTGCTGCTGCCTCAGCTGAATGCCCTGTATGTTATGAGACATTTCAGTCTCCTGCAGTATCACGTCGAGTTCTGAGCTGTGGGCACATCTTTTGCCATGACTGTTTGGTCAAGTGTTTTTTAGCATCGCAGGCAGATGGCCGCCTCCAGAATGGCCTCATATGCCCCATCTGTCGCTTCATCACCTTGCTGTGCCAAAAGAGGACCTGCTGGCCTTCCAAGCCAGATCCCACCTCTCAGTCTCTGGAGCTGCCACTCTCCCCCTCCTTATTACCCTGTGGAGTGCCTTTGGGGTCAGCAAACACTTTGGTGGTGCCTGGTCATTACCTGATGTCACTGAATGGTTATAGTGGCCGACAGAGTGTGTGTGGCTGCCCTAATATGGACTCAATGGTGTTTCCACATGGCTTGGAGCGGGAACCCAACATTTTCATTATCAGTCAGTGTGGAATGCCACTGATTGAAGAGAACTATGTTCCTGTGGCTCGAGATAGCAGGGTGGAAGTTCCAGGATCAGTGGACTCTCAGAGTTCTCTAGGGATGGGCTGCTTCCGGTCACCTATTATCCTGGCAATTTTCCTTGTCTCTGCTGTTGCTCTGTTGGGGGCTGTGCTCCCCTGGCTGTTGCTTGTAAAGAAGAACGAATGAACCTGGTGGATGGAGTCCCTTTAATACCTAATCTGCAGAATCTTCTATGTGGAAATACCAGCTGAACAAAGCCAAAGGGTTCTAGATTGATGGAAGATACTCAAAGGAAACTGAGATTGCAAAGAGATAGTATTTGCATCTTGTTAGGGATTATTTTCCAAGGAGCAAGAAGGATCAGCTGTAGAAAGGGTCCAGTCATCCTATTAAGGATGTTAATTAAATTTTTATTTATTTGGTACATGTATATCCTGCCCTTCCTCCAAGGAGATCACATTATAGTTTCACAATTTTCCTGTGAATTTAGAAGCAGGTTAGATTGAGAGACAGAAACATTGCCCAAGACCACTCATTAAGAGCCAATCCAGATGAGACATTGGGAATTTCATAATCATAGCTACCATTATTTTAATAATGTAGTGACCAGGCATGCTGAAGCCACATTCCGACTGAGACTACAGCAAGAAGCTTAAATCTCCCCCTATGTGCTATTTTTCTGACTTAAAGTGGTCCTGGGAAGCTACCATTTGCCTATATTGGGACAACATAGAGATACCTGTAGCTGTATTTTTATGTTTCCCCAGCAGGGAAAATGGCAGCTCCCTGGAGGCATTTTAGGTCAGAACAATGGAACAGGACAATGGCTTGAACCCCCCTTCCCTCACACATCCATGACAATTGGATGCCCATACTTTAAAAAACTGAGATCTCTGCTTATGGCACTTCTATTGTCTCCCTTGGTTTGGTCCTGATTTCACAGATGATCAGCGTCTTGAATCTGAGTCTCTAAGCCCAAAGCCAACCTTCTAGATAGCTGTGGAAACGATATTGAATACATAGGGTGGGGATTGGATTGGAGAGGCTGTTAAATGCTTCCTATTTACTGAATATGTTCCCATATTTTACTTCATCGGTCACAATAATTCAATAAGCCATAGTGTTTGAGGCACGTCAAAGGCAGCTTGGGTGGTTAAGATGCCAATGGAATCCTGTGTCCTTTTTCCACCCAAGCAAATTCCTTAATATTGTTCTGCATTGCTAACACTGAAAGATTTTCATTCTACATGCCTGAGATGGCTGCATTGCCACAGGAAATAGATGGATCCCTCTCATGTGGCTTTTGATAGACTGTGCAATGCAGGTCAGAGATACCCCTAGCTGAGATACTGTTTATCCAGAGATTAGCAACTATTAATGATTATTACTTTAGTGTTACAGACCTTCATGATGTTCTGGTGGATTATTTAATATTGTAGTTCTTATGCAGAGATATCAGTATTTAGGTCTATAGTTTGAATTTGGATGACTCCATTTAGGAGGCACAGTGCTAATTTTGGTCTTTCTCGAAGAGCAGTTTCATGTTGTTGGAGGGATTCTATTTGTCCTCATGTACATTGACTAGTTGGATACAACAAGATTCCGTCTTGTCACCTACATTATTCTACAACTATATAAAGCTTTTGTGAGAGATCATTCAGAGATTTGGGGCATGGTGTTATCTTTTCAGGTAATTCCAGAGAAGTGGTACAAGTGTCAAATCAGAGAGTGAAGGACTGGATGTGTGTGTTATGTGCCGTCAGATCACCTCCAACTTATGGCGACCCTATGAATGAAAGAACTCCCAAATGTCCTATCATTAACAGACTTGCTCAGATCTCTTTATTGAGTCAAGCCATCTTGTTTTAGGTCTTCCTCTTTTCCTGCTGCCTTCCACTTTTTCTAGCGTTATTGACTTTTCCAGAGAATCTTGTCTTCTCATTATGTGACCAAAGTACAATAGCCTTCGTCTTGTCATTTTAGCTTCTAAGCAGAATTCAGGCTTGATTTGATCTAGTATCCACTTATTAGTCTTTTTGGCTGTCCATGGTATCTGCAAAACTCTCCTTCAGCACCATATTTCAAATTAATCCATTTTCTTCCAGTCAGCTTTCTTTACTGTCCAACTTTCTCATCCATACATGGCAATGAGGAATATCATAGTTTGGATTATCTTGATCTTGGTTCCCAGAGAGACATCTTTATCTTTAAGGATCTTATCTAACTCCCTCACAGCTGCTCTTCCAAGTCTCAGTCTTCTTCTGATTTCTTCACTGCAGTCTCCCTGTTGTTGATGATTGAACCAAGGAATAGAAAATCTTGAACAACTTCAATTTCCTCATTCTCAATTTTAAAATTGTGTAATTCCTCGGTAGTCATTACTTTTGTCTTCTTGATGTTCAAATGTAATCCTGCTTTGGCGCTTTCTCCTTTAACCTTCATCGTAGTCATTTCAAGTCTTCACTATTTTCTGCCAGTAACATGGTGTCATCTGCATATTTCAAACTGTTAATGTTCCTTCCACCAATTTTCACTCCACCTTCTTCTAGATCTAATCCAGCTTTCCTTATGATATACTCTGTATTTTTTTTTATGCACAACCTGTACTCTGGACAAGAGGATACTGTCAGGACAGAATATGGGGAAAGAATGATTTCCAATTGGCAAGGGTGTCAGACAAGGATGCATATTATCTCCCTGACCGATCTCCACTACCGCTTTCTTCCTACTCTCGCCTCCTTTTGCAGGAAAAAGACGGTGACTCTGCTGCTGAGTTTGTGTAGCCCTGCCTCTCACAGCTTCTATTTGCTCTTACCTGGCTTTGCCAGCCAGGTTGTTGTCTTTCTCCTGTGAAAGGAGGTAGGAGCAAGAAGAAAGTGGTGGCAGCAGTGATGTGCAACTGCCTGCACCTCCAGATGCACGGTCACTGCCACACCACTATCTGGAGCATGGGGGAAGTGGGGAGCTGGACAAACATCCATCAGAGGCAGCAGTGGCCAGGCAGAGGTCTGAGAGGCAATCCCTCTCCTCTCCCCCACCCAGTACTCTGGGACGAGGCCATGCTTCCAAGTAAGCTGGCTGGCCAGGGAGCCCAGACACGTAGGGCTGCCTCACTGTGTGCCTTTTCTAGATGTGGTCTAGGGTATCAGCAGACGTGGGTCTAAACCTGTGGCAGGTGTCATGTCTAGCTTGGCCCTGGGACTCATGAAAACAAAATGGATACACAAAATCAATGCTGTTCCCATTGCTTTGGTTGCAATTTGTTTCTGGGCAGTATACAAAGTGCTGCTAATGACCTGAAAAACCTTAAATGACTTGGTTCCAGAGTGCTTGAAGGACTGTCTCCGCTCACATCAGTCCCCCCTGGTCTTGAGATCCATGCAAGCAACTCTATCTGAAGTGAGGCTGTAGTTGGGGTTTGTGGGTAAGTCTTTTTAAGCTTCCACTTCAAACTTTGGAACTTCCTGCCTCAGGATGAGAGACTGGCACCATCCATACAAGCCTTTTAGAGTAAGTTGAAAACAGCTCTATTTTGGAAGGTTTTTGAATTAAATTAGATTAAATGGTGGCATCTGTTGTTTTTCTGGGTCTTCCTTGATTTTATGTATGTAACTGCTATTTTATCAATGTCAGTTTAATTTTGATTCTTCTGGTTCTGTAATTTTCCTTGTCTTAATCTGTTAGCCACTTTGAGGTATTGTAAATGGCTGAAAGGCAGCACAGAAATAACCATTAAAAATGAACAGATGGCTAAATAAATAAATACAGATAATTTTTATACATTCTGTATTTGTATTCTACTTTTGACATTGTTGCTAGAGCCATAATTAGACATAATAAAAAAGATAGAATTGGTATGTACAATATCTTTACAATCTGCCCTTGTTTTTCCTTCGGCAGGCATGCCAGATAGTTGTGCATCATGTTGCTGAGTATGCAAACAAGCTACCTCTTTATGTAATTAAGAGCATACCGATTACAGCATCCCAGAGCATTGCATAACTTTCATCAGGAGTTTTTACATCCAGTAGTGGGACTAAACCAGAATGGACTGAGAGAGAATTCATACATGCATATTTATCACAGCAGATCTGCATGTTTAATATCGCACTGTGAAGTGATGATAGGGATTCCCCGCCCCCACCTTTTGTTCCATTCAACCGGTCCCATTCTCTGGAGGGAGATGACGCACTTCTCGTTGAAAAGGGGAGCTTACAGGGTAGTGTGTTACCAGGCTCAAGCCCAGAGAGCCAGTGGTAACACTACCCTGTAAGTTCCACTGTAAGTGTGGGGGGGGGGGCAGAGGGAGTCATAGGGGTGGCAACAGGACAACTCAACTTGGAGCACTTCTGCATTGCACTGAGGATGATGCCAACCATGTAGTAGGATTACCAGACATCATACTTGGTTGAAAAACTGAAGTGATAGGGGCTCAGTAGGGGCAAAATCAACACAGGAATGGGCCAAGAAACACCACAGTGTGCTCCCGCATACTCCAGAGTACTTCTGTGTCATGCTGGGAATGATGTCATTCATGGCATGCAGAAGTTGGTAAAAATCAGCCCCAAACACTACATAGACACATTTTCCACACCTCCTCATACTGGCCAGATGCAAGGTGGTGGAGGGTGGTGGCTGCAGTGAGGGATCCCCTGCCCCCACTAGGGGGCTAGTAACTCCACTACAGGGTCTCAGAAGGGCCTGTTTGAGGTGGATTTTGCTTCCCAAGACCCTGTCACTTCCATTTTTCAACCAGACGTGATGTTGTTGGGGCTTCTGGAGTACATGTACACAATGGGGCCTCCGTGCCTGCAATGTGACCATCTGTTTCCTGCTTTGGAGGTAAAGAGGGTTGGCAATCCTAAGTGAAGACTTGTCTGAGTGCATATTGCATACTAAGTTTTCATGAATGATGGGACAAAATCAGAACTAATGCCATCGGGAGACAATATATCACAGAGTTTAATTACTAAGGAACATTTTCAATGGTGCCCTTATGTTATTAATTATCTTTAAATATTGATTTCATTGAATTTTACTAAATTGATCTCAGATATATTCTTGGATTTAGATTGATGGGCAACCCTAAACCTGTCACTATGGGGTAAAGTAAAACACTCAAAATGAACATTATACCTTGAATTATATGTTATGCATGCAATCCCTTTTTATATACCTTGTAGATAAAATTAATACTTTCTTTTGGAAATTTATGTGGGGCTCAGGAGGACTACCCAAGTTTTCTTTAAAGAGGATGCAACTTTCAATTAATGAAGGAGGATTTGGCCTTCCAGACCTTAGGGTTTATCATTAGGCATATTTGTTAGCATGTACAAATTACTTCCCTCCCCTCACACGGAGTATCCATCTTGGGCTCTGTTGGAGGCCTAGTTTTGGAACCCCTTTTTAAGTGGAATGCATTAGGGTCTACCTATATTAAAATGAGTTTTGTGCCTCCAACAGTTTCTGCAGCTAGAGAAGTATGGCATATAATATCACAACAATATCAATTTGATCTGTTTCCACATGCTAAATTAACATTATGGTCAAATCCTGATTAAAAAATTGTGAAGAAATCTTTCTTATGGAAGGCTTGGACAGATAAGGGAATTTTTTTTACTTTAGGTCAATTGATAGGTAATGACGACTTTTTGCCATTTTTCCAAGGTCTAAATATGATCTGATAATTTCTGCTGAATGACAATATTTACAATTGCAATATTTTTTGGTGTCTAAATATGGTCCTACAGCTCTGAGTGCTTCAGAATCTCCCCCACTTCTGGAAATTCTTATTGAATCAGTACAGAATGTGAAATCTATAATATTTGTACATAAATATTTGCGGACTGTTAATAAATATGATACACAGAATCTTAGAGATGAATGGAATAATGATCTGGAGCATCCAATTTTGTTAAAGCAATGGGATAAGGCTTTAAGTGATATTCCCTTTGCTACTATGCATCTTAAGTTATGACTTATTCAGAAAAAAATTATGTTTAGGGTATACTGGACACCATAGTGTCTTTTTACTAAAAGTTAAGCACAGTGTGTAACTTGGCAGTGTAATTAACAAATGCATCTCTTAAGCATATGCTTTGGTCATGTTTAGTCATTCAACCCTTTTGGGAGGAAGTTATTAATTCTGTGTTAGAAAACTCATTTATTTTTGTGGATGTTAATGTACTATTACACTACTTGCCGGTTTCTTAGAATCTAACCAATGGTCAACAGAAATGGACCTTCTGTGATCTTACAGTTGCTAAAAGACTTATACTTCAACATCGGAAAGACAAAAAGCCCACTTCCTGTAAATCACTGGACTGAAGACCTTATAAACTTATCAACATTTGAATGTTTCACATATAGAAGGCAAGTGTGCAAGGACTTATATTTAGATATTTGGAAATCTTTTATAGATACCTACGTATAGATTTGCCAGTCGGGTTCTTGTAGCCACTATTGTATTCTTTCTTTATTTTCTCTCACCTGTTGGCTTTTTTATTTTAATTTTTTAATGTTTTTGCACTAATAAACAATTTTAAAAAGTTTCCATGATTGTGGTATATTTAATGCGTGCATTGCAACTGAACAGTCTGTCCCCCGCCCCTTTGATATTTGTATGCTTTGAAGTTAAATCTCATGGGGTGGAGTCCCTGCTCATAAGTTTTGTTTGTTGGTTAGAACTGTAGACAGCAAGAGCTCCCTTGTCCTGAAACCAGTTGCTCCCATCCCTGTATCACCTGGCTAATAAATGCATGTTGGTTTGTGGAGCGTGATTTGGCCTGAAACGGGCATGTTGTGGGGTGTGTCAGACTGTGGCTTGCTAAAAGTTGCAATCCAGACTACCCCTTGCAATGAGACATGAGTCCATCGATTTCAAAAGGTTTACTGAAGATAAACAACCATTATAGTCCACAATCCAAGATACGACCTTGGCTGATATTGAAGCATTGTTACGAATGACAGGTAAAAACTGAGGTACGGAATAGCAATTCCCTTCAGGCCCCATCCTCCCCCACAGTTCTCATAACAATCGGCCTGAGGGTGAGAAAGTGAAAGTTTCTCAAGGTTTGAAAGGCTGTAGTCAAAACATTCCTTTTCTCCCTGTGATCTTCCAGCGAACTGCTTACCACCTGCAAAAGAAGCACTTAAGATACTGACAGGATTAAAATGGAGTCTCTTTGGTTTAAACATACATAAAACATAGTCAGAACCTGACAGGGTGCAGTTCGGCCCCGAATCAGGCTGCTGTGGGTGCAGGAGCTTACTGAGCTGCCTGGGGGTGCTCCATGCCACCCTGGGGAGCATGCCTCCCCCTGCCGTGCAAGTAAGTGGGTGTGTGTGTGGGGGGGGAAGGGTGGGAGCAGGGGATCCCCCACCCCGGGCAGGGGAATGGCACCCCTACTGTCAACCCTATTAATGGAGTATTTTCAGCCTCCATAAGATTTATCCATTGTGGGAAATTTAGGGGAGAACTGGAGATAATGGGAACAGAAATTAAAATTGTCACAAAGTCTGAAAAAGAGCTTGAGGATTATAAAATTGCAGTCCTGCTTCACTGCATAGGTCAGAAAGCCCCCGAAATTTATAATGGTATGCAAGGGGTATTTGTAGACCTTGACAATAAGATTTTAGCAGAGGTTTTAACAGCCTTCAAATCTTTCTGCTGACCCAGGAAAAATCCTGTGTTTGAGAGATACCATTGGCAATTACAATACAACGAGGCTGTTGGAATAGGTTATTGCTGTTATCAAGATAAGAAAAAAAGATCAGCTCAGCACTGCAAGTCTGGCCCATCTCAGGACCTGATGCTAAGGGACCAGATTGTGTTCAGAATAACCGAAGCTTTTAGAAGAACCTTAACTTTTAGAAGAACCTGCATCCACCCTTGAACAGGCTATGGATATTTGCAGAATGAAAGTTCTTATCAGTGCTCGAGCTACGTCTGCAGAAGCAACATTGCATTCAATTGATTACATGCAATCAAAGGTGAAACTATCCCAGCTCCCTGCTGAGGGAAGGCAAACTCCCACGCAGCAAGCAATTGCCCCAGCAAGCATAAACAAGGTTTGCAATATATTTGGAATTCCCTGTAACCCTAGGCTGTATCCAGCCTTTAGAGAAATTTGTTATAAATGCTCCAGGAAAAATGTTTTTGCAAAAGCATTCAGGCTGTAGGAAAGCAACACAAAACTACAAAAATGGCATGAGTATGCTATTTATAGGTTCTGTGTCCAAGAGACAGCTTTCCAGGGACAGTGTCTAATGCATGGCACAGCACAGTTGCAGAGCCAGGCCTACCAGGCTTTTAAAAATTGTATAGTGGAAAAGAAGCAAACACTATTGCAGCTAGGATTACCAGTCCCCCACTGGGGGTGGGGAATCCCCCACTCCATCCACCCCACCCCCACTTACCTGGCCAGTGGGGGAGGCACATGCCTCTCGGAGGAGCACTCCTGGGCGGTGCAGCATGCTCCTGTGGGCCTGATCCGGAACAGATTGGGCCCAAATTGGCCTGGAACAGGCCACTGTGGAGTATGGGAGCACTCCTGTGTGCCACAGTGGCCTGTTCCAGGCCCATCCAGGATGATTTGGGCCCACTCCAGGCCGTTTTAGGCCCTAATTGGCCTGGATCAGGCTGCTGCAGAGCACAGGAGCATTCCCATGTTTCACAACAGCCTGTTCCAGGCTGATTTGGGCCCGATCCAGGCTGATTTGGGCCCAAATCAGTCCAGATCGGGCTGTTGTGGAGTGTGGGAGCATTCCCATGCTCCACAGTGGCCTGTTCCTGGCTGATTTGGGCCCAATCTGGGAGCACTCCTGGGGTGGCCGCAGGCCACGCAATGATGTCACTTCCAGGAAGTGATGTCATTGTGTGGGCACAGGAGGAAAAAGAAGATAAGGTAGATACCGGGTTCCCCGCCTCCTGCTGGGAGGACAGAGGTCCTGGCAACCCTAATTGCAGCTGCAGTAGCCAAAGAGTAAAGTGCCCCATATTCAGATGCAGGTGCCCACATCAAACCAAAAATAGGGTTGCCAGATGTCTTGTATTCACCTGAACAGTCCGGTATTTGGAGGGACTGTACAGGGGAAATGTTCCCCAAATACTGGACACCTGGCCCCTCCCCTGGCAACTCTGTAGTCTGGCAGGACACCCAGCCTTCAACTGCACCACAGGAGTGGCCAGCCAGCCCCAGCACCCAGTAGTAGATTGGCGCAATGATGTCACTTCCTATAGTGACATCATCAAGCTGGCTGGGAGTACATGCATGCAAAAGTAGGACAAAGATTAGTGCTGCCCCTCTCTCCCTGGCATTCAGTATTGTTCTGGACTCCATCTGGCAAATCTAAACCAAAAAAGGAGATTCTAGCATGTTGCAGAGTAGGCCCTAAAGAAGCTGAATCAACTTTCTATAGAACTGAAAATTATGATCCTCCTTTCCCTGGGCATTTCATTTCCCTGGTGGGGGCAGGGGGGTCCTCTGCTCCCAGCCTCCACCCCCCACCAACTCTCATCTGGCCACAGGGGGTCAAGGAGCCAGAATGGGCCAGGGAGTACCACAGTGCACAGCTGTGCACTCTGGAACATTTCCTTGTTGTGCTGGGAATGCCGTTATTTCTGGTGCAATGAAGAAGTGCTCTGGAGCATGCTCGTGCTATTCTTGCATGCAAGGTAAGTCATCCTGGAGCACCCCCAACCCCTCCATCTCCCCAGAGGAGCTGGCATCCCTATTCATTCATCAGAAGAGATGCATGCATCGCTCTAGATTTACTTCAGCAAGTCCATACAGGGCCTCATATAGAACCTGAAGCAAGAGGTGCAGTTTTCAAACACTCTACAGATGTTTTTGAATGACTGAGTCAAATTCCTGGCACTCGACCACAGTAATACCCCAGTTGTCCATGGCTATAGGAAGATCCCCTATTCTGTACTGGAAACATTTAAGGCCACAGGTCAACAAGTGGAAGCTCAGGGCATCGTCACAAATGTGACTAATCTCACTCCTTCACATCAGCAGCCTAGAGATTACACTTCAATCTGAGACCTCTCCATTACACACTCCAGTCCTGCCTTCCTCCAGTCTAATGGCCAGGCTGAATGCGTGGTCCAAACCATTGCACATGCATTAAAAAAAATTAATAGATCATTCGGATCTTACTCAACTTGCAAAACACTCCTATTTCAGGTCTTGAATATGCCCCTGTACAGCTCCTAATGGGAAGGCTTTTATGCAGTACACTGCCACTCACATTAGCAATACATACTCCCAGGTTGCAGACGGTTGAAAGTTAAAGAATCTCCTGTGTCAATAAAAGAAATTCTATGATAAATGGGCTGTGTCTCTTCCACCCTTACAAGAGGAGGCGAGTGTGTGAATGCAGACTCATGCAGGATGGGTACAAGCAGCAGTCACGGGAACAACAGCTGAAACATGTTCTTACACAATGGAAACACTGGATGAAAATGTACATTGCAAGAATATGAGGCGTCTGAAAAAAGATTGTTCCCCATTACCTGCTGAACTTGTTGCAACGCTTATTGAGACAATCCTAGGGCAGATCTCTGATGAAGTTCTGGACCAGGAAGAACATGAATGTGGCTACAATCCAGGTCTCCTTCCAAAATCTGTTGATACTCCAGCTGAAGGTGTACAGACTAAGAGTGGGTAGGCACTCAAGTTGCCTGATAAATTCAAAGAACTATGTGATGGGTTACTGGTAAAGGCGAACCCCAACAGTGAGTTTTGTGCTAGTAGCCTCTGACTCCATATCTTTGTAATATTTGGATAGTGCTGAGAGAGTCCCCCAAAGGAAAGTCCCCTAAGGTAAAAATGTATTTATTGTATACATTACAGTGGAACAGTCTGTTTCCCCCTCTGATATTTGTATGCATTGGGTTACTCTCATGGGGGTGGAGTCCTTGCTCATTAGTTTTGTTTGTTAGAACTGTAGACTGTATGAGCTCACTTTCCCCGAAACCAGTTGTTCCATCTCTGTATCTCCTGGCTAATAAAGGAATGTTGATTTGAATACACCTCTCTCTCTGCTGTGTGAACCTAAGAGCAGGAACCCAACTGAATACCCTATCCCTGTCTTGCAAGCCAAAGGGCACATCTCAACGATATCTTGTTTAACACAGGTTTTTTTCAATGTAGGCAATATTTTTTTGTATTCAGTTGAGAATCATGAAATTACACACACACACACACACACACAGAAACACACACACACGATCACCAAAATCCTAAAGCATTGTTGATGTCACTTTATCCAGAAGTGATGTTTATTTGTTTGCAATGTCTCCCCCCTCCATTTTCCCTCCATTGCTCATTTCAGCAGTGACGGGGACAGGAGGCAGCAGTGGAAGATCACGTGCCATAGCAGATGAGTTGGTAAGCCTAGTCTAGTCTGGATTGTACCATTTCTAACTATTTGGGGGAGGGAGGGGGAGGGGGAGGGGGATGGCCCTCCCATGGGTGAATGTTCCTCCATTTAAAAAATCCTGCATACAAAAAGTTTGTCAGAGAGGAAGTTAGGCTAGAACATTTCTCCCCAACTTGCAACTTTTCTAAAGCAAATGTTATTTTTTTCTTTATGAAGATTCCTTCTGTCATGTTAGCCCCAACCTTCATGGAAGTGATATAGCCCATATAGCATTCTTGCATCAATAAGAACTGAATGGAGTATATTCTCATAAGAACTGCCCAAAAATTTGGGTTTATTTTCAGGGCTCTGTAGGCCAGCAGTGGAAAAATTACTGTAAAAATCACTTTCTCATCAACAGTGTGACATCATGTGCAGAGTGAAGCTGGAAGTGATGTCATCCTGCTCTTGGATTCAGCAGAAACTTTATGGCAAAACCATAAATCTTCTGCTGAATCCTACCCCAGAAATGATATAATTCCATCTATTTCACAATGCCCTCTGTGTCCCCACTCCCAGTCTCTTGCCAACTGACTAGCAATCCTAATTATTTTACTATATTTATTTGTGGTTAGCATTACCAAACTCAAGGTGGGGCCAGTTTTTAGAGGGAAGACTGTATGTCATCACATACCCACTGAATCCTCTCTTTTCCCCAAGTATTGCCCCCAAATCTCCAGGAATTTTTCAAGCCAGAGTTGGCAACCCTATTTGTGGCTGCAACCAACCTTTCCTATTGTTCAAGTCCTCTGCATTTGCCAGCAAACTCAAGAAAGAACTGGAATTTCTCTCAATTCATATGAGTCTTATAGAACATTCTCACATAGCAAAATGAAATAAGATTTTGAGTTTTCTTGCTCTCCATCTCCTCTTAGTGAAGAATCTATTATTTCATTATTCTGAAAATAGTATGAAAAAAAATAACAGTAGGTCAGGCCTGACAGAGATTCTTAAGTTTTGTGGATAGGAACAATTGTTGCCTCTTCAGTTCTAGCTTTTCATGATCCATTGGATTCCTGAAGCAGCCTGAACAATAGTGTAGGAGAGATCATAGCATCATAGGGTTGGAAGGGATCTCTAGAGTCATCTAGTCCAACCCCCTGCAAAATGCAGGAAATTTACAAACACCCTCCTCCTTCCCCGCACACATGCACGTACCCAGTGACCCTTAGTTCATGCCCAGAAGATGGCAAAAAATATTGAAGATCAGTCCCAGCAGACTGTCTTCAACATGCCAAAGTGTTGACCAGGCTACAGCAAAGGTCTGTTGGTGTTGGTGCACTTCTTGCAGCTTTTTTCCATAGTCATAGGTACATTTTGACAAAATCTGGAAATAAAGAGGAAAATGGATAGCAGTGGGAGAATAACTTTCATATACAACATATTTTTGAGCCACTGCAGAGACACAGGAAAGGGAGATTTATTATCTTTAAACTGGGACATTTGGGACCCCTAACAGAGTGTTTTTTTTAAAAAAAAAAATGAAGAAAATTCTCATGCTAATAAGATTTCCCTACACCAAAGGGAACTCTCTTTCATAACACTGACAGGATCATTTTTGAAAGAAGAATACCAAGATGACAATTTTACAGCCCACAATATGACATAATGGCAGTTGAGAAGACAATTTCATACTTCCAGTTTGCTCAAGAGAAATTATGAACTCAGACATGGGCCGTTTCCACACACGTTGAATAATCCACTTTCAATACGCTTTAGTGCACATTTGTAACTGATTTTCCATGTGTGGAACAAAAAATCCACTTCTAAAGGATAACTAAAGTGCATTGAAAGTGCATTATTCAACGTGTGTGGAAACGGCCATTGACTGCCAAATAGAAATCGTACAAGAACAACATTCAGGATGAATGGTATACTACATGGATTTTCTTTTAAAAATACGTAGAATTACCAGGCGAATTACTATTACTATTCTTCCAGATAGGGCCACATTTCAGAGATGTAAATGTCCATCTCATGTTTTTCTCTGTCCCTTCCTCCAAGAAGTTCCAAAGGGTATGCTCCACCATCCCTTTTACCATCACAGCAACCCTATAATGCTGGTCAGGTTGAGATAGATAATTGGCCTAGCAAACTTCATGGATGAATGGCACTATCAGGGCTCATTTCGAGGGGGAACGCACAGGAACGCAGTTCTGGCAGTTCCCCAAAGAGGTCACATGTCAGGTGGCCCTGCCCACCTTACTCTCGGCCATTTTGGGCCCGTTTCAGCCTGGATTGGGGCTGAAGGCCCAGATTGGACCTCTGATGGGTGGTGGATCACTCTCCCGCTCAGCAGCGGCCCAATCCTGACCATTTTGGGCCCCTTTTCAGCCCCTTTTTGCCATTTTGGGCCCAATTTCGGCCCTGAGTGGCCAGGATTGGGTCCAAAACAGCCAGAATAGGTGATGTCAGGGGGTGTGGCACATGCAAATCAGTTATACAAATGACACAATTTTGGTGATGGCAAGAGGCGTGGCATATGCTAATGAGTTATGCTAATGAGTTATGTTGATGAGTTCCTCCAGCTGTTTTTCTGCGAAATGACCCCTGGGCGCTATGAACTCAATGCAGCCTTAATGTATGCGCTAAACCCAGATGCACCTTCCAATTCTAAATGCTTGGACAAATATAACTGCCCCCCAACATATATTTATTAATCTGTACAATTTTTATACCACATCTCTCACTTTAAAGGGCTCACAATTTAGCTTCTGAATTATAAGAAGACAGCAATAAAACTAAATAAAACCATCAGTAAAAGGACTATTAGAAGTTTAGAACACCCATAAATTAGTTGGTTGTTTTTTTAAAAGCACCCTAGACAGCAATAGAAGATGTAACTAAAAGACAATACCAACAGCCCAATAATGATAATGTAGAATTAGCAAAATGAAACAAAGTAAAGCTTTTAATTAAGCTTTCTTTGAAGTAAGCAATCTCAAAAAACACATGCTAGGAAATAAATCCCACCAACATCACTTAGATTTATTTCCAAACACAGATCTCCCCACTCCTAGCCTAACACTCTTAACTACTACACACATTGGCTTTCACCATGTGCATAAACTGTGTACCTGATCACAAAAGATTTCATTCAAAAGTGCTTACGCAAAAAAAAACACAATACCCCTCACCTACACCTTTATTCTGGATGGGGAGATTTTTTTAAAAAGGATACTACAGAGATGGAGATATAATTTCTATCCCTCCCTCATTTGCTGTGGCAAACAGGAATCAAGGTGTGCCACGCAGCAGCAGGTGATAAGGGAGGAGAGGACAACAGAATGAAGGCGGGACAGGGCAGGTGGAACCATGGGGAATGTGAAAGCACACGCCTGAGCCAAGTGGGGTGCCACCCTAGGGCTTGCATAGAAGCTTTGAGTATTCTAAGCTCCCTTCAACTGGGTTTGAACCATCTTCTACAGCATATGGTTTAGCTCACTTATGTGAATCACTAGTCTGAAAAACCATTAGCAGTTTTCAAACATCACCAGCTGTGAATAGTATTATCTGGAGTATGACAGGGTTCAAATTTTAGAACGGGGCTGAGGAGGGGGCAGGAACAAATTTTGGAAAATAGCTCAGTCTGCCAAACCAAAATTATGAATTGAGTCAGGTGGAGTTCACCTGACTCAATGAACAAGATGAACAAGAGATGAAAAGCCATGTCTGACTAGAGTCCCTTTCCACATTTTTCAGCTTTCTGATGGTGCGGGGGAACTTCTGGGATTCAGAGCAGGCAGAGCTCTATACCTGTCCCGAGGTGAGCTTTATACGTAGCCTGGACAGATCCTTTTCAGGAACAAGTAGCTGTGGTAAATGCTGTCAAGCTGAAGAACTGGATCCAGGGATGGGTCACCGTGTCAAAGTCATCATTATGAAATGAATGTCATATTGGACAACAGCCAGCATTGGTATGTATGTGTAAAGGAAGGATTCCGGAATCCAACTCTCCTCTGCCTCTATCCCTTTTGGTGGCTGGAAGGACATCGCGCTGAAACTAGAGGGGAAGACAACATCCAAACAAGGCCAAATAAGGAGCTTTTCAGGTGTGGCTGCTTAGTAGCCAAAATGTTTTGCAGCAGGCCCAGCTGATCAGTAGCATGGCCTCTATGCCACACCAACATGTAATGCTACATAGGCATTTAAAAAACCCTCACTCATATGAATATTTCTCACAGATATGAATATTTCTCACAAACACAGAATCCCCTTGCAGGGCAGGAGTGGGTTACAGATGGACATGCCCTTCCTCCTTATTCACCAAACAGATTGCAGAGAGCTACTCTGATGTAAAGTTTGGAGGGGAGCACTGAAGCTGGGCTAGGTATCAGCTTGGCCAGGAGTTAGCACCCAAAGGACGGCTGATAATGTAACTCCATCATCATGCCTATGTTACTTGCTTTAGACATCAGCTCATTCACAGCAGGCCTGGTGACAGCTTTTCCTGTTATCAATCCCTTTCCCTCCTTTGGAAATGACCTCAGCCATTCCTAAATAATAATATAACAACATTTGATTTTTATACCGCCCTTCAGGACAACTGAACGCCCACTCAGAGCAGTTTACAAAGTGTGTTATTATTATCCTCACAACAATCAGCCTTGTGAGGTAGGTGGGGCTGAGAGAGTTCCGAGAAGCTGTGACTGACCCAAGGTCACCCAGCTGGCTTCAAGTGGAGGAGTGAGAAATCAAACCTAGTTCTCCAGGTTAGAGTCCTGCCACTCTTAACCACTACACCAAACTGGCTCTTTGTCACTAGCCTTAGAGCATGCACAGCAAAGAATTTAAAAAACCTGAGGGGCTGGCTGTCTTTTTAACTTCTTTCAAAGTCAGAGTGGCAGGAAAAACCTTCCTTCTCCTATAGTTCTGATGTTAGTGTGGGCACCATGGTCTCAATGCAGCTATTGCTAGAAGGCACAGAGGAAAGCACCAATAAATATATTTCTCAACAAGGTCAGACGTGGAAACTTAAATCCAAAGATTGGAGCCATGAACAGACAGGACAGATCTTTCTACAAACCTGAAAAAAGCTACACGTTTGCAGAAAAATCTGAAATCTAAAAAAAAAAAAGCATTGGGATTTAAAAAAGCCCAAATAACAGAAGCAGCACCTGTAGCTTTAAGAAAAAAACTGTCTTCAGAGGCCATTCCTGGCAACCACAATAATATTGCCTACCTTCAAGCCTTGGTTTCTGTCAGTAAAAGGCAGAGGAAGGGACCGTTCCAGGACTGTTTTGGTCTTTGAAGGAGGACTCATCAGGGCAAAGCCTGGCTAGTAGAAAAGGAGGGAAGAATGAAGACTGAAGAAGAGAAAGGTAGGTCGGCTGATGGTTGGAAAGGAGCAAAGGAGGCAGGAAAAGGGCTTTCAAGGAAGGGAAAGAGGAAATAGTGGGGAGGGGGAAATGAGATGTCCCCGCATAAGTCCTTGCGTGTAGCCCATCTGGCATATTAAATGGCCTAAATTGTTCCCCAGGAAATTTAAGCTTGAAGGACAGCAAAGTTTGTGAACAGATTTTTGAGGGGTTTACTCAATACTGCCAGTCTCCTTTCCCTTCTAGATAAAAACAGGAACCAAGTGTCCTTCTAGAGCAAGGGCCCACAAGTCTGACATGGAGCAAAATGCATGAGGTCATAGCTTTGAACATATGTTTGCCTGATATTTCTATTTAGTGCTTGATTGTTTGAGCAGGTGCCTCTCAAGCAAAGTGCATAACCCATCGTCTCCATCATGCCCAGAAGCTTTTGTTTCTGTGGGTAGGACAAAGAACAGTAGAGATGAAACGGCCTTTTCAAACAGTTATCAAAAGCACTATAGACTTACTGTATACTAATGTTAGCCTCCATCCAGAAATGCAGTCTTCATCCCTATGGTTTGAGAATAATTCTCTGTCTCTCTGTGAGTGAGTGTGTGTTTATGTATGTGTGTGAGAAAGAGAGACAGGAGTAGGGGTGGGGTGGGAAAGACCCTTTTCACAGTCTTGCCTTGCTCCTGATCTTGTTAGAAGTGAAAACTCATTTATTTGGTCCAGGTTTGTTTGATGCATTATGCACCTCTGCTTCGGTATTGGATTTCTCTCTGACTTTAATGGTCTGCACAGCTGCCCTCCCTACATTGGAAAAAGGTTTCTGATTGGAAGAAAAATCCTCTGAAAATGCTTACCTCGTTGCACCGTCATTTGTTTTGCTGAATTGTTAAACTGCTAAAGGGACCCCTCACCAACATCCTGCCTGAGATTCTCTCCTCCTCTCTCTCTTCCCACATGCTGGAGTTGCACCAATTTTTTTGTTTACTTTGCATGCTCCTGGTTCTGTACACCCAGGCACCCTGCAGTCCTCTCACCTGGTTTTGGCTATCCAACCTCGCCATGTGCCAAAGCACCCTGTCCTTTAGTCTGTACCGCCTGAAACAAACTTGGCCCTCTGGAACCCTGCCTCCTTGGCAAGCCCCTTGGCACAGCAGTGCCCCCCCATTCAACCCACCAGTGGTGGCATTAAAGAGCAGCCAGAGCCACAGCAGCAAAACCAGGGTGCACAGCTTGCCCAGCAGCCCCTCCTTCCTTCTCTGGCCCACTTAGCTTTGCTTGCTGCTGCTGCTCTGGCTGTTCATGTGTATTCAGGCTGGCTGGCTGGCTCTGGCTTGCATCTGTCCGGAATTTGACTCTGGGGAGTTCTGCCTGCTTCAATTATCTCTTTGCATCCCTAAGAACTAGAAACATAAAAAAAATTGGCCAAACTTCATGATGACTACAATACTTCTACATTCACTACTTCTTTTTCTATCCTTCCACAACTGTAGCATATAGAGTTCTGATTAAAACCATCTTGTTATGAGAGATTTAAGGTGTTATCTTCCTGGCCACTAAAGTTAGAATTGGTTGTGAGGTCTTGTGGGATCTCTTCACAGCACAGGTGCTGAGCCTTGATGACCCATTTTACATTTTTTGCTCTGGATGATCCTATGCAGAGTGATCTACACTTGCATTGTGTAGCAGAGATGACTTGGATTTCAAGTCATCCAGAAACATTGAGATTACATGTGTATAGACAGAATGGCGGTGCTGAGTGGAGAGAGACTCCTCAGGGCCGTGTTCATTCTGTGTTTCTGTCCGAGGGGCTTGCCAGGCAGGCAGGCAGGGCTCCCAAGGGCCAAGTCCCAAGTGAAACATTTCAAATGAATCAATTTTCTTTCTGTCAACTTTCATCATTGTCCAACTTTTACATCCATATGTAGAAATGGGGAATATAGAAACCACCATTTTACTTGCTATGTAAGTGCTTTGCTGAGATACACTTTCTATGCTCCTGATCTCAGTTTTTGGCACACTGTGGAATGGATAGTGTAGTTAATCCTGGAGGAAAGGGCTGATAGATTAAGGACTTGGCCTTAGTATAAAGGACAGGACTGTTTAGCATTCTCAGACTTTGTCCCCACTTTCCTCTACTGCTGTTCTAATGGGAGAGAAAGGATGCATGGTACAGTCTTATCTTGAAAACAACAAGGAATACTATGGTGCCTACTCTGCTCTGCATGCATATCACATGAACTGACTGCATACTGGCATGGAGCCAACATTTAATCAACCCACCAAATTATACCCAGCCAGATACATCCTAACACGACCCGGCCAATACCTCATCAGTCATTTCCTTATTACTCTTATCTGTCTTCTTTCCAGAGTGCAGCCTGAGGTTTGTAATCTGATATTCAAACTCCTACCGTGTTGTGGTATTCTTGGCATAGCCTTCCCACACTGTAATCTTTCCCCAATATGATGCATTCTGCTATTGGTTTGCTTTTCACCCTGTCCCTGCCAGTGCCCTCCTTTCCTCCTCTCCGTTTTCCAATGAATACCTGCTATAACTGATTCTGGCCACAAGAGTGTGCCAGTGTATTGTTATGATGGGTCCATTGACCGCCCCCCCCCCCCCCCAGCTTTAGAAAGCAAGTAGTCTTGATTAAAGGCTGGAGAGCTGCAAATATTGGTATAGAACAAGAGACACTTTCATTATATTGGAAAATCATTTCCTATGGAGTGATTGTATCTTCCTTATCTGTGCACACAAGTTTATATGGACTTGCACGCATAGATTCAAATCTGCATTTTGCCATTAAACTCATGGTGTGACCTTGGACATATCACTTTCTGATCATGGACTTATCACTGTGTCTAATCTCTTTTCAGAGCTGTTATAAGGATAAAATGGGTGGTGACAGTACTCACATATACCACCCTGAGCTCTTTGGAGGAAAGAGGAGAGTAACAATCATGAAGAAAGCAGACGTTCTGAGCTTTAGAGAACAAGTTTAAAACATTCAGCTGCTAGAATCTTATTTATTTATTTCCTTCATTTATACCTTACCATTCAGTGGGGTCCCAAAAGAGCTTACTTCATTCTCCTCTCTCCTCCATTTTATCCTACCCTGTGTAGTAGAGACTGACCCAAGGTTATTGAGCAATCATCCAGGGCACTATGGGGAATCATAACTTGGTCTTTCAGATCCTAGTCTTAGATCCAGAGGAGTTAGCCGTGTTAGTCTGTAGTAGCAAAATCAAAAAGAGTCCAGTAGCACCTTTAAGACTAACCAACTTTATTGTAGCATAAGCTTTTGAGAATCACAGTTCTTTTTGTCAGATGTATGGAGGGCAAGAAGAAACTGGTCAGATATATAGGTGGAGAGGGGAGGGAGGAGTAGATGCAAACAGTAGCTTCTGATATGGAGATCAGTTTGCTTCTGTTAAGGAAGTCAGTTACTTCTGATAATGAGATAACCATTCATAGTCTCTATTCAATCCCAGTTTGACTGAGTCAAACTTACATATGAATTCCAATTCAGCAGCTTCCCGTTGGATTTTGTTTTTGAAAGGTTTCTGTTGAACTACAGTGACCTTTAAGTCTTTGATGGAATGTCCTGGTAGATTGAAGCGTTCTCCCACTGGTTTCTGGACGTTGCCATTTTAATGTCAGATTTGTGTCCATTTATTCTTTTGCGCAGAGGTTGGCTGGTTTGTCCAATGTACAGAGCAGATGGACATTGTTGACACAGGAGGGCATATATCACATTGGAGGATGAGCAGTTGTAAGAGCCAGAGACAGTGTAGTTGATGCCATTGAGTCGTGTAATTGTATTCCCTGGGTAGATATAAGGGCAGAGCTGGCATGTGGGTCTGTTGCAGGGCCTGGTACCTGTGCTGGTGACTCTGCTAGCCGATTCATGATTGTAAGTGAGAAGTCGTTTCAGGTTGGGAGGCTGTCTGTAGGCAAGGAGAGATCCTAGTCTGACATTCTAACCAGTACACCACGCTGGCAGTCTTCTGGATGGTTGCTAGACTTTGGCTACCTGCCAAAAGGTGCTTAGACAAAGCACACACAAAACTATGCAGGTACAGGATCTAATGGAATCACTCATTAATATTATGTAACAAACTAAAACAGTTGTTTTTATGTTAAAATAAAATAAACATGCAGCATTGGCTTATAACAACAACAATAACATTCGATTTCTATACCACCCTTAAGGACAACTTAATGTCCACTCAGAGCAGTTTACAAAGTGTATTGTTATTATCCTCACAACGATCACCCTGTGAGGTGGGTGGGGCTGAGAGAGCCCTAAGAGAGCTATGACTCGCCCAAGGTCACCCAGCTGGCTTCAAGCAGAGGAGTGGGGAATCAAACCTGGTTCTCCAGATTAGAGTCCGGCTGCTCTTAACCACTACACCAAAGTGGCTTAATAATGGAGGAGGGTTTTAAAAGTGTGACGCTGAGGCCAGGGCTATATAGACCCTACAGGGGACCAAGCCTATGATGTTGTAGCTTGCTCAGGATCATTGCTGTTGAATTTCAGGCAAAAATCTAGACAGAGGCAGACCTGAAGTTCTACTTCAATGGCAGACAGGTTGGCAAGGTATTTAAACTTGCCTCGGCCAATAGGAAAGCCTCTCAGTATTTCTTGAGCCAATGGGTTGATGCTAGATATCCCTGTTCCTTGCTGGGGCCCTGAAGAGGACCTTGAGGCCTGAGCACAGATTAGGTTCCACCCTGGGTCATTAGTTCTGCTCTGTGTTCAGTTTTAGGTAGCCAACTGCCTGGAAAGAAACAAAAAAATTCCATTTTTGGAATGAGGTTTAATGGGATGCTATTTACCAGATAATGTTATTTACCACCCACTGTGCCATGAAAGCCTCAGCTGCCTATTGCCACATACTAAACCTCTGTTAAATGGGCAGAACATTTTTTCTCCAGGCCTGCTGGCAACTCTAATCCAATAAGAGAGGACTTATATGCATGGGAGGTAAGCATGTTATTCTTAAAAGTCCACAAAATGGTAGCATTAGAGCCCTAGTCCTGGCAAAAAATCATGAATTTGAGGAAATGACCTGGGCCTACTTAGGGTCTATTCATAGCATGTAACTCAATTGATGAAATATTAGTTTAAGCACAGTGAAGTCATTAACCTCCTGATAATTGCCTCTCCCAGTCAGACTGATTGAGTTATCTGCCATAATAGGGGCTGGGAACTGATTCTGCGTCCACACATTTCCTTTATTCAGAAGATTGCTGCTTGAGTGTGGCATGGCAAATCTTTTTCAAATGGCATAGAGATATGCAGAGCTTTTTTTCTGAGAAAAGAGGTGGTGGAACTCAGGACCACACAATGACATCACTTTGGGTCAGCTGGAACAAGGGGGGGGGAGTTTTTTAAAGTTTAAATCATCCTCGGTGAAAATGGTCACCATTTTCAAGAGGTGCCAGAACTCTGTTCCACCGCATTCCAGTTGAAAAAAAGCCATGGAGATGGTGATGTTCACTAGAGGTAGCAGAATCTTATCCACACTGTGGGAGCTGTTGCGTTACAAAAAACATAATCAAATCCCATGTATCGCCTGTCATATTCAGGATCACCTGTCACATTCAATACCCCCCCCACAGCTGAAGCTGATGCTGTTGAGGTGATTCTTTTATTTGAACCTGGAGTGGGAAACTGGAAACTGTTTGCTCTTGTTGTAATCTCTCCTGGGCTTGGGAGCCTGCTTGACCTTGAGCAGTCCATGAATCACACAGCCTGTTTTCCTGTCTGTAGAGTTAGAGGACTGTTAGGAGAAAAGGGGAGGGAAATTAGGAGTACTTGGGGAACCTATATCTGCTTGATACTTGTCTGTAGCCACCAGTCCTAGCAAGGATGGCATAAGTGTATGATACTGGCATTGTATCAATAAAGAACTTTTACTCATAAAGTGAAGTCTCTTGAGAGTTGCCTGGCATCCTTACAGTATATTAGAGTTGCATTGTGCCAGTCGCTGACAGAAAGTAACTAGCACGTGGTGCTAAACAGCTTATTGTATACAGGATTTCTTCACAGAATGTATGTACAAGTCTAACATGGTTTCATTGCCATTAGTTCCCTAAGAAACTCTGGGTACTAGAAGGTAGTTGGAGAGCATTGAAGCAAGATCATGTGTCATTAATGGTCTACCTGACAAGGTAGCTATTTTTAATTGATTATTTTTAAAAACGATAGCACCCTTGTGGATCACAGTAGTACTCAGTGATCCTTGGAGGACAGCAACAAAAATTAAACCAGTTTAAATGTGTGCTGTAGACCATACCACTCAGATGTCAGAAACTATCCAAGAGATCACATAGACTGGGGACAAGGTTGCCTGCTAACTAATTTTAAAGAGTGATAACTGGGTTTCTTGACATCCACTTTGGGAGGGGGGATTGGTCCAGATGCAGGCACAGGTATTTTAAAAGAGCCTGGGGGCTTGGTTTCATGTCTGTCAAGCTCAATATGGAACTTATTAGAACTGAACAAGATTTGGTGGTTATGGCTTAATGGAAAAAGTGTTGGAAAATCTTAAAAGCGCAGCTCAGTTCACAAAGGTTCTGTCCCCCCGCCCCCCAGCTCATAGCGAGTTTAAGGAGCCTGTTAAGGTTAAGAGTGCTCAAAGCAATTATACTGAGTTTTTACACCTTATTGCAACTCTGTTTGGGTGCCAGGTTCAGGTTGGGAAATTCTTAGGGATTTTAGAGGTGGAGCCTAGAGTAGGTGGGGTTTGGGGCAGGGAAGGGAAGGGCCTCAGTGGGCTATAATACCGTAGAGTCCACCCTCCAAAGCAATTTTTTTTTTCCTCAGGGGAATTGCTCTCTGTTACCTGAAGATCAGGTACGCACTAATTGAATTTTCCTAGGTGCGACGGTTGCCAAGATGGTGAGAGATCCATTGGGGGACACCATATGGCGTTTTGGTTGCCCCACCAGCCAGCAGGACACCAGTCAGATCCCAGCTTGGGGCTGTGGTTTGGAGGAGAACTGGTTTTCCCTCACATACAGTTTGGCGGAAGGAGGGGTCCTTCCCTGGGCATCCAGGGTCTTGGCTACGGGGCAGAGATATGTGCTTTAACAGGCAGTTCTACCCTCCTGGCCAGCAGTTGCTCCGCATGATTGGCCCACCCACTTCACCATGTTGCAGTGCAGGATTAGCCAGCTGCTGTTACAGAGCCAGGTAGGAATTTCCCCCCAAAATTGGCAAGGGGGAAAGAGGTTTTTTGCCTACCTTGTACTGTTTGAGGAATTGGCCTGGGTGGCGCTAGATAGGCCTACCAAGGGCAGGAGAAATTTTGAGTTTAGGGAGCAGGCCAGCGAGCACCCCCTTGGCAATTCTGCAGTGGTGGGCTGACCCTGTGGCTTTACCTGTACCAAAAGTTGTCTTTGGCTGCAGTTTATGGCTTATGTAGTGTTCAATAAAGTGGCCCTTAGTTCCAACTCTTGTGTCTGTCTCTTTCTTCTGACTGAGGGGGCATTATTGTGTGTTTCTCCCTCATTTCCCTCTTGAGAATTCCACCACCTCTTTTCCCAGAAATTCCACCACCTCTTTTCCCAGAAAAAACAAACAAAAAACATTAAATAGCAACTCTACAAGATTTTTAAGACAAGAGATGTGGTTTGCCATGGCCTGCCTCTGCGAAACAACCTTGGAGAGTTCACCTACTTAGCTTCTGAAATCTAAGATCTGGCTGGCCTGATTTCTCTAATCATTTTTTAAAGTACCTAATCCGCTGTAGCAGTTGCCATTTCATGTGGCAGCGAAGAGGAAGAGACATCATATCTGGGAAGGGATGTCACTTCCGGGAGGTGACATCACTTCTGGGAAGTAGTGGCACAACACCCCCACGTCACTTCCGGAAGTGACATCACTTCCAGAAATGATGGCATGCCTGGAAGTGATGTCACTCCCAGAAGTGATGTCATTGTGGGTTTCTGGCAGGGCGCACTGTTCGCGCACGCAGAAACAATGATGGAGAGTTCCACCACCTCTTTCCCCAGGAAATGAGCCCTGATTCTGGGAGCTCTCCAGCTATCACCTGGAGGCGGGCGATACTAACACCATACACATCCTTTTCCATATAATAAGCCTGAGCTCCCACTTTCTTCTCAGTAGCCAAAATAGAAGAAGTAATGCTCTGTACTATTCCCATATAAACCAGTTAAAATTAATCTAGAACCACCCAAATTAATCTAGAACCACATAACTCCTTATCTATATATGCCTACTTCCACGAACCATCCTCAGGTCACCCCTTGGAATTGCCAGAACAACAAGTAACAGGGCAGGATAGGATAAGACAGTGTATATGTGACATACGTCTTTTTTTTACAAGGCTCAATTCAAGAGGCCACTCTGGAGGTAGAAGTGTAGGAGAACCATCTATCTGTCTATCTAGGGTTGCCAGCTCCAAGTTGGGAAATTCCTGGAGATCTGGGGGGTAAAACCTGGAGAAACCTGGAGAAAGTGGGGTTTGGGGAGGGAAAAGACCTTGGCATGGCATAATTCCATAGAGTCCACCCCCCAAAGTAGCCATTTTCTCCAGGTGAACTGATCTCTGTGGCCTGGAGACCAGTTGTAATTCCGGGAGATCTCCAGCCACTACCTGGAGGCTGGCAACCCTATGTCTATCATACGTTTATTCACCCTTCATCTAAGTAGGTCAAGGTGGCGTATGGGGTTTTCCTTGTTTCATTTTACTTTCACAACCACTGTGAGGTAGGCTGGGCTGAGAGAGAGAGGGAGTTTTGACTCTTGGAAATCGATTGGTCTTCAAGGTTGTATTAGACTTGGATCTTGCTCTTTGACTGGCCTAAGGTCACCTAGTAGCTAAATGGGATTTGACTCTGGGTTTTCCTGGTCCTAATCCAACATTTGAACAACTACAATATATTGCCTTTTGCCAGACAGCCTGTGAGAATCTAGGTGGTGATGGAGAGTACTGTCAAGTCACAGCTGACTTATGGTAACCCCTGGTGGTGTTTTCATGGCAAGAGATTAACAAGAATGATTTGCCATTACTGCCTGTGCAACCCTTGTCTTTGTTGGAGGTCTCCCATCCAATTACTAACCAAGGCCGACCCTGCTTAGCTTCTGAGGTCTGACAAGACTGGGCCTGGTATTTTTACTAATATGTTATCTTTGTGATCGTGGTGCCTCAACAAAAACTGCAAATGCATTGAGGGAAGAGAAAGAAATAGGTGAAAGAGAGAGGGACAACAGAAAGAGAGCAAGATGAGTGAAAAAGAGACAGGTGTGTGTATGTAAGAGAGAATGTTTTGCAGGGAAAGAAAAAGATTATCCAATGATCCATGGATTAAGCTGGTAGGTGGTATGGTGCAGGGGTCTCTGCATTGGAATTTGTCAGTCCATGTACTGCCTGCAGGCTCCTTATTTTGAAGTTGTAAGACTACATGCATGTATATATAGGCACGCATAGTGAAATACATTGCCAGGGGTCTGATATTGGGGGCTGATAATGGAAGTGGGAAATATCTGCAGAAGATGCTGCTTTATAGGCTGGCAATGGCAGGTCTGGGAATTGCATGAAGTCTGGGAGTGCTTCTTTGCTTGCTCAGTGGTGAGAGATTCACTGGGGAGACCCATTAGGCGCCACTCGGCTTGCTTGACTTTACAGTTCAGCTGCTGAATAATTGAGCAGACGCTCTCCAGGCCTCCTGGGCCAGCAGTGCAGCAACTGAATCATACGAAGGCAAAATCATTGATCACTTGCTTAATGAGATACTTCCTGATCAGTCCCACAAAGGTCACACAATAGTTGCCTTGGCCATTCATGGGAGTGCTTCCTGTACCCAGGTAAGTTGGAGCTCATTCATGGACCCTGCTTTTAAGCAGATCTATACTCAAGAGTCTGTGCCCAATAGAGAAAAGGGGAGATTTTTGTTCAGCATGTTTTGTGTCAGAATCTGAATCACCCAAGTGTCATTGCACAGGTATCACTCAGGACGGATGTACATGTATCTGGCAAAAAAAAGGGCAACAACATTGTGCCCCTGCCTATGTTACTGGCGTGACACACACAGTGTATGGCCCAGTCACAGGATCTTAGTCATTCTGCCTGGAAATTAACAAGAGGAATCACTGGGGTGGGTGTCACAAACTTGCAAGTCCTGTCCGGGCCTCAGGTGTGTGCAGCTCACTCTGCTGTCCTGCAGGCTTCCTTTTGTCTGTTCAAGGTGGAGCTGTACATGTGCCGATCTCTAACACGTCCACTCCCTGCTCCGTCCTGGATAGTACTGGCAGCCAGCACATCAGCTGTGCTTCCCTGCAGACGATGATGCTGATGATGATGAGCCTTACATATCCATTGCAAATGAACAGCAATTAGCAGCTGGCATTATCTTCTAAGCAGCCATTTGGATTCTTGCCAAGCGGAGGGTTCCTGCTGCTGCTGCAGAGCCCATCACATCCTGGGGGCTCTGCTTGGTGATTAAAGATGTATGACCCCCATGAAAGAGCAGCTATTACGATAGGCAGATTGTTGCTAATATCCACAATCAGCATATACGCTATCCAGCAATATTGGTAGTGTTCCGTTGCACTAGGGCTATTTAATTACACATGTGTGTGACTTCCCTCGAGCTAATAAAGCTTCAATGCTTAACTGAAAGTGGTGTAAGCTACTGTATAAATGAATGTTTTTCAAGCTACAAAAAGACGAGTAGCTGTATTGTTCAATAGCATATGCAAACCTCAGAGCTGTCTAATACCTTTTATTAAGACCAACCAAAATAACACAACGCATTGCACAAGTTCTCTAATCAGGCTGAAAGTTAAAAACAACAAAAAATTGTGCAGCGAGGGTGGAGGTGAGGACACATTTTTCAGGCCATGGTACTATGGTCCTTTTGCTGGCATTCTGTGGCATGTCTATAGGATGCTTAAGTGCCTTCAGTGGAGACTGGGTGTGGCTAGTTGTTATCAAACTGTGCACCTGGGATCTGGAATGTTGGGAAGAAGAGAAGAAGAAGAAGAAGAAAGTTATCCAATAAAATACAACATTCAGTAATCTCTCAGATGCCAAATAGAATGAACAACTACCTTAAAAGGCTAAGAACACAAAAAAACCCACAGTTGTCCTCTTAATACCAGAGAATAATATTAGCTGGCGCACAAAGTAAAGAGTCAATAGAAACCGAATTTTAGTAGAATTACCTAATGAGATTTCCAAGATTCTTTTTCCTTCAGTAGAAATGTTGCTTTCTTTACAGCAGCAGCAGCAACAACAACAACCACAATAACAATAGCAACATTTGATTTATATACTGCCCTTCAGGACAAAACGCCCACTCAGAGCGGTTTACAAAGTATGTTATTATTATCCCCACAACAAAACACCCTGTGAAGTGGGTGGGGCTGAGAGAGCTCTGAGAGAGCTGTGACCGACCCAAGGTCACCCAGCTGGCTTCATGTGGAGGAGTGAGGAATCAAATCCAGTTCTCCAGATTAGAGTCCCACACTCTTAACCTCTACACAACTGGCTCTCAGTGGCTAAACTCTAGTATTCCTCAAATTGACAAAAATAGGTAGCTGTGTTAGTCCACAGCAAAATCTAAACCCCAAAGCCAAGTAATACCTTTAATTAAGGCTATTATAATACAACACATTGAGCAAGCTTTCTAGTTCTCTAGAACCCTTTGTCAAGCTTGATGAAGACTTCTGGAGAACTCAAAACCTGTGATGTGTTGCATTGTTTTGGTTGTTCTTGTTAAAAGGCATTACATGACTTTTGGTTCTGGATTTTTCATGCTACATTCACAGTTTTGCACTGGGCCCTGTTCCACACATCCTTAAAGGGATGGTCCACTCACCGAATGCTGTCAGTTTTCCCCCTTCACGCCACATGTCTCTGATTTCAAAACAGAAACAGGCTGTTTGGCTTCCGTTTTGTCAGTGCCTTTTTGGGGACCGTGGGAAAGTGCATTCTCAGAAATGGTATCAAAAAGAAACAGAAGCCAAACAGCCTGCTACCATTTTGAAATTGGAGACATCTGGAGTCAAAGGGAAAAGCTGCCAGTGTTCAGTGAGTGGACCGACCCTTTAAGGACATGTGGAAATGACCTTATTCTTCTACTCCTCAGCAGGGCTCCTCAAGAACATTGTCACAGATCCAATGTGGTTTTTTAGTATCAGGTTCTTTGAGGATGAAGATGGAAAGACGTGTGGTGGAAGGGGTGTATAATTCTGCATTCTCTTCCCTAAAAAATGTATTGGAATTTCATAAATGAAACAAACCATTTTCTGCACCCTTTAGAATGATTGCCTTCATTCAGAATCAGCAAGGATGTGCAGACATTATAGTTTTTGTGCATTGACATTGTGGGGGAGTAGTGACACACCCACTCACACCCACAGGTGCTAGGGTTCCAAGCTCTGGGTTGGGAAATTCCTGCAGATCTAGGGGTAGAGCTTGGGAGGGCAGATTTTAAGGAACTGATTTCTGTCATCTGGAGATCAGTTGTGATTTCAGGAGGTCTCCAAGCCCTAGTTGGAGGCTGGCAACCCACCAACCCATCATTACCACCCTGTCCCTCAGTTTGGCCCCCAGGGGCCCTGGCAGTCCTGCACTGGCATATATGTTGGGCCTGCAGAGCCTACCAGAAGAAGCAGCTGCACTTGCTCTCACTGCCTTACTGTTTTGCTTTGCCTCTCCCATAGGGCTCCCCCACTCCTACCCTCCGCTGTCACTCACCTGGCTGGGGGGTAGGGAAAGGCACGGGAATGTGTTGCCAGGGACCCCCCTCCTCCTGTTGTGGGGCCTGTCATGGACTGTGTCAGTTTTCTGTGTTGCTGTTTTAAGGATCCATCAAACACTCTGTTTTGGGGCAGCATTGCCTATGCCTATTTCCTGTTCTCACTGCTGCAATGGACTGTACAATCTATGTCTGTTTCCTGCCTCCTTGGGCACCCACCTCACCTGGGCCCAGAGCCATGCTGCCTGCAGCACAGTGCCAGCCGGAGGGAATCTCCACAAGCCTGGCCAGGCACCCCCTGGTCAGTTCCCGTGGAGAAGCCCTTGCAGGACGGTCACTGAGTCTGCCCTCACCACTGGGCAGCCTACTAGCAAGCCCAAGCCGTGCCAAGGAAGAAGCCATGTTCCCAAGCAGTAAAGAGCCAGTCTGGACAGTTTACTTCAAAGCTGCCATTTCGTGAAAGTGAGCCAGTCACGTCCGCAGCGACCAACCTCGCCCCACTATGCATATCTCAGAAGCCACCCCAGAATGGAAGCTACGTGCTGGCTGTCCAGGACACTTAATGGACACATCTCAATACTGCCACCGCATTCCAGAGCTGATGCCATCAAGACAATGCCAGCTTCCTGGCAGATCCAATCAACCCGCCTAGCACTCCCCTCCCCTCCTTTGGCCCCTCTTCCCGAGGTGTCACAATAATACAATTAGACACTAAAGTGGCCCATTAAGGATAGTTGTAGAGCCATCAAGCCTTTGTTCCCCTTTTGAGAACCACATGGAAGGCACTAGCCCCAGGGTACGTTTTGGGGTACTTAAGCAGGCTTCCCCTGCCATGAGGTGCACGTGCCATTCCTATCCTGAACCTCTGCCGCCTCTCTGCATGTCTAGTGCAGGCATTAGATATCGCCACGCTTCGCTGCTACATCTTTCTTCCACGCCGTGACCAGGTGAGTATACCCAGTTCTATCGATCTCAAGTGGGTCCTCCTGCTAATGCAAACGGCTCTATTTTTCCTACTCTTTATTTCCTAGTTTCTTGTATGTACCTTGATTGTGTGTGTTACTATAGGCATACACAACGCTATTAGTAAAGGCACGTTTTATCTTTATTAGTCTCGCCTCTTTCTTGCACGAGTAATCTGGAAGAGGGACTCTGGTATAGCTGGTTAAGATCCACAATAATTAAACCCAGACTGCAGCTAACTTCCCCATAAAAAACAGTTCTGGTAACAAATGAGCCTCCTAGGTGCGCTCTTGGGGCAGTGTGATGACGTCACTTCCTGGGAGTAATGTCATCACACCTGCCTAGAGCACACTCGCACTTCACAGAGGGCCGATTTGGACTCCAAATGGGCCAAAATCAGAAAGCAAAGTGAAACATCTCTTCAATTATCTGTAAAAAAATTAGAGATTTTTTAAGCCAGTCAAAACCAGTGTGTATTATCTTCGAGTAAATAAAGTTGTCTCTATTTATCTTTTGATCTGCCCTTTATCTATATAACTAAAAAAAAAACCCTTGATCAGACTTTGTACCCGTACACACCCTTTTCTTATTATCTCCAGCTAAGCAACTACATATTTTACAAGGAAATACATCTTTACAAGTTGTGTACCTTATAGCTGCAATTCACCAGCTGTCACCATGAACTGATACAAATTTGCCAGTTTGTGTATCTTTCAGTAATCAAAGTTTGCATACATTTTTTTTTAGTTATGCTGAACAGAAATGACCCTTTTAAAAGAGAGAGAAAGAATCTTCTTATCAGGTTGCTTATGATAGTCTGATCTGATAGTAACAGGGGAATTTCTTGGCTCCAATAACTGAAAGCCACTAAATTTCATAAAGCTGAAATGGTCCAGAATAAGAAACAAAGTCCTTTTAAAATAAGGAAGGTGTCAGATAAGGGATATTTGATACCATGGAATGCTATGTGCATGAGTTCTACACAAAGAAATGTACAGCCAAATTGTTCATGGCAAGTTGAGAATTTAGAACCATACAATCATAGGGTTGGGACATCTAGGCTCATCTATTCCAAACCCATGCACAATGCAGAAAATTCATATATACCCCCCCCCACACACACAAACAAACACTCAGTGGCCATTACTCCATTCCAAGAAGATGGCAAAACCCCATCAGGATCCCTAGCCAAACTGGCCTGGGGAGAATTGGTATCTGACCCCAAGGTGGTGATCTACCTTACCCTGGGCATGAAAAAGGGGCCACAAGAACTAAGCACTGATGTAACCCTTCCTGCCCTGGTGCTTTCCTATCTGCAGCTTGGAATCCCCACTCCCATCCCTAATCCCTGAACTTGGGAACTGGCAGAGGTGATTAAGTGAGAGAAATCCATAGTGCGTGCATTTAGAGGCAATCTAGGCTCCCCTCCCCCCGTGGGGGGGCAGCTTCTGAGGCCTTGGCATAAAAGCAAGTTTGGGACTCTGTGAGCCTAGTTACAGGTTAAACCCCATGAGACTATTTGTTTTCTACTCTAAACTCTGCAGGAGATACTGAATAACAGATGGACAAGTCAACAGTCTTATTGAAAGAGAAGTCTGTGTTTCCCTTCTGTGCGTTTCTCCCTCACTCAGCAAGAACACCACCTCCTCACAAATTGTGAGGTTTCAGTCCTCATGCTCTTGATAATCAAACATACTGCTATTGATATGCAGAGACCCTGCTGGTGTGGTTTCAGACTAGCCAGGGCTAGCTTGGATTCCATAAGACCAGTTCTAAATAAAGCTTCATTTCATTTTTTTGTTCTATGTGAAAAGTTATATTTGCATACACTTAAGCAAATCGACACATGTAAATGAGACCTTTTTCCTCCCCTCTGCAAGACAGGATACTCCACATGGGGCAGGAAGTGGAAGAGCAGCATGAATGACCAGACTCAGAAGCAGTTTTTAAACATTCATGTACAAGTTCCAGAGCCCTGGTGTTCTGCAAAGCAGGGAGCTCTGTCGTCCTTTTTAATTGATGGTTTGTCTTCAGATCTGAGGAAGCTCAGAATTAGATTTTCAGATATATAATTACGGTAGAGACTACAGTCAAGTGTAACCTACCACTCTTCTGTCCTAGTAGTGGCTTCTAGAGTTTATTTTATTATTTTAATATCTGTGGATATGTCTCTTGCAAACATGACCCAACATGTCCTTACAACAAATAAACAACAACAATGTACAGCAATAAAGCTATCTAATACATTATAGCAAAACAATTCAAATTAAAAACTGTATCATTTTTTTAAAATCCTCATTAAAACAGCAACACATCAGACCTCAGCTTCTTGATTATTGAAATAAAAGTTTCAGTGCTCATTTTTGGAAGGTAAAAATGGAAATTGCCTCGAAATCCTCTCTGGGAAGAGAATTCCAAAGGGCAGGGGCCACTATTGAAAAGGCCCCATTCTTCATCCCTACCGGTTTGATGTTAGATAAAGAAGGAACTCAGAGCAGAATTTCCACTGAGGATCTTACAGAGCAATCCTAACCCTAAATCTGTTCCGCATATTACTCAGGGCTTTCAATGGGGCTTGCTCCCAGAAAAGGGTTCTAAGGGTTCCACTGCTTGTATACAAAGAGAAGACTTCCCTATGGGACTGAGGCTGTTGAATGTTAATAAAGCTAGCAATTTGAACGGAGCCTTGAAAGAAATATGGAGCCAGGGTATTTTTTCAATACCCTCTAGTTCACTCCTATTATGTTTCTGAACAGTCATTAAAGGCAGCCCCCTCATAAATTATGCTATTGTGGTCTGGACTGGAAATTACCATATAGCATAGCAGCCCTCATTGTCTCACAAAAATTGCAGCTGTTGTACCAGCATATGCTGGTACAAGGCATTCTTGGATATACCTGTTACCACCTCAGACTCCAGGAGCTATACTAGACTAAGAAGTCCTCTCAGATTACATACCTGGACAGGAGTTTGACCCTCTCCAGAACTGAGAACCACTATCTTCTAGGGAATTATGCCCCCACCATTAGCACTTCCATCTTGCCTGGTTATTCCCCCTCATCCAGGTCATCACCATTCCCAAACATCCGTTCAAAGCTTTTACCGCCTTACAGCTCTGATGAAAAGGAGGTGAATATCATCAGCATACTAATGCATTATGGGGGGATGAAGTAGGGAAAATGGTGTCCCTTTTTGGTGGGACCGGGAAAGATCCAGACTTTCTCTTCCACCTGGCAGGCATCCTGACTTTGTTGTGATGTTTCCAGAAAAAATCATAGTAAAACAGGTTTAGGAAAGATGGCAGAAAAGCTGGAGGAAATCTGGAAAGTGCACAGAAGTAGCACAATACTGTGCAGAAGCCGGGGAAGGAGGGCTTCTGATTAGTATCGCAGCTAGTCTGAACACTTGCTGTTGAAGCCACTTCAATGTATGCATGATGTTGAGACAAGACATGGGCTAGACTGTGATTGGTAATCCAGGCATTGCCATGGATGGAGGTTTGTTTTCACATGCAAGCTGTATCAGAACCTATGACCCTAAACTGAAAAAAAAAATCAATGAAATCACATCGACTTGACTCACAATGGATTCCTCTCAATTCCATTTAGTTTTCACTCCAGGGGAACTATAACAACCTGGACAGTATTAGCATGACATGTTGACAATATAAGAAGTTAATATGTTAACGTATGTCAACACAAGGACATGAATGAATGAATACAGTGCAGGGTTGCCAATGTTTTAAGCTTTTTTCTTGTTTCTTTAACAGCAGTCTGAAGTGTAGACATTAGCAAGAGATCATGCTTATCTTTGAGTAATGAAAAGTTTACTGAGTAAGTTCTGCTGGTCAAGCTGCTGTTAATGGCAAAAGAGCATGCCAGGCCATTTTTTCCTAATCAGTTGACAACCTTCATAGATTTCAGTTTGATTGTCTCTGGATCATGGCCTTTGTTTATAGTGTGAAAATACTGAATGTCTATGAATGCCTATACATGCCAATGGAACAATGGATCCCCCAGCGTTGAACTGAGATGTAGAATTTTCCTCACATTAAATGTGCTAATTTTACACACTTCACACCTATGTTTTATCTAACTATTTACAATATGGATTATAGCCAGCTTCCTGACAATCTGATTTGCAATACCCTCCTACCCTCTACCTAGACTTTAAAGACTCCTACCTTTTTCCACTCCAAGTGTCTGGTGAAGGGAGCTTTGGCTGTCAAAAGATCACACTCTGGAAATCTAGTTGGTCTCTAAGGCGCTATCAGACACAAATCTTGTGCTCCTATAAATGTCAAGTAGTTGTTTCACATAGTAAAAGCCTCTCCTCCCCATATTATGTCTCTATGGAGCAAATGGGCCACACTTTATTGGATTTGATCAGTATCTGCTAGATGATCTGAGTTAATTCCATTGAGTAAAAATCTAGAAGCTAAGTTTTTCCAAAACTTGCCTAGTATTTAAACAAAAGCAACTCAAAGAAGAGAAGCAAAGTTATTCATATCAGCTGCAATGCCTACCTCTACTAGGTGATGTTCAGCAGAGCTGCCAAATGGGAAATCAGGCAGTTCTTTTGTGCCCCTCCCCTCTAGGAATAACCTGAACCAGGAAAAGCACAAGAGAGGCATGAGAGGACTGAAAGTACTGGCTCCATCAATGGGGAAAACATGGCTTTTACATTAGATTAAAATGCCTTGCAGTGCCATCCTAAGCAGAGTTACACCCTTCTATGGCCCTTGAGGTCAATGGGTTTAGAATGGCGCAGCTCTGTTTAGGATTGCACTGTCAGTGAACTGAGGAGGAAGAAATTGAGCACTTCTTAAGAGTTCATGCCTTGATGCTTCTGAAATAAAAGAAATTTGAAAAGAAACTTCGTAGCTAAGAATTCTTGCATCTGCTCAGATAATTCAAAGTGTTTGAAATTGCAGTTAGGTTTGGGTTTAATACAGTAGACACGGTATACTGCCACTACAAAACTAGAAGTTGTTCTTCTGTTGTGGTAGGTTACCGGGGATGTTAGTTTGGTCTTTTTTTATTGTAGGTATGATGCTGAAGGATTGAAAATAGAATGTGTGATCTCTTTAAAAAAATAATGAAGCTGTCTGATACTTGTTGAAGAATCAGGAACTGGAAGGCAGAAGGCCAAACCAGACCTCTTGAGAAGCACAGTCTATAAATCCAATTTGGGATCCATGCACTCCTTTTTCTCTGAAAGGATTTACTATAATTCTTCCAGCCACCACCGCTCACGGCAGAAAGTTACTTTGCAATCTGAAAACTGGTCTGTCAAAGCATAGGGCCACTTCCCTCCCATTTCTCCCCCGACCCTCTCACCCCTCCTGGACACAGGCGAAAAGGACAAACAATAAAGAATAAAATTCACTTCTAGCAGACAATCAGCAATTATTATGCAGGCAGACATAAATCCTATTTGTTGCTAGTAGTACCCTTTCTGAGTGCAAAAAGTGGAAAAACCACCCGGGAAATTAAGAAAATATTTCTAGATATTAAGGCATAAGCTCAGTCAATAATATCATATAACCGATGTGCTCAAAAGATGTGCAATTATACAAGAAGTGCATTCATATATTAATAAAACATCCCAAAGTCCAAAGTCTTCTGTATCTTTTATCCCAGTCCAGTCCAAGCAAGGGACTCGGTGCCCTATTCCAGTGTTTTCTAGGAACAAGGCGGATGCTCCAGGTACACAAAGGAAGACGGTAAGTATGTGTCTGTTCATAACCAGATACTGTTTTTTTCTTTCCTTTCAGGTGTCTCTCAAGATGTTACATTGAGGATCCAACAGGAGGCAGCCCCTTTCAGCCAGCTTGTAGATAGACGAAGGGCTACGTATGGAAAAGGTTGTCAACCTTTTGTTTTGTTTTGTTGCAGTTTCAGTTAAGAGAATTCGGCCACTCCCGGCAGCCACAAGTGGCTATGGCCGGGGGGCCGGGTTTGCAGCCTCGGATGGAGGGTGGGACTTTCCCGCCCATCCGGGGCTTTCAGGGGGCGGGCGGAGATAGAGCCGTTTCTATCTCCGCCCTCCCTTGCACGCAGTTGCTCCAAGCGATCGGCGAGAGCGGAGCGTTTTTGCGCCTGCTCTGCCGTCGCTTGGAGGACGAGAGGGCTCTTAAGGCTGGAGTCGGCTTGCTCGGGCTCCCGCCGTTCCGGGCGGCCCCCCTTTGCAGCTGCTATCTTTGAGGACGCTGCTGGGCGCCGCGTCGTTGCGGAGCAGCGGGGGTTCGGCTGTTTGGCTTCTCGGCCGCGTTTCCTCGCCGCGGCGGCGCTTCCCCTGCGCGGCGGTCTTCCGTGGGAACGGTTTGGGCGTTTTAGCGCCGTTTTGTCCTCTGGGCCCTTTGCGATGGGGAGGGCCTCTACAGGCAGGACCCGGCTTGCTGCTGCGTGGCGCGGGTCGGGCTGTTTTTGGGCCGCGTTTTCCTCGCCGCGGCGGCGCTTCCCCAGCGCGGCGGGCTTTGGAGGGGACGGTTGGGGGCTTCGCGCCACTTTGCCCTCGGGGCCCATTGCTGTAGGGGAGGGGGGCTTGGCTCCACTCAGCCTGGGCCTGCCAGTTTGGGCTGCATAAGGGGCCTGTCCTGCGGGTTGCCAGCCTTCCTGGCTTACCCAGTACGCCTTTGGGGCCTTGCTGCAGCCGCCATTTTGGGCTCCCTTAAGGCTGCAGGGGGCACATAGCTCTGGTGTAAGGGAGCAGGCCCCTGCTCAGGTGAAGGGGTCTGATTCTTCTTTCCTTGCTGGGTCCCCTTGGTATACTGCTGGCGGTTGCGTCTCCTGAGCCGTGCTTGACTCATTGCTTTACAGGGTTGGTTGGCATGGCTTCCAGGAAAGGTAAAGGAGCAGCCAAGGGCAAGCAGCCTGCTAAGAAGCAGCCTGCTAAGAGGCCTCCCCCAGTAGTGTCATCATCCGATGATGATGAGGAGGTTAGCTTTAATGCTGCCATTTTACAGCGCCTGGAGGCTTTGGAAAAGGGTAAAGGGGCGCCTATCCTGGCGGGTTCCTCCTCTGAGCGGAGTAGGCCTGTTAGGGTTGCTTCAAGAGCTGCATTTCGGAAGGAGATTTTAACTTGTCTGTCTGCACTTGAGTCCACTACAGGTTCGGAAGCTGGACCAGCGGCGGCAGGTGAACTCCCGGTGGCTGAGGAGGTCGTGGCTGGGGATGCTGAACCTGAGGGGCAGGCAGAAGGTTGCCCGGTGGCGGTGGCTGTGGAGCCTAGTGGTCATGATGGTAAGTCTCCTCTGCCGCAACAGGCATACACTTGGCCATGGGGACCCTGAGGTCAGGCCGCTGCCTCCGGGTCCTCTGGTGCCACCACTCCGTCCACTTCACTTAGCTCAGCCTGGCAGTTTCCGGGGCACATGGGTTTAGCCAGTATGCTCCCTGGAGGGTCCACTGCCATGCCGGCCGTAGGATCCGCTTCAGGTCAGTTGCCTGCTTCTGATAATGTGGCCTCAGGTGTTCATCCCTTTGGATGGCAGTATGGTGTCTACCCCCCATGGGGTTTCCCACCTTATGGTATGTATGGTCAGGTCCCTTACAGAGCACTTCCATACGGGGATACGGCTCTCCCCCTTGGTGATCATCTTACCCAGGCCACGAGGGATAAGATTGTGAAAGGGGAGTATGTGGATGTGTTTACCCTTCTTTTCCGTGAGTTGGAGAAGAAGGACAAGGAGGACTTGGAGGAACGTGACAAGGAGAAAATTAAGCGTCGTAAGGTGGATCGTTCATGGCATAATTGGCTCCCGGGGTTTTTAATTTATGCGGGTGTACTGGGGAGGGCGCAACCTTTACGGGTTGTGTCTCTATTTCAGTACCTTAACATAATCTATCGGGGTTACACTGACTTCGTTGGTACTGCTTAGTTGCAGTACGACGAAGAGTTCAGGATGAGGGCGGCACTGAACCCGCAGATACCCTGGGACCAGATTCACCAGCAGCTGTGGCTGCAGGTGATGTCCCCCTCTAAACACAACTCGGGTGATAGGGCAGACAGTGGTCACTTGATCCACCGTCCACAGTCAGCTATTTCTACCCGCTCCCAGGCGGGGCAGCCGGTTCAACCCCGGCTGCTCTGTTGGGACTTCACCTCAAAGGGTAGCTGCAGCAGGAGGTCTTGTAAATATAGGCACGAATGTCCAGCATGTTCCGGGCAGCATGCTTATTCCTCCTGCCCCAGAGCCAAGTCTGGGGGGGGAGGCAGGCGTTCGGGTGGCGGCGGGGGCCAGCATTCGACTGGAAAAGGGTCCCAGCCCAGTAAGTCCGAGAGCGCTTGAGTGCTTGCTGTCCCGTTATCCTAAGAGGGGTGATGCTGAGTTCCTGTTGAACGGTTTTAAATATGGTTTTAGGATACCGTTTCAGGGCCCGCGGGTTTCTTTCATGTCCAAAAATTTAAGTTCGGTTATTGGCCTGGAAGCTGTTGTGCGGTCCAAAGTTTCGAAGGAATGTGCTGAGGGCAGGGTATTAGGCCCTTTTTCTGTGCCTCCGGTGCCATATCTCCGTGTTTCTCCCTTAGGGGTGGTACCTAAGAAGGCCCCGGGTGAATATAGGTTGATTCACCACCTTTCTTTTCCAAAGGGGGCGTCTGTTAACGACGCCATTCCAGCTGAACTCTGTTCTGTGCGTTATACTTCCTTTGACCAGGCGGTCAAAGTGGTGCGCAGATGTGGTATCGGGGCTTGGATGGCTAAGTGCGACATTAAGTCAGCCTTTCGCCTGCTCCCGGTACATCCGGATGACATAGATCTCCTTGGTTTCTGTTTTGAGGGTCAGTATTATGTGGATAGGGCCCTCCCAATGGGGTGTTCGATATCATGCGCTGCCTTTGAACGTTTCAGCTCTTTTTTGGAGTGCGAACTGTCAGGTTCAGTGGGTATATGAGCTGTACTGTCTCCATTTTCTAATGCTTCTAGTGTTTAAGTGCTTTCCCCACAGGTGCACAAGTTCCCAAGCAGACTTCTCACCGAACGAGATTGTTTTGTCTAACAACGTTCCATCCCAGATTGGCCTTGACAGAATCCAGCTTCCCAAGACTGAAAGATGTTGTTTTGAGAACTGTGGGGGGAGGCTGGCTCAGCTGGGAACTGTTACTTTGTACCTCATGCTTTGCTCTTCATTGGTAACAATGCTCTTGTACCATCCTGGATCTCTTATTCAGGACAGTGGACTATAATGGGTCATTTCTACAGTAAAGTTTCCCTATTCAAACAATGGACTCTTGTTTGCTTGTAGAGGAGAACCTGTAGGAAGGATATTATTTAGCCACAGTCTGACATTTTGTTACCAAACATGTCTCAGTCGGGCCCAGCGGAATCCAAAGCAGTCCCAGACAGGGATCCTTTGTTTGATCCGTATGTGTCTCCCGACAATCCACAAGTGCAACCCCAAGAACTTCTAACACCTGCACCAGCAGGGAACGGAGCTTCAACTACTACCCCACCTCTCATCGATCTCAGCAGTGGGGAGGAAAAGCTGACGGCCTCCAAGCCGACGGCCACCACCATCCCCTTGTTCTCGTTACCTACACCTTCGGAGTGGGGACCCAGACCCCGAGAAACGAGAGAGCGCAGGACCAGTGGGGTGCACCAGCGATTACCCATGGACGGGCGTCGAAGCCTAGAGACAGTCCCTGAATTGGACAGTAGCCAACCATGGCTGTTTTGGAATAGGACGACCGAGCAAACAGAATGGGACACGTCCCGCCGCGGCATCCTAAGTTGGGATTATTCGGAACTCACTCCGTGGTTGGAGCAACCAGAGGTTTCCGAACAAAGTTGGGTGCAGATGCAAAATCGCACCCTTGCTGTGGATTCCGGCATTTCGGCAGTTACGGGACTAGCCAAAGGAATTCTAGCAGCGAGATCGCAAGGCGATCAGGGAGACCCTCCACCTTGGGGGCCAATTTCCCCGGTGGTAGCAGTCGCAGGGGGCTCCACGACGGACCAACCGGGTCCCAGTAGAATTCAATTGCTGGAAGCTAGGTTGGTCGATATGGAAGAAAGCCTAGCTCATGCCATACATCTACTCTCATTGATGGTGGCGGGAGAGAGACCATCACCAGAAGAGATGGCTATACAAATAGCCACCCTACAAAGCGTAATTTCCAATCCGAGGGAACCTGCCCCGTTGCAGCCGCCGCCCTCGAATAACCCAGGGAAGGAAGATGAAGAGGGGTCCTGCACCACTAGCCAGTGCCCTGACGAGCCTTCCGAATCGGAAGAAGAGGGGGAACCCTGCCCTGGAGAGACGGGAGAGACTCCAACGGAAACCCCTAGACCGGACGAGGTTCCGCATTCCGGGGATACTCCACTGGAAGTTCCAGGAGGAGGTGGAGAGGAACCAACCCGCCCGACAGAGTCGCCGGTGATACCCCCTCCAACTTCCCCTATAACGGTCCGGCCGGACCAGTTAGAAGAGCCTCCAGCTCCCCCAAGGGAGGGAACGCCACACCAAACTCCAGTAATCATCCCCATACAACAAATCCCAGGGGAGGATCAACCAGTGCAGGTCGTACCACGAGAACAACCTCCAGGTCCCAGATCAACGACGCCGGGAGGGGCAAGCCCGCGCGGCCCAGCACCCATCAGGCCTTCGCCGCAGCGGCCCCTCCCGCTTCGACCACAGCTAATACCACTACAGCAGCCGGTAAGATTACCTCCAACGCAACTGGTATTACCACCTCCCGATCAACCACTACGGCCTATACCACTTCGACCCCACCGACCCGCACCGCAGCAACCAATCATGGCCCAACCTGTTCGGCCACCTCCAGCCCAACCGTTAGGGCCAGCACCACCGGTGCTACCGCCGCCAGCACAACTGGTGCGGCCGCCGCCAGCCCAACCGGTAATACCGCCGCCAGCACAACCGGTGCGGCCGCCGCCGGCTCAACCGCTGCCAACACCGCCCGCTCAGCCGGTGATGCCACCACCAGCCCAACCGGTAAGGCCCCCTCCGACACACCCCATCCCGTATCTACCACCGCAGCCGGGGGCCCCCGGGCAACCATTACTGCCGCAACAGCCATGGCCCCAACAGCCTCCTCCCGCGCCACAGGCGCCACTAACTATTCCGATGGACTATTACCCCGCACCAGCCCCAAGGCAAGACCTTCCAATGGGCTGGGTGAAACTGGAAGCTACTTTTGACGGAGATCCCTCGAAACTGCGATTTTTCCTGGTACAAGTAGTACAGTTCTTCAACCGATGGGGACATCTTTTTGGGAGTGAGGCCAGCCAGATTGAACATCTCGGTTCACGTTTACAAGGCAAAGCGGCAGACTGGTATGTAGGACTATACAATATTGGGGCCCCAGAACTCAATACCTTACAAGGGTTGGTGGATGCTATCCGGGCACAATACAAAGACCCCTTAGAAGAAACCAGAGCCCGAACAGAATTGCAAGCTATTAGACAAGGCAGCATGTCGGCGAGAGACTATGTTACAAAGTTCCGACAGCTAGCCGCTAAATGCCCTAGATGTGAAGAATCTACTAAAATAATTCTGTTCAAACAAGGGCTGAACCCGAGACTTCTGGATAGAGCCCTCATGCAAGATAATCCGCCTACTCTGTTGGGATGGATTCAACTCACATGTGAAGTTGAAAATCGCATATTGGAAGTCCGTTTAGTTGAACAACAACAACAAACGGGACAAAAACGCTCCTTAACTTTGCAGAAGGGAGGACGAGGTGCTGGATACGCTACCCGCGGAGCGAGGGATGCTAGATGGCAACAGGGGTTGTGTTTGCAATGCGGACAAGCCGGCCACTTTGCGGCACAATGCCCTTATCGGCCTGTGCAAAGACCTCCGCTCCAACTACGGCGTCCAACCCCTGCTCCATTCCCCACGTTGCAACGCCCAACACCAACTCCCAGATCGGGTAGAGGCCGCGGCATCTCCCAGCGACCTGCCCCAGACAGGGGATTGGAGGCAGAAGAACTTATGGAATATGACCCCGCTACCCCAAACGTAGAGGGGAATCCAGAAAGCCCCCAGTCGGGAAACGAAATGGATCTGTCGTAAAAGGGCCCAAACGACAGATCCACCCCCGACCCGTCCCAACCAGGGACCGGCCGCATGGGTCCATATTATTCATGCCAGTGATTTTGCTAAACCCCGAAAGAAAGATGCACATCCGTGTACAAGCCCTCATTGACTCAGGCTGTTCAAGAGACATCATCGCCCCAGCCCTAGTCAATGGACTAGTATTACCAATCCGGGAATTACAAAACCCAGTCATTTTCGAACAAATGGATGGCACCAACATGAACCCCGTCACTACAGAAACAGTCCCAGTGGTGACGGGCATGGGACAACACTGGGAAAAAAGGTCATTTGTCATCAGTACAACAGCCAAATACCCGTTAATTCTGGGCAGCAAGTGGCTATGCGATCACAACCCCTACATAAATTGGGCAGAAGGAAGTATCGCCTTCACCCACGCCAACTGTAAAAGCCATCGTTGGAACCAGAATTGGGGTAGTGATCCGACTCACACCGAAAAGGCTCTTCTCACCCAAGAAGAAATAAATCAAATACCCGAATACTACTGGCCCTATTTGAAGGCTTTCTCCGAGGAAGAAGCTGATACTCTACCCCCGCACAGACGAACTGATTGTGCCGTCGAGATCTTACCAGGAGCCTCACTACCCAAAGGCCGACTCTATCCTATGAGTCTCCATGAACGGGAAGAACTCCGAAAATTCATTGACACTAATCTTCAAAGAGGGTTCATCCGTCCAGCCAATAGTCCCCATGCAGCCCCGGTACTCTTTGTGAAGAAAAAAGACAGGGGACTCCGACTGTGCACGGACTTTAGGGGACTTAATGCGGTGTCGACCAACAACGCCTATCCCATCCCGCTTGTCCGGGACCTTCTCAACGTCGTGGCGCAAGGTAAGATCTTTACAAAATTAGATTTAAAAGATGCTTACTTCCATGTTCGTATCAAGAAGGGAGATGAGTGGAAAACCGCGTTTAATACACCCCTCGGACAATATGAATACTTAGTTATGCCTTTTGGATTGACGGGAGCCCCGTCTGTATTCATGTCCATGATAAATGAAGTACTACATGAATTTCTATATAAAGGAGTGGTGGTGTATCTTGATGATGTGTTAATCTACTCAGACTCAGAGGAGGACCACATTCAACTGGTTCAAAAGGTTTTGGCCACTCTAATGAGCAATAAGTTGCCCATTAAGCTATCTAAATGTGAATTCCATAAAACTGAACTCACTTACCTCGGTTACTGTATATCCCAACAGGGTTTAAAAATGGATCCAACCAAAATACAAGCGATCCAAGAATGGCAAACTCCCACTACCCGTAGAGAACTGCAGTCTTTCTTGGGATTTGCCAACTTTTACAGGGAATTCATTGCAAATTTCGCACAGATCACGCTTCCCCTAACAGAACTGTTAAAAACCAAAGATAAAGGGGACCAAGCGAAAAAACCCTCCTCCAAATTGCTGTGGACACCTGATTGCCAAACAGCCTTTGAATGCTTAAAATTGCAATTTGTAACAGAACCCATTCTCCGCCACCCCGATGAAAATTACCCCTTCATAGTGCAGGTCGACACCAGCGATACTGCAATTGGAGGAGTGTTATTGCAGAAGGGGGAGGACGGGACACTTCGACCTTGTGCATTCCTATCAAGAAAGTTTTCTGAGGCAGAAAGAAATTGGAATGTGTGGGAGAAGGAAGCCTTTGCAGTGAAAGCGGCCCTTACGAACTGGCGGCATTGGTTGGAAGGGGCACGCCACCCCTTCGAGGTTTGGACAGATCATAAAAACTTGGAGGCCCTCCGAAGTCCCCGCCGGTTAAATGCCAAGCAATTACGGTGGGCGGAATTTTTCTCCAAATTCAATTTCACTTTGAACTACCTCCCGGGCAAAACCAACTTTCTTGCAGACGCCCTATCGCGCATGCCCCAACATAGAAGTAAACGGGAAGAGACTATAGATACAGTCTTCTCACCTACGCAATTGGGAGGCGTGGTAACTACACGCAGCCGCGCAATCCAACCCCTTCAGCACGGCCAAGAATGGAAATCGAAACTTAAGGCGGAGGTGGAAAAGGAGGGGGATAAGGTGCCCAAATCCAAGCTAAAACAATCCCCGCAGGGGGATTGGTTATCGGGAAATAGATTCTATGTACCCAACAGTCTACGAAAAGAGGTCTTACAGCGGTGTCATGATGCCCCCACCGCAGGACACTATGGGTACTTGAAAACGCTACATTTAATACAACGGCAGTTCTGGTGGCCGGGCATGCGCAAAGACATTTCCCAATACGTCGCCTCCTGCCCCATTTGCCTCAGCAAGGGAAAACCTCCGGGTCTATTGCAACCCTTGGAAACGCCCAGCAAACCGTGGGAAACGATATCCATGGACTTCATCACTGATTTACCAATATCCAAGGGGCATAACTGCATTTTAGTGGTAGTGGATCTATTTTCCAAGCAAGCCCACTTCATTCCATGTACCACTATACCCACCGCTCGAAAACTGGCAGATCTATTTTTAAAACACGTTGTAAAATTACATTCTTTTCCGTCCAAGGTAATTTCGGATCACGGCGGACAATTCGTTGCCAACTTCTGGCGGGAGCTTTTACAGATGTTAAACATTGAACAAGGAATCAGTTCAAGCCACCACCCACAAACCGACGGGCAGTCGGAAAAAACTAATCAGATCTTAGAGCAATTCCTTCGTTGCTACATCAACTTCCAACAAGATAATTGGGTGGATCTCCTCCCTCTAGCAGAGTTTTCATACAACAACAGTGTACATGCCTCTACAGGAGAAGCCCCTTTCAAAGTTGTGTATGGGACCCACTTTAACCCTTTTCCGCTGGACGCTCCCCCTTCCTTTTCTTCGACTTCGCCAGATGTATCTTCCTGGTGGGGGGAGGCAGCCCAACAATGGACTCTCATTAAAAAACACCTCGAGAAAGCCAAACAGGATTACAAAAAATACGCTGATCGCCACTGTGCGGCCGAATGGGATTTGCAACCTGGAGATCATGTTTATATATCCACCAAGAATCTAAAACTAGCACAAGTCAGCCGCAAACTAGCCTTAAAATTCCTCGGACCTTTTACAGTGCACAAAGTGATCAACAAAGTGACTGTTGCTGTAAATTTACCCAAAAACCTGAGCCATGTACATGATACATTCCATGTCAGCCTGTTGAAGAAGGCTCCAACAGATGATAAATGGCACGTCAAAGCTCCACCCATTCCAACATTGATAGATGATCAAATACACTATGAGGTACAACAAATTCTGGACTCTAAAATCAAACGCAATCAGTTGTTTTACCTCATCAGGTGGAAGGACTTTGACTCTGGGTTCGATGAGTGGGTGAATTCTGTACATGTTCATGCTCCTAGATTAACCAAAGCTTTTCATACTCGCTATCCATATAAACCTGGGGGGGATTTATTTTAAGGGGGGCAGAATGTCAGGTTCAGTGGGTATATGAGCTGTACTGTCTCCATTTTCTAATGCTTCTAGTGTTTAAGTGCTTTCCCCACAGGTGCACAAGTTCCCAAGCAGACTTCTCACCGAACGAGATTGTTTTGTCTAACAACGTTCCATCCCAGATTGGCCTTGACAGAATCCAGCTTCCCAAGACTGAAAGATGTTGTTTTGAGAACTGTGGGGGGAGGCTGGCTCAGCTGGGAACTGTTACTTTGTACCTCATGCTTTGCTCTTCATTGGTAACAATGCTCTTGTACCATCCTGGATCTCTTATTCAGGACAGTGGACTATAATGGGTCATTTCTACAGTAAAGTTTCCTTATTCAAACAATGGACTCTTGTTTGCTTGTAGAGGAGAACCTGTAGGAAGGATATTATTTAGCCACAGTCTGACAGGAACTGAGGCGGCGGTTTAAATGCCGGGACACCTGTCATTACCTTGATGACTTTATGTTCGTTGGGCCTGTTGGCTCCGGGCAGTGTGCCAACCTATTGGCCGGCTTTGTGTCCCTGTCGGGGGAACTGGGCATTCCCCTGGCTCATGAGAAGACAGAGGGCCCATCCCAGGTTATGACATTTTTGGGCATCGAGCTTGATTCGGTGCGTCAGTCCTTGCGTCTTCCGGCCGATAAAGTTAGCAAGCTTAGGGAGATGCTGGCTGCGTTTCGGGGCAAGCAGAAGGTATCCCTTCTGGAATTGCAGCAGCTAGTGGGCTCTTTAAATTTTGCGTGCAAGGCTGTCGCTCCCGGCAGGCCGTTCTTGCGTAGGCTGTGCGATGCCATGTCTGCTCTTCGCGCCCCACACCATAAAGTCCGTATCGATAAGGGGATGCGCGCTGACATGGAGGTTTGGGAGGAATTTTTGGGTTCCTTCAATGGGGTTACTTTCTGGCGCGAGGAGTTACTAGTTGGTGCGCAGTTTCAGGTTGCCTCGGATGCGTCTGGTTCCATAGGTTTTGGGGTATTCTTCCGTGGGCATTGGTGTGCTGAGCAATGGCCTGCTGATTGGTCGGCGGGGGAGATGGTTAGGGACTTGACCTTCTTGGAGCTGTTCCCAATTCTGGTGGCGGTTTTCCTTTGGGGCCACGAGTTGGCTAACCATGTTGTGCACTTTTGGTGCGACAACATGGCAGTTGTGCAAGTGGTTAATACCCTGACATCTAAGTCTCCCAGGGTGATGTCCTTGGTGCGGGCCTTCACCTTGAAGTGCCTTCAGCTTAACATTCTGTTTCGGGCTAGGCACGTGCCGGGAGTCGACAATGGTGTGGCGGACGTTTTGTCTCGCCAACAGATGGATCGTTTCTGGCGTCTCGCTCCCGGTGCCGACAGCCTTCCCTCCAGGATGCCACCGGAGCTGTGGCAGATTGGCAGGCCGAGGTGAACAGAGCTATTCAGATGGCCATTGCTCCCAGCACTCAACGGTCTTATGAAAGGGCGGTAGGACTGCTTCAGGACTTTAGAAAAGGGGTTGGGCTGAGTCAGGTGTGGCCCATTCCCGTGGAGCACCTGCTGCAATTCTGTGTGGCCCAGCGGGCTCGTGGTCTTGCAGTCAAGACCATTCGGGGCCAGATGGCTGCGTTAGCATTTGCTAGCAAGGCACGTGGCTTGCTGGAGCATACGGGGGATTTTAGACTTAGAAAGATGTTCGAGGGTTGGTCCAGAGAGTCCGGGGGCGTTAAGGACTTGAGGCAGCCAATTTCCCCTGCAATCCTTAGAGGTCTGGGAACTATATGGGGGGAGATTTGCAAGTCTGGTTTTGAATGCCGACTGTTTCATGCCGCCTCTCTCACTGCTTTCTTTGGCGCATTAAGGGTGAGCGAGTTGGTGGCTCAGTCGCAGAAGGACGCCTCTGGGCGGGCTTTATCATCCCGCGACATCCAGTTTGAGGGCGATAAAGTTTCGATATGTATTAAGCGGTCTAAGACCGATCAGAAGAGGGTGGGGTCTGTGTTGACCTTAGGACCCTGTGAGGACGAGGCTTTGTGCCCGGTACGGGCTCTTCGTTCTTATCCGGCTGTTCGGGGCGAAGATGAGGGAGTGTTGTTTAGGCACCAGGATCGCTCTCCCTTAACCCGCTATCAATTCTGGGCAGTCACGGATGGAGCCCTGTGGAGGTTGGGTCTAGTGGGTGTCAAATTTGTCACTCATTCTTTCCGGATTGGGGCTGCATCTACTGCGGCGGCCATGGGCTATGCTGACAAGACCATTCAGAAGGTGGGCAGATGGAGGTCGGCTGCTTTTCGGTCATACATTCGTCCTCTCCCGTTGTTTTCATCTCACGCAGTTTGAATTTTGTTCCAGGTGCTGGGAGCATCTTTGAGAGGAAGCGGATTCTTATCGCGGGCCACAGTATGGTGTTCTGGGCTGCGGTGCAAGCCAGACGGACGCCGATTGGAGCTCAGCTGGGGCTGAGCGAAGATGCTTCAATTGAATGGCTGGGAAGGCGAGGCCTTCGGTGGTCTGGGTTGCTGCCTCTCTTGTTTGGGGGAAGGAACGGTCCTCCCCCCCATATTTTGGTCTTACATGTGGGTGGTAATGACCTCGGTTTGTTGAAAGGCAGAGCCCTGTCCCTGCAGGTGATTGCTGACCTTCGGGTAATTAAGAACCGCTGGCCCAGTGTATATATATTCTGGTCCGAGATGCTCCCCCGACGCAGATGGCGGGAGTCATTAGACCCCCGTGGTATGGCTCGAGCCAGGCGCAGGGCCAATAGGGCAATTCAGAAAGCCTTGGCTACGGGCCTCGGCATTTACCTCCCTCACCCTCGCATTAAGGCCGCTAATGCCACCCTTTATAGGGCAGATGGGGTCCATTTGTCCCCATCCGGAAATGACATCTTTCTAGATGACCTGCGGCTAGGGCTCGGGTTGGCACTAGGCCACCTGTGGGGCGCGAGGGCCTGAGCAGAGGCTTGGCCTTTCGCGTTGGCAGGAGAAAGTGGGGAAATAGGGAGCGGGCTGGTGAGCACCCCTTTGGCAATTCCCCAACGGTGGGGAAATGGGGTCTCTCAGGACGGAGGGTAATGCTTCATGGCTACCACCACCTGTGCAGACTGCCACCAGGGAACCCCAGGTGCAAGTCCTTCCCTCATGCTGTATGGCTGAGGCTTTAGGAGCTTGAGGGGGAACCCTTTGCCTGGCCGGCCGGGCTGAGGCCATTCCATGAATGCATTACGCCCGGGGCAGCGGGGCTCGCCCAGACAGGTCAGGGCGGTGGTCTGAGGGACCCCGTGGCCTGACCTGTACCGCATAGTTTGCCCTTGCCGCAGTTTAGTGTTGATGTTATGTTTAATAAAGCGGCCATTTATTCCAAGAAATTGTGTCTGTCTCATTCTTCCAACTGAGGGGGCAAGATTGTTTACAACAATTCATAAGAAGAAAGGATATGACTTCTGTATAACCTTTTCATTCTGATACGTAATAAAATTGCCAAGTGTTCACAGAACTGATTTGTACAACTTATTAACTGTTGCATCTAGCTGTCTTCTTACTATCTGGTTGACCAGATCAGACCAGTTGTCCCTCTAGTCCAGTCTCTTGTTTCACACAGCAGCCAACCAGCTGCTCTGGAGGGTCAACAAACAGGGCAGAGAGGCCAGGGCCTTTCCCTGAAGTTACCTTCCAGGGCTGGTATTCAGAAGTTCACTGCCTCTGTAGATGGAGGCTCCTTTCAGTCATCATAGCTAATAGTCATTGATGGGCCTCTCCTCCACAAATCTGCGTTTGTCACTTCATTACACCCACTTGCAATGAATGCCACAATTCCACCCATGGTGTAAAGGAGCATTTATTTTTGTCTCTTCTTAAGCCATTGCTTATCAACTTCCTTGGGTGCCCCCAAGAGCTAGTATTATGGGGAAAGGAGAGAAAGTTCCCTCTCTCCAGTCTTTCTACCTTCATGCCTCCCATCACCTTTTTCTAAACCAAAGCTTTCCATGTTCTTTAATCATCTTGGTTGCCCTCTTCTGCACATTCCAGCTCCAGCTTTGCAATTCTGGAGATACAATGAACAGAACTGTACACAATATTTCAAATGGGGCCACATCACAGCTCTGCCTAAGGGCATAAACCATATTGGCTGTTTTATTTTCAGTCCTTGCCCTAATAATAATACCCACCATGGAGTTTGCCTTATTCATCACTGTTGTTGATTTCGCCCACGTGCAGCCTGGCACCTGCAGGAGGCCCTGTTCAGATGAGTGAAGCTGCTGTGGAGTGACATAGGGAGGGAGGCGGTCCTGCAGGTATGCTGGACCAAGGTCATGAAGAGCATTGTATGTGATAACCAATACCTTGAACTGAGCACAGTAACTGATATGTAGCCAATGGAGTGACTGCAGGATGGGAGTGATGTTCATGCTCCTGCTCGCTCCTGACCGTAGTCGTGCTGCAGCATTTTGCATCAATTGGCATCTCCTAGTTAATTTGGATGGGAGACCTATGTATATTGCACTACAATAGTCAAGTCTTGATGTTACCATAGCATGGATCCAGGCGGCCAGGTCAGCCATGTCGAGGTAAGAAGCCATCTCAGCCTTGGCCAGTTCAGACCCCATCAGCATATGTTTAAAATTAGGATTTTTTTTTGGTTACAATGTGCAACATCATACACTTACATACCACATTGTTTTCCCCAATGTTGAGAGATTCTCCTGTATTTTGGAGGGGCAGGAATCAGGAGATAACTCTCAGCTGATTTCAAGTATCAGCTGAAATTCAGGTTCTTGTAAACTAGAGGAGCATCAGAAGAGCAGCGGATTTCCCTCCTTCCCCCCACCCCAACTGTTCAGCTTGGGCTGCAACCAAAGAAAAGGGTAGGACGCAGGTGGGGAGGAAAGGATTATTCTTTTCACTTGAAACTGACAGCTTGGGGTGGTGAAAACAGGGACAATCTGCTCCTGTCCTTTGCAGCCCAAGATGACAACATGGGGGGGGGGGGGCGGGGCGGAGAGAAGCAAATCACCTTGTTCCTTGTGTGTAAAGTTTCTTTCAGGTTTTTTTGTTCCTCCCACTCCCACCCACCTCCAGCCCACTTGGCAATGATTGGACTGTTATCATCAGGGCTTTTTTTCTGGGAAAAGAGGTAGTGGAACTCAGTGGGTTGCCCTTGGAGAAAATGGTCACATGGCTGGTGGCCCTGCCCCCTGATCTCCAGACAGAGGGGAGTTTAGATTGCCCTTCGCGCTGCTCCAGTGGCGCGGAGGGCAATCTAAACTCCCCTCTGTCTGGAGATCAGAGGGCGGGGCCACCAGCCATGTGACCATTTTCAAGAGGTTCCAGAACTCAATCCCCCCACCCCGTTCCAGCTGAAAAAAAGTCCTGGTTATCATCATCAAACCACTTCCTCCTCCCTCCCCAAGACAAATGGTTTCTTTTTGGATCTTTTTTTAAAAAAACAACATTTATATCAATATAGCAATATAAACATGCACAAAAAAGTGGATAGGTTTTGTAGGTTCTCTGAATTCTCAGCCTTCACTTTTTAAAAAGTAAGCCTCTAGCCCTTTTCCTCATAAAGAAATGCCTTTTTTCTTGAATCACCATGATCTAAAGGCTTACGTTTTTTAAAAATGAAAGCTAGGAATTCTGGGAACCTGCTACACTTATCATTTCACTGGTATATTGATATAAAGATATTGCCCTTGGGGCCCAAGAGAGGGAGGATGGCCACTTCCATTGTTGCCAAGTAGGCCCCCTCCCCTGCTTTAAGGCCTGCCATGAACTGTGTTAAAGTTTCCTGCATTACTGTTTCGCTGCTACACCAAAGATTGCTTTACACGTGTGTATTCTGATACACGTGTCAGTTTCCTGCCTGCGTGTCAATTACCTTGCTGCTGCAATAGACTGTGTAGTTTACTGACTCCATGTTTGGATAACTGCACAGAGGACTCTCTTTCTGGGCAGCCCTGCCCTGACCTGTATCTGGATTTCCCAGTGTGTGTTTGGACTGTGTTACAAGTGTGCCCCGTGCCTGCATTGCCATCTGCCACGGACCGTGCCTGTTCCCTGCCTTGGACTGTGTTTTAAAGTGTTGTTCCCGCTGCCTCCATGGAAGCCTGCCTCATATGGGCCCAAGCCGCTGCTAGCAGCCGGGCGCCTGCCGGGGAAACCTCCAGCGAGCCTGGCTAGGCGCTCCCTGGTCAGTTCCCGCCTGGAGCCTCCCGCGGGCCGGTCCCCGAGCTTGCCCTCGCTACCAGGCAGCCTGCAAACCAGCCTCAGCTATGCCCAGCCGGCATCCATGTTCTCAGGCAGCCAGAAGACCCTGGGAAGAAGACTGCTTTGGGAAGCCATTTCGGCGAAGTGGGCACACCACGTCCGCAGCAAGAGCCCCTCGCCCCGCTCTGCATATCTTAGGAGCCGCCCCGGAGAAGAACTAAGTGCCGACCATCCCAAGCACTTAGAGAATGCATCTCAAAGAAACCTCCGCATTCCAGAGCTGATGACATCAGGACAAGCCCTGTCCGCTGGAACATCCATTCAGCCCACTTGGATTTCCCCCTCCCTCTTTTGTCCCCTCTTCCTGAGGTGTCACTTATCACGATCAGATTACCAAAGTGGCCCATCCAAGCCATTCAGTAGCCCATTAGACCCTTTGTTTTAATCTGTGAGAACCACCAAGTACAGCACCAGCCCCAGGGTACGTTTTGGGGTATTTAAGCTGGTCTCCCAGACCACTCGGTGCCTAGGCCATTCCCTATCCAGACCCCCCCCTTGCTGTCCGTGGCTCAGGCCATTCCCTATCCAGACCCCCCCCTTGCTGTCCGTGGCTCAGGCCATTCCCTATCCAGACCCCCCCCTTGCTGTCCGTGGCTTAGGCCATTCCCATCCAGAACCCCTCGCTGTCCGTCTGTGGTCCCAGTGCTGGCATTGGGCCACCCTCGCTGCTGTGTCTCTGCTTCGCTCCAGGATTGTGAGTATTTCCCTTATCATCGTTGGGAACCTGCTAATGCGAAAGTCTCTATATTTCCTACTCTGTATTTCTTAGGCCTTGTATGTTCTTTGTATGCTTGTGCAAGTTTAGGCTTACGCCACACTGAATACACGTGTTTGGAACCTATTTGTAGTCTGCCTCTTTTTCACTAGAGTGTCTGGGATCGGGACCTCCGTAGACATAGGTTAAGATCCGCGCTTATTTTAAGTTACAGACTGCTAAGCTAATTTCCCCTTATAATAAAAAGCAGTTCTGGTAACACCATCATCAGGAAAAAAGCAGCATGGTTTGAATGGGACATAGCATTTCACAAACGGTTCATGGACAGATAGGTGGCAGAGCAGCTCCCCTTCAAGGATTCCCCATGCAAAGATAGGCAGGCATTGGTGGTGGTGGGGGGGGGGAGCTTGCATCAACCCCCCCTACTAGCCAACTGCAGAATGCTGTCCTCGCCTCCTCTGTAGCCTTGCATGTGTCATTGGAGCCCCTCCCTTCTCTTTTTCCCTTAACACATGTTTTTGGTTTTGTGTTTCAAAAAATACAGCCCATGATCCAGCCTATCTATGGGACTGCCTCTCTCCTTATATTCCACCATGGCAGCTTCTGACCAGGGCCTTCTGCAGGTGCCACCTTACACATGGGCAAAATCAACAGCTGCCCGTACTCGTGCCCATACTGTGATGGCTCCCACTTTATGGAATGGTCTGCCCAAGAAGCTTATGAAAGCTCCCACTCTCTATAAACTATGAATTATTTTAGAGGGCTTTTTTACTCAAGAGGGCTGTAATATAAGAAAGCTGTCTCAAAGTGATGCATCAGTAAAGGGATAGGGAGTGGTTATAGACTTTACTATTATTGCTGTAAGTATGGACCTACTGGGTAGATACTATGTTGTTTAGTATGTCAATTTAGAATTACTTATGCTTTGTTTCAGCATTTCTTCAGCTCTGCATTGGATTTCTGCTGGTTTTAAATCTTTGCAAATTTGCATGGATATACTTTGTTACATGTGCATTGAAATATCTTTGAAATTGACTGTACTGACCCACACTATAATATGCCTTGAGGTTCAGTGGGAATGGTGAACTATAAATAACATAAATTAATATTAATATAAGCGTACACAAAAAATTAAAAAGGGGAGCGAGTCCTGTGACACCACCGATGACAACAGCACCCTCCCTTGAAAATCCTGATTATTTAAGGCGCATGCAGAAGAAAACAAACGGACTCCACAACTGTAAAAAGGCATTCATGTGGGAGAACTGAGCCCCAACCAATTCAAATGTGGGTCAAGAAAATCAGGAGTAAGTTGAGCATGAGGGGAATCCTTAATCGTATTGTGGTCAGTATTCCCAGCTGGTGCAACAACATTTACATCTCACATAAGGTCTTGAGCAGACATGGGCACGAACCAAAAAAAATTAATGAATCTGCGGTTCATGGTTCGGTGCCGATGACGATCCCGAAGTCGTGAACCGCAATGGACATTTCCCATTGCTGAACTGGTTCGCAGTTTGCAGTTCATGGTGCTCAGAACAGCCCCCATTGCACTTAGAGAGCCCATATTCACAGGGAGTGTGTAGCAGGCTCTCTTCCAGCCAGCATCCAAGTTTGGCCAAGTTTGCAATAGGGATCTTGGAGTTATACCATCTCCAATCTGAGGCACCCAGGAAACTCCCACAAAAATCCAAGCTCAATTATACTCTCTCTGTCTCTCCCTAAAGGCTAGCAAGTAGCAAGCAACAGCTCTCACACTCCACTGCTCGCTGAAAGTGAAAGCCAGCCTAGGAGCACAGTGCTTTTTATAAGCTGAGGTCCCATAGAGCAATGCAGGAGGTCTGTGTTTGGCCGTCAGAGCTGCCTATCAGGGTTTGCAGGGATGAGATTGGAGTGCCCGTGGCTACAGAACACCCCTACCCCCTCCCTCCTCCGGGTGTCTTCTCCCAACTTGTAACCACTTTGCAGCTCCATGGTTGGAAGGAAGACCTGTCGATCAAGGTAAGCTGGGCTTCGATTTGGGTTTCCAGGGCGACAGAAGGAGTGCAGACAGAGTTCAGGCATTCCCCCGGCTCCATGTCCAGGGGAATTGATTGATGGCGCATGACTGTCTGGCTTCCTGAACCACGGCCAAACACACTGAAACAGGCTTCTTCCGAACGCTGATTCGTTTGCCGTGGACAATCACGAACTGCTGGATCGCGATTGCACGATCACCAATTTCGTGGGTTTTTGACGTTCGTAATGCGGTTCGTGCCTATGTCTAATCTTGAGCTCCACTCAGAATCAAGCGCAGAGTCATTGTGCCTCTAGTTAGCTTGGTGACCAGCTGCTCCAAGACATAGTCAGTTATGATGTTTAAAAACATTGTTTGTGCTTCATGACTCGAGCAAACATTTTCTCAGTCAATGTGAGGGGAAGTGAAATCACCCAGTATCATACTTTAGTCACCTCTCTTCTTCATCTCAACATTTGTGTCATGATTTTGATGGGGTGCATATCCCCAATTCTAAGAAACCCTTAGGGCCAGGTATAGCAATTCAGTCTGTGTAGCATTTATTCACCTGATGCTTTCTGATTTATTTGACACTATTCTCTCTTTGATATACGGAACAATATATTCCTCCCTGTCCTGTCCATTGAGGTTTTATTCAGGAATAATTGTGTTCCATTGATTCCTCCCATTCCACCAGGTTATTGAACTTTGTGCCACGAAGTGCTTCAACTGCCCATTCCCACTCATTAAACTTCAAATGAATGGGCAGGACATTTTCTTCCATTCCAGCTGGCTACCTTACTCATGGAGCTTTAACTATTCCCTGTATTATATTTCTGATCAACAATAAGTTACTCTCCTAGATGGTGCATCTTGGCTTTTAGATGCTTCTTAAAAACCACACCTTGTCTGAAACAATTGCTTAAAATTTTTAATAAATAAGCGAGGAAACAATCAGCTTGAACAGTCCAAGTGGTCCGTCCAAATTCCATATTTATTTATTTATTTACTTCGATTTATTCCGCCCTCCCCACAATAGCAGGCTCAGGGTGGATTACATACAATATAAAACATGAAAATATATACATTCACTTTAAAACAGGAATGAAATCACATAAGTAAGCTGCAGTACTGCAGTCCAAGCTCTGCTCACAACCTGAGTTCGATCCCAGCGGAAGCCAGGTTCAGGTAGCCGGCTCAAGGTCAACTCAGCCTTCCATCCTTCCGAGGTTGGTAAAATGAGTACCCAGTTTCCTGGGGGTAAAGTGTAGATGACTGGGGAAGGCAATGGCAAACCACCCCGTAAAAGCTCTGCCAAGAAAACGTCGTGATGCGATGTCCCCCCATGGGTCAGTAATGACTCGGTGCTTGCATAGCTTTTACCTTTAAGTATTATAAATATTTAAAACAATGTGGCAGCACTTCTCAAAAAAGGGATCCACCACCCTGTCCGCTCCACAGATGTTTAACAGAAAGGCTGGGCGGAGAATATGTCTGGTAGGGAGGGCAGATTTTCCTCTATTTGGCCAGCGGGGAGGCCCTAGCCAGTGTCAACCATATGCCTGGTGGAACAGCTCCATCTTACAGGTCCAGCAGAAAGATAGCACATCCAGCTGGGCCCTAGTCTCTTGCAACAGAACGTTCCACCAGGCTGGAGCCAGGACTGAGAAGGCCCTGGCTCTGGTTGATGTCAGGCGGGCCTCCTTGGGGCCAGGGATCATTAACAGCTGTTTATCGCTGGATTGGATCGTCATATAGGGAGAGGCGGTCCTGCAGATACATTGGTCCCAGTCCGCATAGGGCTTTATAGGTCAATACCATAACCTTGAATCTGATTTGGTACTCCACTGGTAGCCAATGCAGCTGGCGTAATACCAGTGTTATATGTGCATAAGAAGGTACTCTGGCGATGACACATGCCACTGCATTTTGGACTAGTTGCAAGGGAAGTCCTGCGTAGAGCGTGTTACAGTAGTCTAGCTTACATGTGAGCATCGCTTGGACCACTGTAGTTAGGTCGCGGGTCGAAAGATAGGAAGCAAGCTGCCTGGTCTGCTGAAGATGGAAGAAAGAAGACCTGGCAATCGCTGCGACCTGAGCCTCCATTTTTAAGGAGGCATCCAGGATCACCCCCAAGCTCCTAATCCTCGGCGCTGGTGTAAGCACCACCACATCGAGAGTAGGGAGCTGGGGTCCCAAATCTACACCCTCACGACCCATATACAGGATCTCCGTCTTTGAGGGGTTCAACTTCAGGTGATTCTGTCTCAACCATCCAGCCACAGCTCCGAAAGTATGCTCCAGGGCAGCCAGGGCTGATCCAGGTCGGCCATCCATCAACAGATATAGATGTCTTTCAATACATAAACACAGACAGATTGTATAACACAGGCTCCTTTTGCTCCATAGCAGATAAGAGGTTTATTGTGTAAATGGGAAGGATCAAATGAGGCCATGGTAAACCATGACTATGACTATAGGAACACATATTGCCAGATTGGAAATAAAATAGTATGAGGTGGGATGGGTGGAAGGGCCTTCAACTTGGGGAAGGTAGCAGTGGCCATTTTCACACTACTAACCTGCTTCCGTAATGTTGTGAAACATCACGCAAAAACCGTGGAAGATAGCGCAAGAGTTTTGCACAATGTTGCGCAAAACTCTCGTGAGAAAATACTATCTTCCACATTTTTTGCGCAATGTTTCATAATGTTATGGAAGCAGGTTAGTAGTGTGAAAACAGCCAGTGACTACCTAAGGAAGGTAAGCAAATGGACAGAATTCTTCAGTGTTTCAGTTGCAACTGCTGCTTGCCCTACATAATTGTACAGGAGGGCCAACCAATGCAATTTGGAATAAAGTTCTTGGGCTTTCAGCAATGGTCAAGAATGGTTAGTTTTTGTTGGGTCATCACTTCTCCTTTAACACTGTAGTGCGAAGGTGGCTTTATATGGAAAAATTCACTGCAAAATCATCACACGAATGGATCTTTACATTTTGAGTACAGCCTTCCATATAACACACATGCATGCATTTGTCATCTTTCTGTACAGAACTTTACTCTGACAGTGGCTCTGGAAATCATAGCTTTTCTCTTGAAATCAAATGTATCTTTGTAAATATTTGTCAGGAACTTGTTTATCATAGGTGTGACCTGTGAAAGAACACTCATGTCTTTTAAGAGACGCGGAAACAGTTTGATACAGGAAAATCCTTTAACAGTGTAAATGGGTTCTCCACTGTGCAGGAGTTCAAAAATAAGGACATGAGCTGCAGCTGTGGAGCGATCAGTTTCCTCACATCAAATCCAACTGCATAATGCAGCTGGTGGCTCGGTCTGAATGTTAAGAGAAATTGATTGCTAACTTTAGGCTTCATTCTCCTCCCAATCAAAGCTAATATTTACTTTCCAGAAATGATCAAAGGAAAACAGCCTTTGTGACAAGTCAAAGGCATAGCAACGGGCCTTGGGCCAGCAAGTATGTGTATATTTGTGATGGACATGGTTCAGGGATGTTTGTTTGAGCATGGCAGGTGGGTCAGGTACCGGAAGATGCATCCATGAAGACCCTTTATTTCCTGAAGCTTGGGGAATGGAACCACATTGCCCCCTAAGACTATTAATTTTAAGACCAGGGAAAGATGATTACTTTCATTTATACATATCCTTTTATTTATATCAGGTCATACATTCTTCAGTGGCAGAGAATCTCCATCCTCTGTATCTAAATCTCTGAGCACTGGATCTTCCGCAATGTACCTGCAAAACATACTGGATCTCTGTAACAAAGACAACGCACTCCCCAGCCCATGTTTTGGATCAAGTCTTAGTTATGTACTGCTGGGAAACTGTTTGCACTGAATGCTATTCAATTTTTGTGTCAACTACTTAGTCACTTTTCAGTTTGGTGAAGCACGTGCTGTCACCAGTTGTAAGCAGGCAGATCATGGGGACAGGGAATGCGGTGGGGCTGGTTGTACAACCAGCCACCCATATCCATAAATGTAGAAGATGCTTTGGTGCCTGTTTTGCTTCATTCTCATCTGCTTGTCTGGAGGGGAGGGGAGGAAGAGAAATAGGGAAAAGCAGTCCAGGCTCAACTGTGATAACTATCAACTTGACAGGGAATCAGCCGGCAGAGAAAGGCTTTCCAAGAAGCTTTTCCATAGAAAGCAGTGTCTTCATCTTCTAGATGCCCACCCTGTCTGAGCCAAGCAAACTATGGAATGATGTGGCTCTGCCCAGCACAATCTCATCTCGGTCAACAGTGCCCTAGCATGACATGTTAACCATATGACCTTTTTGAAGCTACTGGCATTTATCCTACCATAATCATTGCTCAAGTCACCATGCTCTAACTGTTGCCTTTTTCTTAGTTTCAGTGATGAGTGTTCTCCTTTTTGCATGACTTTGGTAAACAAGCAGCATAATAACCATCACATCAACCTGTGCAAGCATGCGGCTTCTCTGCAGTTCTGGGTTCTTTTTCAATGGAGGGTTATGTGCCTTGCTTCCTCTCTGTAGGCCCAGCCCAACAATGTTTGTGGAAATTATTGCAGTTGATCAACTTTAGCCATGCAGAATGGCTGTACTCTACAAAGGCTGGGAAGAGACTTTAGCACACTATTCCTACAGCACATATTCAATGAAATAGTGTGCAATGTTTCACACACACACAAGAGTTTCTGAATACATTGGTCTTGGAGCAGTCCGGGGTTTTTTTTTGGAGGGAGGGAGTGCCCATTACAGGAGAATACAGGAGAATAGTGAATTTCAATTGTAATAGCCATGTGCAGCTATGTTCACTGATTGATCTCTTCATTTTCCTGATTTACATCTCTGCCTTATCACCTTGTGAATGCACTAGAGGGGAAAAAAGCAGAAAGATAAAATTTTAAAGAAGCATTTGGTCCTCTGTTGAATGAAAAGGTTTACTATTAGTTCTCCTGCTTCTGTAGTGATACGGGCTCATGGAGCTTGCTCAGCTCAATTTCTTGGTATCTTACCTCCATGGTCCTTACCATCCTATATGAGAAATTTAATGTTTTTTATTCATGTTCAGGCATTTGTCATAGCTCAATTGAATGCTAATGCCTCTGAAGTACTGACTGGCAGATTTTATCATACAGATCACCTTTGTTCTTGTGGTCACTGTAAAATTGACATTTTGTCTCATAAAATATTGGAATGTCCTCTTTTACCTCTTTTAATTTGTGCTCCAGTTAATAATTCTCAGGGAGAGATTCTTCCCCTTCTGATGCTAGAGAGTGATCAAAATATAACCTTGTTGATTGCTAAATTTCTGTCTAGCATATTTTCCTTTAGAAATTAATTTATTAGTCTATTGATCATTTTACAAGATCATTTGATCATATGAGCTCTGAAAAGGAAAGGTGGGAAGTTCTCCTAGTTCCTAGTTCTCCCCACCTCAGAGGACTACATTCCTACTTCTCCTCCCTCCCCCAGAGGACTACACAGCTAGTGATCTGAGACTCTGGAAGAACCAGAATTAGGTCTTCCCAGATCAGAAGGGGTCAGCAGCATGGGAGGAGGGGAAAGAAAAGATTTAACCCAGCCACCTTGTATGGATTCACTGACGGAAAGTGACCACACCATCATGCTGTTATTTGTTTTTTATTTGTGAAACTGTGCTGGTGGAAGGGTTCTTCTCATCTGTATTTGTGATCCAAATTGCTTGGAGATGTTATCCCACCCCCCACCTTTGGACACTGGGTAGATCTTATTATGGATCTCCCACCATCATCTCTATTTTTGCCCTTTCTGCATATTGTTAGATCTATGTAAATAATGGCTTTTTCATTTGGGAAAGTATGGATATATTGAAATGTATGTTATATAGAAAAATCTGTACTCAGTAAGAATATAAAATATTTATTGCTTTCATTTTTCACATAATTTGAATTAGTTACGTGCATGAATATTATATAAATGTAATAAATATTTATGGAGATATACTTGGGATAAGCAGTGTATTCAGTTAATCTGGTAAGTGAGGTAACTGAGATTCTGATAGCAGTTGTAGTACTATACCGTCTATATTATGCTCTGGAATACAGAGCACTGGTATTAAAAGGTATGCCCTTGTACTATTTGTAAGAGGGTTATAATAAACATGCATAGAAGAGTTAAATTAATATACTAAAAAACTGAAAACAAAGTATGTCCTGTACCAAAAAAACTGTTTCTGAATCTGGTTTCCAAAAGATAAGGTGGTGAATTGGTACAGAAGCAAAAGTGGAATCAGTTCTCAAAGGCCTTACTGCATTTTGGAAGCATTCTGGTTACATGAAATCTAGATTTCAGATTGTCATGCATGCCTGGGAGTTCTTCATCCTTTGAACTATTTTGATGAGTAATGCCGTTGCAGAATAAGGAGCGACTGGGACATGGGTGACTCTTATTGCATAGAGTAGAGGACTTGGGCTTGATGGCTATCTAAAGCACAGCACCTAACGAGGCTTTTTGTGCAACTGACGTATGGTATTCCAATTTATCATTATGGGGCAATTCCCCAAAGGAGGAAGTCTGTGTATGACAACAGATCCGGAAACTTTATGGTCCTCAGTAAATGATTAAACAGTGGGCCACAGTGTCAGGCTGAGTTGTTGGATGAATTGTTGGATAACTTGCCCTGTTTCTTCCTTCCTACAGAACTGAACTGCGGGGGAACAAAACAGATGCTCTTTGACTCTTCCTGTCAGTCCAGGCATGATAGCAGATAAATGGCTGGAACAGTGACAGGCACTTGGAAATCTTCCCCAGACACCCCTGTGTTGGTTGTTTGTGATAGAGCAGCACTTAGGAAAGGAGACAGGGTCTGGGCAAACATGTCGCAATAAGATGATCAGCCCACCTCCTCCAATACTCTTCTATCTGCAAAAGTGGTCTGAGTGGAAAGCAGATACCAACAAAGCCACTCCTGTCTTTGCAAGCGCTTGTGAGCCCATTTCCTTCACACTATTTTGAAGGTAAGTGCAGTCACACATTAAATGCAAGTTGGGATGGGCCATTCCCCAACTCATCTTGCATTTAGTGCACGTGTAATCAGGCCCTCAGATGGGAAGAAAGAAAAAGAAAAAGAAAAAAGGAGGACTTGAGCTTTTAAATTTTTAACCTGGTCTCTGTAGCTGCCCCTTTCATATCACTTTGATCTGCATGCTGTAATGTGATGCAATTTAACTTCATGCCATTAAAATCTTCAGCTGCCCATTTCCACTCATTAAGCCTCTGTTAAAGGGGCAGGACATTCTTTTCCCTATCCAGTTGACAGCCTTAAGTGGAAGAGATGGGGAAGATGGGTTCAGGATGTGAGTTCCAGAAAGGCAGCAATGTTCTCTTGTTGCAGCAAAAACAACAGCCTTATGTTCACTTACATACATTGGTTGCTTTTTCAGGACCCACTGGAACCTTCCTTGTTCCTGGATGAAAGCAGGTTTTGCAAAGTCTTTCCAGGCAATGTCTAGGCCAGTGTACCAGTCTCTGTGAGTTTTTCAGGGAACCTAAATATGCATCTGAAGAAGTGGACCCTTGCTCATGAAGGCTTATGCCACATTAAGCTCGTCAGTCTATAAGGCTTCACAAGACTGTCATATTAGCTGCAGCAAAACTAACATAGACACCCCTTTGAAAATAAAACGATTAAACAACAACAGTAACATTATGAGGTGTTAGTAGAAATGAGGTACAACACAGTGGAAGTGGCATGCAGTGATCTTGGCCTGTTTATGTAAGTCTCACTGAATTCAGTAGGACTTTCTCCTAAATAAGTAAACCTAGAGTTGCACTGACCTACTTATCATCACATGAGGATTGTATGGTTGTAGTTCTTGATATGTTTTTAAGATGAAAAAGTAGGTGGAGGAAATCCAGTTTGGACATAAGAAGTACAGCCGTTTCCCTCCACACTGTTTTCTTGACAGAAATCAGGGCTCCTATCAGGCCTCTATTAGAGGCTTAATGGGCTGTCATGTAAGAGGAGATGTTATTTGCCTCCATCCCATGAAAAGATTCACCTACCCATACCCCTATCAAACCTTTATCAAAGGTTGCCAGGATTGATGGCAACTCAAGTTTCATTGCTCTGCAATGTAGCAGCCTCCAAACCAGTTGCATGTACTGATTTACCTACTGAGCTTTCTAGATGAGAGAGAGAGGGCTGAATTTGCATTAGAATGAAAACATGTGTGTGCCTCCTCTTTAGACCTTGTTTGCTGAAGCTCTAGACCTATCTCAAAAAGCAGTTCTCATTTTGCTGTTGTGTGCAACAGGCAGGGATTTCAGGAAACACATTTCAAACAGACACCAAACTAAGAAGGCCTGAGGTTAAAAAGATGAGACATTTAAATCCTGTCTGTATAGCAACAAACATGCAAACATTTCAAGCATGAATCAATGTATCACAGCCAAAACACAGGAACTGGACATAGTGAAAGGAAAAGATGTGAATCCAACGTTAACACTTAAAAATGGGGAGAAAATTGCACTTGATAGCATTTAGATACTTTTCTCCCAATTGCAATTTATTGTCTGTACTGGCAAACTTTCTGTTTTCACACAAGATGATGCCTCTGAAGTTAAAAATGAATACATCAGGCCAGAATTTATGATCAGTTGTTATGGTAATTATTAAGAGACAGCTTCTATTGTTTCTATGTTTACACCATTAAGAAAGCGCTGTCTGTGGTAGCTCTTCTTAAGCAGAACCGGAATAAAACCCAGTCAAGTATAGTTTAACCCTCAAAAACGTGTGTGTGTTAGACAAGATAATTCCTGAATTAGGCTAGCAAGCCTCCGTTTTCTGGCAACCCCCACCCCATTCTCAACATTTTGCAGTTGTGGTATAAAATATTTGTCATCTCTCAGTTCAGAAGTATTTTCTCCATTTGCAAGCTGTACATGCCTCTGAAGGTGATTATTTACCTACCTAAAAGCTGTGGTTCGGGCTGCAACTTGCTGTGGGAAGTGGGCACCAGCAGTTCTTGCCACAAACATTCCCTTTTGCTGTTAAGGCGAAATGGCAGATGTCTCCAGAAGGTTAAACTTTCTGTTTTCCAGTAGTCTGCTCATTCTTTTGGTTGTAGGGCAATCAAATGCTCAGTTCCTTGAAGGGGACCTCGATGTTCAATGTATACCAAAAAGCCCAAAATACCAGACTAAATGCCAACAGCAGGGCTCCGGAGTAAATAAAGAAATCCCAGTAGCTCAAATACCCAAAAATGCCTAGAAGGAGGAGGACCAATCCAGCGACATCACATATAAGAGCAAAAATGAATATCACAATGCATCGGCCCAAGTATAAGGTGAGGACCATGGCAAAAGCCTTCTGCATGGACAGCATCAGCAAGGAGGCAGGCTGAGCTTTGCCATCTTTAGTTATTGTTACAATGTTGGACACACCACTCAGGCTTTCTCATCGCCAGAAGGAAGTACAAATGTCATAACACACCTCCCAGAACAATAGGCAGGTATGCCAGGTAAGCCTTAACCCCTTCCTCACCCTGTCATCACATTAGCAGTGAGTTCACCTTTGCCTGCAGGGATGCAATTCAGTGCAGCTCAGGCCACGTGGGTTATCTGTGTTTAATTCATATACTCATTTTTAACTACATGCTGCCAGCACCAAGGCGGAGTGGGTTATAAACGTAGATCAATCAAATCACGCACTACCTAGCCAGATAAAAGGCATCTGACAAAGACAATAGCAACCAGAACGACTGTCACAAAATATTTATTTAAGAGATTCCTTGCATAATGCGCCCTGTTTCAAATATAATGGTAACCAACAAACTGTTACACCCGGCCAAGGTTCTGCGTTCTGTTTGTAGTGCCACAATGTTTATCATCTGTTTTGTTCCAGCCATTTACATGGCATACCCAAAATCAATATTTAATTGTATTGTGGATATAAAATACATTTTGATAATGTAGCAGGGTGCAGTCCTTTCCTTTCAAACGCTATGCTTGTGATATTAAAAATGAGCCAGATTAATACCCCCTCTACTTTGTTGTGCAAGAGTTTATGCATGTCACTCTTTGTAACCATTGAAATCATGTGAGAAGTTACACTGATCCAGTTTAAATGCCTGATCATTTAGCTTCCACATGGTATAGGCTCCGCTCAGAGAGTTTGCAATCCACATCAGAGGAACGAGATGAGAACAGAATGAAGAGTGAAGGGGAGGAAAGAAAACCCAAAGCTGCCATTCTGGCTTTGTGTGTTTAGCTGTCTGGGCAGTGGTGATGTATGCACCCACTTTGTACCCCTTTCCCTGCTATGGTTACCAGACCATAACCTAGAGAACCATCTCTTGTCTCTTAGAACAACCCTGCCACCGCTGCTTCTTCTGGCTCGCCCTTCAGTTGTGTCACCCATGCAGTGGCGTAGCATGGATTGGCAGCACCCAGGGCAACTTCTGGAAGGAGGTGGTGCCCCTGGTACTGCATGCGCGTGCGCATATGCTCCCAGGACTATGTGATGATGTCACTTCTTCATGCAGGGCACAGCTCACCCACCCCCCAGGAGTGCTCCTGTGAGTTAGGCCGCTCATCTCCCCTTCCCTTACCAGGCAGCCTTCCACGGCAGCCGCCTGCACCGCCACTGCCATCTCAGTGCACTCCTTGGCTGCAGGATGGCCAGGCCAGCTCAGTGCCCAGCGAGCCAGCTGCCCCATTGGTGCAGCAGGTGGCCAGGGTGCCATGGGTGGCCTCCCATGGACGCAATGCGGGCTCTCCTCAGCATAGTGCCCCCTAAAAATTATGTGCCCGGGGCAGCCACCCCTCTGCCCCCCCATACTACACCACTGCACCCATGCTTCCCTCCACCTTGCTGCAGGATTCTCAGTTTACCCACCCTCCCAAGCAAAAGCAAGTGACCAGTTGAGAGGAGGGGGAATGGGACAGAAGAAATCAATAGGTAAGAAGAAACCACCATCTTCCTTCCTTTGTAATGGTGGACCTTTAAAGAGATGGGAGGGGTCTTCTGATTGTGACCTTGAAACCCTGTCCCTAATCATTAAAAAAGCACATTGTTCTGTCCCGGAATGCCCACATTATTTCCCTGACTCTGTTCTCCCAGTCTCCAGCCCGAGTATGTTTTCACTGCTCCTCAGGTCTCTCCTGTCTTTTGTTCCACATCCTTATACATCCTGCACCCGTTCTGTGTCCTGTTCTTAGAGGGTTTCTTTTCTGGTGGGCTGAGGCTCCTAAACATTTAACAAATATAAAACAGGCAAACATTCCACTGGTGAAACATTGCTCATCATCACGACATCTACAGGGCTACTAGCAGCACTGTTCTGTTGTGCGTCTGCAGACACAACAGTCCTGCGAACAAAACATTCTCAGCCCTATTCTTGCCTCTCTCCGTACACTGTCTCTACTGCCCTTCTCACCTTTCAGCCCTCAGTTCTCATCTTTACATTTTTCCATAAGAAAATTGAACGTGCTGTGGGAGAGGTTTTTTCCTGGCAGAAGCCCTATCCAACTGTAGGACAAACAGAAACACAGCAGGGAAAGTGTTCCTTTTTCCCTCAAGGATATACAGGAATGGGAAAAGTTTCATTGGCAAACAAGTAAATACAGTTATCTCACTTTCTCCCATGCCTTGCTGGCGGGACCATAAATCTCTCCAGGTTGCCTTTTGCTGATTGTCTGTTAGTCTCTGCTTCAGGTACAAATCCCACTAGGTAGGGCTTAAAGCTTTCCATGTAAGTCCCACTTCAGGCAGCCCTTCAGCCTCTAGAGGGGTCTCCTGTGGTTTTGCCTCTGATTTCCTGCATTGGTCACTGTGGCACGTGGCTCACATTCCTCAGTCTCAGCCCTGAGCTAGCTTGCTCTGCCACCTGCCAGTCATCAATTGCCTCACCAGGCACCTGCTTTTCCACTTGGGCAGCAACATGTTAACTACCAGCTATTCTGCTCCTAGTGGACTTGCACAAGCCTCCAGGCTCACCAGCTCAGAAAACGGATTGATTTCACCAAATGACTATGATGCTAGGGATGTGCCTCTCCCAAGGCTATTTATATACCAAACACCCGCAGCAGGAGTCACATACTTACCTGACACAGTTTGTGCAGTCAAGAAGTAGACTCAGTCAGTGAAATGACAGTGACATCAAACTGCATGAAGTAGAGCAGGTCAGAAGAGCTGGATTAGCCCTCGAGCATTCTGGTGGTGTGGGTGGTTGTTACATTCTTACAAGGCAGGCATGCAGAGCAAGCTAAAGCCGCTATGGGTGCAATGAAACTAATGGCAATTATGCCCTTTTCATGGGAACTTCAGTAATGGTTGGGTGGGAGATGCAGGCCCCCTTCCTTCGTACTCGGACCTCATTTAAATGTGATGATGGTGAAGCAAAAGTATTTACCTGTGCAACTTTGTGCATGTCCACAATCTCATTTAAACCGGGTTGCTAGCTGTGGTCTTAATTAGCATTTCAGTTTAACACTCACCTCTTCTATGGGTCTTGAGGCTGCAAGGTGTAGTGGTCAAAGTGTCAGACTAGGAACTCAGAGAAATAGGTTCAGATCTCCACTCTGCCGTGGAGCTCATGGGGTGGATGTGGGCCAGTCACCAACTGCCTCAGAAGTAGAGTTGCCAGACATTAGCTGGCAACCAGCAGGAGAGGGAGGGGGCAGAGACAGAGGGGAATGATAGTGCACCAGTGGTGTGCTGTCACTTCTGGGGAATACCTGGAAGTGATGTCACATCACTGGCGATCTGAGAGACCCAGGTTTGAATCCCCACTCTGCCATGGAAGCTCACTGGTTGACCTTAGGCCAGTTTTACATTCCCAGCCTAACTTACCTCACAGGATTTTTGTGAGAATAAAATGGAAGAGAGAATGATGTAAGCTGCTTTGCGTCTCCATTTGGAAAAAGGTTGGGTATAAATTAAATAATAAATATAGCTGATTTCAGGGGCAGGTAATAAGGGAGGTTGGGTGGCGGGTTGAAAGGAGAGAAGGAATCAAGGAAAGTTGAGGATATAGGGGTTGCCAAGATGAAGGGGAAAATGTAGGGAAGGGGATACAGGGAAATTAAGGTGCTTCCCTCAAGTCTTTCAGTAATGGTTGGGTGGGTTCACCATGCAACTGGGTTCAGCCTGATGGACTCCACCAAGCAACTGGGCCATAATTTTCCTGGGTTAAGGCTGCCAGGGGGAAGGAAGGAAGAATAGCTGAAGACAGGGGAGCAGATAAAGGGAGATTGGCTGGTGGGTGGGAGGGAAATAAGAAAGTAGGAAATGCGGAAAGAGGGAATTCCACACATAGCACCACTATAGCACCATCTGCCCTGTGAAATTTAGTTGTGGGTGTCCCAAGGTAAGATTATCCTTATGTTAGCAGACCTTTGTCAGTGGTGTCCCTGCATTTGTGTAATTTTTCACCATCAGGAAATCACTAGGTCTGAGTGCTTGTCCCATTTACAGCGGTTTGCACTGTTAGGCTGGCAGTTAAGGCTTTCCTATTCAGAGAGGCTTTTTATCTTTCATAATTAAGGTAGATGGGACCAGGATTATTATTGTGATGTTTTAACTGTGGTTTTGTTTTTTTATTGTTCTATGTTTTGAGAATGTATAAGTTGTAAAGCAGACCATAAATTCTTTAGATGAATAAATAATATTACCTGCTTTCTGACTGTTGAACAATACATGTGTTGCTTGTTTAATATAATGTATATGCACATATTTTCATGTATAAAGAGATGCAGGGTAATGCATACATTACACACTTTGCCTATGCAAAACACTTCCTCTCTCATCCTCTTAACAATCTTGTAAGGTAGATGTTAATTCCAGCTTTATAGGTAAGGTTGAAAAATATCGAGACTTGCTGAAGGCTACCTATTGACTTCAAGGCAAAACCAGGATTACATTTTACACTCATGCATAGAAATTAAAACCATGAAGTGTGTGCTTTCCAGAACTCATACTATGAAGAATTTATGGTACTAATAGGAGGATCCAGACTCTGGAGTAAAGATGTATCTGGTTCATGTGAAATCCTGAATCATATTAGAACTCAGAGACAGCAAAATGTGGATCTTTGTGTTGTTAAAGGTTCATAACTTTTAGCATTCAGACCTACACGATATCTTGTGGTGAAGAATTACATGTTGCCTGACAGCTGAGGTCAACTGGCTGAAAGTGAACAAACTGAAACTGAAAAGATCGAAATAATGCTGGTAGGGAAGGTGGAGATATTGAAGGACATTGTGCTCCCCACTTTTGATGGGGTTCGGTTGACCCTTGTAGACTCAGTTAAATGCTTAGGGGTTCTACTGGGTGCTTCTCTACTGCTGCTAGAGAAGCACCCAACCACCCACCCCATTTTCTTCCAGCTCTGTCTAGCCTGCGGGATGGTCCCCTTCCTTGACAAGGCCAACTGGCCACCTGGATCCATGCTGGTTTTCAAATTTCTGCAATCCAGATCCTGTTGTACTGTTTATTGAATGTCCCAGCCATAGATCATATTGACTGACACTGTGCAATCTGCCTTGAATCTCAGTGAGAAAAGTGGACTATAAATAGCTGAAATAAATAAATAAATTATAGATTATAAATTATAAATAAATAAAAATGATAGCTAGTAATGTTCAATTGTGGAAGGAGTGGATCATATGCAAGTTCCAACATTAGCAGTCCCATGTGATATATACACATTCACACCTTGTCCAAACATAGTTAATCGCCCAAATGTTTCCAAAGCTGTATGGGATCCAGCCACAGGGTGGCGGCAACTATACCACTTTGGTAAAACGAAGGGCCATGATGAGTCAGTCCATAGATGAGAAATAGTTGAGAAATCAAAATCTACAATATTGTATGCATTTTACAATACAGCATATATTTTTTCACACATGCAGGAATTTATGCCCATCCATGAATCAAAAGCTGGTCTTGTTGAAATAATATTCTCTCAAAACTGAGTCTTGGGTCTAAGAGAATGAGCTAACCAGGGAATACTGCCCCTTCCCACTCTATCTCACCAGATACACATTTTAGGTCTGGCTGACACCAAAGCCAGCAGATCCTGCAGAATTTTACAGTGTCCTCTCTGTCAGGAAACATAGTACGGAATACACTCCTGTTCAGAAGACACGAGTTGTGAATAGTTTCTCACATGCATTCCACAGCAACAACTGTCATAGCTGGAAACCTTAACTTGTGACATGCCTGACATTATACAATACTTGTAGACTAAAGTCTACTACAGTATATGCAGCAACCAACCTATATGCCACAACTCTTTCCAAGAGTGAGATTCTCTGTCCTCAGATGTACCCCAGGACCACGGAATGCTCCAAGAGCAAGTAGCATTGATCAAAGCACTGACTGAAATGAAGACATTTGTGTCATAGCTGCCTATAGTATAGTAACAAACGGACCTTGCATAGGTTCACACAGGCTGCAATCTGACCATTTCTGAAAGAAATACTTTTCTGTTCTGGGGAAGTCCACTACTGATTTCCAATCAAGTCCTAGTCAGATAATTATAACAGTGGTTTTAATATAGCAGCCATGTAAACACATGCAGAGTCACTTCTGATCTTACTGACCCATAAACAGGGAGAACACACAGACTGCTGTGCAAAAGCAGACAATTGGAAAACTTCTTATGGATTTTTTTTTACACAACATGGTTTTATATAGCTTCAAACACTTTCTCGTTTTGTAGAACAGAAATAAAGAGAATAGTTCTGAACTACAGAGCTAAAATTTTTGCAAAATCAGAATCTGAATGATTTGCATATTGGGATTCAATAAGGAACAACATATTTCCTCCATCTTTTCCCATAACTCATAGTTGGTTGCTCTGATTAAAAATAAAAAAAAATTATACCACACTGAACACTCATTTTATTTGGATATCTTTTACTTGATTTTACTCTTCCTCCAGAACTGATTGTGCCAGCACTCTGTTTATGGCACAAATTAACTCAAATATCTAGATACTAGAGTAAAGCTGGATCTAGAAAATCACCATCCTCTAGTCCAAAGATGCAGACTGGATGATCTTTGTGATCTCTACATTTGCTATTAACAAGGATGAGTTAACATCGGTGGTCTTTTTTAAAAATAGAACACCTGTGGACTGTCAAAGTGTTTTACATTTACAAAACAAGTAAGCATATTCAGAATTTCCTAATAGCTGAGGTATAACTAATCTGTGCTCAGCGATAATGGATAAGTATATGTTCAGAAGAATGCAAATTTCAGATGCGTGGCTATGTTAGTCTGTAGTGCTGGAAAAAAATTGAGTCTAGTAACACCTGGAAGACCAATGAAATTTATCTGACAAACAGTGAAATCCTAAGCAGAGTTACTCGAGTCTAAGCTCATTGATTTCAGTGGGCTTAGACTGGAGTAACTCTGTTTGGGATTTCACTGAAAGTACGCTTTGACTTATGAAAGCTTATACCCTAGAAAATTTTGTTGGTCTTTAAGGTGCTAGTGGATTCAAAATAAGCAGGGCTGTTTTAAGACCAGTGCTCATTTCAAGGGGGAATGTGCAGGACCGCAGTTCCGGCAGTTCCCCAAAGAGATCACATGACAGGTGGCCCTGCCCACCTGACTCTCGGCCATTTTGGGCCCGTTTCAGCCTGGATTGGAGCCAAAATGGCCCAGATCGGGCCTCTGACAGGTGGTGAATCACTCTCCCACTCAGCAGCGGCCCGATCCTAGCCATTTTGGGCCCCTTTTTGGCCATTTTCAGCCCCTTTTTGCCATTTGGGGCCCAATTTCAGCCCTGAATGGCCAGGATTGGGTCCAAAACAGCCAGGATAGGTGTTGTCAGGGGGTGTAGCATATGAAAATCAGCTATGCTAATGACACACTCCTGACAACGGCAAGGGGCATGGCATATGCTAATGAGTTATGCTAATGAGTTCCTCCAGCTTTTTCTACGAAATGGCTCCTGTTTAAGACTCTTACTTTTGAAGGTGCCACCCCACATCACATCAAACATATATATTAAAATGCATCCACATCTCACATTAAATATAATTTCTTTTCCTGAAAAAGAATTGAAAGGATTTTTATAATGAAAAAAAATATTTGGCTACAAGTAGGTAAAGATAAAAGGTAGTCCCCTGTGCAAGCACCAAGTCGTTACTGACCCATGGGGGGATGTCGCATAATGACATTTTCTTGGCAGACTTTTTGTTACGGGGTGGTTTGCCATTGCCTTCCCCATGGTTACAAGTAACTCATTTAATTTATGACTGACTATGATTTCTTGGCAATTGTCAGGAATTTTTGAGTATTCTTGTGAAGAGAGAAAATCTAACCTACAAATTGTGGTTTAAAGTTAATTATATTTATATATAACTTTATAAGAGTTGAGTTGCAGTTGAGTAGTGGACATAATGTTTTGTAGACATTTAATTAAATGTTTATTAATTTTGATTTTGCGGTTTTCTTTTCATATTTTGGGACCCATAATTTTTTTTCCAGGTCTCAAACATTTTCCTTGAAAAGCTTGTAGACCGAGGCACTATGTCTATAGTGCCTAATGGATAAAACAGCCCTGGAAATAAGAATACAAGTATTGCTTTGCTGGGTTAAGTCAAGATATATCTAGTTTGGTATTCTTTACCAGAATCAATCCTAGACCATCTCTGTTCTATAAGGTCCCTGAGCTGAAATGCCAGTACATATTTTGTATTAACTACAAATGAGATGCTGCTAACATGATATTCAGTAGAGTCTGTTTGCCTGCCTGTTCTCTCATACCCACTATTTATAGAATGCTTCCCCCCTTTTAGTGCTCAAAGCTCGTCATCTGCCTTATCTCAGGAACAGTTAACATCCTGCAAGGCATACCAGTGTTGTGTTCCCTGTGTTAAACATAATGAACCAAGACTGAGAAAGTGGCGTGCCTGACTCTGCCCAGCAACTGCAGAGCTGGCCTGTGATTTGAATTAGGACTTACAACTCAAGGCTCATGTTGGTAATCACCAGGGCTCATTTTGAGGGGGAACACGCTGGAACACAGTTCCAGCAGTTTGTCCAATAGGTCACGACAGGTGGCCCCGCACACCTGACTATCAGCCATTTTGGGCCCGTTTCAGCCTGGATTGGGGCTGAAACAGCCCGGATTGGGCCTCTGATGGATGGCGGATCACTCTCCTGCTTAACAGCAGCCCAATCCTGACCATTTTGGGCCCCTCTTTGGCCATTTTCAGCCTCTTTTTGCCATTTTGGGCCCAATTTTGGCCCTGAATGGCCAGGATTGGGTCCAAAACAGCCAGGATAGGTGATGTCAAGGGGCGTGGCATATGCTAATGAGTTATGCTAATGAGTTCCTCCAGCTCTTTTTCTACAAAATGACCCCTGGTAATCACTATACACCATTAGCTCATAGAGCTATGAAAATGCTTACAAATGGAGTCAGAGGTCTTCAAAGCAACTCAGATATACTTGAGCATCTAGAAAGAAAAACATAATTATGTATGAGCAGCAACAGTGCCTTGCTCCCCAAATCAATATTGCAAGAAGGGAAACTGGGTTCAAGGGAAAGATCTTGCTTCCCGAACAGGCTTACAGAAAATGCAGCATGACAAGATGAACACAGTATTTTCAAAGGAAATAGCATTTAGTTCCTTCCCTGAATTGCACATCGCTTTGGTAGGTCAAGTATGAAATTACAAGGAAGTGTGTCAGCTTAGGATGAGTTAGCAAATGTTTGTTTATTCAATCTGCTCATTTATACATTGGGCATGCAGTCCTGGGTGGTTCCTATTGCTCAATATTTTTAGGGTAAGAAAATCCATTAGAACGTAATTTTCAGATCAGATAAAATGTGAATTTAAAAGAGAGCTAAAACTATCTATTGCCATTTGGGCACTGAGATCATGTTCAGTGGGTATCTTACAGTCTAGCACAAGCTGTCTGATAAAATTCTGAACAGCAAAACCTATGAACTCTGAGACGACAGAGTAAGAGAAGAGAGCTGTGGTGATCCCCATATTTTGAAGTAAGAGAGACAAAACAATACCTAGCAGAAACTGTCTGCATTAAGTCAGCTCCTCCCTTTCTCCCCTTAAATTCAAGCCAAGATGAAGTAATGATGACACTTCCTTCTTGCACTGTTAAGATGGGAAAGAAGACAGAGGAAGGAAAGATAAGAAGAGAGCTTTGACTCTAGAAAACTCATTATCCTGAAAATCTTGTAGGTCTCCAAGGTGCCACTGGATTCAAACCGTGCAAAATCTTTAAGGCTTCCTGTTTAATTCTGCACTTACAGACTCCCCTGTGAAGAAGGAGGCCTTCCCTCAGCTTCTGCTGCAGGAGAGAAGGCGAGTCAGGCACAGCTACCCTTGGAGGTGCACTTTAGCTTCAGATCCAGATTTGGGGTGGGGGGTGAAGAAGGGCTGTGATCTTGCCAAGAAGGCAGCTTTAAAAAAGAAAACGAGAGAGCCAAGCTGGAGCCAGCCCCAAAGTGGCCACCCTAAAATAAATCTCCAACAGTGCAATCCTAAACAGAGTTACTCCGGCCTATGTCCATTGATTTCATTTTAGATGGAGATGCTCGGCTTGCTGAGACAGGGCAGCCAGATCCAGTTCTTGGCCGAGTCTGAATTTCAGACTGTAAAAACCACTTTGGAAGAGAACTCAAAAAGGAGGCCTTGTCAACAGCAAAACTCAGCCAGGTTCCTTCAGCACCATGACAGCCTTCTCCTCATCTTGCCTTCGGCAGGCATGATGAGCACCTTGCCCAGCCCTCTGCCCTCCTCCTCCTCCTCCTTGCCAGCCTCCTTCTACACCAAGGCCAAGTTAAACGACATCTTCACCATGGCGACGGCTGAGGTGCTGCCTTCTCTTCTGCACTCACTGGGCTGAGGGGATCCCAGCAGGTTTGGGCTGCACAGGTCAACCTGACCCCCATTGCTTAGCTCTGTTCTGTTCCCCAGTTAGACAGCGGGCGGCAGCTGGAGGCACTCTCTGGCTCCACCCTGGGGACCAAAACAGCCATAGCTAGGAAGGGAGGAGAGAAACAGGATGAGGCTCCATTCCTGCTCCATTCCTATAGGGTCTGCCCGCAAGTGCCAGCTGAGTGGGAGGGTGGGGCTGCCTGAGAGTTAGTACCTGTGAGCTTCAGCTGAGTAGCTGTGAATAGAGGAGTCAGAATATGTGAATAATTGCTCAGTTGCTCACGTTAATGGGAACACCCTATTAAATGTAAGTTATCTCCAACCTAACTCGTGCTTTCTCTATCAGGGCAAATAGCAGCTTGTGTGTGTGCATGTGAAAGTGTTATACTTCAGGAAAATGGCACTGGAAAAAATGGTTGTGTAATCAGACCCTAACTAGAATAGAGTACTATTAGGTATAGACCCTAACTTTCAGTGGTAAAGTAAGCACAGAACTCATGAACTAAGGGTGAAAGTAAATGAGATACTGGAGATTTGTGACCAGCACTCTTACTGCTATATTTATTTCTGAAGGGATGGCCCTCATGAGCATAGCAAAATACAAGCAATGAGGCCAGCCTAGCTAAAAATGTGGTTCTGCAAATACGGGGAACTCCCAAGTTTACAGAAGTAGCTAAAACTGTCAAAAAAAGGTTATTCTCCTCCAAAGACCCTTAGTCTTGACTCAGCACAACGCCTTGGAGGTGGCACCAGCCAGGATAAGAAGAAGTGTTAATGGGAAAGAAACAAACCTATTGGAGGATAGAGAACACTATCACTAACTTCAAATATATTTTTAAAAAATATTTACTATTTGTAATTGAAAAGTGCAAAAGGTGCTATGTATGTGCAATAAATATACACATATACAATTTACAATAAATAGATGAATACAAAATCAGGTCCTTATCAATAATAATAATTACACTACTGAGAATATCATATTATAAAACACCACTGGATGTATTTATTGTGCGAGTCTTAACTTGATCCAAAGATACTCTTAAGGTGCAATGCTGCAGATCCAACTGAAGAGGAAATGTTCCCAAGTAAACTTTACAGGTAAGTAATTGGTGATTTTTTCCCTTTCTTTTCCAGGTACAAAAATATATATCCAAGGGATATATATATCCAAGCTAGCAATAGTGTTCTCTATCCTCCGATAGGTTAGTTCCTTTCCCTTTAACAGTTCAGTTCTTGGAGGAGCCCCTTGCTTTGTTCTCTGTTCCAGGATAAGGAGGACAATGTGGCAGCAACAATGAGCAGAGCTGGGGGGACAATGGGAAAACCAGAGAAAAGGGGATGGTGAGCAGGAGAGGGGGAAGTCTGGGAGGAAATGAGGCTTCCTTTCCCGCACAAATCCTGATGGGTCTCCTCTGGTCTCTCTTAATTTCTGTAAAGAGCAACTGTGCCCCTCATTACATTTAGTCTTTAATGCTGGGAGAAGGGCTTAACTCTTCCTCCAGGGCCACCCTCCTCTCATGTAAATCAGTGTCCTGGAACTGCTATTTGTTCTGATAGGGAAAATATGTTTGCTTTCTCTATCAGGGCAAATAGCAGCTTGTGTGTGTGTGTGTTTTACATCAGGAAAATGGCACTGGGGAAAACAGTAAAGTCTCCTGTGGTTGCTATTTGCAGACATTTCAAGAGATGAGAGATCTGATCACAGTTCAATAACATCTCATCTAGTATAGCAAAAAGGTAAAATAGGAAAGGGGGAAAGACTGAACATCAACCTCACACCCAGGTACCTGCCTCTGGAGTTTTAGAGGTAAGTCTGTAAGAACGAGTTTAAAAACAAACCTCATGCACTGCCACACCAGGGAAAAACAAGCAAATCAAATCAAATGTGATCAGAACTGCTGAGCTCACACATGCTTGTTGAATATGTCTCTTTAGGCGATCACTTTAGTGTGCGTATGGCAAATGATTTTCAGTCTATGAACACTGTCACAGTTGAAACTTAGAAAATGCCATTGAGCCTCTCACACTGGCTGTTTCCCCACATCCTAAAAATAGCATCCCACTCACTGAATGATGGCGGCTTTCCCGCGCAATTTCTGACATCACTGTTTCCAAAATGGATGCAGGCAGTCATGATGATTCCATTTTCATGGCGTCATGAAAATCAAACTCTGACCACATCCTCAACTTAATTCCCTGTGGGATCACAGTGCTAATTGTTAATTGCTGAGTTTTCCTCAACTCATAATGGAGAAGAGAGCAATGCCAGTAATATACATGGAGTTACAAATGGTAATGCAGGAGACAAGAAAGTCCCTCTCCAGAATACGCTGAAGTAAAGCAGCTTAAGATCTGCAGCTTAATTTCTGCATGACAACATCCTGTAGAATCAATTGCAACGTAATCCTATGGGCCGCGCACAAGCAACAGGAACTCATTTTTTTTCCAAAAAATAAAAATTTACTTTATTATAAATATTTCTGTATTTTTCTTGTAAACAAATACACATTTTGAAGAGATTGGCCATACCCAGCACTTTGTACAGAAGTGCCCATTGGACTAGTTCTTTTGCACAGTTTCACAGTTGTAGAGCAGCAGATGAATAGATTTTTCAAAGCAGACCTTATTGGAGCCCTCATACAGTGTTCTGCATAACACAGTAGGCGACTGTAACACACTTATGAAAATTCTCTATGACAATTCAGTTATCCAACATCATTCAGTAACTTAGGGAGTGAACCTCTTCTGCAGGCAACTCGTCAAGTCACCTTAGGGTGTTTCAGTACAAATGGTATCAGAAAGGTGATAGTACAATGCACTGGCAGAATAGCTTTAGCAAGATGAACACTCTTCCAGGACCAGCAACACAGATGAGAGCTCCTCCAATTAATAGCAATGTGACAGTCTGCAGACTGGCTTATGGATAGTAGCCCCCGGTCGACCTAGGAACAAAAAGGAAGTATTACTGGTTTATGTCCAGTTGCATAATGAAACGTAGAAAAATACACATTTCAAAGTTGAGCACCAGTGTGGACCTGTAACTAGTAGGTGAATATTACTGACTGTGTAGTCTATCTGCCTCAAGGATAAAACAACTGTTTTAAAAACAAACTCTTAAAATAGAGCTAAAATAGAGTTAAAAACAACAGTTAAATAGAGCCAGTTTGGTGTAGTGGTTAAGATTGTGGGACTCTAATCTGGAGAACCGGGTTTGATTCCTCACTCCTCCACTTGAAGCCAGCTGGGTGACCTTGGGTCAGTCACAGCTTCTAGCCCTCTCAGCCTCACCCACCTCACAGGGTGTTTTGTTGTGGGGATAATAATAACATACTTTGTAAACTGCTCTGACTGGGTGTTAAGTCATCCTGAAGGGCTCTATATAAATCGAATACAATAATAATAATAATAAAGATTAAAAACAAGATAGGAGCTGCTGTATTTTGCTTCCAATGAGTAGACACTAGCTGCCCCAGCCCATGCCAATGGTGATGCTTCAGCAAACAGACTCAGGAGGATCCGAAGGTTTGGTTTATTTTTCTTACTTCAGTGCCTGCCTTGAGTTTTGTGTGCCAGAAGCTGGCCTCAACAGTTTAATCCCAACAGAGACTCCAATTGAGACAAGACAGAAAATATAATCCCACCCTAAACAGAAAGGACTTGGGCAGTGAATTTGAAGCAGACAGGCACAAATATTTACAAGAAATTTAGGAGTTGACCCTTGACTCAGACTGCTAATAAACCAATTTGGCTTATTTTCTCCCTCTTTCAAATGCCTTAAAGGCCTTGCTTGAGTATTTTAAATGGGCCAGAAATTATATACACAAGCACACCTACCACATCAGGACTTTGTCATGGATGAGCCATGCTATCAACAGAGAGGTTTAAAACTCAAACCTTGACAAAGGTATTTTTACTGGGATTTAAAAACTTCTTGTTGCCAGTTTAATTCATAAAGCAAACAGCTTAACAAAAAGCTTACCAGTATCTATGACCATCCTTCAATGAAAGAGAATTACTTCAGCCCCTACATGTGTCTGTCATCCTCTCCTCAGAAGTGAGGAGAAAACCTTCCTATGTTGCTAATATGAATAGCAAAATGATATCAGCTTGTTTTTTTTTAAAAAGGGGAAGGGGGAGAATAGCACTAAGTGAGGTCCTGTGTGTAGTGGTTAGAGCGTCAGACCAGGATCTGGGAGACCCAGGTTCACATCCCAACTCTCTGCCATGGAAGCTTGCTGGCTAAACAGGCAGATTTTTAAAGAATTGGGTCTGGGTTTCCCAGACCCAACTCAGGTTTCCACAGCCATACAGCAGTTAAAAAAGTAAACAGGTGTTAAAAAATAAAGGCGAGCCCAAACAGCCTCAGAATGCCTCCGTGGGGGGAGGAGGGGCTCCCCCTCAAGCTGTTTCTTCATGTCAAAACAGCATGGGGGGAACTCCCCCCATTTTTACTGTTCTAAGTGCACAGAATACTCCATGCGGAGCACAGAAAACAGCTTGAGAGGGGAGGAGCCCCTCCTTCCCCCACAGAGGCTTTCTGAGGCTATTTGGGATCTCCTTCATTTTTAACAGCTATTTCCCAAAGCTGCCATGTAGCTGTAAGCCACTTTAGGTCCCCATTGTGAAGAAAAGTAAGTGAGTAATACTGGCTGTAGAGGTCTACAATGTGTCAATTTACCTCTGACCTAGCAGAAGACAAAACAATCTGCCCCCTCCCCAATCCCTCAGAGCAACAAGTACATGCCTCACTGACTAAATGAAACCAGTCTTAGCTTTGCAAGTAAGATTGCCAACTGGACAGAGGAAAAATGTCCCTTTAGCAGAGGTTTAAAATGCGTAAATAAGCAGTAGAAGCTTTTTCATGGCATGGAGCACTGATAAGAAAGAGACAGATAGAGGGCCCAGTTTAAAAGTTGATGGTCCTATTTGCAAATTACACATTTTGCTGCCCCTCTGATGAATTCTGCAGTCCCCTCCCTGAGTGACTTTCAAAGAACAAACCGGTATGAGAGCCATGAAAACAGATCCATGACTTTGTTTAAAAAGCCTGCTCTTCAGCCCACTTCCCAGAAGAGCAAACAATCTGCCATTTATGAGAGAAATGGCCAGTGGCAGAGAGTAGGAGGCAGCTAATAAGAATGGAAGAAAAATGATTTTAAGAAGTCAGTAGCCATGGAAAGCTGCAACTGCATTTTGACTGTCCTCACGGGACAGCCAGCCACAGCAATTGTGTTTCAAGTAAGGAACAAAACAAAGCACCACAAATCAGGTCTGGAAAAAAAAACTGAAAATACTGGCACAAGTTCAGTTTCTGGCTACTACGCAAAAAATAAATGAACAAATGTGACCATTTCAGACTGAACAGCTGGTGTGGAAGCATCTGGTAGACTAAAGTTTCAACAGGAAGCCCCATCTCAAAAAGATAAGTTAATGGAAGTAATTAAACCATATGATAAGTTCTCATTTAGAGGTGAATTAGATGTTATGGTAGCATGAAACAATCTGGCATGTGCCAATATCATGGGGTGAGGGGGTGAGTCTAAAAGTACACTACAAGAGAAAGGGCAGCCAAAGCTTTCTCTCATCCATGCCCCCCTCAACCGCTTCCCCTTTCCCAACTGCTTTTGTCCTGAGGCTTACTTCCAGCTTCAGAGTTCTACTGGGAGAAAAACATTTGGGGGCAAAGTATGGTGGAGGCAGGGAGGTTTCAAGAAACCCTCCTACTGATGCTGTGCATCCTCTTATATTTGAAGTTGGCAAAAACCTGACTCTTACATATCATTCTACTGCCTTAATGTTCACATAGGCAATCTTTTGCTACAGTCTGTGCAGTCTCTGAGGAGTTGGATGTGGAGTCATAAAGCTTTGAATATTAGAGAAACAGGAAAAAAGCCTGTGCAGATGGCATTACATGTGGCTCAAGGGACAGCTGTCACACAAAGAGCACTGTCTAAGTGCTTTTATCCCATTATGATATTGCAGCACATAATAGGGGAGTGAAGAAAATGGACAAACACAGCAGGAAGCCCCCATGGGACAATATACTCAGAAACGGACTGAAAGTAAAAAGCTCAGAGACACATCTGGGTCACCAAAGCAAGGCCATGAAATTTACAGTCTAGGTTGCACCAACACTTGAGGTCTCATGTTAAGTATTGAAAATCGTATAAGGACTTATCATGAATATATTGTTATGTAATTTTAACAAGCTACTAGACCTCTTCAAGTGTTTCCAAATGAGTTAAACTCAGCACCCTCTTCATAAGCTTACGGATATATGTGCTATCAAGTCGCAAATGACTCATGGTGACCCCAGCAAGGGGTTTTAAAGGCAAGTGAGATGCAGAGGTGGGTTGCCACTGCCTTTCTTGGCACAGCAAGCAGTCTTCCCTGGGGATCTCCCATCCAAGTTCTGACCAGGGCTGATTCTGCTTAGCTTCTGAGATCTGATGAAACCATGCCACCTTCCACCCCCTTTACAAGCATACTGTTCTGTAGAGAACCAGTTTGGTGTAGTGCTTAAGAGTGCAGGACTCTAATCTGGAGAACTGGGTTTGATTCCCCACTCTTCCACTTGAAGTCAGCTGGGTGACCTTGGGTCAGTCACAGCTTCTTGGAGCTCTCTCAGCCCCACCCACCTCACAGAGTGATTGTCATGAGGATAATAATAACACTTTGTAAACCACTCTGAGTGGGTGTTAAGTTGTCCTGAAGGGCAGTATGTCAATCAAATGTTGTTGTTGTTATTATTATTACTCCAGACCAGCCTTCCCATATCGAAGCATCAACCATCCGCTCAGTTGTGGTTTTGTGTGCCTTGAGATCCTGATGTATGGCCCATTTCAGTACATGGGAATCTGGATCATAGACGAAGGGATGAATGTTATAGTCCCACCCATTCACTCCCGTATGGAACATGGAACTACATAAAGGATTTCAGTACTCCATTAGTTATATTAACTGAAATCTATCAAGCCGAGGGAAAGTTCAGATTGGCACCTGCATGAGTCATATTGAGAAGCCTGTGCCACAGTTGGAGAACCAAGCCTTTATTTGTTAAAACTGGAATTAATCTGCACCAGAACATGCAATACACATTTTCTGTAAGAACATTTTATGACAGATCAAATCGTGTTGAACTCATGTACATTACAGCTCTGGATGACTGTTGATGTTGTATCCTAGCAAGTGCAATCCTTAATACAATGATTTTTGTTATCAGTGCATGGGGGTGGCTTTAGGCATGCAATCAACGGGGGAGAAAGCATAACTTTCACATCCTTTGTTGCCACTTCTCGGATTGCCCACAAAAAGATGCTCCCCCCCCTTTAAAATGAAGTTCTGGCACCCATGATGTTCTCCACCTTGGGGCCCCAAGCCTACCAACCTAAAGAGGTGCTGGTACTGTGGAAAGAGGTGCTGGTACTGTGTACTGGTGTGTCCTGCCAGAAAAGAAGCCCTGGATGCAGATATCCCCTGCAAGGAATAATGTGTTCTTTTCCCCACTCCACTCACAGGACACCTGAAAACAGTGATGGAGGAGGGAAAATATTCCACCCCTCTGAGTGATCATCATTCAAGCTGCTCTCAGACAGCAAGAATTTCTGGAACAGGAGAATGGTTGTGACAAAGATTATTCTGCATTTTTTTAGTCTGGATATAACATAAGCATTGCTAAATTTGAAGTAAAAATTACCTCTTGCCCACAATACATTGCTGAACGGCAAGAGAGTTTTTATAGTCATGCATTTCATATAATGATTATAACATTATACACAAGATACAGGGAGTAGAAGCCATAAGAGACCATTTGATTTTGGAACAAACACTTAGTGACTACTTTGCCTCCGTTTTGACTGTTAAAATTAAAAGACTGCCCTAAGAAGAGCAAGGTTTTAGTGTCACAGAGTGAGGGAAACTTTAAGATTCCCAACGTACTCAAACTCTGCTGTATGTGTGTGTGTGGCAGGGAAGGGAGACCGGGGTTCCATCTAAAGGTGTGGAAGAACTAGTAAAACATTTAGCATTTTATCTCTGGGGCGGTACCTGATAACAGGACACATTATCTAGTCTATCAGAAGCACACAGTTTGTAGTACACGGAAAGGCAAGAGAAGTGACTCATGTAACTGTAGCCGTTTAGTTTCATTTCACCAGAGCATGAAGCTACAGAACAATACTAACAGGAAGAAAGACACACCAACATGGAGAGCAGCATGGCCTCACCAAGGAAGTTGGGAGTTCAGGCCACTAGCAGACTTTAGATTTGGTTTTGCTGCACTCATTTAGATTATTGGCATTGCCCAAGAACAGAACACATATTCTAAGAGTAGTTTTAACAAACCAATATGGTTTTCATTACAATAAACATATAGAATGATTCATCATCATCAAAGATTGGAAATCAATCCCCTCCCCAATAGATCCAGAGGAGTTAGTTGTGTTACTCTGTAGTGGCAAAATAGTAAAGAGTCTAGTAGCACCTTTAAGACTAACCAACTTTATTGTAGCATAAGCTTTCGAGAGCCACAGCTCTCTTTGTCAGATGCATCTGACAAAGAGAGCTGTGGCTCTCGAAAGCTTATGCTACAATAAAGTTGGTTAGTCTTAAAGGTGCTACTGAACTCTTTACTATCCCCTTCCTCAATACTGTGTTATACTTTCTATTTTCCCCTTTTCAGATTCTTTAGTTACCTTTCGTGATTTCCATTTCTGATCCTGTGGATACACCCACTGGAAATGTACTGGATCACAGTAACCACCAGGACACCAGAGGCCATTCACGTGACAGTTGTTTGGCTGAATATCTGACTAAGCCAAGCATGACCTCAGTCCTGCTTATCAACCCCAAGGTGAGAAACAGAGAAGGCAAGAACCAGTTATTGAGAAGCAGGATGCTTAGAGAAGCAAACTATTTAAAATGTACCATTAACAGGACTTAATACTTCCTTTCCAGAGGCAAGAGAATCTTTCTCTGGCAGAAAGAGAAGTGACTTTTTATGAGCCCAGAGTGTCATACCAATTATATCTGGAGGCAAGATGCTCAGTGCTGGACAAAACACTGACCAGCAGGGATTATTATTATTAACTTGTAAAGTGACTTTGACCGGTTAACGATAAGTCATGTACAAGGGAGAGCGAATAGGGATCTGACAATTTTTGAGTAACATCAGCTCACAGCTGCACAATCCTAAAGCATAATAAAAAAGTCCAGTAGCACCTTTAAGACTAACCAATTTTACTGTAGCATAAGCTTTCGAGAATCAAGTTCTCTTCATCAGATGCATGATCTGACGAAGAGAACTTGATTCTCGAAAGCTTATGCTACAATAAAATTGGTTAGTCTTAAAGGTGCTACTGGACTCTTTTTGATTTTGCTACTACAGACTAACACGGCTAACTCCTCTGGATCTAAAGCATAATATGCATCCTCGCTTCGGCACACAGCAGAAGAATGTGGATGGGTGAACCCTCTCATCTGCTTAATATATGAAGTCACCAAGATTGTATATTCTCATGGTGCATGAATCCAACAGTCATGCCGAGATCAGATTCACTGATCACTGCAATCCCTTAAGCTAGCTAAGAATTTCTTACAAACGGGCAGAGCTGTTGCAGGACTCTCCTCAACAGAGTTTTGACGCTAAAGAATTTCTTACCTGAAAGGATTGAACCAGAACAAGGTGGCTCAGTTTGCACTGGGCTTGAATCCCAGCAAATGCAACCAAGCTCCGTTGCCTGTGGTCTGCCTGGAAACTGCCTCCATTACCTAGAATTCAACCATGCTTCTTCCTAATAACCAAAATATATAAAGGTAAACACCAGTTATTCAACTAGATTTCCAAGGCATGAGCTTTCAAGCCTCAAAACTCCCTTTTGTCAGACACAAGGAGTAGAAAAAGGTAGGAGTCTTTATAAAGACTTTTTCAAGACTCCTGGCCCTGGCCTGGATAGCGCCAGGTGAGCCTGATCTTGTCAGATCTCAGAAGCTAAGCGGGGTCAGCCTTGTAACTGGATGGGAGACCTCCAACTAAGACCAGGGCTCCAAAGGCAGGCAATAGCAAACCACCTCTATTTGCCTCTTGCCATAAAAACTCTACCAGGGGTTGCCATTAGTCAACTCTGACTTGAGGGCACTCTCCACCACTATCAAGACTCCTGCCTTTTCCCACTCCTTGTATCTGAAGAAGGGAGCTTTGACTCTCGAAAGTTCATACCTTGGAAATCCAGTTGGTCTTTAAGGTGCTACGGGACCTGGATCTTCCTCTTCTACCGCAGACCTATATGGCGACCCACCAGAAACTATCTCCAGTTGTTCAATGATTCAGAAAGGCATACAGTGCATATTTGGGGCTGGGGGATCCATTGCTTTGTTTCATCCTGAAGGATTCAGCTTGAATTGCTTGACAGAGGCCAGTCCTCGCCTTGCTCTTGTTGTCATTGCAACAGAGCTTGCACACAAGGGAGTTTCCCTGTGCTTTCCCCTCACTGTCATTATCCTTTTCCTCCTGCGGGCTTTTTGCCATTTTTAAAAAGGTACATTGTTATAGTGTTAGGGCGCTATGGTGACATATCAACTACAATTTTTTTTTTAAAAAAAAGCAAAAATCCCACCAGTGAGAAGGGATGGTGACTGCAATTGGAAATGAAGCCGAATGTGGGACAGGATAGGTGCAGAAATCCACACCCTCCCATCTACACTTTCCCTAACTCACTTCGAAAACAGGTTCGGGATACCACAGAGCAGAGCCAGGAAAAACCTGGACGGTGGACAACCGCAGTATAATGTAGCGCAGAAGTCTAAATTAAACGCACTTCTTTTGGAGGGTGGTGGTAGAGTTTGGCCCGGCTTGAAGCAGGGTTGGCGTTGCCACAGCGGGGAAAGGGCAGTCTTTTGCTGGTTACCTGGCTTCCACCGGAAGAGTCTCATACCAGCCGCTCTTCTGGCGTCCCCTGCTCTGGGTGAGCAGCCGGGCGAAGGTGACTGAGCTCTAACGGGCCGGAGGGCCGCGGCGAGGAGGCAGCAGCAGCAGCGGCGGCGCTTCTGACGACCCGCGCGCTTAGGCCGGGGTCCGGAGGCAAGGAGGGCGCAGGCGCGAGCCGGCGGCGCTGGGACAGGCGCTCCGAGAGCTTGGCGGCCAGGCGCACCAGGCTGCCCCGGCCGCGTGGCGCGGGAGTCCTGGGGCGCGCCCCGAGGGGCAGCTCTTCGGGCGGCACCCCTCGCAGGTTCCCCGAATACCAGAACAGCCAACAGAGCAGCGACAGGAAGAGCAGCAGCGCTCCGCTCAGCACCAGGAAATCCTCGAAGGAGCTCCCGGCCAGCGTCGGTTTTCCCACGGCGCCCGCCAGCACCAAGGCCAGCCCGGCCGCGTCCAGCACCAGCGCGGCCACCAGAAAGAGCGTGCATCGCCCGCACCAACCGGGGGCCATGCTGGCACGGACGAGTCTAGCCAGAGACGGGCGGCAGGCAAAGTCCTGGAGCCGCGCCGCTGGAGCCGCGCCCTCTCAGGTGCAGGCGGCGGGCCACGCCTCTTCATCTGCCCGGACCTCCGTGGTTCTGCGAGCGGCGTCCCCTCCGCCTGGACCGAGACCGAGTTTACTATGCTGGACGACGGGCACAAGGCGCTTTGCTGCCCCGTGCGCCCTCCTGCTTGCCGCCCCCGCCGGATTCAAGGCGATCGGCAAAAGCAGCCCCTCTGAAGCCCGCCTCGCAGCTCGGCCGAGTGGCGGCAACTAGTCTCCAGCGCTGTTCGTTGGCTGGAAGGTCGCTTGGGCGTCGAGCCGTAGCTCTTACCCCTTGCTTCCACTGACACCACCTGTCGCATTTGCATTCTGCCTTTCTCCAAGGAGCCCTGGGTTCCCAACATGGGATTTCCCCCGTTTCAATTGACCCTCGGGACAGCCCTGTGAGAGAAGTTCTGCTTCAAGGCCGCGTTAGTGGCCGTCTAGCCTGAGTGGAACTTAAACGCAGGAAGCTGCTCCAAGCCTAACCGTGACCGTGGCATTGAACTGGATGGCTGGCATAAATTAGATCCCAGCTTCTTTCTGATAGCTCCCTGAAAATGAGGGACATGACGGGAACGTACACTTGGCTTTTATTACTGTGATCGTGTAAATACAGAGGTTTGTTAATGAGTGTGAACAGATGATTAAATCTGAAATGTCATTTGACACACGTGGCCTCAGGAGTCAGTGGCAAAGAGTTTAGTATTTACTGCCATTTTTCTTGTAATCTATCCTAATGAATCCAGAATAGCCACCACTTTTGATTCAGTGCTCACACTTGCAAAGGTACAGGTCCTTATAACAAATAAAAATGTAGTCAGAGGGTCATGAAAACCACCTGAGTTTTTGCTTGTTAGCCATCTTTGCTGAATGCTAAATTAAAGGATGTTGTGTATTAAATGACCCATGTTCAAAATTACATGCAGCAACATTGGCTTATTGAAACAAAACCCAAAACTAACAGGACTCCCCACCCCCTCTGCTCACCAGTTTCCAATGGTGAAAGGACCCTGCTATCAAGGGAAGGGGACTGCGTTTGCTGATTCCCTCTCTCACTGTAACTCTCACCCCCTCCACACACACTTTAGGTTTTCTGACTCCCAAGGATAAAATTCAGGTGGATTCGTGGGCTGTAGCAGGAGGGAGAAGCAGGAATGCTGAACTACATGAACTTTGATCTATGAGCAACTCTTGTTGGATACAAGCTAGTGTCGCAATACCTTTTATTAGGACCAATGCTCTATGTACTCTGTGTGTGTTATGTGCCATCAAGTCGCCTCTGACCTATGGCGACCCTATGAAGACCTCCAAGATGTCCTATCATTAACAGATTTGCTCAGATCTTGCAAACTGGAGGACGTGGCTTCTTTTATTGAGTCAAGCCATTTTGTTTTAGGTCTTCCTTTTTTCCTACTGCCTTCTACTTTCCTAACATTATTGACTTTTCCAGAGAAACTTGTCTTCTCATGATGTGACCAAAGTATGATAGCCTCAGTTTTGTCATTTTAGCTTCTAGGGAGAATTCAGGTTTGATTTGATCTAGTACCCACTTATTTGTCTTTTTGGCTGTCTATGGTATCCGCAAAACTCTCCTCCAGCACCACATTTCAAATGAATCCATTTTCTTCCTGTCAGCTTTCTTCACTGTCCAACTTTCACATCCATACATCATAATGGGGAATACATTGTTTGGATTATCTTGATCTTTGTTCCTTTATCTTTAAGGATCTTATCTAGCTCCCTCACAGCTGCTCTTCCAAGTCTCAATCTCCTGATTTCTGCGTTGCAGTCTCCCTGTTGGTTGATGATTGAGCCAAGGAATAGAAAATCTTGGACAATTTCAATTTCCTCATTCTGAACTTTAGAATTGTGTAACTCCTCCTTAATAATTACTTTTGTCTTCTTGATGTTCAAGTGTAATCCTGCTTTGACACTTTCTCCTTTAACCTTCATCAGTAGTTGTTTCAAGTCTTTGCTACTTTCTGCCAGTAACGTGGTGTCATCTGTATATCTCAAATTGTTAATTTTCCTTTCACCAGAGCTAACCTGTATATAACTTAGCCTTAAAAAAGCAGTTGCAGGTCTTCTATTAGATAATGCATATGCTGCCTCTTCAGAGATTCAATTGAGGTGACTTACAACTAAATCAATAAAACAAAATCCTTAAAACACAGCCTTTGGAACACCAAACAAAACCATTAAGACAAGCCAGAAAAAACAAGCCAAAGAAATTAAAATAAGCTACTAAAGTAACTAGCTGAAGCCATTAAAACAAGCCACTGAAAGAACAATATGGATTTGGGCCAAGGTATGGGGAAAGTTTGTTTACCCCTCCCTCCACTTATTTCCCTCATCAAAAATCCCCCTCACTACTTTATGCCCAGGAGAGAAAAAAGACAGGATACCTGTCTTTTTCCCTGCTAGGGTTTAAAAGCAGCCCTGGGTAGGGAAATTTTTGATATGAGAGATAGAGGGGGAGGAAGAGTTAAAAATCCCCAGAACCATGGCCTTGCTTTATTTATTAGATACAAATTAAAATAGTTACACCCTGTCTTTCCCATCATCAAAGTATGGCTTAAGATGGCTTACAAAAGCAGGTAAAAAGTACAGAGCCCAACATATTAAAAACAAAATAAACACCACAGGCAATGGATAGGCATAAATCTGGTTCTGCAGCATGAATACAACTATACAATATTGTTTCCATGCAAATATTACTTTCAAAAGCCTCTTTGAAGCCTTTGGCAGGGCTTCTGGAATGGTACCAACATGGGAATCCTCCTTCTGGGAGATTGTTCCGAAGAATGGGTGCCATGCCTGAGAAAGAGTGTGCTTAAGCCATGGCAGATCTAATAGATTTCAGGGGTGGGACACTCATAAGCGCTGACGAGACCTAAGTCAGTTCATAGGCTCATACATATGGAGGTGGCCCTTCAGTTTTGTGGGTCCAAGGCTCTGTAGGACTTTGTAGTTAAAAAACAGTACTCTGAATTTGACCCAGAGCCAAATCAGCCAGTGTAGATGACATAAAATGGGGTGATTTGATTAAACCTCTTAGCTCTAGTTAGCAAACAAACAGCTGCATTCTGTACAAACTGAAGCTTCCAAATCACTTTCTGGGGCAACCCTACACAGAGCACATTCCACTAGTCTTGTCCTAATATTACAGAAGCATGGATCAGTATGGCCAACTCAGCAGAGACTATGCAAGGCTCAGTTTCTGTACTGTGCAATTGAAAAAAAAGAAAAGAAATATCTTGGGCAGTGTTTACTTCTAAGACCAACTCTAACCAGGTGTCACTGGAAAGCACAGGAGGAAGCTGGTTCAGGTAACAACCCAGACAGTGGAGCTTGCAAACAGATAAGCTGGGGGAAGCACCAGAGACAGGTTAAACCCTTGACCCCTTATAACTACAAAGAAAAGAGGTTTTCACACAGAGCTTTTCCTTCACCTTTACCTTTGGAGTACTTGTTTTTAGAGCATACTCACTTATCACCCTCTAATTGTCCTCTTTTCAGCTTTCCCCCAGCTTCTGCACACTCTTTCCCAAGCCTGATTCATTGCAGTCTTTTAAAGGAAGGCATGGTCCGAGTGCATTATTGCACTGTCCAGGCAGGAAGGGGCACATTTTCAGAGGTCCTGTCATTGGCAACTTTTTCTTGCCATCAGCCCCTCGTGGGCACCATTTTCCCTGTTGCACTACTGGAGAGCTTTGTTGGGCTTAAAAAAAATCTTTAATTGCTGTAGTACTATAGCAATTACCGATTCCCCCCCCCCCAAAAAAAATCCTTCCGTTGGTGAGGAAAACGAAGGCCTTGAGGGCGGATGGCAGAAAAGTGTGAAGAAAATTCCATGTGGAAGCTCCGTTGCTAATGTGTTTGCATCACCGATGAGAGCGATATGGAAAATCCTCACCAAGTGGAAGCAGCCCCAGTTAGGTTCACCCAGGACACGCTCCAGACGGCTGTTTTGCATATGGGTTTGCAGAACTGGTTTGTATTTAGCCCAAAGGATACTGAAAAGAGTATTCTGTGCGGTTGTCGGGTGAAACATGATCTTCCTGTGATTCCTTCCCTTCCTTTGCTGTGGTATCTCCCTTCTGATGTAAGTAATCCCCGTAAGTGTGCATGAATAGATAGGGGTGATGGTGGTAGATGTCCAATGTGATGGAGTTGTCATACCAAACCCCACTCCTGCTCACTGAGGCAGGTCAAGTCTCATCAATATGTTCTGCCTTGGGGGCACTGAAGTGTATGGTACTCCAGGCCAGTGTTAAAGCAGGAAAACATGAAGAACTTGCTTTTCTTGGGGCTATTGAACTTACTGTGACATAAACACAGGGAAGAAAACAACCAAGCCTTTTGCTGGACATAAACACCCGTCGGATTTCAGATTCCAGCACAGACAGAGCTTTTACTAAAATACTTCAATTTGTCGTGCATCTTGTTTTTAACTGGAGGAGTGACTGCACCAAAATGAAAACAAGTTTCTTGGGGTAGGGTGAGCACCCAGGGTCAGCATCAGGATTTCTGAGGGGTCAAGCAAGAAATCATCAGTGGGCCCCTTTAACAAGTGAAATATGGAAGAAGTGGGATGTGCAAACTATGGAAGCACTCCAGAATTCTTTGCTCAGATGACGCATGTAAGTAAGGCATGCCTCCTGCCAAATATAATATGGTTCTAGTGGTTTTCATTTGCATTGGCCATCTGCTTCCTGCAAATTACAAGCCTAGTTCAGACTAAGGGGAACGCAAAGTCTACATGGTGGCTTTGTCTATCTTTCCCAGACATCATTGGGCTCCTACATCCCTCTCTAGGGCTACCCATAGTACTAACCAAATCCTGAAGTTTTGGACCCTGGGGCTCCTTCTGTAGCTACTAGGAAAGGATTTACTGTCGAGGTGAGACAGCACCCGCAGAATGAGTACTGTGTGGAATCTCTCTCTGCCCATGTATTATATGTTGGTCTTTATAGGTATAACCCCAATTCAGTTTGGGGAACAAGCTTCTTAGTCCTGATTGTAGGCATCTGTGCAAAGGATCTCTGTACAGTGTCCTATCAAGTGCTCCAATTCCAGTTTAGGAACATAGAAAAGAGTCCAGTAGCACCTTTAAGACTAACCAACTTTACAGTAGCATAAGCTTTCGAGAATCACAGTTCTCTTCATCAGATGCATGGAGGGTAAGAAGAAACTGGTCAGATATATAGGTGGAGAGGGGAGGGGGAGTAGATGCAGTCAGTAGCTTCTGATAATGGGATCAGTTTGCTTCTGATAATGAAATCAGTTACTTCTGATAATGAGATAACCATTCATAGTCCCTATTCAATCCAAGCCTGATAGATTGTCTATCAAGACATTCCAGCAAGGACTTAAAGGTCACTGTAGTTCAACAGAAATCTTTCAAAAACAGAATCCAGTGGGAAGCTGCTGAATTGGAATTCATATGTAAATTTGACTCAGGCTTGGATTGAATAAGGACTATGAATGGTTATCTCATTATCAGAAGTAACTGATTTCATTATCAGAAGCAAACTGATCCCATTATCAGAAGCTACTGATTGCATCTACTCCCCCTCCCCTCCCCACCTATATATCTGTCCAGTTTCTTCTTACCCTCCATGCATCTGATGAAGAGAACTGTGACGCATCTGACGAAGAGAACTGTGATTCTCGAAAGCTTATGCTACAGTAAAGTTGGTTAGTCTTAAAGGTGCTACTGGACTTTTTTCTATTTTGTTACTACAGACTAACATGGCTAACTCCTCTGGATCTATGAGTTTAGGAACAGGAACTATAGATATACATCTCTCTTGTTCGATCAGAGTTAAGACATACAAGAATGTCTAGAATTAAGGGGGAAAGGAGAGAGGGGGGAAGGGAGCCTATTTTGGTTATCTTGGCTATGTTTATCACGAATGGGAGGTACATCACTTTCCTGAACTCAAAAGATGGAAAATGGATAAGGGTGGTAAATTACAGCAAGTCAATATCAATTTTTGAGATCTTTCTGGAATGTTAATGATTTCTAGAGAAGAGCATAATGCCCAGTCACAGGCAGTACTGATAGCAGTGTATCTAGATCCCAGAAGCAGATGCTGCTAGAAGAATGAAGAAAATTTGTGCACCTGAAGTTCTCGCTTTACGTTTCTTGGATCCTCCAAATAGCTCAGGCTTGGACATGAGTGCTTTTGCAAGTATGGATGCAAGAGGATGTAAGTAACCTTTTGCATGCTGACATCAAGAGTACAAGCTTCATTAGAACAAAAGGTTTATTAGCCATAATCTTAAAGCAACCACTTCTACAGATATGAACATACCCATCCAACTATTTTCAGCTGGAGCACCAAATAAAATTGGTTCAGTGGGGAAGCACATTATCGATTCCATATTTCCAGTTGGGAATGACTGACATATTTGTAGGAATAAATTCAGCATACCAAAGACCTGCCAGTTGTAGTTGTCCAAATAAGGCGTTTGCCCCAAATTCCATTGCTGCAGTACGGGCAGCATTGCTTGAATCACACAAATATTTTTTCATTGGCGTTTCTACACTAGCAAGTGTCTGTAATTCTCTACTTACTGGGAATGTACCACAGGAAAGATAACAGAGACATCTGCTGCTTTCAGGGCTCTTGGCAGAACCAGGGTAGATGATCCTCAACAGGCCCAGATGCACAGCTTCCCTGAAGTCATTGCTGGTAAGTTGGGGGGAGGTGCGGCACTGACTGTGGGTGGGTGGGGGTATGAGGGTGAGTAGGAATTCGATTCTTGCAAGAGTCACAGCTACTGATTTCAAAGTTCTGCCATCTGTTTCCTATACCCACTGCCATTCCCAGTAAAACATGCAGCCTTTCGGGTTTATATCAGGAGTGCCCCTGCCTTCACTGATAGCCTGGCTCTCAAGATACCCATTTCCCAGAGTTGTCAATCAGGGCTGAATCTCCTTGGGTTCACTGAGGAGACTTGTTTAGTCCAAACCTTTGGCACTCTTCGGGAGACCTATTCGTGCAAACCCAAGAAGGTAATAGCCTTTCTTTAGCTTGTACAGGCTGAAGCAGTGCAGTAATTCAAAAGCACAGTTTCCCAAGAGAAGGGCTGCAGTGCCAATGGGGTGTCAGGAAACAATTAGCGTACTCAAGTTTCAGCTGCTGCTGTCTTACTGAATGGAAATCTTGCTCTCTAAGTGCCAGATTCCCTCCCCCGACCCATGCTTTCCAAGCAGTAAGTGCATGATGTACTCCCATTAACCTCAACCCACAAGAGATCTCACACTGTGAGATCGCCTATAAGGAATGATAGTGGGCTCTGCAGCAGTACAATATAAATGACAGACACCATTACAGATTCATGTAAAACTGACAAATATCTTTGATCAGTGTAAGAGAGTTCTGGGACACTCACCACAAACCTCTCCTTCCTCCTTCCATCCTGCCCTGAGCTTTGAAGACTGCCAAACATGGTTCGAAAGAAAAAGGTAGCTGAATCTCCTTGGTTGCCATTTTGCCTAAGTTGGGCATACATCAGGTGAGCAGTTTATGACGGCTCCTTGACATCAGCACACACTCCATGGAAACAAAGTCTTATGCTCCAAGTGTTTTGATATGCTGGGAACAATCCTGATTTTTTGGTACCTACCCCTCCCTACTAAGTTATAATAAGGGTTCATTTTCTCCTTCACTGCATCAAGCCCAGACAGCTTTCTTGGAAAACTGGGCATCTGTGTCTCCAGCTTGGGACACACTTCATCCATCAAATAACAAGTGCAATGTGATTGTCGTTGGTGCATATCTAGCAGTTGGTTGTTTGCTGTGACACCATTAGTGACCCGCAGCATACAGCCCTCCCCCCAGTGCCTTTCTGTATACTTTATATTGAATATTAACATTTTCAAATGCTGTGACCTCCTCCTACTGGACTATACAACCCTGGTCCTGGAGTACATAATTTACATTATTATTTAAGGGCAGTCCTCTTCCACCTGCACTGTTCATTCTGCTGTTAATGTTCCCACCTGGATGTGCCCTCACCTGCTCTGTAAAACCTGGACCAAAGCACTCATGCCCATTTTTACAAAGTTATAAAGTGCAATAAGGCTACCCTCCTACAGAAAAACTTCTCAGCAACTCAGTTCCGTGGGACAAGATGTTATGCTACATACTAGCATTGAATCAGGGCTTGTAGGAGTATTATGCTGAGTATAAAATGTATTTGGGGCACGTTTATTTTGTGGGGGTTCTGCTTGCAGGGAAAAGTCCATATAACCTTCTGGGTGCATCAAACTTTGGAAGACGAGCCGCATTGGTAAGGCCAGTCTCTAACAACCTGACCATCACTGTTGAAAGAAAAATTGCCCACATAAAAGGAAAGAGCCATATGGGAATTGTTTCTCCCTCAATGGGTGGAATAAGGCATAATATACAAGGAGCCACGTGGTTTCACCATTATTATTATTATTTTTTAGAAACAGCATAAACAAAAGCCTCTATTGAATATTTGACTGTAGGGAAAATGGAACTGAAATGATTCTTAAATGCATATGTTCTCCCTTCCTTATTCAAGCACAGTCTTAATTGGATTGCAAATGCAGGATGGCTGCTTGGAATCAGTTACCATAAAGCCGGGAAATCACATGCTCTCTCTCTCTCTGTGTGATTCCACTAATGCCAGCAGGAATAGCTGAGTGATGCTATTTGGATGGGGGGAAATTCACAAAGCAGTGCTGGAAGGAGGCACTTTGGTATCATCTGAAAGCCAGGGTGATTGTGTTTCTAAACGATTCTGAAATTAATCTAAGGCCTCTGTAATGACTTATCTGCATAAATATCCCAGAACTTCATTGTTAAGGTCATATCACCAGCAGAGTCCAATAGTCTTTGAAACAGTTTTTGAGATAATCCCAGTAATAATATGTATGTGAGCTTTGTGCAGATTTTCTTCCATCTTAGAGTCCAAGTATTTTTCACTTCTTTCCTGCTTGCCATGTTCAATGCACTACTAATTTGCATTGTCTGATCCTGAAGTGCTGAAATCTTCAAGAACCGAGAAATGATATCTGATCATCCTTGTAAGAAAAGGAACAGAGTGTGTGGCCTGGCCAGCTCTACTTCTCTCCGACCAAGGGCAGCGAAGCTGAATTCTGTTTGAGACAGTAAGCACATGGGTGGAGAACACTGTTCTGAACACCAATCCATCTATCTTTTCAATAGCAATATTTATCCATTATTTGAAAAGTTGTTCCTGGGTAATGAATTACACTTGACAAGCCCCTGATTCTTACTAGTCTCCTTGAGTAGACCTCATTTAATTTGAATTTGTCCACAGTTGTGTTGCATAGTTGCTATAGAACTATCTTGGTGACCATCAGGCTAATATCGAGAGGGTCTTCGGCCGTGAACTTTCCCCACTCAAAGCCAAAGAAGAAAGCAAGTCTGCAATAAACACCATCAACAGCCCCAAACAGTGGCTACATCAGCCTGAGGCAGAAAACACACGGCTCCCTGTGTGCAAGCCTAATTCCCTCATATCTTGTTCTATAGCACATCCACATGTTCCTCAGATCAAGCCCTTTTGTCCAAAATTCCCCCTCATTTTGATCGCATTTGTTCCTGATTTGAGAATTTAGCACTTGGGAATTGTGCTTACAACTTGAAAAAATTCTCAAGTGAAACTGAAGACTCTTGCACATTTAATATTTGCTCACACACAGCGATCTGTCTGTGGCACGCCCTCTTTCCATACACATTTTAGTTAATATTTTTTCAGTAGCTACTCAACTCAGAAATCATTTCTATGAACAGTTCATGGTTGTTGGACCCAAGAGAGACTTGTACTAGGAAAAATATGAAATTGCTTTTTCAGAAAAGTTCACAATCACTACGAGTCCCACAGAGAGCAGCAGAGAAGCTCACAAGAGAGAGTTACAGGCACAAGTCTGTGTTTTCTGGTAAATGCTCATGAGATATAGACATTGTAACGTTTAAAGCAATATCCAATGTAAGTACACAGCTGGGTTTAGTCACAGAAACTGTTCTGGGATCTGATCTGCTGATTGCAGCTTCTGCTCTTCTAACCGAGAAGGACCTTCTGGAAAATGTGACATGTATTCACAACAGAGGGACCAAAGTCACCCAGTAATACCTTTGCCTGGGAATGGATGAATCCCACATGTACACGTACACAAACACACAGGCACAGGATGAGGGCATTGGGGGAGTGGATTCCCTTTTAGGGCAGTGTTGATTACTTGCAGGTTTGTAGAAGAAGGCAGGGCCCTGCCCTGCTAACATTGATCCTCTTCACTTGGTGGCCAACTTTGAGCTGCCTTCAGCGATTGAAGAAGAATGATTTAATACTCTGGAGGAAGTGGTAGTTCTGCCTCTGCCTCAGCTTTTTGCGGATGATGGGGATCCAGACAAGACCACATACCACCATCATGAGACCAAGTGACAGGAAGGCCGGCCCGCACAGTTTAAAAGCTTCCTTGGCTGTGGCAGTGCCATTTGACGTTGTGAGGCATGTAAGGCTGGTGATAGCCACACCAAAGAGGAACACAGCTCCTCCCACGGACAGTACGATAACTGGTTTGTGGTAAACATCCCACTTGTTCCGGGGGGCAGCATTCCAGACGGACTCACTGCGCGAGCTGATGCACAGGGTGCTGGCCGTTTGGCTGGGCAGCAAGTCCTTGCTCTCTGGAGACTTCTCTCCTTCCTCCATGCCTTTTGGCTGGATTTCCATGACAAGCAACTTTAGAGGCCCAGGGGCTTAACACCTGCAGAAGAGGGGAAAGGGGGCAAAGGTAAAGGATGTTCAGATTGCCATAGATATGATTCCTCCATCTTCCTCCCAAATAGGACCTGCTCAAGCTCGTGTCACTCCCCCTCCCCACCCCAATACAAGACTGGCCGCAGAAGAAAGTGTTTCCTGTGGAGCCTGACCAGGCTATGAGAGGAGGCATGTGCCTGCCCTCACCTCCTCCTACATCACACCTCTTGCCATTTTGGTACTCCAAATGGCCACTGGGTTACTCGAGTGGTAAGCTAGCTCTGCACCCAAGTGCCCGTACCATGATTCGTCTATTTATCCAGTGCTCTGCTCATATACTTGAGTGTTCATTATTTCTGTCACACATCAAATCCAAACAAGCAGGTTTAGGTCACTGTCTACGTTGTGGAAGATATTAGGCAGAAACTTGTCCTTGGAACAAATTTTTCAAGGAAGATGTCTGAAAAATTGAAGCAAATAAAGGTTTCTAAAGAATAAGTTCAAGGGCTATTTGACAAAAACTAAGAATGCATCATATCCACACAATATACATCCACAAGACCTTGACTAAGAAATGAAATCGCTGGTTCTCTAACAAAAATATATTATTTGTCAATAACATCAGGCTTGGAAAATAGTCAAGATTAACACTGATTGGAAAATAGCCTATCTTACACTAATGGTAGGTAAAGGTAAAGGTAGTCCCCTGTGCAAGCACCGAGTCATTACATGGGGGGATGTCGCATCATGACATTTTCTTGGCATACTTTTTACGGGGTGGTTTGCCATTGCCTTCCCCAGTCACCTACACTTTACCCCCAGGAAACTGGGTACTCATTTTACCGACCTCAGAAAGATGGAAGGCTGAGTCAATCTTGAGCCAGCTACCTGAACCCAACTTCCACCGGGATTGAACTCAGGTCGTGAGCAGAGCTTGGACTGCAGTACTGCAGCTTACCACTCTGCGCCACAGGGCAGATACACTCATGGTAGGGGACAGAAAACTATACTGGTTCATGAAACATCTCTCTCAGGAAATTGATAGAAAGGATTATTCAAGACATCATTGTTAAATACCTAGAATACTGAGACTTGCTGAAGTGGAACTGGTATGGTTTCAGTAAAGGGAAGTTCGGTATCACCAACTGCTTACAATTCCTCAGATGTGTCAACAAGCATATCGACAGGGGTTATCTGACAGAAGCTGTATACTTGGACTTCCAAAGAGCATTTAACAAGGTACCTTCCTAAAGACTTCTGAGTAAACTAAATATTCATGGAAAGAGAGTGTGCTTTCATGGATTGGTCAGTGGTTAAAAAAGAAGAAAATAAATGAACAGTTTTTGCAGTGGACGGTGGTGAACAGTAAGGTCTTCCAGGTTTCTCTCTGCTGGGACTGGTGCTATTAAAGTTATTCAGAAATAACCTGGAATTGGAGGAGAACGATGAGGTAGTGGAGTTCGTTGATGACACAAAGTTGTAAAGGAGGATGATCAAAGGGATTGCAAGGAAGGAGCTCCAAAGGGACCTCTCCAAACCACGAAATACGTCAATTTCTTACTGAATCTATTTAGCAGTTGAACTTACCTTTATTTGATGCTCACAAGCAGGGATATTCTTGGATTGTGTCCAGCAACTCAAACAGCTGCTGAAAAAGTTTGCAGCTGCCTGTTGGTCAGAAGCCGACTCAGGGTAGCATTAGCCACAGGGCAACCAGGCCAGCTGCCATGGGTCCTGCACTGGGTGGGGCTTCAATAGAGGGCCCCTGTCCCCTCAGCTGCTGTGGTACCCCTACTGTTGGCCTCTCTGCCATTGCTGGAGTCATGGCAGAGAGCAGTGGCTTCAGGGCAACAGCTGGGCAAAGCAAGGTAGCCCCAGCAGGAGATAGTGGTAGTGATTATGAGGCCCAATCCTGAACTTTTGCTCCTTGACCCAGAATCACTAAGACCGCCACTGAGCCAACTCACAGCTGATGGTGGTTCAGCTGGGAGTTGGGTTCCAATCCACCACCACCCTCAGCAAAATAGCTACTCGGTGGAGTTGCAAAAGGGAGTGGAGAAATAACCAGTTTCTCTTCACTCCCCTCCAAGCTGGGCAGAGACAGCAGCAATGCTTCTGAGCTCCCTATTGCAAAAGGGAGAGGAGAAAGAGCTAGTTTCTGTCTTTTTCTCTGAAGCCTATGCTGACAGCTTAGGATAGGGGAAAAGAGAAGGGAAATCAGCTGGACTTTTGATCATATCCATGTATAAATGCACTGCAACTCTGCATGCCTGCGTCAACAAGCATATATACAGGGGTTATCTGACAGATGCTGTATAGTTGGACTTCCAAAAAGCAAAATTTCCATGATGGATGTCAGAAGAACCACACTTTCAGCTGATCAGCTGGGAGACGATTCCTGACCCCCCCCCACAACTTTGCTGGATACAGAGCAAATTTCCCCAGCTGGAGAAATCAGAAGTTGACTCCTAGCTAAACCCTCATCAGCTGGGAGTCAGCTTCTGATGGGTGCAAGTAGCCTGTTCCTGAAAATATACCCAAAGAGGCTTTGAACAGCTGAACAGCCTGTTGATTAACTGGCTGCCTGATCACCGCCACTGGCAAATAGGAAGTGAGCTGAACTGGCAGGTGTTCAAGCACCCTATTCCAGACTGGGTGAATGGATAACAGAATGGCAGATGAAATTCTGTGTAACTGCAAAGCAATGTGTATCATGGCAAAAAGAAAAAAAATCTAATTTCATATATACTCCAATACTCCGATGGAGTCTGAACTCACATGACTACCCAAGAAGATCACCTTAGGATTATGGTGGATAACCTGCAGAACAAACCAATTCAGTATGATGCAGTAATTAAAAAGGAAATTCCATACTAGAAATCATCAGGAAAGGAACTGAGATTAAAACTGATACATAGCTGCTTCCCAAAAGGAATGGTGGAACTTTGAAATGCTTTGCTGCGTCAATACAGTATCAATATTCTACTTCAGGCGGCACTGCTTGAGTTCCTAACCACAGGGCAATTTGTGCTTTCTTTTTACTAGAGCTTTCATTCCTCTTGACACTGTGTTAGTCTGCGCTTCTCAGTCTATGCAGGTGATTTAACAACAGCCAGGCCAACACTATTTATGCACCAGTTCCTCCCAGGAGCACCTCGCCCTATCTTGGAGCTCTTTACTTAAGATGCACAGAAGACCCATACAGTTAATTCAGTTTTACAGGCCAGAGGATGAGATTTCCGTGATGGGAATGTAGATTATGTAAAGTTTAAAAGGAAGCCAGTGTCTGGAATGGGGAGCACAGGGGACCTAGAGACTAATGCATACTGCAAACTGCATATGGTCCAAGCTGCGCCTGTTTTGGTTCCACATGGCCTTCAGTTCTCTGTACACCACCTCTTGGTGCATAGAGCCCAGCCCTCATCCAATTTTATGGCAGTATATGCTGGTAGAAGGATTCACCCTCCTATATGCCTGTGCAATATGACCTATTATTTGTAGCCCACTTTTTGTTGTCTCTCCTTGGACTTCAGTTTGGTGTAGCAAGTTTGGTGTAGTGGTTAAGAGTGCAGGACTCTAATCTGGAGAACCGGGTTTGATTCCTCACTCCTCCACTTGAAGCCAGCTAGGTAACCTTGGGTCAGTCACAGCTCCTAGCTCTCTCAGCTCCACCCGCCTTGCAGGGTGTTTTGTTGGGGATAATAATAACAAACTTTGTAAACCGCTCTGAGTGGATGTTAAGTCATCCTGAAGGGCGGTATATAAATCGCATGTTGCTGTTGTTGTTATTCAATATGAAAAACCCTCCCCTACAAAACAAACAAGATGGGAAAAGTGACTTCCACAGACAGAAAAGCAAAATGATTTGACTCCTGCTTAGAATGCCTGTGATTTTTTTGTTGTTGCTTTATGTCCCTCTCCCTTCTCTTGCTGTTAATGTGGATGTGTTCAGTATCAAAGTAAAGCAGTTGTGCAGAGAGCTTGGGAACCTTCAGACTTTATCAGCAGAAGGTTCAATCACACATGCAGGCGCTCTTAGGGCCCAGCTAGAAGTGATGGCTTACATGAGTCAGACCCATGCATGCTGCTAGCATTTTAAAGCCATTTAAAAATGCTGTGAGGACCCAATCCTGAACAGGCCCACAGTGCCGCGGGCTGAGGTGCTCTTGTCCCTCCCCCATGCACCTTTTCAAGTGCCAGAACAGCCATGGAATGTGTGTGTGTGTGTGCATTTCAACCCTTGAAAAGGCATGTGGGGAGGAGGGACAAAAGTACCTCAGCCCACAGCGCTGCAGGCCGTACCAGAATAAGGCTTTTGTGGCATTTTTAAATTCTTTTAAAATGTTAGTGGTGTCCCCATAGCAGACATGAGGATGCCATTACATCGAGTTTTGATTTTATTCTGGTGTGTCTGCACACAAACAGGTGTCCACGCAGACATATAGCTATCCAACTGTACCAGTTTAGCCAACACTCTAGCAAGTTTAAGAAGTCCATCATATTTTTAAAATCTTCAAATGTGTGCTACATTTTCCCATTAGCTACAGTAACTCAACGGGGGGGAAAATGTCGCAAGGGAAAAGAGCAGTCTTTGGTTTCATTGCACTGTAAGTGATGGTGAAGGTATGTGCACACAGTGAAGCTTCAGACAGGAACCTACAACTGTCTTTTTATTGTTCCTTCAGAGAATCCTGGGAATTATAGATTTATGAGTCTGCTGATAAATTTCTGTAAAATGTTCCTTTCCCCTGCCCTGCCCCTGTAGCTGCGGTTTCCTATTGCAAAGTCAAGGGCCAACTTAATGAAAGGATTTTTAGTGGGGGGGGGGGGGGTTGGGAGGGGCAATGAAGTAATGGAAAACCAGCAAACTAGCAGCGTTGCGATTCAGGTGCACTTTTCAGTTTCCCAATAAAGGGTTGCCACTTCTTTTGTTTGTTTTCTTGCTCCTTTGCAGCTGGTATCTGCATGCTGTGTGTATTGGTGGCTAATTCTCATTTTTGTTTTTTGCAAGTTATAAGTGAAATAGCACTCTTGGAGGGGCTGGACTAGTTTAAAAAACAAGGGAAAGCTTGGTAGGGGGGATGGTTATGTAGGCTACAGAGTTCCTGAGATGGATGACATCCATCACATTGCACAAAGTTGAGATGTTTATCTATGATTTCTTTTCTCTCCGTAGCCTCCCTACCTTGACACAGCTGCCCTTCTCCACCCAGCCTGGATACAAAAAAGCATAACATGAGCGATGCTAAAAGAAGTCCCTCCAGAGCCCAGTGTAGCATGGTTTTGATCTTTCCTGCCATTTTTCTAGGATGCAAGCCAGACAGAGATCCTGCTATCCTTCCAGTTCAGCCCAGATTTGGTCTTTTCCTGTCTGGTTTTCCTTGAGCCGTGCATGGTAGGAAGGAACAGAAGGTTGCCAGGCCATCTAAAAGGAGATTCCTCTTTTGTCCCTGAACTGCAATCCTATACATGTCTGCTGAGAAGTAAGTCTCACGCTCGGTTGCATGGTGCTTTCTCCCAGGTCGCTGTGCCTGGAACTGCACCCTTAGCCTCAATTGCTCTTCCTGTCTTTTTTTCTCCCCCTTAAAGGAAGGCAGGAGAGAAGGGAGAGACCAGAATGTGCCAGTGAGAGGACATTTCTCACCCCAGCTGCTTCATTCAAGCTGCTCTCTCCCGATCCCTTCAAGAGGGTTCTTTCGAAGTCTGTCTGACTCCCAAGACTTGCAACATGCTTATGCTCCGTCCATATCACAAAAGTGGCCTTTGGAGCACATGGGATTGTTTGCACTTCAGGGTAATATAATGCTCAGGCATCTCTCTGGGAAGATGAGCTTTGTTCTTGCCAGCTCCGCTCCAGTGGCTGAGGAAGCATGGCCGGCATTAAGCCCTGAACAGTGGCACATCTAATCACAGGGACCCTAGAAATTTAACATTTCACAGGATTGGAGTCCTGCATTCTATGACTACCTGCACAGCAAGTGCTGTGCAAATTTTGCAACAAAATTCTGACTGCAAACAGGCTCTGCTAGTGGACTCCGGTAACTGATCATGAGCCAGAGGGAAGGGTCCTATTGAACTGGGGCAGAACTTTAATCCTCCCTCCAGAATTCACTTGATATGTAAACAGAGGTAAGTCCTCCAAGTACACCAGACATTCAGGGAGGCTGAGAGTGGCCCTCTTGGGATGCTGTGAACTTTCCTGAGTCCTGAGCATGCCCAGCTCCTCTCCAAAGCCCTCTACTTTTTAAGCATGGGTCTGTGAATCCTTATCTGGCCTCTAGGCCAAAAAGGCCATATCCGGGGTCGGGGGGAGGTCTGTAGAGAATGGGAGGGGACTGGTGGCTGTATCTACCCAGGGAGAATTCCCCATCCTAGGGAGGTGGAAAGCAACATTGGCAGACATTCTGCCACTTTGCATAGCTTCTCCATGTGCATCAGTGGCAGAACTAAAAAGGATCAAGCAACTGTTGTCATTATTGATGTCACTTGGACTCTCAGTTTGCGCAAGAGACAACAATAACTAGAATGCACAACATGCTTACTGTGGTAGGTGCATGGCCTTGACTTGTGTAGCACAGGAAGGAAGCGGCAGCTGGGAATTGGAGGAAAGGACATGAGACAAGACCCTTGGTTCAGGACAAAGCCTGAATGATCAGGATCAAGTCTAATAGCAACTGGTAACTTTTCTAACAGTAAGTGCCCGAGCTCTGTCTTGGAGAAACCATTCACTGAAGGGATGAGGGCAGTTGCATCCATTTCCTTACTGCTCTGCTTTCAGATAATGATATTAGAGCCATTGACTGGACAGTTCTTGCATGAAAGGAATATGTGGGTTGCTGATTTGTATAGAAGGATTTCATTTGGGGGATATTTATGAGCACAGTATTGGCACCCCCAGAGCCATGAGAACCAAAGCTCAGCACTGGTTCTCGTAGACTGACCCAACACCCACAGATCCTAGACAGAGGCAGGGTGTGTGACAAAGGTTGACTTCGACTTTCTAAAAGGATGCACGCAAGCTGAGCCCACAGTGAGTCCTGTGTGCACTCTCTTTGGGGTGCCTCAGGAAAACATGCCTTTCCCAGGGACACTTCCTATGTTCCCAATTGAATCCTGTCCAGCAGGGTACACATGGACACATGAAGCTGCCTTATACTGCATCAGACCAGTGGTCCATCAAGGTCAGTATTGTCTACTCTCCAGGGTTACAGGTAGAGTTCTTTCACATCACCTACGTACTTGATCCTTTTGTAACTGGAGGTGCCAGTGATTGGACCTGTGATCTGCTGCATGCCAAGCAGATGCTCTGCCGCTGTGCCATGGCCCCTCCTCGTAGCTAGAGCATAAACATTGTTCAGCGGTTTTGCCCCTGGCTGGGGCTGTTTGCCTACACTGAAGACTGCAGTTATATAGCTGCACTTGTTTCCAGAGGAGTTTTTTCTTTCCTGAGTACAGCTCAGTCCCCAACCCCTTTCCACCCATGCAGGGAGTGAATTTTATGTCATCTCCAAATTTAATGCAGCGACTCCATAAGAAAGAAACAAATCCATCATAGTCTATACTGGGGGAAGAAAGGCTAAAACTATACATCTCCAGTTCCTATAGGAGCCTGTAAAGTAAGGACTCTTCTTGACCAGTGCATTTGAAGGAATTTCAGGGGCCCCTCCTTCTAATCATTGCAAAAAGCACTACATTGCAAAAAGCACTACTAACAGCAAGTATCATTACTTACATGACCCGGGGCTGCATGCAGTTGGCGCACTGCTATGTGCAGACATGGAATGTTTCCTAAGTGGATGTCGCGTTTTCCTAAGTAGCTTTGCTCCCAGCTTCAGATATCCTCTCTGATATCATCTGCATTGAGTAGCTCATAAACTATGGAGCATGTTCCAGCTCAGATGAGCTCACCCGCCTAGCAGCCAGTGGCTTGCCTTAACCCTTCATTTGCTGAAGTTCAGTACATGGGTTGAGCTACAATACAAGTTGCCTCAATGCATGAGCTGTGCCTGCACCCTCAGGAGAACAAGAGTAAATGTGTAAGGGTGTGACTATTCCAGTGCAGCTTAGCAAAGGAACATCAACAAATAGCTTGGGAGTAGTGCAAAGAAAACAGGACATTGAATCTGATCATACATCCTCACTTTTGTCACCAATAAAGTGATCATCAAGTTATCGAAAACTCAGTTTCCATGTCTGCGAATTGGAAACAACATTTAGTTTCTGGGTGATGTAACTGGGTCTAGTAGCTGGTGTTTCTAAGAGAAAAGAACACGAGAACTGTCTGAACTGAGAAATCAGCTTGAATATTTCTAAATTGGAACAAAACAGAATCACATGTCTTTACTGAAAAGCTCTGTTTCACATTCAGAATCAGCCCATAAAGTTTGAAAAATGACACAATTTGATGGCTGTTTGTTAATAAAAATGTAGGAAACACAGGAAATGTAGCAAACACATAGAAAATATGAACACACTGGGTGGGCCCAACTGAGGTTTAGGGTTCACCAGCTCTTGAGAAAGAAAATAGTTTTTTTAAAAAAAATAATGTATCTAGATAACTACACCTCATTCATTTCTCTGATCTCTAAAGGATGAAATATTTCAAGAAAAGTTTGGAAATATATTTTTGAAAATTCCCAGATAAACCATCAATGTTAAAAACTCATATGTTTAGGTATCAAAATATGAAGAAACTTTCAGTTCCCAATAATACCTTTTAGCTATTAGTGATGTGTAACACATCCAGGTTTCCTTTTATTTACTCAAAGGTCAAATTGATTGGGATATAGCCCAATATTACGTAGAGATTTAAGAAGCTACAAACTGAATCTAAGTAGATAAATGCACTCAATTGCCTCTAGCTACAATGGTTCTGTTACTGGGAAAGCCCCACAACACATGTAATTTTGCCTCTGCCAAACCTTATAACTTGGCCTGTTACACCATTGTCCACCAAACTCTGAAGACAATTTTATTTTGTATCAAACTCACTTAAAATCAAGCGATTAGAACGTTATATCATGTTTCCTAGGAAATGCATCCCATTGTTTAGCTGCACTTATTACAGGTAGGAAGCTTTTCTAATGATTTCACGTAAAGCTATTTACCTGAAATTTAAGCTCATTGCCTCTTGTAATCTGCAGTGGCAAGCAAGAATCTGTATTTCACTTCTTATTTAATTTTAGCGACTGCTGTCGTTTACCTCATCCCCTACCAAGAATTCACTAAATGACCTGCTTGGGGAGCCTTTGAAAAAGATGGATGCATTTCATTTGTTGTGGTTGCAATGCTCCTGGAGATTAATATATTTTATCTTTCTTCTTTTCAGCATTTGTGGTTTTGGGGTGGGGGGTGCATGAAGGATGGACTTAAATGGGAGAGAGATGGTTCAATTTACGTGACTGAATTTAGCAGCAGGTGGAGTGAATCAAAGGAGAATGGGTACAGAGGGAATGGGAAGAGTCTCTCCTGGATAGAAAGGAAAGCCTTTGTAATGGGTGGCAGCTCAGTGGGCGTTTAGTTCCTGGGTCCGGTTGGAGCTCTTTAGGGAAGTTAATGCTGCCTCCTGTTTTATTTCTTAGATTTAAGAGTATAATACTGTTCATTCTTTGCTTGAATCAATTTGTTTGAACACTCTGGAATGCATGGAAAGGGAACCACAGGAGATGGGAGTCAGCATCAAAGGAATTTCTCCTGCTCAAAGTAGCCAAGGATGCAGCTGGAGACTAGCTTGGAGAGGCGCTGCCACCACCTAGTGGTAGGAAATAGAACAAAGCAACTTGAGATGTGCACTCACCCACCCCATCCAGTATTTTTTGGATATGGATTTCAGGCGGGGCCTAAATACTGGGATTCAGGGGTATTCAAGTCTCCCAATACCATGTTGAGATTCAGGGTTTTTTTGGGGGGGGGCGGATTCTGGAATTATTTGGGTTCCATTATTTCCAATGATGGGTATTTTCCACAGGGGCTGGAGTGGCTGTTTTTCAACCAAAGAACATCAAAATTGCAGGAAACGTAGAGCTGCCTGTTCGTGGAAGATCTGCCAAGTTCCAAGCAATGTGGCCTTGGGGGTCCAATTTTATATGCCCCTCTCAAATGCCCCATAGTTGTCTCCATTCTTTTGTATGGAGAAAGAAGTCAAAAAAGCCAATAGCCAAACATAACCACCATTGGCCAAAAGCCTCCAAATGCAAACAGAACAGAACCAACAAGCCCAAACCGAACCAACATAAAACCAGAGATTCCCAACAGTGCCATGTGCCATTGTGCCAAGCCCTACACAATCAATGTTAAACCAGAGAATCCCAGAAGAACCCAGGGCCAATGTGGCAAGCCCAACAGAAACAACAGCCCTTCGTCACTAGCACTCCTGTTTCCTCCGATCCATGTAAAGAAGAAACACAACAGCAACAATGTATGCATGAACTTCATTTTAGCTACTTTTGTGGGCTCTACTTGTGCTTGTTTTCCTAACCTCTCTAGTTCCAGTGATGTTTGTAAGGGTTTTTTTCTTTATGAGGGTGGTAAGAACATCATTTTAGGCACCATATTTATTTTCTGCACAGAAGTGACCCCCTTAATAACTGATCCCATTTCCTGGGAAAGCTTCCTTTCCCCCCTCCTTCCTGATTCCCAGAAAACTTGTAAAATTGAAGAAAAACAGACCTGGGAACCATAAAATAACAGATGCTAATATTTTTGAATATTTCCAGATATTTCTGGAATTTTGGGGGAATTGATAGCTGCTGTTCCCAGGAATACTGAATACCACCCATACACCTCAATATACCTGAAAAATACTGATAAGGTATTTTGTGGATATATATCCATATCGGAAATATTGGAATGCACATTCCTAAAGCCAACAGCTGTGTTGGGTGTGGATAGGGTGGAGACTTTTCTGCATTGTGGATGTGCAAGGACCAGCTGCGAGGCTGTCCAGCTTGCCCTGTATGTATGTATGTATGTATGTATGTATGTATGTATGTATGTATGTATGTATATATGTAATTTATAGACATGGGCATGAACAGCATTACGAACGCAAAAAATGAACAGCATTACGAATGCATGAGACCCCATTCTAAACGAACAGGTGGTCATTGCAAGCCTCGTTCGTTGCTGTTTGTTGCTGTTCATCAAGCCAGACAGTCTGGCACCCGCAATCAATTCCCATGGTAACTCAGGCAGGGATTGTCTGAACTCCTGTTGTTGCCCTGGAAACCCCGAATCAAAGATTCCTGAAGCTATTTGTATAGTTTCGGGAAGCTTCGGAGTTTAAATGCCCGTTTCCGAAAGGGGCATTTAAACCCCTGAATCAGCTGCTCGTCGGGGGTTTCCCCGATGAGTGGCTGAGTGCTGGCTGTACCTCTCCTGGTGCGAGATGGATGGGGAGAATCTCCCCACCCCTCTTGCACCAGGTCACAGCAGCCCAGCGGTGCTGGCTCTCCTGGTGCTGAGAGGGATGGGAAGATTCTCCCGCCTCCCACCGGGAGAGCCGCTGCCACCGGGCTTCTTCTGCCTGGTGTCAGAGGGACTAGGAGATGCTTCTTGTCCCTCTGACACTGGGCAGAAGCAGCCCAGTGCACTTGCTTTCCTGGTGGGAGGGGGGAGAATCTCTCCATCCCTCAGCACCGGGAGAGCCAGTGCCGCTGGGCTGCTTCTGCCCAGAGTCAGAGGGATGGGGAGACTCTCCCCACCCTGCTCACACGGGGTAGAAGCAGCCCCATGGTGCCAGCTCTGCCGGGTGCAAGCGGGACAGGGAGAATTTTCCCATCCCTCTGACACCGGGCAGAAGCAGCCCCATGGCACTGGCTCTCCCGGTGCTAAGAGGGACGGGAAGATTCTCCCCGCCCTGGGTAGAAGCAGCCCTGTGGCTCTGGCTGTGCCCGGTGCAAGAAGCACCGAGCAGCCCAGCAGCGCCGGCTCTGCCCAGTGCAAGAGGGACAGGGAGAATCTCACAGCCCCACTCGCACTGGGCAGAAGAAGCCCGGCAGTGCTGGTGTGGGGCAGGGAGGGTGGGACCTGGGGTGTTTAAAGGACCCTGCTGCTTGCAAGTGGCAGGACGGGGCCCTTTAAACTATCAGCTGGCGGGCAGCAGGGGGGAATCCCCCCTGCTGCCTGCCAGCTGATAGTTTAAAGGGATCTTTAAAGGGCCAGGTAAGTGGATTAGAGGGGAGTGGGGTGGTTGGGGTGGGGGTGGGGTGGGGGTGGTTGGGGGCTGCAGGCCCCCATGAACAATGAACAATGAACAACGAATATGTTCGTGACAGCATCATGTTTGTCAATATTCATTTTTCGTGGACAGCAACGAACCACGAACAGCATGTTCATTGTTTTTGCGTTCGTGCCCATGTCTATAATCTGCCTTTCCCACTGAGACTCAAGGCGGATTACATAGTGTGAGATTAGTACAATCAGTATCAATGACATTTCCACATAGTATCAAGGACATTTTCGTACAATGTCAAGGACATTTCCATATACAATGTCATAGGATTTTACAAAGCTATAGCATTTGCAAGGATTCAATACAAAGTTGAAGAATTGCTGAAACAGAACATAATCAATTCTAGGACTGACACTAGATAACATGAAGCACAGGTAATATACAGGAATACATATTCAAAGCAACAGATAATATGCTAGGCAACATAGTGGTGAAGTCCATGGAGCCTAACTCATTAGCGAAACATCTGAGACCCCCTCCCTACAATACTTCCCTCCTATCTGAGTAAAAAGCCTTTTTGAATAATTCAGTTTTGCATTGTTTGCGGAAAGCCAGGAGTGTGGGGGCTCTCCTGACTAGACATGGGCACAAACAGAAAACCCCCCTGAACATGGTGTTCGTTGTTCGTTGCCATCCATGAACAACGAACATTGATGAACATGACCTGTTCATGAACATGTTCGTTGTTCATTGTTCATGGGGGCCAGCAAGCTCTCCTCCAGCCATCAAGATCCCTACCATACCACTCCCAGAAACCCTACCTGAGCAGGCAGCAAGAAATGTGCCAATAGTAAATAATAGCTTGGCCCCAGAGCCTGACAGCAGCCCTGGAACCTGAAGGGGTAGATCCCTACTGCACCACTCCCAGAAACCTTACCTGAGCAGGTAACTGGAAAGGTACCAGTAATAAATAATAGCTTGGCCCAGAGCCTGGCAGCAGCCCTGGAACTTGAAGAGGTAGATCCCTATCCCACCACACACAAAGAAAATTTAAGCTCCAATGCACTCTCCTTGCCTCTCTCTCAAAATGCCAACAGCAACTGTTTCTCCCTCTCCATTGTCTGCAAAACCAGAGCTGGCCCCCCTCCCCCCTGCTCTTTGCTTCCTTGTAACAAATTTGGAGCTCCACACTGGAAAGGAAGACCTGCCTATCAAGCTAAATTGGGTTTAGATTGGGGTTTCCAGGGCAACAGCAGGAGTTCAGACAGAGTTCAGGCAGTCCCTACCTCGGGTTGCCAAGGGAATTGATTGCAGGTGCCAGATTGTCTGGCTTGACGAACAGCAATGAAGGAGGCTTGCAACAACCACCTGTTTGTTTAGAATGGGGCCTCATGAACAGCTTGTTCGTGAACAACTGATTGGGTTGTTCGTGGCTTTTTTTTAGTTCTATTGCTGTTCGTGCCCATCTCTACTCCTGACCTCCTCAAGCAGGCCATTCCATAGGGTAGGGGCCACCACAGAGAAAGCCCATGTGCAAGCTGCTGTTGATTTCGCCCATGTGCAGGCTGGCACATGCAAGAGACCCTGTTCAAATGAGTGAAGCTGCTGTGGAGGGACATAGGGAGGGAGGTGGTCTGGTAGATATACTGGGCCAAGGCCATGAAGAGCTTTGTATGTAATAACCAATACCTTGAATTGAGCACGGTAACTGATAGGTAGCCAATGGACTGACTGTAAAAATGTATGTGCATGTAATGTAAGGCACTTAGTCCTGAGAATAGGATAGCATAGGATAGGATAGGAGCCCAAATCCTAGTATAGCTGTGCTCCTGACAACTCAGCTCTTATCCTGGTGTGCCTCCAGAGGACGTTGCCACAGAGGGAAGTCCATGTGAGGCAGCCTGTCCCTCCAGAGAGCACACCGTGATAGGATCAGGCTGGGATCAGGAGGGGAGCACATGGCAATGCTCGCCCCCGCCTTCACCCAGCTGGGATCAGGAGTGGAGCAGGTGGGAATGCCTGCCCCCACCTTCAACCAGCTGGGATCAGGCACAGGACTGAAAAGGGGAGGGATGGCAAACCCTGTAACAATCTGGTATGAAAGAAAGGGTTAGGGTTGGCAATGTCCACCCCCTGCCTTCACCCAGCTGGGATGAAGAGCAGAGAAGGTGGCAATGCCTGCCCCCCCGCATCACCCAGCTGGTGTGGAGCAGAAGGCAATGCCTGCCCCCAGCCGGAATAAGGCATGGAGCAGGAGGAAATGCCCACTCCCCCTTCACCTGGCCAGGATGAGGAGTGGAGCAGGTGGCAATGCCCACCCCCTGCCTTCACCTGGCTGGGAGCAGGTGGCAACGCCTGTTCCCCACCTTCACCAGGCTGGGATCAGGCATGAAGCAGGTGGCAATGCCTACCCCCTTCACCCAGCCAGGATCAGGAGTGGAGCAGGTGGCAATGCCTGCCCCTCCTTCACCTAGCTGGGATCAGGCTCAGAGTAGGTGGCAATGTCCGCCCCTCCGCCTTCACCCGGCCAGGATCAGTCACGGAGGAGGGGGCAGCAATGCCTGTCTGCCAGCACTCCCCTTTCTAGAGCCTGTTGTATTTCCCCCCACAACATACTTTGTTGCAAGTAATTCAATATTTATGCTGCCCCCCCCCACTGGCTAAATACCACACACTGTTCCTTGAGTATTCAAGTGACTTACACTGAAAGCTGGCATTGATCTTTCACTAACAAGGGTCTTGCCAAGGGCGTGGCAGGCCTGTCCGTGTCAGCTGAGTAAAGTCCAAAGACAGATTATCAGCCTGTGAATATATTATGTGGAAGCCCCTCACACTAGTTCTCCATGGTGGTTAACAGTTCTGTGGCTGCAGTCTCCAGGAATCCTCATATATCAGGAAGATCCATATAGTGAGCAACTCTCCAACATTGTTGCTTCATGAAGAAGCTATTCTAATGGCTTCTATAAGGCATCCATCAGTGATGCGACTGGTGGCTAATTGCTTAGTATAGAGAGACAGCTAGGTCTCTGTTGTAGGTAGGCCCACAGACACAGGCTCTTCCTATATGACTAGCTTGGAGAGGGCCTGCCATGATCTAGGGCAGCAATGGTGAACTTATGGCATGCGTGCCACAGCTGGCACGCAGAGCCCTCTCTGTGGGCACGGGAGCCAAGTCACCGGATTGCTAGTTCCAGGGCTCATTTGGAGGGGGAACGCCTGGAATGGCATTCTGAGCAGAGATCACATGGATTTTGGCCCTGCCCACGTGATTCCTTTTCCTCAACACTGCCTCCCTGCTGCCCGTCTCTTTAGCAGCAGGAAGGGGAGGCAGCAGCCGGGCTGCTCGGGCTGGCTTTCTAAAGAAGAGTAAGCTGCTTTGATTTAACTTGCTTTACTTTCAGTCGTGGCTCTTGAGTGAGTGAGTGAGAGAGGGAGGGAGAGAGAGTGCTTGCAAGCTGCTGGTCTGAAGAAGGGCAAACTGCTTTGATTTAACTTGCTTTACTTTTAGTCGTGGCTCTTGAGTGAGTGAGAGAGAGAGTGCTTGCAAGCTGCTGGTCTAAAGAAGGGCAAACTGCTTTGATTTAACTTGCTTTACTTTCAGTCGTGGCTCTTGAGTGAGTGAGTGAGAGAGAGAGAGAGAGAGAGAGAGAGAGTGCTTGCAACCTGCTGGTCTAAAGAAGGGCAAACTGCTTTGATTTAACTTGCTTTACTTTCAGTTGTGGCTCCTGAGTGAGCGAGTGAGAGAGAGAAAGAGAGAGAGAGATGTTAATTAGTTGGGACAACTGTATGAGTTGTTTTTTCTTAACTGAAACCTCAGTATTCAGGTTTAATTGCAGTGCTGGCACTTTGAAATAAATAAGTTGATTTTGTGTTGCAGTTTGGGCACTTGGGCTCAAAAAGGTTCGCCATCACTGATCTAGGGGTAAAAAATGAAACAAAGCAACAGATGCTTGGGTGTGAATAGGACTTTTTCTCTGTGGCCACGTAAGGTACAGCAGGGAAGCAGCGCAGTTTTAGGCAGAAGCTGGCAAGCTATTAAAGGGAAATTTCCCCATGAGCCGCTGCCCTAGAAGGCAACAAGCAGAGGTAAGCCCAATGACTCTGCTAGAACCTCAGATGCCTCTTGGTTTTGACCCTTCAATAGCAATCTGTGACAGCTCATCCATTGCATCTTCCGGCACTGCTGCCAATTTACAGGAGGAGCAAACCAAGAGCCACCATGATTACCTAACTACTAGAAAGTTAAATACCAAATGCAATAAATATAATTCCCTGGAACAGGTTACAGTTTAGTCACAGATAAAGGTTGTAGATTTCCAGAAATGCTTTAAAGTATCCAAGATAAAAGTGCAAAATGTTAATAGATACATTACTAGTCGATGCTGATGGCAATATTTCCCATAAAATGGCCTTATTTGCCCTGGCTGCAAAAAATGCCCCAAAAAACGGGCGAACGTGGTTCTTAAGGGACCCAATTAATATTTGTAGTATTTTCACTGTTTTACCCATTTCATTTTTTATTGCTTTATCTGAAATTGTTAACTGAAAATTATTCATCAGTTTTATCAGTTTCAATCTATATTGTTCTGACTTTGTTATATTAAGTTTATTCATTCATGTTTCTGTTTATACTCTCTGCTATTTGTGATTTGTAATGGCCTATGGCTAAATACAATAAATTTACTTTACTTTACTACATTAATGAATACAAGTCAAATCCATCTATAACGATTGTCCATATGGTCATGTCTCCAATTAGGGAGTCAACAGGTAAGTCTATTATTAATTTCCTTGCTGGATGCTTTATATTGTTGTAATTTGTTTCCTATTCTTCTTTTTTTTTCACAGGAAAGGATACGCCATCCAACGAGGAGCCTGGCTTGCTTCCTCATTTCCGAGTCCCTTTTTCAAGAGCGTGTTGCAAATGACTTCCAATCTCTACCAGGTGGTCTTGATGAGAAATCTGTGTATGGAAGAATTGCAATCACAGAATATACCTTCAGGAGATTAGAAGTACTGCACTACCTTACAGAATTGTTGTGAGGATAAAATGGAGGGAGAAGAATCTGTATGCTATACTGAGTTCCTTGGAGAAACAGTGTGATAAAACATGATAGAGAAGGGAAGGTGGACGCTACATTTTGCTGTTTCTTCCAAGTATTTTTTCACTCTCCACTGGCATCCCTACTAATGATTCATTGGAGTCCTGCATTTCTCCAGGAAACAGATCACCTGAAGCACACAACTGAACCAAAAGACCACAATAATCATATTTACCTATACAGGGAATCATGGTCTGGATATGGAACCCTCCTAGGTTGTTGTTTGCTCAAACTATCTTTTGAGGAGGAACCAGTATGGAACCTCCTTGGTACTTAAAATGATTGGAAGTCCCAAAGGTAGTTGGGTCAATTAAATGGAAACATCAGGAAAATGGATTTTAATTAACAGAGTTTGGACTGAAGCTTGGGTGCTTGTGATTCAGCTACAGGATTCTGTTGTACTATTAATGGAAAGATAATATTATCCAGGATAACAACACCCAGCAAGAGTGGCTTAATACTGACTTCTCAACTCTTCAGACAAACATTCAAGTACCTTTAAGGTTTGACAACAATTTGCTCAGTCAATTTCCAGTAAAATGTGAAGCAGAAGAATAATTAATGTAAATTGTAGGGGTTATAGTATGCTTATCTATCCACCAGGTGGGGATGTTGCTCCACTGAGACATTTCTGAAGTCCATAAATTGGAGAATACACTGGTTGCCTCTAACAGGAAATGCTCCGCCAGCCTGCAATGATGGCTGCTAGGTAAAAGTGTGCTAAGATCTCCCAGGGTCTATAGTCAGTGGAAAATTGAAATGGGATGTAGGAGTTTTGCACAATTATGTTCAAAGTTCAGAAGAGGAAATAAAGAATAACTGGGCCACACCAATATCTATCTAGCATATCATCTCTGTAACCTAGTAGTACCTTCTTAGAAAGTCTGTTCCAGGAGACTCCAAATTGCGGGATTTGCGGGAGAGGACATGAAATAAGCATCCATTGGGGAATTTTCAAGCCAAGGAATTCTAGCTTGTGGTGTTGCATGATTGCCGAGATCCAATTAGTTTGTATCAGCCTTTCAGCTAACCACCTCAGCTTAGGCTTCCTGAATAATGCAGAACATTTATCCTGCTTTTTCTCCATATTTGGGACTCTAAAAAAGCATGCACATCTCCCCCTTTCATATGGCAACGTGGATCAACTGATCAGCTTATCCACAATATTATATTTCTGAGATATTTTAATCCTCAGGGGGGCCTAAAAGAGAGCTAATTTGGCATAGTGGTTGGTTAGAGTGTCAGACTAGGATCTGGGGGGGGGGGCAGGTTCAAATCCCACTCTTCCACAGAAGTTCACTGGGTGACCTAGGGCCAGTCAAACATTCTCAGCATAACCTACCTCACAGGGTTGTTGTAAAGGTAAAATGGAGGAGAGAAAAATTATGTAAGACACCTTGGCTGCCCATTGGGAAGAAAGGTGGGGTATAAATGAAGTAAAATAAATGAATTTGATTCCAATCACCTGGCAACAGATCCTACCCTCTTTTCCCAAATGCCACCTTCTCTTTCTTGATTAAAAGGCATTATGATCAAGTACCTTTTATAGTTGTGCAGAACTTCAGCAGGTGCAGTTTTCTTACACCAGAATGTGAAACTGCACTGCCAAGATATGTTCTTTCGTACATCTACTAGAGGAAGAGGAACACAGTCCCAGTCCCTTTGTCTAGCCATCTTATACTTCCTTTGGGTCTATGCCTACATTCGAAGAAGCATCTGCTAATTGAATCCCCAACCCTGAATATAATCTATAATCTAAGGACATTGTGGGGGGTGCTTAGAATTTATGAATGGTTCTGTCCTATATGCTTGACCTCTGATGGTTGTGACTTGGATCTCTCATATATGACAAAAGGGATAGTAATGCTTGTTGATGTTTCTCAATGGATTTGGCCAAACAGCCATCCGAAGTGGAAAGGATGACACCTCCAACTGAAGGGAAGAACACATCGGGGTGAGAAAAAAGCAGTATGTGGGGTGGGAAAAGAGAGGCACACAGAGAGACAGACTTTGCTGAGAAATGCATAGAAGCGCCTGGTGAACGTAGGAGGCTCTCTGTCTTTGGGGATCAGATGTGGGGTGGCAGATCTGCTATCTTGTGAGAATGCATCTGTGCCTCAGCCTATGCTCTGCCTGCACATTTGTAAATAAAGCAAATATTACAGACACCATAATACTCCACTGCCCTCGCCTTCAAAGGGATTCAATCTGGGTAAGCACTGGTCCCTGGAACTTCTTACTGTTCAGAGAGATGGGGGAAGCAGAATAATGATTTCATTGTATTTCATTATTCATAGTACGCCATTGCCTCCACCCACTCATCCAAATACTGTAAGACTCAGACAACTGAAAGGACAATGGGGATAAAAACAGCACATCCATAGTCTTTGTTACACTCCAAAGATACTTGGGTCCTTTCAGAAATCCCTCGAGATTGATTTGATTTCTTTTAACATTGGTTTGAAGGGGCTAGAGAGTAGCGGTAGAGCGTAAGCGGTGGCTCGTGCACTGGTGACGCCTGAAGTTTGATCTGTGGCATCTCTATTGGGATAGTGTGGCTAGGCAAGACAGATGTTGGAGATACTGCAAACCTGGAGAAATCTGCTGCCAATCACAGTGTAATAGAAAGCATTCGTTTACATTTGTCAGATTTAGTGTATGGCAGGCTCCTTATCTTTGCAGTATGAATTATGGATTTTTAAAATCAAACTCATTTTTGCTGTGTTGGTCCCTTGGGTCCATATACTACCTTTATTAGTACCAACTAGTGTTTGAAATGCAGGATTCAACATTCATAGTAACTCTAAACGTCTGCTTATAACTTCAGCACAGGGTAAAAGAGTTGGCTGTACACTCTGCTCTCTGTGTCTGAAACAGGACAGTTTGATCTCAGAATACAGCGGACTTAGATCACAGCCAAGGAAGCAATAAAGATGGATTTCTGTCTTGCTGAGATGAACGAAGGAGTTGCCTCGAGCCACACAAATTTTCTCTACTAATCATTGGCCTGATGAGCTAATGGGTAAGAAGGGAAAGGGCAGCATTCATTTATTGCCATTTTCAATCAGTGGACAGACACATTTGTACAAATTATAGAGAAAGACATTACATCAGTTCACTTAGCTCTTAACCGTGTCATGACGTCCTGTATTGTCATGTCCACAAGCATTGCTATACACAAGCAAAGACAAAATTTATAACCTGTCAGGTTGAATTCCTTGAAAATGTCAGGGATTTCCAAAGGCATAATGGTACGTCCCCATCTCAGTACTGTGAGATCATTCCAGCCCATTTGATTTTAGCCACTGAGCTAGGCCCAGTTCCCTCCCAGTGTCCCATGTATTTATCTTTTTAATCGCTTTTTAAAGCAACCATGCTTTATTGCGCTATTGATCAGGCAAAGCCCAGAATAATCAATGAGGCATGAAGAATTCTCCCCAGATGACAGAAGAGCAATTAACTAAAGTATATGGCCAGAGCCGTTAGCCCATTTAATTAATTAATGAGGTCACTTCATCAAGAGTTTCATAAAAGCCTGTGGGAAGGAAGCTGCAGTTTGCAGGATCCCCAGAGATAAGCCATTTTCTGCTGAATGATTCCATGTTCACACAGTGATGGAGAGTTTAAACTGACATTCAACTGCCCTTCAGCATTTGGATGACCGGAAAAGGAAGGAAGGGACCAGTGCCAAAGAGGGAAGAGACAGTTCACCAAGCCTTTCGCGTTATGAAAAAAACCCCCAAATTAATGCAGGATGATGCTCTGGGATATTTGTAATTGAAGACATTGTAGAGCTTTTGAATTACATTCTACCTTACTCAGGTAGAATGGAAAACACATCCACATTTACTAATAGACCAATTCTAAGTTGTCGCCCTCGTCCAGGAACCCAGTTCTCTAATTCAACCCTTTGTATTCAAAAAGGCAGTGACATTCAACGCAAGGTTTTGTTTCCTTTTAGTGTGAGGGGAATGCAGGGGTAAGGAAAAGAGTTCAGAGATGTGAAGGCAAGTGCCACCGGGGCCATGTGAGCACGCGGCACTGGAGCAGCTACTACTTGCAGAGGGGTGGTGTGTCTGTGTGTGTGTGAGACAGAAAGTCACGCAGATAGCTGGGTATGATGATGAAGCACAGAGCAAGGCACCCATGTCCAGGGCACCCTGTTAGCTCGCCCAGCTGGGAGGTGAACCAACACTGGGCAGAGGAGAACTGTCTGGGCAATATTTATGTCATTGTGTTCTTTATTAATACTCTAAAAACAACTTTCAAAGCCCTGCTGTAGCTTGGTGAATAATGAAGGATGTCCCATTAAGGTGTATGGATAGACACTGAACGGATTTGTCTGGCAGCCTGGCTGATGGATGCTGAGTAGTACAATCCTCCCACCTGTAGGGAAATCAATCCATCTCCTTTGGGGAATTAGCTGTGTCAGAGAAAGAGGCAAGGGGCAGGTGACATCTCAGCAGGAACGGTGACTCCATTCCACCGTCAGTCTTGTCAGGAACACTGGCCATGCAAGAGACATAGTAAGTGCCAGGGGTAGCGTATTGATGGACCTGCATAAAAAAGAACTACCAGGGCCTAGGGAGCGGGAGATCAGGGGGGTGGTGTTGGGTTGCCAACACAAGCTTGGGAAATTCCTGGAGATCTGGCGGGCAGTGCCTGGGGTGGGGAAAGTTGCCAGGTGTCCAGTTTTGAACCAGATGGTCTGGTATTTGCCCTTTCTGTCCAGTACATAAACTGAGAAAATACAGGACATATAAATATAACTACAACAACAACATTCGATTTATATACCGGCCTTCAGGACAATTTAATGCCCGCTCAGAGTGGTTTACAAAGTATGTCATTATTATCCTCACAACAAAACACCCTGTGAGGTGGGTGGGGCTGAGATAGCTCCAGAGAATTGTGACTAGCCCAAGGTCACCCAGCTGCTTCAAGTGGAGGAGTGGGGAATCAAACCTGGCTCTCCAGATTAGAGTCCTGCCACTCTTAACCACTACACCAATCTGGCTCTCCAGTATTTTCCAGTATTTTCTAATTAAGTAAGCCTGCAACCACAATGGCCAAGCTTCATACACATCTTCTTTCTTTCCTCTGAAGTTTGATAAGGCACCGACACTCCTGTCTGTTTGTTCTCTATCACAACCAGCAGGTTTGAAATAAACCAAATTACCGCTCAGCGGCCAGGTAGGTTGCTCCCAGAGAAATAGCATTGGCTTCGCTGTAGAAAGCTGGAAGAGACTTTTGTGGCTGACTAATCAGCTTCCCATCCCATGTTGGTTCCTAATAGATATGGTTGCCAACCTTCAAGTGAGCTACCAAAAGAGGGGGGCAAATCCGGTGGACCAAAGGTCAAAACTACAAAACCCACCAGAATTATAATTTTTGGTTTTAATTTATAAAAGTGCCAAAGTGCAATGCAAAAATGCAATACCAGTGAAATAACTTAATAAATACATAAATACAAATACAAAATACAAATACAAAATACAAAAGGTGTGTCCATACATTATATACAAAATACAATAAATGCAATCAACAATTCACAGTCCGAAATATAGGAGTAAAGTGCAAAGTTCCAGCGAGGTGGACTATGTCCGCAGACCAACTTTGGAGCGGTGGGAGAGCAGAGCATAGAACTGTTGTGAATTTCATAGTCAGTCCGAATTGCTTCATGCCTGATGATGAAGTGAGTTTGCCTCACGAAACGGGTTAAATAGAAATATTGCTTGCTAAACCCCGTCGGGACTGTGAACCTTCATGAGAAGACACTCGGTTGGCTCTCCACCAAGCAGCGCTTTTCCACCTCGCTGGAACTTTGCACTGGTATTGCATTTTTGCATTGCACTTTGGCACTTTTATAAATTAAAACCAAAAATTATAATTCTGGTGGGTTTTGTAGTTTTAACCTTCAAGTGAGGCCTGGAGATCTGATCTTCAGATGACAGAGATCAGTTCCTCAGGAGAAAATATCTGCTTTGGTGGGTAGATTCTGTGGTATTGTATCATGCTGACGTCCCTCCCCTTTCCAAGCCCTGGCCTCTTCAGGCTTCACACACCAAATTTCTAGGAATTTACTGACCTGGAGTTAGCAACCCTAGGAGTAGATTCGTGGCAGAATGGAATCTTCTAAAGAAAAGTGAAAATGAGATGAGGGGACAGTCAAGATAGGGAAAAAATTGGAGAGCTTGGAGGCACCGAGTCTCTTGGAGGGTTAAAGCGCTTGGGGCTCTTTAGCTTGAAGAAATGGAGACTGAGGGGTGATATGATAGAGGTTGACAAGATTATGCATGGGATAGAGAAGTAGAGAAAGAAGTATTTTTCTCCCTTTCTTACAATACAAGAACTTGTGGGCACTCAATGAAATTGCTGAGCAATCAGGTTAGAAAGGATAAAAGGAAGTACTTCTTCACCCAAAGAGTGATTAACACATGGAATTCACTGCCACAGGAGGTGGTGGTGGCTTCAGGCATAGACAGCTTCAAGAGGGGATTGGATAAACATATGGAGCAGAGGTCCATCTGCGGCTATTAGCCGCAAGGTATAGATGGAACTCTCTGTCTAGGGCAGTGATGCCCTGTATTCTTGGTGTTTGGGGGGGGGGGGTAATCAGTGGGAGGGCTTCTATTGTCCCTTCCCCACTGGCAGACCTCCTGAGGACACCTGGTTTTTTGGCCCCGATGCAGTGTTGGTCTGGATGGGCCACTGGCCTGATCAAACATGGCTTCTCTTATGTTCTTATGTTCTCTTAGGGTAATATGTAGACAAGGTGTCTCCCGTGCATGTTTATCTTTTGCACAGCCCTGGTGATTGCAGGAACTTTATTGCATTAAGTATTTTAAGACTGCAAAGACTATGCACATTTACCCATCTGTAAGCACCATCAAGCTCACTGAGGCTTACTTCTGAGTAAACATTGTTAGGATTCTGTGGCAATTCTCTCAGTGATTTCAGTGGGAGAGTTAAGCATGTATTGTTTCCCTTTTAGGACAGTGGGGATATTAAAATGTTTAGCTTTGGATGAACTGTTTCTCTTATTCTGTTCTTTTTATACTGTATAAAATATAATTTCCTATAATAGCTGTATAATCCTATGCAGAGTAACTTCTTTCTAATTATTTTGATTTCAATGGGTTTAGACTGCAGTAACTGCATAGAATTGCACTGTGTGTTGTATTAAATATAATCCTGATGTTAGAAATGTTAGATTTTTAAAAATTTAGACATGTACAGGGCTTTTTTTCAGGGGGAACGCAGGGGAACGGAGTTCTGGAACCTCTTGAAAATGGTTACGTGGCTGATGGGCCTGCCCCCTGATCCCCAGACAGAGGGGAGTTGAGATTGCAACCTCAACTCCCCTCTGTCTGGAGATCAGAGGGCAGGGCCACCAGCCATGTGACCATTTTCTCTGAGGGCAACCCACTGAGTTCCACCACCCCTTTTCCCAGAAAAAAAGCCCCGGACATGTGTAACTACAAACTACAATAGTTTTGTTAGGCTTTAAAGTGCCACAGGTCTAGGGTTGCCAGGTCCCCTGGGGCTCAAACTGGGGAACAGGGGGTTATGATGGTGGAGGGTAACAGGAATGCTTACCTTTCGAGCATGTGCACATGGTCTCCGAAGCACTTCCATGTCACGCAGGGAATGACATCACCTGACACAACATGGAAGCACTCCAGATCACGTGGGAGCATGCTCCAAGAGGTTGTTGACCCATTCCCATGCCTCCCCCCTGCTGGCCAGGTAAGAGGTGGTGGGGGTCCGAGGCTGAGAGTAGGGGATCCTCCGCCCCCACCGGGGGAATGGGATACCTCAGACAGGACTCTCTGACCTAGTTCTCACAGATATGATAAACCTGGGTCTGGACCGTACCACTTTCAGATTCAAAATTGAACACTCATATTCAAAAAGAAACAACAAATAGAGAGAGGCAGCATGGTATAGTGGTTAGAATTTAGGACTCGGATCTGGGAGATCCAGGTTCAGATCCCCACTCTGCCATGAAAGCTTACTGGGTGACCTTGGGCCAGTCACTCCCTCTCAGCCTAACATACCTTGAAGGTTGTTGTGTGAGGATAAAATGGAGAATGATGTAAACTGCTTTGGATCCCCATTGGGGAGAAAAGCAGAGTATAAATAAAGTAGGTGAATGAAACAAAATAAATAAATCCTTCAGCACATAAACTAGAGGTCAGGGGGAAAAACTCCAGCTTAGTCTTTTCCCTGGTATGCGAGTTTTCTGTGCATGCTACGTGCAAAGGTCTGTGCACAGATGTTTGGCGCTATGTTATAACCCCCAGAAGGCTGAATAAAACTGGGAAAGGGCATGCTAAAAGAGTTCGAGAGAAACTGACTTGAACTAGCAGCTGTGGCAAACTGTCTGCAACACTTAAATATATGTTTTCATTCTGTAACTTGTGCCCTGGGGACCATGAGATGATCAGGAACTCAGTGGTTTTACTTTTCAGAAGATATAAAATAACAGTATAAAGAAAACGCAACCTATTAGTTTTGCCTGTTGAATATCTTCCTCCTATAACATATAAATTAACTTTAATGTGTTTTAATAGGCTGGAATCCGCCCTGAGCCCTTCGTGGGGAGGGCGGAATAGAAATCTAAATAAATAAAATAAATAAAAATAAATATATAATCATTTAAAGCCCAGAAATCCCTGTATGTGCTTGTATGTATTAAATGGGGGTAACTGTGGTATACTAGTGCTTACCATGTCAGACTAGCACTGCACAGAACCTGGTTACGGTTGACTGCCTGGAGAAAAATATCTTTAATAGAGGCTGAGTAGGCAACCCTAGGGGAAGGTGGAGTTTGGGGGGGAGGGAGGGAACTCAGTGGGGATGTGATGTCAAAGAGCCTACCCTCTGAAACTGCCATTTTCTTCAGGGGAAATGATCTATGTTGTCTGGAGATCAGTGGTAATTCCAAGCCCCAGGGCTGTTGCCAGGGTTTCTGGCGCCTGAGGCAGCTTCCTGCGGATGCACCCAGACTGCGTGATGACGTCACTGCGTGTGATGTCACACGCAGGGCACGCCACTGGGACGGCCTGTGTGCGTCCTCCCAGCCTTCTGGCTCAGTTGCTCTGTGCGCCACCCCAGCCGCCTGCTGTGCCTGGCCCGCAGCTGTGTGCTGGTGGCAGTGGCACGGGGCAATTGAGCTCCGTGGTGCGCGTCTCCCTTTCCTCCGGCACCTTAGCACTTGAGGCAGCTGCTGGCCCAGCCTCAATGAACGCGCTGGCCCTGCCTGGAGGTTGGTAATACTAGGTATTGATAAGAGCCAATACCACACAGAAAGGTAGAAGAGGGCAAGCAGAAGCATCCAGGGAAGCAGGGCTACAGTGGCCAAAGAAGAAAGCAGGCCCAGGGAAATAGGGGAGGGGCTAGGAGAGGGAGTAGTCTGGAAGAAAGAGAAGGCTGGAAAGAGGAGCCTGACAGAGGATGACTAACTGGGAGAGAGAATAGACAGAGAGCAGTAGAGAGGGTTGCCTGCTCTGGGTTGGGAAATTCTTGAGATTTGGGGGTGGAGGCTGGGGAAGTCAGCATTTTGGGAAGGGAGGAACCTCAGCAGGGAATAATGCCATAGACTACCCCCCCCCAAAGCAGCCATTTCTCTTGGAGAAGTGTTCTGTGTAGTCTGGATATCAGTTGTAATTCTGAGAAATCTTCAGGCCCCACGTGGTGGTTGCCACCCCTACACAGAAGAACTCTAGCCCCCACCCAGAGGCGGGCATCCCTTAGAACTAGTTCATATGAACAAGTTGAGAAATCTCATATTGATTGAAAATAATGAGCAAGTTCTCTGGCTATGGGCCAGAGGATGCGAGGAAGGCCTTGGAGTTTCAGAGTCTCTGTAAAGCAGCTTCTCCTTGTGCCTTCAGTAGACCATGGCCGATCCCAGATGGCCCCATTGCGAAACGTCGCGCGTCGTCGCGCAGAAAACGTGAAATATCGCGTTTTCTCATGCGGGTTTTGCGCGACGTCGATATTTCGCATTTTCTGCGCGACGACGTGACGTTTCGCAATGGGGAGGGCCATCTGGAATCGGCCCATGAGTGAAGGATGTACCCTGTTTCCCTTTATTTGATTTTTTTTTAACAGATATATTTGTTTTTAAATTTATGTAAGCCACTTTGAGTCCCATTGATTGGGAGAAAATATAAGATCTAAATATTTTAAATAAATAAAAATAATGAAGGTGTATGTTTGTTGAGAAATCATTCCACGTGATTGTTCAGAAATCATACAGATCATTCCACACGTTCTTTGTACCTTGATGTCTGTGAATAGTGAGACCACAATCATAGACATTTTTTTTCCTGGATGGTTGATGGATGTGGCATTCAGACAAGGCCAAAAACCCAAATCTCCTGTGTCCTCCTGATCTTTCCTGGATTTCAGTTTTCCGTCTGCGCTGTGACTATCAATGCCTCTTCTTGACAGAGAGGGCCCAGAAACTGTCAAGAAAGATGCAAGCGTCCAGAGCAGTGCTTCTACCATGATTAGCTCCCCACATTCAGATTTTATGATAAGTGTCTAATAACCCCTTATCCCTCAGGTAATCTTTCCAATAACATTAGCCACAATCAACTCATTTAGCTTTACTGTGGCTTTAATATCTAATCCGACAGCCCTTTACAAGATGGGAACAAAAGGCTTCAACTGGAGAGTGGTTAGCCCCATTTTATGCATCATTTCTTTGCACTTTTTTAATACAGCAGACAATGACCTTTTAAAATTAATTTATGGGATGTTGGAGGGCTATAAAGCTCCATCTCCAACACTTAGGCCTGTTTAGGGATATGCTTAGGCAGAAAGGGATCAGGGAAGTGTAAACACGGAAACCGTGGCAAAGGCTTCCTGTGCAGCATGTATGTTTACCACTGGCCAGCACTCATTCAAATTCCTGTTGCATGTTGTGCATCCCTGCAGTGGAAAGCAGAGGGAAACATGTTACTGTAATGGCAAAGGGTAGGCCAGTGGTATGAATATGAGGAGAATAAGGCTCCCAAGAAGACAGTGTCTCACTCTGTCCACATCATTTTTCCTTTTGTCTCATGTATTAATTTTACAGGTGTGAGAGCAACAGTATCGTTAAGCTATGTTCATGTATGTATTATCTGTTTATTGTATGTATTATCCTGCTCTTCCTGCATTAATTTCTACTTTTGAAATTCCATTCTCTACATTATTTGACAAATCATGTCTGATAATTTTTATACAGTTTCTAATGTTTATAATCCTAGTCCCATGTCATTGCTTATTAGATGTCGCATGCTATTTGATTGCATTGTCTTACACCCTGTAATCCGCCTTGCATCTCAGTGAGAAAGGCAGGCTATAGAGTAAATAAATACATAGAAACTTGTAGGGAAGGACCTGTCTATTTTATTCATGCATAGCATCTAGGGATCACAGACCCCCGGTGGGGGTGGGGGATCTCCCGCCCCTGCTCCCTACACCCCACCCCCACTTACCTGAGCAACGGGGGGTGCACACCTTCCTTGTGCGCTCCCCCACCATGTGGCATGCTCCCATGCGCCACAGCTACTGGGATTGGGCCCGTTGTGTCCCAGATTGGGGCTGCTGTGGAGCGCAGGAGCACTCCTGCGCTCCGCAGCGCTCAAAACGGGCCCGATCCGTGGCAAATTGGCCCATTTTCAGCTGCTGTAGAGTGCAGGAGCGCTCCAGCACTCTGCAGCGCCCAAAACAGGCCCATTCTGCTGCAGATCAGGCCTGTTTTGGAGCCACTGCGGAGCGCAGGAGCACTCCTGCGCCCCACAGCGCCCAAAATGGGCCATTTTGCTGTGGATTGGGCCCGTTTTGAGGCACTCCGCAGCACTCTGCAGCGCCTCAAAAACGGGCCTGATCTGCTGCATAACAGCCCATTTCGGGTGCATTCTGCAGTGCCTGGCCACGCGATGACGTCACCTGAAAGTGACATCATCGTGCATGTGGGGGCGCATGTGTGTGCTCCGTGCGTGCGCACCCCCCTCTCCGATAAGGTAAGTGCCAGGCCCCTGTCCCCCCGCTGGGAGATTGAAGGGGCCTGGCAACCCTAATAGCATCTAATATATTTTAGGCCCTTCTGTAAACAATGTAACCCGGCAGAGACCTAGGGAGCATCCGGAAGGGCATACCCTGAGCTTAATGCTTCAGCTCACAAACACCAACCAATGTGAAATAGTCCTAGAAAAAAGCTGGGTACTGATAAATAAATTGTTATGTAGGCCCCAGAAACCTAATTAAAGGATTCTGTCAGTTCTAGGGACGGCAGTCCATAGCAGATAGACCCCCAAACCCCCTCACAGCAAGCACTTCAGTGTCTTGGATGAGTTTTATTTTAGAGATCCAGTAAGTTCATGGGTACATCCATAGAGGGATAAGTTGGCAGGAATGGAGTTACAGGAGAGAACAACAAGCCCAGGGAACCACAATGATATACAAAATTGTTGTTAATCAATTTGAAGTGCAAAACATGCAAAAGTGCCAATGTGAATAAATACAATGATTACAATATAATTATGTAATACAAAAATACAGAGTCCACTGAGAGTGTGTCTTGAGCAAGTACTGCACTTTGTGTCCAGTCCGAATTGTTGTATGCCCAGGATGAAGTGAGGTTTTACTCACGAAACGGGTTAATGAAAAATTGCCTGCATATTCCCGTCGGCGATTTTTGATGTATTAAATTAATCTATGGGACTGTGAAAGGAAAAACATCTTGCACTACTCCCTACCTACTGGCTTCTTAGTACTGTTGGCATTTTGCACTTTAAATATGTTGAATGAGTTCTATGGACTTTGAATATTTATTCTGAATTGTATGTGATATACATTGATGGACTCTGTATTTTTGTATTACATAATTATATTGTAATCATTGTTGTATTTATTCACATTGGCACTTTTGCATGTTTTGCACTTCAAATTGATTAACAACAATTTTGTATATCGTTGTGGTTCCCTGGTCTTGTTGTTCTCCTCTGATTTCACATCAGGGCTGCCCGTTGTTCTCTTCTATAGGAATGGAGTTACAAGCAAATGCACTTTGATATAACGAGCATGATTCCCCACCCTCCCCTTGGGCAGTTAGCAACTAGGCATGAAAATCCCAATGAGAACACAAAGTCTCATGAGAACACAATAGCTTTGTCTGAGCAGAGAAAGGTAAAAGATTACAAGGAATCCAACTCCCTCTGTCTCTTGTGAAAAGTTACAGTACAGCTGCAAGGTCAACAAGCAGACTCCAGAGATAACAGGCTCACCATTAGTACTTTCATTTTTTGGCAGGCCAAGGATGGCATGAAAGCACACAGAGTATCAATACATTGATCAGATCACTATAGAGAGCAGAGAATATATGAATGGCATGGATGAATGGTAGGCAGACATGATAGATTCCATGTTTGGGTCATTAGCAGAGTTTATCGTGTGGCGTAGGAAGCGTGATTATAGGTGGCTGTGAGCTCATTCTGCTGGCTGGTGTGTGTGCAGGAATGAAAATAACAAAAGCATACACTTTGTTTATATTGAGAAAAGAAATGAGAGTTCTTTATTGCAGGAACTCCATACTCTGATAGGAAAGAACGAGAGACAGATCCTAACTACCTATCTAGTCTAAGGATGGCCATGGATGGCAGGACAAGGCCTGCATCCATGCTGCCAAGATGGAGGGAGGAGAAAGAGAGAGGTGCTGCCTGGAACAAAGCCAGGAAGAGAAGGAGTGAGAGGGAGGAAGTCAGAGAAGGCAATCCTGAGAATAGCAATCTGCATAATAAAGGACAGTCAGAGCAGTAATCAATAGTAAACAGAAAAACAGAGTGCCCTGAGCTCTCCATCTTTCTAACGCTTTGATTTGTCCCCCTCTGAAACCTGAGGAGAGAGCGAGCACTGGATCCTCCCAACAGGTACAATATAGCATCATCTTTTCCTGCCAACATCTTCCCATCTTGTGTGGATTGCAGCACCTGTGCTCAGCATGGGGACATCAGTGCCTCATTGTCTGTCTGATTAGACTGTGCATCGCTGATGGACCTCATACACTAAAAGGACACGTCCAAGATATAGAAGCACTTCCCTTTGACAACCTCCTTAATGCTCGTGGAGTGGGAGGAAGCCTCTTCCAAGCCATGGTCACGTATACTGGCTGAACAACTTCTGGTGCGGTGATAAATATCCATGAAAAGCAGAAAGAACAGCGTCTTCCATTTCTGTCAAAATTTGGCACGACATTTGTTCAGTTCATTGATGAAAGGGCTTGAAACAACTAATTTCAAATGCAAACAATCTTATTGAGCTTTTAAAGACATCTCTTTCCAACTTAATGTTCAAACGAGACATGACAGAGATTATAGATCCCTGTTAGTCTCTGTATGACTAAGGGCCAAGCTACACATGACGAATGACACTTGAACGGCAAGTGGATTGAGTGAAGGGCAAGTGAACAGGGAGAAATACACTTGCCATTCAAGTGTCATTTGTCATGTGTAGCTTGGCCCTAAGGTCAATTGCAGCAGCACACGGCTCTGACTTAGATCAGGGCCACATGGGGATGAGTCAAGGGGTTGAATCCTTCCACCCTCACTTAGTCTTGCTATTGAAAATTACCACTACGAATGCAATTGCTAGCCATCTGAAGGGGGAAAAGACTTTCCCTGCTTTTTATCTTTAAAGGGCTAATAACAGCATGGGTGGGGGAACCTGGTGATGATTTGCAAAGTGGCACAGGTGAGAAAGGGTTCAACCCCTTATCTGTGCATGCCTCCAATATGAATCCGGGCCATGCAGCTGTAACAGAATTTTAAAAGACACTTGGAACTGGAAGATCCAGTCACAGATCTCCCAGTGTCTTGCCTTTGATCCTAACATGCATATGTCTCTCTCTCTCACACACACACACACCACATGTGCGTGCACACACATGCACACACACTTACTGTTCTTTCAAATATAATACCGATTGTGTCTTTATATAGTATATTTATATGGTGCTTTCAACTAAGGCTGTACACCAAAAAAACTTCTTTATACTTTCAGATCCTGATATGCGCAGGAGGGGAGGGACCTCAGTGAGGTATAATGCCATTGACTCCACCCTAAAAAGGTGTAATTCTAGGAGATCTCCAGGTCCCACCTGTGGATAAACAAACCTACCAGCACAAATCAGTTTCTCACAGCATGAAGGTAACCATTCCATCCTGCAGTTAAAGGCACAGCTTTACTCTGCCTTTAAATACTGCTACTGCTGCTCAGAAAGAAATAGATGTGGAACTGCAGCTAGAGGAGGAATAGTAAGCCAGGTCACTACTACACGCACAAAATACTGTAAGAGAAAGAGAGACAAAAGCATTTTCAGCCTTTATTCCTAGCAACGTCTTCACCACAGTCTAAACTGTAATAATGGTACCTGTAGAGATGGAAGCAGACTTGATTGGGCTTATAGGAAGGCATCACACATAGGAGTGACTAAGCAGAGCCTCATCTTTTGTGCCAAGACCTTAGTTGTATTGTTTTGCTTGCTGTTAGGCTCATTCCCTGCCACTAGAATTTCCTGCTCAGGGCTCGAGGCTGCGTTTTGCTTAAGTACAATATAAACATAAGTGCAATATAAACATACATTCCCTAGTGATCCTGGACTAATTGGTGGATTTAATTAGGCTTTAGCTGGTGGATCGGGTGAAAGGGCAGTGTCTGGCTGATCAATTCTGGCTAAAGCTTTCTTCACCTGCTTCTTCTTCCTTGCATGCAGAACTCAACCAATGGGCTTTTGCACACACTCAACTTATTCTTGATTTTATTAGAAGTCAGTCCACAAGCATTGAAATCAGTTTGGGTGAGGTTTGCCCTCCCTTGAATTTTTAAAACTGTCCACCATCCTCTTACCTAATTTGACTGCACCTGGATGTCCAAGTGATCCTATAGCTAGGCTGTACTGGAATGAAGGCTTCCTTCTCTTGTTGCCAGGAGCCACACTTCGCATCATCCACACACAGCTGCAGCAGTAATAAATTACTTTCTGAAAGCAAGATTATACTGATAAGTAAAATGACTGGTAGAGTAGGATGGCAGTCTATATATCCTACCAGGCATTGCATGTGTTTATTGTTTCATTCAAACCAAAGTTCATGAGGATTGTATTACTTCCTGGCAATGTTTATGCATGCACCGCACTGCAGAGATGATGAATTCCTTTCCTAATGGTAAAGATTGTAGGCGGCCCTCCTGTTCCACAGAAAAGTTTCCAAATCAAAAGTCATGTAATATTTTTATCGGTACCAACTGTAATATTGCAAACAGGGCACACCCTTTTGAATTCTCCAGACTTTGAAACAATGTAATAATATTTTCAGAATGTCAGATTCCAACAATGACTGATACACAGTCCGCTGGTTGGGTGTGGCCCGTTTGGTTTAGCATCTTAGATCCAAATGAATTGATCTTGTTCCAGTTTGCTTTTTATGGTTTTCAAACAATTAATGAGAACCTTGTCAGCTCAGACCAATTCTGTGTTCTTGCATTATTAATGGGGAACATATATTATTCTCCTGGGTGATGATGAGTCCAAGACAGACTCCAGTGAAATTGATTTTCCTTGAGCCAAGAAATGTACAGAATGCAAAAGTGCTGGTCATATAAATCATGTTGTTGGCTAAGTAGCAGAGGCCGTTAAGCTCTTCCATTGAGTAAAACTGATGACAACCTCATGGGCTTCCTGAAGTAAACTCAGAATGAAGCCTGCTTCAAAGATGGAATTATAGCGAACGCCTTCAGAACATTCTCTGAGTTGGAAGATGCAGGCAGTGTATAGCATACATTCTAATGTTGTCATAGCCTGACTCCAACCCAGCATTAGTAACTTGTAACTGTACAAATAAAATCAGAAAAAGTGTTTGTGTGGGGGATGGGGCCTGTTAACTGTTGACATAATTGTAGCTGCTTTCTCTAGGAAGGACAGGTAAGACAATGGAGCGCTAAAACTGATTAAAACAGATCAAATACTTTATGGTCTTGCTCATTCCACTTGTAAGTGGCACAAAACAGAGAGTGGAAAAATCTTAAATACCTTTATACTACTTTTTTTAAAATCATGAGCAGATATGTGGATAAGGTTTTTTTTTTCCTTTTGTATAATTCAAACAACTGAAAAGCCCTTAAAATCAGTTTCAAAACTGTTCTGGAAATGGAAAGTGGGAATGGGAATATGGGCAGTCAGGAAAGAAATAGGAGCTGTACTGCATTGTTGGTCATGTAGTGGCACGGAAGGACCTAAGAGAACATTTTAATGTCAGAGCTGCAAAGAGGCTTCTTAAATAGAGCTTGTTGCTCCCCAGCTTAGACTCTAGAAATTCTTCCTGGGGATTGATTGTACGTCAGTGTGGTGCCATCATCTGCCAAAGAAGTCTTCTCAACTTGAATAAAAGAAGGGTCAGCTCAGCAAGGCAGGACAGCAGCTACAGAGACGGTAGCTGAAGATGAGAACGATCATAGTTCATGTGAGGAATGCATACCATGCAGAGAACACTCAGAGGGTGGTAATTAAAATGGCATACTATCAAGGGTCAAGCCAGACAAGGCAGTAAAGGTCTGTGATGGGCTGCCCTTCTCTTTGTACTTCTTATAAAAACAGCCATAAGATGGGAAGGGGATAATGGACTGGACTGGAATTCTGGCAGTTTTCCTGCTGTAAAATGACCTCTCCCCTAAAGGTGCTATTTGTTCTCCAGTTGAGAAATGCAAGACCTATAGATTTCAATCAGAGGACTTCAGCATATGCTAAACTCTCCCTTGGGGGACATTAATGGAATTTAAAAGTGTACAGCATAGACTGGATTTTGTCTCTGGCTGCTCCATGGTTCCAGAGCCCAGTAACTTCCTCATCCCATCTTCAAATCCCTACCTTTTTCTAGCAAACTGGGTGACATTAATATATTGCGTGTCTGCTATATTGCATTACAGAGGCTATAGCACAAGTACATAATTATTTTTAAGAGGAAAGAGGATGAACATTTTTGAGAAGAGGTCAAACAAAAATTAAATAAAAATGACAAAAAAATAACATAAGCACAAAATAGTTTTGTCTGGAAAATGTTAAAGTGCTATGTAAAATATAAAACCCAGAAGGGCAATTCATGTTGTATGCAGATGCTGTCCATACAGCGTTTATTGACTTTAGGACCTAAGTTCTATAAGTCTCAGACCTTTGAACTGGAAGAAGAGATGCTAATGCTTTATTTCCAGGTCACAGTGCATCCAGAGTTTTTTGTGACCTTCATTTTCTATATCAGGTGCTTCTTGACAGGTTCTGCATATTCCCTGACCTTCCATTTGCCTAATCACACGATTAATGCTTTTTAATTATATGAATGCTGCCCCTTAGCCTCAGGCTATTCCTGTGGATTTTGTGCAAAAATGCACAGACTGAGGCTGTTCTCAGATAAAGCAAACCCCTGGACCGTTGCTGGTAGCATGCTGTGAGCTCAGCATGAAAGATAAGCAAATAAGCACCAAGCTAGAGAGCATCAGGATAAAGGAATGGTGATGTTTTTCTGGGATACACATTGCTGGCAGTGAAGGAGTGCTTTCCACCACCACCCTCCACCCCACTTCTCAGTTTTGGGGGTGAATTATATCATTAGAAGTTTGGAATCTGTAAATCTTTACTAGAGGCTTGGCATAAAGGGGCATGCCTTGGGGAAACCAGAGCTTATGACATTATATATATATATATGATATATATATATCATATATATATGAGCTGTAGGATCTCTCTGGAGATCTGATGTGGAGTAGCAGCTCCATTTCCACATAGGAGTGCCACAGTGCCTCCACCTGTGCCATACCTGCAGATATGGAATCAAAGCAAATGCTATAACAGTGTTATAAGTCTCGAGTGTTCTCTCCTCAAAATAGGACTAACCTAAGTAAGTTATTTCCCTGGAACTTTTCACCATTGATGGAAGATGAACATATATAACAGTGTTTTAAAGGGCGGTGTTGTAAATGGAGGAGAGAAGTGACTTTACCATTAAGGGGGAAATTTAATTATAACAATCTAAGCTAATATTATGATTAAGAAAATTTGATTTAGATTATATAGTTTAACAAAGGAAAAGTAAAATGGATACATTAGAAAATTTATACTATACATTACATATATTACGATGTTTGGTGTTAGTATATCACACTGTATACTATATTGGGATGTTATATTATAATGCATGCTAGGTTATATTGTATGGAATAGTATATAACAAATACTATATTGATAGTATATTTGATAGAGAATATGCATAAAAGAACTAGAACATGCTTAGAGTAAGAGATATTATGATCTATGTGTTGCAGATAAATATAGGTTATGTTATATTACAATGCATGCTATGTTATGTTGCATGGTACAGTATACAGTAAATACTATATTGATATTATATTTGACAGAGTATCTGTATAAAAGAATTAGAATATGCTTAGAGTAAGAGATATTATGATCTATGTGTTGCAGAAAAATATAAGTGAAATAGTATTAAGCAACAAAAGGGGGTACGGGTTGGAAAGCTGTTGGAAGTCAATAGGGAGGGGGGAGGAAAAGGGTGGGGAACAGAACTAATTAGATATGAAGGGAATGTATGTATCAAATTTGGAAATTCAAACTCACCAATAACATTTTTTTTAAAAAAAGAACATATATAACAGTGTACAAACAACAAAGACATGAAGAATGTCTGCTCCATTTCCTGCAACTACACAAACTTCAGTAAGACTGAGTATAAAGTCTTGCCATCTGCAATGGGCTCAAGAATACCATGTACCATGGTGTGGTGTCACAACTAGACATGGGTACGAACAGCAATACAAATGAAAAAAACCCACAAACAGCCCGTTCGTTTCTTCGCGAATGGGCCGTTCATGAGCCCCCATTCCAAATGAACAGGTGGTCGTTGCAAGCCTTGTTCGTTGCGTTCCTCCGCTGTTCGGGAAGCCAGACACTCAGGCGCCTTCAATCAATTCCCCTGGCACCGGCAAGGACTGAACTCTGTCTGAACTCCTTCTGGCTTTCCTTCTGGCTTTAACCCTTCAGCTTCCAGCAGACAGTCCAGTTTTTGCCACTCAGAAGAGAAATAGACAGCAAAAGGGGAGGACCCATGGATCATACCTTTCCCAGGCTGCAATCTCTCTGAAACTCGGGGGGGGGGGTCTTCAGAGGAGAGTGAGGACTATGTCCCCTGCAAATTTGGTGGGTATTGGACATTGGGAAGGTCAGTTTTGTAACCCCTCAAAGTAGCTTCCAACAGGCAGTACAGTTTTTGCCACTGTGAAGAGAAAATGACAGCAAAGGGGGCGGCGCTGGCTCTCCCGGTGCGAGAGAGACGGAGAGAATCTCTCCAGCCTACTGGCACCAGGAAGGAGCAGCTGCGTAGCACTGCCTGCTGTCAGAGGGACGAGGAGATTCTCCTTGTCTCTCTGACAGTGGGCAGAAGTGACCCTGCGGTGGCACTGTCTCTGCACACTGTCAGAGGGACCAGGGGAGTCTCTCCTCATCCCAATAACAGCAGGCAGAGCCAGTGCCACCGCGGGAGCCGCTTCAGCCCGCTGTCAGAGAGACGAGGAGAATCTCCTTGTCCCTCTGACAGCAGGCAGAGCCAGCGCCGCAGTGGAGCCACTTCAGAGGGACAAGGAGATTCTCCTCGTCTCTCTGACAGTGGGCAGAAGCAGCTCCGCGGTGGCACTGGTTCTGCCCACTGTCAGAGGTACCAGGGAAGTCTCTCCTCGTCCCTCTGACAGTGGGCAGAAGTGGCCCCGTGGCGGCACCAGCTCTGACCAGTGTCAGAGGGACCAGGGGAGTCTCTCCTTGTCCCTCTGGCAGCGGGCGGAAGTGGCCCTGCAGTGGCGCTGGCTCTGCCCACTGTCAGAGGGATGAGGAGATTCTCTACATCTGCCAGTGGGCAGAAGTGGCTCCGCGGCAGCGCCAGCTCTGCTCGCTGTCAGAGAGACCAGGGGAGTCTCTCCTCCACCCTCTGACAGTGGGCAGAAGCGGCCCCGTGGTAGCGGCGGCTCTGCCCGCTGTCAGAGGGACCAGGGGAGTCTCTCCTTGTCCCTCTCACACCCGGCAGCAGCAGCCCGGGGGCGCTGGGGTGGGGGCTGGAGGTTGTGCGGTGTTTAAAGAGCCCTGCCCCTTGCACATGGCAGGAAAGGCCCCTTTAAACTATCAGCTAGCAGGCGGCAAGGGGGAATTCCCGCTTGCCACCTGCCAGCTGATAGTTTAAAAGGATCTTTAAAGGGCCATGAACACGAACACCGAATATGTTCATTAAGGGGACATGTTCAGTTCTGTTTGCTGTTCATTGTTCGTTGTTCGTGGATGGCAACGAACAACGAACAGGGTGTTCGGAATTTTTTCCCCATTCATGCCCATGTCTAGTCACAACATGTGAGATTCCATCAATAGCTAGCAAAATGTGCCCTCTTGGAGAAGGTGCTGGTTTCCCCTTTGTTTTTCAGTGTCAATGTATTCTGCTGTTGCACAGGGCTGCCAGTAGTCTTCCATCTGAGGGACTGATCTGACACACATCTGCTTAGCTTCAGTGATGTTTTAGCAGCCAGAGATGTTTTCACTGGGCCGCCAGTCTCACATTTCTTAAGTACGGCTATTTGTTCTGTTGTTGCTTAAGTTAGCAGAACGTCTGGTGACCAAGAGTCTTTGAAAGCAATTTGTAACCATCTCGGGAGTGCCGTTGTGCAGGGTGTGCCTTCCTTTCCCCAGCTCTGCAAAAGTTAGGCAGCAGCAACAAAGCCAACACAAGGCACCAACTAAGCAAGCATTCTGTGCCACAATATTTTCTTTCCACACCACCTCAGTGCTTGTTTACTGCCTGCATTTCTAAATGCACTATCCACTTCTATACAAAACAAAAACACACAGACTCAGTGTTAATAGACAGCCATTTTAGCATGCTGGCCAGCCCAGTCCTATCAAAATACAGTTTGTGGCATTTCACTTTCCTGCTGTTGGGCTCTAAAATATTCAGCCACCTATTCTCCTGTGTTTCTGTAGGGGGAGAGCTTGAGTCATGCCTTGGCTTTAGTCTCCTGTTTTGATAGAGAGCTCTGGAGAGGTTTGCTCAGGATCTCAAACTGATGAATTTTCAGATACTCTCTCAGATCTTTAATTTTCCTCTGGGATATGCAACCCGCTTTGCTGGAAACATATGGGGCTGACAGGAAATAGTTCTTTTTGCGGCTGCCACTTTTAGAACATTCTGTAGCTGATTTTTATCATCTATTGACGACAAGAGAGAAAAACACATGAAAGAGCATTTGCTTAACAAACCAATGGAAAGTGATCCAAAAGTATAAACAAGGACACATTGCTCTCTGCTGAGAACGAATTACTGATAGATGAACCCTGAATATTTCAGCATCCCGTAAGGAATGCATTAGGGAACTGCTCTACCTTGTCCCTGCTCAGCCTTTGACCTACCAAAACATGCATTGTGGCCTGCCTAGAGCTTGACAGCCAGCCTTCATCCCCTTCATTTTTTAATTTGTTCTGCAGTCCTATGTAAAACAATGGAGGGAAGGCAGCATGGGATAGCCCGACCTCGTCAGATTTTGGAAGCTAAGCAGGGTCAGTTCTTGGATGGGAGACCACCAAGGAAGACTGCAGAGGAAGACAATGGCAAACCACCTCTGCTTCTCACTTGCCTTGAAAGCCCCTTGCTGGGGTCCCAGTAGGTCAGTTGTGACTTGATGACACTTGACACTTTATACACACACACACACGTAGAACAATAAAATGGGAGTTTATCATGAAACACCATAATAACAGGTGAACTCTACTAAGTTCTTTGGGCCACAGACTGCACAAGGCTCCAGGCTCAAGCTATGCTCCAGATTTCCACTGCCACAACCTGGATATTAATTTAATTACTGTAATCAATTTAATTAGGTTTTCTTTTGCACTGTCTCTCTTTCTATGTGTGAGGTGCTGTAAAAATGCAGCAGAGAGGCAACCCCTGCTGGGGTTTTCAAGGCAAGAGAAATCCGAGGGGGCTTGCTATTGCCTGCTTTTGCATGGTGGCACTGGTCTTCCTTGTGCTATCCAAGTACTAACCAGGGCTGACCCTGCTTAGCTTCTGAGATGTGATAAGATAGGGCTAGCCTGAGGCATACAGCTCAGGATGTTACCCATATTGGGTTCTAAAAAAGAACAAACAGCATTTGCAGAACTGGCAAGATTAAATATCCCTTTAATCCATCAACCCATTGTGCACAATCTATAGCACATGATCCCACAATAAGGAGGGCCATTCTTCTCATCAGAAACGCCCCCATCAGGGAAGCCTGCAGTAATTTAACACCATGGGTAGGAGAGACAGCCACGGTTTGCTCACAGGTGCAGGGACATGCCCATAGGCAGCAATGTTATGGCATGTTGAATACTCTCCACATATGTCAGTATTCTCCATAGACAAGAGGCTCAGATTTATTATATTTGTGGAAGTGTTGCTGTGTTTTCCAAACCATCTCTGTTGTTGCACGGATGATGGTTGTTTAAGAAGGCAACAATTTTTACAAATGAATAAAAATGTATTTAGTCCAAAACGCTTGAAAAATACTGAGTTCAAAGTAGGTCCCCTTCAAGAGGAAACAAACTATCCTGAGTATGAAAATGTGATGTACACTTGTTATTTCTTCTCTGTCCACCTTCTACAGAAATGCGTTGCTCTCTTGACAGGTCATTCAAGAAAGCCTTATTTCATCGTCTTTTGGTACAAACTCAGTTGTGTGCTGTAAAGTGTATCCAATGGCATAAATACACACATGCCCTTAGAAAAATACCTTTTCATATCAGAGAAAAGATGGAAAGCAAGAATATATTCCCGCAAGGTATATATAGAAACATACATACATACCTATACATGCACTGAGGCACAGGGATTAATACGTAAAGAGGTAGGCACGGATTATTTTTTCTGCATCTATTCCATGTTATATGTGTTTGTGAACACCTAACATATTGTGCATTTACAGTTGATCCTGATGCACTTTGCAGCTATTATTAGATTGCAAATAGCACCCCATTCTTCAGAGATAAGATGATGATAACTGGAAAAGGCACACATTAGGTTACACTCAAGTAATTGCACAGGGTTACTAAGGCTTATGATTTCTTCTTCAATTCTTAAAATCTGAGGGGATTTTAAAATATGAAATCTCAAACATGAAACTAATGGTCTCACATTTTCCTTTATATATATATATATAAAAACCTCAAGACGATTTGAGTCCAGTGGCACGTTAGAGACCAATGAAATTTTCAGGGTGTACGCTTTCAAGAATCAGAACTCCCTGATTCTCAAAAGCTAATACCCTGAAAATGTTGTTGGTCTCTAAGATGACACAACTCAAATCCTGCTATTCTACTGCAGACCACCTTGGCTACCCACTTTAAAAAAACCAAGGTGATATTTTTCTTTTCTAAATTATGAGAATATCTTTACAAATTATGCAAGGCATACATTCCTGCATAAAAAAATATAGTTTGTGGGTGGATGGGAGTTTGAACATTTATTTTTAGGGACCTGAATTGTTATTTCCAAATTTTAGCTACTGGCAGCCACTCTAATGCCTGTTCTGTTTTGGAATCACAAAGGAGAAATTTGATCAAATTTAAATCAAATATTAGCAAAGTTCACTATTACACCCAGGATAAGTAAAACAATCTCCATTATTGCAAATTAGTTGCATTATATGATAAAATAATAGCAACTGCACATTGCAAAAATTGAATGAAATATATAACAACATCTGTATAATCATGCCATATGTCCAACAGTCATACAATATTAATAATACTGTCCATCTAACAGTAAAATCCTTCTGTATTACTATGTGGGGGAAATCCAGGACTGTTAGTTGTGAATTATGCAGTAGTTAACAAAAACAACTGACTTTGATTTTCTGACTGCTTCAGTGTGTGAATCCACATCAAGCTCTGTTCCATTTGAGATGCTAGTCAAAGCAGTAAAGTGAGAAAAACCAACTTCATTCTAAGGATGTATGAACCTGTAGATTTTATTTTATTTATTTATTATTTATGTCATTTATAGTCCGCCTTTCTCACTGAGACTCAAGGCAGATTACACAGTGTGAAATTAGTACAGTCAGTATCAGGAACATTTCCATAAACAATGCCATAGGGTAAATAGATGCAAGTTCACAAAGACATAGCATTAGTAGGAATCTAATACAATATAGTGGTGAGGTCTATGGTTCCTTATTCATTAGTGGATCATTTGAGATCCCCTCCCTACAATACAGCCCTCCTATCTGAGTAAAAAGGCTTTTTTGAATAATTTGGTTTTGCATCATTTGCGGAAAGCCCTGATTTGCATCATTTAAGGAGCCCTGATTTGATCCCCCCCCCCCAAAATCTGAACTTGCTTGATTCTTTTATGTAAATGTGAACTCAGTTTAATTATTAATTGCTTTTGATATAAGGTTGCCTTTATTTCTCAGGCAGAGACCAAAGATTTTTAATTCATCAGTGTGACCTAATTAACTTTTCTTTAATCAGCCGTTACAATTTATGGGTGATTGGAAGGTGGGGCTATTTCCTCAATATATTTGCATTAAAAATTGACAGCATTCTGAAAGGGGGGGGGTACCCCAAAAGGAAAGCGGGCAAAACTGGCTGTCGCTACAAAAAATAGAAGACATCCAGCAGGGGGCTACTATCTGGGTCACAAAAGCAACCAAGACAATGAAATTTGTGTTGGTTTTTTTTAAAAAAAATGGTAATCAACAAATGATCTATTTTAAAATTATGACACTGAAAAACAGAAAACCGAATAGGTTTCTATCCTCTTCCAGAACTTCAGTTTGGAGTTGAACTTGTTTGGTGGTCAGTGATTTGATCTGCAGTTTAAATAAATGTATTGTAAATGGCATGGTTCAAGTCAAGCCAATGAGTCTGAGAATTTCTTTTACACCCTTGCTTCATATTTGGCATACAGCTTTCCTTTTAGCTCAGCCCTTGGCAGAAGATGCAGAGCAGCAATCAGGAAGCAGAGTTTTTTTTAAACTCTAGACCAAAGATAACAGCAGCAGATTTGGCAGCATTCTTATGCTGCCAAAAACTTGATTAGGAACGAGCTGGATGGTGCAAGGTGACTCAAGAACGTAGAATGATAGGCCAGGGCAAGAGAGATTGTTCTCCCCTCAAAGATTCTAAGAGCTGAATTACCTCATCAGAAGGAAGATCAAACAATTCCAGAATTAGTATCTTGTCCCTCGGCTTAGAAAGACCATAAGGTGCATGCTTGTTCTAGAAAGGTGATACATACTTGGGATTATTTGTTAGCATATGGGAAATGTCAGTAAACAGTAGGGCCGTTTCCAGACGGCCCCCCGCCTCACGAAACGTCGCGCGTCGTCGCGCGTCGTTGCGCAGAAAATGCGAAATATCGCGTTTTCTCGCGCGAGTTTTGCGCGACGTCGCGCAAAACTCGCGCGAGAAAACGCGATATTTCGCGTTTTCTGCGCAACGACGCGCGACGACGCGCGACGTTTCGTGAGGCGGGGGGCCGTCTGGAAACGGCCTAGTTTGTAGCACCTGGCCATTTAATAGTGGAACCACTCTACTTAATATATGCAGGAAGATTGCATTTAATGCAGACAACTTAATACACCATATCTCTAACTCTATAGCCAGATCCACAGGCAGCAATTACATCAGTTTTCCTTGTGCAGGACGGAAGACTTGTGACCCTTATAAAATTTCACTAAAGGGCTTAACAACTGTAAGTGGCTTGGGCTTTCTCCCTTCATGGTAGACCAAGGGCTCACTTGGGTAGTAATCAGCCAGGGCTGATATACTGGCCAGGAGCTTTCTCAGGATTGGGACTGCAGGTTGCGCTACCCTGGAGTCCTCCTCCCTGATTGATGTTCCACCAAATAACTTTGTCTTTTGGCACAGTAGTTGGGCAGCTGCACAGCCCCAAGGAATCACTCTGGAGAAAGATGTTTTTATAACTACCCTTGAACTGCTTGGCAGGAGAGAGAAGAAATTACTTCCCATTTTCTTCTGCTCGTTCTACCCCTTGGGAAAGTGTCTGAAATTGACACTAATGTGCTTCCTAGAGCATCGAGAGTGGGGAAATTACTACATTTCTCTGCACAAGTGCGTGAAACAGCAGTTGCTGATCCCGGATGAGCTGAATTGGTTAGCAGAGCTTGCCGACCCCACTGCTGGGATTTGAGGAGTGCGGCTGATCTGTGTGCTGCTGGGCTAAGCCTAGCACAAAGCAGAACAGAGTGAAAGGAGCCTGAGAAACAGATTACTCATGTTTTTGTGAGTGATAGCAAAGGTGTTGTGAGAGATCTTGCAACCTGCCTAGAGTTTCAGGCAATTATCTGACAGACACGGGTAACCTGGAATTACTTTCAAACATGGGGGTCAGGTGTTCAGAGCCACAATTAATTTGCTAGTTGGCAGAGACGGACTGTGTCAAGGTTTCCAGCAGGAATGGCAGAAAGTGTTTCCAAGGGTATTTGATGTAATATTCAAAGCAGCACAATTGTTGCAGGTTGCAGAGAGATGAAAAGAAAGAGGGGAAAACTCAGCTAGGCAGATGGTAATAATAGGAATCTGGTTTTTGGAGGACAAGGGACCAGCCACCCAGGACTCCATCTCACTTCTTCATCATGCTGCAGAATAAAACAAAGCTCAAGCTGGGAGCTCTTCCAGTGCTGAGTTTTGCTTATTTGCAAAAAAGCCCCTTGATTGTCCTGAGGCCTAATCGCAGCTGTTCTAGAAATGAACAAAGAGGTGTGAGTTCTCTACCGACTTCATAAGCAAATAATTGCTCAGTCACTCACCACTGCCTATTCAATGTAGCCCAAAGGCAGGGTATGGAACACGGTCCCTGTTTCAGGAGCGATTCACCTCTCTTTATGGAGTGTCCTGCACTCTGGTCTGTGTTTCAATATGAAAAAGAAAATATATGATGTGGTACTGTTGCTACACCCTGCAAACATATGAACACACATTCAGACTGACAAGGGAATTAGCCTTCATGTTTGCTCAGGGAGAGGAAAAGTGAGAACTTTTACTTGAAGACGTGGCTGTGAGTAGTGTGTTCATCAGAAAAAGATGGCAGAGATCAGATTTAAAATTTTTAAAAGAAATATGGAGTTTATTGAGGGATTTGTTATAATGTTAGAGTGGGGGAAACTTTATCCTAAGCAAATAATAGCAATATACTAATAATCAAGGTACACACAAATAGCACATAACCGTCAAAAATTAACCAGAGCTACTCCAATTTGGAGCAGAAGTTACTTTTAAGCTAGCAGAGTTGAAGAAATGGAGAACAGGACAAAGGAGAAGTGAGTACTTTGGGAGGTGTCCGGTCTTCTACATGGTGGTGGTAGAGAGTAGGGGTGTGCAAGCCAAACTTTTTCGGCTTTCTTGTTTCGGCTTTACCCGAAACAAGAATCTATTTCGGATAATGCCGAAAGCCGAAACAGCTAGTCGTTTCGGCTTTTGGCTTTCGGCTTTGTTTCGGCTTTCGGCTTTCGGCTTTCGGCTTTTTTCAATGGGAAAATGCCTCCGTCTTCCCGGACGCCTGGGGGAGGCATTTTCCCACCGAATCACCCCAAAATTGGTGGGGACCTTCCTCTAACCCCTCTCTAACAACCCCCAAAGTTTCAGACAGATTGGACGTTGGGGGGCCATGTTATGGCCCCCCAAACCAGGTCCCCTATCCTCGCCTAAGTAAGGGAAAAGTGAGCGTCTTTTTAGCTTGCTGCTGCTAATCTTCTTCATTATTTCCTATGGGAAAAAATGAAGAGGCAGGCTTCCTTTGCCAGGGGTGGCATTTTGCATGCAAAATGCCCCCCAACCCTCTGGGGCCCTTCTCCCACCTCTACTCCCACCCCCCACCAAGGCTCAGCCTGCTCCCACTTGGGGGGGGGCATTTCATGGCCTCCCCAAGTAGGTGCTCTTTTCTCCACCAATTCCACCTGGGGGAGGCTTGTCTTGCCAGGGGTGGCATTTTGCATGCAAAATGCCCCCCAACCCTCTGGGGCCCTTCTCCCACCCTTCCTCCCACCCCCTACCAAGGCTCAGCCTGCTCCCACTTGGGGGGGCATTTCATGGCCTCCCCAAGTAGGTGCTCTCAGCCCCCAAAGTCCACCCCTTACAGCCCCACACAAACCCAATTCCCCCCCAGCTGCCACACACAGGCCCAAATCCCAACATTAGCCCCTCACAGACCCAAATCCACCCCCAGCAGCCCCACACCCATAACCCCAGGAACAGGCTGGCAAAGGCCAGCCCTCTCCCTTTGTTCCCTATGCTGGGAACTTCTAAACTCTCTTTCCCTGGGCAATTCTGCACAGCCCAGGGGTGCCACAATGGTGGGCACACTTCTGAGTGCCAGCTGGTCCCTGTGAAAGAGCACCTGAACCACAGACACCCTCCCTTAAATTCCCCCACCACCTACAGAGATGGCTGGCCAGCCAGCCCCATTGTTCCCTATGATGGGAACCAACTGCACAACAAAGAATAAAACACGAACAACACAAAATAAAGTTTTTTAAAAATTATTTTCTCCCTTTCAAAGTACAAGTAGGCAAAGCATTATGACACATTACACCAGCAGTCCCCCACACAGAAAAATAACACAACTCACTTAACATCAGAGAATCACAAAAGCACAATTCGTGTCAAAAACACTTTATTTCTTGAACAGCTTTAGGTTACACAGCAGGGGGGGCACACCAAAGGGCATTCCAGCATTCCACCTCACAAAAATAACACAACTCACTTAACATCAGAGAATCACAAAAACACAATTCCTGTCAAAAACACTTTATTTCTTGAACAGCTTTAGGTTACACAGCAGGGGGGGACACCAAAGGGCATGGCAGCAGTATCTTACACAAAAATAACACAACTCACTTAACATCAGAGAATCACAAAAGCACAATTCCTGTCAAAAACACTTTATTTCTTGAACAGCTTTAGGTTACACAGCAGGGGGGGAACATCAAAGGGAATGGCAGCAGTATCTTACACAAAAATAACACAACTCACTTAACATCAGAGAATCACAAAAGCAAATTCCTTTCAAAAACACTTTTATTTCTTGAACAGCTTTAGGTTACACAGTAGGAGGGCACAACAGGGCATGATAGCAATGTACTACACAAAATAATACAACCCACTTCACCGTTTTTGACAGCAATTGTGTTTGGGTGATTCTCTGATGTGAAGTGAGTTGTGTTATTTTTGTGTAGTACACTGCTTTCATGCCCTGTTGTGCCTTCCTACTGTGTAACCTAAAGCAGTTAAAGAAATAAAGTGCTTTTGACAGCAATTTTGGGGTGATTCTTTAATGTGAAATGAGTTGTGTTATTTTTGTGTGAGTTGTGTTATTTTTGGGATGATTCGGTGGGAAAATGCCTCCCCCAGGCATCCGGGAAGATGGAGGCATTTTCCCATTGAAAAAAGCCGAAACAACCCGAAAAACCCGAAAAACCCAAAACGTTTCGGGTTATTTTGTTTCGGATAACCTGAAACGTTTCGGCTTCCCCCAAAATGTTTCGGATAACCCGAAAAAAGCCGAAAGACATTTCTTTCGGCTTTCTTTCGGCATTCGGAAAGCCGAAATGCACATCCCTAGTAGAGAGTATCCTCGTCAGAACTGACTTATGGCGACCCCTGGTGGGATTTTCATGGCAAGAGACTAACAGAGGTGGTTTGCCATTGCCTGCCTCTGCAACCCAGGTCTTTGTTAGAGGTCTCCCATCCAAGGCCGACCCAGCTTAGCTTCTGAGATCTGATGAGATCAGGCTCACTTGGGCTATCTAGGTCAGGGCAGTCTTCTACATATGAGGTCATAAATAACAGAGAGGAGCAAAATACCAGATCCTTGAGTGGTGCGGTATGAATTGAAAAATAGGGGGAGATAGAGTAAGATGGGGAGCAAAGATAAACCTGTCTTAGGGTTTTCTGCACAGGTTTTTTCTGTCAGATCTGACCCCATATTGCTTTGATTTATACCCTGATAGCCACACAATTTTTTTACCTTTAGTTGTTTTTTGCGGGGGGAATTTTGGTTTTTCTTCTGATTCTTTTGAGACCACTTTTACCCTGAACTTTTCCTGGAAGCTGATTTTGAGTTGATATTTTTCCTTGTGTGTAATTTTTTTCCAGTTTTTTTTGTCCCACTCTCACCCCTCCAATCCATTTTTCGATGATAGGACGTTCATCATCGTCGTCATCATCATCATCATCATCATCATCATCAAACCCCTTCTCCCACTTACCCTCCTTTTACCCTCCTGGTTTTGTTTTCTATCTTTTAATGATCATTTTCATAGTGTTATATCAACCTAGCGTCGTAACAATACATTAAGCAGATTATCTGAATTCCCAGCTTTCAGTTTTTTTTTAAAAAAAGGAAGTCTCTAGCCTGTTCGGTTGTGGAAATATGCCTTTCCCCTTATACCTCTGCAAAGGTAGGGGCTAAAGACTTACTTTTAACAAATAAAAATGAAAGCCTTTGTATGGTTACAATGATAGGTCAATATAGTGCTATGAAAATTAGATTAAAAAAAATCGCAAAAGCTCTAGCGACCCAGGGGAGGGGAGGGGTGGCCACTTCTGGTGCCAGAAAAAGGAGCATAGTTTGATAATCACATAGCTGCTGATGCTCCAAACTCCATTCCAACAGAGACCCGTTAGCCCCGCCAGTGCTGACCTCTATATCCTCGTTCTGGGTCAGCCTGAGCAGGGCTCTCTGGTTTGGACCACAGGGTCAGGAGAACTTAGGTATGGATGGCAGAACTGCTCCCCTTTTTGGTTTCCCCATGCAAAGACTTCCCCGCGTGTTCATTTTCAATTTTAGCCCTTTTATCCACATAAGGTTATAAGCATCAGCAGAAAATAAAAAAGAGTTTGTGTGCTGTGATGTCACCGATGATGTCATTGATGATGACAGCACTCTCACATTAAAACCCTGATTATTTAAGGCACTTGCAGAACAAAATAAACCAACCCCACAACTGTAAAAATGTAAAGGGAGGACAGACATGTGGAAGAACCACACCCAAACGGATTCCAATGCTTGGGGATTGACTACTAAAAAAATCAAGAAGAAGTTGAATGTGAGGAAAAGCCCCTAGTCTGTGTAGAAACTGGGATGGAAGAAGGAGGGGTCCTGTGCATTAGGAGAGTTGCAGTCCAATTGAATCCAGGAATCAGACTCAAATTTCTGGCTCTGAAGCCAGGCTAGTTATAATATTTTGAAAGGCACAGAATAGCATGGGTTCTTTTCAGAAAATAAAGGACTGAAAGGAATAGCTTGGGAGGTGGGCAGTTTATCAGGACAGAACAGTAGAGTTGGAAGGGACCTGATAGGGTTACCAGGGAAGGGCAGTGAGATGGGGAGTTTATTGATTGAATTACAGGACAGAGAGACAACATGGACGGCATGATGCTGAGTCATAGGTTCAGCTGGAATTCTGAGACAATGGGAAGGGTTGAATCAGAGATTCCCAGCTGTCACAAAGCATTCAATGTCCAGATTACGTTAATGGTCAGGGATTGCATACCATGTAAAGGATAATCTGGGGAGAGGCATCTTTGTCTTCCAGCCTGGTGTGGCTTGATTGCTTTCATCCTGTTGCACACCTAGTCCCCCTCAGTTTTCTCCTGCCAAAAAACTTCCTTAAAAGTTATCTTTGCTACAAGATCATTACTATGTTACTGCCAGGATATTGCTGTTATGACACAAAACATGGCAATTGTTCTCTGCTTGCCTTGCAGGGGCTGAGACTTGCTATGCAGTACATGCATTCAGGTTGGGAGGGAGGAGTGTGCATGGAAGGGGAACTGACAACAGTACTCAAAAATAAATACAGTGAGTTATGGTGATGTTCTTGGGGCACTAGCAGCACTCCATTCTCTGTCTAGACTGTGCCTTTGCAGATTGTGTGAACTTTGCGTACAAGAGGGGTATCAATAAGGGCTGTGGCCGCAAGTCATCTGGCTTGCAGTTATTACAGGTGCTGAATGAAACAGATCCTGTGTCTGGTATGTCAGCATAATCCCAGCAACTTTTCCATATAAAATTAGAGAAGGCAAAAATTGGGCAATCCAGAAGGCATTTCAGCCAGTTGCTGAGCAACTGTTTCTGAACCTCACCTCTCTAATGACAAAAAGCCTTTCCAGGGGCAGCTGGCCTGTTAGGTCTTGGAACTTCCTTCCCCTGGAGACTTGTACATGCCATTAGGTTCCAGAAGGCATTTGGAAATGCAGTTAAATAAAAGACTACCAATTTAATTTCTTTCTGCCATTTCTTTGTTGTTTGCTTCTGCCAGGTTGGCCTATTTTTATTAGTAGCATTTTTAAGATTGCAGTTTATATTTTTTTCATGTTGCCGTTTGTTAGCTGCAAAGCATGCCTTAGTGGAAGAAAAGCAATATTTATTTATTTGTTCATTTGTTTGTTTGCTGCCTTTCCTCCAAAGGTGCTCAAGGCAGGTTACAATGTAATAAATGGAGATGAATAGACTGTGTTTAGCCTTTACAAATCAACAAACTCATTTCTGTGCTTTATGTGCTTTTGGGGAGCAGATCAATGATATATTTATACTACCAAGCCATATTGGTTTTATAGCGGTTTCCAGAATCCTTAGAAGTGTACTTTGATGAGACTGATCATAATTCTGCAAGAGATCAATAAATCACATTACAGAACTACAGTTCCCAGAGTTCCTCGTGGCAAACGAATTTAAATCTTTAATTAATTTAAATCAATTTAAATATGTATTATAGATGTTACCATACTGCGATTCATGTTTCATGTGAAGTATATCTCGGACAAAACAATTACAGAGTTTAAAACTAGACAGCTGAGAAATTTGTGAATGAAAAATCCAGTTTTGCAATTGTGTTTGCCATGATATAGACAAACACAAAGCATTTTTTTAAAACTGGCTCAGCGTAAGAAGAGACCCGGGATTTGTGGAATTCATCTGTGTGCCAGCAGAGGCTGCAATCCTAAGGGCGCTTTCTTGGGAGTGAGCCCCATTGAATGATCTCTGAGTAGACCCTTACGATTGCTCTCATAGATGTCCTCCTGTCCTATGTCTGGCACTCCAGGCAGGCTTCTAACCTTCTGGACCCACATAACTAGAAACGTGTGCTTACAGCCCATCCTTGCAGAATGGCTCCTTGTGAAGCTGGCTGGAAAGCAGCATTCATTTCCTGGGTGTCTGTATCTTAATAAACATTTTAACAGTGTTATAAAAGCCAGCACTAATGCATGGAGAAGCCAGCAGTGTTTGGAACCGGGGACAGCAGGAGGTGATGCATTTGCCTGTTTAAGCAGGCAGGAAATACTCTCCCCTTGAAACACCCACTTTCACACAGTTAATCTGTAGATAGGAAAGTAAGTGATCCATCCACAAAGGGAATTAAAACAAGCAGCAGAGCCAGCCTCCTGAATATTTAACAGCTAGGAACATGCTGTGAAGGGCATCGGCCGCCCAGCCACACAGAGTACATCATTGCAATGGGAGATATTGCCTGCATTAGAGTCACTGAGGAGGGGTGGTAAGCTGGTGTTTGGAAGAAACATGGGTGGGTGGGTGGGGGGGAGATGGGGAGGTGCTGGCAGGTTTTCCAGATAGAATGCAAGATAGCCAAGATGATCTATGGCAAGGGATCCAAAGAAGTATCTTTTCTAAGATGTCTGTTGGTAGCATTTCATTTAAGAGCTTTCCTGTGGCTTTTTTTTCAATCTTGCAAATAAGATACCAACTAGAGAGCCGATCTCATGCTTCTCACTGCTCTCTCTCTCTGTGCCCTGTCTCAGATCCATCTCATCTATCCATGTCAAATTCTCAGAAAGCAGTGACCTGTCCAATATACTCCCTTGACAACCTAACTCAACTAAGCCTTCTTTTAATTGCTTTCTTTAATTCAGGCAAAGCTTTGTGTAGAACTGGCATCAGGGATAGGCATTTTTGGCTCCAAGACTTTGAAAAGGTCCACTATTGAGCAGCAGGAGTGATTACAGGCTTCCATCTCTGGGCAGGAGGTGACAGTGAGCTCTTTGGAAATACAGGGCCTGCCCACTCTTCCATTCCACCTAATCCAAACCAAAGTAAGAGACACTCTTGCAACTTAGCCCAACACAATCAGTGTCATTCACAGCAGCCAGGAACAGGATCCAGCCAGTGGAAGAACAGAACAGACCAGAACAGAACCCAGCCACAAGCACAAAGCAACAGCAAGCAAGCATAGTTCAGTTGCATAAGATGAATCCTACTTAGCCTCAGGCTGCAACTGAGAGTGATGTGTACTTTTGGGAAACCCAAGTTATCCTTGCTCTCTGCAGCTACCGTCACCATCTCAGGGCCTTGAGGTGTAGTCTGCTGCAACAGCTTTTCATCACCGGCTGTCCCTCTCACCCCTGCAATGAAGAAAGTTAACATTAGAACAACACATTACATACATTATATTACACAAAGGCATTATGTAGCTGCATTGGGATGTTTCTGTGGGTTTTTCTCTGCAACACATTGTGTGTCATTCTGTTTTCTACTCTCTCTAACATCTCTCTCTGAAACTTCCCATCCCAATGGCAAGAGGACCACATTTCTGTGGCCTCTTTTTTCCATTATCCAGACAAATTTGTACCAATGTGGGCTGGTGCTTTAGGGTATGTGTGGGTCCAAACTGGAGTGTGCATTTGTTGTGCCATCTGGATCAACTGTCCCTCCTAAATCATGGGAAGAGCATTTCCCCCCCAGCTCTCCAACACAGACTCCCAGAGGATGCGGGCCACAAGGTGGGCTCACCTTGGAAGATCAGAGTTGGGAAATCAAAGAGTGGCATGTTGACCTTCAGGAAGACCAACTGCTCAACTCTCCAGGGGAGCAGGTGAATGTGATGTGAATTGACAATATCGCCCGCATGGGAAAAGACGTGCTTGCTCTGCATGCTCGTAGGAGGGCGTGAGAGGAGCCTCTGAGTCACAAGAAAGAAGTTCGGCCAGACCGCCTCTTCCTTGGCTAAGTAGTTCAGAGGATTGGTGGAAAGCAACTCTCAGTGCTTTCTAAGGTAGTCCCGGACTATTATCTCTGCTGAATCCTGGCTCATGCACCACATGCACACCAGAGTATCTCCATCTCCATGGACATCCTGGTACTGGGAAGACTGTGGAGAAAGGGCAGGGGGCTGGGCCCATCCCTCAACCTCTCTGCTGTCAGGAAGTCCTCTTGGCCAGCCTACACCACACTTGCAAAGAGAGGGCATCTCTCATGCTGCTAAGATTCTCAGCCTGCTTCACAAAAGTACCCTTGATGCGCAGGGCACACATGGTCACCCAAATGTATGGCTCCTTCTTGGTGACAGGCTGCAACTGGGATGTGATGCCCTGTTGCAGCCTTCCTCCAAGCTTGTGCACTATTGGAATGAGGTCTGCACATCTTGCATCTGGATCCAGGAAAGAGGGCATAGCACTCTGAAACACATGTTTCACATCAGAGGAGTGACCAGACCCAGGTTTGCCATGTCAGACAAGACCACAACAATGAATTCCTTGAAGGGTCTGAAGACCTCCACTGTCTGGGAGATGGTGAGCCAATCCTCTAGGCTGAATTTCCCCTCCCCCTTCAAGTGTCTTTCCCTTGACCAACCCGGGTCCTACAGTGCTGGCACTGTGCATGTAGGGGGTCCTTAATCTTCTGGAAATGCTCCCAGATGTGGAAGGTGAAGGGCCCCTCTGCTGCCCTGCAGCTGTGGGCACCCCAAAGGCACCTCCTGTGAAGTGCTCGGACCAGGTACACCATGTCTATGATGGGGAGAAGCAGATGGCTGAGGGAAAAAGGGGTTGAAATGTGTGTGTGGGTGGATCACAACTTCCACAGTTTCTTTCTCTTCTTCCACCAGCCTCTTCTCCTGCCTCACCCTGAAAGGCGTGCTGCTGGTCTCAGAAGAAACTGGGGAAGGCTTGCTGATGATGGCCCCTCCACTAGTTCCTCCAACATCCTCCAGGTCCCTGGGGTGAGCTCAAGGCATGGAAAACTCACGTCCCCCAAGCCCACCCCAAAAGACACCTCCTGCTGCTGCTGCTTCTCCTACTGTTGGGTCTCAATGGCTGGAGGATGGGTAGCCTCAGCAGAAGGCTACCAAATTAATTCCGCCTGATTCCATGAAATTCGGATTACCGAACCAAATCTTTTTTGGTATTCTCTTTTTCGTTCGGTAATCCCAAATTTCATGAAATCAGGTGGAATTCGGTATTTTAAAGGGATTACTGAACCCGAATTGCACATTCCTACTTAGATGAGAAACCACCAAGGATGCCCAGGGATGCAGAGGTAGGCAATGACTAACCATCTCTGTTTGTCTCTTGCCTTGAAAATCCTGCAGGGTTACCATAAATTGGCTGCGATTTGATGGCATTACACATCCAGGTCAGTTAAAGGTATCAACAGTCCATCCCATTATGAAAAGATTTATCAGTTGACTGGATATGAGTTTATGATGAGTATTAAAGTGGGGATTAACCCATTCTATATACACACAAGAGAGGGAGGAGATAAGAAAAAAAATTGTAAAATGCTATGGGTTCCCTTTGTGGAGAAAAGTGGAGTATAAACAAACAAACAAACAAACAAACAAACAAACAAACAAACAAACAAACAAACAAACAAACAAACAAACAAACAAACAAACAAACAAACAAACAAAACCAAGTCTGACAAGTATGAGTTAGAATTGTTGTCCTGGGCTATGTCTCCAAAATGTACATACCATCTAGAAGGACATTGACTTGCTCACCAGAAGTCAAGTTGGATGAATGCCCTCATGCCTACTCAAGAAACAAGAATTCACAACAAGATTTTCCCCCTCCCTATTAGGAAGGAGGGCATTTGAGAACCTTTGGTATATTCCTGAACAGTGTCAGATCTGGATGGATACTGAGGTGAGAGCAGTATGTCTGAATGAGATGACACCCTCTGTAACTGTAACCTGTTTCTGTATGGTTCAATGGGGCTAAATAGGAACAAACTTGCAAGACAAATGTAAGTTAAGAATTTCTTTAAATCAAAACCTTTCAATGGACAGAACAATACTAGATTTTTATAACCAACACATACGTGCAACAGAAAATAGAAACTCGCAGCAAATACTATCTGAATTCAACCATGTAACTGGTTGTCTCTTGGCATCACTTCAGGATGAGCAAAGTCCAACTTTTTTGGGTCCACCAAGTGTCAGAGTTCTTTCATACAGTCCTCTTGATCACAGAAACTGGGATCCAAGCTTCAATCTTCAATGCAGAACTTACAGCCCTGCATGAATCCAGTAATAATACCCCCCCTTTTTTTACTCATTAGCTCTCATATACAATGTCTTTTCAGTTACCTTCTTCAAGGTGATGAGAGCTCATAAAATATTATTAAGTTCCCCGCAATCAGCCTTCTCCTTGGTTGCCCAGCTCCAGACACTGACTGTGCTAAACCAGCTAGCTCATGAGGGTTACATAACACCCACCTCCTCAAGGCGGAATTACAAGATGCAAAAGAGTCCAGCTTGTAGTCAGTGTTTCAGCAACATATACAACTGCTAGCAATGTGGCTGCCAGTCCTACATATATCCTCCAAGGGGGAGTTCATGAAAGCTGCTGAGGGCAGTGCTCCCCTCAAGAATGAGTTGTGATTACCTGAGGACGCTGGTTCCCCAGGGCCTTTATATATGCTTATATCATCTTGGAACCACCAAGAAAGAATATTCTTAGAACCCTTTTCCCAGGGATCCTTTCAGGAAGGATGAAAACAAAGCCTCTGGCCTGAGAGCTCCAGCTGTCCTATCCAGGTAGATAATTAAAGGACTCAACTTATAGCATATATCACACTTTTTCTTGTGGGTGGCTCAGCCCAGGTCAAAATGAAGGAAGTATCACTTTGAGTGGTGGAAAATGGAATTGACCTGTGGCATGAAAGCAGGATCCCATAACTCACGATCAGGGTGACGACGGGGAAGGTATATGCCATCTCTGGCCAACTTTCCACTAGGGGATCAATTCCTACTGCCTCCGAGTATGCATGTCACAACGTGAATCCATCCACTTGTCTGTTTTTGAAGTGCAGACCAAGTCTGGCTGTAGGTTGTCTGAAACACTGAGCCAAAAACACAGTATATCTTGCACTATGGGTGGTGTGTTTATTGGTCTGTGCTTGAGCCACAGTTTGGTCCTGAAGGCAGTAACCCTCTCAGGATGTCCCTTGTATGAAATCATGCCCAATTCATCACTTTTTGGAATTAAGCTTCACAGAGTTGCTGACTTCATGCTTTCCAAAGATGAGGATTTTGCTGTGCCAGGTCCTCTGGCAGTGCCAGAAGAGGTAAAGGGAGAAAATAAGGCTCATTATAGCTCCAATTTCCTTCCTTCCTTTCTTAGTTTTAATTGTTTTTATTGTTTTGTTGTAAATTTCTTATATACATTTCGTAAGCTACCTTGGGTGCCTGCCAATAAGCAATATAGGTTAGAAATGTAAATAAATCAGTTCATGGCATCTCAGTGTTAAAAGACCTCAGCAAGTGTTGGGAAGGACCTTTTTCTGTCTGATATCCTGGTGAGCAGGACCTTGGTCAAGGACAGTGGACAATATCAGACCAGATTGACTAATGATTTGACTTGGTATAAGACAGCTTTGTATGTTCATTATCAAGGTAATGGAGATGATTGTCAAAAGAAGGTTATACTGATCAAAATTTGGTCCACTGGTATCAACTATATTCTCCTCTGAGCATCTTTTCTCCCCCTAAGCTTATCATGCCTTGATCCTTCTCTCTTCTCCATCAGGGCAATCCTAAACAGAGCTGCATCCTTCTAAGTCTATTGAAGTCACTGGCTCAGAAGGGTATAACTCTGTTTAGGATTGCACTGCATGTATAGCAGTGACAAATTCTAGGTGTTGTATGAGGCTGCCAGAGCAAAAGCACAAAGGAGTCTTGTGCAAGCTTAAAGATTAACAGATTTATAGTCATCATATATCTTATGTCACAATAAATCTGATAAATGTTGAAGGTGCCACAAAACTCCTTTTTGATCATGTATACAAGGTGTTTCATATTCTTGATAGTTTCTCTAGCTCTTACTCATGTTCTTACAGTTCAATCCCCCCCCCTTTTTAAATGCATGCCTATGATACTAGAATTATATCCAGTACTCATGGTGTGGATATATCACAGATTTATATAATGGTATTTTATTTTCTGATATTTTTGTATTAATTCTTATGCAGCTGATACAGCTCTAGGGGCCAGTTTATATAATCAAATGGCAACTAGACTGTACCATTTTCTGCAAGGATGGGTTGTATGTTTGAATGTTCCCCCACCATGTAAAAATCTCCTGGCACATTCATACATACACGTATGCAACCACAAAGCCTCTTGCATGTGTGGCTGGCCATTTATTTTCTATCTGCTGAGCCTGTGACTAGTAGTAGTACTTAATTATAGGCACAAAAACACAATTTGTGATATCACAGCTCAACTCTCTTTAAGGCTGTTGGCAAAGGCAGAATGAATCACTGTATTGCAATAAATCTGCCTGGTTTCTACTCCTGCTGGAAAGCATAACTTTAACTTTCCTGTCATACTTAAAGACAGAACAGGATCCTTATCCCTTTACAGTACTGTGGATTCAGTACAGACAATTTATCCATGGAAACAATCTCATGATTTAGAATTTATTAGATTAATTTAATTTAATTTATTGGATTTATACTCCGCCTTCCCCACATCAGCGGGCTCAGGGTGCATCACAATACAACTTAAAACACATTACATGATTCAACTATCATTAAAATTATAAAGTACTACCTCATTGGAATGCTTTTCAGGGCACAGATATATGATGACCTCTTTCTTCCCTAATCCTTTGGAGAAGTTTCATTAATCTTATCAAAGCTTCTGTGGCTCAGCCCCCCCTTGCAATTTCTCATATACTTTGCAAAGAGGAGCCCCCCATACTTGCTTCTAATGCCTATAGTCAACAATTCAGTGGCAAGTATAATTTAAAAAGAGTTTAATCTTTCTCTCTCCAATACTCTTGTTTTCCTAATAACAAAGTCTATCGTCCCCTTGACTTCCAGGAAGTTTGTCCTTCCAATCTCTCCCAGTGTCAGCTTCTGAGTAAAGTTTTATTCGTTTCCTCTAAATTATCCACACCGCACACAATCTTTCTCCTACCTTGCTGATCCTTTATTTTTGTTTTTGCTTAGTAACTCCTCGTATAACCTACTCTTTCCAGTTTACCTTATTTTTCTTGTTTCCTTATCTCAGAGCCAAGCTACAAGTGATGAATGACACTTGAACGGCGAGTGAACAGACTCAAGTGTATTCCTCCCTGTTCACTTGTGCTCCACTTGTGCTCCACTTGATCACGTAGTGGAGCGCAAGCAAACAGGGAAGAATACACACGAGTCTGTTCACTTGCTGTTCAAGTGTCATTCATCACTTGTAGTTTGGCTCTCAGATAAGAGCTGCCTCAATTAGCTGAAGCCTTTCCTTTTTCTATTTCTGCCTATCAGTTCAGCACAGATTTCTTCAAACTCATATTTCCTCATGTCTGTTCCAGACATTCTAAGTGAGTGGAGTGAGCATGTGAATGTGTGGGGAATATATGTACGGAATCAGCGTGTGTACTGCCCCCAAAACTCTCTCCACGCAGTGGGAAATCATCCTGAAAAGGCAGAGGGCCTCATCATGTGGTGAGAGTCATATTGTTTAGGTTAGGATGGAGTTTGCTGCGAGCCCAGAGCAACCGAAGATTGGCCACTCATGCTTGCCTGGGGCTGCATGATGATGTCACTTCCGTGATGTCATCACACAAGGCGGCATGTGCCGCCCCACAGCAAGCCGGCTGTCCCAGCACGCCATGGAGCTGGCGGCGGCAGCGCAAGTGGCTGGGAGGCCGCCCGCACCATTTGCCTGCCCTGCAGGACAGGGGGCGGCCAGCTTGCTGTGTGCCCCTTGTCCTGTGGGGCAGGTGAATGAAGCGGGCAGCCTCCCAGCCACTCATGCTGCCTTTCGCCTGCCCCGCCTGTCCTGCCACTCACACGCTCCTGGGGCTGGCAGCTGTCCCCAGTGCCCCCTCTTTAGTGGCACCGGGGGCAGACTACCCCCCTGCCCCCCTGGTCAATCCAGCCTTGAGCCCCTCCTTCTTCTACTTGATAAGAATGACTGTAAAGGGCTCCAATCTCTCACCATTCTGTCTCTCACCACTACATAATAACCAATGACAAATTGGTGTTTGTGTTCAGGTTTATTCTAAGAGTAGGATACAATGATTTTTGGTTGTACTAACAAAAAAGGTTATGTACAAGAAACTGTAAAGTACCACGTAGGGTTGCCAACTCCAGGTTAGGAAATTTTTGGAGGTTTGAGGGGAAGACTGGAGAGAATGAGGTTCGGGAAGGGAGAGACCTCAGTAAAATACAATGTCATAGAAATTATCATCCAAAGCTGTCATTTTCTCCAAGGGAACTGATCTCTATCATCTGGAGATCAGCTGTAATTCCAGGAGAGCTCCTGGTCCCACCTGGAAGTTGGAAACCCTAGCAGCTCTGTTGATAATTATGCTTCCAGTACCACATCTTTCAGAAATTACTCAGACCTCGTGAACTTTTCTTCTCAGCCTGTGTTGGAACCCTGGGTGACTGCCTGGTCAACTGACAGTTAATTAAAAAGCATGTTTAGATTTACCGGTCTCAAGACACCCAGTGTGCCAGAGATTAGAATCTCCAATAAACAACATAGAAACCGTTAATATGGCCATAACTGTTCTGTAGTAAACACAATGGAAACTACAAAATTGGTTCAGGCTTTCGAATGCAGTTACTGCAGGCCTTTGGGATGCATATACGACAGCCTCTGAGTTGGCCCAGCTCATGTATTAGAACATCTCTCCTAGGTAGGAAGAATGGGTAGTTGCTCTGTCAGTCCAATAAATCTAATAGCACTTTTTAATTAACTGTCAAGCAAATAGACAATCACCCCACTTCCACCTCAGGCTCTGAGACAAACAGGAAAGAAGTATGTATAAAGGTGATTTATGAAAGAAATACAGTGATGGATGAGAACAATAATTTGTAATTAAAAAGTACAGGTAATAAAATTCAGAGCTGACTAAATGAAAGAACAGAGGTTGAGACAGGCTAGGGGTATGTTTACATTTGTGATTTACAAACAGACACTAGAGGCTAGTGGAGTTTTTCATCAAAGGTTGATGGTTAATGTAGTGCAGTTCCTACCTGCATAGTAGGCATCTATTCAGGGAATAACAGCACAGGATGGAATTTAGATTTTAGAACCTAAAATAAATGTCTCTAAAATATGGCAGCATGCTCAAGAGGGACAGTTTGGAAGCTTCATCTGATACCAAATGCATCACAAAGCTTGCTGACTACCACAAACATATCTTACCAGTCTTAAAAGAGCCCCAGTTGCTGTCTTTGGGTGAAGAAGGTTGTAAATAAATATACTGGCCAACACAAAATCCAGAACAAGAAACAAAATCTTTTGGTTTTCTGGGTACAGTTTGAGACCTCAAGTGGTTTAGGGACATGGACATATAAGGGAGTCTCTGTTCCTATATGCATTTACCCATTAATTAAGATTTTCAATAGAAGCCATGCTGCATGGTATACACCAACCTTCAGAAGTTAGCAGAGACAGTTTTCTCTGTGGTGGTACCTTGTCAACAGACTTTCCTCAACTTGACTACTTGGCTAATTTTAAATGCCAGTTGAAAACTTCTCTGCTTGCCCAGGTTTTGGTGTTTCATAACTGTTTGCTTTGTTGTTGCATTGTGTGTTTTGTTTTGAGGGCTTTTATGTTTATATTGGGTTTTATATTTTAAAGCAATGGACTGAACCAAGATAACCCAGCAAGCTAAATGACTCGTGGGGATTTGAACTCTGAACTTTCCAGCCCTTCAGTAACATTCTGCCTACTTTACCTCCACTGGCCCTCTGCTTTTATCTATTTATTATCTATATTTATCCTGCTAGTACTCAAAGACACTTGAGAAAGTATGAGAACTGTGCACAAAGAATAATATCCCTACCTTCCCCTATCCAGGATACATTTGTTGTTTCGAGAAAACAACCATGTTTGATATCCACTCCAGCAGGCACACAGTTCACAACTCTTGATGACAAACACTGAAATGGAGATGACCTCAGTAGCCATTGAAAGGAGAAAGGAGGCAAATGGAGGAGTCGGGACCAGTTACAGCACTGACAATTTATTTATTTATTTTATTTTTAACCTGCCCTCCCCGCAAGCGGGCTCAGGGCGAGGTACAACATTGATTAAAATACAGCTTAAAATCAATTATAAAAACAGATAAAATACAGATAAAAACAGATAAAATACTGTGCCCCTTGCGGGGCAACCAGAGGGAGTGGACTCTCCATACCCCTTGTAGAGGGAGAACGGTGGAAGGCTCAGCAATGATGGGCTAAAATTAGCCTCCACCATATGCCTGGCGGAACATCTCCATCTTACAGGCCTGCCTAAATGATACAAGATCCTGGCGGGCCCGAGTGTCCTCAGACAGAGAGTTCCACCAGGTTGGGGCCAGGACTGAAAAGGCCCTGGCCCTGGTAGAGCCAAGGGATGTACCATTAGAGCAAAATTACAAAAAATAATGGCAGGGGTGGAATCTGGCAGTTGTGTCAGTTTTTCCACAGGTACGCTTACCGATACGAAAACGGAATTCTGTGAGCTACAAAACCACACCACAGAATGAAAATCCATTTGGCTTTGTTTTAAATCTAAAGATTTTCATTTTTTTGAACCCAGTGTTTTGAAGACTTCCAAGGATGGTGTGCCTAGGGTTGCCGGGTCCCTTGACTCTCCCAGTGGGAGATTGGGAGCGTGGCACTTACCTTGCTGCACCCCCGGGTTCTGGCTTTGCGCACGCTCCCAGCTTGCACGATGCCATGCTGCCTGGGGGGCACACCCCATCCCCCCACCAGCCAAGTGAGTGAGTGCAGGGGGGGAAGGGTGGGAGCAGGGGATCCCCCATCCCAGGCAGGGGAATGGTATCCCGGTGTGCCTCTGCTGATTTGTGAAGCATATTATTACATTGAATGTAATCCAGAAATAGAGTCATCAACAGGGACTCTTTCACCTACTCATCCTCCAATACGATGAATGCAGTCCTGGCTCAAAAATGGCCTTCTACTGCCTACATAGGGCAAATAGGTTGGTATGGCAAATAGGTTGGTATGCAAAAGACAAAATGGGCACAAACCTAATGCTCAAATGGCAACATTCCCAAGTTAGAACATGTAAATTTCTCAGGGAGCACCACTCTTGATTACGGTTCTGGAACAAAGGAACTTCAGAGGGAGACCAAAGCATGAAATTGCTGAGTTAGGATTTATCTATAAATTTAACTGATTAACCAAATCAGTGTAAATAGCACCCTGGCATTGTTAAAGTAATAGGACAATTCCTCTATCACCTGTTACTGCTGCTGTGAATGTTCATTGTGCTTATCTTGTACGCAACTGAGCTTTCCAAAGAAATGGCACAGACTCTCTCTTGCATTTCTCTGCCTTTTGGCCCCACTGCTTTAATTTTGTTTCTCTACCATGTGCATGTATTTCTTCAGACTGAGAAGGGCTCAGCTCATAGATCTGAAAATGAGAGCTCTACCTATGATAGCATGCCACAACAAATGTGTTAATCTATAAGTGACACCACATTTATTTTTTTGCTGCAATAGACTAATATGGCTACCCTTGTAACATAGGCCACTGACAGCCAGGCAGGCAGCACTAGTAATTCAGCATTAAGCCCCTGGGGTACTGTTAGCCTTGCCCTTGGTACTTTATTATTTTTTTAAAATAAGATTTTATTTAAAAAAGAAAATATGTGAAAGTGAAAAATAGAAAGTGCATAATAAAAGATTATACAAATACTAGGTTGGCAATTGAGACGTATACAATCTATATAAACAATACATATAGAATTATTTTGAGACCTATAAGCACTTTGTTTAAATTTACGTTGAACTAATACAGGGATACATTCGAAATTTGCCATACCTAAACAGAGTTACATAATAGTTCTCCTTCCATCTCCTCCCCTCTCCTTGGTTAATTTTGCCTATACAAACTACTATATCGGCTTTTTTGTTTTAATTCTTACCTAGATGCTAAATTGCCTTAATTAAAGTTAGTTTCTACCTAAGTAGTCAAAGAAATCCTTCCATTTCCCCCAAAATTCGGCTCTCAGTCTGTTGTGTAAATAGTCAGTGTAGCTATTGATGCATATTCATAAATGTAGAACTGTACCCCAAATGTAGAAATGTACTCTAACACATCAGAACACATGTTTGTTTTCCATTTTGCTACAAATAATACTCTTGCTGCTGTCACCATATTGCCCTTTGTACTTTAGTCTGATACACAAATCATTGCTCTGACATGCAGCTCACTCCTTTATTTCATTTTCTTTAGACAGCTTCTGTTATCTTTCGACTGTCAAGGCCAATATTTTTCCTGCCTCCAAAATATCCTTGTCTTTTGCACATGGTTTTGCAAAGGATCCTGGGAATCTGGAAGTATATTCTATACTGCATAATGAATGATAATGGACAAAGTTTCCATCTACAATGAGAGGATCTTCCTAGAGTTGTTCATCCCCTGTAGGGGGCAGAGGATCCCCTGCTTCCAGCCTCCTCCCCCCAATACCACTCATCTGGCTGGAGGGGGAAAAGGTATCGGAACAAGCCTCTCAGGGCGCTTTCATGGCTTGGTGTGACAACATCACTCCCAGGAATGATGTCATCGCATATGCCCCAGGAATTCTTCCAGGCTTCACACTGGGCCGATTTGGCTCATTTGGGGGCCCAAATTTGCGTGGCACAAAGCCCAGGAGCACTCCTGGGGCTTGTGCAATTATGCCACTCCTGGAAGTGACATCGTTGCACCATGTCAGGAGTGTGCACACTTTGCACATGTGCAAGGATGTCCAAGAGACAAGTGCCAGTTCCTCACACACCCCGCCAGAAGGGTAAGGGGACCCGGCAACCCTAGGTCTTCCTCTCTTTCACTGGCACTCTTTCAGGCAAGCTGCTTATGTAAGCCTGTACTGTAAAAAGGGTTCGGGGCCTAAGACCTAGGTCTGATTAATAGACTGCAGATACATAGATAGATCAGACTAGCAGATAACTGAGCTATACCTAGGGTTGTATTAATTTACATGTTTAGATGAAGCTGAAGTTGGTTCCCAGTTCCCAGTTGCTTATTCGCAGTTCCTTATTCGTTATTCGCAAAGCCAAAGAAAAATATTGTGGGAAAACTGAAAAGCTGTTACTCCAAAATGAAGTTTGCAGGGGCACATAATATACACCTCCATATTCAAAAGACTCAGCACTCTAAGTGGACCTATACTGGGGTCATCCTACAAAACCCAGATCTTGAGTAAACAGCTTCAAAATAGGATGCCCCCAGAACATTTCAATAAGAAGAAAGGAGCGGCAGCTGCAGCAGAAAAATACTTTGGATCACCCCAAATCACACAGATCTGAACTCCAGAGATTGTCCCCTACAAGAGGACATGTGCTGGTGCTGATCCAGTCTCTGGTTCTGGACCTAAGGCCTCATATGTGGCCTGCCAGGAAAAAATTGTATTAGGCATTGCTGTGAATAAGGAAGTGGGGAACTATAAGCCCTCTGAAACCCAAAACAATCTTTGGATCACCCTAAATCACACACCACTGCACTCCAGAGACTGTCCCCTACAAGAGGACATGTGCTAGTGCTGATCCAGTCTCTGGTTCTGGACCTAAGGCCTCGAATGTGGCCTGTCTCCAAGCACCCTGTATTAGGCATGGCTTTGAATAAGGAAGTGGTGAAAATATAAGCCCTCTGAAACCCAAAACAATCTTTGGATCACCCCAAATCACACACCGCTGAACTCCAGAGACTGTCCCCTACAAGAGGACATGTGCTGGTGCTGATCCAGTCTCTGGTTCTGGACCTAAGGCCTCCTATGTGGCCTGCCTGGAAAAAATTGTATTAGGCATTGCTGTGAATAAGGAAGTGGGGAACTATAAGCCCTCTGAAACCCAAAACAATCTTTGGATCACCCCAAATCACACACCCCTGCACACCAGAGACTGTCCCCTACAAGAGGACATGTGCTGGTGCTGATCCAGTCTCTGGTTCTGGGCCTAAGGCCTCGAATGTGGCCTGGCTCCAAGCACCCTGTATTAGACATGGCTTTGAATAAGGAAGTGGTGAAAATATAAGCCCCCTGCAACCCAAAACAATCTTTGGATCACTCCAAATCACACACCCCTGAACTCCAGAGACTGTCCCCTACAAGAGGACATGTGCTGGTCCTGATCCAGTCTCTGGTTCTGGACCTAAGGCCTCGAATGTGGCCTGGCTCCAAGCACCCTGTATTAGACATGGCTTTGAATAAGGAAGTGGTGAAAATATAAGCCCTCTGAAACCCAAAACAATCTTTGGATCACCCCAAATCACACACCCCCGAACTCCAGAGACTGTCCTCTACAAGAGGACATGTGCTGGTGCTGATCCAAAGATTATTTGGGGTTAGTACTCTTTGGGTTAGTACTCGAGCTGCTGTGCCATTCCTCTCATGCACAGACGAGCAAAAAGGCTTCATAAGGTCTGGCAGATCCAGGGCAGGGGCTTCTAGCAACTGTCCTTTAAGAGTCTGGAATGCTTGCTTCTACTCTTTTCCCTACAGAAAAAGGATCCTGTTCTCCCCCCTTTGTAGCTTCATAAAGGGGCTTTGCTGTTTCTGCAAAGTTGGGAATCCAAATTTGGCAATACCCTGCAGACCCCAGAAATTCTCGCACTCGCCTCCTGGAGGAGGGCTCTGGAATGGAGCAGACTGCTTCCTTACATTCATGACCCAGGGACCTGATTCGTTCTGATATATCAAATCCCAAATATTTTAGCCTTCTTTTTCATTTTCCTATCGGTCTCTCTTTGTGCTTCCTGTTCTCGATTAGAAAAAACTTTATGGCCAATTTCAAGCAGCTGCTCTATATTCATTCCCAGGAACCCTTCTTGCTTCTGTATTTTCCTTCTAATGTCCCCTGCTGCTTGGGTGACAAAAGTGTTCAAAACCATTCTCCTATTTTCTTCTGCTTCTGGGTCATAGGGAGTGTATTGACGGTAGGTCTGGTAGACCCTTTCTAGGAAAGCACCAGGAGACTCATTTGGTCCTTGTTGACACTCTTGTATTTTTCTCATATCAGTTGCCTTTTTTCCTGCAGCCTTTATCCCTTGCATCAGGGCCTGCTGGTACCCGGTTAGTTTAGCCATGCCTTCCTCTTCATTGGCATCCCAGTTCGGATCTGCCATAGGAAATGCCTCCTTCACCTTTGTTTCTGCATCCTCTCCTTCTTTCACTAGCGTTGCTAGGTATTTCCTAGCTCCTTGTATAATACGTTTGCGTTCCTCTGTATTGAAGAATGTGATCAGGAGCTGGTTACAGTCCTGCCAAGTTGGTTTATGGCTATTAATTATGGACTGAAACAAAGTAGTCACCGGTTCTGGCTGATCTGAGAATGGAGGTGTTTGTGTTTTCCAGTTATACAGATCAGTGGTTGTAAAGGGTATATATATTAAATGCGAGGTCCCGGAGCGAGGGTCCATAGTCTCTCTTAGGGGACAGGCCTTAGTTTCCTTCAAGGGATAGACATTGCTCTCTTCCCCTTCTTTTTCTAGCTCTGGGATATCTTTGTACTCATCTTCTGCCTTTGCATCCTCTCTCTGTGTCTGAGATCTGGTTTTGGCAGGGGTAGCATTGGAGGGGTTTCTTGGTCCACCCCCAGCTCCCCCTACTTGCTCTTCTACAGGCCCTTCCACTCTCTCTCCTCCTCTAGACAGTGAGGGAGCATATGGTGGTGGGGGCACCTCTTCTTCTTGGGTTTGTTGAACAGGCTTAGCCTTTGGCTGGAGCCCAACTTCTAGAGGGGCAGTGGGGCAGGCAGTATCTCATTTTACTGGCACCACAGGATAGATGCCTCCCTTTGGTGGTCGCCTTCTAGGCTGTGAATTCATCCTCCTTTCTTTCCTTAGGGCCATAAGCTGCACCTCCTTCTTCCTAGCCCGGTACCCTGGCCAGTTCTTAACCCAGGGAGGGGGATTCAAACAAGTATCAAACCATGACTGTGCATGTATAATCTGATCATCATGATACTTAAGAGTAAAGTGATAAACATCTAGGGCAATTGTTTCATCAAAAGTCCCTTCCTTTGGCCAGCCTAAATCAAATGTAGGCCACTCTGAAGTACAGAAAATCTCCAACAGCTCAGGGGGTGGATTCTCCCCTGACTGGACCCATCCTCCATACACCTCCTGGAAATGTTTCAACATCAGTTTCAAGGGGGTTGTTTCTGGGGATGAGCATGAACCACCCATTATCAACACAGAGCCCAGACAAGACAAGACAGTCTAGGGATAAATAACAGTGAGAAAGCAGTAAAGGGGTCTGCTTCTCAGGAGGCCCTACGCACTCGCTTCTTGTCTTTGACGACCTGACGAAGTCGCCCAGCCAGGAAATGCATCTCAGAGACTCATACACCAAACACCCTATGCGTTCCATTCATGTCATTCACACGGCAAGTTTCCATCCCAGTTCCTACAAGCACCAGCGGGTTCAGTTAAGTCCCTCTGACTCACTTACTTGGGCTGTGCTAGGGGGTGATCAGGCCCTTCTTCATCTGGATAGGAATGGCAAGGAGGTCTGGATAGGAATGGCGTACGCACCATGTGGTCTGAGGGACCAGCTTAAATACCCCAAAATGTACCCTGGGGCTGGTGCTGTACTTGGTGGTTCTCACAGATTAAGGCTTTAATGGGTTACTGAATGTCTTAGATGGGCCATTTTAGGAATCTGATTGTGTTATAGTGACACCTCAGGAAGAGGGGACAAAGGAGGGAGGAGGAGGACCGAACGGGCTGAATGGATGTTCCAGCGGACAGGGCTTGTCCTGATGTCATCAGCTCTGGAATGTGGAGGTTTCTTTGAGATGCATTCTCTAAGAGCTTGGGATGGTCGGCACTTAGCTTCTTCTCCGGGGCGGCTCCTAGGATATGCAGAGCGGGGCGAGGTTCTCTCGCTGCGGACGTGGTGTGTCTGCTTCGCCGAAATGGCTTCCCAAAGCAGGCTTCTTCTCTTGGTCTTCTGGCTGCCTAAGAACATGTTGCTGGCTGGGCATGGCGGAGGATGGTTAGCAGGCTGCCCAGTAGCGAGGGCAAGCTTGGGGACCGGCACGCAGGAGGCTCCAGGCAGGAACTGACCAGGGAGCACCTGGCCAGGCTCGTTGGAGGTTTCCCCGGCAGGCGCCCGGCTGCTAACAGCGGCTTGGGCCCAGATGAGGCAGGCTTCCATGAAGGCAGGGGGAACAGCACGTAAAACACAGTCCATAGCAGGGAACAGGCGTGGTCCGTGGCGAATGGCAAGGCAGGCATGGGGCACACTTGTAATAAAGTCCAAACACACGCTGGGTGGTCCAGATATAGGTCTGGGCAGGGCTGCCCAGGAAGAGAGTCCTTTGTGGAGTCATCCAGACATGGAGTCAGGAAGCTAACACAGTCTATTGCAGCAGCAAGGTAATTAACAAGCAGGCAGGAAACTGACAGGTGTATGAGAACACACAAGTGCAGGGCAATCTTGGTGTAGCAGTGAAGCAGCAACGCAGGAAACTGGCACAGTCCATGGCAGGCCTTAAAGCAGGAGAGGGGGCCTACTTGGCAACAATTCCCCCCCTCAGAGACCACGTGACGTCAGGCGTGTGGATCTCTGAACTTGGCTTCAAAGGCAGGATGAGCGGCACATCGGGTGGTCGAGTTCCGAGCGAAGACAGAGAGGGAGAGGGAAGGGAAGGAGGGGGAGGTGTCACTTAAGAATTTCGTTTGGAGAACCACCTAGCCGAATGAGTGAATTTGGATCAGCCAATGGGCTGCATGTCTCCGAGTCCACACCAGGAGGTGTGCTAAGTGCAACTGTTAGCATAAGCGGCAATAATTCATAAGCGTAAAAGCAAAGGTAATTCATGGGTCAATTCATGAATACAGGATTAAAAGGGGGCTAATTCATATACAGCTAAAATGCAAGTAATTCATGGGGCAATTCATAGATGGGGAATAAAAGCAAGGAGTAATTCATATACGTTAAGAGTGAAAAGTGCAAGCAGGGCATAACTCAGAGGTACAAGATTAAAAGGGAAGCAATTCATAGGATATTTCATAAGGGATTAAAGCAATACATAGGAGATTAGAAACAATTCATAAATAAAAGCAGCAATAATAAAAGCAAGTGCAAGGAAACAATTCATGAGGGTAGGCGGCGGAAGGGCTCATAGGGGGCAGAAAAATAAAATTCGAATTAAAAGACCAATTCATGCGGCCAGATTAAAACCAAATTCATGAAAGCTTAAAATCAATAATTAAATAACCTTTAAAAGAGACCGTTCATGAGGGGTCCCGGTTAAAACCCAATTCATAAAATGATAAAATAGGTTAAAATCGATGCGGCGGAGGGAGTCAGGTTAAAAGGGATAATTCATAGAGTTAAAAGAAAATTCATAGGAAGAAAATTGATAGGGGGTGATTAAAAGATCCCAGTTCATGGGAGGATCATAGGCGCACTTGCAATAGACAGAGTGAGGGGTTAATTCGGGGCTAAATTCATAGGGGCGAAATTCATGAAAGGCAATGGAAAGAAATTCATGGAGAACTAAAAACAATTGAGTGGCAAAGATCACAGACGGCTCAGTCCACAGTACAGCTGCTGGACTGGGTTGCATATTTACAGGAACAAGCAAACTTAGTCCATGTGTCCCAAAACACACTTCCACCCCCCCTTGCTGTCTGCGTCAATCCGCAGAGCAGGGTTGGTGGGCGGCAAGAAGGGCTTCAGGCACACAGTTCTGGTCCTCATGGGGGTAATGCCGCTGGCGGTCGTTCGGAGGCAGGCTGTGGGCCGGGAGGCAGAGAAATACTGAAGACAAGTTGCAGAAGGAGCGATTGACTCCCGGGATCACGGGCTTGAGCTGGAACGAGTTCAGGATCACAAAGTCGCAGGCCGTTCGCATGCAGGCACATCCTTCTCCAAGATAGACCACAGCAGAGCTGTCTCGATGCTGGCACCCTTGGAGGCTGACGAGCTGCCATCTGGTCGGGGTGAAGCGGGCCCAATGGTCGGGGTGGCGGGTGTAGATGACTTCGGTGTCGCTGACCTGGAGTCCCAGAGGCACCACTGGATACACATGGAATGAATGAGCTTAAAACAATTTAAGCTCCTGGGTGGTCGGTGAGAATGAGGAATTTACAAGGGACCACCAGGATTCAAGCTCCAGTTCAATGGGTGACAATTTGGGCATAATCAATCTTTTAATTTCCAGGGGCAAGTGCCCGTCCGTGGCTTGCCGAATTAGCCCCATGGCCACTGCCTAGTTTAATTGTTGGGCTTGCATACATGCCATGGCTATTGACATGTTGCGTTTAAAGGACTGCATTCCCTTGAGCAGCAGAGAAAAATCTCTTTCAATTTGACTCCCCCAGTTGACTAGAATGGAGCTGATCTCGTGTTGCCCATTTGAAATGGAATTTAGGGACTGCACCACCAGTTTACCTAAGTCGGAGATGCTAGTCGTGACATGGGCAAACTTATTGGCGAGAGTCTCTATATTGACCGAATCCATGATTGCTAAGCCTCTGGCTGCAGGAGCAGTCCAGTCGGCGATGCTTTGTCTGGCACGCGAGAGAGAGGGAGGGGGATTGATCCACAGTTGTAGCCATGCATTCCAACCCTTGCTGCTGGCCTCCAGATAGGGAGTGCACTGCGGCAGCTTCTGGGTTATATTAAGCTCGGCTAAGTCTATGCGGATCTCTTTTAAACACATTTGCGGGCGGACTAGAACTCTCTCTCGAATGTCAGTTTTCAACACATGGGAGCCAACTATATGCGTGCCGCCTTGGCTCAATTGTTCATTGCTAGCAATCAAAGGGTCAATTTGGATGGCGTGGGTCTCCTGGGTCCGGATCAGCAGGGAATAATTGCCTGGTTCATGAGTCAAATTTACAAAGAGCAGCCCAAGCCGGTGAAATTTCTCTACTAGGGGCTTGGTTTGGTATTCGGGCATCTGTTGAATCAGTATCCAATAGGGTGGGCCGCGTTTGGCTAGGTCTTCTTTTACAATCCAGGTCAGGTTCTCCCAGCGCTCTATAGCAAAGGAGAGAACCACGCCTGAAGGGGGCATGACAGTGACTGATGCCGATTCAGTGGTAGTAGTGCCTAGTAGGATGGTCATTCTAAAGGGGTCTCCTGCCTTCCATACTGCGGCTGACACTAGAATAACTTCACAGTATGGTCCGAAAGCCTCAGTGACAAAGGGCGAGGTTTCGGGATTGGCAGGGGTGGTATATTTGTCTACCACTGGGGCTGTGGTGGGGGTTGGCCTGATGTGGGGAAGGTGTAGGCACGGGATTGGGGCGAGTGGCAAAACCGTATCAGTAGGCGAGTAGCACACTAGCTCTTGAGACATGGTTTTTACTCCCACACACAGTATAACAAGCTCTGGGGGTCGGATCCACTGCTCTTCACAACTGTGGAAGATGGTGCGATCCGTAGGGGTGGTCATATTACTCTGCTGCACAACCTTGCAGACCATCATTTCATTTTCTGCTAAGGTATTGATACATCTCCAGTGGGGGTAGGGCATTAATTTGCACGGGCGTCCTTCTATTAGTGTGCCTGCCAGCACGAGCAAACACAGAGTAGCCAGGTGCCTCATCTCCCGTCCTTCCCTTTTTGTAGCGAGAATGTCCTGGGGAGACCTGCGGGTATAAGTACAGGTCCCCTGAGTTTGTTGCAGCACATAAAATAAATGAAGCGAAGCGGGGAAAAAGGGAGGGTGTTTTTCTGCCAGCACTGTCTATTAGGCGGGGCTCGAATGAGGAGTCCCAGGGCACTAAGCGGGCCTTCCAGCTTGTTGCTCTGGGGAACACCTGTGCGGAGGCTCCTTCCTATAGCATGTATATTTCAGGGGGAGCATTCTTACGTCGAGTGAGGGTCGGCTGTACGTTAGGCAGGATTATGCAAACTCGCCCCAGGGGTCCCTGGGTGCCTAGACTATGTGGCCTTCAGGCACCCCTTGCTCGGTGGCGGGCTGTTCTTATTTTGCGGGCTGAGAGTTGCCAGTCCGGCTCGGCCTGGCCTTGCTGTTCATTTTGCCTAAGATGGGCTAGAGAGCGGTTTCCAGTAACCGTAAGGGTTGCTACTGTTGGAGACCTTCGTTCTATTTTTCTGAAATTATTTTTAAGTAGGTGTGGTTAGGGTTAAAGGTATGTTTTATGATGATTTGCTTTGCTTTGCCTTTTTCCCCTCTGCTTTTTTTGCAGGACCTCATCTATGTATTTCAACGGACCATCTTTTTTCCTAGGAACAATTTTTGGAGGGACTCCCTCAGGAGACCCATTTTCTGGTTAAAAGAGAGAAAAACACGCAAAGCACAGCACATGGGCATGGGGTGATTTTAGGTTGCCCTTACTTGCAAGGCCTGGTATGGCTTCATTATTACTTCAATATGTCTTCCCCCCTTCTTTTCCCTTATACGGTACGGGCAAGGGAAAAGATTACATTAGATGGGGTGGGAAGCTGCTGGTGGGTGGGGCCGAAGCGAAGCCGAGGGCACTTGGCGGCGTTTGGCGAAAAGCAGCGGAGGCGGCCGAAACCTTCCAGCGCCACTGGGTCTGGGTTATTCAGGGGTCATCTTGGCGCGAGGGATCCTGGCTATGTAAATGAGGCATGCTGCCCCTTGTGCGTAGTGAACACGCCTCAATAACACATTCCAGAGGTCACTTACTTACAAAATACTGGTGGGTCTTTTACCTTTGCACTAAAGCGTACTAGATGGTGGCGCCGTATAGCAACTCACCATGACGAATAGGAACATTAGTAAAAGAGGGGTGTCGGGTCTCCTGGGGGTCTTTCTCAAGGGGAGGCACGGCCTTCAAAGCCAAAGCCGACCGCTATGCAAAAGCATGGGTTGGCAGGTGAGACCCCGAATCTACGTAGATCCGGGATCTTCACCAGCACGGTGGGTGAAACATTTTCAAATACAGAAATCACCTTTATTGGTGCATCTGCAGTATTGGAAATGATGCAATCACCTTTGGGCTAAAGCCTTCCCAAAACTTGACACAAGGCAGCTCTCTTTTGCCTGTGTAATTTTTTTCCGAACATGCGGCTTAAAATCCAATTAAGAATCACTTTTGCTGGTGGTCCTATTTGGCTTTGGTTGCCGTGTTCCCCCTATACTCAGGATCCCAACTGTGGGGCCCGCCTAAGGAAGTTAAAGAATAGACTTGAGAGAGCTCATTGATACAGGTTGCTATCTGCCTTCTCCTCTAAGGCTAGGAAGGTCTCATCTAAAGGGATACAGGGCATTTCTGGCCCGGGGATGAAGGGACATCTGGTGGACTACTGGGCAGAGGGGAGCCAGGCTGGCAGCTGTTCCCCCAGGGTCATACATGGGAGGAGGGGCTGGGAGCAGCTTCCCTTTCCATTCCTTCAGCTGTGACGCGTGGAAGTATTTGAGCCAGGTCCCTCCCGTCTTTCTCTGAATGTCTACCTGATAAACTGCGGGGGAAATCCTTTTGGTGATAGGAACTGGACCCTGCCATTTAGCAGCTAGTGACTGTGCCTTCTGAGAGAACTTCCTATATAAAACGAGCTGGCCTTCCTCCCACTGCCTTGGGTTCCTAACCCATCCTAGTTTGCGGTCCATGTCTTTCTGAGCTATGCCTAACTTCTGGGCCACCTGCATGTGGATGGCATGTATTGAAGCAATGAGATCCTGAACCCAGGCGTCGTTAATCACTACTGGCTGCATGTCAGAGGGGAGCTGGGTGTCCAGCCAAAAGGCTTCAGGGAGCTGCATCTTCCTTCCTGTCATGACCATATGGGGTGTGAGGCCGTGGACTGTGGTGGTGCCTCGGATGGCCATTAGAATGATGGGGAATTTTTCATCCCAGTCTCTCCCTGAGGAGCAAACCATCTTCTGGAGGGCCTCCTTGAGGGTCCGGTTAGTTCTTTCTATGGCGCCGGAAGACTGAGGATGGCCGGTGATGTGGAAGCACTGTTGGATGCCTAATGCCTTGCAAAGCTCCTGGGTGACTTCTCCAATGAAGTGTGAGCCCAAATCTGAGTCCATGACCCTTACTGTGCCCCATCGTGAGAATACGTTATTAAACAGAAGTTTGGCCGTGGTGGCTGCGGTGTTGTCCTTACACGGGAATGCCTCGACCCATTTGCTGAAGGGATCTATGACTGTGAGGCAGTAGCGATTGCCACGGGGGGTCGGGGGAAGGGGGCCTATGAAGTCAATCTGTATACAAGCCCAGGGCCCATCAATTCTTTGATGCTGGAGGGGAGCTCTGGGTCCGGTTGGGTCTGCATTAACCATGGCACAGGACAGACAGTTGTCCACCCATTGTGCTACTTCAGTACGCATGCCGGGCCACCAACCAACCTCTCTCATGCTTTCCAGAGTCAGGTCCTTGCCTTGGTGCCCCTGCTCGTGGACAAACTGGATCAGGTCGGCCCTGACTTCCAACGGCACCACCCAATGGTGTTCACCAGCTGCATCTATTGCCCACACTACACTCTCCTCTTCTCTAATCGCTAGTCTCCCGGTCTGGTCCTTTCCTGCTGCCAGGAGATTGGCCACCTCGGGGTCGGATGCCTGCAATTGGGCTAAGTCTAGGGTACAGGCTGGCTGCTGAGCCTGATCGCGAGCCTGTGCTCGGGTGGTGACAGGATGGAGGGGGAAGCCTGGGGCTGGCTCGGGCAGGGGAGCATTTTCGGTAGCGGCGGCTTTGGCGGCGAGATCCACCTGATCATTCCAATAAGCGGTCTCTGAGTTTACCTTTTGATGTCCCTTAACATGTGTTACTTGTGTTGGGCCAGTGTGGGACTGAAAGAGTGTGGCTACACGCTGCCAGAGCTGGAGGTGGGCTACGGGCTTCCCATCGCCATTTGTCCACCCCTGGTTCTGCCACACTGGGAGCCAGACTGTGGCGGCTTTGGCCGTCCAGTCTGAGTCGGTGTAGATGGCAAGCGGGCTCTCTAGGGGCTCAAACTCAAGCACTGCTAGAAGCGCTTGCACCTCAGCCGCTTGGCTGGAGTGGGGGCGGGCTGGTCCCTTGAGGGTAAAAGCATCGCTTACTCGCACCGCACCATAGCCTGTTCGGGGGGGAGCCACCAACGTGGAAAGAGGAGCCGTCGCAGAACCAGCATGTGAAGCCATTCTGCTGGGCTTCCCCCAGCGGGACTCCCCAAGCTACTGGCCAGGCAACATGCGGTGGCGGGTCTAGGGGGGACTCGTGCTCGGTCCTGGTTACTAAAAGGCCGTATGGGGCGGGAGGTTCAGTCGCTTCCTTTTTAAACTCTACTCCGCGATTGACTAGAGCTAGGGTCCACTGTGCTATGCGGGTGTTGGACACTTGCCCATCCTGTATCTTGCCTGAGAGTATATATTTGAGGGGCGTGTGGGTTGTCTGAACAACGGTGCGGGAGCCTCCTATGATAAACTCCCAATGTTTCAGGCTCCAAACTAACGCTAGGCATGCTTTCTCACAGGGGCTGAACTTAGTTTCTACCGGGGTCAAATTGTGGGAGGCGTAGGCTACTACCCTCGTGGCTCCCGCTTGTTGCTGGGTGAGCGTGGTTCCTATACTCTTATCGGAGGCGGCAAGCTGAATGTAGAATGGCTGGGTGACGTCTGGATGTGCCAGTGCTGGGGCTGCAGCTAGGCTGTGTTTAAGTTCGACTAAGGCTTTCTGTTGTTCAGGTCCCCATTCCCACGGGGTGTTCTTTTTAAGGAGGGCGTAAAGCGGGCGAGCCTTATCAGCAAAGGACTCAATGAAATCCCGGGAGAAGTTGAAGGTCCCCAGGAGGGCTCTAAGTGAGGGGATGTCAGTGGGGGCAGGCAGCTTGGAGATGACCTCCATTCGCTGGGCATCCGGGGTGCGACCCAGGGTCAGACCCAGGTACTTGACACTGGTCTGGACTAATTGGGCCTTCTCCCTGCTGACCTTGAACCTGGTTTCACGGATAAGTCCGAGAAGTTCTCTCGTGATCTGGTGGGCTAGCTCTTCGGTGGGGGCGTGGACTAAAATGTCATCCACGTAGCTCAGGACGTGCGGCCTCGAGGAGGGCTGGAGGCGCTCCCACATCTGGACTACGTGGGCATGACAGATGCTGGGGGTGGAGTTCAATCCCTGAGGCATCCGCTTGAATGCGTATTGCTGGCCGCGGAAAGTGAACGCGAACTTGTACCAGCAAGACTCATGCAACCAGATGGAATGGAAGGCGTTGGCCAGGTCTATGACCGAGTAGAACCGGGATCCCGCGGCAATGGCCGTCAGGATCTCATTATATTTGGCCACGACGGGGTGTGTGTGGCATTCAGGGCACGGAAGTCGACCGTCATCCTCCAGGTCACCCCATCTGCCTTCAGGACCGGCCACAACGGGGCATTGCAGATGGATTGCATCGGGAGTATGACGTCCCACCTGAGGGGTCCTTCTATGGTCTTAGCTATCCCTGCCTTGGCCTCGGCCAGGTACCTGTACTGTTTCTGAGGGGGTGGATCCTTCCCTTTGATCAGAATGCACGCGCCCTTCACTATCCCACACTCGGCCTTATCTGATACCCAAACCTCGGGGAAATCCTGAACCCAGGGATCCTCGGTGATGGGAACGAGGGGCTGGGGGGCCTTTAGCGCAGCACACCGGTGAACAGTAACTCGAGGTGGGCACGAAGGAGGCTCCCGGGTGGTAGTCCCTCAGGCCATGTTCCCGGTTGAAACTGTTGCTTCTCCCACGCAAGATTCCTCCCCGTGGCTCCGGGTACGAGCTATGTCCCTGAGATCGGTACTGGGAGTGGGGGCCGTGATTAGCGTAAGTAACTGTGCTTATGGGCTCGCTCTCCTTCCTATGAGAGGCTGGGGACTTTACATGGCGGATGGCTCCAGTTTCTCCCAACAAGCCTACAATGCTTCAGATGCGAGATTCCAGTTCTCCCCATGTAACGCTCCTGAGCTCAATTCCTGCTAGGCCCAGGCAGGTGGTGCCATTAAGTCCATCTATAACTGCCGCTCTAAAATCATGGTCGTTGAAATCCGTGACATCATCATCGTCTACTGCTACCTCCTCTGCTAATTCGGCGAGAAGCTGTTTTCTGGCTAAGTATGCCTCGGGGTCTCCCCCGGGCTTCTGGAACTCGGCAATGTATAGGGCCCTCAAACTTTTAGTGGGCCATAGGAATGAGCAGAGCTCTTTAATGGATTCGTACTGACTGCGAGTGACCAACTTTCGGTTGGAGATATAGGTGTTGAGGCCTGAAACTAGATCAGAGGTGGCACAATGGCTGGCCAGCTGAGCCACATCTGAGCCGTTGGCGGTGGGCTGCGAGGTGACTACATGGGTGAACCACTGGATGGTGGTTTCTCGGCTTAGGGGCCCCAAGCGATCGGCTATGGCCTGGAGCTCATCGGGTCTCCAGTTGTGGGATTCCTTAATGACCTGATCGGTCTTTTTGCCTTTTTCATCCGTGGAGCTAACTTCCTGTCGCGCACAGGGCTGGGCACAGCAGGCAGGAGGTCAGTAGTCCAGAAGGCAGCAAACCAGGGTCCAGAAATCAGGCCAAGTGTCAGGACCAATATGCCAGTCAGAGAGAGGAGCAGGCAGAAGGGTAGTCAGAAGGCAGGCCGGGGTCAAAGTCCAATCAAGCAGCAGAGCAGGGCACAAGGCAAGGCAAGAGCGTCCAGGCGTAGAGCTCTGGTAGCAGGGAGTGGCAAGCTGAGTTGCTTCCACGCTTGGTTTCCTCGGCGTCTTCCTTTTATGCTGTCCTAATGAGGAACAGCTGTTGCCTCTCTCTCTAACAGCTCCACTCGGTGCTGTGCCTGTAAACGGGCACTCCTTCACCTCTCCAACAGAGCTGACATCTCTATGTTTCCTCCTTTCAGCTGGCCCCAGGTGCTTGGGTTTCGCTTTTGCCCTGGGGGAGTCTTTGTCTCTTACAGCCTCTGTGGAGGTTTCTGGCTGTTCCTCATCCCTGACAGTCTCTGCAGAAGCTCCAGGCTGTTCTTGCTGAATTCCCTCTATAGCAGCAGCAGTGGTTTCTGACTGCTCTTCCTTTCCAATAGCTTCTGCAGGGGCTTCTGGCTCTAGAGAAGATGCTGCTGGCCCTTCCTGCTCATCTTCTGAGGAGGACTCTGAGGCAATAGGTAAGGTGGCCAGTCGAGGCTGGGGCTGACTCATGACACTTCCCTGGTTGCCACCGGGTGAAGGGGCTGTGTGGCTTCCTCGGGCTTGGGCGGGTAAGGTGCCCAGCTATTGGTACTGTCTTCGGGGAGGGCCAAGAGGGTGGCAGGATGCACGGAGGAAATTACGGCCTGCTGCATTCCTAGGTGCTGTTTTAGGGCCTCTAGCTCCCTCTTACAGGCGGAGTGGTCCGTGGCAGCTGCTTTGGAGTGGGTGTGCTCCGCCATGAACTGGGCGCCGTGGGTTAGCTTAGCGATTCTTTCCTGTCCCTCAGTTAAAGCATGCTCAGCCATGTCGGCATGAGCGGTGGCCACTTCAGCCTTGTGCTGAGTGTCCTGGAGGACAGTGGTTAGTCCCTGCTTTTCTAAAATAAAGTTGACGCATTCGGCGCGCCACTCAACTGTTTTTTCCTCATGGTCCCTTTCCTGTTCAGCTATTTTGGCCCTGAGGCTCTGGATCTCTAGACGCAGGGCGTCTTGTTCTCGCTCTGATTTCTCCTCCAGCTCCTTCCTTTCCTTGTCCTGGGCTACACTAAGCCTCTCTAGTTCCTACTCACTATCTTCCTGAGCCTTCTGTATTTTATCAATGAGGGACACGCTGTCCTGTAAGGCAGTGAAAAGTGCCCAAGTCCCATATCTATCCTTTTTACTCAAGCTGGGCTTTTCCTTCTCACAGAAATCTTTGAAAGCATCTCTGACTATCTGGAGCGGGTTGGGTCCCTTGAAGGAACTGGCTTCCCAAGGGCAATCTCACTTCTTAACTATCCATTTTTCCAGGCGGGGTACAGTGGGGTTTGCCCGGTACATTTTTTTCCCTTTCTTTTGGGGCTGATCCGGGGGAGGTTAAGGAGTGGATCAGTGGCACCAAGGGTGGGGCGATTAGGGCTCTTAACAACTTTCCTCTCTATGGGACTTTCAGGGGTTATTTTCCTTCGGGTCCTCAAGGATTTTAAACTGGGTTCTCAGGGATTTTAATGGGTCCTACACGGGGTTTCACCAGGGGTGGTTTTGAGGGTCCTATACTCGGTTCTTCTCCACCGGGGAGAAGGGAAAATTCCTATTCCTGTTTCAAGCTTGCCTACAAGCCACGGGACCAGGAAAAGTCCGGACTAGCAGCGGCGCTGCCTGGTCTACTGGCTCAGAGGGTGCTCTCAAGCTCTCTAAGCCCAAGAACCAAAAACGCTCAGTGCTTCCAAGCCTCTGCTTAGAAGCTACAATGCTCTCAAGCTCTCTGCCCAAGAACTCAACTCAAAGTGTCCCCAGGCCTCGTGCTTAGAGACAAATGGTTAAACTGTCTCCAAGCCTCGACCAAAAGACTAAAGCGCTCAAGGACTGCCTCTGCACGTCCCCCAGCAAAAGTGCCCAGGAGTAAATTTACTATACTCCCAAGCAAGAAGTGTTCAAGAGTTCTACTAACTCCCAAGCAAAATGCGCCCAAGAGTTGAAAACAACTCCCAAGTGAGGTGCGCCCAAGAGTTTAACTTAAAAACTCTCAAGCACGGTGCGGCCAGCTGCCACGGGGCTCCAGGAACCTGGCTTTTAGATTCCCAAAACTAAACTAAATGAACGGACTATCGATCCCTTCACGTTTCCTCCAGAGCAGGGATTGAAGCCTAAGTGCTGGCAGGAACGGGGTCTGGACGGACTTAGGAGAGATGGGGAAGGGCAGAAGGGGTTTTTATATGTGCTGCTTCAGAAAATAGATACATAGAGCCTATTTCTGGGATCCCACCCACATAGACGTGTTTAGGCAGCCCGGAAGGTGGCCAGGAACTTCACCAGATCAGATGTCCTCACCCACAGATACACCGGTTATAATAGCCGTAAAGCCTCGCAGTGCACAAAATAAGGCGAGTAATCTGAAACTGGCTGAAGGAGGAAATGGGGACAAGCCAACCCACAAGATAGAAATGCTCGCTAGAGGCACACACACTCACACTTTTAATTCCCTGAGCTAAATTGCGCTCTTTACACAGAGGTCTGGAAAATTTCCCTCTACGGCAGTTCGTTGAAAACACGCGTGTCGACTCACGTGGATCCACACGAACCAGGTTATGCCCGCATTTTCCACCAGTAAATTGTTACCAGAACTGCTCTTTTAAATGGGGAAATTAGCTCAGCAGTCTGGAACTAAAATTAGCGCGGATCTAACCAATGTTTACGGAGGTCCTGATTCCAGACACTCTAGTGACAAAGAGGCAGACTACAAATAGATTCAATAAACACGTGTATTTACTAATAGTGTGGCGTAAGCCTGAACTTGCACATATATACAAGAAAGCATACAAGGACTAGGAAATGCAGAGTAAGAAATGCAGAGACGATCACATGAGCAGGTACCCACGATGATAAGGGCGATACTTACAATCCTGAAGCGGAGCAGAGACACAACAGCGAGGGAGTCCAGTGCCAGCACTGGGTCCACAGACAGACAGCAAGGGGGTCTGGATAGGAATGGCGTACGCACCATGTGGTCTGAGGGACCAGCTTAAATACCCCAAAACATACCCTGGGGCTGGTGCTGTACTTGGTGGTTCTCACGGATTAAAACAAAGGCTTTAATGGGTTACTGAATGGCTTAGATGTCTGAATGTCTTAGGAATCTGATTGTGTTATAGTGACACTTCAGGAAGAGGGGACAAAGGAGGGAGGGGGAGATCCGAACGGGCTGAATGGATGTTCCAGCGGACAGGGCTTGTCCTGATGTCATCAGCCCTGGAATGCGGAGGTTTCTTTGAGATGCATTCTCTAAGTGCTTGGGATGGTCGGCACTTAGCTTCTTCTCCGGGGCGGCTCCTAAGATATGTAGAGTGGGGCGAGGTTCTCTTGCTGCGGACGTGGTGTGTCCGCTTCACCGAAATGGCTTCCCAAAGCAGGCTTCTTCTCTTGGTCTTCTGGCTGCCTAAGAACATGGTCGCTGGCTGGGCATGGCGGGGGCTGGTTAGCAGGCTGCCCAGTAGCGAGGACAAGCTTGGGGACCAGCACGCAGGAGGCTCCAGGCGGGAACTGACCAGGGAGCACCTGGCCAGGCTCGCTGGAGGTTTCCCCGGCAGGCGCCCAGCTGCTAACAGCAGCTTGGGCCCAGATGAGGCAGGCTTCCATGAAGGCAGGGGGAACAGCATGTAAAACACAGTCCATAGCAGGGAAGTCAGGAAGCTAACACAGTCTATTGCAGCAGCAAGGTAATTAACAAGCAGGCAGGAAACTGACACGTGTATCAGAACACACAAGTGCAGGGCAATCTTGGTGTAGCAGTGAAGCAGCAACGTTGGAAACTGGCACAGTCCATGGCAGGCCTTAAAGCAGGAGAGGGGGCCTACTTGGCAACACCTGAACTCCAGAGACTGTCCTCTAAAAGAGGACATGTGTTGGTGCTGATCCAGTCTCTGGCTCTGGACCTAAGGCCTCGAATGTGGCCTGCGTCCAAGCACCCAGTATTCAAAGCCATGGCTTTGAATAAGGAAGTGGTGAAGATATAAGCCCCCTGCAACCCCAAATAATCTTTGGATCACCCCAAATCACATACCCCTGAACTCCAGAGACTGTCCCCTACAAGAGGACATGTGCTGGTGCTGATCCAGTCTCTGGTTCTGGACCTAAGGCCTCAAATGTGGCCTGTCTCCAAGCACCCTGTATTAGACATGGCTTTGAATAAGGAAGTGGTGAAAATATAAGCCCCCTGCAACCCCATATAATCTTTGGATCACTGCAAATCACACACCGCTGAACTCCAGAGACTGTCCCCTACAAGAGGACATGTGCTGGTGCTGATCCAGTCTCTGGCTCTGGACCTAAGGCCTCCTAAGTGGACTGCCTGGAAAAGACTTGTATTAGACATGGCTTTGAATAAGGGAGCAAGGAAGTATAAGCCCTCTGAAACCCAAAACAATCTTTGGATCACCCCAAATCACACACCCCTGCACTCCAGAGACTGTCCCCTACAAGAGGACATGTGCTGGTGCTGATCCAGTCTCTGGTTCTAGACCTAAGGTCTCCTATGTGGCCTGCCTGGAAAAAACTTGTATTAGACATTGCTGTGAATAAGAAAGTGTGGAACTATAAGCCCTCTGAAACCCAAAACAATCTTTGGATCACTCCAAATCATACACCCCTGCATGGAGAGATGATTCAAGCATATAGAGGAGAACAGCAGAGCTGATTTGAAGAGCGGGAGACTGGATAAGATTGCCAACCTCCAGATGGGGCCTAGAGTTCTCCTTGAATTACAGCTGATTTGGGGGTTCAGATGGAATTTAAGTTAAATATGAGCAGCCAGTGTGATGCAGTGACAAAATTTTTTATATTGGAACAGATATTAAACATGTCTGTATGCAAGCATCTGATGGACAACATAGTGATATGCGGAAGTCAGCATGGATTTGTCCTCAATGGGTCCTGCTAGACCAACCTCATCTCCTTCTATGATCAAGTGACAGGCTTACTGAATCGTGAGAATTGATGTAGTTTTATCTGGATTTCAGTAAAGCTTTTGGCAAGGTTCCTCATGATGTTCTGATGGGTAAACTAGAGGACTGTGGACTGGACTCTAGGATAGTTAGGTGGATAGGGAATTGATTGGAGAACTGCACTCAAAGAGTAGATGTCAATGCATTTCATCTGAACGGAGGAAGGTGCCCAGTGGGGTGCCACAGGGCTCGGTCCTGGGCCTGGTACTTTTCAATATTTTTATAAATGATCTGGATGAGGGTGTGGAGGGGCTATGCATTAAATTTGCAGATGACATCGAATTGGGAGAGGCAGCAAACAAAATCAGTAGATAGGGACAGAATTCAACGAGATCAGAACACATTGGAAAAGTGGGTGGATGTGAACAAGATGCAATTTAACAAGGATAAGTGCCAAGTTCTACATCTGGGTAGCAAAAATGAGGAACACACCTACTGGATGGGGGATACACTTCTGGTTAGCAGTGTGTGTGAACAAGATCTTGGGGTTCAGATGGAACATAAGTTAAATATGAGCAGCCAGTGTGATGAAGTGGCAAAAAAGGTGAGTGCGATCTTGGGGTCTATCAACAGAGGCATAACATCCCAATTGCATGATGTCATAGGGGGACATGATTGCTCTCTTTAAGTATTTGAAGGGCTGTCACTTAGAGGAGGGCAGGGAGCTGTTCCTGTTGGCAGCAGAGGATAGGGTTTAAATTATGGGCCAGATGATACCAGCTGGATATTAGGAAGCACAGTAAGATGGGCTTTGGAGGGGTATAATGCCACAGGCACTGACCTCCTATGACATCATTGTCTCCAAGAGAGATAACGTCACCATATGGAGTTCAGTTGTAACGGAAACAGATCTCCAGGCGGGTTGGCAACTACTGTAAAGAGGTGCTTCAGACACCCCAGTTGCCAATACCCAATACCACCATTGTCTCCTAGGTAAAATAGGACATATGGAGTTTAGCTGAAATGGAAGGGGATCTCCAGGTAAGGCAATCATAATATGGAGGGTCCTCAGTGGGGTATAATTCCACAGAAGCCACACTCCAAAGCCACCATTCTGTTTGAGATAATTAAAACTTGTCATTTGAAAGTCATTTGTAACTCTCGGAGTTCTCTAGGTGGGTTGGCATCAATTGTCAGGTAGTACCTATGTGGGGTATAATTCCACATAGGCCAGCCTAAGAAGCCTCCATGTCTCAGAGAATGTTAAAATCTGTCATTTGGAGATCAGTTGTAATTTGTGGGGATCTCCAGGAGGATTGGCAAACACAGTGTCATCAAGCCAGGCGGCCTTAGCATGGACCTGCCTGCTGCCAGACCTGCTACTGTATCCCAAAGAACCCCAGGAGCAGCGAAGGCTGAGGGTAAGGGCAGAGGCATGGACCAAGCACAGGAGCGCATGCCTGGCAGCCCACGGCCTTCCCCCTGCTGAGGAAATGTCAGGAGAGCCAGTACAGGAACTGATCTACTCCTCCTGAGTAGCAGAGATGAGCCAGCTTGGAGAAAGAAGCTTAATGAACCCAGCCTCACCTGTAGGAGAAACTCCCTTTATAAGGCCACAGCTAGCATGGGATTAGCTAGTCACAATTGTGGTATTCTGGACTTGGCTGTTGGTGAGTTCTTAGGCTGCCTGAGCCTTGGTGGGTCACAGTCTTTGATTTTGGAATCTGTTACTTGACCATGGAGTTTGACCTGAGAATCTTTGTTGTTGGCCCTGTTGTCGTCAGAACTTGCCTCCAACCTAGTGAGCAGGATACTTTTAATCCTTCTCTTTCTATTTGTTGCTCTCCATTATACTCTTAGATTATGTTGCTGCTGTTTCTGTGGGTTTGTCATGAAAATATGGTTTAGAGCACATTATACTAAGTGATACATGGGTATTCTAATGAACTTTGTTTTAGAATTTCATTAGGCTGTCTTGGTTTGGGGCATAAATTGAGCCAAATGTGTAAGTTTGGTTTTCTATAGTGCCTTTAATAAATATGAATCTGCCTTTCGGATCTCTTAGTGTATTTTTATGTTGGAAGGGTAAATATTTTTACTTTACCCTTCCAACATAAATTTTAAATTTCAGGCATGGGAGAGATGGAGCTCTTTCAATGTGCTATCATTCTGTTCAACACCGACACCACACCCTCCGCTTTTCTCCATTTCTCAGCTTCTTCTGGTGGTAGCTAGGATAATTCATCCCATGAAGTAGGTTCAGGTATTTCCTCTATTCTTAGTGCAGAGGTAGTCAAGTGCCGTTTATTATTATAGTCTGCGACCAGTACATATAAAACCATTTGCAAATCAGTTTAAAAACAGTCGAGATTGGATACAGGGGAAGAATGATGAATAAATATAAGAGTAAAAAAATAAGATCATCATAAATTAGTTGTTTAAAAGGTTAAAATACATTCAGTCTGCCTTATGTGATTTACGTTGCTTGTAGACCTGGCCACAGAATCTTGCTACTTGATGTGTTGTCTGGTGATTCCGATCAGACAAAAGATAATCAAGTTTGATTTTATTTGAACTTCCAGGGAATGTTTCTACTAATGGACTGATGGTTTCTGCTCTAATTTTACTGTGACTTGGGCAGTTAAAGAAGATGTGATCCATTGAGTCAGTTTCTCTTAGGGGATAGGAGCAAATCCTAAGAGAGTAAGGGACAGGTTTAAACTTTCCTTCCAGAATGGCAGAGGGTGGAGTTGAACTCCTAGCTAAAGTAAATGCCCTTCTGGAGTTACTGGATTCAAGAAAGTAAAAATAGGCTGCAGGAGCGGCAATATATTTAGTAGTATCTGAAGAAATAAAACCTGGTGCTCTAAGTAAATCTGTTTGTCTTTCAATGTCTGTCACTCTCTGCTCAATGAGTGATTTTGCTCGGTCTAACCCCATGACTAGCAAACTTTGAGGGGAAAGACCCAATTTTCCCAGGGATTTCAGAGTCGCCTTTTGCCAATTAGATTGAAATTTGTCTTGGAATAACAGAAGGAGCAGACCTTGCGGGTTTAGACGTCCTGACTGTTGGAATATATGTGTGTTGCAAGGTCTGAGATTCAGTCATTATGGGGTTAATGTGTTTACCTACCATGCTATTGTTTAGATTGACCTGGAAAGGGAACCTGGCTCAAAGCCAATAATCTGCAAGCCCGGGAAACTTGAGAGTGTTTGTAAACTGTTATTGGTCAACAGGTCAGGTGACTGTCCTTTCAGGGTCAAGAAGAAGGAGGAAGAAGAAGAAGATTCTCCATTCTGTTATCCCAGCTCTTTGTTGTAAACAGTAAGGAAAAATGTAGCTCCAGGTGTTTGTTGTTTTGTAGGCAACCTGTGACCCTTTTCCCTTTAGAAGTAAATGTTTTTTTTAAAAGCTAAACTTGTGTGCCGACTCTCTATTGATTCAAGATCCATTGCACCTATGATTTAAAGCTATTTTTAACCTTTTTTCCCCCCAACAAAGTGGTAGCAGAGGATGGTTGGTTTTGGTTGGTGATTTTGTTATGGTGGTTTGTTTTGCCAAACAAGCAAATAATTTTTGAAATGGATCTTTAAAGAGAGAAACTAAGCTAGATAGGCACAAAGGCTCAGATTTTTTTTCTACCAAACCTTTTTGCTGCATTCAGTTGTAACTGGGAAAAGGAGACTATTTTAAAGATCTTGCTGTCTTTAAAAGTTTCTTAAAACTGGTGTCTAGAACAGTGGATAAGTGGCTAATTAAGTGCACCTGGTGGTTGTCCTTGATTAGGCGGCTCCTCCCCCAGGCTTAAGAAAAGGCGGGGTGGATCGAAAAGAAAGGAGGAAGAGGCTGAATCACAGGAGCATGGAGGCTGGGTACCTATTTGTCTAGTGGGCTTTGTTTTAGCTAAGATTAGGTCAAGCTCTTTTTTTTATTGCCATTGCTTTGCCTCAAGAGTGAGTATTGTTAATTTGACTGTTCTCTTGAGCTAATAAATAATTATCCTTCCTGTGTCTTGAGTGTCTGCCTGCTGTGCACAAGGGCTTCCAGCTAAGAACCCTGAAACCTGTGAGTCTGGTATAAACAGGCGGGGCATACTACTCTGGGAGAGCTTCTGGGGTACTGTGTGGCTGTTATCAGCACCAGAACCAGGCCCAGAGGGTTTGCCCACTCTTTACATGGTGGCAGCGAAAAGGGAAGCTGGACAAGGTGTGGCACAGCAGCAGTACTCTTTCCAAGACTATAGTTGCTGCATAGCAATTGGCAGGTTTGTTATTTTGGTTAGATAAGATGAGTCAGGACAGAGACCTTGACCGGGCCGAGTCCTCGTTGGAAGCGGAAACTGGAGACCAGCCCTCGTCTGGAGAGAAAATTCTTAGAACTGACTTGCTTCCTGAGAATATTGTCGGAGCAGAAGGAAGTGCTCCTGTGGATTACAGTTTACTGGCTACAGTAAGTGTTTATAATGGAGAAGTTTTACGTTTGGGAAGAGATCCCTTGTGGCAGGATCAAACGATAAGAACTGGAGGGATGCTGGAATGCTCCCCGCTTAGACACTTTTCAACGGCTCAGGAGGGCAGCCGGACATCTGGAAGTACTCAGCCGTTCTCCAGCCTGCATGGAACAGCCCAAGGCAGAGCATCAGCAGGTGAGACCCTAAGGGGACAAGATCAGGCTAGAGCTCCAGGGAATGGGCAGGACTCAGTGCAGCAGCAGCTTTGTGCCCTGATGACTCAGGTGTTGGCACAGAATGCCCAACAAATGGCACTGCTTCAGACTCAAGTCACTGCAGGACAGCAGAACTGTTGGGCACGCATGAGATTCCCAGAATATCAGAAAGGGGAAGATATTAGTGCTTTTTTTCATCACTTTGAGGCAGTAGCTCAAGATGTGGGCTTGTCTGAGGACCAATACATGGGAGTCCTTAGACGTTCCTTGCATGGAGAAATATTGGAATTGATGGCGGGCTTAACAGTCCAACAGTCTAGAGACTATTGTTACTTTAGGACCTTGGCCTTACAGCATTTCAGCAGGTCCAGTAAACAGCTGCGGAAAGACTTCAGGAATGTTACTCCCCAGCATGGAGAGACGTATGGCCTGTTTGCAAGTCGATTGCAGAGGATAGCTGTTAAGTGGTTAGAGTCTGCTAATGTCCACACTTTTGATGGGTTGTTTGACCTGATGCTGAAGGAGCAGATGTATAAAGTTGTTCCAGCAGAATATGCTATGCTTGCTAGAGCTCAGAGACCGAGGACTGTGACAGAGTTGGCTCAGCTACTGGACGAAATTGCAGCTGCCAGTCAGGTTTCTGTGGAGTGCTGGCATTCAATTTCCAAGCAAGCGGCCCCTACTCCTCCAACACTGAAGCCCCGATCTTTGCCTGTGTCTGAAGTAGGAAGGAGGGAGCCAAAGTGTGGGGAAGGGCAGAAGCCAAGACAGAAAGAAACTGTGTGTTTTGGTTGTGGTCGGTCAGGACATGTACGCTCCCAATGTCCTGATTTGCAGCTTAAGTCGGGACTGTGGCAGCCTAGAATGCATTTTATTTCTAGTGGAATTCAAACAACTGCACATTCATGGGACTATGTACCTGAAGAAGATTGGGATTTACAACAACAAAGAGAAGAAGCAGGTACTCCTGATTCTGTTGCTTCTTCTGGAGAGATACTCCAGCCTCAACTCGTGAGTAGATGTGTGTCTTTGGAAGAGAAGTGGCCAGCCCAAGTTCGTCAGTCTAGAAGGGACCAGAGCCTGCCCCAAGTTGCCTCACGAGAAGGGAGAGAGAGGATTAATATGAGAACTGTTCGGATGCTGGGTCGTAGGGGAAGTGCCCCAGTGGACCTGAGTCAGAAGCATGTTGACTGCCAGGTGGAGAAGGAATTGGCAGAAATTAAAGAACAAAATTGCTGCCAGCAGTTTCCAATAGCAAGAAAAAGAACTAAGTTTTTGCAAACAGCTGTTAAAGAGTTTCCAGTTATTGCCAGAAGCAAGGCAAAGACGTTGCAAGAGATTGCTGTAGAGCAACCTGGAATCAGCAGCCGGCAAACGGAGAGTCAAGCAGCCCCCACCTCAGGAATGTCCACCACCCCAGCTTCGGTTGTGGAAGCGAGGGGGAGGGGGGGGGAGGAAACTCAAGCTGCTGCAGAAAGTAAAAGGGAACTTTTTTTCTGTGAGGACAATAATTATAACACCCAAGAGCCTGTTAAGGGCATTCTGCCGCCTCACACTAAGCAACATCTAGCACGTTCCCCTGAGTTGAAACCATCTAATTGCATTAAAACCTTTGTGGTGAGAATAAATGCTTCAAAATGTGGGATAAAGGTGTTGTTGTTTCAGGAAGGCCTAGATAATCGTCTCTGTCCAATAGTGTGCCTCAGTCGTAAACTTTGGCCTAGAGAGAAGAGGTATAATTTGTATGAAATAAAAGCATTAGCTTTGATTTGGGGAATAAATAAACTTGAAACATACTTAAAGGGGACTCATTTCCATCTTGAAGTAGATTACAATCCTCTTATATTTATTCATAGGATGAAGAAGACAAACCCCAGAGTCATGAGGTGGGCTTTAAGCCTTCAGAACTTCTCCTTTGATGTTATTGCATTAAGGGGAATGATAATGTCCTAGCTTATGCCCAGTTGAGAGGTTATGATGATATTGAGTGAAGCTGTAATATGATTGCTTGTATCCATCCTGAACAATCCAGTTATTTGTAATTTGCAGTTTGTAATCAGTTGTATTCCTGCCATATTTTAATTGTGTATTTTAATTTGCTGACCTTTGTATTGATAACCTATGTTGTCTGCTCACTTGTATGCTGCAGTTATATGTTTGGAGGCTATCTTGCCTAATTGGTTTGAATTCTCCACCATGCTCTAACAACCCTGTTGGAGAATTGGGGGGGATGTCTAGAACAGTGGATAAGTGGCTAATTAAGTGCACCTGGTGGTTGTCCTTGATTAGGCGGCTCCTCCCTCAGGCTTAAGAAAAGGCAGGGTGGATCGAAAAGAAAGGAGGAAGAGGCTGAATCACAGGAGCATGGAGGCTGGGTACCTATTTGTCTAGTGGGCTTTGTTTTAGCTAAGATTAGGTCAAGCTCTTTTTTTTATTGCCATTGCTTTGCCTCAAGAGTGAGTATTGTTAATTTGACTGTTCTCTTGAGCTAATAAATAATTATCCTTCCTGTGTCTTGAGTGTCTGCCTGCTGTGCACAAGGGCTTCCAGCTAAGAACCCTGAAACCTGTGAGTCTGGTATAAACAGGCGGGGCATACTACTCTGGGAGAGCTTCTGGGGTACTGTGTGGCTGTTATCAGCACCAGAACCAGGCCCAGAGGGTTTGCCCACTCTTTACAACTGGTCTGCACTGAGAAAACTGCAGCTGAGAACTATTTGAAGTTTTTTTTTCCTTTTACCCTCAGAGCGGAGCCTGAAACCGAGCCGGCAGACGGCAGCAGAGAACAAAGGAGATTGTTAACTCCATGTGTGCCTGAATCTTCACAGCTGAAAAATGAGTTCCTCTGACCAGGGAGTCGTGAGTAATCCAAAGCCCTTTCAAGTCAGCCAAGGAAGTTTTAATATGCCTCATTTAAATAAAAGCAACTTTACTTGGTGGCTGGCATTATTAAAAACCCAACTTGAAATGCATAATGCTGAGGACATTCTAACTGCAGACATCCCAGCTGATCCTCAAATAAAGCTTGAATTTACCAGGAAAAATGCTCTAGCCAAAATATTAATTATGACCTCAGTATCTCATTATGAAGTCCAGGACTTGCATACCTTTGATACTGCAAAAGAGATGCTTGAAGCTTTAAAGAAGCATTTTGAAAAACAGACATGCACCAAAATAATCTATCTTAAAATAGAATTGTTTGATTTTAAAATTAAAGAAGGGGATTCTATACCTGCTCAATTGCAAAGATTTATGAGATTGCATAGAGTGTTGGATGAACTCGGAGAGGCCCCAAAAGAGCGGGATGTTGTTGTTGCCTTGCTGAAAAGTTTACCAAGTAGCTATGATAATTTAGCACTTCTCTTGAGACATAAAGAGAATTTAACACTGGAGCAATTGCTGACAAGTTTAAGAGAGGAACTGGATTCAAGAGAGGGAAGGAATTTACAGGCTGTGTCTGATGGAATGACTGTTTTGAATTTGGGAAATGGATATAGAGGCAGACAGACTAACTGCTTTTCTTGTTGTGGAAGGAGCCACATGGCCAGAGACTGTGCATTAAACCGAATGAATAATGGAGCGGCCATTGCTAGCCAATCAAATGCACGTTACCCTAGTACAGAGACTCATGTTGAAAGAGCGCCTTCTCATGGCAGAAGAGATTATAGCCGAAAAGGGAATTTTAGATCCAGAAGCAGAGGGAGTGTGTCTAGAGGCAGATTTCAGAGAAATGGCAGGAGTAATTTTTCACTAAGAGTTTTTGCTGATGAAGATATTCAGGATAAGAAATTATTCCTCATCGATTCAGGAAGCTGCTGGCATATCTGCAAATATCGTGAATTGTTTTCTGAACTTGATACTGATGATAAACCCAGACTGTTCCAAGTAAATAAACAACCACTTAATGTGCTAGGAACTGGAAAGGTGCCAATTAAGCTTTGCACAACAAGAGGGGAAATAGTAAATGTTACCCTTCAAGATGTGGCACTTGTTCCTGAAGCAGCAGAGAATTTAATCTCAACTAAGAAACTTGTGGAAAAGGACTGTGTGGTGGTTCTTCAGAAGAGAATGGGTAGTAGAAGTGTAATTGTTGAAAGGAAATCTGGAGTTAAGTTTGCTGTTGAAGAGAAAAATGGACTGCATTATTTTGTGGATGTTAGTGAAAGACCAGAAGTTGCTGATGCTGGTGAAGGACAGATTTATCAAACTAGCCAAGGTGCTTGTGATCATAGGAAATGTTTACATTCATGGCATGTAAGAACAGGCCATAGAGGCATACAAAGTGTTGAAAAGTTGTTAAAGGACTATGGAATTTTTGTTCCTGTTTGTGATAAAGCAAGAGAGAAATGTGAAACCTGTCTTAAAGCAAAGGGAACTAGCCCAAGCTACACAGGAAAGTCCACTACTCATAATGAGGAACTTCTAGAGACTGTATACTCTGATCTTGTTGGTCCACTAGCGCCATCTCTTGGCGGCAACAGATATTTTGCAACTTTTACTGAAAGTAAAACGAGGTATAGCATTGTATATCTGATGAAGAGCAAAGATGAAATGCTTGAGAAATTTAAATCTTTTGTTGCCACAGTTAAGAATAAGTTTGGAAAAGCTCCTCAAAGCCTACGTACTGATGGTGGTGGAGAATATTGCAATGCAGAATTTAAGAAGTTTTTGCAATTTGAAGGCATTGAACATAAAGTCACTATACCTCACTCTCCACAACAAAATGGATGTTCTGAGAGACTGAATAGGACTATACAGGAAATGTGCAGATGTATGCTTATACATTCTGGATTACCCAATGCATTATGGGCTGAAGCTGTGAACACAGCAGTTTATCTACACAACAGAGTACCTTCAAAGGTGACAGGCATTACTCCATTTGAAGCCTGGTTTGGCAAGAAGCCTGCTCTGAAGCACATCAAAGCATTTAGTTCCAAGGCCTATGCTTTTATACCAAAGGAAAGGAGAGGAAAGCTTGATCCTCGAGCTGAAGTTGGACTAATTGTAGGGTATGCCACTGGTGGAAGAGGATACAGAATTTACAATCCTCAAGAGCACAAAGTCAAAGAACAGAACGTGGTGTATGTGGATGAGAGCCATTTATTACATGCTTCTAATACCACTGAATCCACAGTGACAACTGATCCAAGTGATACAGAAACTGCTCCTGTAGAATTGGTCGATTGGTTACCTGCAGTGACACCCAGGAAACCGGCAAGTCCACCTTCTCAAGAGATTACCCAAACAGAAGGGGAAGCAGGGACTGGACCAGAGGAGACAGAAGCAGCAACCACTGTGAGACAATCGGAAAGAAGCAACAAAGGAAACCCACCAAAGAAGTATGGATTCTGTGAAACTGTGCAACGTATCCAAGAACCTATTATTATAGTCTGCGACCAGTACATATAAAACCATTTGCAAATCAGTTTAAAAACAGTCGAGATTGGATACAGGGGAAGAATGATGAATAAATATAAGAGTAAAAAAATAAGATCATCATAAATTAGTTGTTTAAAAGGTTAAAATACATTCAGTCTGCCTTATGTGATTTACGTTGCTTGTAGACCTGGCCACAGAATCTTGCTACTTGATGTGTTGTCTGGTGATTCCGATCAGACAAAAGATAATCAAGTTTGATTTTATTTGAACTTCCAGGGAATGTTTCTACTAATGGACTGATGGTTTCTGCTCTAATTTTACTGTGACTTGGGCAGTTAAAGAAGATGTGCTCCATTGAGTCAGTTTCTCTTAGGGGATAGGAGCAAATCCTAAGAGAGTAAGGGACAGGTTTAAACTTTCCTTCCAGAATGGCAGAGGGTAGAGTTGAACTCCTAGCTAAAGTAAATGCCCTTCTGGAGTTACTGGATTCAAGAAAGTAAAAATAGGCTGCAGGAGCGGCAATATATTTAGTAATATCTGAAGAAATAAAACCTGGTGCTCTAAGTAAATCTGTTTGTCTTTCAATGTCTGTCACTCTCTGCTCAATGAGTGATTTTGCTCGGTCTAACCCCATGACTAGCAAACTTTGAGGGGAAAGACCCAATTTTCCCAGGGATTTCAGAGTCGCCTTTTGCCAATTAGATTGAAATTTGTCTTGGAATAACAGAAGGAGCAGACCTTGCGGGTTTAGACGTCCTGACTGTTGGAATATATGTGTGTTGCAAGATCTGAGATTCAGTCATTATGGGGTTAATGTGTTTACCTACCATGCTATTGTTTAGATTGACCTGGAAAGGGAACCTGGCTCAAAGCCAATAATCTGCAAGCCCGGGAAACTTGAGAGTGTTTGTAAACTGTTATTGGTCAACAGGTCAGGTGACTGTCCTTTCAGGGTCAAGAAGAAGGAGGAAGAAGAAGAAGATTCTCCATTCTGTTATCCCAGCTCTTTGTTGTAAACAGTAAGGAAAAATGTAGCTCCAGGTGTTTGTTGTTTTGTAGGCAACCTGTGACCCTTTTCCCTTTAGAAGTAAATGTTTTTTTTAAAAAGCTAAACTTGTGTGCTGACTCTCTATTGATTCAAGATCCATTGCACCTATGATTTAAAGCTATTTTTTAACCTTTTTTTCCCCAACACTGACAGCCATTTGAAAATGGAAAGGATGGTGATTCTGGCCTCTACCCTTAACATTCCTGTTTCCAGTCTAACCCATGAGTTAGGCATGCATTTGGGCACTTGTAATAGGGCTCTAAGGAATTTGGACTGCACACTCTCAAGTTGAGAGAAAGAGGAGGATGGCAGCCCCAAGAATGATCCGTATACTAATTGGGCCAATGGTTTGGCTTTAAACAATCTGAGTGCAGCCGGTACATACTGCCCCCCTTGTGATCCATAGATTTTCAGTATACCGTGTGCTGTTTTTTCTCCCACATCAGCAATGAAGCTGCTATGTGTTGTTTTGGTACCTGAGGCTTGCAAAACTACACCCAAATATTTGAAGCTGGTAACTTGTTCTTACTGATGCCCCTGAAGCTCCCATCGTCTGATCTTTGGATTTTTACCAAAAGCCAGGATCTTAGTTTTTTGGTAATTAGTTAGAAGGTGTTCAGTATCACAGAATTGGGAGATTTTTTTTAGGGCTCGTTTCAGCCCTATGGGGGCCCTAGAAAGTAATACAGCATCATCTGCATAGAGCAGTACGTGAATGTGCCTATTTGCTAATTTGGGAGGGTGCAATCCAGGGTCATTCAAAAGATTTACCAAATTGTTGATGTAGAAGATAAACAGAAAGGGGGCTAGAAGGCACACCTGCCTGTAAGTTTGAATGGGGTCAGTCAAATGCCCAATTTGGCTGCACCTTACTCAGGGCAGTTTGGTTGTGCATAGCCCCAAAAAGGAACAGCAGTCGCCTATCAATAGAGGAGGCCTGCAGTTTCCTCCAAAGTCTATTTCTAGAAACTGTGTCAAAAGCTGCTTTTAAATCAACAAATGCCCGGTAAAGTGATGCTTGGTCTCCTGTAGCGTATTTCTCTACAAGGTGTTGCATTACTAGGCAGTGATCTATTGTTGACCTGCCAGCTCTAAACCCAGCTTGCTCATCAGCAACTATATCCTCCTGTTCTAGCCAGTCTAAAAATTCTCCATCAGATGTTTTGTAGACAACTTGCTTACAATGCTTAGTAAGCTGATTGGTCTATAATTGGATGGATCCTCCTTCTTTCCCTTCTTATGGAAGGGGACTACTATAGCCATTCCCCAATCATTGGGGATGTAGCCGGTTTCATCAATATAAGTAAATAGGGAGGCTAGGAAAGTTGCCCACCAGTCCTTATTTGTTTTTAGTAATTTTGGAGATATTCCATCAAGCCCAGGGGCTTTTGCATTCTTTAACTGGCTAATATAAGCTTTTACCTCTTCAGCATGAACTGGGGGGCATTTGGCCAGATTTTCTATTGTTAGGACAGGAGGGGGTTGAATAGGATCATCATACATTTTTTGGAAAAAAGAAGTCCATTTATTTGGGGGGGATACAGGAAGCCAAGGGGGAGGCGGCTGTGGAGGCGCAATTTGACACTAGTTTCCAGAACACCACTGAGTTTTTGCTCGTAGCTGCTTCAGTTATATTGGCCCAGTTTTCTGGTATGTTCTTTCTTACAGCGGGCAACCAGTGATTTATCTTTCTTTTTTAAAAATGAAAGAGAACGATATGCATCCTGTCTGGTCTTTTCCTCAGCTCTCAGTGCTAGCTTATAGGCATAGATTAAAGCATTTTTAGCACAAATACAGCTTTGATCAAACCAAGGTTTAGATGACAAATTGGTCTTGACCAGTTTTCCCTCTCGAGCACCTACCAAACGTGGCCTTAAGGATTGGACGAGGTCATCATAACTCTTTAAAGGATTTTCAGATTTTGAGGAAACCTTAAAAACTTGACTATATAGTTGTAGGTTCTAGTGCAGAGGTATTTTTCCCTGCACTTGTTCCTCTGCAGCAAGTATGTTCTGCGCATTGCTACGGTAGAATTTCCCTACTTTCCTCCCTTTTATTGAAGCCATGAAGCTGACTTTCTGCCCATTTCTTTCCAGACACAGCAGAATAGCTGTGAAGATTTTAGTGTTTTCCACTCTGCCTCTTCTCTTGGTGTTGCTGGGATACAGTTTGCTCTATGAAGTGGGTTTTTTTCTTAGCTCTGGAGGCAGTTTCCCACCTTTTCCCTTTTGTTTTCCTTCTCACTTCTTGCTTGGCTTCCTCAAGTTGCTGAAAAGTTTCTTTTTGTAGCATTGGAAGCTATTTCCCCACCTTTTTCCTGGCTGGCACAACAGAGTGTCTTCTACCCCCACCCCCTTCTCATGTTTGCTGTGAGACAATGAGAGAGAGAATTATGTACTTGAAAAGGAGATACTTTTGTCTGCAGTTACTTTGTTTGTTTGCTTTCTTCTTTTTAGCTGGCTCTCTGGAGAGCTAAAAAGGAGTAGTTTCAGTAAGGATTGTTCCGCTCAAGTTGACTGAGACTTCTGAGATAACTTTGAGTCTCCTAGACTATTTTGAGATGCAGCAATGACTGGTAGTATTATCTGAAAGCAGGATGATATAACTCATAAGGTTTGCCTTTTTCGAGAGTTAATGATCTCATATTGCCTATCCAAAGTCATACCATACTGCTGTTATTCAAAGAACAATATACACGAATCATTAGCATCTTTTTCACCTTAATAATTACTTCAACTGGTCCACTTTGTTGGGGGAAAAGGTTAAAAAATAGCTTTTCTTCAGAGGTGCAATGGATCTTGGATCAATAGAGAGTCAGCACATGAGTTTAGCTTTTAAAATCATTTACTTCTAAAGGAAAAAAAGGTTAACAGGATTGCCTACAAAATAACAAATGCCTGGAGCTACGTTCTCACTACTGGTTACAAACAAAGAGCTGGGATAACTGAATGGAGAATCTTCTTATTCCTCTGTCTTCTTGACCCTGAAAGAAAATCACCTGACCTGTTGACCAATAACAGTTTACAAACACTCTCAAGTTTCCCGGGCTTGCAGATTATTGGCTTTGAGCCAGGTTCCCTTTCCAGGTCAATCTAAACAATAGCATGGTAGGTAAACACATTAACCCCATAATGACTGAATCTCAGACCTTGCAACACACATATATTCCAACACATTTATGGTACAGGTTTCTCATACTTGTTTTACATATTGGTAAATGTCTTGTTGGGGTAGTGGTGCTCATTCGAGAGTCTTTCTCCATCAGGCTGCTCCCCTTGCCAAAGATTGCTGGCATTGATTGTGTGGGCTTGGTGTGGGATGCCGAGGAGAGTATAGCCATCTGTCTGGTGTACCAATCGCCCAGCGCACCAGCAGATGCTGTGCCTGGCCTGTTAGAGGCGGTGGCTGGCTGGGCCTTGGAGTACCCCAGGCTTCTGGTCTTAGGGGACATCAATGCCCATGACGATGATGCTACCTCCTCACAGGCCATGGACATGATAGCCTCCATGGCAGCATTAGGACTCTCCCAGTTTGTATCAATGCCCACACATTGAGCAGGACACACAATGGATTTGATCTTTGGGTTCAGGATACAGGTGGATCTGGATGAAGCTATAGCTGTGCCATAGTCAGACCACCTCATCCTGAGGGCTTGTCTGGGCACCATGACCCCCTCCTGCTTGGGCGACGAGCTGATTTATGCTCGCCCATGGAGTCAAATGGATCCAATTGAATTGCAGAACGCTCTGCAGGATCCAATGCCCCCTGGTGGCTCATTGGATGAGCTGATGGAGGATTGGAATGCCCGTTTCTCTGAAGCTATTGATGAGATCACTCCCCATTGCTCTCTCCGCCCCCGAACTAGAGTTGCTCCTTGGTATACTGATGAGCTACGACAAATCAAATGGGAGCTGAGACGGCTAGAGCGGGTGTGGCGGCGACTCCATGATGAAGTGACAAGAACATCTTATAGGACGTTTATGAAGGCCTATGAGATGGCACTGAAAGCTGCAAAGAGAGACTACTATGCAGCTTCCACTGCGTCCACTAGTTCTCGCCCATCACAACTTTCCAGAGTGATTTGGTCTTTAACGTCCCTCACACATGGGACAAATAAAAATGTAAATTCGGTAATAAGCTGTAAGGCTTTTGGAGACTATTTTGTGGATCAGATCTTGTCACTCCGCCGGGATCTGTCCACCACAGTTGATGCAGTATGTGTACTGGAGGCCCCTTGGTTGTCCTCAGGGTTGATATTAGATCAATTCAGGCCACTCTCCCAGGAGGAGGTGGGCAGGGTCCTGCATGCTGTGAAACCTACCACGTGCCCACTGGACCCATGCCCATCATGGCTGGTGAAAAGTGGTGGTGATGGGATTTGGGCACCATTAGCTGACATCATTAATCTTTCTCTGAGTTCTGTTTTTTTTCCAGACTCGCTGAAAGAGGCAGTGGTGCGGTCCTTATTAAAGAAACCATCACCGGATCCTGCTGATCCAGCCAATTATCACCCAGTTTTGAATATTACGTTCCTGGGTAATGTAATTGAGAGGGCGGTAGCGGAACACCTGCAGGTATACCTGGGTGATGCCTCTATCCTGAATCTATTCCAGTCCAGCTTCAGGCCTGGCCATGGTACAGAGACGGCTCTGATTGCCCTCACAGATGATCTGCGGCAACACCTGGACCGGAGTGGGTCGGCACTGCTGATACTTTCAGATCTTACAGCAGCATTTGACATGGTCAATCATAATCTTCTGACCCACTGCCTTGCCAATGTGGGGATTTGTGGAACAGCCCTGCAATGGCTGAACTCCTTCCTTCACAATCTAGGACAGAGGGTGGCACTCGGGGAACAGATGTCTGCTTACCATTCTTTGGTATGTGGCATCCCTCAGGGGGTGATTCTTTCCCCAATGCTATTTAACATCTATATGTGCCCCCTTGCCCGGTTAGCCCGCAGCTTTGGGCTAGGTTGTCACCGATATGAGGATGACACTCAGCTCTATCTGCTGATGGATGGTGTTATGACCTTTACTTTCTTTAGGGTAGATTTTTCTTTTAATCTATCCCTTAACCCTCTGGGTAGTCTGCTGCCACCGGGAATATTTTATTCCAAGATATTTTATTTAAATTTTCCCTTTGGTAACGTTCCTAAGCGTCAGGCTCCTTCGTGGTTCTATGTGGCCCTGAAGATAGGAATGACAGCTACACTGGGATATAACAAAACAAAAATAAACTTTTATTTAGTCAAGAAGCGTATTGGTTTCATAAACGTAGTTCTCAGTTCTTAAAGTTACTTCATTTACTCTCATTCACACAGCTGGCCTCTATTTCCCTGACTGAGTGTCCTTTCACAAACATGCTCAGTTCAGGTTCCACACAGGTTATATTTCTCTCATAAACACTTCAACATATTCAGGCAGCACACAGCTAGCCTGCTTTCTTCTGACTAAAAATTTTCTCTCTACTCTCAGTCTCAAACTGCATTCACTCCACCCACCCTCTCAGTCCTCAACCAATCATACCACTCACTCATCCATCTCCTTCACCCCCCACTCTTCACCTATCTCATCAAGCATTTAAAGATACATGCACACATTTACTTGGAATCATTACAGATGGCCAGTCCGATCTTGCTTTGGTTTCCTTGGTCAAGGGTCTTGAGGCTGTGACGGTATGGTTACATCAGAGTCACCTGAAATTGAATCCCCTGAAGGTTCTGTGTCTGGATCATGGGGCAATCGAGCTGGGAACCGGCTCCCAGCCCTCGATGTGGTACAATTGAAACCTTCACTGATGGTGAGGAGTCTGGGTGTGACCTTGGATGCCACACTTTCAATGGAGGCCCAGGTCATGACTGTTGCCAGATCTGCCTTTTTTCATCTTCGACAGGGCAGGCAACTGGCACCCTATCTTTCATCCCAGGACCTGGCCACAGTAATCCATGCAATGGTCACCTCCAGGCTAGACTACTGCAACTCACTCTATCCTGGACTGCCCTTGGGCCTGACCTGGAAGTTACAGCTGATCCAGAATGCAGCAGCACGCGTCCTTACCGGAACACCCATCCAAGTGCACATTCATCATGTGCTGTGCCAGCTGTACTGGCTTCCAGTGGAGTTCCAGATCCGGTTAAAGCCCTTCATGGACTGGGACCTCCATACCTGCGGGACCGCCTCTTCCATTATGTCCCCTGCAGGGTGTTGCGCTCTGCAGACAAGCAACTCCTGGTGGTCCCTGGCCCAAAGGACATCCATGTGGCCTCAACCAGGGCGAGGGCTTTTTCTGCCCTGGCCCTGGCCTGGTGGAATGCTCTCCCCGCTGGAGATCTGGGCCCTGTGGGACCTGTTACAGTTTTTCAGGGCTTGTAAAACGGAGATGTTCTGCTGGGCCTTTGGCTGAGTGCCAGCGAGTGTCCTTCTTCTTCCATCTAAGACCACCATTTCTTCCGGAGCTGCCCTCAGCCATCTGCCATGCCTTTATACGGACTCCCAATATTTGTTTAAATAGCCTGCTCCTGGAGTATTTTAATCATTTTTAAAAAAATATTATTGATTGTATGTTTCTGTGATTTTAATGTATTTTTTAATGTTGTTAGCCACCATTAGCCCATCTGTGGAGAGGGCACAGGATAAATCAAATAAATAAATGTTACGGTGAGCTTTTGAGCTGCTTGATGTCTGTGGACAGGACCATTTAGGGGGTGCTCAATAGGTTTTCTCAGTTGCATTTTTTTCAAGAAAGTAATCTGTATAAAACTATTCCCCTCTTGAGGCCTGTGCCCAAGGCGGCTGCCTAGTTGGTCTAATGGTAGCACTGGCCCTGTCTATAGTAATGGCAAACAGAAATGGGGAAAAGGGACAGCCTTGTCTAGTTCCCCTTGCTATATGGATATCTATCGAATGTACTTTTTTAGTCCTAACTGTAGCTTTTGGAGAAAGATAAAGAGCATTAATGGCATTTTAGAATTGGTCACCAAAACCCATTTTTTGAAGTAAAAGTTTTAGATATGGTATTTCCACTTAATCAAATGCCTTCTCTATATCAAAGGCCAGAAGTAATACAGGGGTTTTGTATGCTTCAGAGAAATTAATTATAGTTAAAGTGTTACGAGTATTGTCAAAAAGATTCCTTATTGGCATAAAGCCAGTCTGGTCAAGGTGAATGTAGTTGGTTATTTAAATTTAGAAAATCTTTTGGCAAATATGCTTGTAAAGATCTTTTGGTCTTGATTCAGTAAGGGTATTGGTTGAGAAAATTTAGCCTTTTTTGTGTTCATCTTCTAGTTTTCTTATTCTAGATATCATTTCATTTCTAATGTTTTCTTTTTGCTCTTCATGACAGGAGGCAATGGAGATTAATTTCCCTCTAAGTACCACTTCCATAGCATCCTACACGTGGATTTGAGGAATGCCACATAGTTTATTTGTTTCTATTGTTTAATTTCTAAAGAGACTTCAGAAGAAATTTAATTGTTAAATAAAAGTGATTTATTTAGTTTTCAATTTGTTTGATGTCATTTATTCTCAGTGTACATTCTGTCCAAGCATAGCCTGTCCACAACTTGTCACCAATCCTTGATGTAAAGAGTTTGACTAATTAATTTAGGAGATAAGAATATGTCATTTAAATATGTAATTTAGAAGATAAGAATATGTAATCAATCTTTGTGTATATATTGTGGATATAAGAGAAGCATGTATAGTCTGTTACCAGTGGGTTTTGAAGATGTCACTAGATCAATAAATAAAGCCTAAGAGCCATTAATTGATCTTAGCAGCTTAGTAACTGTATTGTTAATTTTAATTGCTTTGACACGATAGGCAGTAAAATTTAAAAGGTCATTCAGAGAGGAGTGATATAAATGTTTACTGCTGACACCTTGATTTTACCCATGCTGAACAAAAGCAGAATTGAAAGCCAAGAGAATCAAGTGCACTCTGCATGAAGACAGCTCGTCAGGTTGTTTGATCTACAAGCAGCTCTCCACACTGAAAGCAGTGAAAGCAGCTTTCTCAGTAATCATGCTTTGTGGTATACAATTTTTAAAGTTTGTATATGTACACTCACACATTATGCAATGCATTTATATTTTGTATCACTTTCATATTTATCAAAATACTTAATTTCACAGGTCAAGGGATGGTGTCATGGAAATATAAATAATAATAATAACTGTGCTTATATACCGCTCTTCTACACATATTAGTGCCTCACCCAGAACAGTGAACAAGTTAGTGTTATTCTTATCCCCACAATGGAGCTGGGGCTGAGAGGAGTGGCTGACCCAAGGCCACCTACTGAGCTCATGTCAGTAGTGGGATTCAAACCAGTAGACTGCTGATTATGGTTTAGAACACATAGTGAAACATATGCATTCTAAATAATGCTGTATGAATTTCACTGCAGTTCTTTTTCTAGTATGGTGTATAACTGGTGCTTTTTTATCTTTGACGGCCAATTAAAAATAGTGAACAGTATCAGATAAATGTTCTGTAATTGTTAGCAGAGACCAAGGATGATCGGGTCATGTAAGTTTTCCTGTCATTTTTATTATCCATCTCTCTTGTCTTGCAGCTGGGCATAGTGGTACTTTTGGCTAGGTAGAATGTCTCATGATTGGAAATAGTAAAAAAGAATTAAATTATGATTGGTTTGATATTTATCTATGTTATCATATGAAAAGAACTTAGATTTCTGCATAAGATAATATATAAAAATGGTAATCCAAATAGCAGATCAGGGTTTTGGCCAAAAGAAATCTCATGAAGATGTAGGCAGGGAACTTACCCTTGTAATACGTGCTATGGTAACTTGAATCCATTTCATCGTTAATCTGACTGAGTTAGAATTCATTAAGAAATGTTAAGAAACTTAATTCTTGTTCTATTTTTCTATGTTTTATTTAAATAAACATTTATATTTTGATACCTCATTTAATGAAAAAGACTAGCGTTTGTTAATGAAAGAAGCCATTAAACTCTTAGGAGGAGTCTGTCTCCTGGTTGGGAGAGTGCAACAAAAAAATCCATCCCGTTTACTTTGTACTGACAAACAGTTTCTCTAAAACAGAGAAAAGTGTTTTCATTTCTCACTTGAAGGTTTCAAGCTGCTTAGGATTTAAGATAAAACCTTCAACCCATCTCTACTGAGTATTTAATACTTTTTACTTAATGTTTAAAAGTTATGTTTAATATTTATGCCTAATATGATTATAGAAGCTATACGGTTTGAATTATCTATACACTTATTTGAGTAGGATTGTTAGTAAAATTACAATTTTTACCATTTTATAACATTACAACTTTGTACCACAAAAGTTTTAAGTTTTGCATGTAGAAGAGGTTGCCAAAAGTAAATATCCCCATCATCCCCATCATCCCCATCATCCCCATCATCCCCATCATCCCCATCATCCCCATCATCCCCATCATCCCCATCATCCCCATCGACGAAGACGAAGACGAAGACGAAGACGAAGACGAAGACGAAGACGAAGACGAAGACGAAGACGAAGACGAAGACGAAGACGAAGACACCGACGCCCCCCGCCCCGCCACACTAATAAGTAAGTGTCAAAAATTCACTTCAGGTACCTTGTCAGAAGAAAGGCTGTTCAATTGCAGTTTCACTTATAACAGCATAAACTGAGAGCTTTCCAAGGCTGACTACAAAGAAATGAAAATGTTTCTAGCTAATGGAAACTGATGGAATGGAGATAGGAGATGGGTAGTGTTGGGTAAATGCCTTTTATTGCTGTGAATAGGGGATGAATCACACCCATTCTTCAGTTTCCACTTCCTTTTCTTTAACTTATAAAAGCACAGTAGCGGTTTTGTTAAAGTCATGATGAAATGAATAAAGACCCTGCGCTGAGCTTGAATGCAATAAGTATTGCCTAGGGAGAAGGTGTGGCTACTAGGAGAGAGTTTCTCACTCCAGGCATTCATTTGAAATATATCACATTTACTGTCTTAAAGGCCGAAAGTAGTTTATAAACAAATATAATAAAACAATCTAATTGCACAGAACAATGATCAATTAAAGCTCAGTCAATGAAGATATGCAGCAGCCAGTATAGATAAATCAAAACATCAGTCTCCAAAAGAAATGAGTCTCAAAGCCCTTAAGGGAAGAGATAGCGGGGCTGCACGGAGAGATCCATCCAGACCTTCAAGGTAAACATACTGAGCTGAATTGTATCAAATCACACCATAGCTGGGTCTTGCCTTGTCTACACTAACTGACAGCCTCTATCAAAAGTCTCAGGCCGAGAACGTTTCTTCCCCCTCCCAACTCGTTTTATTTGAGATCCATTAAAGTGGAGATTGTCAAGGATAGAACCAGGGGCTATCACCATGCAAAATGGGAGGGGATCTGCAGTCCCTCCTCAGAGACAATTGCTATAAATACCCCATTGTTAGCTGTTTATGTTTTCACCTCAAGGTTAGGCCACAAAAGGGGCTTGGCCCCTCAGAAAGATTCCAGGCCTCTTCCTTACATTTTCAGCTTTCATTTAAAAAGAAGTCTCTAGTTCTTTTTCATTTAAAAAGAACTCTCTAGTTCTTTGTGGAACTGAAAGAAAAATAGTGCAAACAACATTCTGCCCAGGTTACCAAGCACACCCACCCCCTTAGGCCTCCACACTATAAGTTTCTAGCTACAGTTTTGGCAGGGCAGCCTGAATTTAGAAACTGAACTGACATGAAAGTCAATAGAGGGTAAATAAGCCTCACACCTACAGAAGAAAGTATTGGCAGTGAAGTGTGTGGAGAAATGCTTTTTAGATGTAGATGTGGACTGTATCAAAACCTTCTCCCCTAATTTAAATAGTGTCTCTTAACTGAGAACAGTGTGTTGGGGGGGGAGTCAAGTGCTTTCTAAGCTGAACCCAGGGTCTTTAGTTATGTTTATACCCCACCTAGCGGAAGACAAAAGAGTGACCAGAAGACTTTCTGCTAAAAGTTTCTCCAGGTGTATGTGTGGGGGGAGAGGGATAGAGACTTGGAGGACTAACATGCCAGAAAGGTTTTTCCCTGGATCTCTCAGAAAAGGCCTGTCTGTCCTACCCCTTTGACCTCCCCAGGGGTGGGCAAAGGGCTGATTTGAACTGGAAGCTGAAAGAGTTCAGAATGGGCTCCTTGCAGGCAGCTGCCATTGGCCATGTGGAGGCTGGAGGTAGGCTTACCATTTCCCTCCCCTCCCCCCGCATGCTAGTGAGGGGGAAACACGGAGCAGGGGGGGGAGAAGTGCATGCACATATTCCCCCTCCACAGAGGAATCCCAGTGAGCACTGAGTAAAAATTGTTTCCAAAGGGGCGGTTTTCACTCAGCACGCACTGGGATTCCTCTGCAGAGGGGGAGCATGGGAGCATGCACACACATAGCACACACCCAGAAGTTAAGTACCCCGCTGTCCCTCACCCCCAGCCCCCTGCAGCCTGATTGGGCCCCTGGGACCACTAGCAGCCCTAGCTAGAGGCCTGAACCATGAAATGTGTCAGGACTTCTCAGTAAGCTCGAATTTTTTAAAGATAGTGAGCCTGCCTTAACAGAAGATCTAAGTTAGGCATCTATAGAGGGAGGGACATAGGAATTGTGTTTGTACCCATTTATTTGGAGTTCCCTTTCTTGCTTTAGTGCTGTGCTTAAAATTATGAACGTGACTTTTTAAAAAATTGCTTTTTAATTCTTAAATGCTGAACCACATAGACTCCCACTGCTCAATAATGCTATTTAAAACAGATGCCACAGGTGTGGGAGGAGTTGTTGGCAATTTGCTGATCCCCCAGTGCAGTACAGTAAATAGTCCCTGTGGTAACCAGGTGCTGGATAGCAGGAGATTGGGCAGGAGGCAGGGCTCAGAGGGGCATGCCTGCAAAGGGAAGCGGGGAGTCTTGGCCAAGTGGTGGCAGCAAGCACAAGAGAAAAGGAGCGGATTCGGTTTCATTTTCCCGGCCATGTCGGACGCTCCTCTCCGCAGGTCCGGGAGGAAACGTCCGAGCAGCCTGATCAGGTGGTTGACCTGTGAGGGTTAACCCCCAGGACTCCCAGTGAGGGGGTCAGGGTCCGGAGTGCAGCGGGAAGAACCCCCTGAAAGCAATGCAGTGGGTAAATTGCCCGTTTGCTCCAACGGAGGCTGGCAGACTTGCGCAGCACATTGCGTGCCACCGGGCCATGGAGAACGGCAGTTAGCAGATTTAAGGTGAAAACCTGTAAGTAAGTGAATCCCTTCTGATTTCTAAGCGTATGCGAAGGATTGGAGGGAGTTGAAGCTAAGAAGGCGCGGATTTCTTCCCCTCCACGGAGTTTCGGAACTTGGCTGGTGCCCCCCCCTAAGATGGCGACAAAAAAGCAGAGCCCTGCGATGAGTAAATCGGTGATGGCGATGTTACAGGGGAAGGGGGAAACCCTGGAAGAGATGGTCTGACGAGCGGTCTTTGAAGCTATGCAGCCCTTTGTAGCAAAGTTAAATGAAATGGGGCAAAAGGTTGATTCAGTGGAAGGCAAAGTGAAAACCATTAAAGAAACAGCGTCTGGAGCAGAGCAGTCTGCACGCAAAAACGTAGTACTCATGAAAGCAACAAGTAAAGAAGTGAAGCTCTTGGAGAATCAAATAATAGGATTACAAGTGGACCATGCCCAAACGGTACTGCGTCTTCAGAATGTAAAAGAGGAGCAAAGTGAAAATTTTAAAGATTTGGTGTCGGAACTTTTGGCGTCATTCGCTAAGGCAACTAAAGAAGAGTTAAAAAGCGATATTCTGGAAGTCCGTCGGACATCTTCAAAATATGCAATGAAGCGTCAGCTGCCTCGCGAGATTATTATTGACTTTTCATCTAAGAAGACTCGGGACACCATCTTATATAATTCGTATAATGTGGACTTGGACTATCTGGGCAATAAGGTTAAGATATTGAAGGATGTTCCATTTTTGGCTCGTAAAAGAAGATTTAAATATAAAAGACTTGCGGCTTTCCTGAGGAAATGTGAAGTAATATACAAATGGTTGTTTCCGGAAGGCATCTGGTTCAGATACAAGGATCAAACCTACAAGTTAACATCGGAAGTACAGCTGAGGGACTTTTTGTTTAACCATCAGGAGTTCCAGCAAGAAGAAAGTTCAAAGCCTGAAGGGGAGAGTGGGGGGGAGGAGGGAACGAGCGCAGCTATTGTAGCTGCGCAGAGAGAACTAAGACCGAGACGCGGGGGGGGGGGGGGGAGAAGACCTGATCCTGAATGTAGTCTGTATTTTATAAGATCTACCAATCTGATAGCATATTAGAAAGTTAACTTTAAAGGAAAATTGCAGTATGAAGGGAATACAAGACATGTAGATGTAGTGTGTGTTTTTTGTTTATATGTTGCTCTTCCCTTTTCCCCAGTCCCCTTTTTTCCTTTATATTTCTGTAGTTTTTTGTAGTTTTTTATGTTAGAATTTTTTTTAAAAAAGAGAGAGAGAGAGAGAAAAGGAGCAAAAGCCCTCCTCAGAGTTGGGGGGGGGCATCACATGGGTGGCACATACCAGGTGGAGACTTGAACTGCCCCTGGTTTACCCTGGACACCCCAGAGGGCAAAAAGGGTCAGTGCTCACAGGTCAATGGGGCTGTTCCACCACAAGGTGGTAGATTGCTCAGGTGGTAGAGTGGACTGTTACAATTCAGGACTGCACATCCAGCTTTGAATATCCCTTTGTATGATGCAAATAGAAAAATTGGTTCTCTCTCTCTTTGGCTGCTGTACTTGTTTTCTGTTTGCAGTGAATGTTATCATAGGATAGCATTCATAAATGTGATCCTCCATGATAACTCACTGTCAGACTGAACTGGTGCAGTACGTTCTACCCAGCTTAACAGTGCAGTCCTTAATAGAGCTACACCCATTGACCCACTGACAGAAGCTCACAGGCAGCCAGTTGCAAAAATGGTTGACTCTCTCATTGCTTATTCATCAGGAGGTGAATTTTGGCATTCTGCTCAACTGTAGGCACTAGTGCCTGATCTACACATGAAATTGAATAAGGTATAGAGTAGGCAGAATATCTGGGGCACTTCAGTCTGCAGGTCAGCATTATTTAACACTCATCCCAGGTAGCAGCCCCCACAAGCAGAAATTAGTAGGGCATGGTTTGGCATACCATTTGGCAATGACATAGTCCATCTTAGTGTTCTACCACCTTATCTTACTACATGTGTAGACTACGCCTTAATCATTCTCAAGTACAAACTCAAATAAAGTTCATTATAGAAGTCGAATTAAAAAGTTACAAAGTTATGGATAAGCTTTGCAAGCTCCCTGTTCCAGAAAGGGTAGGAGTTTTCACGACAAGTGCAGCGAACAAAAAGCACTCTGTGGCTGTTCTTGGCGGAGTAGAACGGCATCCAGGATAACTCCTCAGTTCTGAACCTGCTCTGATGCGGTGAGAACCACTCTCTCAATGCAGGCATAACAACTCACCCAAGCATGAAGCTGCAGAGGCCAGTAAAAATCCCCTTCCCTCCCACAAGTGTCACACTTTAGTGAGCCAGCCACCCAACAAGCACATAATCTAATTAGCTTCCCTTATTCCCTCTAATTCACTGCTAGTTTATAATGTGGCATGTAATTTGTCCATCATAGAGATGGAGCTCATAATGCAATCACATTTCATGGAGGAGGTTATTCCTCTTCATTCAGCAGAGAAACTGACATCTGAGATCATCAGAGCTGTCAAGAGTGCAGCTGTAGCATCCATCCAAGGAAAGGTGCTGGATGTTGCTCATCTTTGTAGAAATCTTGACTACATTTATGTATTAATTTTTTTAGTCATTTTCCTGTAAGACCTGTAAACAATTTCTGCAATTGTTTCTCAGGTGTATGCAGAAGGTTTCCCCAGATTTGAAGCTTTCCGGCCAACTTCTGACTGAGCAGCTGATCAAGACTGGTATATTTGATCAATCCAGACTGATGTATTTGATCAACCCAATGAGATGGATCCATAATTCATTAGTGGGATGTCCAGATGGATGTGGTAATTTCTTATATCCCGATAGTCCTTTCCAACCCCAGGAAATTTATGGGGAACTGGGGATTGGAAAGGGGACAAAATCACCCTGTCACTTCTCGCAGAACAGTTCCTTTGATAGAAGAGAGAGGACAGGATGATTTTGCCCGCTTTCCCCAATCTACCACAGCCTCCCAATCCATACAGCTATTAGGCCATGCGGGTCCTGTGACCTGGGGAAATAAACTTTGCCGAGGTCTGAAAAGACTACTGAGGGGAGCAGAATGTGGGAAAGATCTGCCATTCAGAGTTGTGTCCATGGAACAACCAACTTCCTAGAAAGGTACAGGATTTGGATAGATGTTGTTGAAAAAGTCAATGCTAGGAAAAGTGGAAGGCAGTAGGAAAAGAGGAAGACCTAAACGGAGATGGCTTGACTCAATAAAAGAAGCCATGTCCTCCAGTTTGCAGGATCTGAGCAAGTCTGTTAATGTGGGGATCCAGGGGACAGCACTACAGTGGCTGGTCTCCTTTCTCCAGGATCGGGGACAGAGGGTGGCGCTTGGGGAGAGAGTGTCATCTCGTAGGCCGCTGGTATGTGGTGTGCCACAGGGAGCGATAGTCTCTCCATTATTATTTAATATCTATATGCGCCCCCTCACCCGGTTGGTGCGGAGTTTCGTGCTTGGATGTCATCAATATGCGGATGACACCCAGCTTTATCTGTTGTTGGACAGGCAGCCTGGATTGACCCCTGATGTCCTGGAGCATGTTTTTGAGGCTGTGACTGGTTGGTTGAGACAAAGTTGGCTGAAATTGAATCCCACGAAGACGGAGATCCTGTATGTGAGTCGTGGGGAGACAGCTTCGGGACCCCGGCTTCCTACACTTGATGGGGCAGCACTTACACTGGCCCCAAGAGTTAGGAGCCTGGGGGTGATTCTGGACTCCTCTTTGAAGATGGAGGACCAGATCACGGCAGTTGCGAGGTCCTCCTTTTATCATCTTCGCCAGGCCAGGCAGCTTGCCCCTTATTTGTCTCCCCGTGACTTGACTACAGTGGTCCAAGCAATGGTCACCTCTAGGCTGGATTACTGTAACACACTCTACGCTGGGCTTCCCATGAGCCTGATTCGGTGGTTACAGCTGGTACAGAATGCAGCGGCGTGGGTCATTACTAGAGCACTAGTGTGGGAGCATATTACGCCGGTGCTACGCCAGTAGCATTGGCTGCCAGTGGAGTACCAAATCAGGTTCAAGGTCTTGGTGTTAACCTATAAAGCCCTATGCGGGCTGGTACCGACGTATCTGCGGGACCGTCTCTCACTGTATGAGCCCCGGAGGACTCTTCGTTCTAGTGGAAAGTATCTTCTAAATGTCCCTGGTCCTAGGGAGGCCCGCCTGGCATCAACCAGGGCCAGGGCCTTTTCGGTCCTGTCCCCGGCCTGGTGGAATGCTCTGTCTTGCGAGACTAGGGCCCGGCAAGATTAGCTAGCATTTCACCGGGCCTGTAAGATGGAGCTATTCCGCCAGGCATATGGCTGACGCCGGGCAGTGCCCCCCCCTGTGGAGGGGGATTAAACTATTCACCCATGTGAACGCAGATGCTGCTGCCACACTTATTGTTACGGTATGGATTTGCTCTGGTAACACCGCTGTGTGATATACTAAACATTTGCCATGTGCTGCTTTTAAAAAATCTTTTAATTATTTATATGTAATAAATGACTCTGTGGTTGATATGATTGTGTTTTAATGTGTTTTAATGATGTGTATATTTGTATTCTGTTATCCGCCCTGAGCCTGCGAAAGCGGGGAGGGCGGAATATAAATACAATAAATTAAATTAAAATTAAATTAAATTAATGATAGGATGTTTCGGAGGTCTTTCATTCATAGGGTCATCATAGGTCGGAGGCGACTTGACGGCACATAACACACAGTTGGAATTATGCAGTATTGTCAACACATGGCCTCTCCCCAAAATGGCAACAATGGATTCGGATCCAACCAAATGATAGCATAATGTTATGGCATTGTCCTTCTCCTGACCCTCTCCCCTCAATAATTGGCTACCATTTGTGTAGACAGGGAACATAGAATATTGAGATGTTGGGACATAGGTAAGATGTCTTTGATATGACAGTAAGGAGGGTGGAGTTAAATGCTTGGTCCTTTCGGCAGCAGCTACATTTATAAAAAAGTATATAACTGGCCTGCGGTGAAACAGTTCCACTACAAAGCGTTGTGATATCACACCACTTCAAGGGAATTTTCTTTTGATAAATGGGGAAAGAGATAGGCATCAAGAGAGTTGGCTTGGACACAGTTCTTCATTGATCACTTTTATGGGCACCCCTTGCTTGTAATATTTGGCCAGGCAAAATCTATATGTCCCCTTTGGCTTTTAAAAGCATTCTCTGTTTTACAAGTGACTCTGGATTGCCCCCTACAGATTTTGTGAAAGGTAAAGTACTGTATGCAAACAGCTGTATTAACACTGGTCCTTGGTCTCATAAAATATCATTCCAAGTCTATAACTACATTACTTTACCATCTTGACTTAATAATACAAGGTGCATTGCTGTCAGTGTATTTCCTGCTGTCAGGAAATATTGATGGTAGTTCATAAGCCAAGGAGGAGGACAGAGCAATTCAGTTCTGGGTGGTGATGATTCCAACCCAATAGCAGTTGAGTCAGATGGCTCCTCCTGAGTCACAGAAGCCAATTAGCCCATGGGCTAATTATTGACCTGGAGTGTTGGGTCATGGTGCAGGATCTCCAACTAAGTTAGGAGCAACTGGTGCATGAAGTGAAGAAATTCATTGTGTTCTATAGGCCCCAAATGTTCTGGACTGAGGAGTATCCCTTTATAACAAAGGATGTCTAACAATGAGGGCTATTTGGCAACTGCATGTCAGCCATATCCACACAGCTCAATTCTAAAGCTGAAAGGGAGACAGGCAATTTGCTAGCTGAAGGACAACTTGAGGCACACCACAGTGAGCAGGGCACCATTACACTGAAGTGGCTCATCTTGTTTCCAGCTTTTGGCAGTGATGAGCATCACTTCCTGAGCCTTCACCACATGGAGGGATCCATGGAGGGATCCAAGACAATGCCCCAAAAACTTGGCCTGGACCCATATAGCAGTAGCCTGGGAAGAGGCAGAGGAATTTCAAAGAGATTAGAGATTAGAAAGAGAGACTGCTGAATTGCATCTGATAACGAAGCTCAAGACATTGCATCCACCTGGATTGAATCAAGACCTAGGCTTCCTGTCTCATTACCAATGGTGATTTCTCCACAGCCACCACCCCTCTGCATGCCCCACTGTATCCAATCACATCTTCTATTGTCATTCACTGGCTTTGTCATTTATCTGCTGTTGTTATTTGGCATCTGAAATCACTCCACTCATCAAGATATTCAGCAGATGGACTCACGTTCTAGGTGTATCTGAAGAAGTAAGCTCATACCCTACCACGTACCCTACCCTACCTCAATTCACGTGCAGACTGTGTCTTGCTTGCAGCACATGCAGGCCACTTCCACGGAGCCTCCTTTGTGTAATTACACCTGCAAGTGATTCAGGAGGGCAGAGCGCCAATTCAGCTTTGTTTTCGCTGCAAGCACAAGTACTGTATGCTCATTTGACTTGATGATTTGCATTTATTTGAGATGTGAGAAAGTGTTGATCTGCATGTCAATGAATGGATGTGGCAAGTGGGGGAAACTGGGGTTTTGGCAATTGTAAACAAGAGAATTTCCTTGTCAAAGATTAGCTACAGGGGTAGCGAAGAAAGGCATAGCCACAGCTATTTCTTTCAAACCACACTGTTATCAGAAGGGAAAAATGGAAAACACTGGTGCCTCACAATGAATGGAATACTTTTAGCAGTTGAGGAGGAACTGATACCAAATGCTCACATGGTGCAAATGGAAGTGTGACTGTATGAGTGAGTGGAAGTGGGAAGTGGGAGCGGGGAATATGTGAAATGAGGTTCACTTGAGCATCTCTAGGTACTTAGTAATGTGGATTTCCACCTAATGAATGTATAGGGGGATTCTTCCAGACAAAGTTAATTTTTGGCCTAACAAATCAAAGTTTCTTCCTAAACCTCAGGAAATTCAGTTGTATATATGATGAATTCAGTGCCTTGTAAGGTGATAGGGGGTTGTTGTTGCTGCTGCCATTTCAACAGATCTCCAGGCCTTCTATATCTAGAAAATCCATGCCTTGAACATTGGTACATTTTAGACTTTTTAAAGTTCACATAGTGAATGCTATCGAGATCCATGCTTTCAGTTCTTCTCCTTGATTAAAAACCAAGATTCCAAGAATATGAATCTTGAACACTGTTTTCTTCTGTCTTTCTATAAAAAAGTTTGCTGTAAATCACCAAGTAATATATCCGTATTTGATATTATTGCTGTTACTCTATAGTATAATCAAACTGCTTATATGGCTATCAGGACTGAAACACAGAGGGTGACTCATAGGACAAGTGAAGAGCTCCTTTGCAAGTCATCTTTGAATTGCCTTGTCAGAACAAGGACCACTGGCCTTCTCTTTAGAAACCTGATGCACCAATGCATTTTGTCCATTTCTGAGTTCTGTGAACTAAAAATACCAATGAAGATAGCAGCTGCAACACAAAACCCTCTCACTCCCCTTTTCTACCAACTTTCTTATTCCCATCTTCCAGCAACAGTATGCAAACTGCACATCAGACGATCATAAATTTATCTTCTGACAATGTATAGAAGTGCTCTGCAAAGCTCTTGGTTGCTTAGGTGTGTGTCCAACTACTTCATAAATATGCTATGATATGTTAAGGACAACATATCCATAACCTCCTATCTCAGCGAAACATGATCAAGAGTCTAGGTGAGCAGCTCACCCAAATGGTTGATGGATATTCTTGGGAATTCAGCAATAGACATTATACTCTCAGTGATGATAAGCCAGTCAGGGAATAGGCATAAAGAGTGCACCTATAATCTTCTAGTTCTAGTTAACGATCTGTAAATCATCTTCACCTATCAGCACTCTTTCCAAGAAACTATCTTATATGACTCACTGCAAATAAGGAATTAATGAGAAAATCTCAGTCTGCAAACTGACACGTGAAAGAATTGAAAACCGATCAAAAGAGTTATTTACTATCATTCACTCCCACCTTGGCTTTTCATTTCAGGGGGTGTTTCTCACAACAGACGATGCTGAGATGGAAGAATGAGACTGTGATCTGAGACTGCAAAGAGATGTTGAAGTCAAAGTGAAGGAACAAAGGGTAAATGAACTGCATGGAGAAAGTTCAAGACGGAAACCAGGGGAGCAGGAAGAGGGCACAGCCGTGTCCTGAGGAATATAACAAGGAAAAACGAGACAGTAAAGAACTAAGAACTGAACAAGAATGACATATTTCAGCTCTCCTGGGATGCTCTTTTCAGACTGCAGGTGGGAGTTCTCATTTAAGAGATAATTTGCATCAAAAATCTCTAGCATGTAAAAAATGAACATGCCAGGAAAATACTCTCTCTCTCCTCTGTTTCTTTATCGACAATATTTGCATCCTAGCCATTCAACATACTTGATCCCCAACTCCCAAGGCAGCTTACAAATAAAAATTTAAAAGAAAGCACGATAAACCCCACAAAAGTAAAAACGCACTTTTTCATAAAAAGGTGCCTACTAGAAAGCATAAACTACTAGCAGTGCACCCACTCACCCCCACATTGTTACCCAGTGGGAAGGTCTCCTTGTGAATTGGGGAAATTAGTGTGCAAGGAGGGCAGTGAGAGGGGGTAACTGAGGGATATGAGGATTGTCCCGGCTAGAGGACTCTTTCAAGGACTAGACAGGTTTCAACCAAAAAGGGGATTTTTATTGAAAATAACAAAGATCAGCAGCATATAAAACACACACAGCACACAATCAGAGCTAACTGTAAAGCAGTGGTGAAAGTTGGTTAGAGTTTAAGGGATTGGGTGATATTTACCATCTAGAAGAGGGCATCCAGGAGATAGAGCACTGAGCGACCTGCACATTAAGGCAGAAGAGATCAAACAGAGGTTTGAGGGTGGATGCTGGATCCAAGAGCATGCACACCGATATGGTGGAGAGGCAGTCCAATTATACTGTGGATCCTATTCAGGGGCAAGATTGCATCTTCTGCTCCCAAAACAAACTTTTGTCCCTGGGGTGGGACAAAAGATTGAGAAGTTATCTCCGGGGCAAGACAAAGAGCAGGTGAAGTGGGACAACGAACCAGCAAACCATCTCTGGGGTGTGACAATGAACTAGGAAGGTTTGATAAGGTGTTCCCGGGTGGAATTAAAGTTATCAGTAATGATTGATGATTCACGAAGTATGGATGGGTGAGGTTATCAGCTCCCTGAATCACCTAAGAATAGGAAAATGGTTCAGGGGAGATCGATAGGGTGTGTTGCAGTGATTAATTCAGGAACTCCAGGAAGGCCCTATTGTATCAGGATCCTTAGCTCATCTCCGGGGCATAGGAGGGGTGAGCTGGCCTTGCCTATCATTCTGCATGTCCGCATGTTCCATCTTCCAGCGGGGATCTGGCTTCCATATTTCTGCCTGCTTGGGCTTCAGAGAAGGAGCTTATGGCCTAACTACATTCATAAGGCTTCTAACATGGTAGGAGCAAGTCTGACTGCTAACAACATATGCAAATTGTGACAAAAATTATATCAGCAACTTCACACCCAAAAGGCTCTCCAGAAGAGTATTGTTTTTAACTAACTCGAGTACCAGCTGTGAGGGACTTGGACGAACATCTCTTGGAAAGGCATTGCATAAATGTGCTGCTATAACTACCTGTCCGCCTTTATTTATTTCAAGGAACCAGCCCTTCTTTAGTGTTAATAGAAATATTCATGGCAAAGATGAGATGTGCTATCACTGCAAGAGTCAATTTTAACTGAAGACATTACAAATTTATATATTCCATAATGTACTGTTAATGTTCTGATACATGATAGCATGTCTTTTCCTTTTTCTTGTTTGGTAGTCTCATGAGGCATTCCTTACTTTGGAGCTCTTCAGATGGTGAAAGGCCCCTTCTTGTGTAGCCAGCAAGTGCACTTTGGAAGGGCCTCAGGTGTGCACAAGGGAGGTCATATGGGGGAAGGTATCCAGGCCATTGACTATTTAGGGCTTTAAAGGTGAAAATCAGGACTTTGATCTGAGTCCAGAAACTAACTGTAAGCTGTGCAGTTGATGTAAAATTGGAGTTCTGTGCTCCAGGTGGCTGTCTCTATTAGCGTCCTGGTGGCTGCATTCTGAAATAATTGAACTTTCCAGACGCTCTTTGAAGGCTGTCCTATGAAGAGCACATTATGGTAACTCAGTCAGGATGTCAGGTATAACTGTTGCCAGCCCCCTCAGATTAGGAAAGGGCACTTCAGGGAAGTCCTACAGCTGTCTGCTTCCCCCACTTCCCAAGCCATTAACCTGAGGTTTAAGAAGTAGTGCATCACTGTTCAACACGGCTGATGCAACTAAGATCAAATTCCTGCTCAGCTTAAAAGTGCACTGGATAGTCTGGGTAAGTCACAGAGTTGTTGGGAGAATAAGTTTTTCAATAGCAATGTGAATGCTGAAGAATGCAATAAAAACAGTAAATAAAATTCAGCACCAGCTCACAAATTTTCTTGGTCCAATCACCCCCAGGCTTGCATGTGAACAAAGCAGATTATACAGTGTAAGTCAATATAATCAATGGCTGGGTCATTCAGTAAACAATACAGTAGCATGCTTTGGATTACAGAAACTTGATACAGAGCTGAAACAATGCTAAAACAAAACAAGCAATTCGACAAGACATATAGGCAGCGCAGTCCTGAGGGGCACCATGGCAGAGGCATCCAGATGCCCATGTAACTTCTGTGGCACTAGCAGTCTGCTCCCTAAGGACTTTCCACAGGGAGCTATGCCAACAGATGAAGCTTTCCAGGCACAGGCAGCAGAGCAAGCTCTCTAGTCTCTGTAGAAAACCTGGCAGCATCCACCGATCACACAGCTGCCACCGATGACAGCTCTGTGAGTGGCATACAGAGGTACAGTCAATCTCCAGCTCTCAATGAGGCCACTGCCTCTCAATGCCACTCTGCCACCACCACCCCTTAGAGCCAGCGGGCAGGGTGGAAAGAACCTGTGACTGCAGCACCCTGACAGAGGCACTTGGCTTGAGAGACCCCTCCCTAACCCAAAAGGAACATCCATCCCAGTGGCAGACAAGATGCTCACCTTATCACTGCCAAGGGCCAGACTGGCAGCAAAAGCACCACCCACTTGCAAACTTCCTACTCTGAGCTATACACCCACTTCCTCCAGAAAAGTAGAAAGAGAAAGTCAAAGGGTCCAAAACACTGAGACCAGGCTCAAACTCACAGTCCCTGACATTCAGGACCAGCCCCCTAACCCCAGGGCCAGGAGAGGAAGTACCCAAGAGACATACCAGCAGGTACTAGACACCCCACTGCAAGCCTGATGTCACCACAAGCCACATGTGGGAAGCCAGAGAATATAACACAGAGAGATGTATGTTAGTAGAAAGACAGTGGGATAGCATGGCTGGGGCTCACATGAGCAGAAGGGGGAGGCAGGCTAAAGACCCAGGTCTAATTTTTTGGCCCACCACAAATAGCAAAAAGGGGAGCAAGATGGCCCAGCTGATGAGGAGTCTCAAAGATCCATCATTTTGACTGGAACATGCTCCACAATTACCCCTCTGCTGTACCCTGAGAGTAGCACCCTAGCATCTACCTGGGATCCCACCCATGTACTAACAATCTGTCTGGGTTATCAGATGCCACACAGTGCTGTGTGAGAGTGTGGGACCCCATGAGAGACCATCCTTCTTTGAGCAGCCACACACCATCTCGGAATACCAAATTGTACCTAGCACCCTGCAGTGTGTGCGGGGGGGGGGGGCTGTGGGCTCAGCCCCCAGGGTGCCACTGGATCTCAGCACTGTTGTGCAGCAGAGCAAACCAGAGGTCCAGTGGCACCTAGAAAACCTACTGCAGCCTCAGCTTGACTACCTCTGAGCCAAAGCCCACCTTCTTGGGTGTGAAGGGCGTCCCTATGGGGAAGTGACAGGTGGGAAGGAGGCATTGGAGCAGGGAGGGGCATGGAGCTAATGTCATCCACACACAATCAAACAGACAGGGAGACCGTTGTGGAACAACCCAGGCTTTATTTAACTGCAAAGTAGAGATGGGCATGAACTGGGAAAAAAACGAACTGTGAAGTTTGTGGTTCGTCACATTTTATGAACCATGAACCACAAACTTTCATGAACCTGCCCCCCCCGGTTCGCGAACTGGTGTGTTTGGTTTGTGAAAACATCACATCCAGGTCAGCAGAAGGTCACTTCCGGGCCAGCAGAAGGCCACTTCCAGCTCAGCAGAAGGTCTGCAGGAAGTCCATCCCCTGTTCCCTAGGAAACTGATTGATCAGCACGAGGCTGTCTGCTGTGACGAACCAAAAAATGAAACCAAACGAACCAGCCTAAATTTCGTGGCAGTTCATCATCAATGGGCTTTGACGAACTGCTGGTTCGCGAACCACGAACTGCCTGGTTCATCACAAACTTTGGTTTGTATTTTGGTTTGTACCCATCTTTACTGCAAAGCATGAAGAGGGCCCAGGGACTCAAGTTGCCATCTTCTGGAGACAGACAGAGCCATCCTGAGCATGACATGCTCATCAGCAAGCCAGTCTCCTTAGTCAAACTGCTGCCTGAAGAAGGAGCCAGGAAGGAACCAGTCTAAGGAGAGTGATGGGAACTGTAATGACCATGCACCCAGGTCTCCCAGTTGGTTTGCCACCTGCATGAAGGAAAGCAGAGACATATGCTGAACAGGCAAAGGGTACAGTTTTGGTGTCAGCCACAGCCAAGTCTGCAGCCCCCCAGGAGGAATCATGGTCCCATGCCTGGGGGTGGGAGACTCCACCAAGGCAGACATTGCTGTTATCCCAATGACATGCATCCATCCAGCAGGGGAGTGTTCTGTGGGTGCCTAAGATAGATCTCCTCCCACTGATGCTCCAGCAAAACTCAGGAGGGATTTAATTCCCCCACTGAAGATAGCTGGTCTCCAACAGCAACCCCTTGAGTCCGTTCCATAAGGAATGATTTAAAGAGATTTGAAGTGATTTTTGCACTTTCAAGTTGTTGCTGTTTGCAGTGCTGCAATGTGGAAATCATAGCAATATATTTCAATGTGCCATTGTTGTTTCTTGTATTACTTCGTTAGATGATTTTGTACACAACCCAGGATCACATGAGGGAAACTACTATGTGCTCCACCCCTCAGAGTTGACATGTCCAAGGAGAGCATGGTGTGCCTACCCATGAATTCCACCCATGTACTCTTCGGAATATTGAGGGATTGTTACACCACATAGTCCTTGGGACATGTCCAGCCATATCCCAAGGGCCAGACCATCTGGCATGATCTTATAGGTACAATACACACAATATGGTATTTTACAGATATCTTTGGATAACCATGTAATTAAGACTGAATTGCCTTCTTTGAACAGAGGCATTAATTAGGTTTGCAAGCTTTAATCTATTTAGTGGGTAAATTAATCAGCTAACAAGCTTTAGTTGATTAACCACTGGAAAGTTATTTTAATTGGTGCGGGCAGATTTTAATTATAGGGGTACAATTTAAGGACATTTATGTTTATTTTGTTGAAGCAAGTTTGTTTCTAGCATGAAAGAGCTACAGAATGAAAATGAGTATATTAATGATATCTATGTTTCCTTTTAACAATGGGTGGTTGTTCCATTTATTAGATTGTAAGTTATCTCACACTTTCTTCAATTGCTCAAAAAGAAAATATATCGTGCAGCTGGTTTAACACACATTTGTTTAAATTGAAATGGTTAATTATTTTAAAAGCAGGTGATCAATCAACTAAAATTATTTAACAGAGCTGGCAGTGCTAGTATTCAAATTTATTGTTGAATACCCAAATCTAAATCTTTAAGCCTTGAAAAACTGATTAACATTCAGCATATTATTCTGCTGATTGATTTTTTTGGTCTTTTCTATTGTGATACAGCTTCGTAGAAGGCTAGTGAACAAACAACAGTGAATGAATATCAAACTAATGAATCTCTTCATCTCACATGAACTTCAAAAAAATAATTTCATTTTATCCAAACCAAACAATATTCATGTAGAAGCTGAACATTTGAATTGGGGTTACATGAAATTCATCTTGCCTATCCATTTTTATTTTGCCTGGAAGGATTCTTCCTCTGCCACTTTCTTGGACAGTTAGGTGAACTTCCATCTAAGATTTGATTCACTTTCCTTACTGGAACCAGAGGAGGGAGGGAAATGAGATTTTTTTGAAGCCTGCCCCATTTGGAACAAATGAGTTGCATTTTATAAATGGATGTTTCTCTCCATTTGCAAATTGCCAGGTGGAACGGATGAAGTGCTGACAAGGTCACAGAGACTAGAGATGAAAAGGACGAGCAGGCAAAGCAGAGATGAACCCAATGAGCTGCCAGTGGCCCATTTATTACACTGTCTAAGGAGTGCCTGGGAAAGTGAGCAAGTGCTAATGAAAGCATGGCTGCTCATTCACCCTTGCTGCTATTAATGGCAGGCAAGATAGGCGTAGCAGACAAGGGGGCTGGAAATATCAGTATGGGGTGGTCAGGGTTCTCTGATGAGAAGCCATTTTGCACTTTGCAAAAATTTAGCTCCAATGCCTGATTGGCACAGAGGCACAATATTATGCAGCCACAGCAGAATCACATTTCCACCCCCTTACACTGCTGAATCTGGGAACAGAACAACAGTAGGCTAAGAGGGGATAAATTGTGGACAAACCTCACTTGCACAGGCAGAAACTAACCTGTCCATATCACTGACAGGACTGAGCTAGATCCAGACATGGAAGCAGGCTGCTTCTCCTCTAACAAAGACCCCAGTATCTAAAAGAGACCTGTACAGAGGCCGTGAAGGATTATTTGCAGGGGCTTAGCTATCAGATAGCCCCGGTTCTCAGCTATCAGCCCCCTTGCTGGCCAGCACTTGAGCTAGCAATCCACCAGATGGCTCTCTGATGCCCAGGAATGATGGCAACCATAAGCTCATGCAGAAAGTGAGTTGCAATGAAGTAAAAGGTAATATATGCATCCCATGCCTGAGCACATACTGTGTGGATTAGGGATGTCAGTCCCCGGTGGAAGATTCCCCACTTCCAACCTCATCCCTCTGCCACTACTCACCTGGCTGGTGGGAGGAAAAGTGTGGGAACGGGCGTCCGGGAGAGTGCTTCTGGCACAAGACGTCACTCTTAGGAGTGACATCATTGTGCAGGCCCCAGGAGCACTCCTGGGCTTTGCGTCAGGCCAATTCAGCCCTTTTGCAGGCCTAAATCAGCTTGGAGCAAAACCTGGGAGCACTCTCGGGGCCTGTGTGATGATGTAATTCCTAGATCTCCAAGAGATAAGTGCTGGGTCCCCTGCTCCTGGATTAGGGCTGCCAGACCCCCGGTGGGGGTGGGGGATCCCCGCCCCCACCCTGCCACCCCCGCCCCTCCCTACCTGGCCAGCGGGGGGGGTGCACCTTCCATGCGTGCCCCGCCAGGATCAGGCCTGTTTTGGCCTGGATTGGGGGCGCAGATCGGGCCCATTTTGGCGCGGATTGGGCCCATTGTGGGCTCCCACACTCCACAGGGGCCTAAAACGGGCCCAATCCGTGCTGAAACGGACGTGATCCGTGCCAAAATGGGTGAGGATCAGGCCTGTTTGGGTGCGGATCAGGCCCGTTGTGGGCCCCTGCGGAGCGCAGGAATGCTCCTGTGCTCCACAGGGGCCCACAACGGGCCCGATTCGCACCCAAACAGGCTGCGTGGTGGCGTCGCAGGTCCCTCTCCAAACTCCACCCTCTCCAGGCTCCACCCCCACAAATCTCCAGGAATTTCCCAGTTTGGACCAGGCAAGCCTAGCCTGCATGATATCATCACTTCCAGGCGACGTCATTGCACAGGCACAGGTGCCCACGCCTTGCAGTGGGCTGATTTGGGCCTCAAATGAGGCCAAGTAGGCCCTTTTGGGGTCCAAATAGGCCTGTTGCAAAGTGCAGCGGCGCAATGACATCACTCCCGAGAAGTGACATCACTGAGTTGCCCCAGGAGCATGCTCAGGAGGCCTATTCCCATGCCTTTTCCCTCACTGAGGTGAGTGGAGGGGGAGGAAGGTGAAAGCAGATGATTCCCTGTTTTCACAGGGGGACTGATAACCCTACTGCTGGCCCAGCCAAGATGTGTGGGTGGGTGGGAGGTCCCAGTGGAAATAATGGCCAATCTGCCCCTGTGTGGATTACTGTTTGGCTAATTGAAGCCTTCCACAAAACATGAATGCTGAATATCCTTGAACTAGACTAAAATATAAGCAATTTCTGCTCTAGTTAAGTTCCTTCCGAAGGAGATGTTTCAACTTTTTTCAAAGAGCTACATGAACAAATCTGTAAATGAAAACACAAATTTTTATATACAAGAAAAATACTCTTTAGAACAGTCCCAAAAGTGCTCTAGGTATTGTGAAATAGCATATGGGGTAAAAGCATGCAGTTATATATCATGAGTTAGAGCTCACTGAGACGTCATGTACTTCATTTGATCTCTTATTATCCAATGAAATATGTCTGTGGAGATATAAAAGAATCATCATTGGCATTTAACTGAGATGACTCATTCCCACATGCTAACCACCACTTGATCTTTAGAGTCATACTTTAGAGTGATGGACCTGCATGTATGAATAACTCCTAAGGATGCATTTATTTCAAACACACATATGACAGAATTTCCCCAGGTAAGGTATACAGTGCTAGAACAGTATGCAGGTGGTAGATGTACAGCTACAGCTTCCCATCTTCCATTTAGCTTTGCTGTGGATAGACTACTCAGGAGAAATATTGTGCACTATGGAAGAAAACAGTATACTCCCCAGTCCCTCTGCCAAGCCAGCTTTATCTAAACTCCTCCACATTGTTAGCAAATGCAGAAGATGTAAAGAGACACTCAAAGTGGCTCATACCTAGCTCATCAGAAAAAACATCTATGTAGGAACTGTCCATCACCATAGCCTGGAAGAACTATTTAGCAGGGAAAATCAGCCACCTGACTGGGTACCTTGACTGGGTATGGAAGGCCCCAGGAATCTTTCTTACAGTTTCATCCTGGTGCCAGACATTTCCTCTCGATGCTTTCTCAACACTGGGACCATTTTCACACCCTCACCTTGCTCCTGATTAGAGATGGGCACAAACAGGAAAAAAAAATGAACACGATGTTCGTTGTTCGTTGCCATCCACAGACAGGGATTCATGGACATGGATGGACATGATACATTCATGAATATGTTCGTAGTTGGAGGTTTGTGGGAGACAGAATGGCCCCCTTGGTACTTAGCTGAACTTGAACCAGGGAAAGGAGAGTCCATGGGTCTCCCCCTTACATGTCATTTTCTCTTCACAGTGGCAAAAACTGGACTGTCTTCTGGAAGCTACTTTGAAGGGTTACAAACTGACCTTCCCAATGTCCAGTACCCACCAAATTTGCAGGGGACATAGTCCTCACTGTCCTCTGAAGACCCCACAAGTTTCAGAGAGATTGCATCCTGGGAAAGGCATGATCCATGGGTCCCTCCCTTTCCTGTAATTTTCTTTACACACTGGCAAAAACTGGATGGTCTGCTGGAAGCTACTTTGAGGGGTTACAAGCCAGAAGGAAAGCCAGAAGGAGTTCAGACAGAGTTCAGGTAGTCCATGCCTATGTTGCCAGAGGAATTGACTGAAAGGTGCCAGACTGTCTGGCTTTATGAAGAGCTGGTGAATGCCATGAAGAGAGCTTGGAACGAGTACATGTTCGCCGGGAAACGGGGCCTCGCGAACAGCTTGCTCATGATTGGGCTGTTCGTGGCTTTTTTTTTTGTTCGTATTGCTGTTCGTGCCCACCTCTACTCCTGATCTTTTCAGAAGCGAATGCTCGTTTATTTGGCCTGTTTTTGTTAGATGCATTATGCACCTCTGCCTCTGTGTTGGATTTCTATCTGATGTTAATTGTCCACATAGCCCACCCACCCCTATTGGAGAAAGAGTTCTAATTGGAAGAAATATCCTCTGAAAACCTTACCTCATTGCACGTCATTTGTATTGCACAATTGTTAAACCTCTAAAGCAACCAATCACCAACATTCTGCCTAAGAATCTTTCCTCCTCTCTCTCCTCCGACAGCTGTCGCATATACAAATTCTGACTAAAACCATCTTGTTCTGAGAGATTAAGGCAGCATCTTCCTGGCTGCTAAAGCTAGAATCTGTTGAGAAGTCTTGCAGGATCTCCTTACGGCACAGATGCTGAGCATTGATGATCCATTTTGCATTCTTTGCTCTGGGTGATCCTAATTGCCATGATTGTAAGCAGAGTGATCTATACTTACACTGTGTAGCAAGATGACTGGGATTTCAAGTCATCCAGAAACATTTAGATTTCATGTGTATAGATAGAATGGAGGTGCTGATCAAAGAGACACTGTTACCAGAACTGCTCTTTTTAATGGGGGAATTAGCTGGCAGTCTGGGTTTTAATTTAGTGCGGATCTTAACCAATATATACCAGGGTCCCTCTCCAGATCACTCGTGTAATAAAGAGGTGAGACTAATAAAGATAAACGTGTTTTTACTAATAATGTTGCGTATGCACACACATACAAGATACATACAAGAAACTAAGAAATAAAGGGTTGGAAAATAGAGACAGTTGCATGAGCAGGAGAGCCCACTTGAGAATGACGGAACTGGGTATACTCACCTGGTCACGGCGTGGAAGAAAGACGTAGCAGCGAGATGGGATGGTCTAATGCCTGCACTAGATCCGAAGAGAGTGACAGCAAGGATGTCAGGATAGGAATGGCACGCGCAGCTCCTGGGTGGGGAGGCCGACTTAAATACCCCAAAATGTACCCTGGGGCTGGTGCCTTTCCCTGTGGTTCTCATGAGTGAAACAAAGGTTTAATGGCTCTATAACTACCCTAGATGGGCCACTTTAGAATCTGAATATATTATTGTGACACCTCGGGAAGAGGGGACAAAGGAGGGAGGGGGAATGCCGGGCAGGTTGAACGGGTCTTCCAGGAAGCTGGGCTGGTCTCAATGTCATCAGCTCTGGAATGGGAAGGTTGCTTTGAGATACGTCCATTAAGTGCCCAGGACAGCCGGCACTTTAGCTTCCATTCCGGGGCTGCTATCAAGATATGCAGAGCAGGGTGAGGCTGGCCACTGCGGACGTGGTCTGCATGCTTCCACGAAATGGCTCCTCTGAGCAGGCTGCTCAGGCTGGTCTTCTGGCTGCCTGGGAACATGGCTGCCGCCTGGGCATGACTAGGGCTTGCTAGCAGGCTGCCCGGTAGTGAGGGCAGGCTTGGTGACTGGCCCGTGAGAGATTCCCCGTGGGAACTGACCAGGGGGTGCCTGGCCAGGCTTGAGAAGGGTCTCCCCGGCAGGCACTGTGCTGCTAACAGCATGGCTCTGGGCCCAGGTGAGGCAGATGTCCATGGAGGCAGGAAACAGTGTGTAGGCAGTATGGCCCATAACAGAGACAGGAAAAGCAGAGTCCATAAAAGCAGGGTAGTCAAGAAACAGGCACGGGCAGTGCTGCCCTAGAACAGAGTCTTTGGTGTAACTTTAAAACAGCAATGCAGGAAACCGACACAGTTCATGGTAGGACTCAGAACGGGAGAGGGGGGGCTCCTTGGCAACACACTCCTCTGGATGGCTGAAACAAGGCAAGAGGACTGTGGTGAGGACTGATGGACTGAGCACTGGAGGGGGTGGGAAACGGGAGGAGACGAACATGCCAATCATGTAGAGGGTGGATCCAGAGCAGCTGGAGGAAAGGCAAATGTAAACACCTGCCAGCAAAACTCCAGCTACTGACATACGGTAGAAGGGCAGCTGAAAATACAACTAACTTTTCCATGAGAATAGTTTTTGAACAGAATGAAGCACTACAATATGAGTGCCAAAATGGCATTATATGGGTGGGGGATGGGGGAGTGCTTGGCATCATCTGTTTAGACTGAAGTTTTCTCTCAATAGATTCTTCCTTTTATTTAGGGTATTGCTAGAGGCATTGTAGGGTAAATATTCACAATGCACTTGAAACTATAATGATAGCCTTTCCTTTCTCTGCATCAAACATAATTGGAAGGTATGGAAATGGAAACATTCTGGATGGTTTCTTAGAGCAGCCATATATACATACAATCAGGAAAATGACCAGTACCAGTAATTGTTTGGTATCATTGAATATGACTATACAATATTTCCTATTAATGACCACTTAGGCAAGTGCTAATTAGTGACAGACCTCATTGACAGACATATGACTAGGAATCTTTCTGCATGTCCCAGTGGAGTAATTATGCGATTATTTCTGTCTCTGAAGCAGGAGCATTGTCACACAATCTAAAAAATGCATGTTATGAAGAAGGTAATTACTCTTAAAATTGCTGGGTAACTTCAAGTGGAATTGGCAACTAATCTGAAAAAAAACTATGCAATTAATTACTGTGTATTTTCGCATTTGCAGAAATTATGCAGAGAAGTTCCAAGGCTTTTAAAATGAAATGAAAGCAAAATTGGGCTACATTTATTCTGTGTTTTGGATTTGTGCTAAAGATGGGTTTCTTGTTTTCCCTGGCTTGAGGATTTTTTTCCAAAATGGAAATGAGCTGTCCTCATTATTATTAATCCTCTTTGTCTTGCTTAAATTGGCACATTCACCCTTAAGTTCTTCTTTTGGTTAGTGGGCTGCTATTATTTTGCCTTGTGTAGTGTCCATTTCTAACCTTTCCTAGTCAACTTAAAGGCTAAAAGGGCTTGTATATACTGGTGTATAGAAATGGTTCAAATGTAGAGAGATTGTGCATGTCACTACTTTCCTTGGTGAACTAAGCACAGCCAAAGAACTGGGATGGACACTTCACATTATTGGCACTCACCTATTTGCTCAGTCCTGAAAAACAATGTTGCACTCAGTTGCGAATCTAAGAACTGTCTGCTCAAGGAATAGTGAGTAGAGATGGGCACAAACCAAAATTCAGCACGAACCGCAGCGGTTCGTCATTTGCGAACCAGTGGTTCATCACAGCCCATTTCTGATGAACTGCCATGAACTTTAGTCTGGTTCGTTTGGTTCGTTTTTTGGTTTGTCACTGCAGACAGCCTGGTGCCGATCAATCAAGTTTCCTAGGCAACAGGGGATGGACATTCTGCAGACCTTCTGCTGACCCAGAAGTGGCCTTCTGCTGACCTGGAAGTGACGATTTGCTGACCTGGATGTGGCATGTTCATGAACCAAACAAACTGAATTGCGAACCAGAGCAGGTTCGTGAAAAGTTTGTGGTTTGTAGTTCGTGAAATGCAACAAACCATGAACCACACGGTTCATTTTTTTCTGGTTCATGCTCATCTCTAATAGTGAGGCAAAGCAGTAAGGAAACTACCAGAACTAATTTCCTATGGAAATTTGCTCTTTGGAAAATAGCATTTGTCGCTGTGACAATTTTAAGATTTGGCAATCCCATCCCCCTTCTGATGACACTAACTATGAATTTAAGGGGAAGACTTCTGGGGAAGGCTGTTTCATTCCTTTCCCCTCTGGCCTTCACTCAGAATCCATCCCAACTCTTTTACTTCCATTAGGAGGGAAAAAAAGGAAATGAGGCAATTCTGAGTAGAAAATCAGCTGGAGGGGAGCTGAGCAGCTCCTTCTCCTCAGACATTTTTTCTCCTTAAACTGAAGTCTCCTGAGGCAATGTAGGGTTGTAAAAACCAGAAGAAAGTTTGGTGTGGCTCTGTTCAGTATCTAAATTCAGGCTAAGCATACTTGGGCCGTTTTCACACTGCTTACCAGCCACGGAACATTCCGCCAAGCTCTTAGAACAACAGCGTCTTCCTGGTGCAATTTTGCGTGAGAACTGAAGTCTCTCTGGGAACAACTAGCTTTGAATGTGTGAAATTGCGCCAGGAAGATGCTGTCGTTCTGGGAGCTTGGTACGATGTTCCGTGGCTGGTAAGCAATGTGAAAATGGCCTTGAACAAACTGAGACTTGCTTCCTTATCAATATACACAGGGTTTGACTTCAAATGCCTTTGTCTACATATTTCCCTCTTGCTCTCCTGTTGGGGCAGTAGACTGGGATACTCTGAGTATATTCTGACCTTCTTCAACCATCCTTAACTAGAATGTTCTTGAAGAATTCCACAGAGGTCCTTAAGAAAAGAGAGAACATTGTGATACATTCCACCGCTCTCTTTAGCAAGTGGAACATTTTTAATTAAGGCAACATTTCAAAGGTGGGAGGACTTCATAAGTAGATGCAAATCCTGTATTAGTGGAGCTTTACCATGTGTCAGTTGGCATATTAGAGAACTTTGCCAGCCGGTGCTAGGCTGAGCTGCACACTCAAAGGCTGAGCTTAGATGCACAGATGTCTTCCCAGTAATCAATTTCTGGAAATCAAAAGGTTTCTTTAATGTTTTAAGACAGCTTGGCAACATTTGATCATGATTACCTTAACAGCTCTGCAGTGTTTCAGGACCTAATTAGATAGGAAGTCTCCTAGTGGTTTTGTTGAACTATCAGTTCTCATATAATGTAAATAATTCTTTGTCAGTAGAAGCACCATTCCTCATATATGGATTTGGGTGACCTGGAAAGCAAAACTTGGCATAGCGCAACCAAACGAAGTCACTATATCGAACCGGTATAGTCAATAGACCTCCCATGTGTAACTAAAGATTCATTTATCTCAAAACACAGGACAGGGACACTAATGAGAGATGCCCACAGAATGACTGGGTAGCTTGCACAGAATGATGCTGCAAGCGACTGTCAAGAAACTGGCCTTCCTAGCCCATTTCTTGGCTGATGAGGCTGCAAAAAAAACTCTTGGGAAACTTACTGAAATTCAAAGCTAGTTGTTCCCAGAGAGATAAGTTTAGAGATGTGTGCGTGGATGAGATTTTTAAGATCAAAGACTATCAAGGCCAGGAACATAAGAGGGAGGTTCATGCCCTGCATTCCTTCTCATTAGCGCTTACAGCACTGGTGGGGGTTACTTGCTCTGATTGGTAATGTTTCCATGCTGCAGAAACACGTGGTCACATGTCTTAGCCACACCCTGACTAGACCATCAGCATCAGGCCATGTTGTGACGATAAGATCAGGATCTTCAGTTTGTTCTTTGCTTTCAGCCCTACTTTTAGCCGTCATGCTTTTGAACTGGCAACCAGTCAGTTCTTGGGCTGTTTTGGGGTCTACAGTTGGAGAACTGGGACCCTGGAGTTCTGTGGTTTCACCAGACAAGGTAACATCTGGGATATTATATTATATTATATTATATTATATTATATTATATTATATTATATTATATTATATTATATTATATTATATTATATTATATTATATTATATTATATTATATTATATTATATTATATTATATTATATTATATTGAATACAAAATGTTCAAAGTTCTGCCTTGCTGAATCCGCCTAAAAATAGGCTATCAAACACATTTAAAGGTATTATAGCTTATTCTTGTTTTCCTTTTCTTTTTTATATATAATGGAAACGAGGGAGAGGAGTAAAAGTATTTATACATCTTGATTATATCTTTCATGTAGTTGAAATTTATTGCTATGATTCGGTTTCGTTTTCTCAGCCATGCCGGACGCTCCTCTCGGCTGGTCTGGGAGGAAACGACCGGGCACCCTGACCGGGCGGCTGACCCGCAAGGATTAGCCCCCAGGACTCCCAGGGAGGGAGCCAGGGTCCGGGACGCGGCGGGAAGAACTCCCCGAAATCAATGCGGGGGGGGAATTGCCCGTTTGTCCCTATGGAGGCCGGCAGATGTGCGCGGCGCCTCGAGTGCCGCCGGGCAACGAGAAACGGCAAGTAAAAGAAACAGGCGGAAGCCTGTAAACAAGCGAATCCCTTCTGTTCTACAAGTGTTTGTGAAGGAGAGGTTGATCTGAAGAAGACTCGCTCTTCCCCTTCGTTGAGTTCCAGAATTTTGTTGGCGCCCCCCCCCCCAAATGGCAGCAAAGAGGCAAAGTCCCGCTCTCGGTAAGTCAATCTTGGCTACCTTGCAGAAGGGGGAGTCGCTCGAAGAGTTGGTACGCAGGGCGGTGGTGGAAGCTATAAAACCCTTTGTTGACAAGCTGAACGAAACTGATCAAAGGGTGGGCTTAATTGAAAGCGAGGTGAAAACCATTAAGGCAGCAGCGGGGGGGGGGCAGAAAAGTCTGCTCTGGAAAGTGCGTCACTTGTGAAGGCTACAAAAAAGGACCTGAAGTTGGTGGAGAACCAGCTGATCGGGCTACAGGTGGAACGAACGCAGACAATTTTGCGTCTCCAAAACGTGAAAGAGGAGGAAAATGAGGCTCTGTGGGATTTGGTCTCGGAATTACTGGCGACACCCGCGAGGACGACTAAAGAAGAGGTTAAAAGCGCCATTTTGGAGGTCCGTCGGGCTTCTTCAAAATATGCAACAAAGCGACAGTTGCCTCGTGAGATCATTATTGACTTTTCATCTAAAAAGATTCGGGACACCATCCTATATAACTCATACAATGCGGATTTGGACTTTATGGGTTTGAAAGTCAAGATTTTGAAGGACGTTCCATTTCTAGTCCGGAAACGGCGTTTTAAATATAAAAAGTTTGTAGCACTTCTGAGGGACCATGGAATAAAGTACAAATGGTTATTCCCGGAAGGAATATGGTTCAGATATAAAGATCAGGCCTATAAGATATTATCAGAAGATCAACTAAAGGATTTTGAGAATAAAAACCCAGAACTCTGCTGCACCAAGAACGAAGAAAAGGAGGAGCCGGAGGGGGGGGGGAGGAGGAGAGCATCGCAACAGCAGTTGCACAGAGAGAATTGCGTCCGGGACCTAGAAGGGGGAGGAAAGTTTAACCAGAATTTGAAATGTTTATTCTCTGTATGATTAACCACTCCATCATTATTTTATGGAGCTATTTTTGTATTGACAGTATGAAGGGAAACATTGAAGTGTAGTGTTTAGTGTTTGTAGTTCATTCCCCCCCTTTTCTTTTTCCACCCCCCCTTTGTCCCTTCCCTCTCCCCTTTCCTTGTGATAGTTTTGTGTAGTGTTTTGTAGCTATGAAAAATAAAAAATTTATTAAAAAAAAAAAGAAATTTATTGCTATATATTATACATACTCTTTTTGATGTATCCTAATGTACTTTGTATAAGATTCTATGCACTTTCAATTGTTATTTTTATCTCTTTTTTAAAATAAAATTTATTAAAAAAAACTATTAGGCAACAAAAAACTGTAAAGTAAGTTTAGGTTTTAGCTATTTAGATTTTTAATTTTCTTTTCTGTCTTGCACAATTTCTATATACTCAAGTTCCCTCCAGCCCCATAGCTTCTAGCTGATAAAAATAAAGGAGAGCCCAAACAGCATCCGAATGCCTCTGAGGGGGGAGGGCGGGCTTCTACCTGCCCCCTCAACTCCTTTCCCCCAATCAAAATAGCAAGGGAGGGAGGTGTTTTCCCTGTTTTTTCCTGCTCCATGTGGCACATGGAGCAGTAAAAATGGAGGGGGGACTCCCCCTGTGCTATTGTGCCACGAGGAGATGGCTTGAGGGGGATGCATTCTGAGGCCATTGGGGATCCTCTTTATTTTTTAACAGCCATTTACTTTTTAACTGCTGTATGGCTGTGGAAACTCGAGTTGGGTCTGGGAAAGCAGATATTGGAAGATGACACCTTGATCCCCAAACTGAAATGGTTGAAATCAAGATGACAAGTAAATTGGAAAAGTGCATCAAGATTTGCCTTTTGGAGCACACCCAGGTAAGAATTTACAAACAGAGGAGAATAATTAAGAATGCCTTAACATATATTGAGGCATCTTTATAATTTTGCCTTTTACATACGTTTACAGATTATTTGCAAGAATGCAATCATTGGTGGGTCTTTTACAGCTTTCTTAGGGGGGAGGGGGTGGATAGGAAATGGGGTCTTTGCAAACTGTATATGTGCAACTCTAACATGCTTCATAGTGTACACAGTTTGTAGAGTCTTATAATGGAATACAGGATGTATTACAGATGTAACAGGAATCTATTTATTTTTATTTTTTTTATTGATTTGATTTTTAGCCTTCCCTCCCCGCGAACAGGCTCAGGGTGGGGTACAATAAAATGCTCAATGAGCATTTATAATATATAAACATATAATATATAAATAAGATTTAAAATACAAAAAGCATGAACACATAAATACCTAAAACAGCATATCAGATGGCAGCCCCCTCCAGTTCCCCCAATCTGAACATAACAAACCAAGAGGAGTGGGGCGGGGGCCATAGTTGGATCATATTCTGGTGACAGCATTATCTATCTATCTATCTATCTATCTATCTATCTATCTATCTATCTATCTATCTATCTATCTATCTATCTATCTATCTATCTATCTATCTATCTATCTATCTATCTATCTATCTATCTATCTATCTATCTATCTATCTATCTATCTATCATCTCCTTCATTTATACCATGCCTTTTTGTGGTATAAGGTGCGAAACAGACTTCAACATTTTCCAATATGTTGGAATAGTTCTACATATTCTGCAACAGCCCAGCAGCAACAGCCCAGCCCAGCAGCGCTATCTTTTGCAGGATCTACTGGGAGACTCTAAGTATTCAGTCTTAAGTTTTCTGGGCACTGAGCTGAGGAGTGATCAGGTTGTGAATGTGAGAGGGCCATGAAGTCCCTCAATTTCCACATTGTGCATGCAGCGCGCATCTGTGTGTATAATCTGCAGTGCTATATATCAAGGATTGCTTTGCGCCTTGAAAGGCTGGTGAAATGCATGTAGGATTTAGCTGCCCTGCTTTCTTTGCACCTTTGTGCGACTCTGCACAATGCTGTAATTTATATTTATGAGATTATGAAGAGATTTAAAAAGGTATTAACTTTCCAAACACTCAGTGCAAAAATGTATTCTTCTGGGTTTAGTATGGGAAGGGGAGGGGGAATAAATAAAAATGGAGAGATTGGATGCTGGAGAAAGGGGCCAGGTAACTCTATTTACTGATCAGAAGAAACTCTTCCCTCCCACCACACTCATATTCTTCTGTGGATACAAAGTAAAAAGGCTTCAGTCCATCCCAGACTCATGGTTACCAGGACCAAGGGCCAAGCTAGAAGTGACAAATTGCACTTGAATGGCAAGTGAACAGACTCGCATGTATTGCTCCCTGTTCACTTGTGCTCCACTTGCATTCCACTCGATCACATAGTGCAAGTGGAGCGCAAGAGAACAGGGAGGAATACATGTGAGTCTGTTCACTTGCCATTCAAGTGTAATTCGTCACTTCTAGCTTGACCCCATGAGGCTCTTGCCAACTCTTGTCTCCTTGGTAATGTTTAATTAAGGAAGCTGTTAAAGCCAAGGCATTACACTCAGAACCCTGTTCCCCCCCCCATCCCACCAAGTGGCAGTCAATGCAAATATGGTGTTTTGTGCAGTGTGTTATACAGAGTGGGCTAAAATGCTAAAATGTTCCTGACACGCCACAGAAATAGCTCGCTGCAAGCTTGGATATTTGTAATTCATTGAGAGAAATGGTTTTTCCTTGCAGACAGAGAACTAGCTCAAGTTTTGGAAAATAACATCTCTGGATAACAGTGAATTGCAGTATTGGGAACTTTGATTCCAAGCAGAGCTGGGCGTCATTACAGTGGACAGATACATGAAAACCTGACTCTCAAGCTTTGGCCTTAGTTACGGTTAAAAGATAGGGTTACCAGGTCCAGGTTGGGAAATTCCTGGAGATTTTGGGGTGGAGGCTGGAAAAAGTGGAGTTTGGGGAGGGGAGGGGCCTCAATCGAGTGTAATGCCATAGAACCAACCCTCCAAAGCAGCTATTTTGTCTAGGGGAACTCATCTCTGTGGCCTGGAGATCAGTTCCCTTGGACTGATCAGTTCCAGGAGATCTCCAGCCACCTCCTGGAAGTTGGTAACCCTGTTTTGAGACCCAGGTTGGGAAATTTCTGGAGATTTGGGTGTGGAACCTGGGGTGATAGGGTTAGGGAGGGGAAGGACCTCAGCAGGGTATAATGCCATAGAGACCACTCTCCAAATCAGCCATTTTCTTCAGGGGAACTGATCTCTGTCATCTAGAAATCAGTTGTAATTCCAGGAGATCTCCAGCCCCAACTTGGAGGATGGCAACCCTCATCTTAGTACATGCTGTTTACTGCTGCTAGGAACTTGATTATGTCCCCACGTGCACACCTAGAAGTCTGTGTCAAGGGATCATATATGTGTGCTTGAAACTAGTGCAAATTTGAGCAATATCTCAAGGAGGAGATAGGAATGGCAAAAAATGAAGAAGCCAATACTTAAGTTTTAATCTTCATTGATCATATAAAATCAACAAGAGGAAAAATAGGTAATGCATTTCATATAAAATATGAAATGTGGGGAATTATTAACAACAACAATAACATTGAGTTTATATACTACCCTTTAGGACAACTTAACACCTACTCAGAGTGGTTTACAAAGTATGTTATTATTATCCCCACAACAACAATCACCTTGTGAAGGGGGTGGGTCTCAGAGAGCTCCTAGAAGCTGTGACTGACACAAGGTCACTCAGCTGGCTTCAAGTGGAGGAGTGGAGAATCAAACCTGGTTCTCCAGATTAGAGTCCTGCGCTCTTAACCACTACACCAGGCTGGGTCCCAACTGGCTCTGCATTATTGAAATGCATATAACCTGGCATACAAAAATCATATCAACATATATAAAAACAGCAACAACAAGCAAATCAACAGATTCCTAGTGGAAGCTGTCCACTAGGTAGATATTGCTCTCTCAGGCTGGTACAGAAAGTCTGAACCCACCTGGGAACAACTGCATCCTGCCCAACAGTTTATGCTGAATGCCCCCTGATGTACATGAATGAGAATGGTCACAGTCCAGTTTGGGCTTTATTTGTAACAGTTCCTACACTTTGGAAGGCCTCCTGGAGGATGTCAGAAGATTTTCCTCCTTGAAAATTTTCAGGAGGATATGTAAGGTAGGCTCTGACCCCGATTTTGTCAGATCTTGGAAGCTAAGCTGGGTCAGCCCTGATCATATTTTGCAAAAGCAAAAAACTACCTCTGAATGTCTCCTGCCTTGAAACATTGCTGGGTCTCCATAAATCAGCTGAGACTTGACAAATGTTTCCACCACCCTGTGAGGCAGCTTTCAATTTGAGCAGTTATTGTTTCTGTTGGGCATGTAGACATGTTTGTGTCTCGTTTATACATTTGTCTGATTTTATTTTTGTAAGCCACCTTGAAACATTTATTGCAGAAAATGTGTGAGATGTATTTTTAAAATAAACAAATAACATCATTGAGAAGTGTAATCATATGTTTGTTCTCAGCAAACATCTGACGGTTTTACATTCAAATGGAAAAATGAGATAAACCAAACATTTAGAAATTCTTCCAGACTGAAGATTCAGACTACAGGGATTATTTTTATCCTGACTGAGACTCTGTGTGAGATCCACCTTTATTTGTGGCTAGAAAAGAGACATAGGTTGACCTACTTATACATCCCTTTTCCTGTGTCCAATTCACAGAAGCAGGCTCAGATTTCCACAGTCTTAGAGCTGAACTAAACGAGACGAATTACTCAAGTCTATGTGAGTGGCCAGATTTGTTATTTTTTCTTACGTTACCATGTCTCTTTTACCACCAGTGAACTCATGTCCGTGGCTCTGCTCTGTGCACGTGTTGGCAAAAAAGCAGTTTACATGTAGTCACATTGGCGAGTGTCTGCAGTCAATATCATCAAGTCGCTGTTGCAGAGATACCTGCACGACATGTTTCCACATCTGCAATTGCCAAGAAGGAAAATTCAAGATGCTTCCTTGAGATTTACAAGCTGAAATGGGATTTGGTTACATGATCAAGAAGAACTCTCTTCAAACAGCTAATGCAGAGAAAGGGAAGAGACTAGGTTCGCCTACCTCGAAGTGGGGCCTGGAGTTCTCCTGGAGTTACAGCTGGCCTCCAGACTTTGACCTGGATAGCCCAGGCAAGCCCAATCTCATCAGATCTCAGAAACTAAGTTGGATCAGCCTTGGTTGTTAATTGGATAGGAGACCTCCAAAGAAAACCAGGGTTGCAGAGGCAGGAAATGACAAAATGCCGTAAGTCAGAGGTCGGGTGTGTGTGTCAGCATACATCAGCTATGACTTGACAGCACTTTCCACTACCACCATCTCCTGACTACAGAGATCAGTTCCTATGGATGGAATGGAAGCTTTCCCCCCTACACAGGCACCACTCCCAAATCTCTAGGAATTTTTCAGGCCGAAGTTGGCAATGGGACTACTAAGGTAGCCAGCTCCGAGTTGGGAAATTCCTGGAGATTTGGAGGATGGAGCCTGAGAAGAATGGGGGATGGGGAGGGCAGATACCTTATTAGTGTATGTCGTACAGTCCATCCTCCAAAGCTGCCGTTTTCATAGGGGAAAAGATCTCTGTCATTTGGAGATCAGTTATAATTCCAAGAGATCTCCAGGCCTCCACCTGGAGGTTAGCAACCCTAGGCTCCATTTACACACTACAAAGTTCTCATGTTTGTTGGGGAACACCAGGGTTTTGTATAACACATCTGAGGGGGGTTTTATGCCTCCCAAACACATATTAAATCATTTCTGTTTATGACCACCATATGTAGGGACACCCCCCCCCAGCATTGTTTTCATGACAACAAACCATCCCATGAAGCTGCTATTTAAAAACCATGTTACTTTTGATGCTACACGTAAGTTCCACAATGGAGCCAATCGTGTGGGGAAGGGAGGCTAAAGCTGCTTCTCCTGATGTGATAGGGTCACAACCAGAAAAGATCCAGAGGAGTTAGCCGTACTACCCAGAAACAGCCTGCTCCAGGACAAACCTATAGGAACTAACAACAGAACACCGCTGTTTGTCACCTATAGCTCCCAGCTCAAACCCATCCAACGTATCATCGCTGAGCTACAACCCATCCTGGAAAATGATACCTCTCTCTCAGAAGCCCTGGGTGGAAGACCTTTCCTTGCCTACAGACAGCCCCCTAACCTTAAACAACTTCTCACTTACAATCATGAATCGGCTAGCAGAGTCACCAGCACAGGTACCAGGCCCTGCAACAGACCCAGATGCCAGCTCTGCCCCTATATCTACCCAGGGAATACAATTACAGGACCCAATGGCATCAACTACACTGTCTCTGGCTCTTACAGCTGCTCATCCTCCAATCTGATATATGCCCTCATGTGCCAACAATGTCCTTCTGCTCTGTACATTGGACAAACCAGCCAACCTCTACGCAAAAGAATAAATGGACACAAATCTGACATTAGAAATGGCAACGTCCAGAAACCAGTGGGAGAACACTTCGATCTACTAAGGACATTCCATCAAAGACTTAAAGGTCGCTGTAGTTCAACAGAAACCTTTCAAAAACAAAATCCAACGGGAAGCTGCTGAATTGGAATTCATATGCAAATTTGACTCTGTCAAGCTGGGACTGAATAGGGACTATGAATGGTTATCTCATTATCACAGGGAATTGATTTCCTTTACAGAGGCGGGGTCAGGGGGAGTCCAGTGGCACCTGGCGTGGGCTTTCGAGGACCACGGTTCTCTTTGTCAGATGCATCTGGCGGGGAGGACTGTGGTTATCGAGGGCTTGTGCTGCAGTGCTGCTGAACTCTTTTTGATTTTGCTACTACAGACTAACACGGCAAACTCCTTTGAATTTTTACACAAGCAAACTGATCCCCACACCAAAAGGAGCTGTCTGCATCTCCATATCAAAGGAGTTGTTTACATCCCCCCTCTCCTCCTTCCCCCCTTCTCCTCCTCTATATTTGGCCAGTTTCCTTCTGCTCTCCATGCATCTGACGAAGAGAATGTGATTCTCGAAAGCTTATGCTACAATAAAATTGGTTAGTCTTAAAGGTTCTACTGGACTCTTTTTGATTTAACCAGAAAAGAGCTGGTGTGCATCTGAAAAGCACAAAGCTCCCATTGTAGAATGTGTGATTCCAAGTCCTAGCGCAGGTCCTCAGCAAACAAAGAGACTTAGTAATATGCAGATGAAGAAATGTGGGTAGGGGATGGTATGAAAGGAGTTATGGTATGATGTGTTAACCTGGGTTGTGGAGATCAGGATCTGAATCACAGTCACTCTACAACTTACATAGTGTGGGGAAAAAGAGTTTTCCCTTTTCTGCTGCTACACGTGCACACAATGCCTCCATGTGGAGCAGCAAAAATGGGGAACTGTCTCCCCTCTGTACTGTTTTTGTGCAGGGAAAAAGGCTTGGGAGAAAGGCGGGAGTTTTCCCTCCCCAGGTGGCAGCTTTCTGAGCCCAATTGTATGCGTTTTCCTTTTTAATAGAAGCCAATCCCTGAAGAGATGTGTGTCTGTGCAGAGCACGGTTTGGGTCCATGGAGAACTCGTAAAAGAAGTAACATGTAGAGTGACTCACTGTCCAAACTATAAAACTCACTGGCTGACCTTGAGCCAGACACACTCTTTCACAGCCTACCTACTTTATAAGGTTGTTATGAGGAAAAAATGAGAAACTCATCTATGCACACCACCTTGAGCTCCTTGGAAGAAAGTGGGATATAAGCAATGAGTAAAGATTGAAGTTAATCATAAAAGCTCTGGAGGTAAGTAGAATTCACTCCCTTTGCCCTCTTCCAGCTGAGGCAATCATTGTATCTGGAAAATCATTCCACTTATTACCACAAATTCCCTCCAACAGGAGCCCCATTCACAAATTACAGTGAACTTGTGCACCATTTTGTGTACCATGAACACTTTTTCTTTATATGTACATCGAGTAATTCTCATGTAACATTAAATGAATGTATAATATATGTGATTGAAAACTGACATTTATGCAGAGGAGTTCGCTGTGTTAGCCTGTAGTTGCAAAATAGTAAAGCGTTCGGTAGCACCTTTAAGACGAACCAACTTTATTGTAGCATAAGCTTTCAAGAACCACGTTTCTCACTTCCGGTTTGGGATCTATGGAGGTCTGACGCAGCTCCACTTGCGGAGCTGACCGGACTGTCGTTTTAAGCGGCCGGCGGGGGCAATCCAGCCCGTGGCCGACTGCTCTCAGGCGGAGAGCAGGCAAAGAACACTCAAGACCTCAGGGCACGTCGATCTCGGGCGAGGGGGGGTTCTGCACAACAGGCCCGCTCTCGACCCTTGAGGTCCCACCCTGTGACAGGTCGGCTACGATCTCTGCGGCAGTTTTGGGGCCAATGCGGTTGGCATAAGACCTACGTACCCAAGCTTCAATAGGGGAAAGAACAGTAGAGGAGAAATTAAGATTGAAACAGTGATTACAACCCGAGGAAAGTGAATGAGAAGGTAAAGATCACTATCTTCTGATACGGGACAGATTGTTAAAAATAAAGAAGAATAAAAGTAGATTTTCAAACTGCAACAGGCTAATTATAAGGAGGGGAAGACTCGGCAAGAGTTGTATTAGAAAAAAGACTAAGTTTAAAGAAGTTATTAAAGAAATCGGACTATTGTTTTGAATACTTGCGGTTATGGAGCTGTGAGAAGATTTTACCATCGCGAGAGCTACTGTGGGAAGTCGGGAAACAGGACGTACGTAATAATAATAGAGTTGCTGGAGAGAAGCGGCCCCTGCCGGAGGGCAGGAAGAAGGGAATTGCCATCTTTGAAAGGGGAAGAGTCGCGGCTTCAGCAGAAAAGGAAGTAAGCCATTTTGGATTACAAAAATCATAGAAAAATCATAGAGAAAAGACGCCCGACATTTTGGATTTTCTAAAAGTTTTTTTTGCAAGAAGAATGGGACATTTAAATTAAAAGGACACTAAATTTTACGCCACGGAGTTAAGGAAGAGAGCGGACTCGTGGGAGCGAGCCAAAGCAAGCCCCACGATGTCGAAAAAAGAGTGGCAATCGGCAATAGAAAATCTAGACAAAAAACTCTTAGAAGTGATTAAAGAACTTAAGGACATGAAACCGGAGCTGATTAAAGAGGTTAAACAGACAGTGAAAAGTGAGCTGTCAGAAGTGAAGAAAGGTATGGAAACAATGCAAAGTGAATTGCAAGGAACACAGCAGAGAGTTAAAGTGGTGGAAGGCGCGGTGGAGAATCTAGCTGATATGCAACAAACAGAGATGAGATTGATGAGGGGGAGAATGGCGGTTGCGGAAAGTAAACACATGGAGAAGCAGCTGAGATTTCGCGGCTTGCCGGAAGTGGAAGGAAAGACAGCGCAAGAACAGATGACTGAGGTGTTAGCTGAATACCTGGGAAAGGAGGAGGAGGAAGTTGTAGCTACCCTGGACGTGGTATATCGTGTAAATTCAAGAATTGCGACCCAGAGGAAATTACCAAGAGATGTGATTGTGCAGTTTACGACCCGAAATATGAAAGAGAAGATTGTGACTAAACAGTTTCAAGATCCATTGGAGATTGACGGCAAGACGATTATCATTATGAAGGAATTACTCAGATCGGTGTTATTAGATCGGAAAAAATACAAAGCGCTAATTCAGATTCTGAAGGACATGAAAATCAGGTATAGATGGGAATTACCAGAAGGAGTGTCCTTTGAATTTGGAGGGGCCAAAAAGCGTATCAGATCTGAACGAGAGATGGAGCGATTCTTAAGGGACAATGAAAAGGACTTACCAGCAACAAGATTATGATTATGGAGTGTAAAGTTTTATCTTGGAATGTAAATGGACTTAATTCACCGAATAAGAGAAAAAGCATTTTCCACTGGCTATTAAAACAAAAATGTGATATTGTATGTTTGCAAGAGACCCATATTCGAAAACAGGACGTAAAATATTTAAAATTGAAAAAAATGGGTAACGATTTTGCAGCGGCCTCTAATAAGAAAAAAAGAGGAGTGGTGCTGTATATAAAAGAGGAGCTGCAGCCAAAGTTTGTAATGAAGGATGTGGAAGCCAGATTCATAGCAGTGGAATGTATATGGAATTTAAAGAGAGTGCTGGTAGTCGGAATTTACGCACCTAACGGAGCAAAAGAAAGCTTCTTTGAGGATTTGAGGAAGCAACTAGATGAACTTTCATATGACCAGATAATTCTTGCTGGAGATTTCAATGGAGTGACAAATCTGGAATTAGATAAAAAATCATCAACTGCACAAAAGAAAAGAGGACTGTTACCAAAGCTGTTTTTTGAATTGATACAACAGGAAACCTTAGAAGATGTATGGAGAAGACAAAACCCTAAAAGTAGACAATTCACGTTCTTCTCTGCAAGACATTCTACATTATCGAGAATTGACATGATCTGGGCCTCAAAAGACTTAGCGTTATAGACTAAGGAGGTGGAAATAATGCCGATGGTAGGCTCGGATCACAATCCAATTATGTGGAAATTGGGGAGAAGGAGCAAAAGGAAAGGATGGAGAATAAATGAGGATTTGTTACAAGAGGGAGAGAACATGGAGATGCTGAGAAGAGAGACAAAGTTCTTCATACAATACAACATGAATAAAGAAGTACCAACCAACAAGGTTTGGGATACCTACAAGGCGGTAATTAGGGGCATACTAATGGATTTAAATGGAAGAGCCAGAAAAAAGAAAGAGGAGAAGAGACAGGAGATTGTGGAGAAAATAAAAGCCAAAGAAATACAGCTAAAGAAGAGACCAGGGAAAAAGAAAATTTATCAGGGCATTAAAATACTTCAAGAACAGCTGACAGCAATGAATAACAAAGAATTGGAGTGGAATCTTAAAAGATTGAATCAAAAAGCGTTTGAAGGTGCAAACAAACCTGGGAAATATTTGGCATAGCAACTGAAAAAGAGAAAGGAAAAGAAAACAATAAATAAAATTTGTGAAGATAACAAAACGTATTTGGAACAGACAGCCATTAGTAGAGCCTTCTATAAATTTTATGCTAAATTGTATAATAAGAAAGAGGTGAACAAAGAATCAATAGCGGCATATTTGGAGAAAATGAAGCTCCCAGTAATCTCAGAAGCCTGGAGAGATAGATTGAACAACGAAGTAACGGATGAGGAAATAAGAAAGGCAATACAGTCAACAAATCTGGGAAAGGCGCCAGGGCCAGATGGACTTACAGCTAAATTTTATAAGGTAATGGCCAATGAACTGGCACCATTCCTAAAAGAGGTGATCAATGGAGTCTTAAAGGATCAACGGATTCCAGATACCTGGAATGAAGCTAACATATCATTGATCCCCAAAGAGGGCCAAGATTTGACTAATGTGAAAAATTACAGACCTATATCGTTACTTAATAATGACTATAAAATCTTTGCGAAGATACTGGCGGAGAGAGTGAAGGGATGGCTTTCGGAAGTTATTGAGGAGGAACAAGCAGGCTTTTTGCCAGATAGACAAATCAGAGATAACTTAAGGACAGTGATCAATGCTATTGAATATTATGATAAGCGTTGTGATAAAGAGGTTGGTTTCTTCTTTGTTGATGCTGAAAAAGCGTTTGACAATCTGAACTGGGACTTTATGTTTGCCACTATGGAAAAGCTACAAATGGGAGAAAGATTCATAAGAGCAATTAAAGAAATCTATAGAGACCAAAATGCAGCAATTGTAGTGAATGACGAGGCTACTAAGAAACTGACTATAAGTAAAGGAACAAGACAAGGTTGCCCGTTGTCTCCGCTGTTATTTATTCTGGTATTGGAGATTCTGATGATACAAATACGACAAGATGAAGAAATTCGTGGAATAAAAATAAAAGACTTTTCTTATAAGGTCAGAGCATTTGCGGACGATATAACGTTAATTGTAGAAGACCCAACGGAGAACATGCCAAAAGTGATAGAGAAGATTAAGGAGTTTGGAGATCTGGCAGGGTTTTATATTAACAAAAAGAAGTCAAAGATATTATGTAAAAATATGACTAAGCAAAAACAACAACTGTTAATGGAAATAACAGACTGTGAAGTAACAAGTAAGGTGAAATATTTGGGAATCGAACTGACTGCAAAGAACATAGATCTATTCAAAAATAACTATGAAAAATTATGGACTCAGATTGAGCAAGATCTGATTAAATGGAATAGACTGAATTTGTCATGGTTGGGAAGGATTGCAGCAGTTAAGATGAACGTGTTACCAAGAGTAATGTTTTTGCTACAGACAATACCAATTATTCGAGACTCTAAGCAGTTTGAAAAATGGCAGAGGAAAATATCAGATTTTGTTTGGGCAGGCAAGAAGCCTCGAGTGAAAATGAAAGTCTTACAAGATGCAAAAGAAAGAGGCGGAATGCAACTGCCCAATCTAAGACTTTACTATGATGCAATCTGCCTAGTGTGGTTGAAAGACTGGATGATGCTGAAGAATAAGAAATTATTGGCCCTAGAGGGATATAAAAAAATATTTGGATGGCATGCATACCTATGGTATGATAAAGTAAAAGTGAACTCTATGTTCTTACATCATTACATACGGAGAAGCCTATATGCAACTTGGAAGAAGTACAGAGATTATTTACAAGAAGGAACCCCCCTATGGGTGGTTCCATATGAGGTAATAGATCCGAGAGCTGTCGATACTGAGCAACAGTGTTTAACGTATAAGGAGATAACCCGAATAGAATCTTCTAAACTTAAAATAAAGACACAGGACGAGTTATCACCAAACTATGATTGGTTTCAGTACAGACAGATCAGAGATCTCTATAATTCGGACTGTGCAAAGGGAGGCATTAGAACAGAAAATTCGGAACTAGAGCAGATACTTTTAAAAGAGGACAAGAAGGAAATTTCCAGGGTATACCAAGTACTGCTGAAATGGTATACTGAAGATGAAATAGTTAAAGTACAAATGGTGAAGTGGGCCATAAATTTCAATAAAGAAATAACAATGGAGGCATGGGAATGCTTGTGGAAGAATACAATGAAGACTACGACGTGTACTAATATTAAAGAGAACATTTACAAAATGATTTATCGTTGGTACATGACACCAAAGAAGATTGCGCTAGGGAATTTGAATACTTCTAACAAATGCTGGAAATGTAAAAAACATGAGGGTTCCCTGTATCATATGTGGTGGACGTGTGAGGTAGCTAGGCAGTACTGGGGGGAAATAATAAGAGTAATAAGTGAGATTTTACAATTTCAAATTAATAAGAACCCAGAACTCCTGCTACTGACTTGGGAATGGAGGACATTCCAGCTCAACACAGGACATTGCTATTTTACATGACAGTAGCGGCCAGACTTTTGTATGCGCAAAAATGGAAAGTACAAGAAGTGCCAACTATTGAGGATTGGATTTACAAATTGCTGTATATGGCGGAAATGGACAAAATGACAAGAAATTTGAGAAACCTTGACCCAGGGCAGTTCAACACAGACTGGGAGAAGCTGAAACAATATTTGGTGAAGAAATGGGAGGTGGGAGGAGAACTGTGGCAGTTTGAGAACTATTGAAACATAATAAAATGCAGAGGGGGGTGACTTTACCGGGGGGCGGAGAGGCAAATGAGAATTTCTAAGCAGCTACCTTGTTAGATTGTTATATATAGAATAATACATAGAATATTGATAGAAAATAATTAACTATAAGGACTGACTAACTAATACTATTTTGGGTAAAAATTGTATAATGTACTAAATTGAATAAGTCTACCTGAAGATATATATGGGTTAAATTGATTGATAACTTTTGATGATAGTTATATAGATGTATAATCAAAGTAGAATAAAAATAATAATATAATTAAATATAACTAAAGCAGAATGAAGATAAGATATGCAGAAAAAGTAACATATAGAGTATAAGTTAAATTGGTTGACTTATATGAATGTATGGTTTATATGATTTATGGTTTACAGAAATATTTGAAATTATGAAAAAATGGGACAAATTGTTTGTCTAACATGGAAGAAGGGACTTAAAGATAGGGTACAGTATTAAAAATAGTTAAAGAATTATTGCTTAGAATAAAGGGAAAGTATATGTTTGTTAGATAGATGAATTTAAAATGAGTAAGGGAAAAGGGACAAAGGGTTGGAAAACTGTTGGAAGTCTACAAAAAGGGGGGGAAAGGGAGGGGGTTAGAAATTGGGAAATGGGGGAATTGATTGTAATGTGAAATTAAATGATTCTAATCCAATAAAAATTTTATTAAAAAAAGAAAAAGAAAAAAAAGAACCACGTTTCTCTTCGTCAGATGCTCTCTTCATCTTCATACATATGATGAAGAGAAATGTGGTCCATGCATTTTCGCCGAGGGTGATTTAACCTTTTAAAAACTCCCCCCTTGTTCCAGCTGACCCAAAGTGACGTCATTGTGTGGTCCTGAGTTCCACCACTGAGTTCCATCACCTCTTTTCCCAGAAAAAAAGCCCTGGGTAGAGATCAAACCCAACAGTAAACCAAGGCGTATGAGTTACCCTATAGTATTTACAAGATGGGGACCTGCAATGATTTGCCAGGGGGCATCTTATTTTCATCTCCCTCATTATTGCCTCTTTCCCTTCCCTAAAATCTCCCATAATCTCTCATTTTTTCCCTTCCATCTCTCCTTCCCAACCACCAGCCAACTTACCTTTACCCGCCACCCTAGCCTTCAGATTTCCTGTCTTCTCACTCCCTGACAACTTTTTCCTGGGAAAATTCTGTGCGGTTCCATTCCCTGGGCCAGGCCAGGCCCAGTTGCACGGTGCTGGTTATCAGCCCAGTTGTGTAGTGGGGAACTCACAAGGACTTGTGAGGACACCTTGCTTTCCCCCGTATCCCCCTCTCTACACTGTTTCTTCCTTTCCTCCTTTGTTTTCTCCACACACAGATGCACACACTGACATACCAACCTTTTATTTGCCCCTCCCCCCATTTTCAGCTATATGTATTATTAATTTAATTCATTAATACCCCATCTTTCTCCCCAGTGGGGACTCAAAGAAGTTTACACCATTCTCCTCTCCTCCATGTTATCCTTACAACCACCCTGAGAAGTAAATTAGACTGAGAATGTGTAGCTGGCCCAAGGTCACCCAGTGGGCTTCTATGGTAGTATAAGGATTTGAACTTGGGTCTCCCAGATCCTAATATCTAACCACCACACTACACTGGCTTTTTTGGAATGGATGTTGTTGTTGTTTTTAAATTAAAACTTATGTTATTTATAGTTGGCCTTTCTCTCTGAAACTCAAGGCAGATTACATAGAATAAGCCAATATGATCAATGGCTGAGACATTCAATAAACAATACAATAGGATAAGGATAGCAGAAGTTTGATATGACAAAACAAGCATGGAACATGGTGCATAATTACAGCAACAGACATGGGAGTAAGTGCATTCTTACAGCAACAGACAGCACATAATAGAAAAGTCTACCCTATCCCTGTACTAATGCATCTCTCTGATCCATTTCCTTACAGCACAGCCCTATTAACTGTATAAGAGAGCCCTCCTGAATAACTTGGTTTTGCACAGTTTGCGGAAGGCCAGCTTTCCTGACCTCCTCAGACAGGCCATTCCACAAGGTGGAGGCTACCATAGAGAAGGTGTGTGTATGGGCAGTTGTTGATTTAGCCCAACTGCAGGGGAGTATCCGCAGAAGGCTCAGTTCAGATGAGCAAAGCTGGGAAATTGCTTTCCAAGTTGGGAAATTCCTAGAGATCTGGGGAGTGAAACCTGGAGAAAGTGGGGTTTGGGGAGGGAAAGGACCTTGACATGGCATAATTCCGTACAGTCCACCCCACAAAGTAGCTGTCAGGGTCTGTTTGTATGTTGCCTGACAGGAAGCAACCTAACTAACGCCATGTTTAATTCTTTAGTTGTTTAGTCTTCTTTTCCCTCTAGGCCCCACCTGCGAGGAGCCATTTCCATGGGAGAAGACACTGTCTTATCTTTTCTGCAAGCCGAGTCGACCTTGACTGGCGTTCCCACAGAGAACTCTCCTGCTATGTGAACTCTGGTGGGGAGGCTGGGCTCTGAGAGTGTGAAATGTAACAACTTCTATTCTGTATCTCATTCCTAACAATGCCTTGTTCAGCCAGGGTCTCAAATCCTGGAATATGGATGTCTAGGCCTGAATGCTGTCTTTCAAAATAAAACCTTTTGAAATCAAGAAACCTTGTCTTCTTGAAGAAGGGAGTAAGGCAGACTCTCGTGTCTGGAATGCCATAGTCTGACAGTAGCCATTTTCTCCAGGTGAACCGATCTCTGTGGCCTGGAGACCAGTTGTAATTCCAGGAGATCTCCAGCCACTACCTGGAGGCTGGCAACCCTAAGTGATATGCATGCTCCATCCAGTTTCTGAACGTAAACAAGCTGCAGCATTTTGCATTAGCTGGAGTCTCCAAGTTGACTTTTAGGGGAGACCTATGTAGAGTGTATTACAGTAGCCTAGTCTCAACGTTAATGTGGTATGAATCCGGGTAGCCAGATCAGCTGTGTGGAGGTAAGGGGTCTTCTTCTATGCTAGTATGCAATGGTGGCAGAAAAGTGTTGTTTCTTCCATCATGGCTGCCATGGAGTATGCTTTAAAATGAACTTTGGCCCATGTCTCATGGGATTTCTCTGTCCTGAGTCTTCCTCCACTGTTGCTCCACTGTCTCCCTTGTCTTTTCATTACCTGCAGCCCTTCCATAAATCAATGTGATACCTGGGCTCTGTGCTTGTTCCCACACTCTGCATCCATGCCCCATCCCCCCAAAACCCATCTCTCATCACAGCCAAGTTGGTCTATATGGATGCTGGTACCTGTTCCTCAGAAACAACATGCTCCCTCCCCCGCTCTTTGGGAGGCATAATTTAGCAGAAAGTTTTCTGGTGCGTTAACAAGTTAAACAGTCAACCATGCATTAGAGCACTCTGCACACATTATTTTAGTAAGCCTTACAAAAGCCTTGAGAAATAGGTTCATATTATTAGTGCCATTTTGCAGACATGAGCGGAGGGAAGGCCTGCTTAAAATAACCTAAGTAGTAGTAGTTACTGGGTTAGTTAGTAGTAGTTAGCAGTTACTACCTAGTAATAGTTAGAAACTATGTCACATACCTATCTGTGAAGGAAGTAACAGAGTTTTAAGAAATATATATGCAGACTAAACAAATGTTGCTATCGTGGTAGCAGAAACACAGCCAGTATTGGCATTGCTCAGCTCCTTTTCAAGACCAGTCAGACGGACTGTAGGGATGCCAGACTCCCAGTGGGGGCAGGAAATTCCCCTGCAGCGCCGTGCACTCCTGTGCGCAGCAGCCACTTGGACTGGGCACGTTTTGGCCCAGATCATGGCCACTGCGGAGTGCAGGAGCACTCCTGCCCTCCACAGTGGCCCAATAGATGCCCATTTCAGCCCAAATCGGGCTCATTTCAGGCCTGTTTGGGTGCAGATTGGGCCCATTTTGGGCTGCTGTGGAGTGCAGGAGCACTCCTGTGCTCCGCAGCGCCTGAAAACGGGCTCGATCCATGCCAAAATGAGCCCCAAACGAGCCCGATTTGGGCCAAAACGGGAGCGTTTGGGGCCGTTGTGGAGGGCAGGAGTGCTCCCGCACTCTGCAGCAGCCCCAATCCAAGCTCCTGTGGAGTGTGGGCGTGCTTCCAGAGGCCATGTGATGACGTCACTTCCCGGAAGTGATGTCATCATGCTTGTGGGAACGTTCACCCGCTTTGCGCACGTGCACCCCTCCCACCAGAGGTAAGTGCCAGGAGCCAGTCCCCTGCTGGGAGGTTGAGAGGGCCTGGCTACCCTATTGGACTGCCTGTGAATATTATTGGCACAGGAAAGCAAGAAGAGGGCCTGCAAGGTGGACTCATCCTCGGCTCTCTGCAGATAGAAGCTGGAATCTGAGAAGCAAAACAACTCAGTCATAGCCTGCAGCTGACAGAACACATTAGTATTATTAATTATTATTATTACACGATCATTGTGCATGTCACTTTTCAATATAGCAGAAGGTGATAGAGAGAGGAAGATCAGGGTGAGATAGTAGGAGGAGAACATGCATTCAGTTCCATTATAGTTGATGCTCATCATTTCTGTCAGGTATGAGCGTGATCAGTGGAATCCTAAGGATATGTTCCTGAGAGTTAGCCCCATTGAATAGGCCTGGGTAGGATTCAGAGTAGAGACCTGACCTGCCTAGGGTTGTTGTCTAAGGAGCTGAGCCAGGAGCTGAATGAACAAAATAGGTTCTTCTTGGCAGGCAGGTTAGGAAGACAGGCATTTTTCCTGTTTTATGCAAGGCCACATAGAATTGATATGAGTTGGTGATGGATGGAACATAGAGAAAAAAGGAGAAAGAGGAATCTAAGTTTTTTGCATGTGGCACTGACATGCCTTTCTCTTGTTTTTCTGTGATGTTCACTATGCTCCTGAATGGTTTATGCTCAAGAATAGGGTCTGTTTTTGTTATTTTCCTTCTAGCATTTTTTTCTTTCCTGTTGGTGATTAGGAGCGATCCCATAATCAATGCATTTGCTTGCAGTGTGGAAATGCTAGAACTACTTAATGAAACCCGGGAGTAAAGGCTGGATCTGCCAGCTCTTCAAATTTTTGCACACAGATACTAATATATATTTTGTGGTAACAGTATAAATGAATGGGAATGTCTGCCACTAAAAAGAGAAAGGGATTTGCTCTCTGTCATCATAAATTTATACAACAGTTGTGCCTGCGTAAGACATTGGAGCCTTGCCTGGTGCTGCTAGTAGGAGACTGGTTAATAAGAGCTGGGTGCAAGTCCTTTCTCAGCCTCTTTTCCCAACTATGCATTTGGAGTAAAACTATCCTAGACCCCATCAGTGCTGTCAGAGTGCCCTGTTCCATTGAACCAGTTGTATTGGCAGAATACTTTGATCTTTTAAGTTACACAGAGTTCTTCTTGAGGAACTGTCTGGCAAAGAATTCTGTGTTACTCAAAAGCTTGCTGACTTAGACTCCCTATAAAGCCAGTCCAATAAAATATATCATCTGTACTACTTTGGCTCCTGTACAGAATTCTTTTCCCTCATAAACTGATGACAAATCACTTTGTTTACATCACTAGCAAGTTCATTAACATGAACCAGAAAGTGCTGTTTCAATACCAGCTGAGATTCAAATGCAGCACCTTCCCCTGATTATGCTAGCTGTTAATTAATTGCTACCAGAGCTGTAAAGTAAACAATGAGGTTAATTCATGTGGCACTCACAAGATAAATATTTTCTACATCTCCCAAATATTCCTAGCATTTAACCGCAGAACAATAGATCAGCCCAAGACAACATCTGCAGCAGTGATAGGTCAGGTACATGCCAGAAACTGTCAGTTAGTCAGATTAATAATGAGTAATGACTAGCATGCATTTTGCATATGATTGGACTCTTATAATGCCAGAAACTGCAGCTGGGCTGCAGCAACGAATCAGTTCTCCCCCCCTCCTAACTCCAACTTTCTGAGCAAGTCAGTTCAGCCAAATAAGCAGAATTATGCATTTTATGTCTGCTGTTTTCAGGATAGGGGAGCTCATAAGTCATATGGGAGGTAGAAAATCCAGGCAATTAAACTGTGTGCAACATTATCATAGGGAGGAGGAAAATTTAAATGAAAGTTTTAAATCATACCAGTTTAGGAGTACCCTCCTCTTTGATGTTAAGAGGATAATGAGATTGCAGAGATGCTGAATGAATTCTTTGCATCAGTCTTCACTGTAAACAAAACTGGACAGAAATTTGGGTCTCTCTAGGGCACCTGAAGTCTTGAGTCAAAGAGATTAAATTCTAGGGCTAATTGACAAATTAAAATTGCACAATTCATAGATGGCAAATACCTGCGTGCTATTTAAAAAAAAATGAAACTGCTGATGAATTAAAAACAAGCAATTTGTCACTAAAAGATACAACCCTATGGAAAATAGCCAACATAAGGCCACTTTTTAAAAGAGCATCCAGAAGGTCTAGGAAATTCCAGGCCTAGAGTCTGTTTCAGGTAAATTGGTAGAAAGTCCTACTAATAAGAACAAGCATTGCTGAGAGCGAATCAAGATCACTTTTGAAAAAAAAAGTCCTCCCTCCCTCATCTACTTTTCAGATTTCTTTGAGAATATTTGCAAACATGTGGACAGGGTGATCCTGTATACACTTGGCTTTCCTTTCCTTTCCTTTTCTTTTTTTTAAACAAAAGCCCTATTCAAACATTTCATTGTGAGTATGCTGAATTTGCATGGCAGAGAGTAGAATTACACCTTCTCCTCCCCACCCCTCCTTGGTCATCTTTGCGCGTTCAGAAGATGGAAGATCTGGTCAGGGCCATCATGAGCACCTAGGCTCCTTATCCGTGATTACAGACATTTCTTTTTATAGCTTTCCTGATTGTGTGGAAAAGCAGTAATGGTATAAAACCATGGGTTCACTTAAGGACTGGTAACTGGTGGGGGGGGGAAGAGAGAGAGAGAGAGAGAGAGAGAGAGAGAGAGAGAGAGAGAGAGAGAGAGAGCAGGGGTAAAAGACCATTCCCACAGTGGGGGAAGGGAATCAGTGGAGTCCCCCAAGGATCTGTACTAGCAGCACCAGCACTGCTTAACTTAACTTAGAGAGCAAGTGAGATGTAGGGGTTAGAATGAGGATCTGGGAGAACTAGGTTGGACCGGAAGCTTGCTGGGTAACCTTGGGCCAGTCACATACTCTCAGCCCAACCTACTAACATTGTTATGAGGATAAAATGGCAGAAAAGTGCACAGTATAAGCCACTTTGGATCCCCCTCGGGGAGATATGTGGCATATAAATGAAGTAAATAATAAACAAACTTGTTCATAAACAATCAGGACAGTCAGGGTTGAGCTGGCTAAGTTTGTGGATGACAGCCAATGATTCCAAATGATGGGAATCATTTGGAATAGGGCTCCTAAAAGATCTCTCAAAACAGGATGAATGAGCAACAATGGCAAATTTCAATGTAAGCAAGTGAAAAACGACTCCAAAAATCCAGACTTTACACGGGGACTGGATGTGCAGATCTTAGAATCATGGTGAGCAGCTCAAAGAAATCATTGGTGGGGATGGGTAGGTAGGTGCATGTCTTTTTCATTGTGTGTGTTGCCAGTATCATCAGTTTTGGGTTACCTAACTGTCCTCTTGCTAATTGTAAGCAATTTTATGCTTCTTTATCTATCTATCTATCTATCTATCTATCTATCTATCTATCTATCTATCTATCTATCTATCTATCTATCTATCTATCTATCTATCTATCTATCTATCTATCTATCTATGCAAAAACAATGTTGGGGAAAATGTGTTAATTTTAATAGGGGAAAAAATCAATGGAAGGAAAGAAACTGGTGCCAAAATTAAGACTCACAGATTCATTTCCCATGAGAGGGGAAAAAAATCAAAATGGGGATATACAAACTGAATTAGACAGCCTTTGAAATTCTATCTCATCCTTACAAAAAGGTAAATTACATGTTAAGGATTAGTAAAGGGATGAAAATAAAAATGTCTATAGTGTGGCCTTATCTGGAACGCTGTGTTCTGTTCAGGTCACCTCATTTCACAGAAAGGTGCCATAGAGCTGGACAAGGTATATTAAAAAGCAGCCAAAATAATCAAGGGGTAGGAACACCTTCCTTGGTATGAAAGGCTAGAGAGTTTGTGGCTTTTTAGTTTAGAAAAAATATAACTACAGGAAACGTATAAAATTATTCATAGCGCATACAGAAAGAATGTCTCCCTTTTGTATAATACTCAGTCTTTGGGGCATCCAATGAAATTCACTGGCGTCAGGTTCAGTTCAGAAAGTACCTCTTCACACAATGCAACATCAGTTTACAGAATCTGGTGCCACAGGATATAGTGACGACCAATAGCTTGGCTTTAAAGAAGTTAGCAAAGTCTGAGAGCTGCTATAGCACAGTGGTTAAGTGGTTTGGCATTCTACTGGTTCGATCCCACTACTGCCATGAGCTCAGTAGGCCTTGGGTAAGCCATTCCTCTCAGCCCCAGCTCCCCAGCTGTATTGTGGGGATAATAATAACAACTTGTTCACTGCTCCGGGGGGGGGGGGGGCTAATCTGTCTAGAAGAGCAGTGTATAAGCACAGTTATTATTATTATTGTGGAGGATAGACCTATCAATGGCTATTAGCCATGATGGCAAAATGGAACTTCCATGTTCAGATGCAGTGTACTTCTGAATATATTAGTTGCTAAAGGGCAAACCCTGAGAGAGAGGGCTACTGTCTTCAGTCCCTGCTCCTGGGCTTCTCAGGGGCATTCACCTGGCCATTCTGGGAAATAGGAACCTTGATTAGATGGACCTTTGGTCTAATCCAGTGCAGGACTTTTCCTAAACTTTCCCCCACTGCACAAGTAGACAGCACAGCTCCCATCACCAATCCATGAATACATATACTGGAATTAACAAAAAGGAAAGAAAAGTGGCAGAAAACAGGAAGAGAAGAAGAAGAATTGACGGAAAAGGAAAGAAAGCAGGGAGAATTGAGGAGCCTTGTAATGAATGGAGGAGTAAGGGGAGACTCCCCTCCCCTCCCCAAAAATGTATTTGTGAGATTAATTATAGTTGTAGAATGAGACTAAAGATGCTGCCAAACTCCTCTCCTGTGGGCTTAGGATACAGGCTTTGGCAGCTTGGAATGCCTCTTTTCAATTCAACAGCAAGTATTAAGGCTCCAAATTCTTTGCTATCTCAGATTGTATGTCCAGGCTACAGTAGAACTCCTCTCCCTCTTTTCCCTTTATCCCTGCTTACTTTGCTTCTTGCAGCTACATTAAGATAGCAAGCACCTTAAATGTGGCATCTCTGAAGCATGCTAGGAAAAAGGGCAGAGTAGGAGGGGAGGCTAGAGGAAGATCTAGTTGGCTAACTAGCCCTGGCTAACTAGCCCTAGCCCTGGCCAACAGCAATCATAGCCAGATGCAACCACCATAAGCAACGTGGTAGACAAGGCCAGGACAAAGGGGGACAGTGACAGCATCCTTGTGACCACCATAGGGCTGCCACCACCATTTTAAGGTGATTATAAATGCGTTAAAGAGATCAGTCCTACAAAACAACAAGCTGAGGTACTCTTGTCTGGTTCCCCCCTCGTGCCTTCTCAAATTCCACATAGCCACACATGCGTGCACACCTGCACTGTTTTGTCACTTGAAAAAGTAGGGGGAAGAAACAAGAGTGCTGAATTGCACAACTGATCAGGATTGGGCCTTTGCAGCATTTAAAGATGACCTTTGGTCACAAGGACACGGTTATGTGTGGCATGTCCCCGTGGCATGGGATTTCTGAGTCCTGAACTGGGAACTGGACTCAGAAAAGATGAACTATTTTCCACTTCTCTGGAATCCAATTCCAAAACAAACTCAGGAAAGTGAGCCCAGATCTAGGATTTTGTTTTACCCCAAAAGCATGAGTGAGCAGAGAACACGCCCCCCCCCCCCGGCCAGCAAAACTCAATTAAGGCTGCAATTGTATGCACATTTACTTAGGTGCAGCTCCATTGAATAAAGTGGAATTTTTATTTATTAATTTCTGGTCTATTTAATCTGTCTTTCTCCCGAAAGGACTCCTAGCAGGTGTTCTGAATAAACATGCGTAGGATTGCACTATAAACTGCACAGCACTATGCAAATGTCTCATCACCACAAGCATCTAATGGAAGTCCCTTGGATTCCGAAAACGAATCTCTCTACCATCTTTCTACTCATCAAGTGGGATCCTAGGACATCATTAGTCCAACACATTAGAAAGCAAAAGCACAGAACTAAAGCAAAGTCTAAAGCGAGACAGCAGGTGTAGCTTAAGAGAATTTTTTCAGAATCTTGCCAGCAGAAGGGTTCCCACCATCCAGTCCCAGATAGTGACAATCTGAAATTATGACCTTTTTAGGGTTGCCAACCTCCAGCTAGTGTTTGAAGAGCTCCCAGAATTACAACTGATCTCCAGATTATACTAATCAGTTCACCTAGAGAAAATAGCTACTTTAGAGGAATCTATAGCATTATGCCCTGCTGAGGTCCCTTCCCTCCTCAAACCCGAAGTTCTACCCTCCAAATCTGTCAGTCTATGGATGACAGGCCATGGCAGATAAACCCCTGTAGCCTCACAGCAAGAAATCCACAATCTTGGTTGAAAGGTTTTATTCAGGAATCAATTCAAATCCACAGATATGTCCATAGGATTGCTCAGAAGAAAAGCAAGCAGATGAGCAAGTTGACAAGAATACCTAAAAGTGTGAAACCCATTCTTCTTATAGAGCACAATTACTCGCCCCCCCTCCCAATGGTAAAACATAACTTTTGGTGCAAAGCAGTCTCGAGTATTCCTCACATAGTTTACATACCAAGTCTAGACACTAGGAAGGCATACGATTAAAGATGAAACACAGTGATTCATGAGAACGAAAAGTTTACAAGGTCAGAAGCTCTGGGATCTTCAAAGTAGTTAGATAAGGCACCTGCGGCTTCAGCAGGCCTGTAAAAGCAGGGCAATTTATGGCAATGGCAATATGACATCAAGGTACAGCATCAAAAATGGTTCACAGTAACAGTAATGGCTCATTGTAACAGCCCAGCTTAAAATAATGGCACGGATGAGGTGCAGACATGACAGAATTTCCTGACTGGTAGAACATGTGAGGAGGAAGCTGTTCATGCTGTTACATAACATGTGCTGTATACCAATATACATGGCTTATATCAAGTTCAGCATAGTCAATAAATGCCTTTGGTTAGTTATGTCATTCTGTATATATTAGCGTATGGTTATTAAGATACAATGAAACAATACGATATTCATCTTTGTTTTCTATTTCCTTCCTATTATCTTTTTATTTTTACGGAATAATCTAACTTCTTTAAAAAACCCATATCCAAAAGTATATAAACATCCGTTCATCTGTACATTTTTTTCCATTGCACAAAATGTGTCTGGCTGAGTTATTATAATTCTGATCCAGCAGGGTGCTTCTTACGTTAGTTCCAGTCAAGGTTTGATGGTCCATAGACATCCGAGAATAGTCTTGACGTCTTTCAGCTTCTGCATTTCAACGTCCCTTCCCTTTCTTCATTTTCACACACTGTAATAATTTTGTGAACTTCCTTAACAGCCCCTACTTCTATGCCTTTAACAGAAGCTTGCTCTACAATATCAGCAGGTAAAACAGTTTATCTTCGTGCTGTGAAAAGATTCACCTGCAGATTTCCGCACATCAAGCGGCTGTTAAAAGCACAGAAGCAAAAAGTGATGTGAAGTGGAAAATTTTCCTGGAAAAATTTCCAGTGCTTTATTTTTTGGTGTAAAGTTTTCCATTTTTAAAGAGTTATTGTTTCATAAAATTGACAACGATGAATGGATGCCATAAAACATTAGGCAAGCCTAGCAGTTTCAAAGTTATAATTAATGTTTGTCAAGTGATTATCCCTGGGAATTTTGTGACTGAATCCATGAACATTTTATTGATTTGCAAACGGGTGGGAGGTTAAAATCACAAATTCCAAATGAAAAAAAAAAACCTCCGAATTCATCTGATTGGCTGGGCAGGTTAAATCAAAACCAAAGCTAATATTCTCATGTATATGTCTCCTCTCTCATGGTGGAATGGCCATTATTATCACCAATCTGGTATGGAACTAACCAGGAATACAAGTGATGCTAAGGAAAGTGGCATTGAAACTGAGATGCCCCAGCAACTTCCATGGAAGAGAATTAGATTATGTTGAAACTGATGAGTGGGCAACCATGTGTTGGCATATTCAGAAGTTGGTTGACGAAGGTCCTGGAGACCGAAATATTCTTTGCACTGTCTTGTTCAGACAGAAGACCTCACAGTCTTGAGCTGGGGCAGTTATTGTGGCCAGGTGAGGGGGTGGGGAGCAGGAAAGACTAGGGGCCAAGCTACAAGTGACGAATGACACTTGAACGGCAAGTGTATTTCTCCCTGTTCACTTGCCCTCCACTCAATCCACTTGCTGTTCAGGTGTCATTTGTCACTTGTAGCTTGGCCCTAGGCAATTATGCCCAACATTGGCCGATTCCACACCACCTTACCTCCCGCGTTTTTTTCGGAATGATTGCGTCACGTGTGAGGGCGCAATATCCAGCTGCCTGTCCACATCACCTTCTGACTCCCATTTCTCTTGCACAATGCCACGATCACATCCCCTCAATAAAGCCCGCAATGAACAGGAGGGGGGGTGTGGTCGACAAGATACTATCCTGTCCTGTCGAAACGACACCCCGTTAATTGGCTGCGATTGGCTCATTATCCTCCCACCATCGACAGTTTGCAGTGATTGGTCCCGTTTAGGTGGGCAAATTTGAACTGATTTTTAATAGTAGATCAGCGGAATTTTTCTCTCTGTTGGTAGTAGGAGGATTGTTGGATTTCTCATCATGGCTCCTCATGAAACCATCCTGTTCCTTTTTTTTTTTCTTTAAGTGCGGGGGGAACCTCGGAGACGAGGGGTGGGGCTTGGTGATGTTTTAGGGGTTGGACGATGTAATGAGCTCATCGCGCGATGAAATCGTGGTGGTCTGCTGCGACGCCGTAGCGATACCATTACGATTTTTTTAAAAAAATGTGTGAACAGAGGAATGTGTAGCGCAGCAGCAGCGAAAAACTGGCGCTAAAACTAGGTGGTGTGGAATCGGCCATTGGCTCTGCTAGGTGGCTCTGACTGCTTTCTGCAGCTTGCCCCATCTGGCCAGCTGTATGGCATGAGGGAGGCCAGCAAGCAGAAATGCAGGACAGGATACAGTCAGGTTGACCTGGTGCAAGGGCTACTTTCTTATGTCTCCGCTTGCACTTGAGTTAGAGACAACTCCAGGCTTACAGACTCAAATAAAACTCCAGTCATTTTCCTCTCTGGGTGCTTCTCTGGAGATAGCTCCAGACTCCAGAGGCAAGAGAAGGATTGCAATATGTACTGGAAAGGCGAAGGTCAGTGGCAGCCAGAGTAAGGCAGGAACCTTCACACAGTTTATAGCTCTCTAGGCCTCAGTGAGTCTACGGGCCAAGCTACAAGTGATGAATGACACTTGAATGGCAAGTGAACAGACTCACACGTATTCCTCCCTGTTCACTTGCGCTCCACTTGATCACATGTGATGAAGTGGAGCACAACTGGAGTGCAAGTGAACAGGGAGGAATACGTGTGAGTCTGTTCACTTGCTGTTCAAGTGTCATTAGTCACTTGTAGCTTGGCCCTAGGAGACACCTAGAGATAAAGGAATAACAAAGAGGTCTTAATTTCCTTATCAATAAGCATCAAAGGTAGCACTAAGCCTTGGACCTGGCAGAATCTTCCCTAGAGACAGGGGCAGACCCCAGCCTCCCAGGTCATGTGGGCCAATCCGAAGGAAATAGGGAAAGTAGTATAAAAAAGGGGGTGTAAGGGCAGCCCTTTGTTCAAGATCCCCCTCCTTCCTTGAGGGCATGCAACTCAAGATGTTACAGAGTTTCTTTCTACACCACAGCAACTAGGTATGCTTCTATTTGTAAAGGTGTGCTGTGCACATGTGCCTGAGTAAAATCGAGGCGTTTACCTTGTCTCTTTCTCTGTGGAACAATAAATCTCTTATTTTTCTTAGGTATGTCTTTGTGTGCTATATCCTACTCCCTCACAAAGCTGGAGGTCTCACTGCCTCACAGAATTTGGGCTTGATCATTCCAAGTTTTGAATAGGGAGCAGGCTTCCCTGGATTATCCCCCACTTTTTGGTACTTAACACTTCTGTGAGCAATGGGGGGGGGGACATTCAGTTTTTCCCCTAAAACCCACATCGTACAACTGGAAGTAAACCAGTAAGGCTGTCATATTTCCGCTGCTTCTCCTGTGCAGAGGAAAAATAATCTTTAAAAGTTGATGTTGGATGATGGTGTGACATCACTTCCAGGGAAAACCTGTAAGTGACATCACCCTGTTCTAGGAATTGCCAGAAATGTCATGGTTTTACCATACAATTTACAGCAATTCCTAGAGAGGTGTGATGTCACACTATCACCTAACTGTGCCCCCAAAGTCCCTGCCTCCTCTAAACTCCCACCAGTTTCTGGACAATGCTTGGTAATTCTACCAACTAGCTTGCCCCTGCCCCCCAACTTTGTTCTCATGCCCAGTGAATATGTGGAGGGATGGAATGGGATGCCTACTATCTACCTCCCTATCTACATCAGTTGAAGGCTCACATAGACCCCAACAGGAAATATTCCAGGTTCACAAGACAGGTGTTTTAAAATCGAATTTACCTTGTTTGCAATGTTCACTGATGAGCATCTCGTATGACTGCCTTGATAATTTCCTAGGGGTCATTTAAAATCAGTTTCAGTAGAGTAAATGTGATGTCTGTACCTGTGCATACACCAGTGAATGGCATTTATCACATAGAGGATTAAACTACAGATCCCAGGAAGAAGTGCAAGAATTTGTGAATTTGATCTAGTTGAGCAAGGAGGCAAAATGGGTGAGACTGGAACACAAGAGAAACATGACGGTGGGGGAGAAGGGCGTGATTTTGCTTGCCTAGATTGTCTTTTTAAAATGTATTTTTGAAATGTTCTAGGAAAATGAAATGTTGCGTGTCCTTATACTATACTCATTCTGCAGAGGTTAACATTTATGCTAGGAGAAAACGATAAACAATAGAACTGGAATGTTCCCTTCCCAGGGTGTGCTTTATCATATTTTAGCATATGCATTGGCCTCTTTGAAATTTGAACCATGCAAGCACTCACTTCCAGGGCCATCTGCATGCCTAGACATTTTAAAGAAAGATGCTATAGATCAAGAGGGTGTCAGCTAAATCAAGGTCAGATCTGCAGTCACTAAACTGAGGAGGTCGAATTTTTATAGGCCAGTCCTATGCATACGTATGCAGGAGCAATTCTCACTATGGAGCACAGGATTGCAGCCTAATGATAAGCACGGACTGTTGGAGTTTAAGAAACATTTGACTTTCATTAGAGACAAGTTAATTCCGTATGAATTTCCATGAATGCTTGATAGCCAGAAACGACTCTCCCCTTCTGTCTTGTGCCAGCAACTTTCTCTGCAGTTTGCCTGGTCTGTTGATTGTCCTGACATCCAAGTGTCATTTAGCAGAGTATGAGGGGGCTGAATTCTTAGGACCTGAGCACTTTTCACAGGGTTTTGAGCACAGTAATGATTCCTCTCATTACCTACTCACACTCCCATTGTCCAGATACATTGACAGGAAAGGAGATCCAGCCAGTGACCTATAATTCCCTTTAATTGAAAATCTCCCCAACTAAAACAAGTACAATCATCTGGTCCAGCTTTTGTTTCCCTGCATAGATTCCCAGTCTTGCAAGAAGTAACTAAAGGAGCCAACAGAACAAAAACTCTAAGCAGGTAGGGTAGCAGGAAGTAGCTGAAAATTAATACCAAGAGAATATCCCAAAACTGAGCCACAGAAATTGAGGTATATTTTAGGAGTATATGGAGGCACAGTGAACTATTCCTGTGGATTAAACATTCTCACTGTTAGTGAATTCACACAAACCTCATTACTGACATTGATGTATAGGAGAGGGGGATCCACAAAGACTTACAAGGAAGGGGACATCTTATTCCCTCGGTCTTATTTCTTCCCTCCAGCTCACTGTCATCTGCTTCCATGGACTGTGTCACCTCACACCTGTCCCTGATTGCTGTCACTTCCCCCCATCACCTCTTCTTCCCCCAATCACCATTGCTATGTCCTCCTCTTGTCCTGGCTGCCTCCAAGGCCCCATGCCAGACCGTGATGTGTATTGTGGTTGCTATGGCAACTCACAATGCCAGTCAGACTCCAGCCAAGGTTTTTTGATGTCTGTGCTGCATCTAAAATTTTGGATGTGTGTGTGTATCCGATTTATTTATTTATCTACAATCTTTGATTCTTCTGCAAACGTGCAAGTATTCTAAATGATAGCCATGGCTGGTCCTACAGGCCCTTTGGTATCACAATCGCTGATGTTTCAAGACTGCATGCAAAGTTTGGAACCAATTTGATGTAGTGGTTAAGAGGGGTGGGACTCTAATCTGGAGAACCGGGTTTGATTCCCCACTCCTCTGCTTGAAGCCAGCTGGGTAACTTTGGGTCAGTCTCTTAGCCCCACCCTCCTCACAGGGTGGTTATCGTGGAAATAATAATAACACACTTCATACATCACTCTAAGTGGGTGGTAAATTGTCCTGAAGGGTGATATATAAATCGAATGTTGTTGATGTTTTTGTTATTAAAGGAGAATTGTTGTTATTAAAGGAGGTGTTTGGTAGAGTCCAGTTGTATTCATCAATGTATGACAGCTGAACCAACCACAGGTCCTTTTCATAAGAGATACAGAGGCCCTCTCCTATTTAGCCTTGGGTCACCTTAGTATATACGCTTCTTGGGAAAATTGAATAACAATGAGCTGAAAAGACTATCCAGGGATAAACTGCCCCCCCATACACTTTACACCTGGATTTTCTTTTCAACTGACTCCTGTTTCCACAAGTATAAATGCAAAGTTTACTTTATTATATGCATTAACACATCTGACAAATTAAAACCAAACAACAAAATTTGTTCTCCGAAAACTAGCTGACAGTAATGAAGTATTGAGACAGACATAACTAGAAAAACAATTGCAAAAAACCTGCTATCACACCCAATCCAGAGACATTGATGTGATCTAAAAAAGTAAATCAAAACAAGGTGGAGAGTTCTTTGAAGTGCTGATTGATATTAAAAACACGACTAATATATCACATGTGCAGAGACCTACACAAATCTGCACAAAGCAAGCCTTCTATTCAGTATTACTCCCTCCCTCTCCAGCCACGTTCCTTCATTCTGCACCTGCATATAGTGCTCAATTGACATTGCTTAGTTTACTCCAGTTGAGCATAAGCAGTACACATTTTATCCCATTTATGCTTATTTTGAGCCATACAAGTCCCCTACCCCTCCACAACTTATCTTTGCAGTTTGTCATCAGATTGCCAAGGATCCACTATTGCCCTCTCTGGAGGCCCATTTAGGTACCTAGCCTGCCTACGTATTTGGCTGCTGCCATGTGGAGATGGTTCTCCATGTAGCCCTCACTGCTCTGAATGCTGATGCATTAGCAATAGCAAGAGAACAGCCACATTGGACTTTCCCTGCCTCAGTACCCCATAGCCACCATTCTCTTGTGCCGCCAGACTTTTTTAAAAAATGGTAATAGCTAGATTGCTATAGTCAGGGCTTTTTTTCTGGGAAAAGAGGTGGTGGAACTCAGTGGGTTGTCCTCAGAGAAAATGGTCACATGGCTGGTGGCCTCATCCCCTGATCTCCAGACAGAGGGGAGTTGAGATTGCCCTCCACGCCACTGATCAGTGGCGTGGAGGGCAATCTAAACTCCCCTCTGTCTGGAGATCAGGGGGCGGAGCCACCAGTCATGTGACCATTTTCAAGAGGTTCCGGAACTCCGTTCCCCCACGTTCCCCCTGAAAAAAGCCCTGGCTATAGTATTTGAGCATTCTAACTATCACAAATAAAAAGGTAAGGCTTTTGTTGTATGAACATATTTCGTATGTGCTAGATATTCTCTGCCATGAAGTGTACTTACTCTTCTACTAAAACTGTTATTGGTATAAGATCAGTGGTTTTCAATGGTTCCTTGTGCAAACTAAAGTTTTAGTTTCAATGGCAAAAAATATCTAATACACATGGAACTCATTCATAGGATTCACAGCTAAGACTCTAGCCCTTTTCATTGCACCTATATAGCTTTCCCCTTATACCTTTGCAACAAAAAGGGCTAGGGATTTTTTAAAAGCGAAAGTGAAAGCTGGGGATCTAGAGGAACTATTACATAGTTGCAATAAATTGTTATAATGTTATAATGCTATAGTGATCCAGCTATTTCCAATTTTTTAAAAGTCTGAAAAAACCCTCTGCTGATACGGCAAAGAAAATGGCAGCCACAAGAGACTGAGCAAGAGAAAATGGCATTGCTGTGGATGGGACCCTTGGATAATGTGCATCTGCCTATCCAGACCACCTGATAAAGTACTTGGGTGGTGCTCTTCACAAAAAGATCAGAGAAAAGTAGGTTGGAGAAGAATCTACCAAGGTCTAGGAAAGGATGATTGGAGCAGAAAGAAAGAAAAAAAGAAAAAGAAAGTATGGTAGTTAGCAGGCAAAGTAGATAAAAGCCTGCATGTGAAAGCAGTCCATTTCTACATGTCTTTAAAATAGGGCAATCCTCATCAAACACTGGCGGCTTTGTCACACGATTTCTGACGTCACCCCATCATGACTGTTTTTGTGGTGCCATCATAACTGCCTGCATCCAGGTGACAATACACTAAACAAGGACCTACAACAGTCGGATCTAGAAGACCCACACAATTGAAACACACTATATAGCTGGAAGAAAACACGCTTCCTCTAACAGTTTAGCAAAAATATCGTTATTTATCTAGCCAGCAGGTATTCATGCAGTCAGATTACAATAAGTATAACAAAGTTCCAAAGTCACTAGAAACCAGTCAGTGACCATGCTGTTTGAGCATCAAAGAAATTATCCCTTAGAAAAGTCCAGATTCTCCACAGTCCATATGAATAGAAATTGAAAACGGAGCCCAAGCTCTCTTCTTTAGATGCCTTCAAGGGAACCCAAAGCCGCGAGCAAGCAAGGAGCCGACTTCTGGATCGGAGAACCCACAGTGGAGAAAAAGGACGTGCAGGGAAAGAATCACAGCTATCAACTGCTCAACAGGGCACAAGCTGGATTCCTGTTTTGGTGTCGCTTTTTCAAGAGCGTTGATAGACAGAGTTCCAAATGCAAAAAGAAGCCTCACGTCTCTAATCCCAAATGGGAAACCGAGATACCAGGTCTGCATCCAGGTGACATCAGAAATCGCACAACAAAGCCGGCAGCATTCTGTGAGTGTTGCATTATTTTAAAGACGTGTGGAAACGGCCATGGTCTGAAAATAAAAAGAATGATGTCCACAGTCTACAGCAAAGAAAAAAAAATGACTAAAAGTGAAAATAGAACGTTTTAAAATGCACATAGGACACAAAGTAGTACCCAAAATATGAATAAATGCCTTGAAGAAACAAATTTGAAGTCTTGAATAAAATGTGACAGGCGAACAGAATTGGACAAGATCTAGCAGGAAAGCTGGCTGAATCCAACCCTGTTATTTGAAATATAAGAGGAATTGTCAGACTTGCAGCACTGTTTGTGTGTCTTAACTTGGAGTGTTTTAACACTACTACCAAGTAGTAAATATAGGGCCATGTGGAACAGTCACCTGTTTTGATTGCCAGGTCAGAAAAAAGGAGCTTGGGAGAGGCTGCTAGCAGCAAAATATTTTCCTAAAAACCATCAGTGTTCAATTTTTCTTGAGTCTGAGGTCACTTTTCAAATTAATGAAAGCATTTCATTAATTGCTTTTAGCTCTGCTGCAATTGAGCAGAAACAAAAGTAAACAACAGACTCTGTTTACTGCATGAGAACACTTCCTCCCGTTCCTTAGGATACTCCCCCTGTTCTTGCCCACATGTTCCAGTATCCTCTTGAGGAACAGTCATAATGTTCTGTATCTACTTGCAGAGCTAAAAGTCATTTTATTTCCTGTAGCTCTGAGAAGAGGCCAGTGATGAGAAGGAGTATATTTTGTTTTATGTTGTTCCTCGCTTTGTACATTTTTAATAAAAAGTGGAACAGAAACATAGTACAGCATAACAACTCCCTTGCCTATTCTTTTCCCATTTCACATAAAATCCATACTTTTCACCATACAGAGAGCGGTCCCCTCAAAAAGTTGTCAACTTTTCAATCATCCTTTGTAGATGTGCTTTTAACAGTGGCTTCATCCACAGATGAAGTTTTTCATGGCATTGAGATTAGTTGCTGCACATCAAGCCACTGTTAAAGGCATATCGACAGAAGATGATGGAAAAACTAGTTCCCAACTCTGTAGCCAACCTCTGCAAGCATTTCCACCTAAGTGCCTGTTGCAGTTAGGGTGGCCACTGGTTGAACTCTGGAATACAGGAGTTGTTCCAGCACCCACAACACTAATCATATTAAGGCCAACCCAGGTCAATATTGTAAATGAGCACTTGATACATTGTAGTGTACATGGTACATCCATCCCTACCTCTTATAATGCCAGTAAATCTTCATGATATACCAGGGGTGGCCAAATGGCGGCTCGCGAGCCGCATGCGGCTCTTCAAGTCTTATTTGGCGGCTCCCGGAGGCTTGCAAGTTCACTCCTCCCCCAGGCTCCTTTAAGGGGCAGAGCCGACCAGCCGCTCACCCGATCTATGCACCCAGTGTGCTTCCCCTTTCCCAACGCAACGAAGGGGCGGGCCAGGGCTGAGGACAGCCCACACCTCCTCGCCTTGCTGGGCACTCCTCTGCAGGCACTGAGTTTTACCGGCCCCGCGTTCTCAGCGAGCGCCTGGGAATGGCAGTTGGGGGGAAGGGGAAAGAGAGGAGTGAAGACGCGATGAGGAAGCGCCAAGGCAGAGGTGGCCCGGGACTTCCTGCTTTCCGGCTTACTCCCGAGAAGGGAAGTGCGCAGCTGCCAAGAGCCGCCCATGGCATGAAGCACAGCCTGCGCCGGGGGGCTTTTGCATGGGTGGAAGCCTCGTTAGTTGCACGGAGGAGTGGCACACCCATAAGTGTGTGCAGGACAGCTGAGATGGAGGAGCAGGGAATGTGTTTGCTCCAGAGAACATGTGCTTGCTTTAAGATTGTGTGGCTCTGCTTTTGTGATCCTTCCTTCCTTGATTTTTCTTTCTTCCCTCTTTCCTTCCTTCCTTCCTTCCTTCCTTCCTTCCTTCCTTCCTTCCTTCCTTCCTTCCTTCCTTCCTTTCTCTTTCCTTCTTTCCATTTCTTTCTTCTTTCCATCTTTCTTTCTTCTTCTTTCCTTCCTCTTTTTTCCTTTCTCTTCTTTCCTTCTTTCCTTCCTTCCTTCCATATATTTCCATACCTTTCCATATCTTCCTTCCTTCCTTCCCTTTCCATATCTTCCTTCCTTCCCTTCCCTTCTTTCTTTCCTTCCTTCCTTCCTTCCTTCCTCTTCTTTCCATATCTTTTCATACCTTTCAAAATCTTTCCCTTCCTTTCTCTTTACTTCTTTTAATATCTTTCCATATCTTTCCATGTCTTCCTTCCTTTCGTGTATTTCTTTCCTTCTTTCCCTTCCCTTCTTCCTTCCTCTTTACTTCTTTCCATATCTTTCTATGCCTTCCTTTCCTTCCTTCTTTCCATGCCTTCTTTCCTTATCTTTCTTTCCTTTTTTATCCTTCCTTCTTTCCATATCTTCTTTCTTTTTTGTCTTTTCCTTCCTTCTTTCCATGTCTGTCTTTTTCTTCCTTTCCATCTTTCCATGTCTTTCCCTCCCTCCCTTTCCTTTTTTCCTTCCTTCTTTCTTTCCATGTATTTCCTATTTTCAATAAAACATTAGGGTTGCCAATTCCAACTTAAAAAACCCTGGAGTCTTTAGCCAGAATACTCTAGAGGTGGTGCCTTGCAAGGATGACATCACTTTTTGTGATGTCACTTCCAGGTCAAAGGTTAGGTGGTAGTCCTTCCCAAGCTCCACCCCTTCTGATGATGTCACTCCCAGCATACTGTGCCAAAACCCCACCCCTTCCTGTGATGTCATTTCAGGGCACTCCCCCAAACCCGCCTCTTCCTCTGAAGTCACTTCAATGCATCATGTCTTGTGGCTCTCAAACATCTCAGGTTTATTCTATGTGGCTCTTGCATTAAGCAAGTGTGGCCACCCCTGTGATATACTAATGACACATGGTAGATAATGTACATGTAAATATCACACACATTCTTATTATACCTTCATCTATCCCTCCAACCTATATTGCAAAACATAAATTGGCCAGAGGGCATGGTTTTTTTTCTTTCTGAGTCTTTTAATCAGCCCATTATGATAACTAGTAAAAGATCATTGACGATGCAATTTTCTTGCAGTTCAGAGAAGCTATACCAATCTCTCTTGTAATTTTTCTCAGCTCTTTTTCAAGACTCTTGGATTAAATGCATATTGATCTTCTTGCACACACACAACACAATGCATGTGGATCACACACACATTGAGGGGCTCCGTGGGGTTCCTTTTTTAGAACAGTGAGCAGGTTCATCATGAGTCCCATCTGAACCCAGGAGACCAGATATATAAGATTTTCCTTAACTACAATTAGGTCCATCCTCAGTTGCTCCTGATGAGCAACAAAAGGAAACTCAAATTATTTTATCTGACTTCAAATGAAAACTTAATGTATGGATGGAATGACTAAGGGAACTGATAGATTGCTCACAAGCTTAATCACTGCATAAAGACACTCTCCTTTCTGGAAAAAGGAGTGCCAAATACAGACTCTACAGCAACCTCATGTATTCAGCTGAGATGTCCAGAAGGGACACCCTTTATAAGGGATTTATAAGAAACGGTGCTTAAATATCTGTTTTATGAATGGAATTACTCTGCTGTTAAAAATTATGTGTTTGTTTGCTGGAAGATGTGGCATTTTTAGTGTGATGCATGGGGAAAACCTGGGCAGCCACAGTAAATCATCCATTTGCTGTTGCCTTTCCTTTGACGGAAGATCCTATTTTCAATTCCTAAGGCACCAAGAGCCAAATTGCCCCCACACTAAAATGAGGGGCTCAGGCTTCTGATCCATAACTGGGAATATTATTGGTGAATTGGTTTATCACAGGAACTGAAGAGTCATCCCTCCATTGGTCCAAATAAAGGGATATTCCCAGTCCGCAATTCAATATATAGGGCGCACAGCTGTGTACCCTTTATCCAGTCTTTATCTAGCTCAGCCAGGTCTAGTCTTGATCATCTTAACAACAACAACAACATTCAATGTATATACCGCCCTTCAGGACAACTCAATTCCCATTCAGAGCGGTTTACATGCTATTACTATCCCCACAACAAAACACCCTGGGAGGTGGGTGGGGCTGAGAGAGCTCCAGAGAGCTGTGACTAGCCCAAGGTCACCTAGATGGCTTCAAGTGGAAGGGTGGGGAATCAAACCCGTCTCTCCAGATTAGAGTCCCACACTCTTAACCACTACACTAAACTGTAGTTTTGGAATCTCAGGGGGAATGAGCCTAAGAGCTGGGCAGACTGACCCACTCCTCAAACAAGGAGGGGGAGATGATATAAATCAACTCTAGCTAGCACTTGTTTCCCCCTCTAGCTCAGTCTTTCCCAACCTGTGGAATGGGACCCAGAAGCAGGTCAAGAAGCCTCTGAAAAAGGGTCACAGCAGGCCAGCCACTTGCCCGGAGTTCATAATAGCTGGTTTCTCAAAAACTGGAGAAAATGGAATGCTGGGCACCAAGGTTACACTTCACTTAGGGCCAACCCTGGATGAGTCACTGTACCAAGTAAATTTGAACTTGTGGGTCACCATAACCAAAAGACTGGGAACTACTATTCCAGCCAACACAGCTACATTTCCACTTTCTGTAAATTTCCTAACTATCAGTGCTTTTTGCATAATTAAATCTTAGAGGAATAGAACTCTTTTAGAGGAAAAAAAATCTGATCCTTGGGAGAGAAAAACAACTCCAGCCCACCAGCGCCCTCAGGTTGTTCAGAGGTGTGGAAGATGTGCCTGAGTTAGGCAGATCCTTGCCAGCACGGGCATTGTGTACCCCCCCCACCTTCATCTGAGGGAGGAAATGCTTCCTTCACGTTTGTTCTTATCTTTCCTGACCCTTCTTCTTCCAACCTCAGGAACCAGAGACAGTGTGACCTCCTCATCTTATTTGCTTTTGCCTTATGAAGGGCCTGGCACATCCTGGGGCGTACCTCTTTGGAGACTCCACCCCTCTGGAACTTTCACAGGATCTGAGCAATTCCCGAGGAAAGCTCGGGAATAGCATAGGGTTGCCAACCTCCTTCTTGGACCAGAAGATCTTCCAGAATTAAAACTTATTTCCAGACTTTTCCTAGGGAAAATGATAAAACTATAGATTTTCTGGCAATTACTAGAGCAATGTAACATCACTTCCAGCTTTTCCCCAAAAGTGACATCACTTCACATGTGACAACCACTATTTTTTTTCTCCTGCCACCTTAAGGTGCAGCAGTGAGAAGCACAGGTTGCCACTGGGAGGTCATAGTGGGAGACCAGGCAACCCAATACAGAACTCACCGGATGAGGCAGCTATGATAGAAAGAAAGGAGGTAGATCCAGACCTGCATTAGCTTTCCTAAGTTTGGCTAGGCTTATATTTCAGGTAATGTGCTAGAATACTTCCTTTTACTTAATCAGGAGGCACCATAGTCAATTGTGGGTTTTTGTGGTCTAGCATTGGTAGTTTAAAAGGTAAGCCACCAGTGGAGATTATGATATTGTATAAATATAGATTACAAGTTAGAAGGTTATTAGCATCCAAGTGATTGTGTTTATGTAGTTACAAGAAAAATGCAAAGGAGGAGGATCTTCCAGAGGAGTTTACTGAGCTCTGCAGGAAAGGCATTGACTGGGCTACCCCTTCAGCAGGGGGAAAGAAAGACCTGCAGGAGCAAAGAGTAACAGGCCTGCTTTGATGAGGTTTTGGCTCATCTCCTATCTGCCAGATTCAAATAGAGTCATTTTTTTGACAGACTAAGAACTTAGGGGTTATACTGGTTCCAGCATGGCTGCTAGAGATGCAAGTAAATGCAGCTGCAAAAAAGGCCTTCTCTTGGGTTGCTGGTGTGCCCATGGGGGCAATCCTTCACTCCAAGCTGTCCCCTCCTACCACTACTCACCTGGCTGGTGGGGGGGAAAGGTGTGGGAATTGGCCTTTCAGGGCATGCTCCTGGATGGTGTGACAGTGTCACTCCCAGAAGTGTGCAGGCCCAGAGAGTGCTTCCAGGCTTTGCCCCAGGATGATTTGGCCTGTGTGGGGGCCCAAATTGGCCCAGTGTGAAGCCGTGGAGCACTCGCAGGGCCTGTGTGATGATGTCACTCCCGGAAGTGACAAATACACTGTGCTGGGAGCATGCATACATACAGTACATATGTAAAGACCTCCAAAAAGATAAGTGCCAAGTTCCCCCAGTCCCTCCCCCCTCTTCCCCCTGCTGGGAGGGTAAGGGGACCTGGCAACCCTAGCCTTCTCCCAACTCAGTCTAGCTCAGAAAACGGCCCATACATGGCCAATCTGGCAACATGGATCCATGCCACAATAACGTCAAGAGACTAGACTACTGTAGTGCACTCTATGTGAGGACTCCTCTCAAAGTCAACTCAAAGACTCCAGTTGGTGCAGAACGACGCAGCTCAGTTACTACTAGGGGCTAGGCACAACATGCACATTACTCCCTTTCTGCAGTCATTCGATTGGCTACCTACCAGTTACAAGGTTCAATTCAAGGTATTGGCCATCACATACAAAGGCCTTTGGTACCTCATATATGCAGAACTGCCTCTTTCGCTATGCTCTGTCATCGCAGCTTATCTGAACAGGGCCTTCTGCAGGTCCCACCCTGCAAAGGACCAAAATCAACCACTAACTGTGCACATGCATTGTCTATTGTGTCTGTCACCTCATGGCTACAAGAGCTATACATGGGCCAGCCCTATGTAGCAGTGAGGGCCAGGGCTGGGGCCAGGGCCGTTTCCAGACGGCTTACCTACTGCCGCTCCATGCCGCAACGTCGCGGCTCGTGCTGGAGAAAACGCAAAATAGCGCGTTTTCTCGCGCGAGTTTTGCGCAACATTGCGCAAAACTCGTGCCGAAGAAAACGCGATATTTCGCGTTCGCCACAGCACGAGCCGTGGCATTGCGGCATGGAGCAGCAGAAGGTAAGCCGTCTGGAAACGGCCCAGGCTGTGGTGGGCAAGGCGGCTTCCTCTTCCCCAGGCTGGAATCATAAAAAGGCTGTCCCAGCTGGAAGAGAGGGAGAACAGATTGCAAAGGAAGAAGGCTGCCAAGAGGAGGGCAAGGGAAGACTTCCTTACAGTCTGCTTGCTCAAGGGAAGAGGCGAGGCAGCTCTCAAAGAAGAGAAAGGCTCTCGGACTTTCACATAGCCCAACTGAATTCTACTTGCCAGCTCCATGAAGTAGGCAACTGTTTAAATAGACAGCTAGCTCCATCACAAATGACAACATCCAGTCATAAAGAAAGGCTTTCTTTAAACGTCTTCCATTAAAAAACTACCCTTCCAAACATTAATGGCTAATGTTCTGTTTTGATTGGCAACATTTTCACACATGCACAGTTTTTTGGGGGGGGGGACTTTAATGCAAACCTCTTTGGCAGGCACTTGAGCTGTTTAGTGCCAAAGCGAATAGACCCGGTAATCAGCTAATGTCTAATCATCACAGCTAAGTACAGTATGTTTGATGCAAAATTCATGGCCCCCTTAGCTCTGTTTCAGGATTTATATATCTAATATCATTGTTATACAGGAGGAAGAAACACAGGAAGAGAAGACTGATGCCTCAATCCTCACCAGCCTAGGCACTCAGCTCAGTCCTTGTCACCTATTGCTGTCTGCTTAGTGCCTGAGCTATGCCACTCTGGAGATGGACTTCAAGAAGGAAAATTTATCCAGTTTGGCATTTTCTCTCCAAACTGTATCAAAACCAGGGAGCAGCTACCACTGCCAGAGAAGCAGGCATTTTCCCGGCATAAAATGGGAAAGGATGTCAAGTTCACCCTTCCTGGCTGCTTGCTCCCTCCCTTCCTTACCTCTCAACTACAGAGAGAGACACCTGTCAGGATCTGTGTAAGCCCCCCAGGTTTCCTGACTCCGAGGGAAGCCAAGGACCCATCCTCAGCATCCATGCACCAAAACAGCAACACATTAAGGCAAAGTTTGCTGCTCCATTGCTTGGCAGGAACTGGCCCTTTAACTACCTGATGAGCAGTTAGAATGCAGCCTAGAGCCAGGTGTGCAAAACAAGCAAAGGAGTCTGGAGATAAGTTGCCGCTGGGATATGGGGGTTGCTTTCCTCGGGAATTTCAAATGAAATATAAAATATGTTGGGTAATTAACTCATAGAGGACAATATTAAAACAAATACAAGTTACATAGATTAAAACATAATGAGACTACCGACTCAGGATTGGCAGGTCCACTATGTGCATCTAGGTACCAGCCCTGTTGCCACTCCAACACATGTGCCCAGGGCATCTGGGTCTGTTGCAGTAAGTGGCCTTCCTGTGAAGTACCCCAGTAGACCTTCTTCCTTCCCTCAGGTTGTGTGGGAGAAAGGCAGGCAAAATCTTCCCACCTGCCCACGGCATGAGGAGAGGGGAGGGGGGCGGATGGCATCTTCCTACTTTCCTGAAGCATGGGAGCTGCTTCCTTGGGCTGGCCCTGTCCAGACAGTACTATCATTTGGAATCTTCCTCAGGTTGGTACAAAAAGCCCTTTCCAGCAGATATAAATTGCTACTTTGCTGGACACCCAAAACCTGAATCATCTGAAATTGCATGATTATAGGAATCCTGACAGGAAATTCTAAGCAGTTACAGCCTTCTAAGTTCATTGAAGTCAATGGGCTTAGAAGAGTGTAATTCTGCTTAGAATGGCACTGTAATTTCAGTAACAACACCCTAGTTCAATAACAACATCTTGGCTTGGATCAGATGTATCAGATGTGGCATTTAAGAAGCTAGATCCAATTCTCACTTCTACTACAAATTCATTGTTAAGTCAATACCTTTAAGAAACTGTCGTGAGTTTGGCTGTCTTCATCACTGTGAATGAGTGGCCTGGGACTTTACAAAACAGTCCTTATAACAACTTGTCTGGGGAGATGTTTTCTTGATGGCCTGGAAGCTAGCCTTTTGAGAGTGACACCCCACAGAGCTAGAAGCAGACAATCAGTTTGGAGCCAGTTTGAATTTAAGAGGAAGAGCTAGGAGTTTCTAACTGGAGTTAGCTGAAATTGAAGTAAAGCCTTAGGGGATGGATCTTGCAAGAGATAATGACCTGGAGAGAGTTTGGAAGTCAGCAGGGAGCTTACTTTAAAAGGACCTGGGAGGTGGCTGAGGAGAACATGTTTGGCTGTGCACTCCAGACATCACAGAATGGGAAGAGGAAGACATGGCCTCAAATTCAATCCCCTCCAAGTCTAAGGCCATGGAAGACGAGAATTGCAATTGAGAGTAGAATCATACCCAAAAGGATGTAGCTCAGATAGAGGGAGCAGCTGGGCACCTACAAGTTTATTTATTTTCACCAATTAGACCCTGCACTTCCAGCATTGATCCTGTGGTGGCTTCCAAATATCAAATATAGTACAGTTATAATATAATAAGAATTTTTATTTTTTAAAAAAGTAAAATCAAGTATAGCAAAAACAATTAAAAACTTTCAAAACAATCATTAGGGCCATCACAAGGGCAGTTCTAAGCCTTGGAAGGAACTGGGGGAAAGGGCTTCTCATAAGAAGACAGAAATGTTTCCACCTGCTGCTTAAATCTCAAAATGTTATGAGAGAGCCTCCACAGCCCAAGATGCCACAAGTCCCTAGTGCACAAGGCTCAGTTTGTGTATGGCCATTGCCACATGTCCTTAAAGAGGCAACCCACTCACCAAATGCTGCTGGCTTTTCCCCTTCACTCCACAACTCTGATTTCAAAATGGTAGCAGGCTATTTGGCTTCCGTTTTGTCGGTGCTTTTTCGGGGACCATGAGAAAGTGCATTCTCAGAAAAGATGCTGAAAAAATGGAATCCAAACAGCCTGCTACCATTTTGAACTTGGAGACATGTGGCATGAAGGGGAAAAGCCAGCAGCATTCGGTGAGTGGGCTGTTCCTTTAAGGATGTATGGAAACAGCCTATTTGTAAATGAAATAATTATTACAAAGATACTATAGCTTTTCAATGTTTTCTTATTCAAAGAAAACCAAACCTTGTAAAGTTTCCTTTGGATCTTCTTTTTTTTATTATTTTTTTTCCATAACTACAAGACACTACACCAGACTATCACAAGGAAAGGGGAGAGGGAAGGGACAAAGGGGGGTGGAAAAAGAAAAGGGGGGGAATGAACTACAAACACTAAACACTACACTTCAATGTTTCCCTTCATACTGTCATAATACAAAAATAGCTCCATAGAGTAATGATGGAGTGGTTAATCATACAGAGAATAAACATTTCAAATTCTGATTAAACTTTCCTCCCCCTTCTAGGTCCCGGACGCAGTTCTCTCTGTGCAACTGCTGTTGCGATGCTCTCCTCCTCCTCCCCCCCCTCCGACTCCTCCTTTTCTTCGTTCTTGGTGCAGCAGAGTTCTGGGTTTTTATTCTCAAAATCCTTTAGTTGATCTTCTGATAATATCTTATAGGCCTGATCTTTATATCTGAACCATATTCCTTCCGGGAATAACCATTTGTACTTTATTCCATGGTCCCTCAGAAGAGCTGCAAACTTTTTATATTTAAAACGCCGTTTCCGGACTAGAAATGGAACGTCCTTCAAAATCTTGACTTTCAAACCCATAAAGTCCAAATCCGCATTGTATGAGTTATATAGGATGGTGTCCCGAATCTTTTTAGATGAAAAGTCAATAATGATCTCACGAGGCAACTGTCGCTTTGTTGCATATTTTGAAGAAGCCCGACGGACCTCCAAAATGGCGCTTTTAACCTCTTCTTTAGTCGTCCTCGCGGGTGTCGCCAGTAGTTCCGAGACCAAATCCCACAGAGCCTCATTTTCCTCCTCTTTCACATTTTGGAGACGCAAAATTGTCTGCGTTCGTTCCACCTGTAGCCCGATCAGCTGGTTCTCCACCAACTTCAGCTCCTTTTTTGTAGCCTTCACAAGTGACGCACTTTCCAGAGCAGACTTTTCTGCCCCCCCCCCGCTGCTGCCTTAATGGTTTTCACCTCGCTTTCAATTAAGCCCACCCTTTGATCAGTTTCGTTCAGCTTGTCAACAAAGGGTTTTATGGCTTCCACCACCGCCCTGCGCACCAACTCTTCGAGCGACTCCCCCTTCAAAGTAGCCGAGATTGACTTACCAAGAGCGGGACTTTGCTTCTTTGCTGCCATTTTGGGGGGGGGGGCGCCAACAAAATTCTGGAACTCAACGAAGGGGAAGAGCGAGTCTTCTTCAGATCAACCTCTCCTTCACAAATGCTTGTAAAACAGAAGGGATTCGCTTGTTTACAGGCTTCCGCCTGTTTCTTTTACTTGCCGTTTCTCGTTGCCCGGCGGCACTCGAGGCGCCGCGCACATCTGCTGGCCTCCATAGGGACAAACGGGCAATTCCCCCCCCGCATTGATTTCGGGGAGTTCTTCCCGCCGCGTCCCGGACCCTGGCTCCCTCCCTGGGAGTCCTGGGGGCTAATCCTTGCGGATCAGCCACCCGGTCAGGGTGCCCGGTCGTTTCCTCCCGGACCAGCCGAGAGGAGCGTCCGGCATGGCTGAGAAAACGAAACCGAATCAGTTTCCTTTGGATCTTCTCATGTCTTGAAGCAGTAGACAGTAAGATATGTGTCCAGGAGAGATGTTCCACTTTACATTTTAGTTCTCCTTGGGTGTTCCTAAAGAGTCTCCAGAGTGATTGCCAACTATTATATAAATCTAAAACTGGAAAAAGATTAGGGTTGCTGGACCCAGGCTGGGAAATTCCTGGAGATTGCACTAAACAATACTAAAAATCAATTTTTTGAAAAGTATTACCAAGTATTATTAGATTTCCAAGAAGGAGAAACCTTAATTTTTGGAGAAATGAACAGGGTGCTTGATTCCAAAACAGCCAAAACTTTGGGAAGGAAACTTCCCCAAATGTGTATTCAATTACATGTGTATCCTAGAACTTGAAGCGTGGAGACTATTGCACCCAAAGGAAAGAGACCCTGGCTGCTTTCACACACGTTGGATAATCCACTTTCAATACTCTTTAGTGAAGATTTGAAACTGATTTTCCATGTGTGGAACAAAAAATCCACTTCTAAAGGATTACGAAAGTGCATTGAAAGTGCATTATTCAACGTGTGTGGAAATGGCCTATATGTACTTTTCAGAAAGACACCAGTCATATTCTAGAATAGATATATGTTGGGTATCAAAAAACCTAATCACAAAAGTGAAAAAACTGGAATTCTTCCAAAGATTTTGGCAGACCATAATCCAACAGAGCTAATTTAACAGAAAGGAAGTAAGAAAGAAAGAAGATGGAGCTTAAATGACACACTATTGCTGCATGATGAAGTAGAACAAAAACGTAAGAAAGAATTGATGGAATATTTTAAGCTGAACAGCACAACTGATGTTAATTTGACAACAATATGGGAAGCTAGTAAAGCTTATATTAGAGGAACTTTATTGGCAAAATTGCACAAAAGAAAAAAGAAAAGCAGGGAACTATAAAGAATATAACACAAAAATTGAAGATACTGGAACAAGACCACAAGGCACAGATGATAAGAAAAAATGGAAGGAAATGAAGCAATTAAAAAACCAATTGGATTTATTGGAAGAAGAAGAAGTGCATAAAAAACTGAAATATTTAAAACAAAGGCATTTTGAAGCTGCAAATAAATCTGGAAGAAATTTGGCATATGGTTTAAGAAAAGAGACTGAAAAAAGAATGCCTGAAATCAGGAAAGGAAACCAAATAATCCATGCAGAACAAGAAATGGAGGAGCAAAAAATCCCCTCCTCAAATCTTTATAAAGAAGAATGTATAAATAAAGCAGAGATGGAGAAATATTTATCTGAGGTATCAATTAAATAATTTACACCTGAACATGGAAGAATTTTGAATCAAGCAATAACAATACAAGAGATCAACTCTGCCATTAAAAAATTAAAAATAGGTAAAGCGCCCAGCCCAGATGGATTGACAGCAACATACTATAAATGTTTTGAAGACATATTAGCAATACCCTTACAAAAAGTAATGAATGAAATACAACAGAACGTATATACCACCAACATGGCAAGAGGCAAATATAACTTTAATATACAAAGAAGGGAATGATCCATTATTACCACAATCATAACAGGCCAATCTCGTTATTGAATGTGGATTATAAAATCTTTACAACAATAATGGCAGAGAGCCTAAGAAAATGTATTCTAGATTTAATACATGAAGATCAAACAGGATTTGTTCCAAAGAGATATATGAGAGAAAACATCAGATATCTACTTGATGCAATTGAATATTGAAGGAGGAAAGGAGGAAAAAATGGCATTTATGTTTTTGGATGCAGAGAAAACTTCTGATAATGTGTCTTGCAAATTTTTGATAGAAGTATTACAAAATATGAACTGTGAGACTGAATTTTTAAATTGGATGCAAATCATCTATATTGATCAGCAAGCTAAAATTCTAGTAAATTCTAGTACCTAACAGAGAAAATAGAAATAGCAAAAGGAACTTGATAGGGATGTCCAATATTACTACTATTGTTTATTATTGCACTGGAAATATTGGCTGTGAACATTTGGCAAGACGCTAGAATTGTTGGAATAAAAGAAGGCAAAGAAGAATATTAAATGAAAAGTTATGTTGGTGACGCTGATATATCAGTGGCAAAACCAAATGTTTCTCTGAAATATGTAACGGAACAAATATTAAGATTTGGACTATATTCTGGATACAAACTGAATAAAAAGAAGACTCAGAGCCAAGCTACAAGTGACACCTGACACAGGTTGGACACTTGTCAGCTTCCCTCAAGTTTTGATGGGAAATGTAGGCATCCTGGTCTTGCAGCTGTAATGGAGAGCCAAGCTGTAAAACCAGGGTGCCTACATTTCCCATCAAAACTTGAGGGAAGCTGACAAGTGTCCAACCTGTGTCAGGCGTCACTTGTAGCTTGGCTCTAAGATAATGTTATTATCGACAACCAGAGAGGAACAAGAAGACAGAGAAAAAACAACAGAATGTGTTGTTACCAGAGAATGAGTTAAATATCTGTGAATAAATGTAACAGAACAAAATGATAATTTATATAAAAATATCAAAAAGTTTGGACAAGCATTACCAAAGATCTGCAAAGATGGAGAAAATTGAATATTTCATGTGATGTCATTGTGATGTCAGTGATGTCATTGTGCAGGGCACGGTTGCCCCCCCAGGAGTGCTCCCATGATTTGGGCCCACTTGCCTCCCTGCCCCTTCCCTGGCAGCCCTTCAGCGCAGCTGCCCACACTGCCACCACCAGCTCAGTACGCTCCTCAGCCAGTAGCCACTGCAGGAGGGCCAACTTGGTGCCCAGTGAGCTGGCTGCCTTGTTGCTGCAGCAGGTGGTGTGGCTGGCCTCTCACAGATGCAGCGCAGACTCTCCTCAGCACGGCACCCCCCCCCCAAATTTTGCACCCAAGGTGACTGACCCCCATGCTACACCACTGGCCTGAGCAAGCCCATGAGCTTGGGTTGCCTGGATATAGGGCTGGAGCGGAGGAGTGTCGGGAAGTGCCTGGTCTCCGTGCTTGGGACAGGATATCTCCTGTGCCGACTGGCTACGCCTGCTGCTTCATTTCCCAGCATGCCCTTGCAGTTGAGGAGGCTCCCTTTTGCCTCTGGCCAGGGGGAAGCACTTGAGGAAGCAGCAGTAGAGGCAGCCCCTCCCCAGCAAGCTGGGGTGTGGGGCCCGCTTCTGTTTCTCTGCTGCTGGGGCTCAGCATGCCACAAAAGAGCCCGGTGCCTTCGGCTGCGCGTACGAAGGAAACAGGATCAGAGGTCGGGGCCACCAGACACATGATTACTTTTGAGAGGTGCTGGAATTGTATTCCATCACGCAGGGCTCATTTTGAGGGGGAACGTGCAGAAACGCAGTTCTGGCAGTTCCCCAAAGAGGTCACGTCAGGTGGCCCCGCCCACCTGATTCTCAGCCATTTGGGCCCGTTTCAGCCTGGATTGGGGCCGAAATGGCCTGGATCGGGCCTCTGACAGGTGGTGGATCCCTCTCCTGCTCAGCAGCGGCCCAGTCCTGACCATTTTGGGCCCCTTTTCAGCCATTTTCAGCCCCTTTTTGCCATTTTGGGCCCAATTTTAGTCCTAAACGGCCAGGATTGGGTCCTAAACAGCCAGGATAGGTGGTGTCAGGGTGTGTGGCATATGCAAATTAGTTATGCTAATGACACACTTCTGGTGATGTCAAGGGGCATGGCATATGCTAATGAGTTATGGTAATGAGTTCCTCTAGCTCTTTTTCTACAAAATGACCCCTGCTACCACGTCCCTGCTGAAAAAAAGCCGTGCTATTGCTCAGTGTTCATATAACTAAAGTCACCTGCACAAGACCTGATTCCCCAGTGGTTTGTAAAGCTTCAGATAGAAATCTGGCCTCCGATTGAAGTTTTACAAACAGTTGTGGGACTGGCATGGTTATTCCTCTTGAGGAATCAAGCATCATTACTGCACTTTCTTAGCAGCATTTTTGGAAGCAGCTTGAGCGCATCTCTAGAAAAGAATAGTCTGAGAAGCAGTTTTATTTTTACACACATGAATCTGCACAGCACTCTAAGCACAGGGGAAAGGCAAGTTTAGCTAGGAGGGGGCTTGATGAAAGCAGCTGAAGGGGACAGAATGGGAGGAAGCTTAGAGCAGCACCACTCCCAATGGGAGAACCACTAAATTACAAAGCATCATAGAAAGGAAGTAAAAGAATCTGGAACACCAAATATCTATCCTTCATACTTGAGGTTTCCTCTGTATTTTCTCTTTTGTTTTCCACTCTCAGGCCCTGCAATTTTTCCTTTATTATGGTATAAAAATTTCTCCTCTTAGCCATTTGTCTAGACATTCTTTGTTACATTTGAAGGTTTACCATCTTTGCTCTGTGGGCCCTCCAAAAGAAGCTGATGAAGTAAACATATAGATTTAAGAACGGTCAGAATCAATGCCGTGAACTTCCCTAGGAAGTTAGCAACTAAGAGCCACTGGAGAAAAATATGCTCTATCTCCTTAAAGGTGCCAGAGTGTATGTTTAGAAACAGGTGCTGCAGCTGTGATAATTAACAGTCCTCATCGTCCATCCCTATTGGGCTGCACTGCCAGAGGTTCCATATTCCTAAGGCCAGAGTCAGCATACCATGTGGTGGGGCAGCTGCCAGGACCCAGAGCATCTGGTGTGGGTCACTGCCATTGACCACACACACTTCCCTGCCATGTGTCTGCATGTCCTAATTGCTTGAAGTGCCCCAGGAGGGTTGGTCATATGATTGGTGCACAGTACTCCTGCTAGCAAAGGCAGTAACACTCCCAGCTGCATGTATCTCTTGCTGAAGGCAACTGAGCATGGGCAACTGAGCATGGGCTGTGGGAAGGCTTGTGAACAGGTGAAGGCTGCACAGACAAGTGGGGTAGAGGGAAGTGTGGGTGGTGGTGGAAAGGGAGGTATGATCCAGGGCCCCCCAGAATCTGAAACCAGTGTTGCATGTTCCTCGGCACAGCCGTTTCTTTCCTTTCAGAAAGAGACTGGGTTGGTCCATTAAACACACTCCCAAAACAACAGTAGATAATTCTTTTAATTAGGACCACATGATATGTCTCAAAATAAGCAGAAGTCTTGGAATTCCCATGAATTATAAGTAGGCATGGGCAAGAACCGCATTACGAACCAAAAAAACCCACAAACCGCCTGATCATCTGTTCGTGAACCGGCGGTTCATGAGGGTCCATGGCCAATGAACCAGCATTCATTGGAAGCCCGGTTCATTGTGTTCGCCCACGGTTTGTGAAGCCAGAGAGTCAGGCACCATCAATCAATTCCCTTGGAAACGGAGCTGGGGGGATGCCTGAACGCTGTCTGCACTCCTTCTGTCACCCTGGAAACCCGAATCGAAGCCCAGCTTACCTTGATCGGCAGGTCTTCCTTCCAACCATGGAGCTGCAAATTGGTTACAATTGGTTACATGGGAGAAGGAGGGGTGTTCTGTAGCCATGGGCACTCCAATCTCATCCCTGCAAACCCTGATAGGCAGTTCTGATGGCCAACCCCTTGTACACTGGGCCAATGTCAACTGGTGGCTCTAATTGTATCAAATGAGAGTTTCCTGGGGGCCTTGGATTGGAGAGGGCATAACTCCAAGATCCCTATTGCAATCTTGACCAGACTTGCGTGCTGGCTGGAGGAGAGCCTGCTAAACACTCCCTGTGAATATGAGCTCTCTAAGTCTAACGGGGGCCATTCTGATACCCACAAACCACAAATCTTGAACCAGTTCGTCAGCAGGAAATGCTGATTTCGGTTCATTAGTTCGGGTTTGTCGGCGGCACCGAACCACAAACTGCTGGTTCATTAATTTTTTTTGGTTCGTGCCCATGTCTAATTATAAGTCACACCCCCAAAATAGATGAGAGAAGGGGAGAAAGAAGGTTTTGCAGGGCATGATATTGAAACCCAAAGTTTGCACTTTTAGCTTTCTGAAAATGGAGACCAGGACATAACACAGGCTTAATTAGATTGGACTACACATTATGTTTTACACAAGTTTGCTACAGGGACTTGTAGTCATTCTGTAGCTGTGAGTCCCCAATGGCAGCTCCTGTGTAAAACAGAATCCAGGGGCTAATTTGGATCAGGATCACAGGCCACAGGAGGAGGGGTATGGGACAGGGTTGCCAGCCAGCAATTGGCTCCCAGTAGGAGACAAGGGAACGGGAACATAGGGAGAGGGCACCAGCACACTGATGGCATGATGGCATTTCCAAGCCAAATCTGAAAATGATTGATATCACACTGCTTTAATATTCAGCAGAAACTATGCTTTCACCATAGCGTTCCCACTGAATCCTGTCAGACTGTGGCTTGCTAAAAGTTGCAACTCGGCCTACCTCTTGCAATAAGACAAAAGTCCTTTGATTTCAAAAGGCTTTACTCGAGATAAACAACCATTAGAGTACACATTCAAAGATCTATAGATCTTAGCTGAGCTAGGAAATTGTTACGAATGCCAAGCATAGGATGAGGTACAGAATAAGCAGTTCCCTGCAGGCCCCGTCCTCCCTCACAGTTCTCAAAACAAACAGCCCGAGGGTGAGAAAGTGAAAGTTTCTCAGGAGTGTCGGAAAGGCAGATATATGTAGACACAATATTCCTCTCTTCTCTGCAGCTTCCAGCAAGAGGCTTTGCACCTGCAAAAGAAACACTGAACACACTGACAAGATTAAAATGTACTCTCTTTGGCTTAAACACAATCAGAACCTGACAAATCCTAGAGCAATGTGATGTCATTTCCAGGTTTGGCTTGGAAATGATGTCACCCTATTAAGGCAATGGTGTTTTTTCTTCATTTATCAGTAGACATGGGGATGAGGGTTGCTCGCTGCTGGTGGGAGGTCTCCTGCTACATGGCAACCCTAGATTGTGGGGGGAGAAGTAGGTTGCTCCTTTTTTTTTTTTTTGAAAAATTTTTTATTGGGTTAGAATCCATTATTTCCACATTTACATTCAATTTTCCCCAATTTTTTCATCTCTAACCCCCTCCCTTTCCCCCCCCTTTTTGTTGACTTCCAACAGCTTTCCAACCCTTTGTCCCCTTTCCCTTACTTTTATTAGCTTCCTCTATCTAAAACAAATATATATTCTCCATTATTCTAAGCAGTACATCCTTAACTATTTTTAACATTATATGCCCAAACTGTAAGCCTTTGTTTCCATCTTAGATAAACAATTTATCCCAATTTTTCAATTTCAGGTATTTCTATATATCATAAACCATATAGATCATACATTCGTTTATATCAAACAATTTGACTTATTCTCTATATATATTACTCATTCTATCTTTTTATAATAGTTCTATATATCTCTCCTCACGTAGTCAATCAATTTGACCCATCTATATCTTCAGACATTCAGTTTGGTACAAAACTTGTCAGAAAAAAAAAATATTGTTAGTTAATCGCTCCTTATATTTAGTCCTTATAATTAATTATTTTCTCTATGTTCTGTTTGTTAACCTATATATATCTATATATATGTCAATCTATTAATCTGACTGCTTATTAATTCACATTTATCTCTTCTCCCCCCGGTAAAGTCTCCCCCCTCTACTTCAATACTTCAGTAGTTCTCAAACTGCCACAGTTTTCCTCCCACCTCCCATTTCTTCTCCAGGTATTGTTTCAGCTTCTCCCAGTCTGTGTTGAACTGCCCTGAGTCCAGATCTCTCAATTTTCTTGTCATCTTGTCCATTTCAGCCATATACAGCAATTTGTAAGTCCAATCTTCAATAGTTGGCACTTCTTGTACTTTCCATTTTTGCGCATACAAAAGTCTAGCTGCTGCTGTCATATAAAATATCAACGTCCTGTGTTGGGCTGGAATTCCCTCCATTCCCAAGTTCAGTAGCAGGAGTTCTGGGTTCTTATTAATTTGAAATTGTAAAATTTCACTCATTTCTCTTATTATTTCCCCCCAGTACTGCCTGGCTACCTCACACGACCACCACATATGATAGAGGGAGCCCTCATGCTTCTTACATTTCCAGCATTTATTAGAAGTATTCAAATTCCCTAGCGCAATCTTCTTTGGTGTCATGTACCAACGATAGATCATTTTATAAATGTTCTCTTTGATATTAATACATGTCGTTGTCTTCATTGTAGTTTTCCACAAGTATTCCCATGCCTCCATTGTTATTTCTTTATTAAAGTTTATAGCCCATTTCACCATTTGTGTTTTAACTATCTCATCCTCGGTATACCACTTCAACAGTACTTGGTATACCTTGGATATTCTTTTCTTATCTTCTTTAAGAAGGGTCTGCTCTAGTTCCGAATTCTCTATTCGTATACCTCCCTTTACAGAGTCCGAATTATATAAGTCTCTGATCTGTCTATACTGGAACCAATCGTAGTTAGGTGATAGTTCCTCTTGTGTCTTTATTCTAAGTTTGGATGCTTCAGTTTTAGTTATTTCTTTATACGTTAAACATTGTTGTTCATTATCAACAGCTCTCGGGTCTATCACCTCATATGGAACCACCCACAAAGGGGTTCCTTCTTGTAGATAAATTCTGTACTTCTTCCAGATTATGTATAGACTTCTCCGAACAAAGTGATGCAGGAACATCGAGTTGACCTTTACTTTGTCATGCCATAAATATGCGTGCCATCCAAATATTTTTTTATATCCCTCTAGGGCTAATAGTTTCTTGTTCTTTAATGTCATCCATTCTTTCAACCAAACTAGGCAGATTGCATCATGATAAAGTCTCAGATTGGGCAGTTGCATTCCGCCTCTTTCCTTTGCATCTTGTAAAACTTTCACTTTCACTCGAGGCTTCTTGCCTGCCCAAACAAAATCTGATATTTTCCTCTGCCATTTTTCAAATTGTTTGGAGTCTCTGATGATTGGTATTGTCTGTAGCAAAAACATTACTCTTGGTAACACATTCATCTTAACTGCTGCAATCCTGCCCAACCATGACAAATTCAATCTATTCCATTTAATCAAGTCTCTCTCTATCTGAGTCCATAGTTTTTCATAATTGTTTTTGAATAGATCTATGTTCTTTGCAGTTAATTCGACTCCCAAATATTTCACTTTACTTGTTACTTCACAATCCGTTGTTTCCATTAACAATTGTTGTTTCTGCTTAGTCATATTTTTGCATAATATCTTTGACTTCTTTTTGTTAATGAAGAAACCTGCCAAGTCTCCAAACTCCTTGATCTTATCTATCACTCTTGGCATGTTCTCCAATGGGTCCTCTACAATTAACATTATGTCATCCGCAAATGCTCTGACCTTGTATGAATAGTCCTTTATTTTTATTCCACGAATTTCATCATCTTGACGTATTTGTATCATCAGAATCTCCAATACTAAAATGAACAACAATGGAGATAACGGGCAACCTTGTCTTGTTCCTTTACTTATCGTCAATTTCTTGGTCAATTCATCATTCACCACAATTGCTGCAGTCTGGTCTCTATAAATTTCCTTAATTGCTCTGATGAATCTTTCTCCCAATTGTAGCTTTTCCATAGTGGCAAACATAAAGTCCCAGTTTAAATTGTCAAACGCTTTTTCAGCGTCAACAAAGAAGAAACCAACCTCTTTGTCACAACGCTTGTCATAATATTCAATAGCATTGATCACTGTCCTTAAGTTGTCTCTTATTTGTCTGTCTGGCAAAAAGCCTGCTTGTTCCTCCTCTATGACTTCCGAGAGCCACCCCTTCAATCTCTCCGCCAATATCTTCGCAAAAATTTTATAGTCATTGTTGAGTAGCGATATAGGTCTATAATTTTTCACATTAGTCAGGTCTTGGCCCTCTTTTGGGATCAATGATATATTCGCTTCACTCCAAGTTTCTGGAATCCTTTGATCCCTTAAAACCCCATTCATCACCTCTTTTAGGAATGGTGCCAGTTCATTAGCCATTGTCTTATAGAATTTAGCCGTAAGTCCATCTGGCCCTGGCGCCTTTCCTAGATTTGCAGATTGTATTGCCTTACTTATTTCCTCGTCAGTTACTTCACTATTCAACTTATTTCTCCAAGCTTCCGAGATTTCTGGAAGTTTGGTTTTCTCCAAATATGACGCTATTGATTCTTTGTTTACTTCTTTTTTATTATACAGCTTAGCGTAAAATTTATAAAAGGCTCTACTAATGGTAGCCTGCTCCAAATACATTTTGTTATCTTCGCAAATTTTATTTATTATCTTCTTTTCCCTTTTCTTCTTCAATTGCCATGCCAGGTACTTCCCAGGTTTATTAGCACCCTCAAACGCTTTTTGATTCAGTCTTTTGAGATTCCACTCCAATTCTTTATTGCTCATTGCTGTTAGCTGTTCTTGAAGTATTTTAATTTCCTGGTATACCTTCTTTTTCCCTGGTCTCTTTTTTAGCTGTATTTCTTTGGCTTTTATTTTCTCCTCAATCTCTTGTCTTTTCTCCTCTTTCTTCTTTCTTGCTCTACCATTTAAGTCCATTAGTATGCCCCTTACAACCGCCTTGTAAGCATCCCAAACTTTATTGGTTGGTACTTCTTTATTCACGTTGTATTGTATAAAAAACTTTGTCTCTCTTCTCAGTATTTCCATATTCTCTCTTTCCTGTAACAAGTCCTCATTTATTCTCCATGCTTTCCTTTTTCTCTTTTTTCCAAATTTCCACATAATTGGGTTGTGATCTGAGCCTACCATAGGCATTATTTCTACCTCCTTAGTCCATAATGCTAAGTCTTTTGAGGCCCAGATCATATCAATTCTTGATAATGTAGAATGCCTTGCAGAATAAAAAGTAAACTGTCTGCTTTTAGGATATTCTCTCCTCCATACATCTTCAAGAGTCTCTTGTTGAATCAACTCAAAAAAAAGCTTTGGTAATAGTCCTCTTTTCTTTTGTGCCGTTGTAGTCTTTTTGTCTAGTTCCAAGTCTGTCACTCCATTGAAGTCTCCAGCAAGAATTATCTGGTCGTATGCAAGATCGTCTAAATGCTTCCTTAAATCCTCAAAGAAGCTTTCTTTTGCACCGTTAGGTGCATAAAGTCCGACTACCAACACTCTCTTTAAATTCCAAATACATTCCACTGCTACAAATCTAGCTTCCACATCTCTCATAACAAATTTTGGCTGTAGCTCCTCTTTTATGTACAACACCACTCCTCTTTTTTTCTTGTTGGAGGCCGCTACATATTCTTTGCCCAATTTTCCAGATTTTAAATATTTTACATCCTGCTTTCTGATATGGGTCTCTTGCAAACAAACAATGTCACATTTTTGTTTTAGTAGCCAGTGAAAAGTATTTTTCCTCTTATTCGGTGAGTTTAGTCCATTTACATTCCAAGATAATACTTTACACTCCATACTCATGATCTTGTTGGTAAGTCTTTTTCATTGTCCTTAATAAATCGCTCCATCTCTCGCTCAGATCTAATGCGTTTTTTGGCCCCTCCAAACTCAAAGGACACTCCTTCCGGTAACTCCCATCTGTACCTGATTTTCATGTCCTTCAAAATCTGAATTAGCACTTTATATTTTTTCCGGTCCAGTAACACTGATCTGGGCAGTTCCTTCATTATAATAATCGTCTTGCCATCAATCTCCAATGGATCTTGAAACTGTTTTGTCACAATCCTCTCTTTCATATTTCGTGTTGTAAACTGCACAATCACATCTCTTGGTAGTTTCCTCTGGGTTGCTATTCTCGAATTCACACGGTATGCCACATCTAGGATAGCCACAACTTCCTCCTCCTCCTTCCCCAGGTACTCAGCCAACACCTCAGTCATCTGTTCTTGCGCTGACTTTCCTTCCACTTCTGGCAAGCCACGAAAACGTAGCTGCTTCTCCATATGTTTAGTTTCTGCAACTGACATTCTCCCCTTCACCAATCTCATCTCTGTTTGTTGCGTGTCTGCTAAATTCTCCATCGCGTCTTCTACTGTTTTAACTCTCTGCTGCGTTCCTTGTAATTCACTTCGTATTGTTTCCATACCTTTTTTCACTTCTGACAGCTCCGATTTTACTGTCTGTGTAACCTCTTTAACCTCTTTTATCAGCTCCAATTTCGTGTCCTTAAGTTCTTTAATCATATCTAAAAGTTTTTTGTCCAGGTTTTTATCCAGGTTTTCTATTGCCGATTGCCACTCTTTTTTTGACATCGTGGGGCTTGCTTTAGCTCGCTCCCACGAATCCGCTCTCTTCCTTAACTCCGTGGCGTAAAATTTAACGTTTTTCTATTTTAAATGTCCCGGTCTTCTTATAGAAATTAAATTTTAAAGAGTCCAAAATGTCGGGCGTCTTTTCTCTATGGTTTCTCTATGATTTTGTAATCCAAGATGGCCTACTTCCTCTTCCGCTGAAGCCGCGACCCTTCCCCTTTCAAAAATGGCGATTCCCTACTTCCTGCCCTCCAGCAAGGGCCGCTTCTCTCCAGCCACTCTGTTGTTATTACGCACTTCCTGTCTCCCGTCTTCCCACAGCAGATCTCGCGATGGTGTCTTTTTCTCACAGCTCCAAAGCCACAGGTATTCAAAACAATAGTCCCATTTCTTTAATAACTTCTTTAAACTTAGTCTCTTTTTAAATTCGATTCCTGCCGAGTCTTCCCCTCCTTTTCACTAGTCTGTTGCAGTTTAAAAATCTACTTTTTTTCCTCTCTGTTTTTATCAATCTGTCCCGTCTCAGAAGATAATGATCTTTACCTTCTCTTCACTTTTCTCGGGTTGTAATCGCTGTTTCGATTTTAAGTTCTCCTCTCAGCTTCTTCCCCCAATCGATGCTTGGGTATGTAGGTCTTATGCCAGCCGAATTGGCCCCAAAACTGCCGCAGAGATTATAGCCGACCCGTCACAAGGTGGGACCTCAAGGACCGGGGGGAGACTCGTTGTGTAGAGCCCCCCCTCGTCCGAGATCTAGCTCACCCTAGGGTCTTGAGCGTTCTTTGCCTGCTCCCCGCCTGAGAGCAGTCGGCCGCGGGCTATTTTCACCCCGCCGGCCGGTTAAAACGGCAGTCCGGTCAGCTCCGCAAGTGGAGCTGCGTTAGACCTCCATGGATCCCAAACAGGAAGTCAGAAGTAGGTTGCTCCTGTATCGTCCTGAGGGTAAAGTGTAACATGTAGTTCGGCATGATGGAGATTTCAAGATAAATCATGGGCTTTTGGTATGGAGAAACAAAAAAAGTGGCCAGTCTTCCTTTGGAATTACAAAAGCCAGCAATTAATCAGAACACATTCTAGCTCTTTTTGGAATGCATAGGTTCTGTGAGGCAGAAAAATGTACTAATCCATATATTAATAAAGCTGGAAAATACTTTTAGCTGAGGCATTATGTAGAGAGTCAATAGAAGCCAAACTGGGAAATGTTTCCTAAGCAAAGAGGACACGCAACTACCTTACTTTCAGGAGGCTACTTATAAGCCTTCAGAATGCATCAAAGAAGCCTGTATCCCAAGGATATTCACCTGTCTCACCTCCAGGCCTTTGAAGAACTCACTCCTAAGAACAGCTTGGCCTTTCTCTTCCCTTCTGATGTTTAAGTTCCTTGTGAGAGTTCATACAATGGAAGGACTGACGCATCCTTTCCTTTCCTTACCTTTCGCCAGATTCCAGCTGTTATGAACAACCCTTGAGCAAAGACATTTGCATCTCATTGTCAGCCTGTGGGATACATTATAGGCATGCTTTAATTTTTTTAACAAAACAGTGCGGAACCTATTCTTTCATGGGTATCTGCTCCTTGTGATGTGTGCAGAGGGGAAAAAACTGTTCAATTCCCTGCTCCCTTCAGCCTTGGTAAACTCATTCATTAAGGTCTGAACTATGCACGTTTCAAAGCAAAACAGCAGCAAGAGATTTCCAAGCTACTGGCAATCAAGATTCCCCCCCCCCAAAAATCATTCACCCCCTGAGGTGACTTCCACCTAGCCCTAAAAACTGAGCCCCAGTCTTAACCAAGACTATTTATGAAATAAAGAACACTTACTGGCTGCCTCACTTCATTTAAAACAAGAAATACTAAAATACTGAACTAAATTAACCTAAATACATCTTATGACCCCAATACAAACCCTTACCATTAAAATAAACAACAAAGATCTTTTAAAAGATAACATAAGATGCTATTTAACATAAAAACAATCTTAACAATCTAAAGGAACAATGGAAGGGCCTTAAAACAGGCAGGCATGATCAAATTTAAGATCTTCAGACAGTAAGAAATTAGCCATAAAAATTGCTCACAGCAATGTTTCAAGGTAGAGGGATGCTCACTTGGAGAACTCATCAACATCGCATCAAATGAGACAAGCCTTGAGTAAACAAATATGTTTTAACTCAGTGCTAGAAACTGAATTGTATCAGTGCCAGTCAAATAGTAGAGGGGAGAGAGATCCACAAAGATAGCTCTGCAACGGAGACAGCTCTGTCTCCATTGGCGACCCACCGATCGTTGGAAGATGAAAACATATATAACTGATCTTAACAAATGAGACTGGCATCCCATCTGTGCCTGCGTTCTCTGCTGAACAGGACATGTTTAACTATCTCAGATTTATCCCTGAATCCCCATCCAGAATGAGAATGACATAGCCCCTTGGCAAGAAAATCAAAGAGAGCTACTATTTCCAACATGTTTATTTATTTGTTTGTTTATTATCTCCCCTTTTCACAAATTCAAGGCAGATTATACAATGTGAGTTAGTACAGTTAGTTTCAAGGACACTTCAATAAACAATGTAATAGGGTCTATAAGTGCATATGAGCAAAGATTTAAAACCAGCAGAAATCTAATGCAGAGTTGAAGAAATGCTGAAACAGAGCATAAGCAATTCTAAGACTAATACATTAAACAACATCAAACTACCCAGTAGGATTATCCCCAAAGCAACAGACAGCACACAGTAGCACATAACAGTAAAGTTTATGGTTCCTATCCCTTTACTGATGCATCCCTCTGAGACAACTTCCTTACAGTACAGCCCTCCCATCTGAGTAAAAAAGCCCTCTTGAATAATTCAGTTTTGCATCATTTGCAGAAACCAGGAGAGTGGGAGCTTTCCTGACCTCTTCAGTTAGGCTGTTCCATCAGATGGGGGCCACCACAGAGAATGCACCAGTTTGGTGTAGTGGTTAAAGAACATGGGACTCTAATCTGGAGAACCGGGTTTGATTCCCCACTCCTCCACTTGAAGCCAGCTGGGTGACCTTGGGCTAGTCATAGCTTCTAGGAGCTCTCTCAGCCCCACCCACTTCACAGGGTGTTTTGTTGTGGGAACAATGATAACATACTTTGTAAACCACTCTGAGTGTGTGTTAAGTCATCCTGAAGGGCGGTATATAAATCAAATGTTATGATGATGATGATGATGATGATGATTACAGGTAGCTGTTGATTTTGCCCATGTGCAAGGTGGCACCTGCAGAAGGCCCTGTTCAGATAAGTGAAGCTGCCATAGTGGAACATAGGGAGAGAGGCAGTAGATATGCTGGCCCAAGGACACGAAGAGTTTTGTGTGTGAAAGCCAATACCTTGAACTAGGGCCAGTAACTTATAGGTAGCCAGTGGAGTGACTGCAGAATGGGAGTAATATTCATTCTTCCCCTAGCTTCCGATAATAACCGGGCTGCAGCATTCTGAACCAACTAGAGTCTCTGAGTTAGTGTAGAGGTGAGATCTATGTACAATGCGTTACCATATTCAAGTCTTGATGTTACCAATGGATCTCGGGGACCAGACTGGCTGTGTCGAGGTAGTGGGCCACCTTCCAGGCTAGACAGAGTTGTAGAAAGCATCTTTTGCAGCTACCTTAACTTGCTTTTCTAGCAGTAGCCTATCTAGTATAATCCTAGGCTTTTAACTGAGTCTGAATGATTTTCTTTCCTATCACTGCATACTTGGAGCTGTTTCATACATAAGAGAGAGAACTTGTTTTGCAAATGGATTTTTAAATAACATTTATATCCCCTTCCCCCTCAAAGGAGCTTGGAATGACGTACAGCGTTTCCTTGCTTATTTGTGTATGTATGTATGTATACAATCTGTATCCCATTTCAGTATCACGACAGCATACATAATAACAAAATCGCATAAACCAATATAACAATAACAAAAAAAACAGCATCACATGTTTGAACTTGAGGCCTTGTACAGCATTCTAACTTCTGAATCATCCTGGCAAACCAGTCACAAGCAATTGCACAGAATCTTTGCACAGTATGCCCCGTATGCAGTCCGTTTGTCTGAACAAAAGGATGTGTCGATTAGGGAACCAATCAAACTATAGCATCAGAGAGCATTGGGGTTGTGTGTCTTTCCTGAATCCGGCAGCCCAGAAAGGAGACAACAGAAAGAAGAACTGCTGTGGCTAGAAGCTTCCATATATCTTTTGAACCCTGCCTCTGCAGTTTCTGTAGTCAGCATAGTAATGTTCATGAGTTCGGTTGCAGCATAGGATCTCTGCTGCAAGATCCTCTCCTTTCCTTGCTCTTTACAATTCCACCCACCCCCTGACCCAGAAATGCTTGATCACCTACCATTTCACAATTCCTTTGTGTGAGTTGAGATCAGCACAGTTGGATCCAGGGGCTGGCTTCAAGAGGAGAAATGGCCCTTAAAAAATACTTCTGGGCCCACCTCTGCCCCCTTGACTAACTACTGCCTTTTCCTACGTATATAGCACTTGGCAAGTTTGGGTGCCTCCATCTCTGCCCCACATGGATACTGGTTACTGGCTTGTGGCGGCAGCGGTTGGTATCCACACACTACACACAGGTTGAGGGCCACCTCTTCGTTGGAGATGGTGTGGTCCCAGAAGGGAGTAGACAGCCCCCCACTAAGGCTACTGGCTCACAGGGACTTTTCCCAGTGGCCTTAATGGCCAACTGCTCACGGTTGAATCTTTAACTAATGGTTGATTAGTGATAATACAATTCACAGACATTTAATTGTTCAAAACACAAAGCCAGTTGCACCTTGCATTTTTCACATTGCTTTCGCATGACTTCTCCCCGTCCACTACCACTGCCCCTCCCCATCCCAACTGCTGTTTGCCACATTCTTTCAAGTACATAAAACATTTACATTTCACAATGATTTACAGATGTATCCGTGTGCCTCTAATGGCTGCCTGACTCACTGCCAGCCATGCCACTGCTCTAGCACCACCCCCAGGCAAGCAAGCAATGGGGCCCCACAAAAACCCAAGCTATATTATATATCTCCCACCTCACTTTACAGACAATGATCCAAGTACACTCCTAGGAAGACTTGGGCCTGAGGGACAAGCTACAAGTGACAAATGACACTTGAACGGCAAGTGGATTGAGTGGAGGGCAAGTGAACAGGGAGAAATTCACTTGCTGTTCAAGTGTCATTCGTCACTTGTAGCTTGGGCCTGAGAGGGATGATGAGTACCCAGTGGACAAAGAGAAATGAAACACCAGATGTCAAAGAACTGTTGTCCCCATGGTGCTGAACTTTATTTTTTTGCATTCAGTAAACCTTCTTCAGCAGTGGAGATGCTGGCTCTTCTAGTGCAGTCCTCCTGAGTCCTCGTCCCTCTCTTCATTTCTTCCGAATACCCCTGTTCACAAGTTTCAGTGAATTTATGTACATCCTGCATTTATATAAGTAAACAAGAGTGGTCTGGGAGTGAAAACAGCCCTGGAACAAGCTAAACTGAGTGGACCCTGAGGCACTGATGGAGTTTCTGAGATTTGGCTCCACTTGCTTCTAGTCCCCAGTGGGCTACTAGGGCAGTGGCCCATGAGGAAATTTTCCAGCAAGTTAAAAGGTCAGTCCATCCCCGTGCTTATCCTGTTTCACTTTCCAAAGAAAACCAGGTGCCAAATACTTGGATAAATGTGTGTCTTCAGTCACGCAATCAACTTTACATGCATTGAATGTAACATGAGAATGCAGACTTGTAGGAAAGGAAGGCCATCTGATGAGAGGTTCGACTCATGAATAAAAAAATTAGTTTGACCATGACAAGTTCAGATGTCACATTAATGTTGAAATGCACATTATCACTTGTGTACCCTGTATGTGTTTGTGTGTGTGTGTGGGGGGGCGCAACTCCACAGTTTGATTACCACTGGTTGTAGCTAGGGGTATACATCTAGAAAATTTATGTTTCAGTTTTGGTTCCAGGGGTCCTGGAACAATCCCATTTCATTATTAGTTTGTTCTGGCTGGGCCGGTCCTGACTTGGAACTGATCCATTTGGGGGTTTTTCGTTTCAGTCCATTATGTGCTTTTTGGCCACACACTATGCGCAAATGCACATAGTTCTTTTCAGAGATGGATAGGTAAACGAGGCTCTGGGGCAACTGTTTTTGCACTTAACCAAAAAAGCATCGGCCATTAGTCTCCCTCTTAGTCTAAACAATTAAACCACTGAGTTTTTCCTCAAGCACAATAACACACACAAAACGATGGACGTGTAGAAAGTGAATGTCGGTGGGTAGAGCAGCAGCAGCTGGTCGTTCCCAAGCAGCAGAGTGCTGCAACAAGTGAAAAAGTCTACTCTGCTTCACATTCACTTTTTTTCTTTTTCCCAGTAATTTATTACCTTTGCATTCTGTTGCTGCCTGTTGGTTTCATGTTTCCTTGTGCTTTGTTCCCACAATGAGGGGCAAATCCCAATCCTTCCTTTTGATGCTCAGCATTCCTCTGAAAAACGGGGTGTTCTCACTGCCAACCTTCTCTATCACCCAAGTGCAAACAGGCAGGCAGAATGATTGGTAGACCCCACCCCACCAACTAACAGACTAAAAAAATTCATTGGGGCTTAACCCCTCCCCCAAACAATAGAAGCAGCACCTCTACCTTTAAGAAATGAATGTCATCAGCAGCCATTGCTAGGCAATCACAATAGTATTGCCAGCCTTCAAGCCTTGGTTTCTGTCAGTTAAAGGCAGAGAGTGTAGGCAGGGCCCTTTCCAGGCCTTTGAGGGAAGACTCATTGAGGCCAGGCCCAGCAGCAACTACCACACTTGTTCCATGGATCTCTCAGGCCTGGCTGCTTGCTACTTTTCAACAACAGCCATGCCATGAAAGCCAGTGTTGTGCAGGGGTTTCAAACCAGGATCTAGGAGACCCAGATTCGAATCATCACTCTGCCTTGGAAGCTCACTGGAAGCTCGCTGGGTGACCTTGGGTGAGTTATACGTTCTCAGCCTAGCTGAAGTTTGGGGGAAGATGAAATATAAGTTGGTGGGTGGGTGTGAAGGAGAGAAGGAAGCAAGGAAAGATGATGATATGGATGCTGACAGAAAGAGAGAAAAAGGAAATTATGTGGGAAGGGGATATAAGGGTACTGCCCTCAAATCCTTGCTGTTTCTCCATCATACAACTGGACTTGGCCTGGTGGTTAGCACCACATTACTCAGCCAGAGTTTTCCTGAAGAGAAGCTGCCTGGGAGAGGGAAGGAGAGAAAGCTGAAGACAGAGAGGCAGATAAATGGTGTTTTGGCTGATGGTTGAGAAGGAGAGAAGGAAGCAGAAAAGGGAGAGAGGCTATGGGGGCTGCCAAGATAGAGAAAGAAGATGCAGGGGAGTTGAAAATAAGCTGCCCCCCATAAGTCCTTGCAGATCACCTGCTTGCAGCCCACTAATTTTAAAACGACAGCATCACTGAAATCACAGCAGTTAAAAATATAACAATCCATAGCCCATCTAGAGATCATCAAATGAACCTCAAGCATAAATGGCAAACGCCTTCTGAAAGAGAACAATATTGCATTGCCTGTGGAAAGATAATAGGGAAGACACTCTGCCCTCTGGGATCCCATTCCAAAGGGGAAAGGACTAACAGATGGATGCTGTTACACATTGGGAAGGGTTGCACCTACTGAGCAGGGGCTCAGCTAAAAGCAGCTGCTTCAAGCACCCCAGTAAGCATGTGGGTTTATACAAGGGGAGGTGGCGTTCAAGTTGTGCAGCACTGGCTCCAAGAAACTAACGAGAGTATAAATTGTCTGTGGTCGTCCTGCTGTGATTCAATAGCTTTTGTGCAGCACATTCTGGACACCGATATGTCAAGGGGTGAAGGGCTTTTTACAGAGCAAAGAAGAGGTAGGGTTGCAGGGTACAGATCAATGTGGACTTCATAGGGCAGAAGCAAATGTCATTAGCAAACAACCACATTTGCGTGTGGGCACTGATTCTAGGCAGCGTGTGCAGCTTGAAACAGGAACATGCTCGTGCTCTTGTCATACTATTCTCACACAAAGGGCCCTTGCCGGAGCACCTCCCCCCTCCCCTAACATCTGTCAGGATCTCCTTTCAGGCTCATGTTCTTAACCAAAGTTACGCCATGTTTAAAATGTAGTTGTTAAGCTTTTCTCCTTCCAGGTCCAGATGTTGTTTTGACCGCATTTTCCATGGGAGAGAATACCTCTTATCTGTCTCTTCAGTCGTCGACCTTGGCAGCCCGAGCCTTCCCACGTCCACGTTCTCAGCATACCTTTTGAAATCAAGAAACTTGTACTTCTTGCAGAAGGGGGAGACAAACTCTAGATAACTGGGATTGTGAAATGCTCTTCTTGGCCCATGGCATGCTGTCACTCTACAAAAGCCCGCCCTGCACCATCTTATGAAGTAGGATGTGTTAGTATATTGACTGTAACCAGGGGTCATTTCATAGAAAAAGAGCTGGAGGAACTCATTATCATAACTCATTAGCGTATGCCACGCCCCTTGCCATCGCTGGAAATGTGTCATTAGTATAACTGACTTGCATGTGCCACACCCCCTGACATCACCTATCCTGGCTGTTTTGGACCCAATCCTGGCCATTCAGGGCTGAAATTGGGCCCAAAATGGCAAAAGGGGGGTGAAAATGGCTGAAAAGGGGCCCAAAATGGTCAGGATCGGGCCACTACTGAGCGGGGAAGTGATCCACCACCTGTCAGAGGCCCGATCCAGGCCTTTTTGGCCCCAATCCAGACCGAAATGGGCCCAAAATGGCCGAGAGTCAGATAGGCAGGGCCACTTGACATGTGACCTCTTTGGGGAACTACCAGAACTGCGTTCCTGCGTGTTCCCCCTCGAAATGAGCCCTGACTGTAACTATTTGGTTTTCCAAAATAAAGCAGGAATGTTTAACTGAATATTTGTCTCATGGTGGATTTCATTGCACTTCTTAATACAGAATAGCTATAACTCAAACACATACCACAGTCTGGATTGATGGTTAGGGAAGCAAAACAACATGGGCATATGGTGTCCATGTGCACACATTCATAAGCAAGTTCATTAGGATCCAACTCCTTCTGCCCTAACCCACTCAGATACTCAACTGCCAGGGAACAAAGATGGAGAATGAAAAACTCTAGTGCTAGTATATATATGCTAACAAAAGACACCCCAAAAATTTCCACTGAAGGCCAAATAGGAACAGTGTTATTTTAAAACATGGGACAGGTACCATAAAATAGGAACAAATATAGTGAAGGAGCATTTGAGCAAGAGAAGTGTATATATTTTCACACATAAACTTAGCCATTCACCCATTCCAGCTCTAGCTACTATATTACATTTTTCCTCTTACATTTCTTCTAAAGAACTCAGAGCAGCATGTACATCCTAGGGTCATCAGCGTCCAGGTGGGGGCTGGAGATCTCCCAGGACTACAATTGGTCTCCAGATGACAGAGATCCATTCTCCTGGAGAATGCTATGGAGGGTTGGCTCTATGGCATTATATCCCACTGAGGTCCCTCCTCCCCAGATGTTACAAACATAAGAACACAGGGAAAGCTCTCCTCAGTTTGACCAATGCACCATCAAATCCAAAATCCTATTTCCAACAGTGGCTAACCAGATGCCTCTAAGCCTATAAACAGATCAAGGAGATCTCTCACCACTGCCCCCTCTCCCCAGCTATGTATACTAGTAATAGTAATAGTAATAGTAATAGTAATAGTAATAGTAATAGTAATAGTAATAGTAATAGTAATAGTAATAGTAATAGTAATAGTAATAGTAATAACAACAACATTCAATTTATATACCGCCCTTCAGGACAACTTACTGCCCACTCAGAGCAGTTTACGAAGTGTGTTGTTATTATCCCCGCAACAATTATTATCACCCTGTGAGGTGAGTGGGGCTGAGAGCGCTCTAGAGAGCTGTGACTGATCCAAGGTCACCCAGCTGGCTTCAAGTGGAGGAGTGGGGAATCAAACTTGGTTCTCTAGATTAGAATCTTGTCACTCTTACTACACCAAACTGGCCCTAACAATAATAATGACAACAACAACTGCACTTATATACTGCTCTTCTAGACAGATTAGTGCCCCACCAGAGTTGTGACAAGTTAGTGTTATTATTTCCCCACAATACAGCTGGGGAGCTGGGACTGAGAGGAGTGGCTTACCCAAAGCCACCTACTGAGCTCATGGTAGTAATGCGTTTTAAACCAGTAGTGTGCTGATTCGCAGCTGAACCACTTAAACACTGTGTTATACTATGGCATGCTGTTTCTGAACTTGGAGGTTTTCTCCGTCATGGGTGATACTGTGATTCTCCATAAAGTCCCCATTTAGGGCCATCTAAACTGATAAGAACATACCAAAAAAAATAAAAACAAGTTCCCCAAAGACCATGATTTAGGTTTAGGCAAAAGCTATATGATGTTGCTTGAGATCTAAACATACAAAACAACAGTTGGGGATTATAGAGTATAAAATCTATGGGATTCAATTACAGTGGATCTTCTGGCAATAGGGTTGCCAGGTCCCTTTAGTCCCCCATTGGGGGGACTGGGAACCTGGCACTCACCCTCCACGGCGATTGGCACCCCTTCTCTGTTGTGTGCTGTGCACGCATGCACTCCCAGCGTGCATGATGACATCACTTCCAGGAAGTGACGTCATCATGCGGGTCAAAGGGTGGCCCAGCGTGTGCTCCCGCACTCACCAGAGGGCTGAATCCCCCCTCCCGTGGCCCCTATTTGGCCCAAAACAGGTCCATTGCGGGGCACAGGGGTGCGGCGGGGCAGGATGAGGGAGTGTGCTGTGCCTCCTGGGGGTGCCCCCCCTGCTGGCCTGGTAAGTGGGGTTGGGGGGTGGAGGTGGGAACAGCGGATCCCCTGCCTTGGGCGGGGGATTAGCAGCCCTATCTGGAAACCAAACATGTTGTTTGCTGAAATCTGCAATAAAGGTGGGACAAGGAGCAGAAATTGGTGTAGTGAAAAACTGTGCACAATCTAGGAACTTCTAACACTGTGAATGACATTGTATGCATACTTACCTGGAAGGAAGCCCCAACAAACACTGTGAGTAAACATGCACAGGACTGATTGAGCTGCAAGTTATGCTTAGGTCTGATTCAAAGGTAGGCTTGTTTGTGGGCTAATGGTATATGTGTGTGAGAGAGAGATTACCCTAAGCTGCTTACTTTTGAGCTCATTTTGAATTTGATCAATATACTTGGTCTGAGAATGTTTCATAGCTGATCATAGTGTGTTAGTAATCCAAGCACAACACAAACTAGTTTTATGTGATATGCCAGTTGCCATAATCAATTAAAAAAGCCCCAAACTAGGCCATAATTCCTTCCTGCTACAATCTTGCTGCAGTTCAGGCCTGAACCTCAGGGCAAAAGGAGATATGATGGAAATCATGGATTTCTGTCAGGCTGTGTTTGTAGCTAGGGTTCAGAGAGCCCCCAAAGGGGAGGGGTCATTTAATCCTTCAGCTCCCACTTGGTTTTACTAATCAAAACTAACCTCCCTGCAACTGTTGACGAGTCCCTTAAAAGTGTCTTTTTTCTTTTAAAGGCTAGGAACACGACAGGAAGTTTGATTTGCATAGTTAGACTTACTGTGTGTGTGGCTGAATTTTTTTTAAAAACTTTTCCGCACAACTCTGATTTGTATTGTAGGCTGGATGTGCAGCTCAGGGAATGGCACAGATCTGCGACCTTCATTACATCTCTTTTGGCCTTCATCCGTAAGTCAGCTATACTTAACGGCACTCTCCACCACCAACACACAAAACATGTGATTAGTGACTTGGGGATTGCAAAGAAGCACAGATTTGTATCTCTGTTTTGAAAAGCAGTGATCCTCTGTCTCAAGTGTTTTAGAATGCTTGTTAAAAGGGAAATTTGCAGCAGTGTGAGACCCGGTAGCCAAAGAACAGCCAATGTATAAGAGATTAAATTCATTAGAAGCTTTAAGAATGCTGTCCTGGAATGCTTTTATTTAAAATAGTCATGATTTCTGGTGTATACTTATCTGAAGCCTGTCTTCATTGTATAGCGAGGCCAGACTACTCATCCCCTCATTCGTATTTCCTTTTCTAAGTAATCAGGTTCTGAGTATGCAGCAACACTACTTCATCTTCTTTTCATTTTCCCTCACTCTTACCTTCTTCCGATTGGCATCATCCAGTTAATAGTTTCTTCAGCAAGACTGCACAGAGACAACAAAGGAAAACAACATGCAATTTGTTAAGGACCATTCACAGAGCTGAGATAAATTTTGGAGAACTCTTGCTTTAAATGTCATGTTCTATTCTTTACTAATTGCATTTAAAATTTTAATAAGAAACTACTGTAGCAATTAATAAAAGGAAAGGATGGTGGGCAAACCCTGTGGAAATTCTGTGCTGGGGAGTTTGGCTGAAGATGTACGTTGATTTTGCACATTTGTCCTTGCTTCCCTTTGTATTAGTATTTTAGGCCACTTTTCTCCCCAGGGAGTTCCAAAGTGGCTTACAAAAAACATACATCTGGGCCCATCTGGCAAGCTGACTTCCCCAGGCAATGAGTTATAGGTCAAGAAGAGCCCATTGACTCTCACCTGCCCCAGTCAGGTTAAACACCTGCAGAAAGAGGTGGGACAAAGTCAGCCCAGATAGATCTCAGCTACTTTTAGCCTGTTGGAGCAAGCCAAGAGGATCTTTTTCAGTTCCCTCCGTTACTGGACTGCAATTGAAAAGCCATTTTAAAAAATGTCGGGATGCTAGTTTCTGATAAAGTCCAAGGAAAGGGTTTAAATAATCAAGTGCTGAGCATACGCCAAAATGGCTATCAACCTTGGTTGCCTGGTCTCATGAATGCCAACTGTGCAGGCACAAAAGTGAGACATCTGCTCAAAATGTATCTTGTTATTAATTACAAGCACCAGAAGAATTTCATGGTAAGAATGCAGAGCTCATTAAAAAACCAAATATTCTGAGCCGTGAATATTTGTATTGTGAGCCCATTATTTGTGAATTTCAGCATCATCACTACTGAAAAGCAGATTTGCCCACTCCACCCAGTCGGAATAAAGAGGTAAACACAAAGCTTGGGAACTAATGGCCATTGTATTTGGCAACAACATTAACTGCAAACATTATACAAACACAACAAGGGCCTAACTAGCAGTATAGGTCAAACCCTGGGGTCACCCCTGGACCTCCGCCTTGACCTGTCTGGGCGAGCCCCATTGTCCCAAGTGCGAGCCATCCATATGCATGGCTGGGACCCAGCCAGGCAGGCAAAATGGTTCCCCCCTTCAAGCTCCTACCACCCCAGCTGTAGAGCACAAGGGAAGGACTTGTACAGGGTGTCCCACCCGGCAGTCTATCCTCATGACTGGCAGCCATCAAACATGCCAGCCGATCCTGACAGACCCCAATTCCCCCCAATAATGAGGATGTGCCAAGGATGCTCACTGGCCAGCTCACTTCTTCGAAACTCTATCCTGCCAGGGACAACCTATTTAAAGCTCCATCATAGGCCAGTTGCAGTGCAAGTAGGGTTGTCAGGTCCAGGTTGGGAAATTCCTGGAGATTTGGGGTGTGGAGCCTGGAGAGGGCAGGTTTTGTGGAGGGGAGAGGCCTCAGAAGGTATAATGCCATAGAGTCCACCCTCTAAAGCAGCCATTTTCTCCAGGGGAACTGATCTCTATCACCTGGAGATCAGTTGTAATTCCGGGAGATCTCCAGCCACCACCTGGAGGCTTGCAACCCTAAGTGCAAGGTACGTAAAAAAACACCTTTCCCCATCAGCCAATTGGAGAAAAGAGAAAACATTCCTACCTGGCCCTGGTAAACAGCAACCAGCGAAACTTGCTCTACTTCAGGGTGGGTGAGTGGGCCGAGCACAAGGCACACTGTGGAGCTGGATGCAGAGGAGTTAGCCGTGTTAGTCTGTGGTAGCAAAATCAAAAAGAGTCCAATTACACCTTTAAGACTAACCAATTTTGTTGTAGCATAAACTTTCGAGAATCAAGTGGCTCAAGCAGCTGTTGTCTGCTGGCCGGGAGTGCTGGACTGTTCACTTCTAAATGGCTAGTTCCAACTAAGAACCTGATCCTATATACAGTTATTTGAAAAATAAGTCGTCAACTGAATTTACTTTCTACTCTTAAGTGTATTTAGGATTGCAACCCAAGTGAGCCCCCGCAGGAAGTGGCACAGTGCACAAAAAATTGGGCTGCCTGTCATCATAGCCTCACTTTTCTGCTTCTGGACATTAATTGGATATCTCCCACAGCCACATTAGATGCTGATTATTGTGGACGTCCTCAGCTGCCTCCGCCAGTTGGACCTTTGAAATCTTTCCCTCCTTTCTTGCTTGTTTGTGTGTTTGATTAACTTTTACTCAGATCTGCAGCATTCTTCAAAACCTCCTTGATGCCTCTCTCCCAGTCCCGTTCTGTTTGTTTACAGCAGTTCGCAGTGTCTTTCACATTCATTAGCACTTTGCCATCTGCTGTCTTAATAGAGAAATAAATGAGTGTTGTGGTAAGTTCCTTGAGAGTGCCGAAAGCCGCATTTGCAGAAGTATTTTTGTTCCCTTTCTCTCACTCCCCCACTGGATTCTTCTGGGTTTGATTTGATGGCAAAAAGAAAAGAAATTCCTAGGAAATAATGTTGCAGGAAAGTTTAGGCCCCATCTACACCAGTCCTTTTCTCAATTTTTTGCCAAGATTTCTTCACTAATTGACTCCTCAGTATCCAGATTATGTCCTTTCCAACCTACACATTCGAGTGGTTTTTCCTCTTCTTTTTAACGTGTTGACTTTAATGATTTCTTCTGCTTCGAAGACAACTGTAGCATTATCCTTCCAGGTATGAACAGGTGTAGTACTATTCCTATGCCTAGTAAAGCAGAAGGCTTTGGGATCCAACTTTCCCTAATTATTTTCCTCTTGCTTCTCCCAAGAAGCAAACACAAACAAGGGCCGTCGTCACACGGGCATCTCTTCCGTTAAATTTACAGCATATAGCGTCCTACCTGTTATCGGCACAGTAACGTTTCTTTGGGTCACCTAACGGCTCTTCGCGCCACCAGCTGTCCACACCGAAGCACTCTGTTCTGTTCTCTCTAACCGCGGAGAAGCAGCTCCTCCCCCCCTTTTTTTTATTATTCTGGCGTTTAATTCCGCTATAACGGAATAACAGCATATAAACATTCCGTTAGAGTAAAATATTAAGACCCTTTTGTTTTTCCAACTTTGAAATTATATAAATAGCCCTTTGCCTGCCGAAAACTCCGTGTCTGATGTGATCCCCATCGCTGAAGACTCTGCCATGTCGATTGAGTCATTTTTACTTCAGCAGAAAGTTTGCATTGTGTTATGTCGTTATGGCGTTATAAGAACATAATAAAATTTTAAAAAAGGGGAGTCATGGGAAGAAATGGATTCTGGGATTGAAGGGAGGGCATAGGGCGTTGCAAGGCGAAATACATCGATGTGAGGCATTCACACTGAGGCACAAAAGAGCGCAACTATCAAGCACAAAGCAGAAGAGAGAAAATCACTACAGTGTTGGAATAAGGTGGGTGTTTGCCAGGAAATAGCGCCATTTTTGCACTAAATAAAAGCCTGTGTGACGACGGCCAAGGTGGTGGGAAGAGCTTTGCAGTCTTATCAGTTATCAACATCCTTATCTTTTTTAAAAAATAAAACTATTAAGACATACTACTGCTTTAGAGGGAAAATACCATCTGGACACACACACAAGCCACTCCCCACCTTTGTTTCAGCAGCAGTGGCAACTGCAACAGTAGCTGCAGAAAAGAATAGATAGGTGACACTTTTCCAGGAATCACCATTACTTTTAGAAGGGCAAGAACAGAAATTCATAGAATCAAAGAATCATAGAAGTGTAAAGTACCTTAGAGACCATCTAGTCCAACCCCCTGCCCGATGGAGGAACAGCCTAAACCATCCCTGACAAGGATTCATCCAGCTATTCCTTGAAGACTGCCAGTGAGGGGGAACCCACCACATCCCTAGGCAGCTGATTCCACTACTGAACCACTCTTAATGTGAAGAAGTTTTTCCTAATATCCAGACAATACCTTCCCTCCTGTAGTTTAACCCCATTATTTCAAGTCCTATCCTCTGTTGCTCACAGGAACAGCTCCCTTGGGATACTGTGTGGATCATCTGGGTTTCTCCCCCACCCCTCACCCCTCCTTGGGCTTAATTTAGTAGGCTTTACAGTCTCTCCTGTCCCTTTGTCTGCTCCCTTGCTTTTTTTTGTTAACATATATGGATTAGAGAATAAGCAACTGACATAAAACAGGACTAGCACTAAAAACACAGTCTGTATCCTGCCTTAGGCTGGATGAAGTTCCTCCAACTTAAGGAGACTTCTTCCAGCTTGAAGGATAAATGGGCAGGCAGGCTGCTTCTTCTCCCAAAGGCGGTAGCATGAGGGTGGATGGGGGAGGGGAGTGGTCAATGGTAGAGGAGGTCACATGTCCTCCTGCTCTGCTACCTCCATCACATGCAGCTTTCAGACATACCTATGATATGAGACAACCTTATGGGCCAAACAGTCCTGAAACATTCACTGCCCAGGAATCTGGTTCAGATTAACTTCCCTCTCATCTTATTTATTTAAAAATATGTTCTTTGTCATATCACAAGAGACCGTTTGGCATAGTGGTTAAGAGCGTGGTACTCTAATCTGGAAAATGGGGTTGGTTTCCCCACTCCTCCCCACTTTGTATGGAGACAACAGGCCCTTTGGTATCACAATCTCTGATGTTTCATGCAAAGTTTGGAGCCAGTTTGGTGTAGTGGTTAAGAGGGTTGGGACTCTAATCTGGAGAACTCCTCCCCTTGAAGCCAGCTGGATGACCTTGGGTCAGTCACAGCTTCTCGGAGCTCTCTCAGCCTCACCCACCTCACAGAGTGTTTGTTGTTGTGGGGATAATAATGACATACTTTGTAAACCGCTTTGAGTGGGTGTTAAGTCATCCTGAAGGGAGGTATATAAATTGAATGTTGTTGTTGTTATCTTACATTCAAGTTGCCTTGTAACATCATTGAACAACCGAAGTTCCAATGCCAACTTTTTTGAAAATTGTACTATGAAACTGTCAGTGACAATGCCCCCCTCACTTTTGGCTGCAGGCTATTTCATAAAACTAATACCCAGACCAAAAACAGCACAGGATCTCATCCAGGAGGAATGAACCCAGCAGATGGAGGACACCACTGATGGAGTCTGCTGAGAGGATCTAAAAAGGTGACTAGGCTCCTCAGTCAGTCAGTATTCAACAGCAGACAGCAAAACAAGACATGCTTCTCCATGTCTTTGCCTGGCAGGATTGGTGCTGACTAGAGGAGGGAATGATGGCTGAGCTTTACAGGAAAAAGTCGGACAACTCACAGCAAACTGAAAGAAGAGGAGGTATCAAATTTAAGTCTAAAACCAAATACTTTAGATAAACTTGTGTGACAGACCAACTGAGTACTGGGAAAGACTATGAGCTGCAACACCCCTGGCCCAAATCTCACTTCAGCCATGAAGTTATTGTGTGATACTGATCAAGATACTGTGTGATCAAGATACTGTCTGTCTCTCAAATCCCTATCTGTAATACAGAGTTAATGATCATTTGCAGAATTGTTGTAAAAAACACAATGGTCTTTGAATATTTCAAATCCTTCTACAAACGCAAAATGTTACTTTTTAACAGACTGGGATCTGCACTATGAGCACAGGCACACAAGAGGTTTTAGATCATGCTACACGCTCCTCCTTTTGCGAGTTTGCCACGGGGCCAATCCATGCTCCGCCGTCACACAGCAGCTCTGGGGAATGACTTATGCTAGAAAAGAGAGAGCACAAATAGACTTTAAAAGCTGCCACAGAGGGAAGAAGAGCTCCTGCCTTTCTCCCGAGCTTTTTTCCCCTTGCAAAAGCAGTGTGTGTGTGGAGGGGTGGGGGGGTGGGGAGTTTACCCATTTCTGCTGCTGCGTGTACACACAATACCACCACATGAAACAGCAGAAATGGAGAAATATCTCCCCTCTGCACTGTTTTTGCAAAGGGAAAAAAGCTTGGGAGAAAGGCAGGCGCTCTCCCTCCCCTGGAAGCAGCGTTTCAAGAGCATTTGTGGTCTCCTTTTTAAAATAGAAGCAGTTCCTTGGATCTGCTGTGTGACTGTGTGGAGCATGGGTTGGCTCCATGAAGAACTTGTGAAAGGAGTAATGTGTAGAGTGACCCTTTGTCTTAGCTTTCCTTCTGGAGCTAGTGTCCAGTAGTGTTGGGGAGGACAATGACTTTCAATAAGACTTGTACTCCAGTGGGAAGAAGCAGCAGGTTTGCCGATGACCTCTGGCCCTGGCTTTCACTCTGTCCTTCAGTGTGGAAGTCAAACTCACTTTTCTTTCAAAGTCACTGGGGAGTATGTAAGGGCTCCATTCATTAGTCTTCAATTGGCAAGCTAGCAGCTTGCTTTGAAATGGGAAGGAGGAGCAACCCCTGTTCAGTGCATTAAACATTGATAAATCCTACCAAGCATGTCTAGGTCTAATGCGGCTGCTTTGTAGGGAGCAGCTAATGCCCTTCTCTGAGATTCAGTTATTTGAACTGTGCTGGGAGGCAGTCGGCACCTCTGCTCCCTGAGATCACTCAAGCGTCTTTTAACTTAATGACAACAACTTTGCTAACAGCTGAAATCAATACAATTCCAGCATCTCAATCTAATCATAGCTGGGCAGCTCAGGGAGAAGTCAGCTCAGATGCACAGGTTTCTGAGATGTGGGCAGTCTCTAGCATCATGAGTTTAACCCTAGGATATCATTGGGTGCACATTATGTACTTCACAAATGGCACAGGGGACAGCATGCTTTTCTTCCTTTCCCGGCACCAGGCTGTGTATTGAATTCCATGGGAGATGCCTCCATCAGTAAAGCTGAGAGTCTTTGGCTAGCCACAAAAGACACAATCTCTCACATTTGGGAATCCTATGGGAACCTTGCTCTGTCAGATCCCACATGACTGCCAACTCTGTCGTGGGAAATTCCTGGAGACATGGGAGTGGTACTTGGGGAGGGCAGAGTCTGGGGATGGGATGGAGCTCAGTCAGGATATGGAGCCAGTGTCCACCCTTTAAAGCCTCCTCTAGGGGAACTGAAGTCTGGAGAATAGTTATAATTCTGGAAGGATGCCAGATTCCAGCAGTCAGTTGGCTTTGTCTGTCTGTCTGTCTGTCTGTCTGTGGATACTTAAATCCAGAGACTAGAGCCATGAACAGACAAGACATATCTTTCTAAAAATACCTGGAAAACTCCCCAGAAAATTTGAAATCGAAAAAAATTAGAATGTAATGGAAAGATTATTCCTCCTTACCAAAAGAATAAAAGAAACACCAATTGCTTTAAGAAATAAATGCTGTCAGTGGCAGTTGCTAGGCAACCACAACATATTGCCAGCCTTCAAGCCATGGTTTCTGTCAGTAAAAGGGTGTGGGGGGGCCTTTTAAAAGGCTGTTTTGGCGTTTGAGGGAGTACTCATTGGGTCCAGACCCAGCAGCAACTACTGGTGACTTGCTGCCCTGCAACTTGCATGACTTACCCAGGACTGGCTGCTTGCTGCTGTTCAATAATGGCCACCCCACAAAGGCCAGTGTGGTATAGTGGTTAGAGTTTCAGACTAGGAGATGGGAGATTAGGTTAAAATCCCCACTCTGCTTTGGAAACTTACAACATGACCTTCAGCTAGGGATGCCAACTCCATGTTAAGAATTCATGGAGATTTGGGGGCAGAACCTTGGAAAGGGGGAGAGGGAAGTCCTCACTAGGGTTGCAATTCCATACAGTCCACCCTCTGAAGCTGCCATTTTCTCCAAGGAAATTGATCTCTGTATTCTGGAGAATGAAAGGGAAGCCAGCATGGAATAGACCAGTCTCATTAGATCTCAGAAGCTGATCAGGGACAGCTCTTGAATGGATGACCACCAGGGAAGACTCTGCAGAGGAAGGCAATGGCAAACCACCTCTGCTTCTCACTTGCCTTGCAAGCCTTTTGCTGGTCAATTGCAACTTGATGGCACATACGTACGTAGTCTGGAGATCCTTTTTAATTCTGGGAGATCTCCAGGCATAGAGGTTGGCAGTCCTATCTTGGCCTAGTCACATACTGTCAGCCTAACATACCTCACAGGGTTGTTGTGAGGGTAAAACGGAGGAGAGGAGGAGGATGCAAGCTGCTTTGGGTCCCCATTGTGTTGAAAGTTAGGGGTGGGTGGGAAGATGAGTGGCAAATGAAAGGTAGGTTAGGGGGGGGGAAGAAGACAAGGAAACAGGGAAAGGTGTGTGGATTGCCATGAGGAGAGAAATAGGAAATTGTGTGGGGGAGATTGTGCCATGAGGAGAGAAATAGGAAATTGTGTGGGGAAGGGGATACAGGGGGAAATGTGGTGCCCTTGCAAATTCTTGCAAGTTCCCTGCTGTGCTACTGGGCTTGGCTTGGCAGCCAGCAATGTGCACTTGGGCAATAGGTTTTTCAAGTAGAGGCTGCCAAGTGTAGGGTATGAAGTAGGATTGCCAACTCTGGGCTGGGAAATTCCTGGAGATTTGGGGGTGGAGCCTGGGGGCAGACCACAGTGTGGTATAATTAGGGCTGCCAAGCCCCTGGTCAAATTGGGGGATCTGTTGCTCTGAGTTCTCGTTGCCCCTTGCTGCTCCAAGCAGTGGCAAAGGAAAATTAAAAACTCACTGGTATACAAAGCATGATAATGTTACTTACAGAGAAAAAACAGAAGTGATGATGGTAGGAATCGCTAGAAACACTATGGTTTCCAGTAATTCCTAGAGCTAGCACCATTACTTCTGGGTTTTCCCTGGAAGTGACATCATCATGCTTTGTGTGACAGAGAATTTTTTATTTCCCCTTGCCACTGCTGGGAGCAGCAATTTTTCCCTGGGAGTGACATCATCATATTTGCAATTCTGGACCCCACCATGTCCCACTTTCAACCCTTCTGCCAAGCCAGCAATCCTAAGATAATGTCATAGAGTCCACCCTCGGAAGCAACCATTTTCTCCAGGGTAACTGATCTCTGTAGTCTGGAGATTAGTTGTAATTCCACAAGATTTCTAGGCCCCACCTGGAGGTAGGCAACCTGCGAAGGAAGGAAAGCTGAAGACAGACGGGCAGATGAAAGTAGGTTGGCTGGTGGTGGGAGAGGAGAGAAGAAAGCAGGAAAAGAGGAGAAGCCGTGGGGGCTTTCATGGAAGGGTAAGGAGAAACAGTGGGGAAATGTGAAATGAGTCACCCCCAATACTTCCAGGTCCCCTGTTCGTAATAAATCTCACTATGAGTAAATGAGCTGGAATTACTAAGCTATTAAATGTATTTACAATAAGTGTCCAACGGTCATCCCCTTCACCACCGTGAGGATGTTGAGCCTACCTTGGGTGAGGCAGAGCCAGGCAACAGCATTGTAACCACTGGCAGCTCAGGCAAGCAACCTGGGTTTCTCCAGAATGGTGATGGCAGAGGCAAGCTTAGCCACTGAATGACCTAGCCTAGCTTGTAGGGTGACCACCTTCAAGGTAGAGCCTGGAGAGCTAACTCCAAATAATAGAGATCAGTTTCCCTAAAGAAAATGGTTGCTGTAGAGAGTGGAGTCTATGGTAGGGTTGGCAGTTCCCCACTGGGGCAGGGGATCCCCCGCTCCCACCCTCCACCCCTGCTTACCTGGCCAGCGGAGGGGGGGAACGCACCTCTTGGGCATGCTCCCAGGAGGCGTGGTGTGTTCCTGCACACTACAGCAGGCCAATTTGGTCTGATTTGTGCTGAATTGGGCCAGATTCAGGCTGAACTGGGCCAGATTGGGCTGCTGCGGAGAATGGCAGCGCTCCCACACTCCACATCGGCCCAAATTAACCCCGATTCGGCCCAAATTGGGCCAGATTCAGGCCAAATTGGGCCCAAATCAAGCAGAATAGGGTCATGTGGAACACGCTGTGGAGCACGGCAGCACTCCAGTGCACCGCAATGACCCAGTTGGGCAGAATTAGGCCCAAATTGGACTAGATTCAGGCAGAATTTAGCACGATTCAGCCTCCTGCAGACCGTGGGATGATGCCACTTTCTACCCCCCAATCTCCAGGAATTTCCCAACCTAGAGTTGAAAATCTAGGCCACAGGCAGGGCTGACAGGGTCAATAGATGAGCGGAAAACTGCCAGTAGAGAAATGCTGGTGACCAGGCCTGCCCCAGCAGGGAGAGGATAAGATAGGAAGCAGCTAGTCTAAAATAGATTAAGACACTGGAGAGTTTGAAAACCTAACTGGCCGTGGCCAAGGAAATCTCCTTCCTAGCAACTTAGAGAGGGAGGGAAACAGGAGAGGCAAGTGGCAGTGCCACAAGTCTTCCAGGGGAGTGGTGATACATGGGTGCAATTTTGCAGGAACAACAACCCACTCCTTCCTGTTTGCAGCAAATCTTAAAGAGGCAGTCCTGAGGACAGACTCTCCCGTACAGACCCTCACAGTTTCTATACCACTTTTTCACCATCAAAGAGGCTTATGCAACCAATAGTTCTTAAATCAATAGTTCTTAAACCAATAGGTCTTAATCACAACACAGATCTGAAAGCCAGCACATCAGAACAACAAATCAGTTGTCATAGATGGACCAATGGAAATATACCTTTCACTGTGCTACATGGACAGAGTATCTCCTCATAAGGGTATGAGGCTTATGGGATAGCTGTTGCATGACTCTCCAAGACTGACAACAAGTCAAATAACAACAACAACACTCGATTTATATACCACCCTTCAGGACAACGTAACACCCACTCAAGCAGTTTACAAAGTATGTTATTAATATCCCCACAACAATCACCCTGTGAGGTGGGTAGGGCTGAGAGAGCTCTGGAAGAGCAGTGACTGACCAAAGGTCACCCATCTGGCTTCAAGTGGAGGAGTAGGGAATCAAATCTAGTTCTTGAGATTTGGCTTCCACTGCCCTTAACCACTGTACCAAACTGGCTCTCCAGTTGCTCACTGTATAGAAGTCTGGAGAGGCTGTAATACGCACAACCTGGACTCTGTTTAAGTGCTTGCACATTGTGGGGACTCTTTTCTCCCAGGATTTTATCCCCTCTTTGTAATTAGCAGCACTGGTGGCAGCTGAACTTTCACCAAGTGTGGGTGAGCCAGGGCCAAGTGCCATGCTGGAGAGTCCAGGAGAACATGTGCTTCAGATCTATGTTTCTTCAGTCAACCCTTTTTAGAAATTACCCTGGGCTGAACGACCATGCACTCCTGATGTGGAATTAAAGACCAAAGAAATAATAAGCAGCCTGGCCACATCCTTCTCAAGCAACAGGATCTGCGATGCTCCAGGCTCTGAGACTGAAGAATTTTCTCTTAAACATGCAAAAGAGTATCCTCAGCATCTGTTCCATTCCACTTCAGGGCCACATCGCAGCATTTGTGACTTTAGTATTTAAAGACTGTGTCCATCTATGCAAAGGAGATGAGCAGCAGACAGATGGATGCTAGGAATTACGTGATGGAAAACCAGCCCGGTGGGAATACAAAGTCCCTCTGCAGCTTGTGCTATTACAGGGGAGATGTTCAGAAATATTGCATCAAGCTAAAACATGGGGGGGGGGGAGGACTTTGGGTTGCTGAGTTTAAACAGGCCCTCCTTGACCAATGCCCAATCTGTTTCTGGCAAGCCATAGTCAGAGAAGAAAAATGCTGAGCTGGATGGAACTCTCCGCAAAGCAGACCTCTTAACATGGGGATTTAGGAAATAACATTTGTCTATAGCAGGATTACTGACTTTGAAACATATATCTCAAGACGTGCTGCTTGCGTGGACTCATCTCTCCCCAAGTAGAGTTTGAGCAGTTTGGATGCCAAATCACCACCCAGTCAAAATAATACAAAAATCCTTCTTTAGAATGAACTGCATTTATATACAGAACATTTTATGTTCACCTGATCCCATTTGCCCCTGACCAATCGCGTGCTCATTTATCAAAGATGACCATTTGCAGCAGCTTCAGCAACCTTTTCACCTCTTTCTCCGTTACCTAGAAATGCGATTTTGGATTTTCACCTGTCCATATTTACAGTGCCCCTGAATATGATTTGTAAATGGCAAACCCACCAACGAGAACTTGCCTTTGCTTTTGTCATTGCACAATTCCTATCTAATTATGGACACACAACTGTGTTAATCATCCAGTATAATAATGTGACGTGCTTTCCCTTTATTTCACTAAAAGAGTTGGTGATCTGAAAATATTTGATTTCATAGTTCCATAGTGGAATGTGGGAAAGGAATCCATTCCTCTCTAGAGTTTTTTTTTTTGGTAATTCCATCTGGCAGACTCCTTGGGAATCATATATTGCAAGGAACTAACATATTTGGTAAAATAGATGGCTGCCTGAAGCAAGAACAACTGCAAAAATGTTAATACTGGAGAGCAGTTAGTATTGGAGAGTGACAGCTAAACCCAAATATTCTATGCTCAGCCTGCAGAAGGTATAGGAATTTTGACAGCGCAATGGAGGAGAAAACCTCAAGGAACAGGACTGGCTGTAAGATTTTACACTGAGAAATGAGGGGTAAACCCAGGGGTAATTGTTCTGAAGGGCTGGTTGTCTTATTTACTTGCAACCCAACTCTATGCTTGCAGGAATTAAAGTACTTTCATCCAAACATGACAAAGTGCCCTTAAAAATATAGACTATCCTAAGATTTGCCAATGTATTGGAATCATAATTCTGAATCCCTTACAGAAGGTGCTGTAAGTGGTGGTGTCAGCTGCCTTCAGATATTTTACTGGGGGGGGGGCAAACGGGGGGATGGGGGTGCTGGGGTTGTCATACGAGGATTCAGTTATCTCACATGTGTGCAAAGTATGGGCACGCTCGGGAGCGCCCTGAGTTGTGCAGGGAATGACATCATTCCTGGTACAACATGGGAGTAATAAGTTTTGCCAGGGGCTGACTGAGTAAAAATCAGCCCCAAGCACTAAAAGGGGGGGGGATGATTTTTACTCAGTTGGTCCCCGGCGCACCCCATTACTTCCATGTAGCACCAGGAGTTATGTTATTCCTGGAACAATGCAGGGCGCATGGGGGCAATCCAGAGCACATGGGAGCACACTTCATCGGGGGCAGAGGCTGGGGGCAGGTGATACTCTGCCCCCACCAGAGGACTGGCAAGTCTATACAGAGTCCTCTTTTTTTAAAATGGCTGTAACCCCCTTTCATGATGTTCTCACCTCTGAGAACAGGGCAGAAGTTTTACCAGAGCTTAAGAAGATCCCAATGACATGCAATGTCACTTCTGGTAATGTGACTGGAAGTGATGTTGTGCCATTGCTGCAATGTTATTTTTTGGGCCCAGTTCTTCCTGCTGCTGCATCAGGCTGCAGCACGGGATCAGGGACTGAGGGCAAGAACTCTCCCACTATAACCAGAGCCCTGATTCCCCTAAACACCACACCAGTCTGCTTGGGATTTGAGACGATACCACTCTAGACTTAGCCAACAACCTCAGGAAAAATGGGGGGTCTTGCACACACATGTCACTTTTGGTAAAATGTGACATCATTAGATGCTCTTATATCTACAGAAACGGTGTGGTATGTCACTTTTGGATTTTCCTGGAAGGAATGTCAACGTGTTGGCATGATGTTGGCATACATTCCATTTTCAACCCCCATTCCCTCATGCCTGCACCTTAGATTGAGAATCTGCAACATGAAAGAACCTGCTTGTCCTGCCTAACTGACTTTAAGGTTGCCAACTCTGGTTTGGAGAATTCCTGAACATTTTAAGGACGGTGCCAAGGGAGATAAATGTTTGGAGAGGGGAGGGAGCTCAGCAGGGATGTGATGTTACACTCTAGGACCTCAATTTACCCTAGACACTATAGTATACCATAGAGTCTACCCTCTGAAACTGCCATTTCCTCCAGGGGAAGTGATCCCAGTAGTCTGTTGATTAGCTGTATTCTTGGAGAATGCCAGGCCCCATCTAGAGGTTGGTAACCCTACTTATCATGCTTATGATTTCCTCCTTGGTTAATGCTTTGTTACAACTGCATTTAGCAGCAGCCTAAGCCAAGTGCCCCTTTCCCATTCTAAGAATTTTATTTTCAACTAAAATGTATTTGGGGACTCTTGATTAGACATGGGCACAATCCAAAAAATAATCCTGATTTAGCTGATCGTGATTCCGCGGCACCACCGAACGCAGGTACCCGATTCTAACCGATCAAGTCTCGTTTCCGGTCCAAAATCGGATCCAAAATTGGAAATTGGGAAGGCCAGCGCCCAGAGCAACTGTAGTCAGGCTGTTGTGCATGCGCATGCGCGCGCACGCTCCTGAATCACTCCCGCCCACGCAGCAAGCCGGCTGTCCCGGTGCGCAGTGGAGCTGGCAGCAGCACGAGTGGCTCAGAGGCTGCCCACGCTGTTCACCTGCCCCGCAAGACAAGGGTCGGCCGGCTTGTCCACACGCCCCTTGTCCTGGGGAAAGGCGAACAGCGCAGGCGGTCTCCCAGCCTCCCGTGCTGCCTTTTGCCTTTCCCCAGGACAAGGGGCGGCTGGCTTGCCCACGCGCCCCTTGTGGGATGTACTAAAACGAATGACAGAATTGCCCATTGAAAATAATGGGAGAGGCTTGAATGCGCATTGGAAATAATGAGAACCTGGAATGCCCATAGACCTGCATGGGCTCCATCGAAACACATTAGAGCAAAAAAAAAAGGTGCAAAGAAAACGTGGAATGGGTTTTGAAGGAAACTCTCTGGGCCCAGATTGTTCTGGGACTGGATTGACAGGACCCTGAGTGCAATGATGGCCCCTGGGTGTCTCAGATGGGCTCTGGGACTGGAATGACAGGCCCCTGACAGGAATGATGACCCCTAAGTGTGACAGAAGGGGTCTGGGACTGGAATGACAGCCCCTACCTGGAATGACGGCCCCTGGGTCTGCCAGAAGGGCTCTGGGACTGGAATGACAGGCCCCTGACAGGAATGACAACCCCTAAGTGTGACAGAAGGGGTCTGGGACTGGAATGACAGGCCCCTACCTGGAATGACAGCCCCTGGGTCTGCCAGAAGGGCTCTGGGACTGGAATGACAGGCCCCTGACTGTCACCCAGGGACCATCATTCCCATCTCAGAGCCCTTCTGACAGACCCAGGGGCCGTCATTCCAACGTGGGGCCTGTCATTCCAGTCCCAGACCCCTTCTGTCACACCCAGGGGCTGTCATTGCACTCAGGGGCCTGTCAATCCAGTCCCAGAACAGTCTATCTGGGCCCAGAGAGTTTCCTTCAAAATCCATTCCACGTTTTCTTTGCACCTTTTTTTGCTCTAATGTGTTTCAATGGAGCCCATGCAAGTCAATAGGCATTCCAGGTTCCCATTATTTCCAACGGGCATTCAAGCCTCTCCCATTATTTTCAATGGGCAATCCTGTCATTCGTTTTAGTACATCCCCTCCCTTGTCCTGGGGAAAGATGAACGGTGCGGGTGGCCTCCCACGCTGCCTTTTGCCTTTCCCCCAGACAAGGGGCAGCCTCCCATACTGCCTTTTGCCTTTCCTTTGTGCCCACCCCCTTCCCCCTCCCTCCCCTGGGTTGCTGCTCCGTGGTTGGAAGGAAGCCTGCTAATCAAGGAAAGCTGGGCTTCCATTTATGTTTCGAGCGCGACAGAAGGAGGGCAAAGACAGCTCATTCCCCCCCTGACTCCGTTGCCCCAGGAATTAATTACTGGTGCCTGAGTGTCTGCAATTCCGAACAGAAACCGATATATCCGATCAAGTCCCGAACAAGCAAACTCCTGACTGCTGGATCGGTTGCCATGGACAGAACCAATTAGCTGAGTCACGATGGAGCAAACGCCAAAATCGGGGACTTTTTGAAATCGTAATTCAGATCGTGCCCATGTCTACTCTTGATTATAAACCACAAAGTCGTTGGTGCATGTATTATTTGCAGATGGACAAGCTAATCTGTATGTGGGTGGAAGTGACGAGTCTGCAGCATTAGATGTGGCTCCTTTGTTTTTGCTGGTTGACATTTAACAAAGCTGCTCTGAGGATTTGTCATCAGAACTGCCCTAACGTTTTGGTCACTGTAGCCATACAATTTGCTTCTTTTCTAGCCTACACTTACAGCTTCAGTCATCAAAGGCATGAATACTGAAGGAATGTCTGGAATTCAGAGTGACATCGAAATTGTCTCCCTGAGCATTCTCCCATTGCTAAGTGCTTCACTAATGGTCTGGAAGGGATGAGTTATTGTCTCAGGCAGTTCCCAGTGCTCCCTGCTCACACTGTAAAATAAGAAAATAAGCACCTGTCCATCACAGCAAGACTCCATGAGCAGCTGCCGATAGATTGTTAAGGGTGCTGCGTAAGAACAGGGCTTGTCTAATTACCCTACCACTTGTGACAGCGAATCCATTTTCCTGCACTGGAACCAGAAGAGAATCCAAAGCCTTGTAAAGTCATGGTAGTTCTTGATGTTAACTTTACACAAGCTTCAAGCTTCAGGCTTACGTTAAAATAAATGGTATTTTTGAAAGTCAATAATTTAATTTAAACCAGGTTATCCTGTTTTTAATTCAGTTATATTAAGTGTTCTTTAAAATAGAATAGATAATAGATAAAATATTATCTGAATGTAAGGCAAGCAAACATACTAAAACATACCTTGTTTCAGCTCAGTATCAGATTTATTTGTACTTAAATTTCTGCAATCCATACCTTATTGCATTGTTATTGAATGTCCAGGCCATTGATCATATCAGCTCACATTGTGTAATCTGTTTTGAGTCTCAGTGAGAAAGGCAGGCTTTAAGTAAACAAATGGTCTACATTCATAATCCCTTAGAACTGAATACATAACTTTATGAAACACAGTAGCCCTCTTTATGTGATTTATCCTTGGATATTAATTGAGAGGGGGACAGAATGAGATCATGCCCACTGGCCTGACCTCCAACCTCCATACCTTCATCTGGAGATTAATCTCATATACAGAGTCTATGAGTGTACAGCTTGAATCAGTATAGGATCTGTTCAAATGTCTTAATGGAAGTCGGGACTAGGGATGTGCAATTCAGGTTTGGTATTCCTTTATAGACCTAACTCAAAATTCAGATTAATTCAGTAAACTTCGGTAATAGTGGCTGGGCTGTTCCTTTGCTGTTTTGTTGCTAAAGAACAGCAAAGAAACACTGTTTCCCACCTTTTTTTCACCAGATGGGAGGGGGGAGAAGAGATGGGGGAGTGAGGCAGAAGGGAGGGGGAAGGAGGAAGGGAGGGGGAGTGGGTGACCAATCCTTGCTGGAGCTCCCCCTCTCTGGCCAATGGGATTCTCTAGAAGAAGAGTGCCTTTTTAAAACTGCTCTGCAAGGAGTTAAATAGACAGGCTTCCCTCAGAGCAGCCTCCATTTTGTGTGCTTTGATTACCTGGAGAGATTTGAGACTCTGGTTGCTGCTGGCTGTAGACTGTCTCTCTGTGGTCCGGCCCGGGCTTGGCCAGTTTTGGCCTCAACATAGATTGCGACTGGATCCTGCTGTCCAGTGGATTCCTTCATATTGCTGCTTGCTGAGATTGTACCTGGAGGACTTCTGCTGTTGCCTGGTTTGAGAGGAGGTTGGCCTGGTGTCTGGGAGCAATCAGGTTGGGGGGAAAGGGAAGGGAAAAGGTCTTTTTACTTAGAATTCTAAACTGGTTTTAGTTGTGTGGGGGGTGCTTTGGTTAGGCTTTTGTGGGGGGGGGGCCTTTGGTTTGAAGTTGGTTGGTTGAAGTTCATTTTGCTGCTGCTTCTTCTGGGAGGGTCTTTTTGTTGTATCCTGTTGTGGGTGATTTGATGTTTGGTGTTATAGTTCCAGTTAATGTTATCAAAATCACCTATTTTTGCTGTTATTGGGCTATGATCTGAACTTATTCTCGGTAACAACTCAGTTCTCTTTGTCAACAAAGTAACTTCCTTTGTTGCCCATATCATATCAATTCTAGAGAGAGATTGATATCTAGCCGAATAATATGTAAAGTCTTTAACATCTGGGTTGTATTTTCTCCATACATCCTCTAGATTCTCTTGCTTTATCAGGTCAAAAAAGGATTTTGGTAGCTTCCCTGTTTTACTCCGTCTTATCTTCGTTTGTTTGTCCTTCTCTGGATTAACAACACCATTAAAGTCCCCTACCATTATAAATTGTTCAAACACATATTGGTCCAATTCTCGTGTTAACTTTTGGAAATATTCATCTTTCGCTCCATTTGGGGCATATACTCCTAAAATTAGATTCCATTTCCCATTCAGCATTACTTCTATAGCCAAATATCTTCCATCTTTATCTTTCGAAATTAGCTTGGGATCCAATTCTGCCTTTGCATATAACACAATTCCTTTTTTCTTTTGCTTATTTGATGCCCAAAATTCTTTTCCCAACAATTCATTTTTCAGAAATTTAATATCTTTTTCTCTAATATGCATTTCTTGTAAGCAAATTATATTACATTTTTGTTTTTTTAACCAATGGAAAACCTGTTTACGTTTCTGTGGTGAATTTAATCCATTAACATTCCAGGAAATCAATTTATAATCCATCATTTTATTCTTGTTGAGTTCTGGGAAAGTCTTTTTGATTTTGAAGTAAGAACATCGTCATTTCATGTCTTGACTTGATGGTAACTTTCTGCGCTTGAAATTGAAAAGTTAATCCTTCAGGTATTTCCCACCTATACCTGATTTCTTTTTCTCTTAATTTTTCCGTTAATTCCTTGTATTTCCTTCTTTCTTGGAGTATTTTTCTTGGTATTTCTTTCATAATTCGAACTCTGCTCTCCTCAAGCACCAGTGGATTTTTAAAGTGCTCTCTCAAGATTTCTTCTTTGATTCTTCTTGCTGTGAAAATTACCATCACATCTCTTGGTAGTTTCTTCTGTCTTGCATAGGTGGAGTTTACTCTATACATCAAATCAATACTCATTTCAATTTCTTCTGGTTGCTTACCTAAGTATTCTGCCAATATAGGTAATCTGTTGTTGTACATCCTGTCCTTCAGATTCCGGCACACCTCAAAATCTCAGCTGGTTCTCGGCCACCTTACATTCCATCATTGCTACTCTATCTTGAAGTCTTTGACACTCTTCTTTAGTTTTCTGATCCACCCTCTGGACTGCTTGTTTTGTTGTTTGCATTTCGTCCTTCATCTCCTCTAGGCTCTTTAGTTAATTCTGCCACCTCTGCCTTTATTAAGTCTTTCACCGTCAGATTTTCTTCCATCTTTTGAATAGATTGGGATATTTCTTTTGTGCTTTCCAGTACTTTCTTTTCTAATATTTCCAAGGCATTTTGCCACTCCAATTTCTCTTTCTCTGCTTTCTTCATGGTTGGGCTGGCTTTTGCTCCCCCCCCCCACGTATGTGCTCTTTTTCTTAACTCTGTTTTTATTAAAGTGCTCCAATTCTTATTATAAGTCCGTTCATGCCCCTCCAAATAGTCCCAATTCCAATCACTGTTTAATTTCCTTATTATCTGTTTGTTTGTTCCTGTCTTTTTAAAGATTCTTTAAATTTGACCTTACCAAAATGTTGGGCGCAATTTCTCTATGGTTCTTTCCTCAGCCTTCTCAAAATGGCGTCCAAGCACTTCCTTTTGTTTTTCACCTTTGTCCTCTCGCATTGTTATCCTTGTTTCGTTTCTGTGTCTTCTATGGCCTTTGCACTTCCGCCTTTTACCTTCATTGTTGATTCCTCTCTAGCAATGCCAAGTCACTCTCTATATCAATGCCAGTCTCGCGATGATTCCTCCGTTTATTCAAGCCTCTCCTCCCCATTTCCCAGTGTTGCTTTTGATTCCAAAACCGCAGGTATGTATAAACAATTTAGTTTTTCTTCGTTTTATGGCTTAAAGTCCCACCAAATCCTCCCATTTTCACTTTAAATGTCCCAAGATTATCTCCCTGCAACCTTTTTATTAACTCAGTCCCACTTTCTGGCTGGCATTTCCTTTTAAAACGATCCGTTAAAGTAGATAACAATCTTTACCTTCTTTCTGTCTCTTAGAGTTATTCACGCTGCTTCTGAATTTCAAACTTGCTCAAAATCTTTTGTAGAAGCCTGGTTTCTGGTATCCTTATGTTGGTTTGACTTGTAGAGCTCTGTAGAGATTTTAGCTTGCCCTTCTCCGAGGGGATCTCAAGGCGCCAGGAGAAATCCTTGATTCAGAACCTCTTCTGGTGCTGAGATCACACACTCTCATAGCGTTCTTGCCCCTTCTCTTCCTGGGATGGGGTGGCAGCTGGCAAATCTAAGTGCCTGCCTGCCCAAACAGTAGCTCTAGATCACCCAGCACTCTGGGCAATGTCAGTTCACCATCTTTCCCAGACCGTAAGTCCAGATTTGTGTGTCCATCTCCATGTTTTCAGAATAGGTAGATAGGTTTTAAAAGAAACTCTCATTTTTGGCTAGGGGTTTGGAGTGGGTTGGTAATTTAACTGTTTAATGAGGTTAGTTACTAGTTAGGGTAGGTTCCATGGGCAGAAAAATGAGTAACAGGAGACCAGAGAGGGGCACTGGGGAAAATACGAGGGATAAGACTGGAGAAGTGGAAGGGAGGGAGAGGGCTGCAGCTTTGTGGAGGAGGACTGCCCCAGCTCAGCTACCGTTCACCAGCCTGGCTTCTGGTGACAGCAAGAGGGTTTGCAAGGCCCTCTTTCCTCAGGCAGCTGCAGGAACATCACCCCCACCACAGGTGCCTGAGGCAGGAGCTGGCACTGGGTAGGGGCTTGCTGCTGAAGCCTCCTTCCTCCAGCTATTGAAACCTGGCAGCAGCAGGAGTCTTTTGGGGTGGGATTGGGGGAACATGAGTTTTCCATCCCTAGTGCTCACCCTAGGGACACAGAGGATGTTGGAGGAACTGGTGGAGGGGCCCACCATTGGTGAACCTTCTTGTTTCTTCTGAGCCAGCAGCAGGCCTTTCAGGGTGAGGCAGGAAGAGAGGATGGTGGAGGAAGAGTAAGTGATCATGGAAGTGGTGGTGACTCCCATGTCTCTACCCCTTCACCCTCAGCCATCTTCTTCTGCCTGGCCTAGACACAGTGTACTTGGCACAAGCACCTCACTAAGTGTCTCCTGCAATGTCCGTAGCTGCAGCACAGCATGGGCTCCCCTTGTCCTACAATGTCTGGGAGCATTTCCAAAATACGGAGGACCCTTGGCATGCACAGTACTAGCACTGTAGGGCCCAGGTCAGTTGAGGAAAGGATGTGAATAATCTCTCGACAACCAGCCTCAGGAATCACATGAAAAAGCACCACTAGGTGGTGCTTCTTTGGGGGAAGAAGGGGGGTTGTCCCACAACAACCTCTGGTGTTCTCCCACCCAGGTTTCCTGTAGGGAAGGGATGTCAAGCATCTCTGATGGGGAAGTTTGGTGTGCATGGCACTAGTATGCCAAGAGGGGGGATCCACAGGGCATGTAGGCTCATCACCCAGAAGATTGTGGAGATGATTGCCATAGACAGGCAGCCTTTTTCCGTAATAGAGGACTTTGGCTTCCAAGAGCTGTTTCAGCTAGTCTGTCCTTGGCACATGCCCCCTGCTTGCTCCACACTGCACAGGACCGTGGTGCCCTCTTTACAGGGCTACCAAGGAGCATGTGAAGACACAGTTGTCTCACGCTGGCAGGAGAACTGTGCACTTCACATTAGACATCTAGATCTGCCCTCAGTCACAGCATGCATACCTCTTAGGGCTGCCAATCCCCTACCCGAGGTGGGGGATCCCCTGTTCCCACCTCCTCTCCCCTGACCCCACTTATCTGGCCAGTGGGGGACATGCCCCCAGGGCACCCCCCAGCAGCATGGCACACCCCTAGGCAGCGCAGCACACCCCTACACTCGCAATGGGCCCATTTCAGGCTGAATTGGGCCTGTGGGGGGGGGATCCAGCCCTTTGGTGAGCGCACGCTGGGTGAGCACAACAAGAGATACTGAAGAGCATGGAGGGTGAGTGCCAGGTTCGCAGTCCCCTGCCGGGGGACTCAAGGGACCTGGCAACTCTAACACCTCTCACTTGCTGTGCATTGGTGGCAATCTGATGACCATCAGGATGAGGATAGGATGACCACTGTCAGGCAGGGCCAGATGGGAGACTTTACTCCACCCTGAGGTTCTAAATGAAGCACACATTGCAGAGAACATTGCTACTACCGTCAAGAGGGAATTACTGGACTGGGTAGGTGAAGGCAGCATCACCACAGCATACAAGGTGACTGATGGTGACACAAACATGAAGGCAGCAGCGGCACGAGCGGGCCTCAAGTGCATTTACTGTGAGGCCCACAAACTTCATCTCCTGGTGAAGGATGTGCTTGGTCTGGTTTCCTCCAAGGAACCTGCAGAGGACCCTGCAACTTGTGAAATGCCAGCAACTCACAAGTCACTTCTCACACAGCATGAAAGCAACTCACCAACTGCACCAGAGGCAGGTTAAGACAGGTGTGCTGGAGCATGACTTGATATCTGATGTTGTCATTTTCTAGAACTCCACCCATGCCATGCTTGAGCATTTGGTAGAGCAGTAGGCCGCCCTCACAGTGTGGCTCTCAGAGGGTGACACTTGGAGGGCAGAGGGTGAGTTCAGTCAAGAGGATTGTCTCACCTTGTCCCAGACAGTGGAGGTCCTGAGGACCTTCAAGGAATTCACTGTTGCGGTCTCATCTGACATTGAGACTTTCAGAGTGCTATGGCTTCCTTTTTGGATTCAGGCGCAAGATATGCAGACTTTGTTCCTGGAGTGCATGCGCTTGTGAGACGACTGCAACAGGGGGCCACAACCTGGCTTCAGCCTCTCACTGCAAAGGAGTCAAACATGTTCATGATGATGTGCAACCTGTGCATCAAGGATGCCTTCGCTGAGCAGGCTGAGCTCCTCACCAGTACAGGAGATGCCCTCTCTTTGCGGGTGCAGTGTAGGCAGCCCAAGAGGGACCTTTTGCCAGCAGGCGGGGGGAGGGGGAGAGGCCCAACTCTGCTGGCTCCCCCCATGGCCAGCGCAGAAAGTTCATGGAGATGGAGATATTCTGGTGTGCTTTTGACCCCTCTGGGAATATGAGGCACACAAGCCAGAATTAGGTGGAGGCAATAGTCAGAGGCTACCCTGCATGTTGCTTTCCATCACTGAGCTACTGGGCCAAGAAATCTAGCTGGACCTCCTCGCATGCCTGCCAACAAGCGTGGAAAGTTAGTGTGTCTTTTCCCATGCAGGCGACATTGTTAGCTCAGATTGCACTCACCTGCTCCCCTGGAGAGTTGAGCAGTTGGTCTTCCTGAAGACCAAAATGCTGCTCTTCAATTTCCAAACTTTGGACTTCCAGAGTGAATGAGGTGAGCCCACCTTGTAGCCTGCATCCTCTGGGAGTCTGTGTGGTGTTGGGGGGAAAGCTCTTCCCAAGGCTTAAAAGTTAGGTAGAAAACCAGCAAGAGAAGAACAGTTGATTCAGCTGGCAGAACAAATGCACACTGCAATTTGGACCCCCTACACATACACACTGCAAGACCAACAGCCCACATTAGCATAAATTTCTGCAGAAAATTGAGAAAAGAGTCCCCAAAAATGTTCTCTTAGGATGGGAAGTGTCAGAGAGAGATCTTAGAGAAAGTAGAGAAGGACACACTGTCTCACAGAAACACCCAAATGAAGCTATGGAATGCTATTGTGTAATATAATGTATATAATGTGTTGTTCTAATGTTAACTTAACTTGATGTTGTTTTAATATGTTGTTCTAATGTTAACTTAACTTTCCTTATTCCTGGGTGGGAGGGGGCCAATAATAAAGGCTGCGGCAGAGAGAGGATTACTTGGGTTTCCCAAGTACTTCAGTTTCAGCCTGAGGCCATGTGGGTGGGATCAATCTTATGCAACTGTGCTTGCTTGCCTTTGCCTTGTGCTTGTGGCTGGGCACTGCTTGGTTCTGTTCTGTGCTGTTCTGCAACTGGCTGAAACCAGTGCCTGGCTGCTGTGAATGACATTGGTTCTGTTGGGCTAAGTTGCAAGAGTGTCCCTTGCTTCAGTTTCATTTGAGTGGAGTGGATGTGATTCTCTTGTGTGAAGTTGGTCCTCTTGCTTCAGTTTGGTTCTGGAGGGATTCCATTCCATAGTTTCAGTTTGGCTTGGGTGATTCTCTCGTGTGATGTTGGTCCCTCATAGGGAACAATGGCTTGTCAGCCGATTCAGGGGGCTCTGGGTTTGGTGTGTGTGTGTGTGTGTCAGTTTTGTTCTGTTGGGCTTCCCCAGGGATGAGTTTGCATTTGGGAGTGTGCGTCAGCTGTGGCACCCTGGCCCTATGTGTATGGGCACTTTGGAAAGAATGTGTAAACATTCCCATTATTGGAAAAATGGAGAGCGGCTGGTCAACCTGGTCAGGAGGTGCTGGGGTTTTGGAAGGGTTCTGTTGGACTGTCTGGTGTGGACCTTGCATTCAGGAGTGTGTCTCTGATCATGGCAGCCTTCTCCATGTGCTTCTGCAGTGGGAGTCACCTTGGACTCCCCCCATAGGAGCAAATGGAGTGGCAGAGGCATCTTCTTTGGGAGCCATAAAGTGGCCCCTCCCAGGGTTCAAACTCCACCAAACCTGTTTGATCTTTAGAGGACAGTCAGGAGTAGGTCACCTAAAAATTTGGTGAAATTTAGTCAAAAAATGACCTGTACCCAGGCCTCCAGAAAAAAACAAATTGAGTTTCCCATCGGAAACAGTGGCTGAATTTTACCAAATTTGCTCTGGAATATCATAAAGTGCCCCCCTACCCAGGGGGTCCAATCTCCCCCAAACCTGGATGATCTTTTGAAGACAATCAGGAGTAGGTCCCCTGAAAATTGGTGAAATTTAGTCAAAAAATGACCTGTACCCAAATCACCAGAAAAAAATCAAATTGAGTTTCCTATAGGAAACAATGACCAAATTTTACCAAATTTGCTCTGGAACACCAAACTGGAGAATCAATTTGGTATTCAGGAAATAACGAATTTCCCCCCCAGTTTGGTATTATTGAACCAAATTTACTTATTTTTTTTCCTGTGTACACTCCTAGTCAGGAGCAGTATCAGAAGGCATGACTTTGCTCCCCCATTCTACACATTCATATCTTGGGATATGACACATAAGAAAGACTATTGAATTAAAGCATGTTTTACTATAGAAAACAATTTGACTTGGTGATAAAGTTTAACTATGACATAATATGATGGGTATTTATTATATTTATAAATGAACCCACCAGGGCTCATTTCGAAAGGGAACACACAGGAATGCAGTTCCAGCAATTTCCCAAAGAGGTCACATGTCAGGTGGCCCCACCAACCTGACTCTCGCCCATTTGGGGCCAGTTTCGGCCTGGATCGGGGCCAAAACGGCCTGGATCGGGCCTTTGACAAGTGGTGGATCACTCTCCCACTCATCAGTGGCCTGATCTTGACCATTTTGGGCCCCTTTTCAGCCATTTTTTGCCATTTGGGGCCCAATTTCGGCCCTGAATGGCCGGGATTGGGTCCAAAACAGCCAGAATAGGTGATGCCACGTGGTGTGGCATGTTTAAATCAGTTATATTAATGACACACTTCCAGTGATGGCAAGAGGCATGACATATGCTAATGAGTTATGCTAATGAGTTCCTCCAGCTCTTTTTCTACGAAATGACCCCTGAATTCACCACCCTTTTTAACATACAAATAGCTGAAGGAGAATGACCAATTCCAATGTAAATTGGTAAAAAGTAGTCCAGCAGAAGGTCTCTCTTTTGCTCTCCTGCAGAGTGCCTGTTTATTGATGGAGAATAAGAAGGGGATGGGCCAGGTAACAGTTGGTCAGGCAAGCTCTCACCTTGCTCTCACTTTCTGTTGTATTTATTATGGCACAAAGTATGAATATTTAACCAAACAGCATGGCCACTTGCTTTTTGTGGCATGGAAAAATATTGTTCTTCCCAGCAATCACTTGGATAATTCATTTGGATATTAACCAATTAAAAATGAACTGCAGACCCCTTTTTCATTAATATTATTTTCAAAAAACAGAATTAAAAAAATTACAGGTCATCAGCATTATTCTGGAGCCTAGCTATCTGTTGTAGAGTTCACTGAAGTCAGAGGGAATAAGACAGTGAAAATTATCTAAGTGGTGTGCAAACTTTCCTCCCCCTGCCTATACTTCCTGTGTTGTTTGGGGCCCATGTTAATGGTGATATTCATACTGATGATGCCTATACTGTCTAGCCTGACAAAGCAAAGAGTGCTGTTGTGAGCTAATGAGTAGAAAATCTCTCTTCCTTACTCCTTACTATACCAGCTAGTGCTTTTTACTGAAAATAATGCCAGAAGTATTGTTTCTGGCCTCTCCAAGGAGGAGAGCATGGGCTGGCAGGTGCAAAATCTCCCTCACTTCCCCCAATGCCTTAGACATTAGATGTTTCCAACACAGCAATTGCATTGGACCCCTGGGATTACCTTTCCCAGGGTATAGTATTTAGTACACATTCAGTGCATATGCTTCCTAAGCTGTATGTTAAGATTGCCAGCCATAGCTGACACACACAAGGAGAAATTGAGGTGGGGACACTGTTGTTAGCATTGTGCTTATGTGCAACACTTCCAGTGAAAAACTGGAAGTGACATCATCACATTGGGGTGACACTCTAGGATATCCCCAAACCATAAAGTTTTTGTTGAATCCTAGAGTATTAACCCAAAGTGATTAAGTTACTTGTAGCTTTGCACCAGAAGTGATATTACTCATTGAGGCAACACCAACTCCCATCCTCCCCCTGACAGCCTATGAAGCAGTGGTGTGTAATGAGGAGGGGGGGGGCGAGATAAGGCCAGCTCCCTAGTGCATGAGCAGTTCCCCAGTGGGGCCATTTAGGGTTGGTAAAATGGCTCAGAGAGGAAGCTCCTGCTCCCTCCCACGTTGGATAGAACAAACAAATTCCCCCAAGTGAATGCCACATATATTTGGTGCCTTAGTTCCCATTGTTACTCTTGTGACAGAAGACCAAATTTCACTTCCACTGCTTGAAGGAAAATTTAAATTCTGGCTGCATGGGACCAGGTTCATCCAGGGCCAGCCCAAACCTGATGTGGTAGGAAAAGGCAGGGAACTGGAAGTGACATAACTTCTGGGTGACCCTCTAGGAACCCCTTCAAAACTCTATGGTAAGACCATAGTGATTTGGGAGTTCCTAAGACATCACCCATCATTTCCAGGTTCAGAGTTATTTCTACCACCTCTACCACTCTTTCCCACCCATCAGCATTAGTAGACAAATGATCCCTGAGCCTCCCAACCAGCCAGCAAGGCTGCCAGGACAATAGCATTGGGGCCAGGTGTAAGTAGGTGGCCCCAGCCTCTGCCATATTTAATATAGGACTGTGATATAAAAACCACAGGGCCCCTGGATTAATGCAAGCCTGATCAGCACCAGGGGAATTCCATGTTGGCTGAGTAGAGCGGTGCTGAGACTCACCCAGTCATGAATGGGACATTCATGCTAATGCAGAGGACTGGAGGTGATTGATTTTACTGCCTCCCCAGCTGCGGGTGTGAGACTATGACAAGAAAGGGTCTCTCTGAGTCACCCCACTTAGCACATTCTGATACCCTCTTTCCGTGATTACATTCCCACCCTAAGATTGAGACAATCAATCAGCACTGATATGTTTCTAATTTCTCTCTGGGTACATGTGGTCCATATCTAAATTCATCAGATCAGCTCTGGGAATATTAATTAGCAAACTGCTAATTAAAGGAGAAAATTTTACATTTCCTTTATCACACCTTGGCAGAAGTAACCAAAAGCAATCAAACCTTTCTAATTTCCAGGAGATAACCTTTATGGTCTTTGTCCCAATGGCTGAGGGGGCTCCTCACCAGCATCAGGACACATTTTGGCCTATAAGAACCAAGGCTCTTGCCCCATTCAAATTGTACACATTTACCCAGCATAGTGCCCTCAGCCCTCCTCCCTGGCTGAGAACACAGGACATTTGAAGCTCTCTTCCTCTCTGGACTACGCTGCTTTTCTGGATAGGTAAATATACTTCCTCCTCCCACTCTATTCCAACATCTGGCAACTTTCCTAGGACTCTGTGTGCATGTGCAAACCGTTTTAATTGCTTCTTGCATGTATGTTTATTGTTCCTCTTTAAATAAAAATACTCTAACTTTAAAAGCAGCATGCTTCGTATGCTACCTTGGGGAGGGATCCTGTAAATACTGGTGGAGTTATCCCCGCAGTTATCCCTCTCACATAGCCTTTCTCCCTTGCTGCTAATTCCCCCTACTCACAAGGAGACCAATCTCAGTAACACAAGGGCACTGCAGACCTGACACTTTTGATAGCTCCTCTACCCTCCACTAACTGGTGCCGTAGACTACCTAGAGGGTGGGCCTCCCCTGAGTTTGTCTGAGTATCTTCACCATCATCTAGGTAACATGAAATGTGCTCTGTACCTCTGCCTTTCCAGATAATATTTAATATTTAAACTCTGTAATAAAGGTCAGCAAGAAACACAACATATCCTTGAAATGTAGCTTCAAGGATGCTACGGTAACACATTTCATTCCTGCTTGAGGATAGAATAGTTTTAATCAGGCCATTATTATTACTATTATCATTCCTTTCAAGCTCTGTTTACTGCAAAGCAATGAGTTTTTGTGTCACCTGAAGCAGGGAAAGGTTTACTGCTCCGTTTTAAGGAAAGCTGACACCTTCCACTGTTGGCCAATATATTCCCATGTGAAATACACCAAAGTCTATTGCATCAATAAATCATCCTAGGCAGAACAAGTTGTCACTATAAAATTTCTGGTTTGCTTTGGAAGTAGTAAAAGGTTGAAAGTACTTGGGTGTTTTCTACATTACCCAACCATTCCCCCGTCTCTCATCCTCAATATCGTTTAAAATTTCATTGCTGTTTCTCTGGAAATCTGAGGATGCCATTCTGGTTGAGTAAGTCATAGCAAGGCCACCTTCCCATTGCTCTGAAACCTTCAGCAGCCTCCTCCATTGGAACCATCCTTTAAACAGTCACTGTTGTGTGGTAGTGCTCTATCACACCAAACATTTCTGAGACAGTTAAGAATATTTTTACTGTAAGTAATATTGAATATAGAAGTACCAGATACAGAACAGGCATTCATCATTTCAAGTAGCAGGTAAGTCCAAAGACACTCCCCCTCTCCCAGCTTTCTGCAAACTATGCAAAACCACATTATTCAAGAGGAATTTTTTTTACACTGATTCTCTTCCCAGAACTGTAGTGGATTCTTACACAGGAAAAACCTTTTATTTGAGAAAAGCAGCAAGCTCAGAATAAACAAAGATACACAGACAAACAAAAGTATACAGAGATACAGTAACACAACTGTGGGCTAAAAGGGTGCTGAGGTACCAATTGGTTATACTAGCATACAATATATACCTTTTTACAAGCAAAGAACATGAAATTTGTAGTTTCCAATTTATAGAACAAAGAACATGTTACAAAGGAAGTGAAATGTGTTATAATAAACTGGCTCCATCAATTGATAATAAGGTTTATGCTATAAGGAAATAGTTCAGAAAGAATAGTTCAGAGCCCTCGTCCCCCTCCCATTGGGTGAAATAAGCAGCCAGGCCGGAAGTTTTTCGGTGTGATCCAAATCTTTATGGAGCATACCGAAGCGGGTTAATAAGCAATTTCCCAAGTGTCTTGCCGCTTTGGAAATAACTGTTTTCCGACTCTTTCTCCTGCTTCGGAAATTCCAAAGTGGGAGACCCAAACCTTTTTTTGTTGCACAGCACACCCCTATATGGGACAATCCAAAGAAGTACTATGCACCAGCAGCATGGATTGATCAAGTTCAGAAAGATTTAGGCATATGCAGGATAATTACTACAGAAATTGTGACAAAGCAACCAAAGAGAGTTAAGACTGGACAGCCCCGAGAAAAGATGAATTACAAGACTTTGGGCTAAAAAAATTAACCAACTTAAACCCAAGGATAGAACAGCAGTTTATCACCATGCTGCAATCAGCTACAATTGAGGATTCGATGACAACTGGTAGAACAGTCCTAATTATGAAAGATAAAGGAAAAGGGACGATCCCTAATAATTATTCACCAATTACTTGTCTGCCAACAATGTTTAAACTGTTAACTGGATTAATTGCTGATGCGGTTCAACAGCATATAATTGATAAAGACCTTGCAGGAACCTGCAACCTCACCTCCCAGTTCTGAATGCTGATCACAGCCACTCCAGCAACCAGCCAGGCAAGACGAGGTTTCCCATAGGCCAGGCTTCCCAATCTCAGGTTCATTTCTGGGGGTACCCACACACAAGACGTGAATTCCAAACTCAACTTAGTAAAAGATAAGTATATTAATTAAGGAGTGTCTCCAAAAAGCATGAAGCACTCTTACTTAGGCAACATACAATAAAACAAGAAATCCTTACTGTTGCTAAATATGAAAAACTGCGTATCTAAAACTTAAGAGCTATCTACCTAAGGATCTCTTAGTTATTTCCATTGTCACATATCTCACCCATCCATCACAAAGTGAGCCATCTTTCTTGTACTTGGGCGATTCAGCATAAGGACATGCTAAAGATGACAAAATAACATGCAGGTTTCAGCTTCTCTCTTGCCCACATGCATCATCATAAATACTGAGTGAACTGAGAAGCCATCTTTTCAGACCTCAGTGAATCACCCGGCAACACAAGAACCAGTCAGAGCTAAGCTCTTAATTGGCGTTACAGTTGTGTGAAAACCAGTGAATTAAGTACAGAGCCCTCTTGAGAGCAATCTCTTAAAGGTCAAATCTCTAGAGACAAACTGCCACAGGTGTTCCCAGTCAGCTCTGGTAAACACATTCCTGTGCTAGGCCACAAACCTTACAACACTTATAACTTGAACCTAAGTTCAGACATTTTCTCTAAAGACCGATCCTCAGGTAAGCAAATCCCATATAGACTTCTTACTAAATGAACAGAATGCAAACTGCTGAAAGTCTTGCAGAACCAAATATCATTTACGGATCAATAAAGTGGTACTAAAAATTGCAAAAGAGGGGAAACAATTTCGCACATAGCCTGGATTGATTACAAAAAGGAGTTTTGACTCCCTGCCATAGTCATGGATTGAAAAAAGTTAGAAATATATGGAGTCAGCAGCAATATTAGAAAGTTCTTGTCAGCAACAATGAGAAAATGATGCACAATATTAACAGTGAATGTAGAACAAGGGTGTGCCAGTTATCAGGACTGATTCCTTGTCACTTTTATTGTTTGTCATTGCTATGACACCACTAAGAATGATACAGCATAAAATATATATGTATTGAAGGGAGCAGGAAAAATATCTCATTTGCTACATCTCATTGGATGACCTTAAATTATATTGAAAATTTGAAAAGGAAAGCAAATCTCTGGTGCATATAGTTCAAATATTCAGCTAAGGCATAGCTGTGGACTTCGGAATTGAAAAATATGCAATGCTATCAATAAAATGAGGGAGGATTACCGAATCAGATGGAATACAATTTGTGAATGGAAACAGAATCAAAAGCTTAGTTTATGAAGAAAACCACAAATACTTGGGTATATTGCAAGCTAATAGTAAAAAGTCCAGTAGCATCTTTTAGACTAATCAACTTTATTGTAGCATAAGCTGCCGAGTACATAATTCTGAAAAATACTCAAGTTGAAATTAAATGGTGGAAATATAATTTTTCTATAAACCATCCCAGGTGTTCAATCTCCATTAGAATTGTAGATTGAACACAAGCTGAACTGGTTGCATTAGATTGCAAAATGAACAAAATCATGATAACAAATAGACATGGGTACGAATTGAAATTTGACTCAAATTTCATGACGAATTGGGCCATTTCATGCTTTGCGAAAACGTGATTCATGGGGCCATGTTTTTCATGAAATATACGACTTTTGGGGCTGATTCATAAGCTTTGTGGTTGATTCATAATGCCAGACAGGCTGGCGCCAATCTATTGATTCTCTAGGCAACAGAGGCCAGGAAAATCTGCAGACCTTTCATTGCACTGGAAACCCTAATCTTAGCCCTCAAAACCCTGATAGGCAGCTCTCCTTGCCAACTGGAGATCTCCCAGTTTGCCCTATACAGCAAGGGGCAGGAGATTAGGCAATGGAGGAGATGGGCCTTCTGTAGCCATGGGAACACCAGTCTCTTCCCTCCAAACCCTGATGGCTAGGTCTGTTTGCCAACCACCAGAGACCTCCTGTTCCGCTCTATGTGAGCATTTCTTATTTAAGGCACAGCTCTCTCTGCCTCATGGTTCACTTCCAGTAGACAGAGGGAGAGGGAGGAATTGTTGCTGGAATTGGGAGAGTGGATTTAGGAGCTTTAGGGAAGAGAGAGTGGAGTGGAGAGTTTTAGGGAAGCATTTGGCTTTCGGGGAAGAGAGGGAGAGTGGATTTGAGCTTTCTGGGAAGGTATTTTGGGTGAGAGTGCCTTTTTCCCTCCAAGTTCCAACCCAACCCCCCTATCCTCAGGCCTGTTCCTGGCTCTGGGGCCTAGTTTGACTGTGGTCTCCCTTATTTATTCTTTGGTTGTCTGTCTCTGACATCTCTGCGTGAAGGGGGCAGTTGAAATGCCCCTAGTTCTGACAAATCACGAAACTAACAAATTGTTTCGTGAAACGGGTCAATTTCATGAAAATTCATGGTTTGTGATTCGTGCAACATGACGAAATATGAACCTCTCATTTCAGTTTTTTCCATTTCGTGCACATGTCTAATAGCCAATCACTCTCTACATCCTTGAAATGACATAGATTGATTCCATTTGCCACAAAGTACTTGGGCCAAGGATTGTTACAAATAAAACAAACAGTAAAAGAAGAAAAAAGGGTACTGGATGATTACATCAAGAGCAAGAAAGAGAAAATGCTGGCTGACATTTACAAAGAAGAAATAATTAAAAGGTAAGGGGGCAAAAGATGACAAACAGGAGAGAAATGTTGAAAAACTGTATTGAGGCATGGCAAAGTAAACCACAAAATGGCCAATATATGAAAAATACTGATGGTAAAGTTGATAATGACTAATGCAAGAGATATTGAAAAACAGTCAGAAGCACTTAGCCACACAAGAACAGGCATTAAGAACAAAGTATATGAAAGCAAAAATTGAAAAGACCACCAATGACAGGAAGTGTGGATTCTATAACAAGGTGATCAAAACAGTTAACTACCTCATCAGCTGTAAGATCTCACAAAATGACTTTAAAAAGCATGACAATAGTTGCAATGTTGCACTGGAATGTATGCAAAAAGTACAAGCTACTATCTGTAAAATACTGCTAGGAATATAAGCCCAAGAAAGTTGTTGAAAATGAGAAAGTCAAGATCTTGTGGGATTTCAAAATCCAAATGGTTAACAAGTTAGAACACAATACTCTGGATATTAGGTAAAGGTAGTCCCCTGTGCCAGAACCGAGTCATTACTGACCCATGGGGGGACGACGCATCACGACATTTTCTTGGCAGACTTTTTATGGGGTGTTTGCCATTGCCTTCCCCAGTCATCTACACTTTACCCCCAGGAAACTGGGTACTCATTTTACTGACCTCAGAAGGATGGAAGGCTGAGTCAACCTTGATCCGGCTACCTGAACCCAGCTTCCACCAGGATTGAACTCAGGTCATGAGCAGAGCTTGGACTGCAGTATTGCAGCTTACCACTCTGCGCCATGGAGCTCTTTTACTCTGGATATTACTGTGGCTAAAAGTAAGAACATCAAACTGATTGATGTGGCAATTCTAAGTGACAGTCAAATTGAGGAAAAAGAGACCGGAAAAGATAACAAAATGTCAAGATCTAAGATTTGAAGATCAGCATCTCTGGGAGAAACATACCATGGTTATTCCAGTAGTGATAGGAGCTCTAGGCATGGTTCCAAAAGGACTAACTAAATGCTTAGATGATATTGGCATAGACAGGAAAACAACTGGTCAATTGCAAACAGCTGCACTACTTGATACATGCCACATACTGAATCCTAGATTCTTGGATAAAATCAGTGAGGGACCAAAAATTCCAGCCCAAATATCTGGTGGACTGTAGAAAATAGAGATGGTGGAGATGGTGGTGATGACGATAGCAAGAAACCCATAATTCAGAGCTAACACAGAGAACATTAGACAGAACAGGGAAAATGCCAGAGAGCATAGGAGGATGAGGTGAGGGTACAAAGTGAGAAGCTTTTCCAAGACTGTTTCAAAGACTTACTTTCCACAGTAGAGCAAGAGCTCATGAGAATTTTTCATAAGACACAATGTACACAGTTTCCTGGCATTGCCACAGATGGGGTTTTGTATAAAACATCCACTATGGCTTCATTCAGGAGGACACAGGTTATTGGGGGACAGTGGTTTTATGATAAGATTGCATACGATTTTACCTATGTCATGAAAAGTTACTACACAAAAGGCATGAATTTCGCCCATGTACTTTATTACACAAGATATAAATGAACATGGGAGGTCCCTGAACAGATCACCTGAGATCTTTTAATTTTATTTAAAATAGATGTGAAGGAGGGTCAATTCAATTTGGACTAAGATACAGAGGAAGGTGGGTTAATCTTTTCCTCTTGTGCCATTTTCTTATTTAAATTCTGTCCCCTTTGGGAAAATGCTATTTGCCAAGATGGAAAACGCATACAGGGACGCATGTGCTTAACAGCAGCTGGGAATGAATAATTAGATTGGGAAAGTGTTACGGGGATAAAGGTTAAACTCCCTCCCCCAGGATCATAATAATGATACAAGACACAAACATACAAACATCTCAGAAGGCTGTAAAAATTCTTGTAGTATAAAAAGCTGTACGGTCATATTGGTTCATTCAGCTCGCAAGAACAAAAATGAAATTCATGTAATTCCTTATATTAGGACCAACTGTATTGACACAAAACTCTGCACAAGCTTTTGAGCCCTTAGCGGAATGCCCACTTCTCTTCTGTTACCTGAGTTCTAAGGCTTTCCCCACACTGCTGTCCTTTCCCCTATCAACATCCTGCCCTGCTGGGGTTTCTGTTTCTGTCCACTGTTGAAAAAGTCTCTCAGCTGAGACAGAAAGGATGCATCTTAATTTTTTATGCGGATAATTTATGAGCCCAGATTTTTCTCCTCCTGTTCTTACCTCTTTGTGATGGGGAACTCTCCCAAAGAATTCCTCAGGCTGGGAGGAAAAGTGTGCAGGGGCAGTGAGGAAGTACCTTTCAGCAATCATGGGTTGAATCTAGTGGCACCTTAGAGACCAACAATTTTCAGAATGTAAGCTTACAAGAGTCAGAGCTCCCTTCTTCAGACCGAAGGAGCATAATAATATTGCCAGAGACATATACTGTTTTAAGAGAAATGAAGTTGTTTTTGTGGTTGCTTTGTTTCTCCTGTTGTTTATTTTGTTTCCTCCTGCTGTTGCCTCTAGTCGGATGCATACTTTGGCACTACAAAAACCTGAAAGATCTCTGAACCTCACTTCCTAACACATATTCCAAATCCTCCCCTAAATGGTTTCCCATCCACAGAGTTCAAAAAGCATAGTGACTAGGGTAAAATAGAAAAGAGCCCAGTAGCACCTTTAAGACTAACCAACTTTACTGTAGCCTAAGCTTTCGAGAATCACAGTTCTCTTCGTCAGATGCATGGAGGGTAAGAAGAAACTGGTCAGATATATAGGTGGAGAGGGGAGGGGGAGTAGATGCAATCAGTAGCTTCTGATAATGGGATCAGTTACTTCTGATAATGAGATAACCATTCATAGTCCCTATTCAATCCAAGCCTGACTGAGTCAAGTTTACATATGAATTCAAATTCAGCAGCTTCCCATTGGATTCTGTTTTTGAAAGGTTTCTGTTGAACTACAGTCCTTGATGGAATGTCCTGATAGACTGAAGTGTTCTCCCACTGGTTTCTGGATGTTGCCATTTTTAATGTCAGATTTCTGTCCATTTATTCTTTTGCGCACAGGTTGGCTGGTTTGTCCAATGTACAGAGCAGATGGACATTGTTGGCACATGAGGGCATATAACATGTTGGAGGATGAGCAGCTGTAAGAGTCAGAGATAGTGTAGTTGATGCCATTGGGTCCTGTAATTGTATTTCCTGGGTAGATATGAGGGCAGAGCCGGCACCTGGGTCTGTTGCAGGGTCTGGTACCTGTGTCGGTGACTAACATGGCTAACTCCTCTGGATCTATGACTAGAGTAAAACATGCTTTTGGAACTCCATGCAGGACAAAACCACTGTGAGTGGATTCAGAAAGAAAAGGAAAAGTTTAACCATGCACACACACACATCTTTGCTCTATATCACCCTTTCCCTTGAAACTGCTTTTCATATGGGAAAAGAACAGTTGTGCTGCTAGGGTAGCCACTGAAATAAAACGGGCTCAGCAGCATTTTAGAAAATAACCAGATGAATTTCAGCATAAGCTTTCACTGATGGAATTCAAAATACACGTCCTTCCTCCTACCAGCCCCCACGGACTCACAAAAAGCAAATACAATCCTAAGAGAATAGTGATAAAGCAATCTCAGAGACAGCATCTGGAAAAGGAAAAAGTTGTTAAAAATGAACAAGGAGGGAGCCTTAGTGTGTTGCTATGCTTGAGAGATCCAGAGGAATGCAAAGCAGATGAACTCAGCAGGGACGTGATACCATAGAGTCCACCCTCCAAAGCTTTCATTGTCTCCAGGAGAACTGATCTCTGTAGCTTGATGATCAGTTGTAATTCCAGGAAAACTCCAGCCCCCACCTGGAAGTTGGCAGCCCTAAGACAAGCTTGTGCATGTGTAGCATGCTTGTGTCATATGCAGGACAATAATGTCAATAGATGCACGAAGCTGAAGTTGGTTCCCAGTTCCCAGTTCCTTATTCACAGTTCCTAGTTCCTTATTTGCAGTTCCTAGTTCCTTATTCACAGAGCAAAACAAAAATATTGGGGGAAGTTGAAAAGCTCTGTACCCCAAAATAAAGACTGTAGGAGCACATATTATACACCTCCATGTTCAGCAGACTCTCCCCTCTAAGTGGACATATTCTGGGTACTCCTATAAAGCCCAGTTCTTGAGTTAACAGCTTCAAAGTAGGGTAAAAGATACAAGCCCTCTGCACCCCCGAACAACCTTGCATGGCCCCAGATCACAGAGCCCTGCACTCACTAGACTGTCCCCTACAACCAGACAGGTGTTGATGCCCATCCAAACACTGGTTCTGGAGCTAGGACCTCCTAGAAGCTGGTTTGGGAGAACAGCTGTGAATAAGGAACTGCAAGAGATACAAGCCCTCTGCACCCCCAAACAATCTTGCATGGCCCCAAATCACACAACCCTGCACTCATTAGACTGTCCCCAAAGATTGTTGGGGGTGCAATCTTCACTCTTCCTGCCTGTGCATTTCTCCTGGGGGAAGCCCATTTTGGAGCAGATGCTTCAAAGAACCTCATAACAACCCTGTGAAGTAGGTTGGGCTGAGAGTGTGTGCCTTGCCAGAGGTAGCTCTGGTTACACTCCTCTTCCCAAAACAGGCTTGTGTGAGACTGCTCAAATAAGAGCTCCTTGCTCCAGAACCAGTCTTTCAATCACTTCCAGTCTATGTCTTGTTGTAGGATCTGTGGCATCCAGGTTCAAATCTTCACTGAGCCATGGAAGCTTGCTGGGTGACTTTGGGCCAGATATACAGGCTCTTACAGGCTTCCCAACCTCCAGGTGGGCCCTGGAGCTCTCCCACAAGTACCACTGATTTCCACACAACAGAGACCAGTCCCGCTGGAGCAAACGGCGGCTTTGAAGGGTGGATTCTATGGCATTCACTATACCTTACTGATTTCCCTCCCGGCCCCCCTAACCCGCCTTCACCAGGCTCCAACCCTCAATTCACCAGGAATTTTCTTAGTCTCTGTCTGCATTTACCTTAAAGTTGTGATTTGTAGAAATAAAGTTATTTATTAGAGATCATTGCAAGAAATCGTCTCACACATCCTGACTATAAAGTCAGTGCCACTGCATTCGCCTTGGGGCAGTTGTTCCCTTGGGCAGCTGCCCTGACATAGGGAGGTCCCTGAGGCATGGGAGACAAACATTCAGGGGCAGGGGCATGCTGCACAGACAGCAACAAGGTTGCTGGGGACAGAATGAGAGCACATTCCCTCCCAGTCCCAACCTTAGCTTCCCAGGCAAAGGCATGGTACCAGATACACACAGATGGACGGATGGACAGACAGAGTATCACTGGGCAGCTAGGGCAAGGAAGGGCACGACAAATAGTTTTTCTTTTAAAAGTCATCTTTTTCTACAGACCTGAGGATTCTGCCAGGTTTGCACAATCCTACATAATAGCTGTGGCTGGTCCTGTTGTGTGGATTTTGTTACCCACATGTGGAACAGAAAGAGGAACAATTCTTGTTTGTCCAACTTCCTGTTTCCTCACCTAGTTTATCCCCCCTCTCTGCCCAACTCCCCCTGCTTGTAGCAATCCCAGCAGGGGGAATCTTAGGGTTTCCAGGCCCCTTCAATCTCCTGGCGGGGGGACGGGCTTAGCACTTACCTTTTGGGAGAGGGGGGTGACTTCGGTGTGACATCATCGTGCCACCGGGTGCTGCAGAATGCACCTGAAATGGGCTTTTCTGCTGCAGATCAGGCCGGTTTTGAGGCGCTGCAGAGCGCAGGAGCGTTCCTGCGCTCTGCAGCGCCTCAAAAATGGGCCCAATCTGTGGCAGAACGAGCCCGTTTTGGGCGCTGTGGAGCACAGGAGTGCTCCTGCACTCCTCAGCTGCTGAAAACGGGCCAATTTGCTGCGGATCAGGCCCATTTTGAGCGCTGCAGAGCACTGCGCTCCACAACGGCCCCAATCCAGGCCAAAACAGGCCTGATCCCGGCAGCTGTGGTGCACGGGAGCACACTGCAGGGCGGGGGAGCACGCAAGGAAGGTGTGCGCCACTCCGCTGCTCAGGTAAGTGGGGGCAGGGTGTGGGGAGCAGGGGCGGGAGATTCCCCGTCCCCACTGGGGGTCTGGATTCCCTAGGGAATTTTGAGATGAGAAGTTGCACAGATCCCTTTGTACTCTACCCTGTCACCTAGTCTTTCTCAGCAGCTGTAACAATTACTCTAGAAAGTGTGGAGGAGCTGATCTTCCTGTCTGTCTTCATCCTTTCCATTTCTCCAGGAGCTGCTCAGCTACTTCTGCTGTGGCTGGCTTGGTCTTTTCTCAGGGTGAAACCCAACATGATAACTGCATTTTAGCAATGGCAATCATGGTTTAGGTTGAGACCATAGTTTGAAGTGGAGTAGAGGGTACTTGTTATGGTATCATTAACTGAAATCCCACCCATCCCCCAATCTGTTATTAGCCCTGGAAAAGAAAAAACGCAAGTACCCCCCTTTGGCTGTCTCCACCCCCCACTTCCTAGACAGCAGGCCAGGTGACAAGAAATACACCCAGGCAGAGTTCTTTTCAAAGGGAGGTTAGGTAGGGGATGTATTGTGCACTGTTCCCAGGTCCATTGCAAATCCAGGATGGCTGTTCAGTTCCTCCCTCCAACCTAGTTATTCTGTGATGTAAAAAAAGAATGCAAAACGGGTGGGTGGGAAAAGATTAGCAGAACATCTGAAAGAGTAAAATCCTTGCCAGTGTTTCATTATTCTGTGGCAATAAATTTTATATCCAAGTGTTCGTTTTTATTACCTAAAGTGTAATGGGCTGTTTCCAAGTGGAAGCTGAGCTACAATCCTGCCAGTTAGTAATAAAGCAAAGTTGCTTCCTGAAGATTCCTCCACTGCCTCAATCAAAGCATTAGCTGCTATATGTCACTCACAGGCTCCCTCCTCGGTGACAGGCATTGCTGAGTCAGCTTGCCAGGGGCAGCATGCTTTGCGGCACAAGGCAACAACATGGAGACATTTCCTCTTCCCACATACAAAAGGATACAGGTTTCACACCCCCAGGACAAAAGGTTCTCCAAGACAATGAGAATTAAGCATTTCTACAGGCCACAATTGTTTCTTATCTTACAAGCTACATTGATGAATGCTTCTTTCCGTTTTCGAGGTTCACAGCCCGTGCAATGTTCCTCGTTGTCAAGTTCTATTCCCTCGGTTTCCTCCAGCCTCACTGAGTTGAATGCTGGAGAATTATGCTTCTCTTTGTCCACAAAGGCATGTTTCGCATGCTCAGAGGAGCTGATTCATGCATTCTTGAACATCTGCAAGAGATCTGCCTTGCAGTTTTCTTTTCATTTTTATGCTTTCAGACTCCTGTGGATAATTAATGAAATATATAGGATTCCTTGAACTGAGTACAGAACTTCTATAGTAAGTATTTGGATTCTACAGTGAAGACCTAATCATTCATACATGATACTAGCAACACTTCAAAAAAGAAAATATATGCAAAGGGAAGGAGATATTTGTGTTAAATTCAAATTCACATTTGTCTCTGCGCTTGTCATCTCTTGAACTGACTTCAGCAGAAGAACATGACCGTTCCTTTGTTTAAAGTGGACAGGTCACATCTTTATTTCTACAATTATACTGAATGAACCCTTCATTAACAGAAAAACCTGACAGCTTGGTCCTAGGGGCTTAGCACGTGTACATATTTTCCTTTAAAAGGAAGCAAACAAGGAGGGAGGGAAAAATTAAAATCAAATCAGTCACAAACCACAGAAATCAATCATAAATAAATGCGTTATTTTACCCTTTGGTGTTCATCTAAGTCATTGTTTCCCAACCATTTTTCCATGGAGAAACCCCTAATTATTTTTTTAAATCCCAAGGAACTACCAACTATGTAAACATTTAAAGGCCAGAAAAAGTTGATGGTGAGGAGCACCAACTGCTGTTAAATTATTGTCAAGAAAATTTATTTGTAAATAATTTGTGTAAGTGTGTGTGTGTGTGTGTGTGTGTGTGAGAGAGAGAGAGAGAGAGAGAGAGAGAGAGCTTATATAGCCTTAGTAACTGTGATATTTCAAGGGATTTTTGAAATGTTTCAGAGCATTTCAAAATTATTTATTTATTCCACAATTTCTAGCAGAACTCAATTATGTCTGGCAAAACCCCAGGGTTCCATGGAACCCTGGTTGGGAAACACTGATCTAAATATGACACTATGACACAAATGGCTGCCAATCAGTTTGAATCAGCAGTATCTTTGGGCTTGGGCAATTTTACAAAAACCTGACGCGTCCCTGTGTGGCAGGCATTCTCAGCTGTTCAGAATGAACGGAACAGGCTGGGTGATCAGCTCATATCTAATCAACACCTTCAAACAGTGGCAAAATTTGCAAGATCTTTTGTGGGAACAAAGTTCTCATAAGTCTACTGCTTTCATATTGATTAAAGCAGGAATTTTCAAACTGTTTTCATGTGTTCTTCAAACAGCTTCTTAGAAAGGTATTTTATTCACTTTTACAGATAATCTGCTGTAATATATGTTGCTACAAAGAAGAGTTGCATCGCTGTCAGGGGGTCAGTGGGGCAGTGGGTATTTACCTCATGCATGTACAAAGCATGTGTACACTCCTGCATCACTGGAAATTGATGCCATTTTGTCCTTAGTGTTTGGGGCCAATCTTTAGAGAATTGGCCCCCAGTATGGCCCATAGCTTCCACTTTCCTCCAGAAATGACATCATTTTCATTCAATGCAGGAGCATGCACACCCACTTCAGCCACATGGCTCCCAGAAGGAGTGCACATGGCCAGCTGGTTTCCTATGCCTATTTCCCCTCACTGGCCAGGGCGGGGGCACGGGGCTGGCAGAGGAAATGGCAACTCTAGGGAGTTGTGTTGTAAGTCATCCTCAGTTCGTGCATGGGAACAGCAAACCAAGGGACATGGCCAATGCCCACTCACCCCTATTAACACAGTCTGAAGCCCAGAAAATGCACTCAACAGGTTTCCTAGCAACAAAAAATATTCCCAGAAAGTAGAAAATCTGAAAACCACTGGGTTAGATAATAGTACGCCAAGAAGGAGAGGAAAACTGTGACCCAAGATTCTCACATACAATTTTATCAATAGAAATTTTGTATTCATGAGAAATGTTCAGTACCCATAGCATTAACAAAGACAAGCAGGGTCTGCAGATGGATCCTCTGGCTGCTGCCTCTCCATCTCTGCCTTCATCTTCCCTGTATAATTAAAACCTAGCATCCAACTCGCTGGAAAATGCAATCGGCATAGAAAGCAACATTTTCTCTTTGGCATTTTGGGAATATTTCTCAGCTGCCCTGTTCAGAACGTGTAACAATTAAGGGGAAAGACCCTCCTCCAAAGGGAAAAAATTATTGAGATTCTTCAATAGTACATTACTAAATAATTAATGTACTATTAATAGCAATACTATAATAATAATACTATAACAATTATTAATAATACTATAACAATAATGCACTATTAGTAATAATAATAATAATATTATAATAATGTACTATTACTAATACATTATTAATGTACTATTGAAGAATCTCAATAATTTTTTTCCCTTTGGAGGAGGATCTTTCCCCTTAATTGTTACTGGTTTTGCACTGAAGGAGCCCTCACATTGTTAGTTCTGCTCAGAACATGAGCAACTTCTGCTGCTATTCCTACTGAGTGTCTGACAAGATAAATTCCAACCATGTTTACATTTTATCAACAAAATTCAAACATGGGAGAGAGGGCTTTGCAGATGAGATGCTAAAAGGCTTTGTCTTTAATTAGTCCTGAATAGTATGAGGATGCTCCTAAGAGTTTTCTGTATTATTCCCCCATATTCACAGAGCTGGCATGAGGCTTTTATGTACCTCAGCCATAAAATCCTAGTGATACCAGATTCCCACACATTTTTCAGCTGTACACAAATGACTGTTCCACTTTTTATTCTATGATATATTTTATGAATTGGCATTTCGGTGCCAGAATTCTAAAAAGAAAGATGGTAGATACATGTGTATTGTAAATCAATAAATGTTAGCAGACTCGGTGCGAGAGAAGTCTCTTCCTTCTTGGGAAAGCCAGAAGAATGACTAGTGGTCTGAGCTGTTAAAATATTGTGCTTTGTTTCTAATTGAACTGGCTCTGCCCTTTATTTTTAGTCTCTCATTCCTGTTGCACTGGTCTGAGCAAGGATCTGCCTCTCCTTCTTACTCTGCGCATCATCAGAAGTGGGTGCTCATTGCTCTGCGCTGTAAATCATCGAGTGAGATCCTGGCTTCAGGTTAACGAGAAATTGCCACAGTTCAGTGCTTCCCTGAACTCAATCAATAATCCCAGGCGAGGATGAACCGGCACTGAGGGTTCTAGCTATGTGTCATTTTCAGGGGCTACCACACTTTTGTAAAGCTCCTAAAGAATGGGAAAACCAGCAGAGGGAAGGAACAAGCGACCACTTCCAGATGTGAGAAGGGACCAGCTACCAGAAAGTGTTACAATCTGGGAACATGGGTCAATGAGACAGAAGGATCCCAACTGCAAGAGTTTTTTTAAAAATGTCCAGAATTACAGAAGCTTAAATATTGATCAGAAAGTAGCTTGAGAAGTTTGTTTTCAGTCCTCGGGAATATTCAAGGTAAAGGGTTGAGGTGTTTGTATTAACAAAGAACTATGGGCCCAACTTAGGGATTCTCCCACTCTCACCTTTCACCCTCTCTCCCCCTGCTACCACTTACCTGACCAGTGTGTGGGGGGAGGCAGGGAACGGGCCTCCTGGGCATGCTCCCAGGGACTGGCACAACAATGTCACTGGCGTCATCACATTGCACTGAGCAATGTGCTTCACAGCAGGCTGATCTGGGCCCCAAGGCCAGCTGGGTGACCTTGGGCTAGACACAGCTCTCTGGAGTTCTCTCAGCCCCACCCACCTCACAGGGTGTTTGTTGTGGGGATAATAATGGCATACTTTGTAAACCACTCTGAGTGGGCATTAAGTTGTCCTGAAGGGCGGTATATAAATCAAATGTTATTATTATATTATTATAATGAGGCTGAATTGGACCCACGTGGGGTCCAAATCAGCCTGCTGTGACACACGGTCCCCAGCCTTGCATGATGATATCACCAGGAAGTGATGTCATCACACTGGTGAAGGGTCATGCATGCTCAACGCACGCATGCAAGGAACTTCCCAGGAGCAACAGTAAGGTAAGTGCAGGCTCCCCCATCTCCCGCTGGGAGGGTAAGGGGACTTGGCAACCCTAGCCCATCTAGATGGGATGCTGGAAGACTCACTCTTCCCAGCATTTAAAAAAAGATAACAGAAACTTTGGGGGCTCTAATTTGAGCCCATGGAAAGAGGGAATTTAACACTTACCCTCTTCTGTGGTTTTTCTGAATAAAGCTAACACTCCATTAACTCTCAAATGAAAATACAGGATGGTAGGATGCCCACTTTCTTTTCTTTGAAGGGTAACAGTAACATGTTGAGGGGTGTCACTTCCAATCAACAAGACCTCACAAAAGGGAGTTAAATTCCCCACACACACACACACACACACACAAACACTGCCTATGGCTCCAGTCTTAATCAGACCCCCTACCCATAGTTTCTACTTGCATTTTCAAAATACTGGGAGAGTGCATACAGAATGAAGACTAGTGATGTGTGGCAGGGAGGTTTATTTATTACTTTTAGTCCACCTTTCTCTCTAAGACTCAAAATCACATTACAAAATTTATTTAAAAAATTACAATAAAACAGTATAATAGGAGAGGTTCTTTCCTCTGAGACCACAAGCCTAATGCTGAGGCAAGAAATCAAGTATACGGCATGATGAGATTACCACCATTCATAAGAACACAACAAAGGGTAGGGCTTGTGTGTTAGGTGCTTGTGCAAAGTCTGATAAACATTAGATTTTAAGACTGTAGAGACTGGAATCATGGAAGCCTCATTTCCTGTAGTACACCCATTAATTTATTTTGTCCCATGCTTCTCAAGTGCAAGTGATCGAAGCACTAAAACAACTCTTCATAGCCTGTGAAGAAAGACAGCAATGGGATGAGTGTGGCACTGTAGGTAATAGCCTTCAGCTCTCTGAAAATCTGTTGTTTTTCCACTCTAAGGAACAGCTCTAGTCCAAACATTTGAAGCTTCCATAAACAGAACAGGTAACCAACCATCTTACGTTTATGGCCAACTCTACCTTGAGAAAATCCTCATGCCATCTTAATGGGACTAGAGAGTCTTCAGTTCAACATCCCATCAAGAAGCCTGAATCTCCACAATGACATATTGGAGTAGCAAAAAAACACTTCTTCCTGGTTCCTTTGCTAGCTGCATCCCGTGCTAAATAGTTAATTTACATAAGAACATCTATCTCCTAAATTGTGTGTATCAAACAATCAATCATTTGGAGGCAGCAAACCTCCCGAATCTGTAATTATGGTGTCGCAGCTGATTGTGATGGAAGTGGAGCTGTCAGGGAGACGTCCATGAGACAAACAGACTGGCGCAAAGCCCTCACCCAAAGTGCCTGTGCAAGCGTTCCTGCCATATGGGGCTGTGATTAATAGGCCGCCTCCATGTAAATATTTAGCTGTTTAGGAAGCAACTGGATCCAATTACCTTTAAATGCATTTCTTTCATCCTGAGAAAGCACGAACAAGACTCAGTTTAAAAAATGATGACTTCAGCTCTGCTAACGATGCAAGAAGTATTTCTCTGGATGTGCAAAGCCAAGGGAGTGCATGCGCATACATGCAAGTGTGCATCTGTTGACATGAGTTTGTAAAGAATATTTGGAACCTCCATGTACTTGCTGGGCCAGAGGACAGACATATTCCCCACATATTATTGGTCCTCCAGGTGAAACTAGTACAATTAAATTGCTTCATTCCAGCAAGGGAGCCCATGAAATTCACATATCAATTTCTGTGTGTCTCACCATCTTTGATTTAAGGGAAGTCAAAAGAAGAGATGGTTTTGCTTTCTGCTTACAGACCTCTTCTGCCATTTTACCCTTGTCCAGCTTTAGTGTCCTCATTGTCACTAATGCCCACAGCATATACATCACATCACTGCCGACCAGCTTTCTGCCTGGGGACCAACACCAGGGAAGCTTTCAATAAAGTCCTTATTCTTTATTAAAGAATATTGCATTGTTCCAGGTATGCATGAATACTCACCGATTTTATGCATTATCAGAAACATTGAGTCCACTTCACACATTACAGCCTCTTGATCTGTATGCACTCAGCACTTACAGTACGCACACACAGTTTATGCATATGTCTATGTGTAGCAAATTATGATCAACAATAGGCCTTTAGGTGATGATCCTGCAGATGGAAATCAGATGCAGAGACACCACAGATAAAGTAATCAAGAACCTAATGGATTTCCTATTGTATAGTTTGTTTGCAACAGACTATGGGTTGAACTGGACCCAGCATTACTACTGGAGAAGCAAATTAATGCCACACACAAGTTATACCCATTCTGCAGTTACTCCATTGATGAGCTCAATTCAGGGTATGACATACAAAGCCTTTCATAGTCTTGGACACTCAGATTTACCAGACCAACTGTCCGCCTATGTTCCTCCATGACAACTTCACTCATCTGAGCAATGCCTTCTTCAGGTGCCACCCTGAAAATGGGCAAAATCAGTAACTGCCCAAACATATGCATTCTCTGTATTGCCTTGCCTATGGAATGGCCCGCTTGAGGAGGTCAGGAAGTCTCCCATGGTCCTGGCATTTTGCAAACAATATAAAACAAAATTGTTCAGGAGGGTGTTTTTATAAAGGAAATAGTGTGCACTCAAAAATTTTCCATTTCAGTTTTGGATCTGGGGGTTCCAAATCAACTATGCACTGTTATTGTTTTTTTTCCAGCTGGAGCATTCCTGGCTGAAATCTGATCTGTTTGGTTATCATGAGCCTTGGCCCCGTTCTTTGCAATGCAGACTTCCAGACTCTTTGGGGTAGCTGTTCTGGCAGTGAATGGCACCAAAACCGCACAGAACACAGTCCTCATTCCCCCTTCCCACCAACAGAGTTAATTAATAATGTAAGGACTCTCTTCCCTTGGGATTCAATTGGTGAATGCTGTTCAGGAAAACAAGATGCTGCCCTGCAAGGTGAGGTCAGTGCCTATATGCTGCTGCAAGGTACAAAACAAAACAAAACACACAATTTTTTTTAGTAGGAGGGACTTGTTACAATTTAAAGTGCAGTCCTAAACAGAGTTACTCCACTCTAAACCCATTGATTTCAAAGGGCTTAGACTGGAGTAACTCTTCTTAGGATTGTATTGTTAGTTTCCCAGATTTGGTTCAGTGTCCCAGAAGCTGCTTTAAAAGACAGAACAGCAAATTCCGGGTGTGTCTTCAGCTCATTTTTTCTATTATGCACACCCCCAAAATAGTACCACAGATTGCTCCAGGAAAATACATTGTGTTTCTAAATATGTAGTATCACGTTCTACATTATTTGATACGTCATATTTAATACTTATGCTTTTTTCAGATGACAGCCTTGTTTCAAATTTCTGAAATTCTAGTCCTATCACATTGCTTACTCGATGTATTGTCCTATTGATGTCATTGATTTACATTTTGTAATCTGCCTTGAGTATCATCAAGAAAAGTGGACAATAAATAACTTAAAATAAAAATAAATACCCCTTATCCAATAAGGACTGACTAGGCAACTGAAGATTTAGAATGTTGACTGGACCTCTTTGTATAACACAAAGGGGTTTTCTGTTAATTTGTGGTTGTGTACACATTCACATTTTCTTAGCCAAAGACAAGCCCTAATTTCATGCATCAAAAACATTTTTGTCAGGAAGTGTTAGTTATGCTAATAATTTTTTAACATATGCTTATTTTTTCTGCTCTTCACTTTGGGACTCAAGCGGCCTGTCCACAGATTTTTTAGTGATTGCCTGTTTTCTATCTCCTTATAACATCTTTCACTTTGGGCATTTATTTTATAATCCATAAAGCTTCCCATCCCTGAATCAAACCTATATCTGTATATGAGAGTCTTGCCTTAAAATAACTGTAAGATCAGGCCGTGTCATATATAAAGCAGGATTGTCTCCCCTGGTCTACCATGTAATATCTTTTAACCCCGTAAAGGAAGCCCCATAAGTATGGTTGCAGCCCACTGCTTCTCTGACCTTCTGTAGCTGGAGTGGCTTGTAAGAATACACAATGATACTGTAATATTTTAAATGCGTCTGTGTTTCTTTAAATGCCTGGAGTAATACAGATGAAGTGTGGGGTTGAATGAGAGCAATCTACCCAGAGGGGGCAAGAAGAAGAGGGTTAAAGGCAAAATCTAACTATACAACAGAGAGTTGTAACACATATATTTTATTAGAAGGGCCAACCAAATTACATGGGATAGCATGTGTGCTTTTGAGTTCTCCAGAACTCTTCTTTAGCTGGATGTTACTTTTTTTTTTTAACAAAAAATGTATAAAAAGAGATTTGTGAAGGAGAAAATGCCTTATGTTACATCTTGTTCATGCCTGCACTGTGTGTGAGATGCAGAGCAAATGATGTAGCCAGGGACTAAATCCATTCTTCATTTAATCCAGGATTTGGGCAGTGATAAGGCTGACTTCTTCTTGTGATGATAGATGCTCCCAATCTGGCAATATAAGACCATGAGCTCCCAATCTGGCAATATAACCAATCAAATATGAATGTTGCCTACTCTAGGAAGATCAAAGACAAATACAAAGGATGGTAAAGGCAAAGGCAAAGGATGGTAAAGAGTCTGGGTGTGCTCCTGGATGCCTCCCTATCGATGGAGGCCCAGGTCACGGCGGTTGCCAAGTCTGCATTTTTCCATCTTCGTCAGATCAGGCAACTTGCCCCCTACCTGACGCCCCAGGACCTGGCTACAGTGATCCATGCAACGGTCACCTCCAGGCTAGATTACTGTAACTCACTCTACGCTGGGCTACCCCTGGGCCTGATCCGGAAACTACAACTGGTCCAGAATGTGGCGGCACGGGTCCTGACTGGTATACCTTACCAGTCACACATCACACCTGTCCTGCGCCAGCTGCACTGGCTTCCAGTTGAATTCCGAATCAGGTTCAAAGTGTTGGTTCTTACCTTTAAAGCCCTGAGCGGGTTGGGACCAGCATATCTTCGGGACCGCCTCTCCCTGTACGTTCCCCGGAGATCGCTTCGATCAGCGAATAAATATTTACTTGTGGTCCCCGGCCCTAAGGAAGCCCGCCTCGCTTCAACCAGAGCCAGGGCCTTTTCAGTCCTGGCCCCAGCCTGGTGGAACGCTCTGTCAATGGAAACCCGGGCCCAGCGGGACATATTATCATTCCACCAGGCCTATAAGACAGAGCTGTTCCGCCAGGCATTCGGTGATTGAAGGGGGCGGTGCCATGTCGGCCTCCCACCTTTGGGGTGGGGGAGGGTTCTCTCCACCACTGCACTTTGTTAATTTGTTTTATTGTTTGTATATTGATTTTAGTTCTTGTTTTTATCGATTTTAACTGTTCACCGCCCAGAGCCCCTGGGGATGGGCGGTATATAAATTGAAATATAAATAAAATATAAAATAAATACATTTAATTATCTAGCTGTGTTCAGAAGCTTTTCCCTTGCTCTCCTACAGCATATACCATTTTGCCTCTGCTAAATAAATGCCTAGATTTTCAACAGCTTCTGAAAATATCTGGCCATGACACTTTATTGCCTAGCCTTACCATATAACATAACGTGAAACAGAGGAATTGGATGGCCTCAGATTTCAAAGGGTGAATGAGGAACCCATTTCTCTACCTAAAATAATTACTCCAATTGGACGTTTGGGACTATCTGCTTGCTTAGACGTGGTATACCTCATAATAGGCTTGTGGCTGTTAAGAATCCTCATGTCAGAACTTTGTTCCTCTCCATTCCATGGCAAGCAGTGAAGACTCATCTATTCAGTGGTGGTTGGATAACTCCTTCAAGTTCCATTAGTAGCTGTGGAATTGTCCCTTAAGCAGTAACAATCCAGACGTAGGAAAACTACAGGTGGCTCTGCAGAGCATCTTTCAGTGCCTTCCAGAGGGATCAACTTGTCTTACCTATGTACAAGTTTCAGATCCCCGAAGTAATAAATGATGAGTGGGATTCATTGCTTTCCATGTGAATTTGTCACCATGAAGCAATTCTGCTGAGTCAGAGCTTAAACATTTTAATAAACAACCATGCAAAAATATCTCTTCTTAATGTGCAGGGCCTGGGTCTGCTTCCCCTCTAATTAAACACAAGAGCAACAGAAGCTGAGTTGATTAAAATTTTTCAAGAAAAAGTTCAGCCCCCCCCCTCCCCCCAGGAGATTGTATAATAATTTGAGTTGGTGGAAACGCTTGAGCCGCTTGGGCTATTACTTGATGCCTTTACTGTATTATTCCAAACATGGGTCGTGCTGCGTGTCCCTTCTTCAAAGTACAGTATGGGAACTCTGGACCATGCTTCAATTCCCTTTACTTCTTCCCAAGCTGTTGTCTATATTGCAAACTGAGTGATGTTATTACAGAACATGCCCTGAGGTAAGATATGAATGAGAATCTACTCTTATGCTCACCAAATATTTACTGCAGAAAAGGAGAAAGATATTATTTCATAAATCAAAAAATTGCTCCCCTGGCCCCTAAATGAAGTTTAAGAGCAGGCTCAGTAATTGCACTCCATGTTGTATAATGCAGAGCTGATTGAGTACAAGGGCAGTCGGCTGCCACCTGAGGGTTCCTGTTCCGAAAAGCAGGGCTCATTTGCAAGAAAATGGCCAAGACATTCAACCAGGCTGGTACTGTTAGGATTCATCACTTGAGGTGCCAGTCAGGAATTGTCATTGCCCAGACCTTGGAGGGTGTCTCGCCCAGAGCTTACTTTGTTTTCCTGCCTGTCATAATGTCTCTATTAACAGCCCTTCTTCTTTAACATTGACACTCCTTTCTATAGGTGCCTAGCTAATTTTTGTCCTACAGATTTATTTGCCATGACTCATGAGCGATTTTTGGTTAAAAGAGAGGAAGAACACCAGCTCCACTCGTGCATCCTATTTGTAATATTTGCTCACACTGAGCATAAGTAATGCTGTTGAGGTTCATTACAAACCATTTCCAGCACTGGGGCACATTTAGGTCCAGCAGTCACCACTGTTTCCATTCATTTAGGATTTCTTGAGGCAAACTGTAGCACGGCCTACCATCTTCATGCAGACAGCACAGATCCCTCACTAACTCATTTATTTCCCACCTTATCTACTCAGTTGTAAGGCATCAAACAATGCAGCAACCAACTCACAAAAGCATACATTATTATTATCCAATTAACAAAATTAAAACTGATGAAAATTCACAAATTACAAATGTAGAAGCACACAAGTTCAAAACACACATGAATTAAAACATGTAGGCTCAACAAACCAGATCTGCTAAAACAATTCACCTTCCACCAAGTACTCTCTGGAATGAATCTGCCTTACATGCCTTCTCAAATGTTGCAAGTGACGGTGCCCTCCTCACCCTCACTGGCACATTCTTCCAAAGGACTGGGTCTAAAGCATGTGGTCTTACTGTAGTCATATGGGGAGTCCTAAAGAAGACACTTTAAGGAGGAGGCTACCTGCAGAATATCATTGGCACAGGAGAGTATACTAGGAATTGTGGTTTGATGAGTATGAGGGCCCCAAGCCATGGCTGTTTTCACATGGCCACGCACCTGGAAGATCACGTGAAACTCACGGCATAAAAGCGTCTTCCTTGCACGATTTCCCAGCACGATCCCATTTAATGCCCCTTTTTCTGACATCATCGGGCCATTAAAGGGAATCGTGCCGGGAGATTGTGCTAGGAAGACGCTTCATGCCATGAGTTTGTGCGATCTCCCAGGGCGTGTATGAAAACGGCTCATGAAGAACTTTAAATATAATAACAAGCACTTTGAATTGGGCACAGATGCAAATAGGTAGCCAATGCATTTGTCCCAGCACTAGGGCTGCCAACTCTGGGTTGAGAAATTCATAAAGATTTGGGGATGGTGGGTTTGGAGAGGGACCTCAGTGGGGTATAAGGCCATAGAGTTCACCACACAAAGCAGAAACTTTCTCCACAGGAACTTATCTCTGTATTCTAGAGAGCAATTGGAATTCTGGGAGATCGCCAGGCTGTACCTTGAGTTTGGCAGCCTTATGCAGCATGCCTCTTCATCATCATTCATTCATTTGGATACTGCTCTTCTGGACAGATCAGTTTCCACTCAGAGTGGTGAACAAAGTCAGTGCTATTATCTCCAAACTGCAACTTGCAAGCAGCTGACAGCTCGGGAGCAGCTGAGAGGAATGGCTTACCCAAGGCCATTGCATCCCAGCTACTTAACCACTATGCTACAGCAGCTGAAGATGTCTTCAAAGGCTGCCCCACACAGAGCATGTTGAGTAGTCCAATGTGGAGATTGGGGTAGTGTGGATCAGTATAGGTAGATCAGCAGAGTTTAAGTAAGGGAATAGTTTATGAGCTAGGTGTAATTGAAACAGGCATGCCTAACTTCACCAACTGAAAGAACTAATGAAGGAGTCCCCAACCTTTTTGAACTTGTGGGCACCTTTGGAATACTGGCACAGGGAGGTGGGAACAAGAAAATTGCGGTTGCTGCAGGAGGCAGAGCCAAACACAAAATGTCATGGAGGGTATTCATAATTCTAATAGAAACTCTATGACATTTCAGGCAGAAGCTCTATTTAACAGGATGCCTTTTTAAAATGAACACACTGTTTTAAAATATTTTCTTGCATACACACAGTGTACTGTCAGTCATGCAGTGAGGATTGTTGTCCTGTGGTGGCAGCTGCTGCCAAAGCAACATTTTAAATAATCTGCACAGCCAATCAGTTCTCCAATGGCTAATCAGAAGTGGCTGGGCTTTGAATCAGCACTCTGCTGGTTTGACTCCCATGACTGCCATGAGCTCAGCAGGTGGCCTTGGGTAAGCACTCATCTCAGCCCCAGCTCCTCAGCTGTATTGTGATGATAATAATATTGACTTTGTTCACTACTCTGAGTTGAGCACTAATCGGTCTAGAAGTGTGATATAGTAGCACACTGTTATTATTATTATTATAAACCTTATTTGCCCCTTCTCACTTTCTAAAACATTTGGCAGGTGCTACGAAAGGTGTTGGTGGGTCTGCTTGGTGGTAGAGTGTGCCATCAAGTCATAGCTGACTTATGGTGACTCCTGTTGGGGTTGTCAAGGCAAGAGACTAACAGAGGTGGTTTGCCATTGTCTACCTCTGCATAGCAATCCTGGTATTCCTTGGAGGTCTTCCATCCAATTACTAAGGCTGACCCTGCTAAGATCTTATTTAAAAAGTGAGCTAGACTTTGGAATGTTTGACTTCGTAACTTGAAGAGATTTGTTGAACCGCCTTTCGACTCAAGAAGAGGAGCAGGCTTTTAAAAAGGTCAAGTAGGCCCTGATGGAAGCTCCTGTCCTGGGACTACCAGATTTAAGCAAACCATTCCAACTTTTTGTGCATGAACAGAAGGGAATCATAGCAGCTGATGTGGATTCCTGAATTGGCCCCCGTATTGCTGAGCTGATTCAGGAATCTTGAAGCAAAGCTTTCCGAAGTGATTCGTATCACTTCAAAAAGTTTCAGATAAAGCAGCAGCTGCCGCAGCACTTTCCCAGATTTTTGCAAAATGCTGCTTGCTTTCAAGCTTTCTGCTCTTTTTTACCCAATGGGAAGGGGAGGAGGGGGTTGTAGTGACTCGCTACAACCCCCTCCTTCCCCTCCCATTGGGTGAAAAAAGTGGCAGGGTGTTTGAAAGCAACACTTTTCTTGCTGCTTGCAAATGGGAAGAAAAGTGCTGCTTTGAGTTTTGGTATGCTCCATAAAGATTCCCAAATCTTTACAGAGCATACTGAAGCAGTTTAAACATCCGAATCCCGAAGCAGCTTGCCGCTTTGGGATTTGGGTTATTTCTAATTGTTTTCCTCCTTCAGGTAAACCTGAAGTGGGAAATCTGAATCTTTTTCAGGTGCACACCCCTAATAGAGACCATAACAGACAGGGGGTCCCATTTCCTTGGATAGGTGGCCCAACAATCTCATGAGATCAGGGTTACCTGGGCTATCCAAGGGTTTCCTTGGCTTCCCATAAATAGAGAAGATTGGCACAGGGAGCACCACTCTGGACATGCTTAGTAGAAAAGCACTCTAAAAATATTTTAATAAATAAAGATCTCTGCTGACAGGAGCAGAAGAAATCCTTGCCTTGTGTAATAATTTGCTGAGGTTTCCCCCCTTTATTACCTTTAATTCAGCTTCTCCTTATGTTACCTTAAACTTATACTTAAGGAAGGCTCTGGTCACAACCAACACTCTTTTTTCCCACTGGCACAGAGCTACAGGAGTTCTCTGCCCAAGCTTTTTCCTTGAGAACACTTTCATTTTTATGTTTACGTGACCTTTATATCACTGCCTCCCTGACTCCTTTGAAAGGTTTTCACTGCTACCAAAGGCTTTCACCTGAGACCTCCTCAGTTTAACTGGTAATAGAGGAAGGCTTGTTATAGATGGTAGTTTGACAGAACAGTCAGCACGTGAGAGTAATTGCGAGGGAGGAAAGGGATCTTTCTGGCTTAAACAAAAGTAGAATTTATTTATAAGAACATAAGTGTGACAGTTGCAGAGTTTTTGATAAGCATATTGGTTTCAGAATAGTTCTTCAGCTTCACAAATAATTATCTCTTCTTAACGGTATATTCACAGATTCAGACACAAAGAGTAATTTTCCACATAAGTCTTCACTAACAGAACTCTTCTCACTACTAACTGTCTTCTCATCCACACAGACATAGGCCGATTCCACACTACCTTAGCTCCCGCTTTTCTTGTGCAATGATTGCTCCATCTGTTATTGCGCATTCTTCGCTTGTTTGTCCACATCACCCTTTGAATAGTGCTTCTCCTGCGCAATCTGTTGATCACATCCCCTTTCAAAAAGACGGGTAAAGGGGCGGGAAAAACCCGAACGGCTCCGCGGTTTTTTTTTTTAAAAAAAGGACAAATTGACGCTATATCGACGAGTAAGCATCCTGGTTCAATGGTACAACGACACCATTAAGATAATATATTTTAAAAAATCACCCAAGACACTTACGATGAGCGCTCGGAACATCACAGCCTGCATGCTGGTTGAAATCATCCGGGAATGGGTGAGCAGTCACGATCACCTACAGCAGCACCCCACAGCAGAGCTTCATTTTGTCTTTGGAAAATTGAAATCTGTGCCTAACTTGTCGGCACAGTCCGTGTCGGGGTGTAACATGAGCCATGATTTCAGTATCATGTGGATGCCCCCCCCAATATATAAATTGAATTAACATATGAAATTGTTCCTCTGATATTTGAGGTCTGCCCGCTTTTTTAAAATGAGATTAATATGATGAGATGTTGCCATATCGACACGGTACTCTTATTTTTTTAAAAAAGGGGTGGGGACAAAGGCGGAGAATTACTCCTTAATTGGGAGGCGGGTCAAGAGAGGCTCGGAATTCAACGGAGGGCAGTTATTCATCAAAAGATAACCCGTGGCGAAAGTGCAATGGGCTGTGGCGACGCCATGGCGAATTAATGACGGCTTTGGAGACGATGCATGTGAACAGATGAAGGAATGGCGCTGCAGAAGTGAAAAACTGCCGCAAGAACAACGGTAGTGTGGATTCGGCCATAGGCTGTTTCCCCCACGTCTTTAAAATAGCGCCCCACTCATGAAATGCTGGTGGCTTCTTCATGCGATTTCTGATGCCACCTGGATACAGGCAGTGATGGTTCGGTTTTCACGGTGCCACAAAAATGGAATCATCACTGCCTGCATCCAGGTGACACCAGAAATCATGCGAAGAAGCCCGCCAGCGTTCTGTGAGTGGGACGCTATTTTAAAGACATGGGGAAATGACCATAGATTCACTCAGGCCTTTCCGCACAGCTTTCCTGATCTAGATAGATTAATCTCTCTCTCAGATATACACAAACTGACCCAGGTACACATAAAAGTTTGCCTGTCTTTGACAGAATTAGGCCCTCAGGCTTCCATAGAGTTTGCCTGATTTAGCCAGAACCATTTATCTGTGAAATACAAAGGTTGACTTAAGCAGAATCTCCTGGTTGGTTAACGTTCTTCCAGAAACATACAAATACAGAGCCTCTCAGGCACCACACAGATTGCCTAACTGGAATAACCACTTTCTCTCAGCACACTGACTAAAAACTGTAGTTCACTCTACCCCACCCCACCGCCCCCAGGATACAGCTACCATTCACTCAGAGCTGCCTCCATTCACCCAATCAGCCCCTTTCCTTCTTTCCTCAGAGGCCTGCGTTAAAACTCACAGTAATAATAACAATCCCACATTAGGAAGCAGAAATAAAATCCAAATTAAATACATTATATGCAAAACATTACACCTTGCCTATGAGCAGGGCTTTTTTCAGCTGGAACGCAGTGGAACGGAGTTCCGGCACTACTTGAAAATGGTCACATGGCCAGTGGCCCCGCCCCCTGGTCTCCAGACAGAGGGGAGTTTAGATTGCCCTCCACACCACTCGAGCAGCGCAGAGGGCAATCTAAACTCCCCTCTGTCTGGAGATCAGGGGGCGGGGTCACTGGCTATGTGACCATTTTTGCCAAGGGTGATTTAAACTTTAAAAAACTCCCCTCTTGTTCCAGCTGACCCAAAGTGACATCATTGTGTGGTCCTGAGTTCCACTACCTCTTTTCCCAGAAAAAAAGCCCTGCCTATGAGAAACTTCCTCCCTGCAGAGCTGTCAGACCTAGAAGGTGTTGACTACTGGTAAAACTTTACACCTTACCTGTACAATCTCACAAGGAAAGTCAAGCATGGATAAGGGAAGGCTGAAATTAGATCTTAAACCTGCTGGGATTCTAAAATGAGAAGGATGAATCAGGATTCACCAAGACTGTCTAAAATGCATTCCTGAATTTGTATGGCTAGTACGTCTATGCAGCATATTGATCTAATTAAACAATACACCTGTGTGTTAGCAACGGCTGTGCAAAGGCATTAAGAATGATGCAGAATGAGTAAAGGACATTTGCCAGGAGAGAATTTGCATCCTCCCTCTTTCCATATAATGAAATTCGTACTGCGCTTGTCAGATGGAAGCTTTAGAAGGAACTGCTGGATTCCTCAGTCTGTCGATTATATATAAATGCCAATGCAATGGAACAGCAGGGAGCACAAGCCCACAGCCTGGTCAAACATGAGCCAAGTCTCGAGAGAGCAACTCACAGAGCATCACCACATGTTCCTACTGAACACAATCACCACAGCTGCTATGTGCGGACTTCCTTTATGCATACTGGCAGAACATCCAAGCAATAGATTGTCATACAGCATCAGATCTGTGCTCCAAAATGTCCCATGGGAAGAGGCTCTCAGATCCAAAGCAATTATTTACCATGAATGGAATATCTCATGGCCAGACAGACCCACCTCCCTTTCCAGCACTAGCTCTATAGCTTAGAGAGATCAAGTCAATACAGACTGATTCAGAACTACAGCAGGCATCCTTCCTGGCAAGCTCCGTCAAGAATGTCCCTGAGTAACATCACTGGAGAAATGGCTCAGTTGCTGAGCTACAGCTGTGCAATGCTCTTCCCCTAGCCCAAGTGCAATTGTCTCCTTTCAATACTACAAAATCGGGATTTTGTAGCTTAAAATATTTTGACTTTGCAGGGATTTTTAAAATGGTATAATTATCCATTCCATGCTTTTGGTATAGCAAAGAAAAATTAAATGTTTACAGAAATGGACACAGAAACATGCATAAAGTACACCAGGCATGTTTATGTATACTGAGCACCTATAGGGTAGCTAAGCTGGAGTGTCCTGGATAACTCAGGATCTCCAAAGATTTGCATGCAGAAGGGCTAAGAGGTAATGTGAGGATCTGCCAAGTAACCTTCAAAAGACTCCATTTTATTGTAAAGTTGCTAGTTCATGATCTTACTGGGTTCATTGTCAGGAATGAGGCACAACTAAGTATCAAGAATATATATCATTTACAGGCTAACATCTCCCCCTGTGCTAGAGGCTGGCTAGTTCTGCTGGGAACTATCTGCACAGGGGAGGACACAAGGTTCAAGGTTATGTGGGGTCCTTTCCCAGTGGCTAGGAGCAAGCTTAGCCTAAGAGAGATAATCCCAGGAAGAATATGCATCCTGGGAGAGTGATGAAACACAGCAGCAACAGACAATCATAACATCATAACCTCCAGCCCCAGCCCCCCAACCCCCCCCCCCCAGAATGGGTATGGCAGATACTGACAGCATCTTGACAAGTCTCACTAGCAGAGCAATGAGTGCTTGATCCAGATAAAATGTGCCATTCTACTTCATGGTTCTCATGGTTAACAGAGATTTTTCCACTACCCTCAAGGACTTGCAGTGTCAAAAGTGACCCAATGCTGTCAAATTAATTTTTTGTTAGATGTAGCCTGTAGAAATATAACTGCTTGAACTGTATAATGACTTGATTTCCGGGTAGTTCCTTGGACTGAGGAGGAATTGCCTGATATGCCACCATATTTGAAGCTGCTGTCCAGGTTTAATGTTTTCCCTGAGTTGCCTGACATTTGAGGCCAGGAATCCACTATTCCTCCATTCCTTACCCCTTGCCTCTGGGATGAACCCAGGAGGCATCTCTCCAACCTGATCATCACATAGCAAGCACCTTCACTTCCATAGCAAACTTATTTCAACTAGATGCCCAGGGGTATGAGGACAACTATCCTGAGTATGTACACTTGCATCTTGACCCCATGTTTGAATGTTGTATTCTTTAACTTCCAAACAGGATTCTTTGTTGTGACTTTTCGCCTTGACCCCTCCCCCAGCAAGATGATCATAGAGTTTTATCTGCTTTGTTTCAGAGATAACAGTTGCTTGTTTCAGCTGATTTTCAGTTTATTTTTCAGTAGTTGCAACAATGAGCCTTTGGAAAATCCAGCTGCTCTCTTCTGAACAGCCATTAAAAGTCAAAAGAAAAGGCAGAAAACTGCAGAGAAATGCTGTTCAATGGAATACAGCCCGGCTTTCCCATCTCCCAAGTTCATATAACCACAGAACACAGTGGGCATGAAGTGGTAATCTTCAGGGCATTGGGAGATACAGGCATACAGCACTTACAGTTAGAATGATAGAAAAACCCCTAAGGAGCACTGTTTATTGCCATTACTTTCATAGCCCACAATGCCTTTCAAGGTTTGCTTACTTTCGTTTCATTCTTTTTCTCTTTGCAAAACTGAATTTAGAGGGGAAATTACAGTCCCACCAACAGGTTCTGGACGCAGGGATGAAGTTCAGTTAGAGATGTTGCCACCTGCTTGGATCCGTAGGCAGCTGGGAAATTCCAGAACATCTTGATTCATTGCAGCTTTTGTCTCCCTCTCCCAGCTGCAGGGAAAAGATAAACAGAGCAGTTATTGCAGTTCAAGGAACGAAGCAAATTAAAAAAAAGGAATGTTTAATTTCAATAGGGAAAAAAAGAAAGATGCCAGAGTTCACACCTGCATGGAGACACCAGACTTGGTCTTGGTAATCTCATTCTCAACAACATTTGGGACTAAAATGATGTAACTTTTCAGGACAACACAAACTTTTAAAAATCACAGAATATATATGATACTGTCTTTCTCAAAACTTGCTTCTATACAGGGCTTTTTTTCTGGGAAAAGAGGTGGTGGAACTCAGTGGGTTGCCCTCAGAGAAAATGGTCACATGGCTGGTGGCCCCACCCCCTGATCTCCAGACAGAGGGAAGTTTAGATTGCCCTCCGAGGGCAATCTATGTGACCATTTTCAAGAGGATCCAGAACTCCGTTCCCCCGCGTTCCCCCTGAAAAAAAGCCCTGCTTCTATACAAGACTGCATTTTCTGCGAGGTGCTTATTAGTTCATCTGACTTGAGAGCCAGTACTGTGTACTGTGCCAGTCTGGAGAGGCCCAGGTTCAAATTTGCATTCCACCATGAAGCTCACTGGGCCAGCCAACCTCTCCTAACCTAACCTACCTCACACCCCCATATTGCTTACCCCACCGCCAGTTGCCAGGGGGGAGCTGGCAACCCTACTTAAGCTCCCTCTCTCAATGTAATGCAGTTCTAATTCAAATCCGATGAGGGTGCGCCTGGAAGTTCCTAGCACAGACTTCCAAGCACACTGCTGATTGTCAGAACGCACTGCAGCCACATCGGGGACACAAGAACTTTATAACATGTGGACTTGCCATTTTGTTTTCATTAGTCATCATGAGCCTAAGCCTAATAACTCTCTTGGATCACCATTCAAAGGTTACAATGAATAATTATTATTGATTGAAAATAAAAAAGTGAGAGCATGAAAATATTTGAAATTATTTATAGGCCTTTCGTATCTCTCTCAGTCTGCCTTCTACTGATAATGCATTTACTCCCAGTCCTTGCTCATTTGCGTTGCTTCTTGCATTAAACCCCAGTATCTACCTGCTATTTAATTTCTTTATGTTTCAGATATGAATGACAACTAGAGAGCAGTATTTATCTGATTGAAGATTCCTTAAGCCTCAAACAACACGTAAGCCGATGAATCACTTGGTAGTTCTTTGAAAGCTCAATGTACACCTTGCCACCAAGGGGTAAACTGCTTCTAGTTAGAGCACATTATGCTCTAACTCACTGTAATAAATATTCCACATCTAGAAAGTTTGCTGCACCACCAGAAACATTTTTGCTGTTACTTCAGGTCAGGCGTGTTGTCTATATTTGCAGCTGTAGCAGCAGAAAAAGTGTGAACTTCAGATATTAAAGGGGATGATGGAATCTCAAAGTGAAAGCCACAAAGCCCTTTGGGTAATCCCTAAGAAGTTGGCATCTCTTGTCCTAACCCCGCTCTCTTGTGAAATGGTATGAACATAAATGAGTTTTTAAAATTTGCTTTAATAAAAAGTGCTACAGAAATTATTACTAATCTGGGAGTTCTTCCTTTTCAGTCACAAAGACCTCTGTCTCTCTCTTACACACACACACACTTGCAAGGGGTATCTCATTTTCCTCTCCTGTGCTATTTTTGCTTTCCCTTCTCTGAAAGCTTCCATAGCCTCTCCTCTTTTCCTGCTTTGTTCTTTCTTCCCCACCTGCCAGCCAACCTACCTTTACCTGTCCCTGTATTTTCAGGTTTCCCTCCTTCTCTCCACCAGCAGCATCTGTCTGGGGAAATTATGGCCCAGTTGTGAAGTGTGCCCAACCACTAACAGCCTAGGCCCAGTATGTGCAATGCTGGCTGTTAGACTTGGCCAGGCCCAGTTGAGTGATGCTGCAAGGTAGGGAACTTGCAAGGACTTGCGGGGGGGGGGCTTCAATTTTCTCTGTATCCCCTTCCTTCATGCTATTTTCTCTTTCCCTTCTCCTGAAGCTCACATATCTTTAACTTTCCCTGCTTCCTTCCCACCCACCTACCAGACTTTTATCTGCTCCCTCCCCCATCTTCAGTCTCTCAACACAAGCAGGGAGATGGCAGCACTGTTCCTACTTCCAAAAAGACCAGAACTGGCAGAAACACAATTCACAGAAACTTGTCAGCACAATTCTGTTTTGTGGCAACATTTATATACTCTATTGGTTGGTTAATGTGCCTGTCACTTTTATATGCTGATCCATTCCTCTCCCACTCCCATCACCTTTGCTAAACTAAAACACCATCAGTGAGGCACTATAGTATGAAGCTTTAATGGTCTTCCCTGATTACATCTAAATGTCATTAATTTGGGAATTTGGTGTAAAATTAAAGAAGAGAGTGAATTTGGTTTGCATTTTGTTTAGGGTCTGGTATAGACTGCTGCTGAGTGGTAGATTACTGTAAACAATGAGATGACAGTCAAAATATGCTCCACTATTCAGGAGTAGATTTGGTTTTGCAATTATTGCTTTGCTGAGACCTGAATTTTGCTTGGGTCTCCACAAGTCTTGAGAGATGTTTTGCCATCACAACTGATTTCTCTTTTTGTCATTGTTCCATAATTAAAGGAAATAATATTTCTGTGCACTCAGTGACCCTTTCTCCTAACAGGGTATTAATGCCATTAACTAGTGTGTCTGCTGCGTCAGGACAGATTACAGCATGGCTACCACCTAACAAATGTGGACAGGCCTTCAGTATGTTCATTAGCAAAGGTCAGGGGGGAAGAAAACCCTGTGGGACCATAAAAACTATAAAATAAATAAAGGAGAAAGGAATGGTAAAGTTTTTGGTTCCTATATCACAAATGGCTGGCAGCTTCCCCATGTTGCAAGCATCTCTCAAGTCATTTGCCCCAATTGGCGCATTATGTTGCCTGGAATGTGAATGGAAAGGAAAGGCATGTAGAGAGAACTATGCACAATCTAATGGGACCAGTATAGCTGGTTCACCCAGCCTAGCCTAACATGTGCTGAAGTGTGGGTTAAGCAGATTGGCAGCCAGCTCCATGTTGTGTAGGCTGTGTAATTATGTCAGCATGTGCCCAGCTCAGAACTCAGCTCACATTTTACCATATTGCTGCATTTGGAAGCTTTGCATTCCTGGGAAACTTCAAAAATGAAAATTTCAAGGAAAAGATAACATGTTTAAAAGATTTAGTTTGAGGTGGATCACCACTTCTAGATAATGGCCATTTTCACACTGCTTACTGGCCACAGAACATTGTGCCGAGCTCCCGGAACTACAGTGTCTTCCTGGCGCGATTTCATGCGAGAACTACCACTGTCGTTCTGGGAGCAAAGCGCGATGTTCCGTGGCCGGTAAGCAGTGTGAAAACGGCCATAATCATCTCCCAGTGAAAATAAAACTGCATATAGCTATTCTATGTCATACTACTTCTATCAGTTTTCATTGCTGGACAAAGCTACTACTGACGTTTTCATGGGGATTATACAGCCTGTCATGCCACTGAACTCCGTCCCCCCCCCCCCTCCAATCTGTTTGCCAGCCCTTCTTCTTCACCTAGAGAAAGTGTTTAATTCAAACACATGCTTTGGCATTAAAGATGACAGCAGTACTAAAAGGAACAAAGAATCTCTTTCTGAGAAAGACATACCTTTTTCTTATGGCACCTATAATTATGTATTGCAGTAGCAGGAAATAAGATTTCATGAATGTCCCCGAAACATGACAGCAACAAAAAGTGGTCACCTTACAACATGCGAACATCTCCCTATGCCATCCCAGCATCCTGACTTGGTTGACAGTCTATAAACCAAGTGCTGAAATGCACACTGGATTCAGGCCTGCCGTATGTCCTACGCAGCCACATAGCTAAAGAAATACATCCAGTCAGCCTTGATCGACAGACCTTGCTCCATTTGCCTCTTTCTTCCCCTCCCTTTTGCTTTTGTAAGGTCAACTGCCAGCTCTATCAGTTCTGCACCTGGCCCCAAGCACCGCTATGAATTACATCACAGAATGATTAGAAGGTGCTGCTTGTCTTCATATATCTACCTAATAACCAGGAAGTGCCAAGTCAGCATGGAAGGGAAATCAGCAGCTAATTGCTGTCCCGAAAGAGTTTTCTGAAGTAACTTTCCATGAGCTGACTCCTTTTTTTCCAAATGACAAAACATTCAAAGAGAAGAAAGCCTATAAGTAGAGTCTGAAGGTTTTAGAAACCCATGATGAAGTTTATTATGTCTTGACAGATACACTCAGGCACCCCAAAGAGATTAAAATTGGTTTAAAAGCATAATCTGAAGGAACTGGTTTCCTTTTGGTTTCTGAGCATCCCAGCACAGTTTCTTGACAATCACAAAAACTAGCAACTGTTTAGGAATATGGTTAGAAATGGGGCGTGGGATGTTCACAGTTATTGACATGATTCTGGACAGTTTAGGGTTTTTAAACTACTAGAACTTAGAGGAAACTATTATGGTCTGCCTGCTTACAAAGACAGTACAAACTGAATGTGGGTCATCAATTTGTGTGCCAAGAGCAGATGCATCTTCTAGCCTGAATAAAACTTATACAATAGAAATCATTATAACAAATGGCTCACATTACTGGAATACTGGGAGGCCTGGTCCGACTATCTTTCCCATAGAAGGCAACAGGGGCTGCAATTTGTCCAGGATTTGTCGAATATGATCGAGACAGTGTATCCTAAGCAACTGTCTGACAAGAAACAAAGGTTTAGAGAAATGTCGCAGAATGTAACTTGAAAAGCAAGGAAATCTTGGAATGCAGCCTTCCCCACCAAGTTTCAACAGACAAGAGTGTTCTTGGGTTTGCCAGCTTCTAATAGGGATTGAGCTGTACATGTGGGTTAGGTATTTAGGTATCAAAAAGAATGAGCCTGCACTGCAGCTTCCCACCCTTTCAGTACAATTTTAAAACAGACCACTTCCTCCTCTCCGTTCCTTCCATCACCATTTCCTATGTCTATGCAGAACATCCTTTGATTTGTTGTTGTAGCATGTTCAGGGCAAGCAAAGCTGTGTACAGAGTTGTTTGCAACGGCTGCTCCACATATATGGACTTCCCACCAAAGTATGAAATTTCAAGTCAAGAGCAATTTTTGCTTTGTGTTTGCTGTAAAACGTAACCTTTTGGCGGGGGGACTAGAGTTTTAACTGATAATTTATTGTGTCCTTTTTATCTTGTAGCTCATCTTAGAGATGGGGTAGGTCTAACCCCATAATAAAAGGGAAAACGGGAAAGTGCAAGGATCCTTACTTAGAATAGTAGCTACTGCTTCCACTGCAGAAGTTCTCTGCATCAACATTGCAAACTGGGATTTTGTGGTTGGTCATAAATACTGCAATTTTCTTCACTTGTGATATGGGCTACAAGTCAGAGACTGAGTACTTGTGCAATAGAAGCACCTCGTGTATACTTCGAGTGTCAAAATAACACAAACATACTTCTGACTCCTTTCAGACTCTGCGTGAATATGCCCTGAATCCTAGTCACTGATAGCTGGGATTCTCTTGAGTTTTTAGAGACAAAGCCCTTCGGAAAGGTTCTCTGTTTTTCTCTGTATTTTCAGAAGTGTCGCTGTTGTTTCAGTACAGTACCATTTCATTAATATGTAGTTCTCTCTCGGAAACCAAAGTGTTAGAATGCAAACCCTGTCCTAAAACTTAAAAATCTGTAGGTCTGCTGGCAGCCTATAGTTCCTTCACAAAGACGGTCAAGGACAGTCCCTGTAATTGATGCATTTGGCACATGCTTCCTTTCCTCTTGCTCATTCCATTTTCTGGCCAGATAATTACCTGGCTATTAAGGACTGCAGGGAACCAGTGTATTCCCCAAATATTTCCCCTCTCCACTGAGAAATCAAATATTGGCTTTGTCCCCTATAGTAAATATAACCACCTTGCCTCTTACCCAGGGCTGGCGCTCCCATTGAGGCCAGGTAGGCAGTTGCCTCAGGGCGCGGGGTACTGGAGGGGATGCCGGAGGAGGTGCTGGGGGTGGGAGCGCATGCCACAGAGCTGCAGCCCTCCTGCCCTGCACTGCCGCTGCTGCCAACACATGCCCCTGGCCAGGCGCAGCAGCCACGGGCAGGCATCTGGGGCAGTGCATGGCAACCGAGCAGGAGAGCTGGGAGGCCACCCACGTGCCATCCCAGCCACCCACTGCAGCAATTGGGCCAGCTCGTGTGCATGCCTGTGATGACATCACACACGACATCATCATGCAGGCTGGTGTGCACCCACGTGCATGTGCGCTCCAGGCTGACTGGCCAGCCGCGGGCACCGGAAACCCTGGCGCCGCTCCTGCTCTTACCTCAGGATCATTATGACATCAAGAATGCTATTTGCTCTAGACCCAAAGAAGGACCTCTCCATGCACACGTGCACACACACACTTCTTTTTACCCTACAAGGGAGGGATTCTTGTAGTGTGCCTTCGAGAATCATTCAGCCTAGACATCATGTGGTCTCTGTCTAGAATGCAAACCTGGGAGCCTGATCTCAGATAGCCAGTCTAGCTGAACAGATTATAAATGTCCAGCATAAAGAGTTGCAAACATTTTTTGTAGCAGCATAGGCACCCAGATCTGGCTTGGATTGAAGATCACATGGCAAGTGAACTGACAAAAAGTTCTTGTGTCTTTTTTACCTAAACTTTTAAACTTTTTAATCTTTTAAGATAAAACACATTCATTTAAGCCTAAACATTCTGTCGTCTGATTACTCGAGAAACAGCTGGCTTGTCCACCTCTCCTTATAAAATCTAGTGATTGAAGTATGGCGAGAGAAGTTGGATAGGAGTCGAAAAGCAAGTGGTACACATTTTGAGAATAATTCATCTCATTGTATTTTAAACCGTTTATCAAATTTAACAGTATGGAACTGATCAATGGTAGCAGTCAAATGTCAGAAGTAAGAACTGATTAGTACTCATCTTCCTTTATTTATGGCCCATGTATTTTAACATGGGATTCCAGCATTAGGAAATGAGAAGACTTTGCAAAATCTCTAGTTCATGTGACAAGTACTTAACATTGCCCTGTCCTGGTGTTTTCTTGGACAAAAAGACAGTTAACGGTTCAGGATGTGCTGCGCTGAGCCTACTCTTCTGCTCCAGTGCTATTACTGTGTCATCCTAATCAGAATTACCTATTTCTTATCCCATTGATTTCCATGAGCTTAGAAGGATGTAACTTTGCTTAGAGTGACATTGTGAGAGATGTACCGGCTTATATGCTAAAGCAGGCTCTCTCCCACCCACAGGGCCACACAGATAATCTGACACAACAGTGTATAGAATGTGGCAATTCTGTTCACGATGTACTACAGGTTGCTTATATTTCATGAATTGCCTCTGAGAAATTGCCCATTAATCCTACAGGAAATTCTAAAACAGTCCAGGATATAGGTTAGGAATAGTCCACTCTCCGTGCCAGGAACATCCTATAACAGGGGCCCCTTTTTATATATTTGGCTTAATGTTAATGCAGCCTTAATACTCAGCTTCTACATGTGGTGGTGGGGGGGAGGCTGTTTCCTGACAAGCATGTTGCATTTCAAAGCTGCAGAGCTACGTAGAATCTTGGCACTTCAGCAACTTTTGCAAACTGAGAAATGTACTTGGGAACATGGAACTCATTGTCACATCCTGCAGAGATGATCAGTAGCTTAGAGGATGTTCATGTTGACTAGATGCATTAATGGAAGACCAGTCTATCCTCGATGCCCCCAATATGACTTCCATTAAAGGCCATCTTCAGGTTTTTGCAGCCCCTTTAATGCAGGCTTACTACAGTGCACCCACCTCTCCTGAGGGCCATTGCCTTGCCAGGCTGAGGAATATGCAGATTGCAGATGCGGCTCATTTGCCTTACCACTGTATGCTGCTGGCCTGGCCAGCCAATGCTACTCTAGCATAGTGAGAGAGAAAGGGAGCAAGCCAGACTGCTGGAACTGCTGTGCTGCTCCATGTTAATAAACAGCTTCAATGCATGGGCAGCAATAAGAAGCAGCAACAGAAGTCGGGGGCTTCAGAGTGGTCCATAGCTGGCATACATGCCACTTTACAATGATGCTTTCAGACCTGCCCCTGTTCTCCAAGATGGGATACCTCTGGGGGAAAACAACTGGCCATGGCTATCTCCTCTCCCTCAGGGGCTAACTATGAACTATCCAGAGTCCTTGGCTGGTCATTCCATGGGAACGAACACCACATTTTATGAGGCACACCAGAGACAACAAAGCCACTGAAGTGTCGATTTTGCAAAAGAAAAACAGGTCTGAATGTGATGGATGGACTGGAAAAGCAACTCACTGCTCTTTTTCTGAGCATCATATTTACACACCCCAGGGTAAGACCGTGAAGTTGAGAGGAACCCATTTTGCTGCTGAGATTTAAGGTGAGTGCTTAATTCAGAGAGAAAAAGCTTTGTGGAGAATATATGCAGCAAGACTTTGATACCCATAAGCAAAGGCCCCACTAGTTCCATCCAACACAAACAGCAATTAGGCAGGGGTCTAGGGCCATGCACCATATCCATGTCATGAAGAACAAGCTGGTGCCTTGCAGTTCCTGGTGTAATACCAAATGCCTATAATGAGTGATTCACTGTTCCCACATTTTTTTTTTACCTTATAGACTTTCCCAGATCATTTTAACTTCTCCTTTTTCCACACTTGCTACAGACAAATTGTTTTTCAGTGGCACTACTGGGGCAGGATTTATCAATGACGGACCTAACCATTATCTTTATGGGGAAAGTAAAAAAAATATCCAGGTCAGTCCAATGGTCTATGCAGCTTGGTACTATCTCTCTAATAGTAGCTAATTTAGAATGACTGAGAGAATTGCAAAGCACAGGAGCATGCCAAGCAGATTTCTGCAAGGACATGATGCATATTTATTTACTTAATGGAACCACAGCTTTAAACTGCCAGTATGACAAGTGGATGATGGCATAAAAATGAATTCTACACTAGAGGAGATAGAGAAGAAATGGAATGATATGGAACCCATTTACATCAAAATCTTTTCTTATGGGCACAAGGAAAGGCTCTGTGTTTAGAGCAGCATGCTCGGGCACATGAAGTCTTACTTTTGGAAGACCCTCAAACACATGATGTTAGAAGCTTCCTCCCTTGTGCCCTACCTACCCTTATCTGGATATTCTTTATTTAAAATGTTTATAATCCACATTTCTTGAGCTCAACGTTTCTTAAAATATATTAAAACAATAGTTTAAAAACAATAAAACCCAACAATTTTAAACAACCCAGAAATTAACATCAGTAGGCAGCCTTTAGAAATAAATATATTTTACAATTGGGAGGAAGGGCTTTGGACCTCAATGAAGAACATACCCATGGACTCAAAACAACAGCACCAAAGACTCTGCTCCTTGAAGCTGACGTGCGGTGCTGTCCTAAGAAGAGTTATGTCCTTCTTAGCCTAATGACTTCAATGGACAGAGGAGGGCATAACTCTGTTTAGGACTGATCTACTGGTGTAGTGGTTGGGATGTGAATCAGCATTCTGATGGTTTGACTCCCACTACTGCCATGAACTCAGCCGGTAGCCTTGGGTAAGCCACTCCTCTCAGCCCCAGCTCTCCAGCTGTATTGTATGGATAAAATAACACTGACTTTGTTCACCCTCTGTCTAGAAGAGCAGTATACAAGCACAGTTGCTGTCATTGCTGTTACTGACACTGAAGATTAGCAGAACGGAAGTTCAGCCAGTTTGGTGTAGTGGTTAAAAGCACAGGACTCTATTATGCAGAACTGGGTTTGATTCCTCACTCCTCCACTTGAAACCAGCTGGGTGACTTTGGGTCAGTCACAGCTTCTAGGAGCTCTCTCAGCCCCACCTCACAGGTTGTTTTGTTGTGGGGATAATAATAACATATTTTGTAAACCGCTCTGAGTCATCCTGAAGGGTGGTATATAAATCGAATATTATTGTTATTAATATTAAATAGATCACAGACTGTGAAAGATCAAAAGAAACTTACCAAGCACCTGCTAGGTCAAAAATCATGACTGGGTGGTCCAATGGAGGCCTCCTGAGTGTTTGTTAGATATGTCCTGCATAACAGTCACTTACTGGAGCAGTTCATTACCTTTCATGCATGTCCATTCTAAAACAGTTAAACAGTGTGCCCAATGATGCAGTGTTCTGACTGTTTTAACTAACAGTCCATTCCTACGAATGTGTTTCCTTCAGTAATCTCCAAATGTTGTGCCACAGCACACAAGAGTGCATTAATAGAATTGTTTGTTTCCCATGATAAATAATATCCGTATAAAAATTAAAGTCCCTCCCCTGTGAATCCAAAATGCCCATCCACGGAAGAGTCTCTCTCTCTGCCCCGCTTTATCTCCTTCTAACCAAATTTCATTATGTGTGGGCAATTCTTGCACTGTGTATGGTTGGATCACTCTGTCATTCCCAATGCAGAGATGCAGCATAATTACCAGCCTTCCCTCAGAGGAACAGTGATTCATGCAGAGACATAAGGAATAGGATCCTCTGAGCAAAGTAATTATTATTCTTACACGCTACAAAAGTAAACCTTTGAGGCGTAAGAGCGATGTGTATCCCCACAAAATAAATTGTGTCTTAGCTATGAAACGCTTAGGAAACATTTGTCTCATTATTTCTAAGGGCCAAACAAAAGTTGAGAGCAGCAGAGTCAAGTGGCCACTGGAGTGCTACATTGCAGGTGGGAGGGAAGGTCAAGCTCATAGGCCCAAAGTAACCCCTTCCTGGAGAGAAATAACTAGGGAGGAGCAGTTTCAGAAAGAAGCAGAAGCTTCACTTTCAGGAAGAAGCCTTTTCACTCCCACACACTGATGTTACACTTTCAGCACTCCCCCTCCCATTATACAGGGTCGGCAGGAGAGAAATTGGACTGGATCCTCCTCTTGTCCCATTTAATTGTACACTAAGAGAGACATCCTAAGCAGAGTTCTATCTTTCTAACTCCATCAAAGTTAATGGGCTTCAAAGATGGAGCTCAGAAATCGCAGTAAAACTCAGCTATGCAATCTGTCATCTTACATCCAAGGTGGTGGTGGAATGGGATCCACACTTCTACTGCATTCTGCAAGAGAAAAAAATGCACCCTTATTCTTCTAAAAGGTGTCCATTTTATTAGCCATTCCCTTGTCCTTGTGTGATATGAAAATATAAGCAACAGCCTAAGCCAGTTTCCAAATTATTCATGCACACCATATTTTGTCATTCTTCCCCCCGCATCCACTCCCCGACTTTCAATCTGGTGGACTGTTCATGCCCAGCCAGCAGCATTCACTGTGAAGCATATTTCGTTGTATAAGCTTTACAGCAGTCCCATTTCTTTTCATTTGGCCCTCCTTGACAGAGGAGAATAATGGATCAGCTCTCTCATTTTCTACATCCAATTGCATATTTGATTCAAAATCTCTGTATCATGGACTGGTTTTAATGAAATGTTCTGGCTTTTACACCCATGAAATATGACAAATCCATTTACAATATGGAAATGTTTGTGAGCAAAGGAAATGAAGCACAGCCCTCAGCTACTCTGCCCTTTTCTGTGAAAGGGAGCTGGAACAAGATGGAAACATGGCAAGGGAGGGGCAGAACCGAGGGTGGAAGTAGAATAGTAGTCTTCCAAACATCATCCTTCCATCAAAATTGTAGCTGCCCTGAAGCATTTCGTAGAGGCAGTAACTGAGCTCCCAGGTTTTATAGGCAAATGGAGTAGGCTCTAATCCTTCGTATGCACTCATTCTACATTTCACAGAGACTACCTTCTCTTGTCTGGTCTTTAGGCCATCTCACTACTGTGAAACTTTCTTCCCCTAAAGATTGCATAGCTTGAACATTAATAGTGTCTGAAAATGTTGCAAAGCTTTCTCGCTTGAGCTGTCTGCAGTGGTTGGGCTGAAATGCGGATCAAGTTAATTAATATAGTATTTTAATATGATGTTTTCATGGATATTTTAATTGAACTGCTGTTTTTAACGTTGTTCAGCTCAGGATGGGGTACAAGTAAAGTGCTGGGGCCAAGCCCCAGATGAAACCCTTCTTGGTACCTTACAATATGGACAGGAGCGCAGTTTTGTGAACTTACCTGATCTGAAAAAAGATGAATCTTATAAAGGCACATATCAGTTGTAGGTGCCTTGTGTTTGCTAAAGATCTGCAGTGCCCATATGTCACATTGCCAGCCCAAATACCCTTCTTGTTGCATCCTTGTTTCTACTGGTTAATGGCACTTAATATCTATTTCTTAGGTTTGGAATGAGTAAGCCAGGCACTATAGTAGGGGATGGGTGGACCACTGGCAGTATAGAGGCCCAGTCTGTCTCCTGGGAGTCTTCCCTTCTGACCCATAGTTCTTGATCGCAAGATCCCCACCCTTTATTTCACACAACCAAGGGATGCTTCACAATAGCAACAAAGGCAAAATCTCTACCAAAATCTCTGTTCAACATCAAAGGGAAAAGGTTACTGAATTCTTTACCCAAGTCTCTAGAACTTACTTGCATGGTCTTAGCTAAATGTAACTAAGGGCCTTCAGTCAGCCCTTACACCTGGAGTCCCCAGTTTTGTTGACCCCATGGGCACTTTTGGAATTTTGTGAATGGGGAGTGGGCATCACCAAGGAATGGCTGCTGCAGCCAATCACAAAACATTGCAATGTTGCAAGGCAAGCACCCCCCTGAAATGGAGAGAGCTGTTTCTGAATGGGCGCCCCTGTCCTGCAAGCGTAAAGGTGACGGAACATCTCCCTTTCCAACAGGAAGAAAGCAAAAATTGGCTTTTTGCTTTGGGGAAGAAATGCTTTGTTAAAGAAACATGTGTGCCAGAAATCCAATCCACCAGCATCACTGTACTCATGAGCACCAGGTTGAGGATCACTTCCTTACACATTTCAAACCAGTTCCTGACCCAGAGCACTATGAGATGCGCCTGGTAAAAACGCCTTCAAGACTGATCTTCCAAAAGTACCACTGCATTTATACCCTCGTGTTTATTAACACATATACACATTCCAAATAATGTATCACCCAGCACTGTGGAGTTTTAATAAACAGTATGGTAGGGACCTGAACAGATTTGCTTGAGGGAGTTCAGAATGGCTTTCTTCATTATAAATTCTCGCTCTGGGAGCTCACATGAAGAAATAAACAAACTGACTACTCCTTTTCTTTCCAAAGAAAATATTTTGGAATAATTGTGTATCTGCAACAATAGAAAGCATTGTGTGTATGGCAGGTGAACCCTTTGCTAAATGTATCCTCGGTGGAGCAGTAGCCCTTTATTGGCTTGGCACTGAGCAATGAAGTTTGGAAGCTTCTTTTTTTCCCTTTCCCTTTCTTTTAAAATAAGCATTTTAGCTCAGTTGCTCTGTGCAGCTTTGGAAGGGGGGCAGGGGATTAGCCAAAGACAGAAATAATTATATTAGCGCTGGGCTGAATTTTTGCTCAGAAAGTTACCATGGGGGAGGGGTGTGTGTGTACAAAAAGACCGAACATTCCAGTCTTTCACACATTTTTTCGTGTGGGTGGCAGCTATTGTTCCCCATCTGCTTGAATGCCATGTTTTAATCTTTCATGCCTATTCCGATCAATCAGAGATAATGTAGTTAACATGGTGCCGCACTGCCATATAGCAATCATATTTGGAATAATGTGTGGCAGGGGTGACTTCCTTCTCCTCCAGCAATGAATGGCAAGACTTTCACCCCAGTCCAGCTCTGCTCATGTAGTTACACATGACAAGCCCAGGAAATATGTGGATGGGGACATGCATTTGGATGCATATTTGAATGTATATCTCATTGAAAGTCATACAGTGTACTTGGACAGCATCTGCATCTGGATGCACTACACATAACAGGACAAAGGAGAGGAGAGATCAGTCTGGTTGGCTTAACAGGGGTACGCTACCTCTTCCTACAATACTCACCTTACCTGCTGTAAGGGGGCATCTCTGAGATACCGAAACACAGACAGGAAGTAAACCCAGATGGAATGGAAGTGATGCAAAGCTGCCAGTGGCTGGGTAGGAACTATACCCCCGGCCCCCTTACCACACACACACATCCTGCCCAGAACTATGAAAGGAGGGAGGTAAAACAGGTGCAGGGGAGAAGAAAATGTCTTGGCTCTGACCCTTGCCAGAAAAGAGCTTCAGGGTCATCTTTCCAGTGGGCTTGAGTGAAGGGCACTCATTGACCACAGAAACAGCCAGAACATATTGAAGATACTGAGTTTTTTCCTGTATGTTCTCCCCTTCCTGACATACAGAAGACAGATCCTAGCGCATCTGACTTCTTCCACTCGGGAATGTCAGCACTGTTTCTGTGTTGCTAACACCTGCAGGGCGTTTCAGCTTTCACCAGTCCATTACCTCTGGAGTTATTTGCAAGAGGAATGGTTGCTTACAGTTGTGCGCTCAGTGCACTTCCACCTCTAGAAAAATCATCTTGCAGGTTTTTGTTTCAGTTTTGTTTTGTTTGTCTAAAAATTGTTTGTCCAAAGGTGATATGCCAACTCTGGGATGAGAAATTCCTGGAGATTTGGAGGTGGAGCCTGGGGAGGGCAGCATTTGGAGAGGGACCTCAGTGGGGTATAATGTCACATCATGCCAAGCAGCCATTTTCTCCTGGAAAAATGATCTCTGTAGTCTGGAGATCGGTTGTAATTCCTGGAGGTCTCCAGGCCCCGCCTGGATGTTGGTGACCCTTCATTGAGCCTAAAGATGCTTGTGTGTGTGTGTGTGTGTGTGTGTGTGTGTGTGTGTGTGTGTGAGAGAGAGAGAGAGAGAGAGAGAGAGAGAGAGAGAGAGAGAGAAGGAGAGAGAGGAAGCAAAAAGTCCTCTTACAAGCAACATTAGTCTTCCTTTAAAAACAGTTGCTCCTCTCGGCCTTAGTGGAGTTCAAAGCTCCCTGTACACTTCTTCTTATTGAATGCTTGGTCTAGGCCATTCTCTTCTCAAAGAAGATGCAGAAGAGCAATCTTCATACTCCGGCAAGCCCTAGGAAATGCAGACCACTTTCTGAATCACTCTTATTCGTTCCTTCATGTATGTCATCTGTTGTTATGTGCCCTCCACTTCCTCCACCACTTGGTATTATATCGGAAAGAAAGTGCTTTTGTGCAGAATATTTTTTCACGCTGTGGTGGGAGCTAGTGCTGTTGAAAAGGTCAACAGAATGGGGAACATTATGAGTCAGAAAAAGCAGGGTAGGCTTGAAGTTCACAGGCTGCTTGCAGAGAAAATACAGTTCAAAACAGAATGTGTATTTATTATAACGGCAGCAAGGTAACAATGTCCCATGGTAGCTGAAGCCATGACTGAAAGCCCTAATTGAATCTTCAGCATTTTGGGTTTTAGAAGCAACAATCAGCTGTAAGGATGAAGACAGCATGTCATCATAATAACGTGGATTCTTTATTTTATTTGTATTTATTTATTAAAACATTTTACCCCACCTTTCCTCATGGTTCAAGGCAGCTTTCAATAATAGATTAAAACACTGGCCGTTTTCACACGCTCCCCGGGAGATCACGCAAACTCACAGCATGAAGCGTCTTCCTAGCACGATCTCCCTGCACGATCCCCTTTAATGGCCCAATGGGCTACTAAAAAAGGGCTACTAAATGGGATTGTGCCAGGAAATTGCGCTAGAAAGACACTTTTATGCTGTGAGTTTTGTGCAATCTTCCGGGCACGTGGCCGTGTGAAAACGGCCAGTTACATTTAAAATCAAAATAAAATAACAACCGCAAAAGCCTCCACCCTTAAAATATGCCTGTCATTTAACCCCCTCCCCCAAAGCTCTGACAAACTGACAGGCACTGTAGCATCTCCTGAAGATCTTCAGGGTGGGAGCTCCCCTCACCTCCTCAAGGAGCTCATTCCACAGAGAAGGGACCACAACTGAAAAAGGCCAAGCTCTGGTCAATTCCAGATGGGCCACTTTAAGAGGTGCGATCACAAACAGAAGGCTGCCTGACGACCATAGTTGGCGCACAGGAACGTATGGAAGGAGAAGCTCCTTCAAATCTGTGGGCTCCAGCTTGTAATGGGCTCCTTGAATTGAGCTCAGAAACAGACTGGCAACCAATTTAGTTGTTTCAAATTGAGTAACATATTTCCCAGTGGCTACCCCCATCAACAGTCAGGCTGCTGTATTCTGGACCAATTGTAGTTTCTGGGTTGTTTTCAAGGGCAACCCCCATGTACAGAATGTTGCAGTAATCCAACTGTGAGATCACAGTGGCCAGATTGCAAAAAGTGAAGAACGTTTCATAGGGGAGCTAAGAGAGGTTTCAGAGGGGGGCTGTGAGAGAGTCCGCAAGATAGAGAGGTCAAGGGTCTATCCATCATTCCTTTCTGTTAGCCTGGAGCTACCCCTTTCAAGTGTAGATTGTTCTTACAGGGACTTCCTTCCTTCTTGCATCACATCTTCCTCTCTTTGTCCTTCTTCTTCATCCTGTCACCAGGACTGCAGGACATGCTGTCCTGCATCTCTTGACATCCCAGGCTAGATAGATAGAACAGAATGCTATCACTACTTTTTCCTCCTCAATGTTCTTGCAATAAAGGACTCACTCTTTTCTAAAACTTAAATCAGGCTCTTTGTGTGAGTTTGTTCCTTAGCATCCATTCTACACTCTGTGCCCTATATGCACTTTTGTTGCTCATATGCTACTGTGCTATCACAGATTAGCTGAGTCAAGGAGTGATACAGTTGGTGCACAAGATGCAGCTGATTAAAGGTGCTGTGAGTCACCATGCCAACCTTCTTTTCAAAGAGCAAGGGAGGGTCCATGAGCACCCTCAAGAACCTGCTCAGTGAAAGCCAACTTCACTCCATCTAAGACAAGGAGATTCAGACCCTCTAGAACATCAGCCTTCCAACCAGCAACACCTCTGCCTTGTCTGGATTCAGCTCCAGCTAACTCTAAGCCCACAGAGAAAGTTTATGCTGTCTGTTATCCTGTCTGTTTCAATGATGCAAAGGTAGAGAGAAGGAGACTTAGGCAGAGCTTCCAAAGGTCCCAAGGAAATAATGAGGAGGTAAAGCAGTGGAGGGACAATCCTGTGTGGAGGATTCACCCATGGCTGAGACGAGCTGGTAGAAGACATTCAGGCAGGGGCAGTAACCAGGCTTCACCTGCCTGCTTGATTGTCATTGGATTTTGCACTCATGAAGACTTGCATTTGCTGATGAAATTACATGGATAGACCAAAGTGCAAGCTCCTGTGGCAATGAATATGCATATAGATGTCCCATCGGTGAATCAATTTCCCACTCAAGATTTTGGCCACTCCTTAGCATAACCGAACTAAGGCAAGCCATTATTTCACCTTCTTCAAAGCAAGACGTTACTTGCTCCTAAAATGGCTGCCAAGGTAAATTTATCCAAGATGGATTCAGGGCAAACAGCACACATCTAGGAAGGGGGTTCTCGATTATAGATAATAGCAACTTTGCTGAATCTAAGCATGTTTTGGTCTGGCCAGTGCCTGGGAGCCTGTTTCAGTTCTATAATGGCATATAAATACGGCAAGATGAAACCTGCCACCTCTGTTCTCAACCCTTGCCCTTCCTGGTTGATAAAAGCTGCCAGGAGAGGACTGGCCTAGTGGGTAAGGGGAGTGGTAAATGCTTCCTTGAGAGTGGGAGATATGCCACCTGTGCAGAAGGAGGCAGCATTTAAATCTGTTCTGGAAAAAAAAACCCTTCCTGGGCCCTAATATGTTAAAGATCTTCTGGCCAGTCTCCAGTCTTCCATTCTTGGGCAAGGTGCTAGAGTAGGTGGTAGCTTCTCAGCTCCAGGGGTTCTTTGAAGTGACTGTTTTTCTGGACTCAAATAATATCATGGAACAGAGACTTCTTGGAACAGAGACTTCTTTGGTCATTTTGGCTGATAATTTCTATCAAGAACTAGGCAGGGAAAATGTGCCCTTGCTAGTTTGGCTGGATCTCTCAGTGGCCTTTGATATTATTGGCCATAGTATACTACTGAGCTGCCTCTCAACATTGGGACTAAGGGACACTGTGTGTGGTTTGAGTCCTGTTTGAGAAGTCAGTCTCAGAAGGTGGTGCTGGCAGACTCCAGCTTTGCCCCATGGCCGTTGGCCTGTGCAGTTCCACAGTCTTATCCTACAGGCCATTTAATAGATATATGAAGCCACTAGAAGAGGTCATCAGGAGGCTTTGGCTGCAGTCTCACCAATGTGCTGATGATACTCATTTCTACTCTTCTTTTCCACCTAATTCTAAGGATGCTATTTATGTTTTAAACCAATGCTGAATGAGGGTGAACAAGTTGAAACTGAATCCTGGCAACACAGAGGTTCTCTGGGTTAGTAGAAAGGCAGACCAGGAATGTGAGATCTCTCCTGTTTTGGATGGGGTTATACGTCCTTTGAAAAGCCATGTTTGCAGCTTGGGAGTGCTACTTGACACAAAAGTCACCTTAGAAAACCAGGTGGCTGCGGTGGTTTGGAGTGCTTTCTTCCAACTTTGGTTGGTGTATTAGTGTGCCGATTCCTAGCTCCATCAGATCCATGCTTTAGTTACACCTTGACTAGGCTATTGCAATTAGTTCTACTTAGAGTGCCCTTGAAGATGGTTCAGAAGTTGCAGCTAGTGCAGAATTGTTGCGGCTAGGCTGGTGGTCAGGGCATATGGCGATCTGGAGGAGCACAAGGCCCCAATACTAGAGCAAGTACACTGGCTACCCATCCACTCCTGAGCCCAGGTCAAGCTGCTGGTCTGTCCTTTGAAGCGCTACATGGCTTGGGACCAGGGTATCTCAAGGATCATCTTCTCTCATGCCTGCTTCCTGCCAAGGAGTTAAGATCACAGGGAGAATCCCTTCCGACTGTTCCATCAACCAAAGAAACTTGTCTGGTAGGTACATGAGAGATGGTCTTTTTGGTGGCAGCCCCAGGATTATGGAACAACCTCCCCAGGGAGGTGACTTGGTCCCCTCACTGTCAATTTTTAGGAGGCAGCTGAAGACAGTTTTATTTAGGACTGCATTTGATTAATTTCCTTTTTCTTTTTACTGTATTCTTAATGTATTTTTATGATTGTTGCTTTTGTAAGACACTTTGAGTGCCAAAAAGTAGAAAAGCAGATAAATATTCTAAATCAATCAATCAATGTAATTAGTCAAAATTAATACAGGTTAAACATAGTTGCATGGGGTCATCAGGTGCTTTTGATATGGCCGCCAAGGCCCAGGAGTTGGGTGGACTAGAAAGAAAATAACAGCTTGGGAAGAGTGTGTTGGAGAATTGTAGCAGGACCAAGAAGGAACAAGAAAAGCATTGCTGAAGGGAGGCTTCTCTTCTGTCTGTCCTAGCATTTCCAAAACAAAAAACATATCCCCATCAATGGTTCATCTGACTACAGACGCCTCTCCTTTATTCATGCAAGTTAATGAGGACAATACAAGTCTAGTGACTGAATTTGCAGCCAGAGGCAGAACACTTGAAGAACCCCTAATCAAGAGAAGAAGAAGCATCACTCACTGTCAAAATAAGCTAACTTCTGCCCATCTACATATCTGAGGGATTGGATGCAGGTAGTAGCAGCATTTATACCATCATAGTTCATCCATAACATCTACCTGCCTAGCTCCTTATGGAACAGAGGCAGCGCCGTGGGACTTACTTCCACTTGCTTACTCATTTATCAGTGAATCATTAGTTGCTGCTTTGTTTGAGCTCAAAGTACCATCTTAGCGTGCTGAGTCACGGTGTGGATGGCAGGATTTGCTACAGCTGGTGCCTGCTTATTGCTAAGCTTTCAGAGGAAAATACACCAGTTTCCTGCAAATCTTTAGTTTTATAGCAGCTCAAGATCTTTGGTTTGTCCCTTGGGGAGTCTCTATTAATTTAATTTGCCCAGTCCCCACCTCTTTGCCTGGAGAGACATAAATACTGCTTTAGTTTCCTTTTGTAGTAGTGAGTATCCACCAGACAAAGGTATTTCAGATAGAGAGAATGAATCAGATAAGGAAAAAGACGTGTTTAACTCACTGAATGAAGTTGGGTCTATTGTGAATGAAGCCCAAGAGCTTCACAAGAGCATTGTAGTAGGTTTGTATTTTTACTTTTTCCAAAACATTGCAAATCCAAATTAAAGTTTTGTTTGCAATTTGGAGTTGAATAAGCTTTTCAATATTCTTTCAATCAATATACGCTTCTTAATCACTATAAGGGCAGGTCTGTCCTAATCATTTGCACTAAAGATTGACCTATTACTTCTTACAACCCTCCCCAAACATGGCACCCATATGTGATTGGCATTATCTTTAGTATTAAAGATTAGTAATGGGCAGCTCAATCATATACCCCGAGGCAGCGTCATCACTCATGCACCAATGTAAATGGGGCGCCACTCCACAGCTCCCTATGGACTTTTGCAGGGAAGTCCCACTGGCGGTGCCCGAGCATAACAAGACAAGGTGCGGCTGCTGCCAGGACCGCCCGCCTGCCATTCCCCTGACAACACCAGTCAATAGCAACATCCCTCCCCTGACATCCAGGCAAGGGGCAAGCAGCGGCGCAGCCGTGATCCCCGCTGCCACCAATAGGCCCCCCGATCAGAGAGCAGGCATCCCTGCCAGGGAGGGGGGCAGAGGTGACAGTGAAGGTCCAGATCAAACACCCACCCTGTTGCCCGTCCAGCCCCCATTTCCGATGAGGGCCAGGTCAGTGGCTGCAGCTTGGTGCACCTGCAAATCCATACCACTGCCGCCACCACCACAAGAAACAGGTTCCCCCTCCCTGAAGAGTAGGGCCAGATAGTAGGGAACCGATCTCTGTTGCCTGGAGATCAGTTGTAATTCTGGGTGATCTCTAGCTACCACCTGGAGACTGACAACCCTAAGTAGTCCCCGGGTTCCAGAGAAGCAGGGGGAGGTGGGGCCTTCAATGAGTGACAGGAACACCCATTGGGAACCATGTGGGAGGCCAGGATTCTGTTTGGAAGCAAGGGGAATGAAAAGCATGCACAAACTTGCTGCGGCGCCACTTGAACACATCACTGCATCTCTACAATGCAAGAACGAGGGCTGGACCTCGACAGCCATGCCCCAGTACTGGGGAAATGCCCTTCCCCAGCGTGGACTGACAGGCCCTCCCTACGCCAGATTGCCCAAGTCCATCTCTGCTTTCGCAAACACATCCCCCACCTCCTGGCAGCAACTTGCCACGTGCAGTGATCACCTTCCTGGCTTATCAGATACCAGCAGCTCAGACTATCAGAGAATGAAAGTCTTCAGTGCCCCCCTCCCCCCACAGACATTCATGGGCCACACTTCAATTCCCACCCCACTGCCTGAAGTTACATTGAGGGGAGGAAGGAGGCAGGGAGGCTGGATGGGGTGCCACTTGAAACATTTGTGGGGATGTGTGAGAGGACATTCCAACAGGGAGTTGAGAGGGTGGCTACTGGCTATGTTAGGCAGGCAAGCAAAAACAGAAGTTTGTTGTTTTTCAACTTGTTTTATTAAACTGGAAAAAGTGCCAATGTCCCTCGGCTGGAAAGGGAGCCAAGGCATTTTGCTCAGCCCTTGTTCTCTGCTCCCAGGGGCAAGGCTGAGATGTGGACTGCCTTGAGATATTGCTTTCTGGGCTGGATCTGAATGACACTCGCAGAGGATTACGGGGCGGGGGGGCGGTGCTGAAGCAGATATGCTCGGTCGTCTCCGGGACGAGTCACAACTTGCCTGCAAGGGAAACACACACATGTGCTGCAAGTAACCCAGCCCGGTCCATGGCTGAGGCAAATCCCACACTCCAAGATCTCAGAAGATGCACATAGTAGAGAGCAGTAGTGGCAGCCCCACAGGTGCAGCTAGCGACCAGCTGATGCAAGACCCTCTGGCGAGGAAGCTCTCTGCCTTTGGGTGATTTTACCTTTAAGGAAGAAAGTTAACAGGTAGTTACAAACACTTGGTGAAGAGTAGTTTTCTGGGCAACTTCCTCTGGGGCAGGCAGGGGCTGCCGCCACCGTCCTCTCCTCCGCTAAGCCTCACCTGAAAAGGCTAGAGGTCAGGCGAGTTCAGAGAATAGAGCAGCCAGCACAAATCAACGAACCACACTGCCCCATCTCCTTCTTACCTGTAAGTGCTACCTCGCTCCTTACTGAGATGGAACTTCAGAGTCAGATAACCTGCAAGGAAACTTGAGTGGTTATTGTTAGTTAGCCAGACATTCTGGACTTTGCCATTCTTCCCTTGAGCAAGTGCAAAGTTCTCCCAGTTTTCTTGCCAAGTTCCCCCGTGCACTCAGTGCCTGCCACCATGAGTACCCTCTCTTTCACCTTGTTCTCAAAGTACCCACGGCAGAAGGCTGATGGGCAGCTTTTGGCCATGTGCTCACTTACCTGAGGTCAGGAGCAGAGCAGCCGGATGTCTTGTAGGGTGCGTCTGCAGGTGATTGGGTGCGGGGAGCGGGGCTTGCCCACCCTGGAAGCGGACATGGATTGGCTCCCATGGTAGTTCCCATCCTATGCTCCTTCAGGCCACAGAGGGTGGGGCTGGATGCTGAGAGAGGGGCTCGAGTTTTCCATTCAATGGGCGCCTATGTGCTGTGCCTCCTTTTTTCATAGCATAACTTTCCACCGCTGGAGGGGGCATTCCCAGGGCCGGAGTGGGTTTGGAAATGGACTAACTCATGCCCCACCCCCACCCCACTCCCTCCCGCACCGGCGTGGGGACTTGTGCCTCCACCTGGCCACCAAGCATACCCGCCTGTGGCGGCCCATCTGCAGTACTGCACCTCGGGCAGGTGCCGGCAGAGAGGGGTTTGTGTCGACATAAGTGCCATTTATGCCCGTCCAAGGCTTAGTTTTCTTCCTATGCAGTTTTCACCCTGCTGCTTAGGATTGCACTGTTAATTTTTTATTACTAAACTAAGTGATGTCATTAAATAAGCACATTCAAAAAGACTGTAATATATGTTCCCATTTCCATAGATTTTTAAAATAGTATGTAGTCCTTAGCCACATTTATACTAATTTAATAATCCTACTATGAATGACCCCCCCCTTCACTCCCTCACATTGAGGCAGATTTCCCTGCCAAAATCCAAGCTTGCTTGCTATGGCTGAGCAGCCCCAAGTACCATGTCTCTGTTTATGGCTGTAAAGTTCTTTTTGTCCCACCCTGATAAGCAGTTATATTTTTGGCTTTTTATTCCAGTCTAGGAACTTGATAGGCAGAAATCAGGGACCCTCTTCTACTTGGTATGCAATGGCACTAGAGGCTGAATAACTCTCAAAAGAAACAGCAACTTTATTGAACAGGCAGGGATGGAATATGGGCAGTCAGGGGATGAAATTGCTTAGGTAAAATTTGTTGGTAGAATAGAATACTTTAAACTTAATAGGCAAAATAGTTTTCTGGCAGCTTAGTTTCTATGTTTACAATCCTTGAGAATTAGAGGTGTTTTGTTTAACACTTTGGTTAAAGCAACAATGTTTCTTCACAGATTTCCTTTTTCAACTCAGGTGTCCTGATACTAGTTCAACACTGTTTTCCCTTTACAACTAACCAGGGATCCTCCTTAGAGTCAACCCTCTTCTGGACACTGGGTAGGAATTATTCTTTCTTACCTAAGAATACATCACCCTATTCACTTGGCTTGAGTGGGAATTTCCACTTACTACCCACTCACTCTGCCAAAAACACACACACTTGGCTGTGTAAACAGGTTTCAACTTGTGCTGGCTTTTATACTTGGAATCCTTAACTAAAAGTCTTCCTTAAGATAAGGTTATTACAGTTAGGCCAAACATTTTCCCTCACTTCAGAGGGGAATCTATCTGACCGTCCTTGTCTCACACACTCAATTAAAAAAAAAACCTGTCAGCACCAACTGCCATCTTGAGGGCTGGTTCTGACTGGCTGATCAGAGAGAGGAGGGAGCAGCCTGTCAATCAAGCTCCCATTCCAGGCAATTGTTAACTCCTTCCCTTCCATCTCTCTGAATGCTGCACTAAGGAAACCTTCTTTAAAATGAATTCCATCACATCTACAAATACTGAACTCTTGTCCTCTTACTTTTCAGAAATCATATTACCATTAATACTCTTGCCCCAGATAATTACCATTAGAAAAGTTGCACCTGTTAAAATATCATTCACTTAACTTTAGCTGGATTGTGCCCTTGATGTTTTCCTTATGTGCAATTTTGAACAAAAACATATAGAAAATGACTTCTACAGGAAGGAAACAAATCCTTACAATGGACACCTCAATGATACTTTAGAGAACAGAGGATTCCTTACAAAAATGTCTTCAGTTCTTAAAACAAAACATAAAACCACTCAGTCTGGTATTAACTGTCATTTTCAGAAAGCCATGCATAGGGATGCTAACCCCTTTAAGTGGACCACAGCACAACACAGCTGCTCTTATGCTCCTTCATGCTCCTAAATCCCATTTTTCATGGCTGCTGAAAATGGAGACCAAGTACCTTTCCAGGGATTAAAATGATTATTTACAATTATTTGGGTGAAGTCTCTCCAATCCATTAGTGCTGGCTAAGCCTCAGCCCATGAGAGGGCAAGGGAGCAAGGTGGATGCCTAGGATCTGCCTCTCTAGCAGGCCTAACCACAGCAGCCAGGGAAGAGAAAGGAATGAAAGGTAGAGGAGTCTTCTTATATGTAGCGTTACATCATGGAAAATTGCTAACACTACAGAAGAAGAGGTTGGCTAGAGCTAGATTACCAGCATCCAGGTAGAGCCTGGAGTTCTCCCAGAATTACCACTAGAGATGGGCACGGACCAGGAGGCGGCCACGGACCGCCGGTTCGGGGTTTGTGGACTTCCACGGACCATGGACCATGAACTTTTAAACGGACTGGCCCTTTTGATTCAGAAAGGCCTTGTTTTTCCCACAGATTTTCACTCGAGTAGACTTTCCCCACCAAAGTTTCTCATGTAACACTCCTCGATCATCACTTTTCCAAAGAGACAAACAACAACTTCCCCTCCCCTATTCTGACTGACCCTTACCCGCCCTTGGTGGAAGGAGGGAGACTTGTGCTCCTGTCCAGGAGAGCTGGCTGCCCACAAAACCCACCTACATGGGGCTGCATCAACAATAGATGCCCTCCCTGGGGGCGGGGAGACCAACTCCCCATGATGGGAAATGAATGGATGTACTTGAGTGAAAGCCAACTCCGCAACAGGAGATCATGTAGCAATTCAAAGGCCCCTTGCTGGAATGGAAGGCATGGGAGGGATGGAAAGGATGTCTTCCACACCTCAAGGAAAGGAGACTTATGCTACCCTGTTCAGAGGGAGCCTCTTTGGGCAGTGGACAATGAGTCCCACCTCAGTGACGTGGTGTGTCTGCTTGCTTGGGTTAGGGGCAGGGCTCTGACCTGGGCCACTGTCCTACTTGTCACTGGACTTTGAGGATTGAGCCTCAGAGGGGCCCTTGCGCTCGTAGGAGCAGGATGGTTACCGATGACACCCACTTCACTGAATGTAGTGGCGTCAACAAAGGAAGGACATGCGGGCACTGCGGATCCCTCCCCCACACCTGGGGGAAGGGAGCAAAAGCGGACTCCCCAGTTGGAGGGGCCCTTGTGCTCACAGGAGCAGGAAAGTCACCGACAGCACCCACTTCACTGAACCGAATGTGGCGATGTCAGCAAAAGAAGGACATGCGGGCACTGCAGCCCCCTCCCCCATGCCTGGGGGGAGGGAGCAGAAGCAGCCTCCCCACTCGGAGGGGCCCTTGTGCTCGCAGGAGCAGAACGGTCGCTGATGATACCCACTTCCCCAAACCAGGTTTTCAAACCCCCTCCCCATTGTCTGGAGTTAGCCTGGGGCTTAAAACATGACCTCAAGCCAATACCAGTCACCTGGGTGGAGGCTCCAACAAACAATCAAAAAGAGATGTCCTATTAATATATGTAATCAACCAAACAAAGGAAACTGCTTCCCCATAGACCAATTCAGTCAGTGGGTCAAAATGAAGGTGAGTGCAACAATGATGGAAAGGGGCTGTGTGTGAACATTGAACTGTGGATGAATGTGAACAAAACTTGGCGACACGTCAGTTGGAAAGCTGCACGAAGCATGGGTATTTGGAGAGGGATTTGACTAAAGCGTCAGTAAGTGCATGGAGAGATGATTCAAGCATACAGAGGAGAACAGGAGACTGATTTGAAGAATGGAAGACTGGATAAGGTTGCCAACCTCCAGGTGGGGCCTGGCGTTCTCCTTGAATTACAGCTGATCTCCAGATGAGAAATCAATTCCCCCGGGGCAAATGGCTGCTTTGGAGGGGGGGGGGACTTTATGACATTATACCCTACGGAGGGCCCTTCCGTTCCTAAACTATGCCCTCCTCAGGTTTCACCCCCCAAATCTCCAGGTACAAGCAGGAGTCAGCAACTGTAAGACTGGGGAGGCTGAGGATGGTGGAGCAGCAAATGTCACGTCCCATCTGAACTGCAAAATGTTATCCATGTTTTGCCTTATTGGCCACTTACAAACATAACTAAAACTGCTTGGCCACCACTCCTTGGGTGCGACTGATAGAGAAAAACTGAAGCAGCACCCTGCCATCACAATACCCAACAGGTATTCCTTTTACAAGGAAATCCTATACCCTTTTTGTAGGATGAAAAGACACATTTTCTGATACTTGAAGATTCATGCATTCTGGAACCATATGGTAGCTGAATGATGCCTGTAAGTGCATGGAGACAGTTGACTATAGCTTTCAATTACATACTCCACTTCACTATGTTTGACTTCTTTTCCTCACATTTCCAAGCAGTTAAAGAAAAAGGTGAATGCTACACTTAGCCACTTGGTTAATGGCTACAGATGGGCCACCATCTCCCTATAATGTAGTACGTTTATAATCACCTACAATATCAGGTTTATCAGATTATTTTGAACCAAACAAAAGCATTTCATTTACAATTCTAATTGAACTTGAGGCACTGTATATGGTTGGCTCCGCCTCTTCTGGCAGCCATTTTTTGCTTGCACCCACCACCATCTGCCAGGATTCCAAAGGTGCCCACAGGCCCCAAAAGGTTGAGGCTCCCTCATCTAGTGGAATGATTCTTACTTTGTGTGGAGGGTCCTAAGTGTAAGAAGCAAAAGATTTTTATGCTGCCCCTTGTCTCAGGTTACAAAGAAGGACATACTATACACACAGCAAGATAGAGAAGGCAGGTATGCATCCCACCTTCCAACCTGGGCTATCCCTTTGTTTTGTTTGAGATTGTTACTCTCCTTCTTTCTACCTTCTGCCTTGCTAGCACACTCTTTTTCTCTTCCTTGTGCCACCATGAAGTTCCTAAATCAAAGGACTCTTATTTTCTTTAGTAAAGTAAACAGGCTCTGTGTGAGCTTATTATCTCAACAGCACGCAGTCACACACCTAGCTGCACTGGCTGAGCTACTCTGCTAACACCAAGTTCCATGTCTGTATACTTTTAGAGGAGGAGATGTGGTTTGGTGTAGTGGTTAAGAGTAGCGGGACTCTAATCTGGAGAACCCGGGTTTGATTCCCCGCTCCTCCACTTGAAGCCAGCTGGGTGACCTTGGGTCAGTCACAGCTTCTAGGAGCTCTCTCAGCCCCACCCGCCTCACAGGGTGATTGTTGTGGGGATAATAATGACATACTTGGTAAACCACTCTGACTGGGCATTAAGTTGTTCTGAAGGGCGGTATATAAATCGAATGTTGTTATTGTTGTTGTTATTATTAAATAAAACTTGAAGAGTCCCTCAAATTTCTGATTTAAGGATCTCAAGTAGCAGGTAGAACTGGGAAAGATTGTTTTCTGCCTGGGGTCCTAGAGAGCTGCTACTGGTCAGAGCAGACAATAGTGAACTGGATGCTAACGATTTGACTCAGAATAAGTATTTTCATTTGCGCAGATTCCTATATGGCTAGGGAATTTTACAAATAAGAATGAATTACACAGAAGGAACTAGAAAACAGGCAGGATAAACAGCGGGAAGTTCCTTTCTGACCATATCTGTGGAAACTCTTCTCATCAGGCAAACAATCACTTGGTTCCTCTTCATTTCCACCGGGAGGCTCAAAGAAAGCAACTGCTCTGATAACACTTCTGCCACCCTGCCAAGCAGAAACATTTCCCCAAAGTTTATCGCCAGGTGCAATGTGATACCCAGCTCCACTTCTGTCTCATTCACTCCCTTTGTTTTCTCCTCTCTTTCATAAACCCGTTCATATCATTCAGCAGTAAAGTTTTGTGCATGCCTCAAACAATGTTGGGCTTGGCAGAATGCTTTGCATTATATTTTTCCCTTCATAGATACACAAGAGATCACTCACAATCTGACAGCAAAGAAAAGAAGCGATGCCTACTGCAAACGTGGGAGGGAGTTGGGGGGGAAGGGGCTGCTGTGTCAGCAGAAAGCTAAATTGGCTCCCCTGTGACAGCTCATAGAGCTGCAAACTCTCCTCTGCTTCACAAGAATTCTGGACGTTCTGTCCTCTTTTATGAGGGCTGAGAGAAATGGAGGGTCTCATGAAGAAAATGCTCCATGTAGAAGGTTCTGCACTCATTACGTAGAATTTGTGACAGATAAAGGCTGATTCCGCACACATTGGATAATGCACTTTCAATGCACTTTATCAATCGTTTGAGGTGGATTTTTTGTTCTGCACACAACAAAATCCATTCTAAATGATCTATAAAGAGGATTGGAAGTGCATTATCCAACGTGTGCGGAATCACTCAAAGAAACACCTGAGTGGTCTCTTGCAGAACGAAAGCCCCAAGGACACATAGTACAGAGTCCAGTAGCACCTTTAAGACTAACCAACTTTATTGTAGCATAAACTTTCGAGAACCACAGTTCTCTTCATCAGATGCATCTGACGAAGACAGCTGTGGTTCTCGAAAGCTTATGCTATAATAAAGGTGGTTAGTCCTAAAGGTGCTACTAGACTCTTTACTATTTTGCAGCTACAGACTAATCGGCTAACTCCTTTGGATCTATGACCAAAGACACATGTAGGTGAAATCAGCAGAAGAGTGGTATGCCCTCCAGCTAGTCCAAACAACAATGCAGACATGAGCTGCATCTGGTTCTGCCTGCAGGTAATCCAGAGCAGGTAATAAACCCAGGATTATGGTGACAGCAGGTAGATTGCCCACAGTCTGCTGAGCTCTCTCCACAACCCCTTCTCAGGATGGGAAGAAGTCAGAGTGTGAAGACCAGTACAATGTTCAGACAAGGTAGCCATGATTGCAATGGGAACTTTGTGCATTCTGTGCATGCCATCCATTTTTTGCAGCCGTGGTCAGCATTACCTCTTCCATGGGAACCTCTAGAGCACCTTGGAAGGCCTGGGATTTTATCTGTCTCCAGCATCTTCTACAAGCAATGTATGGGAGGACAACCACAAACTCGGTGAGAATGGATTAGGAGATATGAATCTGACATGGACTCATGCCAGATTATCATCACAGTCAAGAAGATGATTCGATACAAGAAATTTGTCTTGGCAACACTTTCTTTTCATAGCGTTTTCTTCAATAATCCATGGCTTGGGCAGGGTTTCTTTATGCTATGCAAATGTTCTTCCTTTACCTGAACTGTTCTTCCTTTACCTGGGCTACTTCTGTTCTACCTTGAAGCATTTCTTCTTTCTGGTACTTTGTTATAGTCAGTTTGTTATACCAACATTCCCTCTCCCAACATCTTTGGTCCAAAATTCCCTCTTTGAGGTTAATTAAATTATCTCTGCAATGTGGCAAAAATGATCTGTAGAGTGAGGGGTACAATGTCTGAAAATTTAATCTGAATTTGGATGGAAAATAAAGATGTGATAGCTTTAATTTTTACCTTTGATTGCTGACAAAATTAGAATCCTTCCTCCTAACTGTCTGAAAATTGTCAAGGAGGGTCTTTTGGGCAGAGGATATAATTCCTGTGAATGTAATCCTAACTGGGAGACACAGAAGTTACAACTGGAAATGTGCTTCTCACTGAAGGAAATGAATATAATAATCAATGAAATGAAAACAAAACAAATTTACACACTTCTAGAAATGGATGCATCACTTGTATCCCTCAAATTTGGCACCAGCTGTGGCTATCTTGGAAAGGGAGTTTCCATAATTACGCGAGTTTCATTATGAGGGTCACCAAGATCTCATCATTATTAGACATCCAGCATCTCTACAAGTGAGGGTAGGAGGCTGCTGTCGCCATGGGAATAAAGGGCCAAGGCACATCACCAGCTTCAAACAACACATCTGTTGCTGTATTGTATTACTTCAGGTTGCCATTTCTGCCATACCATATTTGGCATTCCCTATGACTGAGACTGAGGAATTAGAAGAAAAACATCTACAAAAACCGAAAGACACAATCAAATGTGCTTAAAACGGGTCCAGTGGGTCTGATGGCATTCCAAACCCTTCCTGCCCTTGCACAGTTATCTCAGAGCGGAACCACAAGTGACAAAAGGCACAGGTTGGACACTTGTCAGCTTCCCTCAAGTTTTGATGGGAAATTTAGGCAGCTTGGCGGAATGTTGGACAAGTGACAGTTGAAAAGTCCATTGGACAGCAGTCAGAGAGCCAAGCTGCAAGACCAGGATGCCTACATTTCCCATCAAAACTTGAGGGAAGCTGACAAGTGTCCAACCTGTGCCTTTTGTCACTTGTAGTTCTGCTCTCAGCTAGAAGCAACCACTTTCCTGCTTCTGGGGCATGCTTCCGCTCAACTTGTTTTCCCTCCTCTGCTCTTATTGTATTGTATTTGAAATTAAAATAATGGTTAACCTTGATAAATTGTGAGTTAGGCTTGTGGAGAAATAGAGTTGGGAATAAATAGCTTGCTCCAGCGTGAAATTGGATCAGTCTGAGCTGACTCATAGAATGGTGCTTACAGAGTAACAGGAAAGGCGTGGGGGTTTATAGCTCAACAGGAGAAGCACAAAGTGGAATTAAGATGAAAAGACAGGCTGTGGGGGGGCTCTCTACACCCACCCCATTGATAGAAAAAAGAGAGCAAGAATGAAGCCATTAAGTGGCATCTGTCACTTACAGGAACAAAAGCGCTCAAATAATATGATCTGATGATGGGTGGGATGGGTGAAGGATGGGGCTCCTGCTTCCCAACCTGCCTTTTCCCTGAGCTTAAAGAACTCCTAGTGGGAAATTATTCACATAACTTTGTAGCTGTGCATGGAGTAGTCCAAGCACTCAGGGAAAAGTCTAGGGGGAGGACTCTGCCCATTCTGCCTGTCATCAGCAAAATCTCTGGCTTTTAAAGTGATGTTCTTGGAGCTGACGTGTGACTCTGATCAAAGCAGTGAGCCCAGAGACAACAACTTGTAAGCAAACATATGTATGCTTTAGCTCAAAGTGACTGACTTGTTAAGCACAAAAACACTAGCAGTTGCCCCCCTCACAGTCGGATACATTGTTTATTTACTTACTTCATTTGTATCTCACCTTTCTCCCCAATGAGAACTCAAAGCCGTTTACACTGTTCTCTTCTATTTTATCCTCACAATAACCCTGTAAGGTATTTTAGGATCAAGGTCACCCAGCAAGCTTCCATGGTGGAAGGGGATTTGAACTTGGGTCTCCCAGATCCCAGAATGGGGGCTATCTTGTGGGGTTCACAGGGCACAATCTTATCTCCCATGTCGTTCAACCTCTACATAAAGCCTTTAGGAGAACTCATTTGCAGTTTTGGAGTGGGATGTCACCAATAAGCAGATAAGACCCAACCCTATGTCTTGCTATCCAGATCGCCACAGGATGCAGTAGAAATCTTGGATCGCAGTGGTGAAATGGCTGAAAGTGAACAAACTGAAATTGAACCCAGACAAGATGGAAGTGATGCTTATTGGGAGGGCAGAGATCTTGAAGGACATTGTACTCCCTTGCAGAGTCGGTTAACAGCCTAGGCGTTATACTGGATCCAGTGCTTCTACTAGAAAAACAAGTTAAGGCAGTCGCCAAAAATGCTTTCTACGACCTCACTCTAGCCTGGAAGATGGCTTACCTCGACATAGCTGACCTGGCCATCTGGATCCATGCTACAGTAACATCAAGACTTGACTATTGTAATGCATTATACTTAGGTCTCCCGTCTAAGTTAACTAGGAGGCTTCAGTTAGTGCAAAACACTGCAGCTCAACTGCTATCAGGAGTGAGCAGGAGCATGAACATCGCTCCCATCATACAGTCACTCTATGGGCTACCTATTAGTTACCATGCTCAGTTCATACAAAGCTCTTCACGGCCTTGGTCTGGCATACCTACATGACCATCTCCCTCCCTATGTTCCTCCATGGCAGCTTCGCTCATCTGAACAGGGTCTCCTGCAAATGCCACCCTGCACATGGGCAAAATCAACAGCAGCCCATACATGGGCTTTCTCTGTGGTGGCCCCTAACCAGTGGAATGACCTGCCTGAGGAGGTCAGGAGAGGCCCCACGCTCCTGGCTTTCTGCAAATGATGCAAAACGAAATTATTCAAAAAGGCTTTTTACTCAGATAGGAGGGCTGTATTGTAGGAATGGGGTCTCAGATGCTTTGCTAATGAGTTAGGGACCATAGACTTCACCACTATGTTGCCTTACTATCTGTTGCTTTAAATACGTACTCCTATGTGCTAGCTGTGATTCATGTTGTCTAATGTCAGTCCGAGAATTGCTTATGTTCTGTTTCAGCATTTCTTCAACTCTGTTTTGGATTCTTGCTAATACTATGTCTTTGTAAACTTGTATTTATTTACCCTATTGCATTGTTTATGGAAATGTCCTTGATATTGACTGTACTAATCTCACACTGTGTAATCTACCTTGAGTATCAGTGAGAAAGGCAGACTATAAATGACATAAATAAAATAAAATATATAAAAATGAGGGTTTTGCCAATAAAATTCCCACAAGGCAATACAAGCATACACTTACACAAATGTATCCAGCCCTGGACAGCTTGCAGCCATTAACAAATATTGTGATGCTTCCATAAGAGGAACAAAGACATGAGCTAACTTGTGAGTAATGTACGTGACAATGATTATTGCCATGATCAGCCTATTCTTGTCTGTTATTTCTTTTTTCCCCTGTAAGCTCTGACCTTTATCCAAATCTGGTGGGCTCTGGTGAATTTCAGATGCCTTTGACATTGCAGACCACACCTCACATGTACACAGGCCTACAACACTGATGAGCTACAATGACATCATGATGTCAAATTGCATGCATGTGCTTAGGCAATAGGTCTCATGAATTAATATCAAAGAAGTTTTGAGGAACCAGATACTGGTGAATCCTTGAACTAGTTCAAACACTTTGATTCTGAAACTAGTGACAAAACAGATGTGCTACAGGGTGCATGGGTGGGTGGCTGTCTGACCCCGGAAATGGTTTATCTCCTGTTCTGGATGGGGTTGCACTCCTCCAAACAAGTAGGTTCATATCTTGGAGTTGTTGCAAGATCTGGGCCTCCTGTTGGATGATCCCTTGGCAACAGTGGACAGGGCTGCTTTCACCAGCTTTGGCTGCTGAGTCAGCTGTGGCCCTTCCTGAGCAGAAGAGATCTTGCCACTGTGGTGCATGCCCTGATAACATCTGGATTAGATCACTGCAGTACACTCTACATGGGGCTGCCCTTGAAGATTATGCGGAGACTGCAGTTGGTTCAGAATGCTGTGGCCAGAGTGATGACTGGAGTGGGTCATAGGGATCATATCATTCCAGTCTCGTCCTACGTACATTGGCTCCCAATTTGCTTCTGGGCTCAATTCAAAGTGCTGTATATGGCTTGGGACCAACATACCTTCTCCCATATGAATCTACTCATCCACTCCAGTCATCTTCAGAAGCCCTGCGTCACGTGCCCCTACCAGCTATGGCTAGAAAAGTGGCAACCTGAGAAAAGGGACTGGTGCCAAAAATTTGGCACTCCTTCCCCAGGGAGAGTCTTCTCTTGTTGTCTTCAGCCAGTAGGTGAAAATGTTTTTTCTTTCATTTGGCATACCCCCATTAACTGTTATTGGCCTTTCTCGGTCATTTTGATGTTGTATGTTTATGTGTTCATATGATTTTATTTAATTTTTTATATATTATTTTAAATGTTTGAATGTCAAATGTTTTAATAATCAAATGTTTTAATGTCCAAATGTTTGCCACTTTGAGGAATCATTTTGGGTGAAAAGTTGGCATTAAAATGTTTAAAATAAATACATAAATGAAATTAAACTGACAGATTTTGCCTTGCATGCAATTCAGTGTTATTTTGAATTAAGAGATGAATGATTCTTCCCTGGATGTTGGGTAGGCCAGAAGATGACAGGTGGCAAAAATCCCACACACAAACATGCATGCACTTCTTAGTGGCATATGGTGTCCCATTGATGAGAAAGGCAAGCGATGACTGATATCATATCTCATTTGTTGGTGCCAAGCAAGCTTTACATGTAAATGAGAAGCGGACTGGAAGCCAAAGCTCTCCCACCATATTTCTTACTTACTTACTAATTGACACACTAATTTGATAAACAGAAACGTTTCTTCTCATCACTGCAATGTAGTTTGCGCACTCAGCACAACCAGTAGTTGTTACGTTGGCCTATTAGCAGCATTTGTAGGGAGGAGAGCTGTGAAGGGTGTTAGTTGATGATTCATCTTTGCTTGGAAAACCTACATTCTGCAATAAATGGAACATCAGATGATACAGGCAGCTGGGCCACTCACAGAACAGCCAAGCCCCTACAACTGCCACCTAGCTAGTTTTGCTGACTTGTTTAAATGCCTGAGGCTTCAAAGCCCTAGGTCCAATCTTTTGTTAACAACAATCACTTGGGTCTTATGTATTCATTCCCATCTGTTTCTTGATAAGAAAATCCACCCAGTTCTGTGAGTTTTTCTCATTGCCAACAATATGGAAAAAGAAAAGAAGCGACTGTTTTTACCTGGAGTCTCTCTGCTTTTTCTTTATATATGGGCAGATTCATACATGCATGTCCACCAATCATTTGCTTGCTACTTGCTCAACATTTCACTTGACACTTGAAGTCAATTTCTCATTCTGCCATAGGTGTCATCAGGGCTTTTTTTCTGGGAAAAGAGGTGGTGGAACTCAGTGGGTTGCCCTTGGAGAAAATGGTCACATGGCTGGTGGCCCCACCCCCTGATGTCCAAACAGAGGGGAGTTTAGATTGCCCTACACGCCCTGGCAATCTAAACTCCCCTCTGTCTGGAGATCAGGGGGCGGGGCCACCAGCCATGTGACCATTTTCAAGAGGTTCCGGAACTCCGTTCCGCCGTGTTCCAGCTGAAAAAAAGCCCTGGGTGTCACTGAGTAACTTCAGGCAAGTCTAACCTACCTCACAGAGCTATAGCAAAGATAAAATGAGAACCACATGAGTTACTCCATGCTCCTTGCAGGAAAGGCAGCATGAAAATCTAACAAGTGGCTGAACTATGTCGTTATTGAAAAGTATTTTGTTTGAATGGATGTCTAGTGTTAAGACAATCCTGGTTATGCAAAATAGTAAAGAGTCCAGTAGCACCTTTAAGACTAACGGACTTATTTATAGCATAAGCTTTCGAGAGCCACAGCTCTCTTTGTCTTATGCATCTTAGTCTCTAGGACTAAGTTGGTTAGTCTTAAAGGTGCTACTGGACTCTTTACTATTTCGCTACTACAGACTAACACGGCTAACTCCCCTGGATCTGGTTATGCAAGTCACTCCTGGATGTTGCAGCCATCAAGGAATGGCTGTGAATGGGTGGACTCTCCTTTGTAGTTTCTCACTCAGATTCAAGGCATTAATGAAATTCTAAAGGCTGACAGCCAAACTACACATGATGTTAAAGTTTTGTAATATTCAGCCCTAAAAAGTAGTCACAAGAATAATATGGATCAGGGCCATGACACAGAGGAAAGGAAAACTTAAATCTTCCTCTCATTGCATTTCCTCAGTCAAAAGAGATCCAGTTTGGTGTTGTGGTTAAGAGTGGCGGGACTCTAATCTGGAGAACGGGTTTGATTCCCCACTCCTCCACCTGAAGCCAGCTGGGTGACCTTGCATCAGTCACAGCTCTTCCAGAGCTCTCTCAGCCCCATCCACCTCACAGGGTGATTGTTTTGAGCATAATGATAACACACTTTGTAAATTGCTCTGAATGTGGCATGAAAGGGGCTATATAAATCAAATGTTGTTGTTGTTGTTATTAAAAATGCCCTCCGTGGGCTGCTACAATAAATAAATAAAAGTCCCAGTGGGGGGGAAAGACTGCTACCCATATTGTGCTTCTTTCCCCCCTCTTTGTAACTAACAATGGAGGGGGGAGGAATATTTTTGATTGAGGAAATGGCATGGGAAGTGAGGAAGAGTTAAGCCCCTACCTCCTTAGCACCACAGACCTAACGTAACTTGCCCCTTCTTGCAGTTTTTAAGGATTAAACACATGTTAAGAGTTCCAGTTGTAGAATTCCAACATCACTTATAATTTCATATTTAAATACAGTCTATCTATGCCAGCTGCACCACTCCTAAATTGAGGGCTAATTAATTTGCTAATAGTAATAATGGAACTCAGCAGAAGACCTGTGTTTTGAATTGGATTTCACTGGTTCCCTTGAAGGTCCATTCTGACTGTCCTATGCCTAGTTTTTTTCCTTGAAAAGCAGAACAGGCCTAAAAAGTCCTTTTTAAAAACTATCCTCTGCACACTTATGCCCATCCCATAAACCAAGAAATTATTCAGATGGGTTTAGCACAAGCCTTTGAATAGCTTTAGACCCCATTCAGTGCATCACACAGCATTAAGCTACAGCGTCTTAGAATAAAGAACAACTGTCTGGTGAGAGATGGGAATGAGCAAACCCAGGCCGGCTAGCATCATCGGCCTGCTTCACTATTATGTTTTAGGGGCAAATAATTCCTGTGAAGCATTTGTCTGCATTGTCTGGAAAGAATGCCGTGGAATAATTTGAAACAGCGAAGTGTTGGGACTATGAGGCGTGCACCACCAAGCACATTGTGCCCAGCTTAACGTCGTCTTGCTTTTGTTTGGGACTTGTTACAGAGCAATCTTCATGGGCGGAACTTAAAATATGAAAATGATTATCTAATCCAAATATAAACCACAATAGAACAAGAAATGCTATTCCTAGCTACACGGGACAAGTATGTGAATAGCTTCTGGTGGAACTGAAGGAAGGTGTGGGAAGGTGAAGAATGTCTCAGAAGGAATCGTCTCCTGTGGAGTTATTAAGCGCCCTTCATGAATAGACAGTATCAGGTTTAAACAGGCCCAGTCCTGTTGGTTAAAACCAGAAATGGGTATTTTGTATGCTGCATAGTCAAAGCTAATTGGGGATTTATCATCAGTTGTTTTTGATGCATGAGCCTTATGGACATAAGAGGTAGTAAAGCTGTAGCAATAAACAAAGCATTGCCAAAATGCAGACTCAATTCCTGCTGTGCTGTCAGAAATGATATTGCTAAATGTCTGAATGGGAAGGGGCTTTTCTCTCATGCCATTAAAATAGGAGATTTATGGAGCAGGGCCCCTTCTCCCATTTGACCACATTCCTACAGACATTGGTATGTGTCAGACTGTGGCTAGATAAGGTACTCTCTGCAAGATTCCCTTTAGAAGCAAGAATAAGTCCAATGTCTAGCAAAGGAAGTTTTATTGCAGAAAAGGTCCATTATAGTCCACTGTCCTGAATAGGAGACTCAGGATGGTACATGATCATTGTTACCAATGAAGAGCAAGCATAGGATACAGAGTAACAATACCCATCTGGAACAGCCTCCCCCCACAGTTCTCAAAACAACATCTTTCAGTCCTGGGAAGCTGCTCTCCTTCAAGGCCAATGCCTGGTGGAACGGTGTTAGACAAAACAGTCCTCTGGTGGGAATGCTGCCTGGGAACTGGTGCACCTGAGGAGAAAACACTTAAACACTAAAAGCATTAGAAAATGGAGTCAGTATGGTTAAGATATATACTGGACCTGACATTTCTGCCCCCCTTAAAATAGATCCCCCCCTGGTTTATATGGGTAGCGAGTATGAAAAGCTTTGGTCAATCTAGGAGCATGAACATGTGCAGAGTTCACCCATTCATCGTAACCAGAATCAAAGTCCTTCCACCTAATGAGGTAAAAAAGCTGATTTCTCTTGATTTTAGAGTCCAAAATTTGTTGTACCTCATAGTGTATTTGGTCGTCAATTAAAGTTGGAATGGGTGGAGCTTTGATATGCCATTTGTTGTCGGTGGGAGCTTTCTTCAAAAGGCTGACATGGAACGTATCATGCACATGGCGAAGGTTCTTGGGCAATGTTACAGCAACAGTCACTTTATTTATTACCTTGCGCACAGGAAAAGGTCCTAAGAATTTCAGAGCGAGTTTGCGGCTTGTCTGAGCTAGCTTTAGGTTCTTTGTGGAAATATACACATGGTCTCCTGGTTGTAATTCCCATTCGGCCACACGATGGCGATCTGCGTACTTTTTGTAATCCAGTTTGGCTTTTTCAAGGTGTTTCTTAATGATAGTCCATTGCTGCACCGCCTCCCCCCACCATGAGGATACATCTGGCAATTTAGAGGAATGGAGAGGGGGTGCGTCCAAAGGGAAGGGATTGAAGTGAGTCCCATATACAATTTTGAAGGGGGCTTCTCCCGTTGAAGCGTGTACGCTGTTGTTATAGGAGAATTCAGCTAGAGGGAGAAGGTCCACCCAGTTATCTTGTTGAAAATTGATGTAGCAACGAAGGAACTGTTCTAATATTTGGTTCGTTTTTTCGGATTGCCCGTCGGTTTGTGGGTGGTGGCTTGAACTGATACCTTGTTCAATATTCAACATTTTCAAAAGCTCCCGCCAGAAGTTGGCAACGAACTGTCCGCCGCGATCCGAAATCACCTTGGACGGAAAAGAATGTAATTTTACGATGTGTTTTAGAAACAGATCCGCTAGTTTTCGAGCGGAGGGTATAGTAGTACAGGGGATGAAATGGGCTTGTTTGGAGAACAGATCTACCACAACTAAAATACAATTATGTCCTTTTGAAAGAGGCAGATCAGTGATAAAGTCCATGGAGATTACTTCCCAGGGCCTGTTCGGTGTTTCCAATGGTTGCAGGAGACCCGGAGGTTTCCCTTTTCTGGTTTTAGCGCTGAGGCAAACAGGGCAGGAACTAACGTATTGGGAAATGTCTTTGCGCATGCCCGGCCACCAGAATTGTCTTTGAACTAGGTGTAAAGTTTTCAGATACCCATAATGTCCAGCAGTGGGAGCATCATGACAGCGCTGCAAGATTTCCAACTTAAGGCTGTCCGGGACATAAAACTTGCTCCCAGCTAGCCAATCCCCCTGTGGGGATTGGGTTAGTTTGTTTCGCGGAGCTTTATTCCCCTCCTTCTCCACTTCAGTTTTAAGTTTCGATTTCCATTCTTGGTCGGCCGGGAGGGGCTGCTTAGCGCGGCTGCGAGTAGTCACCACGCCCCCAAGTTGCTTAGGCGAGAAGACCGTGTCGACAGTCTCCGCCCGCTTGCTCTTATGTTGGGGCATGCGCGACAGGGCGTCCGCCAAAAAGTTAGTTTTGCCCGGGAGATAATTGAGGGTGAAGTTGAATTTGGAAAAGAATTCCGCCCACCGCAATTGCTTGGCATTCAGTCTGCGGGGGCTTCGGAGGGCCTCCAAATTTTTATGATCTGTCCAGACCTCGAAAGGGTATCTCGCCCCCTCCAGCCAATGCCTCCAGTTAGTGAGAGCTGCTTTCACTGCAAAGGCCTCCTTCTCCCACACATTCCAATTCCTTTCTGCCTCTGAGAACTTTCTAGACAAGAATGCACAAGGCCGCAATTTCCCATCCTCCCCCTTCTGCAGCAAAACCCCCCCTATCGCCGTATCGCTGGCGTCGACCTGTACTATGAAGGGGGACTGTTCGTTGGGGTGGGAGAGGATGGGTTCCGTTACAAATTGCTTTTTAAGGCATTCGAAGGCCGTTTGGCAATCGGGGGTCCATTGTAGTTTAGCAGAGGGTTTTTTGGCTTGGTCCCCTTTCTCTTTGGTTTTCAGCAATTCTGTTAAGGGGAGTGTGATTTGGGCGAAATTTGCTATGAAGTCTCTATAGAAGTTGGCAAAACCCAGGAAGGATTGCAGTTCTTTGCGGGTGGTGGGTGTTTGCCAATCCTGGATCGCCTGTATTTTGGCTGGATCCATTTTCAACCCCTCTTGTGAGATACAATACCCAAGGTAAGTGAGTTCGGTTTTATGGAATTCACATTTGGACAATTTGATGGGCAGTTTATTCTTCATCAAGGTGGCCAGGACCTTTTGTACCATTTGAACATGTTCTTCCTCGGTGTCCGAATAAATTAAAACATCATCAAGGTACACCACCACCCCTTTGTACAGAAATTCATGTAGAACTTCGTTTATCATGGACATGAATACAGACGGGGCTCCCGCCAATCCAAAAGGCATAACTAAGTATTCATATTGTCCGAGGGGCGTATTAAACGCGGTTTTCCACTCATCCCCTGCCTTGATACGAACGTGGAAGTAAGCATCTTTTAGGTCTAATTTCGTAAAGATCTTACCTTGGGCCACGACGTTGAGAAGGTCTCGGATGAGCGGTATAGGATAGGCGTTGTTGGTGGACACTGCATTTAGTCCTCGGAAATCCGTGCACAGTCTGAGCCCCCCATCCTTCTTTTTCACGAAGAGAACTGGAGCGACGTGGGAGCTAGAGGCTGGGCGGATGAACCCTCGTTGGAGGTTGGTGTCGATGAATTTCCGGAGCTCTTCACGTTCATGGAGACTCATGGGATAGAGTCGTCCTTTAGGCAATGAGGCTCCGGGTAAAATTTCCACCGCACAGTCCGTTCGTCGGTGCGGGGGTAGAGTATCAGCTTCCTCCTCCGAGAAAGCATTTAGAAAAGGCCAGTACGGTTCGGGTATTTGGTTGACTTCTTCTTGGGTGAGGAGGGCCTTTTCTTTATAAGTTGGGTCTTCGCCCCAGTTTTGATTCCAACGGTGATTTTTACAGTTGGCATGATTGAAGGTAATACATCCTTGAGCCCAGTCTATGTAGGGATTGTGATCACATAGCCATTTGCTGCCTAGAATTAACGGGTACTTGGCAGTAGAGCTGATGACAAAGGACCTCTTTTCCCAATGTTGTCCCATGCCTGTGATCACCGGGATGGTTTCAGTCGTGACCGGATTCATGTTGGTACCATCCATTTGTTCAAAAATTACTGGATTTTGTAAATCCCGAGTTGGTAAGACCAGTCCATTGACTAGAGCTGGGGCTATGATGTCTCTTGAGCAACCCGAGTCAATAAGAGCTTGCACCCGAATGTGCATTTTTCTCTCTGGGTTGATTAAAGTCACTGGCATGAATAAAATGGACCCAGGTGGCCGGTTCCGTGCAGGGACGGGCTTGGGGCGGATCTGTCGTTTGGGCCCTTTTACGACAGATCCATCTCGTTTCCCGACTGGGGACTTTCTGGATTGACTTCTGCAGATGGGGAAGCGGGATCGTATTCCATAACTTCTTCCGCTTCCAGCCCTCTTTCTGAGGCTGGCCTTTGGGAAGCGCCGCGGCCTCTGTTTGCTCGTGGAGCTGGAGTCGGGTGTTGGAGCGTAGGGAACGGAGCAAGGGTTGGACGCCGTAATTGGAGCGGAGGTCTTTGCACAGGCCGGTAGGGGCATTGTGCTGCAAAGTGACCAGCCTGTCCGCATTGCAAACACAGCCCTTGTTGCCATCTAGCATCTCTCGCTCCACGGGTGGCGTAGCCAGCTCCCCGAGCTCCCTTCTGTAAGGTCAATGGTCTTCGTTGTCCCGTTTGTTGTTGTTGCTCAACCAAACGGACTTCTAAAATGCGATTTTCCACTTCGCAAACAAGTTGAATCCAACCTAACAGCGTAGGGGGATTGTCTTGCATGAGGGCTCTGTCCAAAAGTCTCGGATTAAGTCCTTGTTTGAACAGAATAATTTTTGTGGACTCCTCACACCTGGGGCACTTGGCAGCCAATTGTCGGAATTTCGTGATATAGTCTCTCGCTGCCATGCTGCCCTGCTTAATGGCCTGCAATTCTGTTCGGGCCCTGGTTTCCTCTAAGGGATCTTCATATTGTGCTCTAATAGCATCCACCAACCCCTGGAGAGTATCGAGTTCTGGGGCCCCGATATTATATAGTCCTACGTACCAGTCCGCTGCTTTCCCTTGTAAACGGGAGCCGAGGTGTTCAATTTGGCTGGCCTCGCTGCCGAAGAGGTGTCCCCACCGGTTGAAGAATTGCACGACTTGCACTAGAAAAAAGCCCAGTTTGGAGGGATCCCCGTCAAAAGTGGCGTCCAGTTTCACCCAACCCATTGGGAGGTCTTGCCTCGGAGCCGGTGCTGGGTAGAAGTCCGCCGGAAGCCTCAATGGCACTTGAGGTATGAGGGGACCCGGTTGTGCGGGCGGTGGCCTCACCGGCTGAGCCGGGGGTGCCGGCCTCGGCTGGGCTGGCGGTGGTGCTCTCGGCAGGGCTGGTGGCGGTGCTCTCGGCAGGGCTGGTGGCAATGCCGGAGGTGCTGGCCGTAGCGGTTGAGGTGCTGGCGGTTGAGGTTGGTGTGGCGGAGTAATAATCGGCCGCTGAGGGGTGGGTTGGTGGGGTCGCAGTGGTGTAGGTCCCATCGGTTGGGTCGGAGGCGGTCTTACGGGTTGTTCCAGTGGCAAACGTATCGGCTGCAGCGGCGGGGTTAGTTGTGGTCGAAGCGGAAGGGGCCGCAGCGGCGAAGGCCGAATGGGTGGAAGGCCGCGCGGGCTTGCCCCTCCGGGCGTTGTTGTTCTGGGAAGCGTCGGCTGGCCTTTTGACGCTGGTAGCCCATCTCCCGGAGGTTGCCCGACGGGAACAGTTTCGCGCGGTTGACCAGGGGCTCCCTCCCCTGATGGAGCCACGGGTGCTCCCGCTTGGTCCGGCCGGACCGTTTTCGGGGAAGTATGGGGGGGTATCACCGGTGTATCACTTGGCTTTTCCTCCCCTTCCGTAGGCCTCTCAACGGGGGTCTCGTCTGGCGGCACATCCCCTCCCGTGATAGGAGGTTCGATGGGAGTCTCACCGGATGGCACAACCGGGTGGTCCCTTCTCGGTGGAGTTTCCCGCTGAGGGGGAAGTTCCTTGGGTTGTTCTCCCGATTCGCCAGGATAGGTGCCCCCCCCGCCGGTAGGCGACGACCGCTGCTGAACTTCCTCCATCGGATAGGAGATGACACTTTGAAGGGTAGCTATCTGTATCGCCATCTCTTCAGGAGACAGTCTTTCCCCTGCCCCCATTGAGGAAATTAAATGAATGGCGTGAGCCAAGCTTTCTTCCATATCCATCAGCTTAGCTTCTAATTGTTGTATACGACTTGGCCCTGGTTGTTCGCTCAGGGAACCTTCATTCGCTGTACTCACCGGGGAGAAAGGGCCCCACGGAGGAGGGTCCCCTTGAACTATTCGCGACCTCGCGGCTAGAATTCCCTTTAGAAGCAAGAATAAGTCCAATGTCTAGCAAAGGAAGTTTTATTGCAGAAAAGGTCCATTATAGTCCACTGTCCTGAATAGGAGACTCAGGATGGTACATGATCATTGTTACCAATGAAGAGCAAGCATAGGATACAGAGTAACAATACCCATCTGGAACAGCCTCCCCCCACAGTTCTCAAAACAACATCTTTCAGTCCTGGGAAGCTGCTCTCCTTCAAGGCCAATGCCTGGTGGAACGGTGTTAGACAAAACAGTCCTCTGGTGGGAATGCTGCCTGGGAACTGGTGCACCTGAGGAGAAAACACTTAAACACTAAAAGCATTAGAAAATGGAGTCAGTATGGTTAAGATATATACTGGACCTGACAGTATGCACTTCTGTAATGCCAGACTGGTGGCAAACACACATGCAGAGGCACAAATAAGAAGAGGGTAAATTGACTGTGCCATAGTAGAAGTGAGAACGTACCTTGCTTTGACTACCCTGAAAGCCTAACAACATGGTACATTTTCCCAGGGTACATCCCTAGGCCTGGTTGGCAGGTTTGTTCTTGAGTCCATGATTCCCAGGCATTGACAGGCAAGATTCAAACTGGGACGGCAGCATGCTGTTAGAGAGTGCCCAAGTCCCACCACATCATTCTCCTGGCCCCAGAGGGTGCTATTTACTGGAGGCTCTACGTGTACTGACAGAGTACACATAGGTTTCCCCAGTGCAGTAAATAATGCCCCCAGGTTGTTTTAGGTCAGAAAAATGGCATGGGGGAATGCTTAAGTCCCCTCTCCCCACATGCCACAATCCTGATCCAAATGAAGCCCACACATGCCAAGGAAGCACAGGGTCCCAGAACACATCTGAGAACTGAACCAGGGAAATATATCTCATAGTAGGTCCTGAGGCTGCAATGCAAATAGGATGGCAGAAAGCTGAAAACAAGTGGCAGCAATGTTGGGCTGTCTACTTTACAAACACATGAGCCATTAATTTCAGGGCTGTCTTCTGGCATGTCATTGTTGTGCAAGTGAAGTGTCGATGTTAATGGGGAAAGGTAGACAAGAACCCTAGTTTCTTATCAGGAGATCCACTGAGTCCATCCTCCAATCTGACAGACAGTTTATCTCTTCTTCAAACTGTAAGCCATTTTGACTTGAGGGCTAGCCTTCAGTCAGGTGCTTAGCTCTAGGCTTCGTTGTTAAGAGCCATTCCAAAGACCAACAGGGAGGCACTATGCTACCTTATGTAACCCACCTAACCCTATTAAGAAGCAGGCAAGGAAGACTACCGGTATCACCTGCTCTGCTTATAAACTTTTCAATTTAAAATAATATTTTTCTTCTAAACTGAGGCATCCTATGGGGTTCCTGAGGTGACGGACATTCAAACAGAGATGCTTGAATTCATATCAGGGGATAACAGGCCTCCTTGGATAGATTAGGGGTTTCAGGAGGTTGAATGTGGGTGTCAAAATCTTGAGAGGGCAGGAGCAAAGGCATTAGGACATCTCAACACTGATGCTGAATTTTGTTTATTTTATAGCCTGCGCGAGCATGTCCCAGTGCTGAGTCTATAGAGTGCTAGGTTTTTATTTTCCTTACTTTAAAAAAATTCTTAACCACTTTTCTATAATTGTGTACTCCAAGAATTGTGTGTGTGTGTGTGTGCATTTTAAATTGCATTTAAAGACCACCTCATGCATTAAAAGCCACTTCCAGATCCCTGATACCTGATGATAGCATGATGATATAGAGCCTGGAATGGATATGCAGTCTTGATTTTGAAGAATGCCTGCCATCCCCTTCAAGGCAGCAGCACGATAAATTAAGAGCCATCAAGAAATAAAAGATGATTTAAAATGGTGGAGAAACCTGGCTGAAACTTGGTCCACAGAGGTGGGCACTGGCTCGCTGATGGCGATAAGCTCCTTCTCAGCATGGACAGCATTTTTTTCTTCTCCCTCTCTATTGGCACAGGGACGACTGTGCGCATGTGTGATTGTCCTTCATTACTCCCCATTCTCCATTTAACTAATCAGAACTAATCAGAATAGAGTTCTGGCAGCCGACATTCTACTTTTAAAAAATGAAATCCTTAACTTCCTTTTCCAGCATCAAAGGCATTGAATTTCTAATTCAAAATCCTGCTAAACAGGTTTAAAAACTCACTGTTTGATATAATTGTGATGCTGCCGCAAGGAGACAGAAATCCAGAACTTATATTTTAGGAATTCTCTAGTCTACAGAGTGCTCTGCTAGAAATTAGGAGTACAGGAAACAACGTGCGATTGATATAGAAATGTACACTGTGTGCATAATCACTGCACCGCCACCACATTGTTTCCTCTAATACGCCATCTGGGGAAAGGTACGATGTTGCCAAAGAAAGCTTACCAAAGGTAGCCATATTGGTCTGCAGTAGAAAAGGAAGATTTGGGAACAGTAGCACCATAAAGACCAACTAGGTTTCCAATGGATGAGCTTTCAAGAGTCAAAGACACCTTTGACTCTAGAAAGCTCATACCCTGGAAATCTATTTGGTTTTACAAAAGGGGTAGCTATCGATACCTTGGACAGTGCCTCCCAAGGGAAAGGGGTTTGTCTCTTTGAGCCTGGGAAGCGCGAGCGCCCGACTCACCGGGCGCTCGGTTTGCTGCCGCTGGGGTGGGGGGGGGTGGGGCGGGGGGGCCGCGGCCGCGGGAGTCGGCTTGCCCAGCGTCCATTGGGCAAGCCGTCGGCCAATCACTTTAAACCCCGGCCGGCCAATCGCGGCGGCCGGGGGGTGGGGCCGGGCTTGCTGCCGGACCTCGGGGAGGCAGTCTTCCCTCTGGTCCGGCGGTTTTCTATTTAAACGGTCCCCGCCCAGCCCCTGCCGCACTCTGTTCCTGGCTGCGAAAGGAAGAGCAGCGAAGACGCGGAACGGCAGCGGCAGACGGAGACAAAGGCGAAGGTCGAGCGGTTGGAGCTGAGCCCCTCACCGACGCCTGTCTCCGTGGCCGAACGGCTCCCTGCCCTAGGTTTCGCCCAGAGGCAGGTGGGAGCGCTGTGTCCAGAGGCCCTTGGGTTTAGCTGAGCCCTGGGCCTGGCACAGTGAAGACTGCGAGAAGACAGCAGTCGCCGGGGGAGCAGATGGCGCCGTCGAAGAAGGCAGGGGGAGCGGGACCAAAGGCTCGGGGGACGGGTGGCAGTAAGGCAGCCGCCCCCCCCATGCTGGCAACAGGACTAGGGCAGCCCCCTCCGGAGCCAAGGGAAAGGGGGGCCCTCAGCAGAGGACCCCTAGGGACAGGGTGCCCAGCAAGGGGAAGGGTAAACTGGCTACGGGTCCTCAGCGGCGGCCAGCGTCACGTGGTCCTCGCTCTCCTTCGGGGCTACCCCAGGCTTCCGCCGGGGCAGGGAGCAAAGGGCAAGCCAGAAAGGGCCAGCCCAGAACCCCTTCCCAGGCGGGGGCCAGGAAAAAGGGGGGGCCCTCTGAAGGCACGGAGGCACCCCCCAGCTCCCTTCTCGGCATCAGCCGGGCGCTGGAGCTGCTCACTGCCCGGGTCGAGAGCCTGGGGAACTCCAGGCCCGGGGGGGAATGGGCCCCCCCAGAGTCTGGCGAGGTCCCAGAGAAGGCAGGCAACCGGGGGAGGAAGAGCAGTTCAGCGAGGGGGCGCCGGGCCGAGAGGGATACAAGCAACAGTTCTGGGAGTTCCAGTCCAGAGCGGCAGCCGGTCGCCAAGAAGAGGAAGGCCACTCGGAAGAAGGGCCGAAGGCACAGGCGGCAGGAGGACTCAGACAGCGGGGGATCCTCAGGTGAGTCCTCCTCAGAGGAGGAGAGCCAGGAGGAGGAGTATTGGGGGGTGGCCGCGTCCGCCCCTGGGCTCCCCCACTGGGCCATGCGGCGGCGGGGGCTAGATCAGGGGAAGGGCGACCCACGGGGCGTGTGGGGTGCAGACCCAGGCGATGACCCCCCCCCTCGCAGATCCTTTACGGACGATGAGGACCCCCCGGGAATCCACCTTGCCCGCAGGGTGCGTGAGAGGATTTTAAACGGCTATTATGTGGACGTCTTCTCCCTCCTCCGGCCGGAGGCGGAGGATGGGAGATGCGCCCCCTCCTCCACGCTGGGGAAAAAGCGGGCCAGGAGAGAGGTTGCCGAGCGCAATTTTAATAATTGGCTCGAGGGGTTCACGGTTTATATGGGGGTCGTCCAGGTAGCCTATCCAGAAAGGGGGTGGCACCTCTCCAACCACCTGGGCAACGTCCTGCGAGCCCGGGCCTTGGCGGGGGAGGCGGCGGCAATGGATTACGATGAGGCCTTCCGGAAGAGGGCCTCGCATAATCCTAGATCTAGATGGGATCTCATCAGCCAAAAGCTATGGCTGTGGCTGGTGGGCCCACAAATGAGGGCGAAAGGGGAGGCCCCACGCGGCCGCTGGGTGGGCCGGCGGGAGAAGCCCCGGGGGGTTTGTTGGGAGTTCAACCAGGGCAGGTGCCAGCGGTCAAAGTGCCGCTATGAGCACAACTGCGAGTCCTGCGGGGCCCCACATTCTCGCCTTTCATGCCCACGCGGGTCCTTGCCTTCCGCCCCCTTTCGGGGGGGCCGGTCCTCCAACAGCGGTGCCCACAGGGACGGGGGGCCAAGCACCACCGCCGCCCAGCCGGCCAGTGGCAGTAAATAGCTCGGGCTGCTGGGATCTGGGCTTGGCTCACACCCCGGTGCGCGTACAGGCCCTGCGCCCTCTGCTGGCGTGCTACCCTAACAAACTAGCGGCTTCCTTTTTAATGGAGGGCTTCTTGAAGGGCTTCCGAATCCCGTTCACTGGCCCCCGCGTAGCCACCACCTCAGGCAACCTTAAATCCGCCAGGGAGCTGCCAGACGTGGTCGCAGCCAAGATAGCCAAGGAGGTGGCAGCCGGCCGGGTCTCCGGCCCCTTCTCCTCTCCCCCCTTGCCAAACCTGAGGGTCTCCCCATTGGGGGTGGTCCCCAAGAAGGCCCCCGGGGAATACAGGCTGATCCACCATCTTTCATACCCACGGGGCTCTTCCGTCAATGACTGCATCCCCCAAGAGCTATGCTCTGTAAAGTATGCCTCCTTCGACCACGCGGTTCGCCTGGTGCGGTCGTGCGGCCCGGGGGCTCTCATGGCCAAGTGCGACGTGGAATCCGCCTTCCGGCTGTTGCCCGTTCACCCCCTCGACTTTTGCCTGCTAGGTTTTAGGTTCAGGGAGGGATGGTACGTGGACAGGGCCATGCCCATGGGGTGCTCCTTTGCCTGCGCGGCATTTGAGGCCTTCAGTACCTTTATTGAGTGGGCTGCCAAGGGCCGGATGGGGTCCCCTCACATTACGCATTATTTGGATGATTTTTTGATCATGGCGCCCCCTGGTGGTGACACTTGCGCTGTTCGTCTCCACATTTTTCAGTCCTTGGCCAAGGAACTGGGGGTCCCCCTTGCCCAGGAAAAGACGGAGGGCCCGGCCTCCCGCATCACCTACCTGGGTATTGAGCTAGACTCGGTGGCCGGGCTCTCCCGCCTCCCGCCAGAGAAATTGAGTCGGCTGCGCGACCTCCTCATGGCCAACCTGGCACGGGAAAAATGCACATTGCGGGAGCTGCAGTCCATTATTGGGCACCTCAACTTCGCCTGCAGGGTGGTCTCCCCGGGGCGGGCCTTCTGTGCCCGCCTCTCCAGGGCCTGCAGGGGGGCCTCTGCGCCTCACCATCACATCAGGCTCTCTAAGGGGATTAAGGAGGACCTCAGGGTCTGGCTGGACTTCCTCTCCGGTTACAACGGGGTGTCCATGTGGCAGGGCTCTCTAGACCTGGGGGCCGCCCTGCAGGTCAGGTCGGATGCGTCCGGCAGCTTGGGGTTCGGGGTCTACCTTAATGGGAGGTGGTGCGCTGAGCGCTGGCCCCCCTCGTGGGCCAGCTCCGGGATCCTCAGGGACCTTACATTCCTGGAGCTGTTCCCCATCATGGTTGCCGTGACGGTGTGGCGGGAGCAGCTCAGGGATAAGAGGGTCCTGTTTTGGTGCGACAACCAGGCCTCTGTGCGGGTGATTAACAAGCAGTCCTCTCGCTCTGAGCGGGTAATGCGTCTCGTTCGCCACTTTGTGCTGTGCTGCCTTGCTGCTAACATCTCCTTCTCAGCCCGTCATGTAGCAGGCCTGGATAACGGCATCGCAGACGCACTATCTCGCTTCCAGATGGAGAGGTTCTTCACGCTGGCTCCCGAGGCACGCCGCACACCCGACCCATTCCCGGCAGAGCTGTGGCTGATTGGCGGGACGCCGTGATGCAAGGAATACTCAGCTCGGTGGCGCCGTCAACCCTGCGATCATACACCAAGGCGGTGGCACGCTTCTTGGCCTTCGCTGAGGGACTGGAGGGGCCACCCCCCTGGCCAGCATCTCAGGCGATGGTGTTGCAATACCTGGCCCACTTGCATGGGCAGGGCCTCGCGGCAGGGACCATGCGCAGAGTCCTGGCCGCTATTTCCTTCTTCAGCAAGGCGGGGGGCTTCCCTGATCCCTGCGACTGTTTTGAGGCTCGCAGAGCCGTGGACGGGTGGGGTCGGGCCGCCCCGCATGTTCCCGACCAGCGGAGGCCCATCACCTTGCCCATCCTGCGGGCCATACTCCGGGAGGTTCCTGGTATTTGCTGGTCCTCATACGAGGCGCAGCTTCTTCACACGACCTTTGTTTTGGCCTTTTTCGGGGCATTCCGGGCGGGGGAGTTGGTGGCCGGGTCCTGCCGGGACCCCTCAGGCAGGGCCTTGGCCCTTGGGGATGTTGCCCTGGCTAGACACAAAGTGGCCATTACCATACGCCGCTCCAAAACTGACCAGCAGGGCCGAGGGGTCGCGGTCCTCCTACGATCCTCGCGGGAGAGGGCCATTTGCCCGGTTCGGGCAATTCGGTCCTTCTTGGCGGTCCGGCCCCATTCCCCCGGCCCCTTCCTCATTCACAGAGACGGGTCCCCCCTCACACGGTACCAGTTCGCGGCCCTCCTGCGGGCGTGCCTGCAGGCAGCCGGGTTCCCACCCAAGGAGTTTGCGACCCACTCCTTCCGCATAGGCGCAGCCACAGTGGCCTCAGCCCTTGGTCTTCCCCCCGCCGCCATCCAGCACCTCGGCCGGTGGCGGTCCAATGCCTTTCGTTCCTACATCCGCCCGGCCCGGGCTATCAGGTGCTAATGTTTTCTGTGCTCCCATGTTTCCAGGTCAGCGGAGGACAGTGTGGATTTGCGGCCACAGCATCGTGCACTGGGCCGGGAAGTACGCGGCATCATCTGGATGGGGAAGACACCTCGGGCTGGACGACCGCGTCGAGATCCACTGGCTTGGCGTCCGGGGCATGACATGGGACGCGCTCGTCCCCACCGTGGTCCACCAGGCTCGGCGGCAGGGCCCACCCGACGCACTTGTTATTCAGCTGGGAGAGAACGACCTGGGCAGGCGTGAAGGCCCGGACCTTAGGCGGGCCATGTGCAGTGACCTGGACTATCTGCGGGGCTTATTCCCTGGGACCTTTTTTCTGTGGTCGGACTTGCTCCAGAGGCGCTGTTGGCGTTTCGCGCGCCAGCCAGACAAGGTGGACGGTATCCGGCAAAGGCTGGCACGTGCCATGGGACAGTACATCACGGCGGCCGGCGGCCTGCTCATCATGCACCCTGACATCTCCTTTCGCGTGGAAGCGTTGTTCTGCCAGGACGGGGTCCATTTGTCCAGCTGGGGGCAGGACATATGGCTGCAGGGCCTGCGGGACGGCCTGCTGCAGTGGCTTCAGCGGTAGGAGCGTTGGCGGGAGCCCCCCCCCGGGGGGGGCTCTGGTGGCGGTTGGTCATTGGATCGGATCTCTTTTGGGGGGAATCAGGGCCTCTGCCCTGGTTCCCGGCAAGGGGATTCCCATAAGGAATCTTGGGAGTGAGTTACGGAGGTGCATGCCCAGCTCGGGGGCTGCCAGGGCGTACTCACTACCAGGTGGCAGGGGAATCATGCAGGGGTGTACACCCATGTGATTCCCCCCCCAAATGCCACTCCTGGGTTCCCCCCTTCAGCACGGGTCTGAAGGGGGAGGGGCCATCGGCTGGCAGGCGGGCCAGCCGATGCACAGGGATCCGATCCACATGACTGCCAATGCTTCCTACCTGCTGTTGTTTTAATAAAGTTATAGCCGAATTTTTTCCCAGTCACGTGTGTGGTGTCTGTTTGTTGCCGCGCCCCCCCCCCCCGGCCCCCTCACCCCTTCAGCACTAGGCTGCAAAGGAGTCCTGCTGCTGAGTACCCAGCGACTTCTGTGGCTCAAAGTCTCTAAAGACATGTGGGGAAATTGTCAAAAAGGAGGAAGGAAATGTATGCATGCTCTCATTTTTGCTCAACTCTCATGTCTTTCATGCCTAAGGTAAAAAAAAATTCCAGTAACAAACATATCACAGTAACACAATTACCTATACAAACAACCACATATACACATCTCTTCAGCAAGACCACAACAAGAAGTTTCTAATGACAATTTGTTTCATGGCATGAAAGCTAGAAGGCTGCAGAAATAATTTCCAGTAGCTAAATGCAGCTGTGCAGTTTGGGGAAGGGGGAAATTACAAGCCTAATCTTGCCAGTAAAAAACAAACACTGTATGTTTGGAAATGTTGTACCCAATATGCCTTAAGAAGCTCTGCTAATGATCAGTTGCTAATCAGTTAGTCTGGTAATAATCAGTTTCCTGGGAAAAGAAGATACAATCACCACCCACCTCAGGGAGGAGTTCTAGTAGATACATTTTCTTTTACATGGGAAACTAAAGTAAGCTTATCACTTACTTTAGTAAGTAAATAGAGTATAGATTGTGTTTTATTATTAGATTTGGTACTGTTTTATGGCAGGGATCCTGTTCTTTAAACAGCTGCATTAAAAACAGAATTTTGCTTTTTCCATCACCGAAGCGCACCAGGCCTTTTCTGCTCATCACATTGGGAAAAGAGCCTGCAGCCTTCCCCAGACGCACACCGTTTTCTTATCCTCAGACCTCCTAAAGGAGCCAATATTGCCTCCATTGTGAAAATCGTGCTAACTTACATGGCTACATGTTCAGTTTCCAGAAAAGCCAACAGGGGTTCCATGGGGTGGTCTGAGGACATGAAAACAGGGGGTGGGGGAGGCTGAAACCACTTCTATCCATGTACCATGGTTGTGAGCAGATAAGGATTGGCATCTGGGAAGCACAAAATCTCATCGCACATCGCACATTGACATTGACAGAGAGGTTGTGGAGAGGCATCTGGCTGCATTGGATGAATACAAATCCCCTGGGCCGGATGGGGTACACCCAAGAGTGCTGAAAGAACTTTCTAGAGAACTTGCAGAACCCCTGTCCATCATCTTCAAGGCCTCCTGGAGGACTGGGGATGTGCCACAAGATTGCTGGGAAGATATTAGAACAGATTTTAAAGGCATCAGTCTGTAAGCATATGAAGGACCACTCAGTGATCTGGGGAAGTCAGCATGGTTTTGTTCCTAACAGATCTTGCCAGACCAACCTGGTTTCCTTCTTTGATCGAGTGACCAGCTTACTGGATCGGGGGAACTCTGTTGATGTGATTTATCTGGATTTCAGTAAAGCTTTTGACATTCTGATGGGCAAACTGGAAGACTGTGGAGTGGACTATAGGACAGTTTGGTGGATAGGGAACTGGTTAGAGGACCGCACTCAAAGAGTGGTGGTCAACGGCATTTCATCAGATTGGAGGGAGGTGTCCAGTGGGGTGCCGCAGGGCTCGGTTTTGGGCCCAGTACTTTTCAATATTTTTATCAATGATCTGGATGAAGGAGTGGAAGGACTGCTCATTAAATTTGCTGATGATACCAAATTGGGAGGAGTAGCAAACACCTAAGAAGATAGAATTAAAATTCAACAAGACCTGAATACTCTGGAGAAGTGGGCAGCTGTGAATAGGATGCAATTCAACAAAGACAAGTGTACAGTATTACATCTGGGCCACAAAAATGGGAAGCACAAATACTGGGTGGGGGATACACTTCTGGGCACTAGTATATGTGAAAGGGATCTTGGGATAAGAGTGGACTGTAAACTAAATATGACCAGTCAGTGTGATGCGGTGGCAAAAAAGGCTAATTCAATCTTGGGTTGTATCAAAGGGGCCATAGCATCGAAATCGCAGGAGGTCATAGCCCCTCTCTATACTGCCTTGGTCAGGCCACACCTGGAGTATTGTGTGCAGTTCTGGAGGCCTCACTTCAAAAAGGATGTGGACAAAATCGAGAGGGTGCAGAGGAGAGCGACGAGGATGATCAGGGGTCTGGAGACTGAGCCCTACGATGAAAGGCTAAGGGCCTTGGGAATGTTTAGTTTGGAGAAGAGGAGGTTGAGGGGGGACATGATTGCTCTCTTTAAATAATTGAAAGGCTGTCATTTGGAGGAGGGCAAGGAGCTGTTCCAGTTGGCAGCAGAGGGTAGGACGTGAAGCAATGGGCTTAAATTACATGCACAAAGGTACCGGCTGGATATTAGGAAAATCTTTTTCACGGTCAGAGTAGTTCAAAAGTGGAATCAGCTGCCTAGGGAGGTGGTGAGCTCCCCCTCACTGGCAGTTTTCAAGAAGAGGCTGGATGAATACTTGTCAGAGATGCTTTAGGCTGATCCTGCACTGGGCAGGGGGTTGGACTAGATGGTCTGTATGGCCCCTTCCAACTCTATGATTCTATGATTCTATCTAAGACAAAGTATTTGTTTCATCCCCCAATTAATATGGGGACTTTGTAATGTGCAGATTTACCACTACTCATTCCCTCACTCTCTCTTACAAAGTGTAGAGAAACCCAACCTTCTCTAACTATCTGGACAGAGCCAAGATGAAGAACAGGAACATCTGACAATAGATAGCCAATTGCCCTGCCCCACTTAGGAGAATTGAAGCATAAGCCTTCTTGCCCGACGGAGAAGTGACTTTCTTCCCAAGCTATCACAGCTTTACCATCCAAGGACCAATAAAGCCTGCCTTTTCTTCTTGGCAATTTGTCTCTGTGCAGAATAAATTGAATATGTAATTTCATTTTCTCTCTTGGAGCATTAACAACCTTGCAATTGTTCAGATTCACGATGAAGACAACAAACAAGTAATTACCGACAAACTGATATTGCTGTCGAGAGAAGAATGCAATTGATTTTAATTTCTTGTCAGTCCTGTTTACACTTCTGTTGCATTAGACATAATAAAGTGCTACAGTATATTATAGTCCGCCATAAATTTTTTTTTTTTAAAAAAATCAAGCCCACAAACTGCCTCCTCTGTTGAAGAACATGCCTTCTTCGTTGTGTGCCTGGGCCTCCTTTTTCACTCTGGAGAACTAAATTCTTTTCAGAATGTTCCTGTGGGAGGCTGAGCACAGGCTCAGACACTGTTTGAAACTTCATAGAACTCTCTGGAAAGATTTAGGCTGAGAGCTCATTCCTGCTATAATCCCCTTTCAAAGGCTTCCACTTAGTTCTGAATAAGGACAAATAAAGAGATTGGGGGAATGGGGCATAACCTTGAACATTTGACAGTAGGAAAAAGGTACATTTGTGTAACCTAAAGACTCATATGAACAAAAAGTACATACTGTGGTACGGGCTGCAGCAGACTTTGTAAAATGACGCTATAGGTGACTGAATTGTGGAACAAACATTATAGTTGTACTCAAAATGGCTGCAACAGTTCTCCACTGGTATTCCCCAAATTGCTTTCCTTCATGCATCCTGGAACTCCTAGAGCACTTGCTGTTCTTACAGCAGTGAGCAAATTGGATGCCATTTTCATGAGATCTAGCAGTATACACTGCCAAAGATATTTTGCAATATTCATTTCAAAACAGATGTTCTTCACAGCTCAGAACTCATTCATTGTCACGTAATATTCCACTCTAAAAAACAGCACAATTTCAAAATTCTATACACACCAGCAGTCATTGGATGCAGTTCCCAAATGAAGTAGACAGTACTGTCTCTCTCAAATGAGGGACAGCTGGCACTTCAATGCCGTTCTAGGTACAGATTCTGTACACATTAAGAATCTACGCATACAGACCCCAAGCAGTACATAATGCAACAGCCTAGTTCCAAGAGATTAAAGAGGGAGAATTGGGCAGCAAGGGGGTAGATGGTGTGTTAAGGGAACAAGCGAATTGATTTGGTTTTCTAATTTAAACTTAGGAGCATCACAGACAAGGTTAGGCGCTTGAAAGTCTAATTGATTTCAATGAGAGAGTTAAGCATATACATAGCTCTCTCCTTTTGAAATCAAAGGGATTAAGATGTGCTTAATTTTGGCTGGATTGAGCGCCGGCCTCTGTTTGCATCATATTACATCTTTCAATAGTAAGTAGATATCCAGGAGCAACATACCATTGTCCATGTGTTCCCCTCTTTTCCAACTTCCTATATACATAGGTTTTCCTGTCTAATAGGCTCTACTATCTAATGGGGCCTCCAGGAGACTCCAGAAGCACCTGGTGAACAACAGACAATCCACAGCCACTGAGGAGATAGTCTTTGCTATAGTACTAGTTTCAGGTGGATTGGTCTGTAGTAGAAGAGCAAGAGTCAGGTCCAGTAGCACCTTAAAGACCAATTAGATTTCCTGAGTATGAATTTTCAAGAGTCAGAGCTTTGATGAAGGGAGCTTTGACTCTCAAAAGCTCGTACCCTGGTAATTTAGTTGCTCTTTAACGTGCTACTGGACCCAAATTTTGCTGTAGTACTAAGTAGTGGTCCGGCCTCCTGCGGAGGGCTCTCCTATTAGCTCCCAAGTGGAAAGGGTAGCTGGCCATGTTGATCTTGATTGTTTGCTAGTCTGCCCAAGGCAGGCAAATTAATAAAGGTGGGTAGAATTCTCCCCCACCTTTGTAGCCCTTTGGGCTAAAAAATAATCAAGGATTGAACTTATTTAAAAAACAGTGCCAACTTTCTCTTATAGTACGGTACTACCTCTGAAGGCACGTTGCTCATTTGAAAGCTTCCCTGGGTCTGCCTCGCTGTGTGAGTGGACCTTCTCCCATACAAACCTCTATTCACTTTGGTCATCTTTGGTGGTCCTGCTTTGGATGGCCCCACCCATCTGAGGCAACCCAGGAGATGGCCTTCTCAAGTCATGGCACCAAAACTTTGGAATTCTCTTCCCAGGGATATTTATCTGTCCCCCTCTATTACTGTCTTCAGCCAGTTGGTTTTGTTTTGTTTGGCATACTCCCAACTCTTATTGGCCCCCTCCCCTGTATTTTGTGTTGTGCTTTTGTGTGTGTTTCTTTATTGAATGACCTTTATACTTTTTAAAATGTTGTTTTAATTTTTTTAGTGTTTTAATGTTTGATTGGGAACCTATTTGGGTAGAAAGACAGCACATAAATATTTTTGAATAAACGAATGAATGAATGAACAAATGAACAGGTCAAAGTCCAAAAAGAATGCTGGAAGCCATTACCCTGAAGTACCCTGAAGTAAGTGTGTGTGTGAAATGTGTTTCCAAATATATGTAAGCAGGCAGGTTAAGGGAAGAAAAGAGAACTAACTCTGAGAACCTTAGTGGGAGAGATTGGGGCAAAGAAGAAGGAGAAGCCCAAAAGTGAGATTTGGAGAGAGACCGCCACAGTCAAAACTGGGACAGAAGAATGTTTAAGGCAGAGGAAGGAACAAGTTGGTGGAAGAATAAGCAGCAGATCTGCCAAGCTAAAGCTCTGAGCAGGGATGGGTTTGGGGTGGGGATGGAAATAGGTCTGCTTGTAAAGTAGAAAGGGGAGAACTGGACAGAGTCAAGGCTGTTCTCCAATAAAGAGAGCGGAAAGGGCAATGCCAGGAGGATGGTCCTAGATTGGCTTGACTGCGAAAGTTTGGATGGCTGCTGGAAGTCATTCAAGGGGGAAGCTGGAGGAATGGGGTTGGTCTCTTGAAGCATAACATTGTTGTGGCAGTTCACCTTGGCAAGGGATTCAGGGAACAAGGATCCTGGTTGAGAAGCATGGCGCTGCAGAGAGCAGCAGGGACAGACTTCAGGAAGTGGTCACCACAGAAAGGGCAGAGGGATGGGGGAGGAGAAGCACTGGGACGCCGTGGAGGGGGTGGGGTCGAGGCGGAGAGGCAGAAGGTTCAAAAGGGAGGTTGGGAGGCAGAAAGAAGCAGACAGTAAGTAGTGAGGATAGAGGGAGAGAGCGAGGTGCAAAGTGCAGGAGGAAAAGGCAGACAAGCAGAGGAGGAAAGAGGCAAGAGGCTCCAGCGAGCTTAGGACTTGACTGTCCAAAACTTATAACATATAAACTAGTGTAAAGGCTCTATTTTGTTTTAAATGAGTATGTTTTTGTAGTTTTAGCAACAAATTAATGTGCACTTTTGTTTAGGGGGAAAATATCTGATGTGGTGATTTAAATTGCTGGTTTAATTACCTTGATTTAAATCAATCAACCTTCCACAAGCTGCTAATCTATTATTGGCCTGAACTGAAAACTTAACAAAACAATTTCAATTAAAACTGAACCAGAACTGGAGCTGAACCTGGACACCTAGTATCTATCTCCTGGTGATCTGGAAGGGTTATGACTAAGATCTTGCCCAATTCCTGTAGAGATGCCTTAATTAATTAATCAGAATTTTTTTCCTTCCGCTATTTCATGATTGGCATTTATTCCTCTCATCCCTGTGGCCAATGATCTTTCATTCTAATTACCAATGTGGTGTAGTGGTTAAGAGCATGGGACTCTAATCTGGAGAACTGAGTTTGATTCCCCACTCCTCTGCTTGAAGCCAGCTAGATGACCTTGGGTCAGTCACAGCTCCTAGCTCTCTCAGCCCCACACACCTCACAGGATGTTTTGTTGTGGGGATAATAATAACATACTTTGTTAACCACTCTGAGTGGGTTTTAAGTCATCCTGAAGGGCAGTATGTAAATTGAATGTTGTTGTTGTTGTTGTTATTTCTTCCTTGGTGTTCACAGTATCCAGTGGTATATGTTACTGGCATTTGCATTACATTGTTGGGCTAGAGAGCGCATTTCTTACCTGCTGTGATTTCTCCATAGAGAATGAAAACTCTCTGACTCTCCAGTCCCATCAAACAGATGTGCTATTAATTGACCAGGCTTTCTTTCTAGCCGCCCCAGGAGAGCTCTCCTCTTGGCTGTGCAAAGCATTGGAGGCTGTTAGAGTTAATGCACTATTGATGAGGACTGCAACAGAACTACACAAGCACCTCCTTAAATGGGAAGTATTTTTAGACTCAAGCAGTGCCTGGCCATAAAGAGCCATCAGGATGTGGATCTTGGCTGAATGTTGTAAAGCATATGCCATTTTTGCATTGTGATATTTCAGCAGTTGCTTTATGGTACATAGCTTTACTGCAGTTTGCGACACTAAATCAGCAGATAGCTGGCTTTCAGTCGTAGTCACTTTCTACAATCATTTAAAGCTGTCAGGTGTAACTGGGACTCCACACCAAGCTCGAATTACTGCTTACACATTCTAAGTTTTATATTGGATCTTACAGATATTTGGTGTATAGTCTATAACTAAGTAAAAGTATTTGTTTTAATTTGCAGTTTTCACAGGCCAATGTTTTTTGATGAGGAGGATAAGATTTTCTGGTGCAGTGGGAACCAATAAGAGCTTTCAGAGGTCAGATTTCCTGAAAGGAAAGAGTTGTATTTTTTTTCCTGGTGCTGCTGTGGCTAAAATAGCTACACGTGACTATATAAAGGAATTTAATATGAGGCAGTGGTATCTTAGGACACTCATCCTGAAAAGCTATCCTATTTCCTGGAGGCTAACAAATTATAAAGTCCGTAAAACACAAGAATAAAACCTTACCATTGATGGGCTAAAATATTTGCCATTTTTTGTTCCCTTACAACACCTGCTTCACCAACATCTGGTACTCATATTGAACTGGTTACCCTGCTAAAAGTATGTTTGTGGTCCAATCTCTTCTGTAACCTTGCAGTCAACTTCCAGGAGGGTTATGGCAGGAAGAGACCTTAATTATTGTGGAATGTAGATGAAATAAATGTAGTAGTGCTCTTACTTGGAAATACCCCTTTCCTCCTCCACGTGCATGTTTTATGCTCCACATATAAATGAACTGCAACCCTTTTGCTGCTTCCCATGCATGTCAGTCATTGGTCAGTCATTGACAGAGAGCTTCAGCTCTCTTTATCTTGGGGAAGGATGGGGAATCTCTCACAAATCTCAAAGTGCAGAGAAAATGTGGAAGCAGTGGCTATAAAATCTGCTATAAAGCTGAGGGAAGTGTACAGAAACAGTGCAATAAATGCAAGGATCACTTCCATCTGTCACTGCATTGACTGTGCATTTTATTCAGCAAGAGAACTGGCATGTCTAATGGGATGTACTTCAGTATTCTATTAGAATCATGCTTTACATCATAGGATTAGGACCACAGTGAGAGGTAGTCAGAAAGGAAAGAGGCTGTCCTATGTTCCACTTGGAGAAGCATGGACTGAGTTGGGAGATGGAAAAGTATAAATCAATTTATAACACTTAACTGGATCTAACTTTGCAGTATCACTGGAGAAGTGTTGCTTCACCTGTAGGGGATCTTTGAGTGCTAAAGCACTCAATCACTGTGAAATACAGGGAGAATAAAACCACAGAAAACCAGCAATAAAGTGTTAAATGTAACAAAAATGTATTTGCAGTCCACTGCAGTATTCCAGCACCTTTAATATTCCTTGCCTTGTTCACATTCTGAATACGTTAATGAGCAAATGTTGATTTGGGGGTATTCATACTTTGGACTTAGATCCAGAGGAGTTAACCATGTTAGTTTGTAGTAGCAAAATAGTAAAGAATCCAGTAGGACCTTTAAGACTAACCAACTTTATTGCAGCTGACAAAGAGAGATGTGGCTCTCGAAAGCTTATGCTACAATAAAGTTGGTTAGTCTTAAAGGTGCTACTGGACTCTTTAATACTTTGGGCTGTGAAGCCAAGTAGCCACAAGTAATGTGGAGAACTATCCTTTCAGCCTGTGTCCTAGGAGTGAGTTATCCATAGTTATGGAGTCTTTTTTCTTCCTGAAGATCGCAGTGTGGTGTTAATTAAGTCCCAGGGGTCTGCATGTTGACACCACTCCCAGAAGTGATGTTGTCACATCGTGCCAGGAGCACGCCCTGGGAGACCTTTTCCCGTGCTTTCCCCCCCACCGGCCAGGTGAGTGGTGTGGAAGGGGGGGAGGGGGGAGCAGGGATCCTCTGCCTGCACTGAGGGAACAGCAACCCTATCACAAATAAAGACTCAACAAAATGAGGAATGGCTTGAAACAATTTTTATTTGAACAGCAACTAACTCATCTTGTGGAGAAGTCTCTAAGCCCTGTTCCAGAACCATCTAATGTATGTTGGAAGAGGAGGAGTCAGCACTGTCCCTTTCCTCAGCTTTCAGAGTGGGATAAACCAAAGAGTTAGAAAGATAGAGAGGTCAGGACACTCTGTTTAGTGTTTGCTGTTGACTACTCTGACTGTCCTTTGATATGTAGGTTGCTATTCTCACGATTTCCTCCTGACTTCTTCCCTCTCACTTCTTCTCTTCCCGGCATACTTCCAGGCAACACCTCTCTCCTTCTGCTCCCTCCATCTTGGCAGCATGGATGCAGGCCTTGTCCTAGCATCCGTGTCCATCCTTAGACTAGATAAGTAGTTAGGATCTGCCTCTCCTCCTTTCCTATCAGAGTATGGAGTTCCTGCAATAAAGAACTCTCATTTCTTTTTTAAATATAAAGCAAGTGTATGATTTATTATTTTCTCTCATGCACATACATCAGCTAGCAGAATGAGCTCACAATCACCTATAATCACGCTTCCTATGCCAAACAATAGACTCTGCTAACGGCCCAAACATGGAATCCTTTAATTAGGTTTCTGGGGCAATATAAGGGAATGTCCTTTACCTCTTTCTCCAAAGGTGTTTCCAGGGAGGGATGACTTGAACAAAAAATCCTACTATACCTATCCTCCTCACTGCCCCCCATCTATCACCTAGCCATTAGTAAAATGTGAGGCATTTGTTTGCTCTTACTAAAAAACTCTCACCAGATTGTTGAAATGGCTCTGAAAAAGCACATCCTTGGGTATGTAGAGAGCAGTCCCCAAGCTGGCGAGATGGCAGCATAATTGGAGGAAATACTGAGCCCAGAAACAACATCAAGGATCATGCTGTGCAATGCAAATATGAGCTAACTTGGATCCAGTCCTTGTTACAGTCCCTGTTATCTCATGAAGCACTGTGCCTCCGTGCTGCCCCTTCCTTGCCTCTCAGCATCATGGGGAAACAGAAACTTGAAGACAGTGCAAGAAAAGGGAAAGTGAAAGCAAAGTATAGTTGTGGACAGGGCAGCACTTCCAGAAAAAAAGGCCAAATATCAGGGAATGGCTTCATTCAGTTTTGTCTTTAATTTTAGTGACTTGATCCTCTAAATATTAAAGAGTAGAAAGGATTCAATTCAGATTCCCAGTGGTGCATCCCTAATTTCTAACATGGTCACCAAGTTGCTCATTTTTCCTTTAGCAGAAGCAAGACAGTTAAACACTAGGGCTAAGAATCTCCTATGTGAAGTTGTGCAAGGGTTGGTGTTGTTGCCATTATGTTCACTGAAATGACTGGCTGCTGCTCTTGAAATCAGTCCGTCTCTGCTGCCATTCAAAGCCGGTGGAAGGTCCCCAATGGTGAACAAAATCCCTCTGGAACTAAGAATTAACAGCATCCCCATGAGCAGAACTGTATAGCAGGCTAGCTTTTACTCCCAAGGAGTCTGAAACTAACTGAACAAAAGCAGCCGGGGATGTTGTGCTGATGCCTACAACATACAAGGAGCTGCAGTCATTCTTTTTCTTGCAGAGGCTGCTTCCTATCAGAACAATTTGGCACTAATAAGCTCCATTTATAACAGTAAGCAGTGGTTTGGCAGAATAATTGTCACTAAATACTATTCAGGGCTTTCTTGTGTTTTTTTTCCCTGCGAGTCACTAATTATTCTGCTGCTGAAATAGCATCCAGAGGAGCCACTGAATGCCAGCAAATGGGGAGCTCAGCATTCATTCAACAAGGCTGTGGCAGGGCCTGATTAGGAATTATATCAAGGCCATCATCCCCGGAACAATGTCCCTTGTCCCAAGCACGTCATGCGCCTGCTCAATCACAGCCTCATCCACACAAGTGTCTGCTTGAACTCTAGTAGCTACTTGTGAGACAGATGCTCTTATTGGCTATAGAGCCTGTAGAAAGAAAAAGGTGGTGCTTAGAGCAGGCATCTGGCAGTACAGTGCCTTGTGCGCCATTTATGATTTGCCCCATCATGGAATATCAAAGTATTCTCCTTACGTGTCATTCTACCAAGCAAGCCCCACAGCTTGTGCTCCTGGGACCTTGCTTTCCAAAGTTATTTCTTACCTGCAGATATGTGCACATTTGGATTTACCAGTTGACTGAGCTAAAAAGAAACTGTCACAAAGCACAAACATGCCAATTTAAAACTGGCATATGACAACTCTAGTTACGAATCATGGCCTTACTACAAAAGGTGCTGAGAACTAGAACTTTCTGCGCAGGTTGGGGTTGGGGGAAATACAACTTCTATCTTTCTCTGCCTGGACCAGATAGAGTGACAACACGGGCATAACGTACACGGCATATGTAACAGCCCTCGATTTTTCACTCACCCTTCCTCCAATATTTGTCCTCTAAAGTTTCCAGGTGCTTCTCATTTGAAAAGGCATCTGTCATTACAAAGACTATCTTGTGTTCCAAATGAGCAAAACTCCATAGAGGACAATGACTCTCTCCTGTTAGTCTATTTCACACACCATAGCTCCGAGCGTTGTATTCTTTATATCCTGGCTTTCCCCCATTCTTGCCAATTTTCCCAACCTTTGTCTTCCTGGGTCTCCCTATCCTTGGGTCTCCCCCTCCCCAGGAACAAGCTCTCCTGCAGTATTAACAACCTGGCCACTATTGCAAAATTGAGCAGATACCAGGAAAATGAGCACACTAGTGGTAAAGTAGCCAGACGGAAACCCTATTGCAAACCATTTCTCTCCACGTGAACCCATGTAACAATTGCAGTCCTTGCAACAGAATCTGTTTCATGTCCTTTTTAGCAAGGAGATAAGAACTGTGGCTGCCCAAGCATGGACATTTTCAGCGCTGTTTCCCACATTGTAGAACACCATGTCAGGGGACTCTAAGAAAAGCTCTGTCCCTGCTGGCTTTTAGGAGATGTAAAACAGAGCTCATTAGAAGAGCATTTTAGGGGGAAGAAACGTTTTCCATGAACTAGTCTATTTAGGTTGTTGGACTGGCATGGGCTGTTGTGCTGATGGTGTTGTTTTTATTATTTTCTTCATTTTTAATGCCAATTTGGGTTGTGGACAGGAAGGAAGGCACATTAAGAATTTCCAGATCAATAAATCTATGTTCACTCTAGATCACTTTAATGACCTGATTATGACTCTGAGGAATATGTCTTCAACAGTAATTGAGCAGGTCCTGAAAGGCACAAGAGTGCTGCAGCACTTAAGCAAATGTATTTTTTTTTCCAAGGTCTGGGCCATCTGTGACCCTGTGGTGTATAACAGAACTTATACAGGGAAGTCTTATAAGGACCTACTGGGCAGGCACAAAGCTGCTCAACACATCATGTTTCAACCTTTGAACAAAACAGAGAGGCAATCCAATCAGGGCTTTAACTCGCATGTAAACAGGGACATCTCCAGGGAGGTTTTTTTTTTTAGGGGGGTCCAGGCAGAGAGTACTCAAGGGTCTCCCTCCCTTCCTCTGCCCACCATCAGATCCCACCTTCTTGCACCTCCCTTCTGCTCACCCACTGTGTGCATGCCCCTCTTCCTGTGTGTCCTTCCTCTGCCCTTCCTACCACCTGTGCTCACAGCTGCCCACACACTTTTTCTCCAATGATACTGGGTAAAGTAGAGCTAGGAACGTCACTGCTGTGGCCACCAAAAATACTGCCATCCTGCACTATCTGCAGCACCTTCCCCAACTATGCTGGGTAGTGCATGTGGCAGGGAATTCAGGTGAAGGAACAGACAGGGAAGGGCATATTGGTGGATGGCAAGGCAGGTATGCAGGAGGGGAGGGGTTGGTAGCCGTGGATCCCACCAGAAGCCACAGCTGCTGTCCACCTCACAGTATGCTGATGCCAGCCCCATATGTAAATGGTCCATTTGGGCCCAATAAGTTTGACTGGTGATGGAGTTCAATGTTCATGTTGAAGTTTCCAGCACCCCTGCTCTGTGTTCTGTACTCTGCAGGCTGGCCAGCTCTAGACTAGGGCCACCAGCTTGGCAGGCTAAACTTGGGAGCAGAATGGAGCTAGGAGCTCGTGCCTAGTTAAGATTGCCAGCTCTGGGTTGGGACATTTTTGGAGATTTGGGGGGATGAAATCAAGGGACGGTGGTGGGATTTGGGAAGGGGGAGGGGCCTTAGCTGGGTATAATGCCAAAGAATCCACCTTCCAAGGCAGCCATTTTCTCAAGGAGAACTGATCTCTTTCATCTGGAGAGCTGTAATTCTGGGAGATCTCTAGCTGCCACCTTGAGACTGGGACCCCTACACCTAGTGGACCAGTTGATCCAGCAATGCAGCATTCTCAAGTCTTAGTATAAATAGCCCTGTTCTGAGTCCAGGCTGGGGTGTATGCTGCTAGTCTGGTATTTCACCTCTTTTGTTCTGGCTCAGCCTGGGTCTTCTGCTGATGCTGCTCTTGTTGAGAGGGAGCAGGCCCCAGGTTTTCATCCTGGCTGCCAGAGGCCTAAAGGTCAGCTCAGAGGCCAGTGGCAAGGGCTCGCTTGCAGGTTCTGACAGGGTGGCCTCTGGTGCTGCTGCAGGTGCCTCGGCAGCATCAGGCCCTCCCTGATCCCACTGGTCCGCCTGGTTCCCTGGTCTTGGCTCCTCATGTTCTTCCTCTGAGCCCTCAGAGTCACTGGGCTGGCCATAACACCCTTAACCACCCCATTAAACATGGAACTTCCATTATCTTTGTTCAAGAGGCATAAAAGGCCTTGGCAGACTGTTACATCCAGTTAACACTCCACAGTTCCAGTGCATACTTTGTACATGGGCTCATCTACATCCTGTGCTCATAAGCAGGACTGTGAACTGCATGTAGAGCCACATATGAGTATCCCCACCCCCATCTAGCCAACTCCTCTCAAACAGAAGTCAGATAATCTGAGCAGGGCCTACCTGCCTATCTGCAAACTCAGCACACGCTAAAATCCTCTTGGGGAAACAGTCCCCTGCCTTACTTTTGCTTGAGAAGTGGGGTCTATATATTTTCAGTAGTAAATAACAAATATGTAGAATCCATACATACATCTTCTGTATAAGATGGTTTTAGGTACTCTGTGTTATGTGCCATCTAGTGGCTTCTGACTTATGGCAACTCTATGAATGAAAGGCTTCCAGAACATCCTATCATTAACAACCTTGCTCAGATCTTGCAAACTGAAGGCCGTGGCTTCCTATACTGAGTCAAGCCATCTCATTTTGTATCTTCCTCTTTTCCTAACCTTCCACCTTTCCTAGCATTATTGTCTTTTCCAGTGAAAGAAAGAAAGAAAGAAAGAAAGAAAGAAAGAAAGAAAGAAAGAAAGAAAGAAAGAAAGAAAGAAAGAAAGAAAGAAAGAAAGAAAGAAAGAAAGAAAGAAAGAAAGAAAGAAAGTTTGGAGACAGTAATGGGAAGCATAAAGATTAATAATCAGCTGCCTTGGTGGCCCTGATAAGAGAGGAAAGGTAAGGTATACATTTTGTAAATGAATAAATAAGAAATAGAATTCAATTCAGACAAGATGGGAATTGTGTTGTTGGTGGTTGCTTAGCTCAAAAAGCAAGAATGTGTCCTGTTCTGGATGGAACTAGAGGTGGGCATGGACAGCAATACGAACAAAAAAAAAGCCACAGACAACCAGATCAGCTGTTTGAGAGCAAGCTGTTCGTGAGGCCCCGCTCCCAACGAACATGTGTTCGTTCCAAGCCCTGTTCGTGGTGTTCATCAGCCGTTCATCAAGCCAGACAGTCTGGCGCCTTTCAATCAATTCCCTTGGCAACAGTAGGCATGGACTTTCTGAACTCTGTCTGAACTCCTGTTGCCCTGGAGACCCCAGTCTAAGCCCAGAGGCACTTCACCCCTGGGTTTCCCTGACAAGCGGCTGAGTGCAGCCTGCTGCGGTTTAAATTTCTCTCTCCTTGCTGCTGCGCAACCGCAGGAAGAGGGACATTTAAATCCCCCACTCAGCTGCTTGTCACAGAAACCTGTGACAAGTGGCTGAGTACAGCCTGCTGAGGTGAAATTACCTTCTCCCTGCTGCTGCACAGCACAGGGAGAGGAGCACTTCACCCCTGTCTCAGCAGCAGGGAGAGGAGCACTTCACCCCTGTCTCAGCTGCTTGTCAGGGGTTTCCTGACAAAGTCTCCCCCCCCTCTAGCCAGCTAGAAGGATGGAGACTTTGAAGGGAAGGAGGTTCCACGCCGTTTGCAAATGGCATGGGGAACCTTCTTCCCTTCAGAGTCTCCCCCCTCCCTCTAGCAGGCTGGAAGGAGGGAGACTTTGAAGGGAAGGAGGTTCCCCATGTGGTTTGCAAATGGCGCAGGGAACTTCTTCGCTTCCGATTCTATGTTTCTACATCACTATGTGAGAAGGAGTCTCTTCACGATCTGGAAAAAATATAAAAGTTATCTGGGCGAAGGTATCCCCTCGTGGGTGGTACCATATGAATCCATCGACCCGAGAGTTATAACAGAGATCAATGTCTGTCCTATAAAAAGATTCTCATTCAGGAACAAAATATGATAAGAATTAAAACCGAAGAAGAGTTAGTTTCATGTTATGGATGGTTTCAATATAGGCAGATAAAGGACTTATATACCTCGGATCGCTCAAAAGGTGGAATTAAATGGAAAGATTCGGAACTGGAAGAAGCTATATTGCAAGAAAGTAAGAAGAAAATTTCAAAAATTTATAAAATTCTTTTGAAATGGCACACAGAGGAGGAAACTGTTAAAGTCCAGATGGTGAAGTGGGCTATAAATTGTCAAAGAGACATAACAATGGAGTCATGGGAGTATTTGTGGGAAAATACAATGAAGATTTCAACTTGTACCAGTATTAAAGAAAACGTTTTTAAGGCATGAAGGATCATTGTATCATATGTGGTGGACTTGTGAGGTAGCTAGGCAGTACTGGGGAGATATTTTAGAAATGATAAATGAGATTTTGCAGATTTCAATAATAAAGAACCCAGAACTCCTGCTACTGAACTTAAATATGGAAGATGTTCCTATGCAACACAGGACATTGCTATTTTATATGACAACAGCAGCAAGAATACTATACGCGCAGAAATGGAAAGTGCAAGAAATACCATCTATTGAAGAGTGGATACAAAAGTTGCTGTACATGGCAGAAATGGACAAGATGACAAGAAGGCTGAGAGACCAGAGTTCTGAAGAATTTTTTAAGGACTGGGGGAGATTGAAGGAGTATTTGGAGAAAAAATGGGATGTGAAGGGGAAATTATGGCAATTTGAAAGTTACTAATTGGGGAAAATATTGGAGATAGGGATTTTTACCATTTAAAGTGAAGTTTTAATTATTGTTAAGTATAAGTTTTGAATAGATATGAATTTAATGGATATTATTTAGTTTATTAGGGAAATATGAGATAATAATATATAAATGGAATAGATAAGTAAGGAATAGAATAAGATAAGGGTTGGAAAGCTGTTGGAAGTCTGACAAAAAGTGGGGAGGGAAAGGGTGGGGGGAAATTGATATTTAGGTTTTAAATAAAAATGTTATTTGTAATATGTACTCACCTAATAATTTTTTTTTAAAGGAACTTCTTCCCTTCCAAGTCTCCCCGCTCCCTCTCATGAACAGCCAGCCAAGAACATGTTCGTGAACAGGGTCATGTTCGTGATTGTTCATTCGATGAACAACAAACATCGTGTTTGGTTTTTTTCCCCTGTTCGTGGCCACTTCTAGATGGAACTACACTTCCTTTTAAAGACCAGTCTCACAGATTAGGAGTGCTTCTGGATTCAACCTTAAGTGGTTGCTTAAGTGGCATCTATTATTACATGAAGTGCTTCCTTTACCAGCTTGGGTTGTTGTTATGCCATCGGTGCCCCTTCTGGGTAGAAATAATCTGATCATGATGATCCACCTCTGGTTATTTGTTTTATTTATTTAATATGCTTATTAGCCACCTTTCCTCAAAAGTTGACTTACCATGTAAAATCAAAAACAGCAGTTAAACACCATTAAAATTAAATACATTTAAAATGCTGACCTGAATGAAACAGTCTTCAGCTGCCTCCTGAAGCTAGAGTAAGGGGGTAAGGTTAGGATTGCCAGGACCCATTACCCTTCCAGCAGGTCCTGGAAGTAACATCATCATGACCCGCCAAGAGAGCAACCACTGCAGGCTTGCCCAGGAAATATTTTGCCTCCTAGGCTCATTCCCTGCACCTCCCCTGCCACTAGCCAGGTGAGTGGTGGCAGGAGGTGGAAGCAGGGAGCATGGGATTCCCACCCCCAGCCAGGGAACTGGCAGCCCTAGGGCAGGTGTACCTTCCTGGAGAGATTGCTCCACAGTTGTGGGTCTGCCACCAAAAAGCCCTCTCCTATGTACCCTCCAGTCAGAAGGGCCTCTCCCTGTGATCTTAACTCCTGGGCAGGACAGTATAGAAGAAGTCAGTCTTTCAAATGTGGTCCTGTTTACATCCAGACTTGATTACTGAAATGCACTGTATATGTGGCTGCTTTTAAAGACCAGAAACTTCAGCTGTTAGAAACATAGTCCCCCAGTTCTGAAAGAAATGAATTGGCTCCCAGTTTGTTTCCAAGCACGATTTAAAGTGCTGGCCGATAAATTCCTAAGTGGGTGGGAAGAAACACAAGAACAACTTGGCTCATAGACTCCAAACCTTTAAGCTGTAGGTGAAGTCCATCCTATTCACCTATGCTTTTAATATCGATGTCCTGCATGTCTTCTGTTATTGATTTTATGCTTTGCTTTATTGCTGCTGGGATAGAAATCCTTAAATAAATAAATAGTCCTTTGGAGACTTCTGGAAGAATAAAAATTAAACAGAAAAACACTCAGCACAAAGTCTTGGTTTCACACCTGTGTATGTCTTGTAGGTAATGGCTGGTGTTTCTAAGCAGTGCCAGCTATCCATGTTATGGGACCAAAGGCAGAATTAGCCCACTGGAATTTTGGGGTGTATTCAGATTTACATTGTCATAATCTTGGAAATCCCCATGGTTTTAAAGGATCATCCCTACGCTCTGCTTTCTACCTGTTACCTGCCATGCCATTTTGAATCAATTCAGGGATGAGTCTTCGGTGTTAAGATAATCTTGTTCTCAAAACTTGATCTCAACATCACTTTTCGCCTTATAACTGCAATATGCTGCGATCTCTCAACCCACGCATAAGACATTTTGGAAGCTTTGTTGTTTAAATGGAGACTTCTCTGGAACCCAATCCCTATGAGACTCCTAGCAAAAGAAAACACACTCAAAAAATGAAGCAGCCAGCAAACTGTGAGGTCAATAACATTTGCATAAAGAAAAAAAACCCTGCACAAAACCAAAGAAGCCAAGCCGAGCCATCTATGACAGCCATGACTCTGTAGGTGCTTTCATTTGTGAGATTTAAATCAAATGTAAATGCATAACTGACATTGCCAAACATTTTATGCTTTCCCTGTGTTCTGTCTGTGTCACTCATTCTTGACACAACTGCATGAGAGAAACTCAAATTTGCTTTTTAGCACTTCATTGGAAAATGGGCTCTGGCCCTTTAGATGTTGGGGGGTAACCACCATCAAGGGTCCTTGCTTAAGAAAAATCCCCCCAGCCCAAAATCTATTGAATTACTGACTCAAAAAAAAAGTAGTACAGTCCTAAGCAGAGTTACACCCTTTTAAGCCCACAGAAGTCAATGGGCTAAGAAAGGAGTAATTCTGCTTAGGTTTGCCTGGAAGAATCTGCCCCACAATTCATGAAAGAGAGAAGGAGAGGGAGGGAGACAGAAAATTCCATTAACAATGGGTGACTCAATTCACATTGAGAGAGAAAGGCAAGGCTAGCTTTCAGAGTACGAAGAGGTCTCATCTTTGTCCCCAAGCTTTTGCTGCCCTAAGCATTTTAAAAGTTTGCTAAATCCACTCCACAATGTTGTGCTAGCTGCTGAGCTGCATAACAATGGCATATTAAATAACTAATTGCTGATTTTAATGGCTGTCACTTCTTCACTTCCCTTTTCAAACGTGTTTATGTCCTAAGGAGTCCAGTGGAGACAAGAAGTCTATTAGTCAAGTCCCCTGGAATACAAGGGATAACATCCAACCCATGTTACGGCTTGTTCACAAACAGACAAATGGGCTGTTCGTGAGTTTTTTCCATTTGTAATGCTGTTTGTGCCCATGTCTAGTTTACACACAGACATATACATGTGTGTGTATGTATGTATGTATGTATGTATGTATGTATGTATGTATGTATGTATGTATGTACACACACTGCTGTATTTCAATACACACACTTTTAAAATTGGAGGATGATCCTGTAAGTCGCCCAGTTTGCATATATAATGAAAACCTTAAAATGTTATCTTAGTGCCACACTAGTAGAAATGTGAAATATTAATTTTGTGGGAAACATGGTATGCAGAGATGGTCGTGCCATGAGACTTAAAGCCATGGCATGGAGCTATGATGAGGAGTGGGAATGCGAAAGGAGAAAGAGAGGCTTCTGAGGTAACTGCCCTCTGGACTTATGACTGGGTCCACTCCATCACTCTCTGGTCCCTCTTTTTTATTTTTTTAAACCCCAGCCATCCGCAATCACTAAAAAGGAGGGACACAAGCTATAATTAAGTGGTTGGTAGCATGTAAGCTTTGTGCTCCTTAAAGGGTTTTCATTTGGAAACCTATTAGAATAAGGTGCTTAACTGACAGCCCTTGGACAGCTATTTTGACTGGGTAGACAAGACACAGAGAATGATGAACAAAGATTTATTTACAGAAAATAAAGTTTGAAACAAGGAAAGCATTTTGTGTGGAATAGTTCAATATAGAATTTTCTGGCTCTCATCTTCCCTCTCAAGAGATCGTAATTTTCCCCAATGATAGTTTAACACACAGAAACTGAGCCTCAGTTAACATACACAGACACTGAGGGAAGATTTGATTCCCCTTTCCCCAGATAGGTTGTCTTAAAGATGTAGGTTTACCCTTTCACTTCATATTCTCTGGTTCTCAGAAACCGACCCGGTAGATTTGGTATTTAGGGCTTTTGCCAGAGTGCTTATTTATCACCTAAAAATAAGCTTTCTTCCCTAAACCTACCTAAACACCAAATAAAATTCCTGGCTAAACTGATGCTCTTATCCAGAGCCATGATATTGCCTGTCTGAGGGGAAAAGTTTCTCTTTCCCCTTCTTAAACTGAGGCTGGCTCACCCTCTCCCACGCAGACATGGTTCATGGGCTCTGACTTGGATTTTCATGGGGCCAAACTAGGGTTGCCAGGTGCCTCAAGTCTCCTGGTGGGAGACTGGGATGCTGGCTCTTACCCTGTGGCTGCTCTGGAGGGTCTGTCCACATGTGCAACGACATCACTTCTGGGAGTGACATCATCACGCAGGGTCAAAGGGTGCCCTGTGTGACGATGTCACACATGCCAGGAAGGGACAGAGAGAGCAGGCAGCTCACTCTCTCACTGCCGCTGCACCCCTTGTCCCTGCCAGCGTGGGCTGCACAGGGTCAGCGGCAGCCACAGTGAGAAAGTGGGCCGCAGCCGCCGCAGCTCGCCGCCACTATGCCCCTTGTCCTGCCGGTGTAGGCTACACAGGGGCGGCAGCGGCGGTTGCAGCGAGGGAGCAGGTTGCTGCAGCCACAGTGGTGAGAGCATCTTGCTCTCTCTCTGCCTCCACCGCCTGCTCTCATGGCATGGGAGTGCATCCCCCAGGGGGCAGGCGCCACACCCCCGGGGAGTGGGCACTCCAGGGAGCATGCCACCCCCGCCACCCAGGTGAGTGGGCACGGGGGGAAGGGTGGGATTGGGGGATCCCCCACCCTGGGCAGGGGGATGGCAACCCTAGGCCAAACTCACAAGGATTGGTTCAGATCCCTGAAAGATAGGTGAAACTTTGTGGTGATTATGACACATGGACTAAAAATTAATTTATGTATATGAAACAAGATTCCCTCCTCACTGCAAGAATGCCAAACTGATATTTCCATCTCTTCCTCCTTCTGTTAGTTTGCTTATTAAAAACTGTTCCTTGAATGAACACAAGCTGCAATTCAGATGACTGCTTGCAATGGGAAGTCATTTGGCTCTTTGGGAAAGTTACTTCTAGATAAAAGATCATATGCGAGCAGTATGTAGGTAATAAATCCTAAAATACACACTTTATAGGGAATGAGATAAGATTGGAAGGACTCTGTGAATTTATGGGACAGTTGGTATTTTTTTTCCTTAAGAGATAAAAATATGAGGTCAGAAGCAATTTCAAATTGCCCCCAAAGCTGCACAAATTATCTTCAAATAACGTTTAAAAACAGTTTGAACTATAATAGAATCTTGAGAAAGGATAACACAATACCTTTGTGGAAAATAAATAATATTTTTATTATCGATTTTAATGCCCTAGTGAAGAGGCTCTTGTATTTATTTGACTAGATAAATTTGCATTGTATTGGCACATTCATGGCAACCTAACTGGGAACTTCTCCTCTGTCAAAGATGCATTTTTGTTCCTTGAGTGGATGTATCTGACTCTAGCATCAGTCCTGGCTTCATTTTATTTTATGTTTTTTAAGTCTGTGTGTATGTGTGTGTGAGTGCAAGTGCATGTATGTGTGTGTGCATATGAGAAAGAAAAAGAGAGAGAGACTCTGAGTCAGGGTCACCCAGTAAGCCTCATGTCTGAATGGAGAATCTGAACCTAGGTAAATAGCAGTTATTTTGCTAAAGAATAGTGAAGTATAGGTACTGGAATTAAAATACCATCCTAGGCCTCTAGCAACTGTTTGAGTACCACATCTACTCATAGGGTTGGAAGGTACCTCCAGGGTCATCTAGTCCCACCCCTGGAACAATGCTGGGAATTCACAAATAACCCCCACACCCTAGTGACCCCTGCTCCATGCCCAGAAGATGGCAAAACACCATCTGGATCCCTAGCCAAACTGGCCTGGGGGAAATTGTATCCTGACCACAAAGTGGTGATTCTTCCTAACGTATAGCCAAAAACTCTTTTGATTTAATTTTAGCTCATTGGTTGTGATCCGACCTTCTAGGGCAACAGAAAACAACTCTACACCATCATCTATATGACAGCCCTTCAAGTACTTGAAGATGGTTATCATAACACCTCTCAGTCATCTCCTCTTCAGGCTAAACAGGCTACTGATGTTGTATCATCATCATCACCAAAACTATAGTGCATGTGTGTCAGAACAGCCACCACAGGTCCTCTATCCTGGGGGATGTGAAATTTACTTAGCTGACCTAGATATCAAGTCACTAGACCTTAATGAGGAATTCATCTCTCCAGTGAATCTCCAGTAGATATAGGGCTGCCAGCCTCCAGGTGGGGCCTAGCAATCTCCCATAATTCAACTGAGCTCCAGACTAGACATGGGCACAAACAAACAAAAAAATTAATGAACCCACGGTTCGTGGTTCGGTGCCACCGACGAACCCAAAGTCGCAAACCGCAATTAACTTTTCCCGCTGATGACCCGGTTCAAGGTTCGTGATTTGTGGGCATCAGAACATCCCCTGTTGGACTTAGAGAGCTCATATTCCCAGGATGTGTTTAGCAGGCTCTCCTCCAGCCAGTAACCAAGTTTGGTCAAGATTGCAATAGGGATCTTGGAGTTATACCCTCTCCAATCCGAGGCCCCCAGGCAACTCCCACTCAATACAATTAGAGCCACCAATTAGAGCCACCAATGACCAGATCAGGCAGTGATAATAATATGAGCCCTCAGCCAAGGTGCCCACTGAGCTTGGCCCCAGGGCCTGGCAGCAGCCCTGGAACCAGGGGAGATAGATCCCTATCCCCAAAATCCCAGCTCAATTATACTCGCTCTGTCTCTCTCCCCAAAGGCTAGCAAGGAGCAAGCAACAGCTCTGTCACACTCCACTGCTCACTGAAAGTGAAACCCAGCCTGGGAGCCCACGGCTATTTATAAGCACAGGTCCCATAGACCAACACAGGAGGTCTGTGGTTGGCCGTCAATGCTGCCTATCAGGGTTTGCAGGGATGAGATTGGAGTGCCCATGGCTACAGAACACCCCTCTCCCCCCTCCCTCCCCCGGGTGTCTTCTCCCAAGTTGTAACCACTTTGCAGCTCCATGGTTGGAAGGAAGACCTGCCGATCAAGGTAAGCTGGGGTTCCATTTGGGTTTCCAGGGTGACTGAAGGAGTGCAGACAGAGTTCAGGCATTCCCCTGGCTCCGTTTCCAAGGAAATTGATTGATGGTGCCTGACTGTCTGGCTTCACGAACCACGGAAGAACGTACCGAACTGGGCCTCTTACAAACGCTGGTTCATTGGCCATGGACGCTCACAAACTGCCGGATCGCAAATGGATGATCGGGCAGTTCGTGGGTTTTTTATGTTCGTAATGCGGTTCGTGCCCATGTCTACTCCAGACTATATAGATCAGTTCTTCTGGAGAAAACGGCAGCTTTAGAGGTTGGACTGTATGGCTTTATACTCTGCAAAGGTCACTCTTTGCCCCAAACCCCACCCTCCCCAGGCTCCACCTCCAAATCTCAGGGAATTTTCCAACCCAGCACTGGCAGCCCTAAGCAGAGATAAGATTTCTTCACTGACATCACCCCCAAAGGCTCTTTTAAAACTCTTTCTCTCATTAAAAACCCCAGACTTTTCCTGGCATCTTCTCCAAATTGTTCTGGATATAAGGAAAGTAGACATATCAGTTTTCTATTGGAGTCAGGGATTCCCCACCCCCAGCTTTCATTTTTCTAAGGCTCCCAGAGAAAAATAACATTTTTAAAAATGCTGTTGGGTGATAATGTGATGTCACTTCCAGGGAAAACTTGGAAATGATGTCAGTCTGCTCTAGGAATAACTGGAAACTATATGGTAAAACCATAAACCATAGGGGCATGAAGTCACTTCTGTTTTCCTCTTAAGTGATGACATGCTGTCATCCAACAGCATCCCTCACGACCCCCACTCAGAAACCCTAACGGAAAACATTGGGGACCTTATCTGCTGCAGTTATCAGATCCTTTTCTTTGTATGCATGGCAGCTTAGAATTTATGTGATAGCAGACAGACAAGACTGACACCAAATGCAGAAAAGGCAAAGTTTAACTTTACTAGTAATTAACTTTGATTGAAAGTAGGAAAAGTATATATTTGAGTAATTCAAATTACTCTAACAAATGAAAAATGAACAAATGAAAAATAAATTACTCTAACAAATGAAAAATAAAATGAGCAATAAAAACAATTCTCATTTCCCAGACCTAAGCATAACTTTCTAATGTAGAATTTAAGAGAGAGGAAGAATAATCTTAGTTACCCAGATTAGATTCTTTCTTTTTATATTGGTTCTCTCTCAGCTTTCTCATTAAGCCATTTCTTGCAGTTAAGCCTCTGTCTGTCCCGCTGATTCCTGGCACTTTCAAGTCAAGAAGCTCTCCTCTCCTTCTCAATGTTTCTTTCTTTTAATCACTACTAGGCCCCTCCCTTTCTACCTGTGGAAAATTACTAGTCTCTTGGTTCTAAGAGTCAGGCTCAATGTAACACCAGGCATTTGTTCTTTAATGTGTCAAGTGATGCAATTTTACTTGGGAACTGTCTTTTTAAAAGGCAGAGCTGCTCAAGATCTCTGGGGAGAAGAAGGATTCTCTCACTGTCCTCCACTGGTTACCCCATGCTCTTGCTGCTATTACTGCTGGGATAATGATGAAACTGCAATTGTTTTCTTTAGCAGTCTCAATGGGGAGAGAAACAATCAGCTTGCCCCTTGCCCTTGCTCTGGGTGGAATCTGCTGTTTAGAAGTCGTATGAAGGTAAGAAAGCCAAATTCCAGGTCTAAAAGATCCATCTCTGGTGCAACCAAGACACAAACAAGATTAGGAGCCCTATGATCACAATTTACTTTTGTTGTTTCTTAAAAGAAACTGTAGGGTCCTGTGCTGGTGCACGCATGTGTACTGTCTAACTTTCCCTTACAGAATGAACACCAGGGCCTGGGGAAAGAAATTTAGTCTGGAAAAATAGTACGGGAGGAACGTTTAAAGCTCCTCTGGCACCACTTCTGCAATCAAATTAGCAGCCCCACATGGCTGTTTTAAAGTTTTGTTTTTGTTGTTTTTTAATGGAGATCTCACAGATCCCCTGCATTATTAGCCGAGCCTTCACGAGTCAATTTTGCCAGTTCAGTTCCCATACTGCAGCATTTTTTCCCTGATTGTCTGCACCAGATTTACTACCATGAGTAGCCACTCTGGCCACTGTGTGGCTTTTCCCCAGCTTTCCTGGGACTGCTTGCAGCCCGACTTTATTTAAAAACTCCCCATTATAGTAGGCTGTTTCCCATGCATATCCTTTCCATCTTCTTCCCTTCTCTCATGCCCTCTGCCAGCCCACTGCATTGTGATAGGCCACTCTTGTCTAGTCAGCCACTCTCCCTCCCCTCCTTTCCATTTTTCCCCGCTCCTCTCTTTCCTCTTTTTAATTTTTTTTTTTAAAGTCCAGCAGAGGATCGATAAATCACTGGTTTGAAAGCATGGAGAGGGAAATTCCCTTTGTAGAGAGACCTTACAACTGAAATTGACTGACTTTCATCAATTTCATCTCCTAACTAAGTAGAGGAGGTTGGTCAATTTCACCCCATTTCCATCCACACCGGTTACAAATATAAAGTTTTTAAAAAGATGCTTTGCAGATTGTCATGGTCTGTGCACCCCACTCCCACCCCCCTGCCCCTAGTTCTCAACATGAGAGCCGGAACAGAACTGCCCAAATATTACCAAAAAAATAAATAAATAAACTGGGCCCCACAGACTAAACATGAGAGGTGCAAACGGCCACATACAAGCCAATCCTATGCCTTTCAGCTTGACTTCAGGGACAGTGAGGAGTTATGTCCCCAGTGCCAAAGGGACAATTCATTGTCCCACCCTTAAGGAACATATACGTTACCCAGCCAAGTTTAAGTAGAGGGAAGAACAGGGGTTTTCATTTCCCTTAGAAATGAAACTGGCACACAATGCTTGTTGAAGTTTAAAAGATAACAGAAGGTTTATTCACAGATAAGATGGATAGTTAGATAAGTAGGCAGATACTTAAAAGCTGAAGTAAGTAGGAAGTTTTTGCACAGATCACATGTGAGGAACGGAGCACTTGGTATGGTTTATTAGGTTGCTGACTTAGATGAGAGTGGTTGGTGTTAACAGACTTGATCTGTTTGAAGTACTATTCCTCTTTTTTCACCCCTTCACAGATTAGGTGCTCCAATTTATACATACACATAGCACACTTTCCCTTTTACTGTAGACACTTTTATTCGCCCTCAGGGTACTCCACTGAGAGCCAAACTAGATGAGACGAATTACATGAGGTCATGCGAGTGTTTAGAAGCATGTCTGTTCCTACCTGCCCATGACCATTTTCCCCCGGTGAACACGTGTCCTGTAGCCCTAGTCTGTATATGTGCCGGGTAACTGGTGTAGTCATGGTTGCGAGTGTCCATAGTCATAATCAGCAAGTTGCCATTGCAGAGCATGGCTTTTGAGTGGCTTCCGCTTCCCTCTCTTCTCTTTTTGCTCTTAGATCCGGCTTACACTCAAACTGTTTTGCTTTTAATCTGGCATGTTTTAAATTCTCCCATTTTCTAGTTGACGCGGGCCGCCTCTTTACTCCTCGTTCCTGCACCCTCTTTCCCTCTTAACTTCCTCCTCCTCCTCCTCTTCATGCACCATCTTCAGTCAGGATAAGGAGGAGGTGGGAATACAGATTGTAGCAACACAATTAAGCATGATATATGGACTTGAAAAGGACAGGATGGGGGGTGCTCATTCTCCAGTTCAGCTCAGCTATACAGAGCAAATTGGGTAAAATTTGGCCATCATTTCCAATGGAAAATGCAATTCAGGGCTTTCCGGGGGGCTGGGGGAGCATTTTATAACCAAATTTTACCAAATTTGCTGGAAACCTACTTCTCTAAAGACTCTCCAAGTGTCATGAAGATTGGACTTCAGGGGCCATTTTATGGGTCCCAAAAAAGGTGCCCCCAGCCACCTTCAATCTCCATTATTCCCTGGGGGGAAAACTGGGGGAGCTATCTAGGGGATAGGGGTGGCATTTTGCAAGCAATATCCACCAAATTTGCTGGGGAGCTAGTCCTACCTGTCCCCTAAAGACCCCCCAAGTTTCAAGGAGAATCAACCCCAAGAAAGGTGTGATCTATGGGTTTCCCTAGTTCCTGTCAGTGTTTCTTCACAATAGGAAAAATGGGGTGGCTGATGGCACCTTCTTTGGAGGGCTCTAAAATGACCTTCCCAAGTTCCAAGATCCACCACATTTGCAGGAAAGCTACTCCTATCTGTCCCCTAAAGAACCCCAAAGTTTCAGGGAGACTCGACCCCAGGAAAGGCATGATCTATGGGTTTCCCCAGTTCCTGTCAAATTTTTCCTTGCAATAGGAATGAATGGGGTGGTACCTTCTTTGGGGGGCCAAAATGGCTCCCCAAGATCCAATCTCCCTGAAACATGGGAGATCTTTAGAGGACAGTTAGAAGTAGGTCCTCTGAAAATGTTGTAGATTTATTTTGCAAAGTGCCACCCCCATCACCCTGGATAGCCCCCATAGGTAATAATGGAGATTAGATATGGCTGGAGACAAACAGGCTGGAAACAGTTGCTTCTGGCTGACAGCAAGAAATGCTGCCACAGCCTCTGAAGTGGGAATTGCCCAAATCCCTTTGCCCCTTCCTGGCGGGCCAAGCTGCAAGATCCCAGCAAAGGTGTGGAACCCCCATTTTTAGCCCCCTCCCCAGGAAACCTGGCGGGTTTTTTCCCCTGATCTGTCCAACTGAGTAAACAAGTCTCCCTCTCAGAAAAGCTACAGCGGAAGGTTTGAGCATGCTCAAAAAGAAGGTGCATTGTGGGATACCATCTCTTGTCTGGGAGGAATGGGGAAGAAACATGTGCCAGAAACACGGACCTGTCAATCATCCTCCCTTCCTGCTGCTGTTTCAAGCCTTTACCTGCCTCTTGCTGGATGCAGCATTTAGCAATCCTGATATTTTTATACTGATTCCATCATAGCTACCCATCAGTTACTGGGCTTATTTCAAGGTCATGACTATTACATTCAAAGCACTTCATGGCCTAGGCTTCTCATATTTGTGAAACCATCTCTCTCCCTATGTTCTGCCAAGGCAGCTTTGCTCATCTGAATAGGGTCTTCTCAGGTACCACCCCACAGTTGAGCTAAATCAGCCACTGCCCGTAAAGACTCTTTCTCTGTGGTAGCCCCATTTTGTGGAATGGCCTGTCTGAGAAGGTCAGGAAAGCTCCCACTCTTCTGGATTTTTTTTAACTATGCAAGACTGAATTACTCAGGAGGATTTTCTTCTCAGATCTTAGAGCTGTGTCATAAGTAATAGCTCAGATAAGCTTGGTTAAGGGACGGGAACTATAGACTAGGCTATTGGGTACTGTCCGCTGATCTAGATACGTTCCTGCTGGGTAGTATGATGTTGCTAAAGTTGTCATGTTAATTACTTGAGTTTTAAATTCAGAAAGGTTTCATCTATGTGTTTGGCTTTCTGTTAGTTTTTCAAATTTGCAGCTACAATACCCTATTGTATCAGTTTTCATTAAATGTCCTAACTGTTGTTCTTGTTGCATTTTTACTCTGTGAATGTCCTCCTTAGATCCCAGTGACAAAGGCAGACTCTAAATAAACAACAATAATAAAAACAATAAAAATACCATGTACCCTCCCTCTTCTAAAGTTTATGGAAAAGCTACATGTGTTGTGTCCGACAGTAGTAGCCAAATATGTCACTCAATAGTTTCTAAGATGAAAAGCTACCACAGCACGTCCTTTCTTCCCAATATAAAACAGTCAAATGGCCAGCCAGTTGGGTGTAGAAGTTAAGAGCAGCAGAACTATAATCTGGAGAACTGGGTTTGATTCCCCACACCTCCACTTGAAGCCAGCTGGGTGTCCTTGGGTCAATCACAGCTGTCTCAGAGCTCTCTCAGCCCCATCCACCTCACAGGGTGATTGTCACGAGGATAATAATAACACACTTTTTAAACCTCTCTGAGAGTGGAATTAAGTTGTCCTGAAGGGCAGTATATGAATCAAGTGTTTTTGTCCATCCTTAAAAGAGCAAAATCAGCAGCAAGGCCTTGTGATGCCACAATTTCCTGTGATCTTGCAATCAGGTACTTCTTCCAGTCTTAAGGACAAATGGAAGCTCATGGTCAGGAACTGGAAGAGACCGCCAGTCACTAGACATGACCCTGTGCAACAGGGGTCATAACAGCTACTGTTTTCAACAAATATCGGACATTATTCGCGATCCCTTCCACAGTTCAGGTACATACTAAACTCCTCCATTCCTGTTGACTAGAAGGAAGACCAATTACTAGGAGTTCATATCTATCTATTGTTACAGTAACCTTGTAATTGACACTTCTGGGGTATTATATAGCCGGAGAGTCATAAACTTAATGAAAGTATGTTTTTATTACACTTCAGCTTCATCTCTGATTAAATCAAATTTGCATAATGGAAAGTTATTACATTTCCATGTTTCTAATTTCCCTTTTTTAAAAAAAAAACAACAATTCAAGAGAGTTTGTTTATAGAAAAGCGGGATAGCATGTAAGGATGCTATGGAACACATGCCTGCACTGAAAAATGTTTTTAATAAATTGTGTCAGAGGGAGCAGACAAGTAAACCCACTGAGAATGTTGCGCTGTTGCCTCTCCGAAATGATTCACTTTCCCCAGCAAACAGGAAAGCCTCCCTGCTCATGTCATTAAGCTGCTTCTAGGCGAGGGTACTGAGGTGCAAGGTACTAGGAAAGTAATTTATCAGTGCCAGACAAGGCATGCTGCTGCTCTTTCTCAGTCTTGCCATCCTGCCCCGATGGCAAAGAATTCCAAGAATTCCAATTTTCTAGTCAACAAAAGAGCTTCTCTTTTTTTGTGCCAAAGGAGTAGATTTGTGCTCAGGATTAAGCAAATAGCAGTTTTAATTTCAGGTTAAGCAAAATATCATGGATTGGGAGGGGACAAGTCGGAGGCTCTATGTGTAGGTCCGTGTTTCTCATTTATTCTCTTCTCTGAAGGGCACTATTAACGTAAGCTGTGTTCTCTGACACAGTGAACTGTCAAGCAACCCCTGTAGACTGAAAGACATTGTTGTCTCTTTGAATCGCAATGTTCAATTACTTTTCATATCATTTCTTTCTTGGTTCTTTCTTCCATAGCAAGACAACACTGGAGAAACACTCCGTGCAAGTTTGCAAAATGTTCTTTTCTGATCATTAAGATTCTCTCCCACCTGCCTCTGCATGCCGCTCTGAAATATCACCCAGTTTCCATCTCTTTGTGTCTGGCAATACAGAAAGCTCCGTTAAATATACCAAAGGCACCTCCCACCCTCTCCACTGATCTCCAGAATGGAACCTTTCAAACATTTTCCATTGACAATTTTGTCACTTGGCAAGAAACAATAACAGCTGGTAGAATTCAGGGCTGGCACAACACTCAATCCATCTTCACCCCCACCATCATATCTTTACAGAATTTTTAAGAGGTCAAAACACTTCACATACATTATCTTATTGCAATCCTTACAACAAACCTGTAAGGTATTATTATTCCTACACTGTCGATGGGAAGGGGGCTGAGGGTGTGATGAGTTTTGTTTAAGGCCAGTTAGCAAGTTCAGGTAAAGTAATATTCAGCCCAGGACTTTTGGAATCATAGCCCAATCTATTAGTCACTATGCTAAACCAGCCTGGAAGACATATAGTGTCCGTCATAACAATTAGCTTAGTAAGACACTATGTTGGGTTTCTGGAGATCTGACTCCACTCACTTGTATCAGTCACATTTCCCTCACCACCTTGGACTTTACCTTTTGAAGCTTAAACTACTCTTACCATGGGATTATTCTTCACATTGATCTTCATCTCAAACCAACTTCTGTATTGGCCAATGGTACTGTGTCCTGCCTAAGGCTACAAGAAGTTTTTCCAGTCTAAGGATTCTTCCTCCAAATTAAGTGGTTCCATTGGAGGAAGAGCCAGTTAAATTGGAAGAAGGCTCCTTAGGCTGGAGCAAAGATTCACACTTTGTTTAGTGGAATGGCAGAATACATGCCAGTATCTTGATGCCTACCATCGGCAGAGCATGTCTTTGTAGGTGGGTGGCTCTGAAGACTTGGTGCATGTGTTGGAAGCAGAGATGACTCCTATTTTTCATTCTTCTCCAGAGCCCTGTAGCCAACCTGCTGCATCCTGTGACTATAAAGGCTCTTGAATTCCAGGAGGAGATCTCAAGCAGCATTAAAAAAATATTTACTGAATACATACATCACAATACCTGGTGCAAACTCCTTTCATTCCATTCTGATTGGTTCACCGCAATGGGCATCTGAAATGAAAAAAAAGAGGACAGTACTATGAAATTTAGTAGAGTAAATATGAAATGGCAGCACGGACTTGGGAGAGAGACCTTGTATCCTAACTCTTCCATCCTCTAATTTTAGGTAGTTGGTAGCATCTAGTAACTCATGGGTTTCTTCTGCTCTTTACTTCCTCGTCAGCTCTAGGTCTCTTTGAATGGAGTCCTGTATTTCGCTCTGGCCTATGTACTTCTCAGAAAACCAGGAATGAATTGAGCCTAGCCCAGCAGTGCGTACTCAGTGCAGGCTACGCTGCTATACATGCTACTGATTGTAGCTGCTCCTTGTCTCCAGCATAATGCAAATGCTATTTTATGGTTATTGAAACTGCAGTGGTGGTATTTCAAGCCAAAGATTTTATGATACAGATCATGGTTGTTAGTAGATTGTATGACTGAGGTCTCCGTTAGGAAGGATCAGAGCAGCCCGAACTGTAGGGCATATAGCTAAGCAAAAAGGAAAACAGTAATATGGGAATTTGACTGGGACTTGAATGCTGAGAGGGGCTTCAGCCGAATGGGACATCAGGATCTGAACCGCTGCTTCTGGTTCTTCCGTTAACAGGACCATAGCCTGCAGTGAAATGGCAAATAAAGAAAGCTGCTCAGAGAGGTTTGTTGGATAATTATGCAATGGAACATAAGGGGGGGGGGGACAACCCTCCAAGAGGGAGATACAGCCCCTCCCAAAGCCCCTCCCAAAGGTTTTCTGAACTATTTACCTGCCAAATGACTGCAGCCGAAAGCAGTAGCTAGCAATCACCAAAACCCTGCCTGTCCCCTCCACACAAATGAAAAAAAAAGGATCAAGATACAACAAATAAAAGATGGGGAAAAGGAGACAAATGGTTGCTTTGCTTTTTTCCTTCAAGCTCTCATGTTCTACAAATAACTCCTTATTTTAAAAAAAACACATCAGAAACTCAAAGCAAAAGTCACATTGCAAACGGGGCCAAAAACAAATTTAATTTGGGAAAAGAAAATGCTTCCCTTGGAAAATACAAAGAGTTTGGTCCTGCCAGTTTTTCTGCGTGATCTTGCCCAATTTGACTCCTCATTGTAGCCCTCCATCCGGTGTGGCTTTTGTTCACAGAGGTCCCACCATAGCCTTTGCAGTGATCAAAGCATGGCCTTCTTCCTTTTTTGCCAGCAGGAAAAAAACCTGATAGGATCCAATGATAGCCCAAATGGTAGATTGAAAACCCAAGCACTGAGTCCTTTCCATGATCTCTGGAATATTTCTTAGAGAAAACAGTGCTGCTTGGACCCTTGAAATGGGGAATGTTCATATACGTGAAGATGAGCATAATTGGTGGTTGTTGTGGATTTTCCGGGCTGTTACAATGAGCATAATTGTTTGAGTTATGCATACACTGGAGTCAACTGAAATCATAGCATTTTCAGCATGGATTGGGAAAATAAGGTGTAAATAATACATCACATAGGGAAAAAAACATGAAAGCTCCAGGGTCACTGCTACTTAGCCACTGACCCTCTAGCAGATTCACATTTTTTAGAGAGAAAGAAGGAATCACTGCTGTCCACTGCTCCTTCCTTATTTCTGAGACTTGTTAGAAGATGCCAGGCACTACAGGTAGGCAAGTGAGTGAATGATGGTTGTAAAGGCTGGAAGGGAGCACTCAGTGAGTGCCTGCAGAAGCTGTCAAAAGTGATAATTTACTGAAGACATTTATTGGGTACAAAATATATTCACGGGCCCTTTGAGCTGAGCACAAGCATAGATGCAAAAAACAAAGGCCAGTCCCTTAGTTGGATAGATGGCTCAGGAGAATGCTGGACAAGGTCACAGCATACCTTGAGAAGGGGCTGCTGCCAAAGCCCAGTTACCTCTCCAGCTGCCCAGCTGCTTGTTACGATGCCTCCTACCACCCACGTTTCCAGCAGCATGCACTGCCCAACACAGTCAAGGAAGGGTGGGCAAGCACGGAGAGGACTGGAAAATGAGCAAGTGGATTGAGAAAGGATAGCTATGCAATGGGGGAGGAGATTTAGGAAGGTGGCCAGGAAGGCGTGAGCATGGGGCACAGTGGCAAGCAGAAGAGGGGTCTTGGGTACACTCTGTCCAGGGCCCACTGAAACCTGGAACTGGTCCTGGGTCATGGGGTCCCCAAAGCTCTTTCTAGATCTTTTCATGGTTATACTATTGTTTACTGGCCAAACAACATAATTTAGTACTTATGCCTGCCAACAGCTTGTACAAGAAATCTCTTTTTCTCCTTGTTAGTGCAATATCAGTATACAAATGGCTTTTACATGTATCCTCAGCAGTTCAGACACTGACCCGTTCCTCCTTGGCTGCTCCATCCCTAGTATTTATCCAACTCACTGGACAGTCAGATTGGCATTCCCAGCAGGGAGGCTGTTAAGAATCACAAATTTTAGGCTTGCCATGTAAATAGCAAGGGACAAGACACCTGCTGCTTCCCAAATTACTTGTTGGCACAGACAGAGAAGACGGGAACAGCAGAGGAGATTCGCTCAAATTTCTACTTAAAAGCTCAGATCAATGGCAAGTCATGAATGAACAGCTGTGAGTGGAGGAAATGGAATGGTGCTACTCTGCATACAGAGAGCATCCATGGGAGAAATAAAAGATACTCACTCATTGAAAAGAATGGAAATTCAGAATGATGAACCTAGATTTTTTTCAGTCATTTGTGAGTGAGAGTGACAGACACAGAGACAGTGAGAAAAGGCAGGGGGCTAGCAAGATAAGCCTACACAGAGCACAGGCATTAGCATGTAGCTCCCACAGCAGGGTGTCCGTCTAACAACCAGAACTGTGTATGCAGTTTTCTGATTGCTGAATCAAGACTGGATTTGCAGCACTGAGTATCTGGCTGGTGTGGTTACCTGTTTCAAAAAGGATGGATGGAAGACCCCATCCTTGCACCTGTCCATGAACAAGACATCAGCATTTCCAAGCTGACCTCCCTGGGCACCAGCTCAATGACCTTAAGCCAAGCATTCCATTACTCACCTGGCTGGGCTTGGCTCAATAGTTATTTTAAAGGGTGGACCCGGTGTACCTATCATCTTGCTGGTCTCATTTCACCATTTCATTGTTTTAATTACTCAGTATTTAACCTTTTACATGTGTCAGGGTCAGGGCTTTTTTGAGGGGGAAAGAGGTGGTGGAACTCAGTGGGTTGCCCTTGGAGAAAATGGTCACATGGCTGGTGGCTCCACCCCCTGATCTCCAGACAGAGGGGAGTTGAGATTGCCCTCTGCGCCGCTCAGCAGTGCGGAGGGCAATCTAAACTCCCCTCTGTCTGGAGATCAGGGGGCGGGGCCACCAGCCACGTGACCATTTTCAAGAGGTTCCGGAACTCCGTTCCACCGCGTTCCTGCTGAAAAAAAGCCCTGGTCAGGGTTAACAGAAACCAACAGAAAAAATAGAAAATTAAATTTTGATTTATTTTTTATTCTAATCAAGAGTTCGTAGGTATTGGTATATGCATATTAAATACACTACAGAATTGTTGGCTTTGCCCATATTTCTAGATCTTGCTTTGTGCTTGTGACTCTTTGTATTATTCCAGATAATGGTAGCTTGAGAGCAGCCTCCTATCACTACCTTCTCGGGCCAGTTTTGCCTCCCCATTCCAGGATTATGTGGGAAAGCAATATTTGCTGTCGAGAAACTGCCTTGCCCAAGTCTGTTTCTTGGTTCAGTTTAGGCTTTGGGTCTGATAGAAGCCTGTAAAGTCATCATGACTGTGCAGTTTCAGAGCTGGGACTGAACTACACAGGTGCAATGAGATCATCATTTCAAGGTCTTGCATCTACATCACATCATTTTAGCAAAGGATCTTGGGTAAGAATATACACATTGTCCTAATAGGGGCAGGCTTGCAACAGTTCGGGATAAAGCAAGGGTCCTCATTCTAACTTGCATCCTATTTCCCCCCAAGACTCTGTGGTAGCTGAAGGCTTTTGGCTGCTTTTGTGCTCTGGACCTGTCCACCAGGATTGATGCCAGCCCAGGATCATTGTCTCTGCACCTCGAGACTTTGGAACCCTTTCGACTCTTTTGTTTTAGCCTGAAAGGTAGCATTGGGCAGGGAGACTGCAAGTCTTAAACCCTCAGTCTGTTTAAGTGTGCAAGGATAGACTAGCTAGGTTTGTTGTTTTTCTCTTCTGCCTGCACATTTCTATGTCTGTACCTTTTTGCACCTCTGTTAATAAATTCTTTGGAGTATACCCTTCTGTGTTCTTTGGGAGTCTGAAAGCTTCAGTCTTCAGTACTTTGGCCCATTTGGGCTACAGCTACTTAAATAAGTGTTTTGGAATTCAATCTGTAGGTGTCCTACCCTGCGGGGCTGACTTCTTGGTTAAAACTTGGTAGGACTTGCAACTTGCCTCTCAGTTCCACAGCTGAGGGTTTAGTAAGAGAGGCTGGTGACAGTGAACTGTTAACCTGGAAGTGAACAGTCATTCCCCTTTTGAGCATTTTGCTCTGGATCTCCCACTCAGGGCTATTTGGTCCACTATATTGTCTCCAGCATTGACTAACTGGAACCTGTACAGTTCCAGGTGCAAAGTGTGGTACCTTGATGCGGTGGTAAGCAAATTCTCTTCTTTCTTGATATGATCTGTGCCCCCTTTCTCATTCCTCGTCTTTGATAACACTTCATAGTTTGGTATCAGCAGCTTTGCCAATGAAAGAATTCCTGTTAAGAGACACTGCCAAAAAAGCAGAGGAGTTAGCCGTGTTAGTCTGTAGTAGCAAAATCAAAAAGAGTCCAGTAGCACCTTTAAGACTAACCAACTTTATTGTAGAATAAGCTTTCGAGAATCACAGTTCTCTTTGTCAGATTGTCTCCAGCATTGACTAACTGGAACCTGTACAGTTCCAGGTGCAAGGTGTGGTACCTTGATGCGGTGGTAAGCAAATTCTCTTCTTTCTTGATATGATCTGTGCTTTCTCATTCCTCGTCTTTGATAACACTTCATAGTTTGGTATTGGCAGCTTTGCCAATGAAAGAATTCCTGTTCCTGCATCTGACAAAGAGAACTGTGATTCTTGAAAGCTTATGCTACAATAAAGTTGGTTAGTCTTAAAGGTGCTACTGGACTCTTTTTGATTTTACTGCCAAAAAAAAAATTCATAGCCAGGCTCTGGAAACTAAGTTTTGAGTGTCTGATTTTAATGCATCCCCGTCCCTTTTGATCAGTACTTAAGTATTTGGTACCTTAGGCAAATATACAAGAAGAATCCTGCATCTCCCATCCCTTTTAGCTATCCAACACTCTTGAGATTTTGTGTCTTTAATCACTTGTTCCATGCAAGCTTAATGTGCTTTCCCAGATAAAGCACATTAAGATTATTTATTGCCAATAAAGCAATATAGACACATATAAATTAAAGGCTGCCTGTGCTGCGCTACGTTCCAATCATATCTGGGAGAGGCTCTTTGCAACCTATTCCGATTTATGCACTCATGGAATAGGCTGGCCAGTAACCAAGAGGTAAATTTACACTGTTCGCATAGCATGCTCTTAAATGGTCTAATGGCCATGAAAACTAAACAGGACCTCCATATTTAGTGGCTTCAGATTTCTAGATGCTGAAGACAAACTGCTGGCCCACACTTTTGGTCAATGCTGAACTTATCCCATGATCATTGCTGACGTGACAGTTTTCTTCTCAAGCGGCTACTTCTCAAGGATGCTTGAGAACCCCTGGATGTGAATGGCAATTCCTTTGCAAACTGAAAACAGCATCTCACTGCAATCTCTTTGCACCAATATGGTGCTCGTGCAAATCGGCAGACCTGCAGAAATAGCATGAGGACAATGCGAGTTTCTGCAGTGGGAGGGGGATTTGTCCCCCCTGCCTCCACTAACAGAAATGCCATTCCATTGGTGATACTGCTGTTATATTGATGGAAGGGCAATTTAGCATCTGAGCCATTGTAGTACAAAGGTTTGAGTGCTCAACTAGATTCTCGGACACCAGAGTTTGAATCCTTCTGCCATGAACCTCATTGGGTGACCTTGAGCCAGTTTCCCCTGCCCTCTAGGTCTACAGCCATGTAGGAATGATGTGTTGCCTGTGTTTATGCTTTGCTGGTGTATTTGTGCATTAAAGCAAACGTGGCAAAGACACAATACTGCTAGGAAAAATGGAGAATCAGTCGTTTCCATAACATCAATGAATGCACTCAGTCTTTCTGTACCTCCAAAGGAAGGCATTTATGCAGACACGGAGTGGCTTTGGAGAATGCCTCAGTGCATAAATTAGAAAGCTACTACATACTTCACTTATTCTGGCAACATGGGGACAAAGATCTGTTATAGGAAAGACTGATAACAGAGAGGAGAGGAATTGCTTCAGTGGGATGTTCTAGTCTGGTAAAATGACCCTTTCTCAGACTCTTTCTTCAGGCGTCATCAACAGAAGGCACAGCAGTAGCACATAGGACTAAACATGGAAAGAAGAAAACAGGTACATTTTCCTGGGGGAGGGGGCACATTTCAGAAGTAAACTAGACATCTTGCTCCCATAACTCATGAGACTGTATATATGGCATGGGATCATGTGTATGTAGGGTCTACTTACAAGTTTTTAGTCAGAAAGATGATGCTTGGGTCCTGGTAGTATGAGGAAACCATGTTTCCCTCCCTAAAACGGCAGTGGCCATACTTAAGGAAATTTGGGAAGACGAACCTTGGAGATGAGATGATGTGTTTGATTGTTGTACCTGAAGGGGACGTGGATCCTCAGCAATAAAAACCACAGTGCAAGCTGCACCCAGCCAGTGCTTGAAGGTGCTTCCAACAGCAGGCACAGCAGAGAAACTTGCCGTGTTTCTTTAGACAAGTACTGCCATCCCTCTGTAGTCTGCATCTGCCCTCTAGTGGCCAGCCCTAAAATGGGCTCCTGGGGATGAGGCAACACTGATGCTTCAGCAGCACAGTTTGCAAAGATAAAGAGGGCTGAAAAACTACCCTCTATGAGGCTCTGCACAGCTCAGACATCCCACTCACTAACTGGTGCCGCTGTGTGATTCATGATGTCCCTTTCACTTCCCTTTGGCATCTCACCTAGCACGTGCATCCAGGCCCACAGCGTAGCATGCAGCTTGTTGAATTTTTGCTGCACTCTATCAGCAGTTGCTTTCTTAATAATCAGCCAACTGGAGAAGTGGATGTTACTCAAGAAGCCAAAAGCTGTCTCAAAAGAAACATGAATCCCTAAAAACTGCAGGAAAATTCACCCCCAATTCACCCCGAAAAAAATCCATGCCAGAAGGTTTCGTGGTAACAAAAATGGAAGGAGTGCAGACAGATGTGTGCCCATGTTGCCAGACTTGGGACAACGTAGACTACGAGGGACCCAGATTTAAGAACACAGCTCAGCATCCGAACATTCTGGCTCTCATCAGACTGGATTTTTTTTCTTTTACTTTTGCCTCAAAAACAGCCTCTCTCAGCAAGACTCCACTCACACTGAACTTTCTTTGAACCATTTTTCTGCAGGTTTTTATAGAACATTTCACAAAGCTGGCTTCCACTTGTTGTCAGAGCAGCAAGACATACACAGTCTGGGCTACCTATGAGACTCCTCCTGGCACAGCCCAGTATTGTGACTTGTAGCACTTGGCCAGATGCCTTCAAAATACTGGCTCGTGTTGCGTCACTCTCAGACTGCAAGTGTGTGTGTGTGTGTGTGTGTGTTCGCGCATAGGGGGGCAGGGTAAGGCTTTCCTGGACTGGTTCTTTATGAAAGCATCAAAGAGAAAGATTTTCTGGTCCATCAGGACCAATGCTCTTTTGTGCAAGTGATTTTCTGATATGAGTTCACAGAGGAAGTTAGACACGCACTCACTTTAAACAATCAAAATGATATTATAAAGCAGAATCCACAGCACTGAGAAGCACAAAGGATTCCTGTTACTGAAAAGAAAGATGAAAATGCAATTGTAAGCTAGAAGGTCCCTTGGAAACATGTACTTCCTAACAAGATTTTTATCTTTGCTCTGCATTATGCCTTCATGACACCCTTGCACTGGAATTTCACGTGCCCAGTCTTCAAAGTAGCATGAGTCAGCATGCCGGCTCTTGGGTTCAATAGAGCAAATTCCTCTCTTCAGTATGAGCCTAATGTTTATCAAACCGTCTGAGCAGTTCCTTCATATCTTCCCGAAGTCGTGAGTTCTTTAATATATCTTCAGTTCTGCTTCTAGTTCAAATCAAGCTTGCAACTCTTAACTCAATTTCCTCTCTTGTGTATTCAGCAAAGGTGCTTTAAGTACCGTCTAGCTGGTCCATTGGTTAATGAAATCAGATATGCACATGTTCCAGCTTTTCTCATATCTTACAGTTTCAGTAATATCCTCTCCGTACCAAGACTGTTTTGGTCCAAAGGGTGCCCTTCCACATTAAAGCAGTGCTGGGGTGGGGAGGGGTGTGTGTGTTCAGCATTGTCTAGCTGCCCGACACCAAAATATTATTTCAAATGTTTGCACATATGTTCCATACATCGGTTCACAGGTTTCTGACAATTTCATAACAACTTCAGCTGAAATATATTCATCATTGCAATACTCTTAAACTAGGGCAGGACCTCTCATCCTTACAGAGCAACCCTAGAGCGACTGCATTGTGGAGGACAGTCTGTATCTTTAAACTTAGCCAGGTGCGCACTCAAATTTCAAGAGCTATTGCTTTAGAGAGTCCCTTTTAAGCATGGTACTTACAAAGGGTAGCTGGAGAGGGGCTGTCTATGAAAAGATTGATTGGGCATTAAGAATGTTTTTAACAGTTGAAGTATATTATTGTTTGGAGGCTCCCAAAATATTGTTCAGAGAATGGGAATCCACAACAGTTCCTGTCTCTGGTGAAATCCGTGATTAACAGGTGGAAATTTTAAATGTCTTCCCTGATGCATCTAGGGGCCAAGCTACAAGTGACGAATGACACTTGAACGGCAAGTGTATTTCTCCCTGTTCGCTTGCCCTCCACTTGCGCTCCACTCAATCCACTTGCCGTTCAAGTGACATTCGTCACTTGTAGCTTGGCCCTAGGTTAGTGCCTTCCTTTCCTAGCTCTTGCATCAAACCTCCATCCAACCCAATTAACACCTTAGAAACTATTCTTGCTTCCTTGCCCCATTCTACCCTTTCCTTTTCCTCTTGCCTTCACCTTTAATGGGATCTATAGTGCAATGATGCTCCCTGAAACTTCATGGAAAAGCCAGATCATGGACTCTAGAATATATCAGTGAACCACAGAAAGGGAAAGCAGAGTAAGCTTTGTTAAAGTGGCACAGGGATCGGGGTTAGTACCAGTGGCCCAGCTGGTTGAACTATTCTTAGCAAACAATTTCTTTCTGAAACTTGATCTAAGCTTCTGTGCAGAAATAGCCACACACTGCCTGTGATTTGCATGAATTTGTTGCTGAAAAGTGTCTGATGAGACTGATTCAGCTCAGAAACAGCTTGCTTTAGTCTGCATTTTCAGTTTCATTTGAATGGTTTTACTGAAGTGAAGAGGGGACTTGAGCTGCATCAGAACCTAAGAACATCTGACACTAGCAGACCTTTATCTTAGAATATGGGTTGCAACTTGCTACCAACTACAAGAAAAAAAGGAGGCCTGAGAATGATTACATGCAGAGAAGCATTGGGCTGGATTTGGGCGGCCGACTATCCTGTGTCTCACTTTCCCCCAGGAAACTCCCTTCACCAGCTCGCTCCAAGTCCAAAAGTAAGCCCCACCAGAAGAGCAGCTTGAATGATAATTTCAAGAGAAAAGCATGTACGGGGAAGTCATCATCACCATTCCTTCCCATTCACAATTTCTGTGCTTAAATCCCCCCCTCCCTGATAACATGTATTCTAATGGATAGATTATGGGGCTTTTATATCTAATTATACCCTATTTGTGGGAGAACAAAATGTCTACTGAATATAAGAACATAACAAAAGGCTGCTGGTCGGATCAGGTCAAAGGGCCATCTAGTCCAGCAGCCTAATTCCCACAGTGGTCAACCACATGCTCGGAAAAGTCCACAAGCAGGGGCTCAAGGAATTACCTCCCCGCAACAACTAGAATTCAGAGGCATGTTGCCTCTGAACATGGAGATAACCATTTAGCCATCAGGGTTACTGATGGACATATCTTTCATGAATTTGTCCAACTTCCTGTTCAAGCCTCCACAGTGCAGACATGATATTGGGAGTCCTAGCTTAGGACAGATCAGGGCTTAACTGAAGATAACAACTTTGCACATTTTCAGAAAAGTTTTTTTTTAATGGTCTATGTGGAATCTACAAAGATCTCACGTGGGTTGAGATGACAGAGCTGACCAGGGCTTTTTTTCTGGGAAAAGAGGTGCTGGAACTCAGTGAGTTGCCCTTGGAGAAAATGGTCACATGGCTGGTGGCCCCGCCCCCTGATCTCCAGACAGAGGGGAGTTGAGATTGCCCTCCGCATTGCAGAGGGCAATCTCAACTCCTCTCTGTCTGGAGATCAGGGGGCGGGGCCACCAGCCATGTGACCATTTTCAAGAGGTTCCGGAACTCTGTTCCCCCGCGTTCCCCCTGAAAAAAAGCCCTGGAGCTGACACTGCATTGATTAGCTATTAGATGGGACCAGTTGCCTTGCAACTTCCCCTCCAGGGGAGTAGCAAGAGAGGGGCCAGTGGATGCTTTGCCCCACCTGGAATCCTGATTCACCCGACCTAAGTTGTTGGTTTTTAAATTTTTAGTATGGTACATTCTATTCAGGGGAAATTTTTTCTTGTTGGAATGCTCCAAACTCTATTCACCGGTGCCTCTCCAAGATCTTTGGGGTAAATTTTTCAAGATTAATATAATCATCCTAAGAGACCAGAAGATCCCCCTTTGGCTACGGTGATAGTGAGTGTGGAAGGATCCCTGAAGGAGATAACAGGAGGAAGTAATTTATTTAAGGAACTGTGATCATTATAGATAGCTAAAAGCTGCAGAACTTAAAAGAAACTTTTCTCTATATGTATATAAAGAAAAGTATATATACTATACACTTATAATAAGTGTATAATAATAATTATACACATTATAATATATAATGTATATATTATAAATGCTAATGGGTCATAGACTCTAAAATAGAGAGACGTGACTTCTTCCCTCCCACTGCCCAAACTTGTGTTAGGGGTCGAGATAGCACGGGGTTCCTCATTCTGTCCCCCTCCCCCACCCCGAAACTATATCAAAACTATGACATCACATTTTTAGAATGAGGAAAAGGAGTCGCGAACCTCTGTGAGATCCAGCCTAACAGATGGTTGCATCATTTGAAGGAAACAGGACCGATTATCACTGTGACAATCTCTCAAGAGAACATTATCACAGCATTTATCATCTGTTCACCAAGCTCTGTGGGCTAAATAGCCTAACAGTCACTTCACCAGGTTTCTGCCATGTGGTTTTCCACATGGCCTTCCTTAGCACAAAGTTAAGTAGAGCCAATTCAAACATTACAAAGAAGGAAGGGGAAGAGGAGATGGAGGTGCATGAACAATTTGTATTTCTTTTTCTGCATCTGCTGTCACAATCAAAGAGGGAAGTGTCTCAAATGCATACCAGGAAGCTATTCAAAAGTGCAAAAAGCAGCTGTTCATTGAAGCAGCACTGAAGGGGCAGAAAGCAGTTGTTCAATGAAGCCGCACATAATCTCCCTTGCTCAGAGGAGTACTGGTTCAATTGGACACAAGGTTACCCTTAACAGGAATAGGATATTGCTATTTTTTGGAGCACCAAACCAATACTTACCTGATGAAGAGCAATTTCAGTTTAAACTGTGCTAGAATCCAGCTCCATATTATTCTATGTTGTATCAGCAACAACCTGCATGTTCTGTTTAGTTTATTCGGTGTTTATTTGGTGTAACACCCAAAGGGAGATATCCAGATCTCACTTATGAGGAGAATCATGAACTCAGAAATTATTTGACCAAGATCAATGAATCACACCAACTTTACACATTCCATGGTAATCAGGAAAGCATGTTGCTCATACACCTACATTTATGGTCAAAGATCCAGAGGAGTTAGCTGTGTTAGTCTGTAGCTGCAAAATACCATTGCCATTACCATTTAAGAATACCTTTATTGGCATAACAATGCGAACATGCACAGTCAGCAGGAAGACAAGACCACCGTTACCTGAATATTTAAACCAATCCTCTCCTCTTGGAAGCACGACAGAGGAATTTAGCCACAGACTCAATGGTCTCATGGTTTGGGGTGAATAATAGCAGGGAAGTCTTACCGACATCCGATTGTCCATCGTTATTTTGCATAAGAGGTTCTAAATACACAGCATGGATATCACAATAAAATAAACAATACAGGAGAATGTGTTCAGTACTTTCTACCTCCCTCAGACCACAGGTACATAGCCTAGTGGAGTATGGGATTTTCTTAAACCTCCCATACAATACGGCAGAAGGAAGCATGTTAAACCGAGCTAACATGAATGCTCTCCAAAAGTAAGGGGAAGTCAGACAAGAGAAATACTCTGCCAGGGAACCATTGGGAAAGATCCCCCATCTCAAAGGGAAGCATCTGCCAGAGGCAAGGCTTCTCAGCTCTTGTGTCTCAATATCTATGAGTCTTTGTTTGATTGAAGCAAATGTGAACCTCTCCGTCAGGTAAACTAGTTCATCAAGGCTAAGCCCGATTAGAGAGATTAGAGTCGCAAAATAGTAAAGAGTCCAGTAACACCTTTAAGACTAACCAACTTTATTGTAGCATAATTGATGCATCTGATGAAAAGAACTGTGGTTCTCGAAAGCTTATGCTACGATAAAGTTGGTTAGTCTTAAAGGTGCTACTGGACTCTTTACTATTTTACATCTACACTTGCCATTTCCTAATGTGTGTACTGAGTCTCAGAGTTAATGCTTGTGAACTAGCTGCCATTGTGTGTGTGTATTATGTGCCATCAAGTAGCCTCCAACCTATGGCAACCCTATGAATGAAAGATTTCCAAAATATCCTATCATTAACAGACTTACTCAGATCCTGCAAACTGGAGGATGAGGCTTCTTTTATTGAGTCCAGCCATCTCATTTTGGGTCTTTCTCTTATCTTAATGCCTTCCACTTTTTCTAGCATTATTGACTTTTCCAGAGAATTTTGTCTTTTCATGATGAGACCAAAGTACGATAGCCTCAGTTTTGTCATTTTAGCTTCTAGGGAAAATTCAGGCTTGATTTGATCTAGTTCCCACTTATTTGTCTTTTGAGCTGTCCATGGTATCTGCAAAAAATTCTCCTCTAGCACCACCTTTCAAATGAATCAATTTTCTTCCTGTCAGCTTTCTTTTCTGTCGAACTTTCACATCCATACACAATAATGGGGAATACCATAGTATGAATTATCTTGATCTTGTTTCCCAGAGAGACATTTTTATCTTTAAGGATCTTCTCTAACTCCTTCTCAGCTTGCTCTTCCAAGTCTCAATCTTCTTCTGATTTCCTCATTGCAGTCTCCCTTTTGGTTGAAGCTGCCATTACTTGTTGAAATTGCTTGCTGCAGTAAAACCATGTGACAAGTCTGCCAGGTGCAGTAGTTTGTCACATAGAAATTAGGGTTTTATTCCTGTAGTTGCCCAACTCCTCAAAAAGGCAAGTCCCTAATCTCCAGGCCGAGGTGCTGCAAATCAGCCATTTCTCATGGGTAAGCCATGACCAAGAGCAACTTAAACCACCCTACATGTAATAGTTATTCCATTCTCATCAAATATGAAATATGGGGAAATACAGACCTGTCTGGGACAACCTCTGGTAAGGAGTGTTTCAGAGAAACCATCTTTCATGGCTGCAACAAAATAACATTGTTACATGAGGCAGTTTTGCAAGTTAAAGAATCATGCCTGTATAAAATAAATTGCTAGTAATATAAGCAGCATAAAATGAAATAACTAGATCTTCTGAACCCTAAGCCAGTGAAAGAAATCCCGGTGAGCAGTTTAAAACACCTTCATTAAGTAATTAAAATGAAGTTATCGGGATTAAAACAAGCATGTCAACAAGCAAAGATGCCTAGATATAATCTTGTGGCAGAGCAGCGCAACTGTGGAGGGAAAGATATATAAATAAATGATGAAAATCCCCTTCTTTTCCTAGAGCTGGTAAGTAAGCAATAGAAATTTGAGAACAACTAATAAGTGCACAAGAGATGGATCCTACTGGTATCAGTGTTTGGCTGCAATTAAAGTTGCCAACAGGCCTGGAGGAAAATGTCCCATCCCTTTAATAGAGAATTAAAGCATGGAAATGGGCAGTTGAAGCTTTTCATGGTGTGAAGGTAAATAACAAACATCACCTGGAAAATAACATTTCATTAAATTCTATTAAAGGGATAGGACATTTTTTTTTCTCCAGGCAGTTGGCAACAAAGACCCAAACTGGTGCAGTTAAATGATAGCGGCAGATGCACCCAGCTACAGTCAAACAAGAACAAAGCTGTGAACAAAATTGTGCATTGGGGGCAGGGCTTTTTTTCAGCTGGAACGTGGTGGAACGGAGTTCCGGAACCCCTTGAAAATGGTCACATGGCTGGTGGCCCCGCCCCCTGATCTCCAGACAGAGGGGAGTTTAGATTGCCCTCCGCGCCACTCGGCAGCATGGAAGGAAATCTAAACTCCCCTCTGTCTGGAGATCAGGGCGTGGGGCCACCAGCCATGTGACCATTTTCTCCAAGGACAACCCACTGAGTTCCACCACCTCTTTTCCCAGAAAAAAAGCCCTGATTGGGGGTCTCCTGATGAAAAGTCTGTGAGGTTGAGCCCAAAAGTAAACAATAGCTAGGTGGTGAGTTACCAAGAACAGTAGCTTCATCAGGTCTTTAAATTCAAGCAGTCAGTGTAAAGGTGTTCCTGAGGTTACTGGATGTCATATTCCTTATACTGGCACATCTCGTTACTGGTTCCTGCCGTAGGTTTCATCCTTACCCACTTCATCTCTTAGGTATGATTTGTAGTCTCATCTGGTGATGAAGACTAGCTTTGCTGGAGGCAGCAGAACTCTTAACTGAATCTTTGTAATGAGCTGCAATGTTACTAAGGGGAGTTACCAACTCTGGGTTGGGAAATTACTGGAGATTTGGGGATGGAGGCTGGGGAGAGAACTCAGTAGGGTATGATGCCATACAGCCCACCCTCCAAAGCAGCCATTTTATGCAAGGGAACAGATCTCTGCCATCTGGAGATCAGTTGTAATTCTGGGAGATCTCCAGGACCCACTTGGAGGTTGGCAGCCCTACTTTGGGGGCTTTTATCATGGGCATAATCTGGATGGGAACACAAGCTGATAGAAAGGGTCATATAAGATGCTAACAGCTATTGCCATAATGCCCATTGTGCACTGGGTTTTTTTGTTTGTTTGTTGTTTTGTTTGGAATAAAACATTTTGAAGGGTGGTAGATAAAAAGTTAACTATCATCTTCAGGTTAGTGAGAATAGTCCTGTTTTTCTGGGCCTGCAGCCTAACAACAAAGTTAAATGTATTCAAACTCTCTGAATACTGAATTCTACACCCCTCTGGAATTAGATTTCAACTGGAGTGGGAGGAGTAATTAAGAAACATGTAAGTTATTTTTGATGGGATGATAAATTGCTCCCCCTGCCCCCAACAGCTTGTAAACTAAAGCAACAGAAGTAGTTTATCTAAACAGTGAGAGCTTGGAAGTCCAACAACAGTGCTTTAATAATGAGCGCCAGTGTGGTGTGGGAGCTAGAGAGACAGACTAGGATCTGGGCAACCCAGGTTCAATTTCCCACTCTGCCATGGAAGCTCTCTGGGTGACTTTGGGCCAGTCGCACTATCTCAACCAAACCTACTTTGACAGACTGCATTTAAAAGCAGGTTTCCTAAGAGCGGCACAATTAGAGAGCTGGGAGGGGGCAACTATTGCCTGGAATTGAGAGCCTGAGTGACAAGCTGCTCCCTCCTCTCTGACTGGTCACTTTAGAACCAGGCTGAAGTGAGTCAGTCTAAAGTGAGCATGTGTGGAGTCTCACAGGAAAGGTCAGATAGGTTCCCTTGGGGAATAAGGAGAGAGGAATCTTTAGCCTTAACTGTATTATTACTGTCCTGGGGAAGAATTCTATTTAAGAGTTCAAAGTATAAGTGTCAGCATAAGCTGAAGCCCATTTACACAGATACCAGAGAACTGTGAGCATGTTTGGCAAGAGTGATAGGGTAGTGGGTGGAAATTCCCTTTCAAGCCAAAAGAAGAAAGGTTTTATCTTCTGAGGAGAAAAAGATTAATTCCTGCCCAGATTCTAAAGGGGGTTTGGCTCTGAGGAGGGCCCTGGGTCTGTTGAAAAGAGAAAACCATTTTAAACTAACTTCAGGAAACTTTCTGAAGAAACATTGTTGCTGTAACGAAAGTACTAAGTAAAACACCTCTCACTGTTAAGAGCCAAGAATATGTGAAACTAAGCTTCAAGGATAGTATTTTGCCTGTTACTCAAAGTGTATTCTGTAATACCAACATATTTTACCTCAGCACTTTCATTCCCTGACTATACTTACTCAGTCCTGCCAGTTAAATAAAGTTATTTCATTTTAAATGCTATACAGTCACAAGTGCCATTTCAAACAAAAAGGATGAGGGCTCCTACTTTTCCCCATCAAGTTCCTGGACTGGCCTAAGAAACCAAAATTATATCTGTCTGTCAGAGTGGGACAAACAAACTTTCAAACCCGCAAATATTAACATGCTACTAAGGGCTGCTCAATCAAAGCAGGAAACTGAATTGGGGGGGGGGATCTGCCTCACAGTGAGGGAGTGAAGGGGGTTCCATCATACCTATCTTACAGAGTTGTGAATAAAAACTGGAGGAGAGGAGAATGATGTAAGCTGCTTTTGGCTCCCATTGGGGAGAAAGGTAGGGTATAAACAATGTAAAATTTTAAAAATTAATAGTCTTTAGCTATTCTAACTGATCCCAAGCCTTACCAATTACTTCCCATTTAGCTTAGAACAGGGGCTCTAACTCAGTGGTAGAACATCTGCTTGGATGCCGAAGGTCAGTCAGGTCCAACCTCCAACATCTCCAGTCAAAATGATCAGATGGTAGATGATATGAAAGGCCCCAATCTGAGGCTCTTGGAGAGCTACTGCCAGTCAGTGTAGACTGAGGATACTGACATCGACAGATCAGTGTTCTGGTTTGGAATAAGGCAGCTTCATGAGTTCATGTGTAACTGAATATTGATTGAAGGTGCATGGAGGAGATAATAATAATAACATTCAATTTACATACTGCCCTTCAGGACAACTTAACACCCACCTAGAGCGGTCTACAAAGTAAGTTATTATTATCCCCACAACAATCACCTTGTGAGGTGGGTGGAGCTGAGAGAGCTCCCGAGAGCTGTGATTGACCCAAGGTCACCCAGCTGGCTACAAGTGGAGGAGTGGGGAATCAAACCCAGTTCTCCAGATTAGAGTCCTGCTGAGTCATAACCACTACACCAAACTGGCAACTATGGTGGCAACTGTGACCACACCTTCACAGTATTGTATAGCTTCGTTTTGTTTGTATGAGTAATAAGAATAGTATCTTCCATGTTAACATACTATAGAACATTGGCATGCTATATCTGTATTGCCCAATGTTTCCACAAGCCCTTGTCCTAATACCTCTCTCAACAAATTGCAAAAATCGCTTGGTCAAGTGGCAGGTTCTCTGGTTGTAAACAAATTACCAAACAGTCATGTGAGCATAATAATGAGAAGGGAGTATTTTAGTTTCTAGCAAGAGTTTAAATGTAAGCTCCCTATCTGGACCACTAAAGCTTGTGCATGAAACATCTGCTGTAGATACATTTAGCAAATGTGTGAAGCCCACTGTCAACCAAGGTTGAAATGAGATTTTTGTTTACTGCCATGGGGCTTTGAAATCCAGCACTTTATAAATATTTGTTGATTTTTCTGGAGGAAAATAAGAACATTCCCTGATAATGAAAAGAAGGTAATTATCCCCCACTTCAGGGGAAAACTTCAAAAGGCTCTGCTTGATCTTACATTAGAGGAAGCTGGGCTGGGAAGGTCCCTTGTGGGTCTCTTGTGTTTACTGCTCTCCTTAAAGGATAATGACAGAAGCATATTGGTCCTGCTGGCTATGTTTGATTTATTGGACCTAGAAAAGAGTGACGCTAATGGATGAAGAAAGGAGCAAGAAAAGTTTTATGGTACAAAGGTGTACGTTCACAATTGCTGTCTATTTGTTCAAGTACAAAACTTTCCCCAAGTCCTGTGCTGGAAGCTGAACCATCTGCATTTGCAATAAGCCCTTGTTAATGTGGTCTGGAGTGAATTTCTACATCACTTGCACTTTTTGACAGAATGTATAAAGAAATGGCTCTCCAACCTTTTCATCTTAGGACATTGTCACCTGCGTATTAGTAAATAATGTCCCTAAATCACAGCTGCTTACCACTTAGAGGTTTTTCTCTCTTTTTTTAAAAAAAACTACTCAGGGTATATCACCGCCCTAGGGATCTCCTGATTTTTGCAACTGGAGTGCTTTATAATCACAGTTTTAAAAAAAGGTATTAGAATACAAAAAGGTGGGGGGAGGGCTCCAGAAAGTACTGGTCCAGGGAACGTTTTTAAGTGCTCTAGAGAGATACACCCCCTCCCAGTAATCTCTTGAATCTTCCTAATACCCTGGAGAACATTTACCACATCATAGAGAGAACTATTCTTAGGGTAGAAAAACACCCCCAGATGCAAACAGTGTGAGCAATAATTAGACATTTTTCTTTAAAATGTATGAAAATGTATATTGATTTTTTTTAATATTTCAGGTTCAAATTAAAAATAAAATTATAAAGGAACAGAATGTGTATGTGTTGTCCGCTATGCAAGAGGGGAGGGGTGAATCTACCCAAAAGAAACATTCTACCTCATATGAAAATGTGTTTTCAGGATCAGGGTGCTTAGGCACTGCTGAAACATAATTTGTTCTGCCACCACACAAACACACACACACACAAAAACCCCTGTGAGAATTTTTTACCTCAAGACACATTTAGATTTTGACTTAGAGTATGAATTAGGGTTGCCAGCCAGCAACTTCCAGGAGTACGATGGGTCAGGGACAGGGGGTCACCATCAGGATGACAGTGTAGTCGCTTCCAGAGGAAATGCAGAAGTGACATCATGCGTCCCAAAGAGTCACCAAAAACTCTATGGTTTTACCTTATGATTTTACAATTTCTGGCGGTTCTTAGAGAGGCATGATGTCACTTCTGGGTTTTCCCTGAAAGTGACATGATGCCATCCCACCAATGGTGATTTTACTTTATTTTTCTCCCACCACCAGACATCAGAGCAGTGGTGTGCAACAGGAGACGAAGATGGGCTATATCCCACCCCCACTGGGTAATTGGCAACCCTAGTATAAGTATATCCCAAAATACTATTTGTGTAAATTTTCTCAGAGCATCATTGCAAAAAGCCTTCCCTTATGCTCCTCCTTCCCTAACTGTCTTTGGCTAAATCCCAAAATACAGCTTGTGAATCAGCAGTTTAATATGGCACACTGGACACATTTTGCATGCTGGGAAAAAGGAGTTTGTGCAGTTCATTTATTACTTAGTTATTTAGGGAATTTATATCCACTTTCAATTTAAAAAAACTACTCAAGGCAGCTTGCAACAGTTAGATTGCAACATCATCACCATCATCATTTAAAGCTGAAGTTGATGGAGGGAGGGCTATCTCAACTACTGTTGGGAACAGGTTGGTGGATGTATGGGGTTTAATAACTAGGTTGTTTCTAAAATCAGATTAGAAAAAAAAGATACTTCCACCTTAGCAGCCTCAGGACTGAGAGAGAGAGAGCAGCCCTTCCCCCTCCCCTTTGCTGTCTCTGCTTCTTTGCTGCCCTTCTCTTCCTTTCCCTTTCTCCAGCCTTCCTCACCTCCTGTTGTGGGCCACACAACACCAGGGGAAATTTGGGTTGCTACAGCATGATTATTTGGTGGATTATAGAATTGATTACTTGATTTGCCAAAGACATCTATTGACTCATATTGACCAATATTGAACGCTACTTAAACAATCTATGTAGGTGCACAACAGTTACATAACACAGCACAAACACAGGGGAAAAGATGAAATAACCGTGGCCTGTGCCTCCTCTCATGTTTTTCCAATAACATCAACATTTCTTGAAGCAAGGTGGGTCAGCTGCTGCTCAGGCTGAGGTGAGGATGAGCATCATCTTCTGTTAAACCACATCAGCTTCCTTGCTTTAGCTGTGTATTTGGTTTTGCACTTTCATTTTTTAATCAGCAGCAATGCTGGTGCATTAGGATCCCATTTGAAGAGCAGAGCTATATTATGATAGATGTAGAGGTATTAATTTTCTGAACCAACTGAGAGTCTCTTTAGGAGGATAGATTTCAATGTAATGCCTGTGCTGATATGAAGAGAGTATCAGTGTGGGAGGGAGTGACTCAGCCCCTACATTAAACTTCAGGTGGAAACAGTGAGACGTGGTTCCCAGTTACATTTTAGGGAAGGAGATACTTGCCAATAGAATACAATGTGGGATGAGTAGAAAGAGCCTAACTTTACATGCCCGTTTGTTGACAAACCCCTCCATTGAGCCTTCCTCCCCACTCCCTTTTCTGCTCTTCCTTTTTTTCTTGCTTTCTGTTAAGGAACGGTCATGGTCTGTGGGGGCCCTTTGCCATCTGCTTGTGTGCTGTGCGAGAGAGTGAGTGTTCAGGTGAAGCTTAAAATAAATGTTATTCATGGAAGTCTCCTTTCTATTGATCTACAACAGTGAAACTCACTCCATGGCTTGCAGAGTGTCAACATTTGCAATTACAATCAACCAAAAGAGCCACATGACTACTGCATGCCTGTGCACCACTTCACTAAACACACACACTATAATATTATTATTATTATTATTATTTAATATACAAGTATCACCTCTTAAAATTACCAGACTACCTCAAAGCACATAGGGCTGTCTCTGACCAGACTTACTGAACTTTTACCAGCACTTGTGTACCTGGAGTAGGGTTGCCAGGTTCCTCTATCCTCCTGCCGGGAGGGTTGGGACTTGGCACTTATCTTGTGCCAGCCCCATGTATCTCCTTGTATGTGCTCTCCAGGGCTGGACTCTCCAACTGAGAGTCTTTTTAGGATGGGCCCCAAACGAAGTGCAGGAAGGCTCCCATGGCCGGTGCAATGGTGTTACTTACAGAAGTGACATTGCTGCGCCAGTTGGGAGTACGCACACAGTGTGTGCTCTTGAGGTGCCTGCTAGTGGTGGGCATGCTCCAGGAGCTTGCCCCCTCCTGCCAATCACCCAGCAATAGGCGGATGAGGGGGCAAATCCTTGGGAGTTTGCCTGCCACCAACGGGCACTTGGGAACCCTAACCTGGAGTGAGGGTGGGGTTGCCAATCCTGGAGCTGGGGCCTGAGATCTCTCAGAATTACAACTGATCTCCATGCAAGAGAGATCAGTTCCCCTGGAGAAAATGGGTGCTTTGGAGGGTAGATTCTTTGGCATCTACCCTGCTGATGTCCCTCCCGTCTCTAAACCCCACCTCCCCAAGGCTCCACCCTCAAATATCTAGGAATTTCACAACCAGGAGTTGGCAACCCTAAGTGAGGAGAGGGGTATAAAAGCTTTGAAGTTCTCCAGAATTCTTTGTTAGGCTTTCCTATGCTCCCTTCAATTTGAACTGTCACTTAGAAGGAGGCTTTGTCTTGCCTGAGAAGACGAAACTCAATGAAAAAGACAATAATGACAGGAAAAGTTGAAGGCAGGGAAAAAAGAGGAAAACTCAACATGAGATGGTCTGATTCAATAAAGAAAGCCAGAGCCTTCAGTCTGCAGGACCTCAGCAAGGCAGTTAATGTTTTGGAAGTCATTAATTCATAGGGCTACCATTAGAGGCGGGCATGAACCGAAATATGAACCGAAGCCGGTTCATGGTTCGCAAACCACCGGTTTGTGGGAGCTAGTTTCTCATGAACCGTGATGATTTTTAACTTGGTTTATTTGGTTCGTATTCTGGTTCATCTTTGCAAACAGCCTGGTGACGATCAATCAATTTCCTAGGAAAGGAGGAGATGGGCTCTTTGCAGACCTTCTGTTGACCCAGAAGTGACATTTTTTTTCACCAAACAAACAAACCAGTTCACAAACCGGGGCAAGTTCGTGTTTCGTGAAATGCAACGAACCACACAGTTTGGAATTTTCCTGGTTCGTGCCCATCTCTAGTTGCCATAAGTCAGAAGCGACTTGATGGCATATGACTCACAAACAAAATCCTCTATTAAAGAGACAGGCCTTCCTTTCCTCCAGGCTGGTGGCAACCCTGAAGGAGACATGGTAGTTAGAACCCCTCTCTACTAAGTGTCCTACCGGCAAAGACATCCCACAGTGGTATGCCTCATTGCATCACCTCATTCATCTGCATATGGAGATGTAACCTCATCCCCAGCACCCTGACTTCTCCACAACCTGGATATCATCATCATGGAAATGTTGCATTGCATTCTTAAAATAAAACTGTTTTATCTTGGACCGATATTTATGATGAAAGGAAGCAGGTTTTTAAAGAGAAACTGCTGCCTTTACTTTCCCACTTTACAACACAGGATAGGTCCCAATGCCTTCAGAAGGTCACAAATTCAGTGCCACCCAAAACAGAGACTGTGATGGCAGTAAGAGTGTCATTCTTTGCATGTTTATTCACAAGAAAGTCCTGTCAGTCCCTGTCAGTTAGGTCCCTCAAGCCCTCCACAGTTAACACGCAGGTGTTCCAATTGAAGTAGCTTTATTGAGATCCATACAGGACAGGTGTTCACCTGAAGGTGGCAATTGGCAGATGTGACAATTCAAACAAAGGCATAACTAATTATAGGGAAATTTTCCACCCTTTGGGGTCTGTTGACATTCTGGCGCAAAATCCCAAAGAGGTTGCATGGGAACAGATTAATTTAGACTACATGAAGTACAAAGCAAAATATCTCAGTCTCTGGGAAAAGACACAATGTGCGCTGCTAGCAGCTCTCCTCCAAGGACACTTGCTGGAAGAAGTGAAAGTACATATTTTCAACAGATAACGGTGAGGCCCACTGGCCCTCCTGCAATTAAAGCTTGCACTCGCATGTGAGTACCTCTTTTGGGGTTAACTAAAGTGACTGGCATGAAAAGCAAGGCCCGTTTTGGTCTCACTTTTGCTGGCGTTGGTTCTTTTTGGACCAGCCATTGGGACCTTTTCATGGCAGGCCACTTGTGTTTCCCATCGGTGGGGCAGCCTGGTCCTCCTCTCCCTCCAAGGGGATTTCACCTGCCGCCTCCGGGGTTTCAATGGCTTCAAGCCCGGTTTCAGTTTTACTCCATTTCTGGAGTGTTCTCTTGGGTGCCGCTTTGGCTGGAGGTGCAACTTTTCTAACAGGGCAATTCTTCTCCACAAGTTCCCTCCGTCCTGGACCATCAGAGGCAAAGTGGCCCACTCCTCTGCACAGTATCAGTATGCATAGGCCTTTTTTCCAGCGCATGGCTCTTTCTGTTTCTGGGGAATAAGGCTTGGATACTTTCTTGTCTCTGCCTCCTGGTTCCAAGTTTGGTTTCTTAATACTTCCTTGCTGCTGCATTCTCAGAAGCATCACCACTTTTCAGGGGATGTATGAGCAAGGTACCTGTTGTCCGGGGTCTGGGTCCCAGCCCCCAGACTTGGTAGGAGGGAACAGCAGGTCAACTGGGCGGACAGGCATACAGAGGGGTCAGCCAGCAGCCAGCAGGTCAACTGGTCGGCCGGCTGACAGCAGGTCAACCGGTCTGACTGGCAGGCAGAGGGGGCAGCTGGGGGACAGCAGGCCAACCCCTCCCATGGGCAAATGGGGCCAGAACCTGCCAGTGCCAGGGGCAAGGGGCAAAGGCCCAGGGCCTCAGGAGGCAGGGGGAGACAGAGAGAGGCCAGCGAGTCCCACTCCCCTAGGAAAAGAAAGGGGACTAAGCAAGGCAGAAGGGGGCAAGGGCAGAGAGATTGGGGGCCCAGCAGTCACCCACCCAAAGGCCTTACCTGAGGAGGAGAAGCAGCAGCAGCCCCAACAACCCAAAGCCACGCCCCAGCTAGAAAATAGTAGCCTGGCCCAGGAGTTGCCAAAAGCCAAGCCACTCCAGGTGGGGCTAGTGGAGGCACTCGGCATGAAACCCTGGGCAACCAGCCAAGGAGCCGCAGCTGGACCCACCTTCAGCCATCAGCTCAGCCAGGGAGGCCGGGCTGCTAGCCAGGGAACTGCAGCTGGACAGGCCTTCAGCAATCAGCCAAGGCAGGGAGGCTGGGCAGCCAGGGAACAAAGCACAGCTGGTGCTGGTCAGTGGGGCCAGATCAGCTACCCCAGCTGCAACTGCTTGGTGCAGCCCAAGACCAGGCTGGAAGAGGGGTGGGACAGTAGAAGGAAGCCCTATAAAAGCTGGCTGGGAAGAGCCCTGTGGTGGTGGGTGTGAATGAGGAGTGATGATGTGGAGTGAGAACGGTGCAATGCAAGAGTGGAGGTTTGGAGGAGAGTTCTGGAAGGAGGGGATGAAGAAGGACACAGGGGGCAAGCAGGCCAGGTTGAGCAGGCCAGCGAGTGGACTGAGAGGGAGTCTGGGTGAGGTATACCGCCCCTCCTTCCACAGAGCAGGGTCCTGCAGCATCCCTGGCCCCCCTATGATGTCAGGAGCAGACCGCCCAGGGCCACACCCAGCGGCAGCGGCGGCACGCCCTGACACCTGTCTTTCCTCTATAAAGCCTTTGTGCTCAGATTTGACAGTTGCCAGCTTCGAGTAGGGAAATTCCTGGAGATTTGGAGGGTGGAGCCTGGGAAGGGTGTAGTTTGCAGAAGGGAGGATCCTCAGTGGAGGATGATGCCATAGAGTGTACCTTCCAAGGCAGCCATTTTCTCCAGGGGAACTGGTTTCTGTTGCCTGGAGATGAGTTGTAATTCCAAGGGATCTCCAGCCACCACCTGGAGGTTAGCAACCGTATCTGACCAGTGCCTCCTACTGCAGAGAAAGCAAGGAGGCAGAGATGGAAGTAAAGGGCACTCAGACTTCCCACTGCAGGAGCCTGCTTGACTTGGACCACGAGCATTCTGAAGGGAGGCTCCAAGCCAGTGCCGCTGGCTGCCTCAGAGCAAGATCCAGCAATGGGAAGCCTGTGAGCTCTTCACTCACTGTCTTCTTCCTCTCTCCCTAGCATGAGGCCCGCAGCTTAGGTGAGAGCAAGGTGGTGAAGGCTTCTCTGAGTCTTGCCAGGAGGGCAGTGAAAAGGGTGCTCGGGCTTCTCACTGCAAGATCTGCTCCGGGGCAGCCAGCAGCATTGTCAACCCTCTCTTCAAAAGAAGCCTGCACCCTTTTTGTTTCCCTCTCTGCTTTCTTCTCAGCATGTATGACATTCCCTCATCCTTAAACAACAGAAGTGGCACCCAAGGCGTTTTTAAAATTCCAAAAATAAATATATCTGAGGTAAAGTCAGAACATGCACAGGCTTTAGTTCTTATTCACTTCACAAATTCTTAAAGGCTTTTGTTTTGAGGTTTTGGTTTCCTTGTTTTCCCCCAAGCTACTTCCCCCAAGCTACTACTTTCTTTTAGTATTCTCTTTCTCTTCTGGAGTTAGGAATGCTGGTACCCTCTTTCTAGTGCCCCTAGCCCCTTCTCTTTGTAACACCAGTGCTTTCCTTCAGTCATTAACTGAATCTGAAGGTCTCCACAAGCAGTTTCCAACCACACTCGACCAAGGATCTCTCCACTCTTTAGAGCTGATTTGGCTGTTCCTTGTTTGACTGGGTAGGGAAAATCTCCTCTCCTTCTTATTCCCATTCTTTGGCTCATTTCAGAGTCTGCACCTACTTCCCAAACCTCCTTGCCAACTTTTCCCAGTTCTCCTGTCAGTGTTAAAACTGCTCGCCAATGTTACAACTGCTCTCCATTAGGACTCCGTTCTCCCCAGCTCTTCACACTCAATCTCTCTCTCTGCCAGGAATGAAAAAAGACCCTCCTCTTTCCACCTCATGGCTACCCAATCAGATGTCTTGCAGTAGCCTGTCAATCAAAGCTCTCTGATTCTGTGAGGGATTCATTCCTAACAGTCTTGTAGCTGTGTATGTACAGCCCTTCCAGGTTTTTAAAAATGTGCAATCTGTCACAGCATGAAATACTGTGGCTCAGAAGAGAGAGGTTGCCAACGCCCATGGAAGAGAGCAAGCTGGCCTTGGAGAAAGGAGGGTAAAACAAACCCTCCCCATGGAGGATCACCTGGTGCCTACGTTACTCTCTTTTAGGCACCAAGCCAAAATGGTTTTCTTTAACCAGGCTTTTAATTAAGCAGTTGATCTTTTAATACCATCTTTGTAGTGAGTTTAAATCTGAAAACTGTTATTCGTTTTAAGCTGCTCAGTGGTCTACGTTTTTTATGCTCTGCCTGAATATTAGTAATGGATTTTAAATAACTGTTTTTAATGTTTTATGTTTTGTTTTGTTTCCTAAGCCACCTTAAGCAAGTCTTCTGGGGGTGTGACATAATTTTTTTCTACATAATAATAAATAAATACAATTAACTATTGTCACCCCACCATGGCCAGCATGTTCTTTTCCTGTTGGCTACTGTGTGATGGTTGTAGTTTTACAGCCCAGTCCTGAGTGGTGGGGGCAAACTATTTTTTTTTTTGAAAAAATTTTTATTGGGTTAGAATCCGTTGTTTTTACATTTGCATTCAATTTTCCCCACATTTTCCATTTCTAACCCCCTCCCTTTCCCCCCCTTTTGTTGACTTCCAACAGTTTTCCAACCCTTTATCCCTTTTCCCTTATTTCTATTAAATTCCTCTATCTAAAACAAATATATATTCCCCATTATTCTAAGCAGTACATCCTTAACTATTTTTATTATTATATACCCCAAACTGTAAGTCTTTATTTCCATCTTAGATAAACAATTTATCCCATTTACCAATTTTAAATATTTCTATATATCATAAACCATATAAATCTTACACATTTAAATCAAACAATTTGACTTATTCTCTATATATTACTCATTCTGTCTTTTTATAATAATTCTATATAGCTCTCATCGCATAGTCAATCAATTTGACTCTTCTATACCTTCAGACATTCAGTTTGATGCATTGTACAAATCTTATCAAAGAAAGAAAATATTATTGGTTGCTCAATCCTTATATTTAATCGTTATAATTAATTATTTTCTATCAATATTCTGTTTATTAGCCTATATTTATCTATATATATGTCAATCTATTAATCTACCTGCTTATAAATTCACATTTATCTCTTCTCCCCCCGGTAAAGTCACCCCCCTCTACATTTTATTGTACTTCAGTAGTTCTCAAACTGCCACAGTTTTCCTCCCACCTCCCATTTCTTCTCCAGATATTGTTTCAGCTTCTCCCAGTCTGTGTTAAACTGCCCTGAGTCCAGATTTCTCAGTTTTCTTGTCATCTTGTCCATTTCTGCCATGTACAGCAATTTGTAGATCCAATCTTCAATAGTTGGCACTTCTTGTACTTTCCATTTTTGCGCATACAAAAGTCTGGCTGCTGCTGTCATATAAAATATCAGCGTCCTATGATGGGCTGGAATTCCCTCCATTCCCAAGTTTAGTAGCAGGAGTTCTGGGTTCTTATTTATTTGAAATTATAAAATTTCACTCATTTCTCTTATTATTTCCCCCCAGTACTGCCTAGCTACCTCACACGACCACCACATATGATAGAGGGAGCCCTCATGCTTCCTACATTTCCAGCATTTATTAGAAGTGTTCAAATTCCCTAGCGCAATCTTCTTTGGTGTCATGTACCAACGATAGATCATTTTGTAGATATTCTCTTTAATATTTGTACATGTCGTTGTCTTCATTATAGTCTTCCACAAGTATTCCCATGCCTCCATTGTTATCTCTTTGTTAAAATTTATAGCCCATTTCACCATTTGTGTTTTAACTGTCTCATCCTCAGTATACCATTTCAACAGTACTTGGTATACCTTGGATATTCTTTTCTTGTCCTCTGGTGGGGGCAAACTATGAGTTACGCCAGCATATCCCAGACTTACACAGGCTTATCCCCCCCCCATGGTGCCCAGCTGCAGTGCCACTCCACCCCAGTGCTCCGCTAGTACCTGGCTGTGGCAGCCAGGTGCAGGCGTGTGATGCAGTTCCCTGCACCAGCACCCATGGGGACAGGCTGGGGGGCGAGGTATGACTAAGACAGTTCCCTAAGCCATTTTGGGCATCACCATGCCCGAAGCAAAAAAGCAGGGGTGTAGCCTATAAGCACCCATTGTGAAGGGAAACTCATCTCTGGTCCGAGAGGCCAATATTCCACTCTGCGGAGCATTACCCTGGGATTCGGGCAAGGCTCTTGGGGTCCACCCACATTCTTCTCTCATCTTCTCACATATAACATCGATTTTACACGAGCTGCATTGGTTGCCAGTGGAGTACTGGATCAGATTCAAGGTTCTGGTACTCACTTATAAGGTCCTGTGCGGACTGGGTCTGGCATATCTACGGGATTGTCTCTCCCCCTATATGTTCCTTGGAGGACACTCCCATCAGGAGACAAACAGCTGTTGGTGGTCCCTGGCCCCAAGGAGGCCTGCCTAGCCTCGACTAGAGCCAGGGCCTTTTCAGACCTGGCTCCCACCTGGTGGAATGCTCTGTCTATCAAGATCAGGGCCCGGCAGGACCTACTACCCTTCTACCAGGCCTGCAAGACAGCATTGTTCCGTCAGGCATATGGCTGAGGCTGGGCTTCCACCAGCCTGAAAGAGGAGTGTATAAAATCTTAATCCTCCCTGTGAAGGCTGTCCACCATCCTGTTTTAAATGTGTATTAATAGCAATACACTGCTGTTTTAATGATGTTTTAAGGTAGATGAATTTTTATTGTATTTTAATATGTTGTTATCCGCCCTGAGCCCACCCATGGGGAGGGTGGAATAGAAATTTGAAATAAATGAAAATAAATCTTTGTGATGCAGTGATGTGTTTCAATGGAGCTGCCACAAGTTTAGCCATTTGTTGCTCCCATCACATCCAATGGGCCTTCCAGCCTCTCCCATGGTTTCCAAGGGGCATTCCTGTCATTCGTTTTGGAACCCACTCCCCAGTCACTTCTAAAGAGCTGCCTCTCTGAGATTTGGGGGGCTGATCCTGAGTGTGGGGGTGTGGGTGCAACCCTCACCGGGTTGTACCAACTTTCTGGTCATACTTTTCAAGGAAGGGGGCACATGTTTCTCAGAGCAGCAGCAGAGTTGGCAAGCAACCAGAGCTTCAGTTGCCAGCCTGGCCCTTGTCGGAAATGGGGGGTTAGGCAAGCAGGTGGCCGGGTTCCCTGTCTGCACTTTCAGTGTCCCCCCACAAGGCAGGACTCCTCTCAAGGCAGACACCTCTGTTGGGGTGCAGCAAGCCCAATCATAGGGGTCTTCCTGCCCTGTGCACCTGTTCTCTCTGGGGTGGGCAAATAGCATTGGCAGCTGGCAATGGGAAAATGTAGCCTGTCCCACGGACTGACTACACCTTTCCCTGCCACTCACAGCACTGTCAACTGCAGCCACCCTGGTGGATTCTGCCAATGTTGCCCAGGCAACTATGGAGCATTTTCTCCTCGGGCTGCCAGCACATGTCTCTTGTGAAAGTCTTTAGGGAGCGAACAGGTCCTGCTGCAGTTACGTGGGCATGCAGGTGCCAGCTCCTGGCAGGCCTCAGCATAGTGCTGTTAGTCTCTCTTGTCTGGGACCAGATAACTCGTCTCCTGACAAAAAGCCTGGGGGCCATGACAAGCGCATGGAGGCTGCTGGAAAGCATGGGGAAATGTTAGCAAAAAGGGCCTTTTACTTCCATCCCTGTCTCAATGCCCACAATCAACGGGGCTTGCATGTTACCAGTCCTGCAGTCCCTCTGCTGGCAGCTGTTTAGATCACTAAATCAGCAGCCCAAGAGTGCTGTTGGTTAAGGTAGAACAAAACTGTGGACACAGAATTGAACAAATTATGTTCACAGGACCCAAGAGCTTTAATTGGGAAAATACAAGAACTGCTTATAGAAAAGCTGCTTAAGCAGGACTGGGACTCCCTTCAAAAGGACATGGCACAAAAATGCTCCCTGCTCTATAAGGGAATTAAATATGCTACCCAGTTCGACCCACCTCATTACCTCAGTATGCTGGTAGTCCCAAAACTGAGAAAGTCATACATGGTTGCCATTACAACACATTGCCGACTGCACAGATGAAGGGCTGCTTCCTCAGGATACCATCAGATCAATGCTTCTGTGACTGCCCTTTGGCTGAAATTGACTCGCTGTCCCATACCTTCTTTCACTGTCCAAAGCACAAACTAGCCAGAGAGAGATTCTTAAAAAATGGCTACTGAGGCATTCGAACATTCCCAACTCCTCAAAATTAAGACTATTACTGAGTAGCCTTTGTCAAAGCTGCATTGTAGATGTGGCAACCTTTTCTTTAATTGTTATTTTTAATTCTTAAACTTTGTTAGAGTGTATGGCCTATGGGCTGTTAAGCTGAATAAACTGAACTGAACTGAACTGAAGTACCAGCAATTTTTATTCTGTTATTGTTCAATTGGAGCCCATCTCCTCAACAGGGCTGGTGTGCCTAAAATGTTACTCAGGGCCTAAAAATCTAAACTCTTTCTCCCAGTACCACCACCTTGTCTACACATTGAGACCCTTAATTTCCATCTATCTAGCTGGCCCTGTGTGTGGAACAGGCAGCTTTCTAAGAATGTTATCTTAGATATCCTGGAAGTTAACTTCATACCTAACAATCTGAATTTCCCCCTCACCAGGACAGCATGAATACACATCCCAACATTTTTGGTGTTAACAACATGCACCATGTTCATGGGTTCTTCCTCCATACCACCTGCCAGCCCACATTTGCAACCTTCGCTAAGGCAGACTAGTAACCATGCAGTCAACATGCCTATCATCAGCCCCTCTCTCTGCATCCCTCAAAGCCACCCTCAGAATTGGAGAACCCTCCAGAAAGGCATGAGATGCATTGCAAGAGATTGCAGCTAGACAGGCAAATAGGCACAATGCGTACACACACACAAACACTGAGAAAACTCTTGTACAGATTGTGAAAGAGTTGATACAATTGGTGAGGTGCAAATTCTACTGATCCCCCCTCTCACTTGCCACATTTAGGAACATGGGAGATTGCAAGGGAATAGGGAAGGGGCAAGAATGTTCATCACAAATTTGCTCTATTCACAATTCTTTAGGATCTCTCAAAATGTACATCACTCACAGATGGTTGGGAATGTATTAATTTAGTTCAATATTTCAGTATTTGTATTGTATATATTATTACCATGTCTAAAAAGGAGGTTTTTATCAGAATGTACTATGTAATTACCATGAGTTAATACATCTTTTTCAGATGTTCTAAATGGGTAAAGTAAATTAATTGGGAGGGGGAATCACAGCAACAAGCTTAATCCCCCAACCTACACAGACATTGCACACTACTTTTTTGAAGTGTTGGAATGTATACATAGAGGCTAGGAATGTGCACATGTACACAGGTGCAGTTCTCTCCACACTTTTGTGCATCCTGCATTGTTAAAGTTCCTGGTTATATTTGTAGAGCCTGATGCAGATAGATGTGTCACATAATGGTCCATACATACATTCCTCCCTCATATGCTCACCTATTTGAAACGCTTACAAACTCTGAAAAGGGCGAATGGACTTTTGAGTACAATCTTGGGGCTTTGCCTGTCCTCTCAGCTCATTTATGGATCCATAACAGTGACAGGCTTCACCCACATGCCACTGATCCGGACCCTTAGCCTCAAATCTCAGCTAAGATAGTGACAGAGCCAGGCAAGGAAGTTCATAGCTACTGACATCCTGTCAGCAGGGAACAGAATGGCCTTGTTAGGCTGGGTGAAAGGGCTGAGAGACTTTGTGCCAGGAAGGTATCTGACCCAGGATAGGGGGAGGGGGAGATGCAAAAGTTATGTGGTAGGATTTCAGATTACTAATGATCAAGTAACATTTTGGTCAGTTTATCATCCCAAGATTTCACAGCTTAGTTAAGACCATAAAGTCCTTTCTGAAGTTTACATGCTAAGTGTTTCTTCTTTTCGTCTATGAACCCTACTGGTTGACTCACATACAACTCTTCCTCAATTTCACCATGTAAAAATGCAGTCCAGGTGTTCTGTTTGCATGTTTCTGGAAGCTGCTATGCTTAAAAGCATCATGATTGTGGGATATTTTATAACTGGTGCAAAAGTTTGGTCATAATTAAAGATGGGCACAAACAGAAAAAAAAAACCCAAACATGATGTTCGTTGTTCGTTGCCATCCATGAACAGGGACTCACAAACAACCACTAACATGGCCCTGTTCACGAACATGTTCATGGTTGGCTGTTCATGGGGGCCAGCAGGCTCTCTTCCAGCCATCATCCAAGTCAAGATCCCTACTGCACCACTCCCAGAAACCTGACCTGAGCAGGCACCAGAAAAGGTACCAATAATAAATAATAGCTTGGCCCAGAGCCTGGCATCATCTCTGGAACTTGAAGGGGTAGATCCCTATCCCACCACACACAAAGAAAATTCAAGCTCCAATGCACTCTCTCTACCAAAATGCCAACAGCAACTGTCTCTCCCTCTCCACTGTCTGCAAAACTAGAGCTGGGAGCCCCCCTCCCCCCTGCTCTTTGCTTCCTTGTAACAAATTTGGAGCTCCACACTTGAAAGGAAGACCTGCCTATCAAGCTAAATTGGGCTTAGATTGGGGTTTCCAGGGCAACAGCAGGAGTTCAGACAGAGTTCAGACAATCCCTGCCTAAGTTGCCAGGGAAATTGATTGCAGGTGCCAGACTGTCTGGCTTGATGAACAGCAACGAACAGCAACAAATGCAGCTTGCAACGACCACCTATTCATTTAGAATGGGGCCTCATGAACAGCATGTTCGCGAACAGCGATTGGGCTGTTGGTGGCTTTTTTTGTTCATATTGCTGTTCGTGCCCATCTCTAGTCATAATCAGTTTCATAAATCTGAGAATATCTTTTGGCTACTAACCTAGCTTTGTATCTCTCAACTGCACCATTTTAATCTTTCTTAGCTTTAAAAACCCATTTACATCCAATAACATTCTTACCCTTAAGTAGTTTAGTGAGAGTCCATGTTTTGTTCTTGTGTAGAGCATCTATTTCCTCTTGTGCTGCTTACTTCCATTTTCTTGCTTCTGGTTCAAGCATTCGTTAAATTTCTGGCCATGAAGTTGGTTCTCGTGGTAGCAATGACCTTGCGAGGTCGGTCAGTCTCTCGGCTGGAACTCCTCTGTTGATGCACTGAGAGCGCCTGAGGTCCTGAGTCACCTCTGCATCCGCAGTGGGCTCTGGCTCCTCGGGCACGTCTACTGGCCAGGGAATTTCCGCCTTTACTTCCTCACCTGGTCAGGCCTCTGGTTGGATCTGCTCAGTTGCTGCATCCATTGCCTCATCACCAGGTTGGATATCTGGTCGCATCTGCGTAGCATCATCTGGCCAATACAGCAGCAGCTGGCTGTCATCATCATCTCCCTCTGAAGGGTCACGTGTAGCAGCATTCTCATTGCTCCTTTGTCGCTCATCAAATTGCACAACTCTGCTTACAGTAACATTGTTAGTCTTTGGGTCATAAATTCTGTATCCCTTATGTCCTGGAGCATATCCTACAAAGATGCTTTCTAAAGCTCTGGGTTCTAGTTTTGATATCTTTTCTTCTGGCACATGATCATAGGCTTTGCATCCAAATACTCTAAGATGTTCTATGCTTGGCTTCTTATTATGCCATAACTCATAAAGAGTTTTGTTTGTAGCTTTTGTGGGTAATCTGTTTTATAAGTAGATTGCAGTCATTGCAGCTTCTCCCCAGTGTCTGTAGGAAAGTCCTGAATCAATTGGCATACATCTGACATATTCATGATAGAATGATTTTTACCCTCAGCCATCCCATTTTGTTCTGGAGTGTATGGAACAGTAAATCTATGTTGAATTCTGCTTTCCCTAAGAAATCTCTGTGTGGCATGAGAAATGTACTTACCACAAGGGGTGTGCAATTCAGTATTCTGATTAGGTTAAAGTTACCGAATCAGGGCCGTTTTGGTTTTTTTCAGTATTACTGAAACTTTTTCTGAATACCGAAACATTTCGGTAATACTGAAACAGATTGCCGAAACGATTCAGCCATTGTTTTCAATGAGAAAACCTTCTCCCGGCTTTCTGGGAGTCTGGGGGGGCATTTTCTGTCCGAATCACACCAAACTTGGTGGAGACCTTCTCCTAACTCTCCTCTAACTACCCCCCAAGTTTCAGAAAGATTGGACTTTGGGGGGCCATGTTATGCTCCCCCAAACAAGGTGCCCCCATCCTCCTACACTCTCCATGGTTCTCTATGGGGAAAAACAAGTCATCTTTCTAGGTGGCTTGGGGAGGCATTTTGCAAGCAAAATGCAACCAACTTTCAGGAGACTTGCTCCCACCTGTCCTCCCACCCTCCACCAAGTTTCAGGCAGATTTCACTTTGGGGGGACATTTTATGGCCTCCCAAAGAAGGTGCCCCTATCCACCTCCACTCCACTATTCCCTATGGGGGAAATAAGAGAGGCTTGTCTAGCTAGGGGTGGAATTTTGCATGCAAAATGCCCCCAAACTTCAAAGGCCCATCTCCCACCTGTCCTCCCACCCTCTACCAAGGCCCAAGCTGATTCCACTTTGGGGGGCCATTTTATGGCCTCCCAAATATGCTGCTCTTAGCCCCCTCCTTTTCTCCATTATTTCCTATGGGGGAAATAAGAGAGGCTTGTCTGGCTAGGGACGGCATTTTGCATGCAAAATGCCCCCAACCTTCAGGGGCCCATCTCCTACCTGTTCTTCCACCCTCCACCAAAGCTCAACCAGATCCCACTTTGGGGGGACATTTTATGCCCCCCCAAAAGGTGGTTCTACTGCCACACCACTTTGTCTTTCTACTGTGGGGAAGATTTCCACACTGCAGAAACACATGGGATTGGGGCTGCCAATGGCCACAGCCACAGTCCACCTGCACCCAAACTGCCAAATACCACACACCCCCTCCCCAAAACCTAACCTCCCCTGTCCTGTGGCCAGCCACTTTCTATTGATTCCTGTTATGGGAAAATCTCCCACAGCAGGAACCCACAGAATGTGGCATCTATGGCCACAGACACAGTCCCCCTTTTAAATCCACCCCCCCAAACACACACAGCCCCACACTGACCCAAATACACCCTCCCCAACATTCCCACATCGGCCACTACCCCAGGAGCAGGCTGGCCAGCCAACCTCCATTGTTCCCTGTGATGGGAACTTTTAAACTCTCTTTCCCGGGGCAATTATGCGCAGCCCAGGGGTGCCACAATGGTGGGCACACTCCTGAGTGCGAGCTTGTCCCTGTGAAAGAGCACCTGAACCACAGACACCCTCCCCCAAATTCCTCCACCACCTACAGAGATGGCTGGCCAGCCAGCTCCAATGTTCCCTATGATGGGAACCAACTGCACTACAAAGAATAAAACACACACACTGAATAAAGTTTTAAAAAAATATTTTCTCACTTTCAAAGTACAAGTAGGCAAAGCATCGTGACACATTACACCAGCAGTCCCCCACACAGAAAAATAACACAACTCACTTAACATCAGAAAATCACAAAAACACAATTCCTGTCAAAAACACTTTATTTCTTGAACAGCTGTAGGTTACACAGCAGGGGGGCACACCAAAGGGCATTCCAGCATTCCCCTACAGAAAAATAACACAACTCACTTCACATTAAAGAATCACAAAAACACAATTCCTGTCAAAAACACTTTATTTCTTGAACAGCTTTAGGTTACACAGCAGGGGGCACACCAAAGAGCATGCCAGCAGTTCTTACACAAAAATAACTCAACTCACTTCACATTAAAGAATCACCCAAAACACAATTGCTGTCAAAAACACTTTATTTCTTTAACTGCTTTAGGTTACACAGTAGGAGGGCACAACAGGGCATGAAAGCAGTCTACTACACAAAAATAACACAACTCACTTCACATCAGAGAATCACCCAAACACAATTGCTGTAAAAAATGGTGAAGTGAGTTGTGTCATTTTTGTGTAGTAGACTGCTTTCATGCCCTGTTGTGCCCTCCTACTGTGTAACCTAAAGCAGTTAAAGAAATAAAGTGTTTTTGACAGCAATTGTGTTTTGGGTGATTCTTTAATGTGAAGTGAGTTGTGTTATTTTTTTGTAAGATACTGCTGGCAAGCCCTTTGGTGTGCCCCCTGCTGTGTAACCTAAAGATGGAGGGTTACATCCTTCTCCTTGGAAAGCCATGAGGCAAGAGAGGAGATTCTCCCAAGGGGCATAGAGACAAGAAGGAGGAGTCAGGACGCATTCCCACCTTAGACAAAAGAGTGTCAGATTGCTAGAGCTACATAAATGTTCAAAGAGACATGCAGCACACACACACACACACCGTTGCCTATTCCAACACTCCAGGGCTTAGTCAATTATACCCTTCCCTCCATGTGATGACCCTGCCCAGTCCAGTGACTCGCACCATGCAAATTGGCAAGAGTTTTTTCCTCGAGACAGCCAAATGGAGGGAATGAGGGAAAGCTGAAGACAGGGGGCAGATAAAGGTAGTTTGGCTGGTAGGTGGGAAGGAAAGAAGAAAACAGGAAAGGATGGAATCTATGGGGGCTTTCAGGGAATGAAAAGAGGAAATAGCAGGAGAGAGGGAGGTGAGATGCCACCCGCCCACACACACACATACAAGTGCTTGCTGGCCCGCCACTTTTCATCAATATAGTCAACATGGCTCCATCTATAAATACTTAAATCTTTGGATGGGGGGGCATGTAGACCCAAAATAAATATTTCTGAATGGGGGGGGGCTAGGCTTGCAGAGAAGTCTTAAAACTAAACAAAAAGGATGTTACAAACCCATCCCCCAATAGGTATCAGTTGTCTTCCCTTGTAGTGGGGCAGATAATTGTTCTGTCAACACAGGCCGGCATGTAAAGAGGAGGAGGACAGGGGAGAAAGCATGGAAACCACTGCCCCTGCCACTCTAAACTGGCAAGGTGGCAACACTGAAGCTGGGTGGGGAAAGAGAAACTAGAACCATCCCTGCTGTCCCCCAAGCTGCTGAGGCGGTGGTGCTGGCAACAGGTGGGGACTCCGGTGTGACCCCCGGTGACCCCTGTCTGCCACAGAGGCAGTAGCACTGCAGATGGGTTGTCAGGGGAAGAGCCACCACCACTGCGCCTCCAGCATGAGCCAGGGAAGAGATGAGTTGCAGGCCCCCTCCATCTCTTTAAATACTAATATTAACCAAAAAGTGACAATAATGATAAAAGTGGATTAAAAAGAGTGAGGCCAAAATTTCAGAGCTCTTTAAGTAAGCCAAATTAAATATCAGGAAAGGCTTTGGCACTTATTTGCTTAGCAGCCACTGCATATAGTGATAACATGTAAGTGACATTCTTATCAACGTCTTATAAAATATAAATTATTTTCTCTGCTGCTAAACATGTATTTAGGTGAGCCAAGATATCCTCAAGAAATTTGGCGTTAGGTTCTTGATAAAGAGGACAGAATGGGAGAGGTCCTCCAGTTCTGGGACACCAAAAATACCTAGGTGCTGGGCAACAGGTGTTTGGGTGTATCATTCTGATAACATGGCCATTGACACTATTTGAATGCCAGTATGGCAAATATATCTGATCCACTTAATCACCATTATGTTTTAACTTTAAAAAATTCCAAGTGCTTTCCATGTGGTTTGGAGAATATTACCTATCGTATTAAACAGGTAATTCAGGAAGGAAATTCATTTGTACAGGAACAACTATGCAAGCTACTTTGGATGTCAGCCCAAATCATTTATTCACACTCCTTACAGAGCAATCCTGAGATGAGAGCCAAAAGTCCTCAGGGAGCCGACCAGCCCTAACACCAATGCATCTCCCACTTACGCCAACATAAGTTTGATTTACTCCAGTGCAGCTCTGCAGCATCACTCTGCCAGTCCTGCATACTTGTGCTATTCTCTTGCTCCCAGGCAACAGCCCATGAGAGGAAACTCTTTCATCAGCATGCGAGTGGGTAGACGGGGGGTGGGCTAGGAGTTAGTCAGCTCCCTAAGCCACTGCAGCCCAGGAACACCCTCCAGCAGTGGCAGAAAGTTACACCATGAAAAAGACAGTGTAACCCATAGGCATCTTTAAAAAGGGGAAAAGTCAACTCCCCCCACCTCTGCATGGCCAGACTGTGTGGCTAACACCTCTCATTGAAGACCCCTAAGGCACCCTGTCTCCAGAGGCTCGACTTGAAGGTGCGAGCATGCACTAACAGGTACACAAGAGCTGGGAATCCAGCTGTTCATGCCTGGCTGTCCACATCCACCTTTTCCATTCCTCTTGCACAGGGCAGGGACTGTGAGCCTGGCCTCCGCCATTTTAATAGCAGTTTTCATATGACTGCTCAGGATATTAAAAGTGTACAAGCCTCTGGAGCTTAAAATGGCTGCAGAACTTCCAACCAGAGAGTCCCTGTCACTGCCAGATCCTGCCCTGGAGAACCAGGCATGTACAGAATGCAATGCAGAGGCATTGTGATGCGACTGGTCTCGCTGTCCACCCATGCGCCGGAAGGTCCAGAGCAATAAAGATCTCGCTGAGTCACCCCCACTTAACACATTCCTGTCCCTCTTCCTGTGATGAGATTTCCGATCCGTGATCGATGAACTGATCAATTGGCATTCATAAGCATGTACAGTTGTTCCTGGCACATTGTATCCCCTCCCTAAAAACACTTAACCTGGCTCCGGTACTTCATCAGGAAAACTGTGCCTTTAGTGCAGTGCTGGAACTAGATTTGCATCTGTTTGCACGCACCCTGACAGCCATCAACCAAAGTACTTGAATCCTTTGTTACACCCAGGAACCGACCATTAGATTCTTTGTCCTAACTGCCAGGAGAACTCTCCTCTGCCTTAGGGCACATTTTACCTATAAAGGTAGGGTCCAGGCCCCATACAAGTCATGCAAGTTTCCTGGCTTCTCCCTTAGGATCACCTTCCTAAGAGCCAAGCTACAAATGACGCCTTACACAGGTTGGACACTTGTCAGCTTCCCTCAAGTTTTGATGGGAAATGTAGGCGTCCTGGTTTTACAGCTTGGCTCTCCATTACAGCTGCAAGACCAGGATGCCTACATTTCCCATCAAAACTTGAGGGAAGCTGACAAGTGTCCAACCTGTGTCAGGCGTCACTTGTAGCTTGGCTCTTAGTCTCTCTTCATTCACGCTTGCTTGCTTTCCTGGATCCACAAGCACTGTTCCACATCTCTCTCTCTGAGCTGACAATGCGGGACGTTTGAAGCTTCTCTCTGGATCCCTTCTCCAGGATAGGTAGATATAATTACTCCCTCTTGCTCTATTCCCATGCTTCTGGCTATCATTTTCTAGGACTCTCTCTGTGTGTGCATGTGGTTATTTCCCCCAGTAATTGGTGTGTATGTGCATGAAGTTCTGTACTTTAAAATAATAGTTATTGATTGATTTGAAGCGCCAGACTCGCTTGGCTTATTGGGATTGGGACCTGGTATACATAGGCGATAGATTCCAGTTACCGCCTCTCGTATAGCTGTCTTCCTTGCCAGCTAATTCCCCCCATAAATCATATTTATGCAAGGAGACCACTTCAGGTAACAGGACCTCTCCCACAATGCCAGCTTCCACAGCTGAGGCCAGCAGCATGTTGGTGTTTTGGGGGGGGGGGGTGCGGTTGAGGCAGGCTTCCAGGAAAGTCCACTTGAGCCACATCAGACTTTCCACTCCCTTGACTGGAATACTGCCCCCACCCCCCACTGGTAAGCTGGCCAAGCAACCTTGGGACTCGTTCCCTTGAGGGATCAGAGCCCAGTGTGGCAGCAGTAGGAGGAAATCAGTTGTTCACACTCACAGAACACAGTCATGTTGGATGGGTATGTGTCGTTTGAATGGCAACACAATTGTCTCCATGGGATCTTGTGGCATTGCCCCCCCCTGCCCCATCATGGAGCTGTGGTCCCTCCCGAGGTGCTGCTGACTGGACCATGGCTGGTACCGAGGTTGTGCTTTTTGCTATCACTGCACTCGCCTTTGTCTTCCTTCATGCAATTCAATAGGTGGCAATTCAACCTGGGTGCACGGACATTACAGTTCCCGTCACAGTTCCCATCCTTCCAGTTACAACCCAGCTCCTGGGTCATCCTGCCTCAGCCTGTAAGTCTGCCTTGCTGGTGAGCATGCTATGCTAGGGAGGGCTCAGCCTGTCTTCCCATGGCCCCTGGGAATAGCTCCCACAGGCACAGGTGCCATACCAAACTGAGAGAGTTGGCAACCAAAATCCTTGGACACCTTCATGATGTGCAGTCTAATAAAGTCTGGGTTGTTTCACAACTGTCTCCCTGTCTGTTTGTGAGTGGATGGCACTCCACATCCCTCTTTATCCCATTTCCTTCCCCCTTCTGTGACGTCTGCCTAGAGCTGGCCTTTCACATGACCAAGAGAGTGGGACTCAGGGGTGGCCATACTAGGATCACTGTTGTTGGTTTTTCTGATGCCACTGGACTTCTGTTTTGTTCTTATGCAAAACAGAAGAGCAGTTCCGTAGTGCCTTGGAGAGTGAACCCACACTTAGGTTCCCCCACCACCACCACGCACATGCTGCAGACTGCTGTATGAAACTTGCACAGGGAACGGGCTGGTGGATGGTACAAGGTGGTTCATGGAGGGGCTTTGGACCCCACATTCTCTTGCAGTACTGCTGGGGACTGTAAGATATCAGATGCTATTTTGAGTTGTCAGGCCAACCACAATGATCTCCTGCAGGAATATGAAAAGGATTCATGAGCAACTAGTAATGGAGAGGAAAAATAGGATCAGAAGAAGCAGCAGAAAGGAGATGGGAGTAATGGGGAAGTACAGAGCAAGTGGGGAGAAAGTGGGGGGCAAAGTTGAGGGACACAGCAGGGAGAGTATGTGGGAAACTTGGCAAAATAGCAATGAGGAAGAAAGAAGGGGTTAGGAAATAGCACAAATGGGAAGAGTGGAACCATCAGAAAAGGAAAAAATGAATTTCCTTTCTCTTACAAATCATTGCAGGTCTCAAATTGTATTAAAATATATCAGAGGTATAAAATGTTTTTAAAATATAGGTAAAAAGTTTTCATCTCAAAAGGGATTAAAAAATATCTCTAAAACTGAACTAAATGAGAATTTAATTAGTTTTAGGCATGAGCTTTTGTTCTCCAACAGCAGATTTTATTTGATATATTCTGCTGACATGTGCTAATTCACCATTTAAGAAGATTAGCACTGGCAAGTTCTAGTATATCGTGCTGGGATATATCATGAGTACAGACAACTTTGATTCATTTTGGTGCACTGTTAGTTGAAATCCATGACATTCAGAAATCATCCCAATTAGAAAAGGCAGTTAATAAATAATAGGTCAGAACTAGACATCTCTTCTTAGACAACAAAGGACTCATCCTTCCATGCCACTAATCATTTTTATTTCTAACATCCTGTGGAGTGACATTTTTCTCCTGGAAGGAGACATCACTCACCAATTTACAGAATTTCTTCCTGGGCAATTCTATTCAATGTACATGATGCATGTTCTTTTGCCTCATTTTCAATACATTTAGCCTTGGCTTGACTGCTTGGTTTTGTCAGATGTCAAATATCAAATGTCAAATAAACTATCAACTCCCTAATATAGTCTGAGTCCTTGCAACACTTGCCAAACAACACTGCTAACCTAATATTCCCAGATAAATACTGAATACCACTTCATGTCAACTAGGGGTGTTTGAACTCCCACAAGTTCAACTCCTGTTCTGCTTGCCAACCATAAGCAGGGAGCCAGCTTTTCAATGAGTGTTTGGATGCTCAGTAGCATTTTAAGCCTGTTTGGCAGGTTACTTAAGTATTAAGACAGCATAGAACAATACAATTGGCAAAATTTCATATATGAGTATTTTCACATGGCCCAATGGGATTCCTAGTCTCCCACACCCACTGGTCTTTGTTACATGTCCCTCAGCAGCTAGTTATGGTAATTATAAACAAACACTGTGTCTTTAAAAAAGGTTTTGCTGTTTGGTGTTCATCTATGTCCATGTTATTTTGTACATGCACATTTTTTCACAGTCTTAAGGGAGTCATTATCCCCAATCATCCATTCACCTTCTGTCTAGATGCAAAAGCAGCCACTAGACAAAAGGAATAAACTCTACCACTAGAGCTGCTGCACATCCACAAAGCTGTTTGGCAGCTGCTTCAATAAAACTGCAGTGAGGCAATCTGAGGTATGGCTCCCAAATGATTATTGTGGTAAAATTATTTATTAATTTCCTGAACATGTATGTTGTAGAGTTCATGCAGCAACTCTAATGTCAACTATCGTCTTACTAGGTATTATCCCTCTAGCATGGAATTCAAGCTAAGCCCATCTCTTGTGCATCTGTTGTGTGAGCTCATTAGCCTGGACAGATTCTTTGTACCACGTTCATTGACTGAATTTTTTGTGGGGATGATAAGGGTGAGAACTCAGATTCTTCTAGCATTTTACTGGGTTTCGTTTGGAAGACTGGAGATAGGAGATTGGAAATGGCTGTGGGAAATACTGGGTTGCTGCATGTGTTTATCTATTTTATCTATTATCTATTATTGGAGTATTCCTCTGCCTCTTTTCTCCCTGAGGAGACCAGTAGCCAAAGCTATCTTCTTTTATCTGCTCATAAAATATCACTTTGACCTGGTCACACTGATCCATGTTTCAGTAACTTCGCTCAGAGTTTCAATCCTATGATGTGAGGATGTCCTTGAAGACAATCACAAAACTACAATAAATACAATATGCAGCAAAAATAATTGTTATTAGGAGCCAGGAGTTTTTCTCATATGATGCCAATATTAATTATCCACTTGTTTCTGGGTTCAGTACAAGGGACTTGGTTCTTTCCATTAAAGCCCTGGACTCTCTCCTTCTACTTGAGAGTGTGCCAACTCTCATCTTCAGATCAGTTTGTGCTAGCTGTCCCTTTCTGCCACAGATGCCACTTGTTCATACTGTTTTGTGGAACAGCAGCTCCACAAATCACATTACTTGCCCGACTTCGTGGGCTCCCAGTTTTGTTCCCAGTGTCCCTGTCTCGGTGTTCCAAACAATCCAAAACAGGTGTAGTGAGATTTTGAGTACAGCTGCATCCAGAACCAATTTTAAAGGGTGACATGATACAGTGTTTCTTGCAATACCTGAAGAAGAAGAAACAATTACTTAAACATTGTCTCCTCCCAATGTCATGAGCATTTGAGCAGCATAATGAAACATGAAGCTGCTTATACCAAGTCACATCATTGGTCTACCAAGGTCAGTATTGTTTTCTCTGACTGACAGTGGCTCTCCAGGATATCACCTTCAAAAGGTCTTTTGCATCACCTTTGCGTCTCCCTTTAAACTGGAGATGCCAGAGATGAGTCTGGCCCCTTCGGCAGGCAAAGCAGGTGTTCTATAACTACCCATGATCCTTCCCTCAAAATATGTATAAAGAAGATTTACCACTCTTGAATATTTTGGGGAGGGGAGTGGGTGAGAAGGGACATTTGTTAATGCTCTAGAAACATAAATAAAGCCTCATTGCACAAGTCAAGTAACACTGCTATTATGATTACTTAGCTGCTTAAGTAGGAGGGAAGAGGTAGGGAAATGTTGCTGCTAGCAATTGAACCACTCCATGACTATGGCTATGGTAGCTTGCACAGCAGCACTGGAAATCTAATGATACGCCTTTTAAAGTGACACTAATGAAGCAATGACATTTCATGGTGAATGCTCAGCATGGAGATTTCCGAGTTCTTTGATGCTAACATTTAGCAAAAAGTGCAGAGCAAGTCACATGTAAAAGACCACATAATCCCTCTCTATCTGATTCTTCTAGATGGAAATGAACAAAGTGAGGTAAAGAAACCTTTCTCCTTTACTCATTTCCTCAGGAAATTTTAGGACAGTACCCTGTCCATTGTGGTACAGTGGACTGAAATCTTCACTCAACTACAAAGTGAAATCTTTTTAATTTTATTTAGGAACTTTCTCCTTAATTTTTCAAACCTTCAGAGGTTTCATGGAAAAAAGGAGTTGGTAAAACATCATTTCTTTGGTGCACGTGTGTCTAGATGTCAAAATATTTTTGCAAAATTCAGAAACTGAATATTCTCAGCCTCAAAATTTCTCAGCTAATTAAGGTTAGTATGATTGTCCGAATGTTGTTGACTACTCCACTAACTATGATTATTTAGGTATGTCCAACTTTTCTCTAAAACCATAGTTTGAAATCAATATATCTAACTCTCAATGTGATCAAATCTGTGGATACTTAAATCTAGAGACTGGAGCCATGAACAGACAAGACATATTTCTACAAACCTGAACAATACCCAAGGATTTCAGAAAAATCTGAAATTAAAAAAAAAAAGTCGTGGAAGTTAATCTGCCCTGTTCTGGATCAGGGAAGAGTTTCCTTCCTCCCGCCAATCCTAGAGACTTCAGTAGTGTTGCCACAACCCCAGCTAGGAACCAGGCTTTTCCCTTCCAGTCGCTGAGGCTGGTTAGCCAGAGGCTGGTTAGCCTCTGAGTATACAGAAATTTTTGGTAGGCAACCAGGCAGCCAGCATGTGAGGAGAACTGACACAACTTTATCTTAACCAAAAAAGGTCTTTAATTACTACAGCAAACTACCAAAAGAGAAAGAGTGCACAAGGGAAAATAGGGTGGTTACCAAAGGATTTGCAGCTATTCAAAAGGAAAGAAAAGGCAGTTGTTCCTGGTCTAACTTACACAGTCAGAGTTTATCACAGTATACCTTATTCATCTTCTGCTTGAGAAGATGAATAAGATGCCCAATGTCTAGGAAGGGAGAGAAGGCCTACCATCCAGAACTCCCTGTCCTCTGTCCTAGAGTTCACTGGAGCAGCACTACCTAAATGGCTGCTTGCTCCTTTTGTACTCTCCCCAACAAAGGGGAAAGAAGCAGCCCTCTCCTCTGCAACCAGCCTCTTCCCTAGGTTGCCATGGCTAATTGGCCCTCAGGTCATGTATCTCACATAGGACTCATTTCACAGGTCTCTGATTTTTATGACAGTGGCAAAGGGCTAAAACAACACACAATAAATTTATCCCAGGCTTGTTACTTTCTTCCAGAATCTGATGAATGGTGTGAAGGGAAAGCAAACGGCCATTCCTGCCTCTCCAGTTTGATTATGGAAAGGTAAATCAGAGGCCAGTTTTGATAGTAAAAAGGTCCTAATAATAGAAGTAGCACCTATAGCTTTAAGAAATAAATGCCCTCATTGCTAGGCAACAACATAGTACTGCCTTCTTTCAAGCCTTGGTTTCTTTCAGTAAAAGACTCAGCAGATCCCACCAAGCAACTTGCTACCATGAGACTTGAAAGACTCACCATGTCCAGCTTTTTCCTACTGTTAAACAGCAGCCACCCCATGAAAGCCAGTGTGGTGTTCTGGTTAGAGTTTCAGAATAGGATCTGGGACACCCAGGTTCAACTCGCTACTCTGCTGTGGAAGTTCACTGGGTGACCTTGGGCCAGTCATACATGCTTAGCCTAATTTACCTCTCAGGGTTGTTGTGAGGATAAAATAGAGAGTGATGTAAGATGTTTTGGGTCCCCACTGTCCTCATCACTGTCATCGTTGTCATCGTCTTCTTCTCCCTCCCCCCTTCTTGGACCTAGGTCTTGAACAATAAAGATAAAATAAAAATTACATAGAACCCATGCATAAAAACATTTTCCTTTGACACTTCTCTGTAGCCTGTAGAAACTGAGTGACAAAATAAATGCATTTGGAGGTCCCTACTGTGGAGAAAGGCAGATCATAAATGAAATTGTTGTTGTTGTTGTTGTTTAAAGATTTTATTTAAAAAAGAAAATATATGAAAGTGAAAAATAGCAAACGCATAATAGAAGATGATACAAATACTAGGTTGGCAATTGAATTGAGACTTATACAATCTATATAAACAATACATATGGAGTTATTTTGAGACTTATACAAGCACTGCATGGGCAGCTCAATCTTAAGGGTGGGTGGAAAGCGCTCAGGGAGCGAACTAAGGCTTATGTTGGCGGAACTGGCTCTTACGTCGATGTAAACCCCTCTCCCTCAGCGCCTGCCTGAGGTACAGTACTGCAGATGGGTTGCCGCTGGCAGGCACACTTGGCGGCCAGGTAGAGGCGCAAGTCCCCACGCTGGTGCGGGAGGGGGCGGGAGGGGGCGGGCCATGAGTTACTCTGCTTCCAAAGCCACTTCAGGCCCAGGAATGCCCCCTGCAGCAGCAGAAAGTTATGCCACGAAAAAAGGAGGCATAACCCATAGGTGCCCATTGAACAGGAAAACTCGGGCCCTTCTCCCTGCACCCAGCTCCACCCCCGCGGCCCAAAGGAGCATAGAATGGGAACTACCAATCTGCATGCACTTCTGGGGTGGGTGAGACCCCCTCCCCACACCCAATCATCTGCCCATGCACACTTTAAAACCTCCGGCTGCGTTGCTCATGACCTCAGGTAGGTGAACACAGGGCAGGAGGCTCTGCCTGTCAGCCTCCTGTTGTGGGAACTTTGTGTGCAAGACAGGAGAGTGGGTACTCACAGTGGTGGGCCATGAGTGCACAGGGGGGACTTGGTGGAAATTTGGTAGCACTTTGCACTCACTCAAGGGAAGAAGGGCAAAGTCCAGAATGTCTGACTAATGTACAATAACCGTCCAAGTCCCTTTGCAGGTTATCTGACTCCGGAGTCCCATCTCAAGAAGGAGTGAGGAAGCATTGACAGGTAAGAAGGAGCTGGGGTGGCGGCTAACCCGGCTTGCCAATTCGTATCAGCTGCCACCTGATCTCTCCTGACTGCCAGCCTCTGCAAGTGGCGCTTGGCAGGGGAGGAAGCAGTGGCGGCAGACCCTGCCTGCCACAGAGGCAGTTGCCCAGAAAACTACTCTTGACACAGCCATTCGGGGGGGGGGGCGCACTGGCTAACCATCTTGGTGCCCTGTTCAGACTCCCTCAATCCGGGACCCTCCTGCTGGAGAAGGAAGTGTGGCCACGGGTCAAGTTGACCGGGTGTTCTTAACTCCCTGTTGACTTTCGCCCTCACAGGATAAGATCGTCCCAAGGTAGAGCACTTCGTTGCCAAAGGGCCATGCATCATCTGGTCACTAGCTGCACCTGTGGGGCTGCTGCTGCTGCTTTCAACTATGGGCATCTTCTCAGATGTTGCAAATTGGGCTTGGCATCAGCCATGGACCGGGCTGGGTCACTTGCAACACACGTGTCTCTTTCCCTTGCAAGCACATTGCAACTCGTCCAGGAGACCACAGAGCATGTCTGTTTCAGTTCCCCAATAATTCCCCTTGAGTGCCATTCTGGTCCAGCCCAGGGAGCAGTTTCCCAAGGCAGCCTGCATCTCAGCCTCGCCCCTGGAAGCACAGAATGAGGGCTGCACAAACTGCCCTGGCTCCCTTTCCAGCCAAGAGAGATTGGCACTTTTTCCAGTTTAATGAAACATGTATTGAAAAACAACAAACGTCTGTGTTTTCTTGCTTGTGTGACATTGACAGTAGCCGCCCCCCAACTGCTTCTCAGAATGTTTCCCAGCTCAGGGCAGGGATGGATGAAGTGGGCTCTGCTGCCAGGAGGAGCAGATGTCAAGTGGTGTCCCGTACAGATTTCCTGCCCCCTTCCTCCCCTCAATGTAACTTCAGACAATGGGGTGGGAAATGCAGATGAGCGCTGCATGCGAGGGAAGGAGGGAGTTGCTGCCAGAAGGTGGGGATGTGGAGTAACATCTTGGGATCTCTGGGCATCCCTCTCCAGGAAGGATGGACCATCTTCCTTCCCGCTGATTGCAAAAGCAGGATGGACTTGGGAAATCTGGTGTGGGGAGCAGCTGCGAGTCTATGGGCCCTTTTCACTCCCCTCGCCTCCAATCAGATTTCTAGCTTCTCATTTGGTTTTCAATGGGCATTCCTATCACTTATTGAAGAACCCGCCTACCCCCCACTTGCCTCTCTGGAACCTGGGGTCTGATTAGGGTTGCCAGCCTCCAGGTGGTGGCTAGAGATCTCCTGGAATTACAACTGATCTCCAGGCAACAGAGATCAGTTCCCCTGAAGGAAATGGCTGCTGTGAAGGGTGAACTCTATGACATTTTACCCCAGTGAGGCGCCTCCCCTTCTCAAACTCCACCCCCTGCAGGCTCTACCCTCCAAATCTCCAGGAATCTCCCAACCTGGCAGCAAAGCCCACACATTCACCCTGCCCACTATACTTTTTGACACTCCTGCTTAGCAACTCTGCACTGCTGCCGCCACCACCGCCTCTGCACTTTGCTAGCACAGGAGCCAGCCCAGCGGCACCACTGCTCTGCCTCCAAGGCCACACTGGCATCACAGACAACCATGGGATTGCACAGTCAAACTTACATTGAACTAATATAGGGATACATTCAAAATTTGCCATACCTAAACACAGTTACATAATTGTTCCTTATCCTTCCCTCTCCTTGGTTAATTCTGCCTATACAAACTATTATATAGGGTTTTTTGTTTCAATTCTTGTCTTTATGCTAAATTGCCTTAATTAAAGTTAGTTTCTACCCAAGTAGTCAAAGAAACCTTCCATTTCCCCCAAAATCCGGCTATTGGTCTGTTGTGTAAATAGTCAGTTTAGCCATTGATGCATATTCATAAATCTTATCTCTCCACTCTAACACATCAGGACAGATGTTTGCTTTTCATTTTGCTGCAAATAATACTCTTGCTGCTGTCACCATATAACGGGAAAGATCTGCATGCTCTTTTTTAATATTAGTAGGTAGGATATTTAAGAGCATATTTTTCAGAATTAATTCAAATCTAAGTTTAAGGATCTTCTGCATCTCTTCATGTTATCCAATATTCTTGCATTATCTTGCAGGTCCACTACATATGATAGAATGTTGCACCCATGCGCTGACATTTCCAACAGTGTCCAATGTAACCCTTACTAATTCTCACAATGTCTTTGGGAGTAGTGTACCATCTAAAGAACATTTTATACCTAAGGCGGTTGTAAGGGGCATACTAATGGACTTAAATGGTAGAGCAAGGAAAAAGAAAGAGGAGAAAAGACAAGAGATTGAGGAGAAAATAAAGGCCAAAGAAGTACAGTTAAAAAAGAGACCAGGGAAAAAGAAAATACATCAGGAAATCAAAATTCTTCAAGAACAGTTAACAGCAATGAGTAACAAAGAATTGGAGTGGAACCTTAAAAGACTGAATCAAAAAGCTTTTGAGGGTGCTAATAAACCTGGGAAATATTTGGCATGGCAATTAAAGAAGAAAAGGGAAAAGAAAATAATAAATAAAATTTGTGAAGAAAACAAAACGTATTTGGAGCAGACTACCATTAGCAGAGCCTTTTATAAATTTTACGCTAAGCTGTATAATAAAAAAGAAGTAAACAAAGAATCAATAGCATTATATTTGGAGAAAACCAAACTTCCAGAGATCTCGGAAGTTTGGAGAAATAAGTTGAACAGTGAAGTAACTGACGAGGAAATAAGTATGGCAATACAATCCGCAAATCTAGGAAAGGCGCCAGGGCCAGATGGACTTACGGCTAAATTTTATAAGACAATGGCCAACGAACTGGCACCATTCCTAAAAGAGGTGATGAACGGAGTTTTTAGGGATCAAAGAATTCCAGACACTTGGAGCGAAGCGAATATATCATTGATCCCAAAAGAGGGCCAAGATCTGACTAGCGTGAAAAATTACAGGCCTATATCATTACTTAACAATGATTATAAAATTTTTGCAAAGATATTGGCGGAGAGACTGAAGGGGTGGCTCTCGGAAGTTATAGAGGAAGAACAAGCAGGTTTTTTGCCGGACAGACAAATAAGAGACAATTTAAGGACAGTGATCAATGCTATTGAATACTATGACAAGCGTTGCGATAAAGAGGTTGGTTTCTTCTTTGTAGACACTGAAAAAGCGTTTGACAATTTAAACTGGGATTTTTTGTTTGCCACTATGGAAAAGCTACAATTGGGAGAAAGATTCATCAGAGCAATTAAAGAAATATATAGGGACCAGACTGCAGCAATTGTAGTGAATGATGAACTGACCAAGAAATTGACGATTAGTAAAGGAACAAGACAAGGTTGCCCGTTATCTCCATTGTTGTTCATATTAGTATTGGAGATTCTGATGATACAAATACGACAAGACGAGGAAATACGAGGAATAAAAATAAAGGACTATTCATACAAGGTTAGAGCATTTGCAGATGACATAATGTTAATTGTAGAAGATCCATTGGAGAACATGCCAAAAGTGATAGATAAGATTAAGGAGTTTGGTGATTTGGCAGGTTTCTTCATTAATAAAAAGAAGTCAAAGATACTATGTAAAAACATGACTAAGCAGAAACAACAATTGTTAATGGAAACAACGGACTGTGAAGTAACTAGTAAGGTGAAATATTTGGGAGTTGAGCTGACTGCAAAAAATATAGATTTGTTCAAGAATAATTATGAAAAATTATGGACTCAGATAGAGAGAGACTTGATCAAATGGAATAGACTGAATTTGTCATGGTTGGGCAGGATTGCAGCAGTTAAGATGAATGTGTTACCAAGAGTAATGTTTTTGTTACAGACAATACCAATCATCAGAGACTCTAAACAATTTGAAAAATGGCAGAGGAAAATATCAGATTTTGTTTGGGCAGGCAAGAAGCCTCGAGTGAAAGTAAAAGTTCTACAAGATGCAAAGGAGAGAGGCGGAATGCAACTGCCCAATCTGAGACTTTACCATGATGCAATCTGCCTAGTTTGGCTAAAAGAGTGGATGACACTAAAGAATAAGAAACTATTAGCCCTAGAGGGATATAAAAAATTTTTTGGATGGCACGCATACCTATGGCATGACAAAGTAAAGGTCAACTCGATGTTCCTGCATCATTTCGTAAGGAGAAGTCTATATACAATCTGGAAGAAGTACAGAACTTACCTACAAGAAGGAACCCCCTTGTGGGTGGTTCCATATGAGGTGATAGATCCGAGAGCTGTGGATAATGAACAACAATGTTTAACGTACAAAGAAATAACTAAGATTGAAGTATCTAAACTTAGAATAAAGACGCAAGAGGAACTATCACCTAACTATGATTGGTTCCAGTATAGACAGATTAGAGACTTATACAATTCGGACTTTGCAAAAGGGGGCATACGAACAGAGAACTCGGAACTAGAGCAGACCCTTCTTAAAGAAGACAAGAAAAGAATATCCAAGGTATACCAAGTACTGTTGAAATGGTATACTGAGGATGAGATAGTTAAAACACAGATGGTGAAATGGGCTATAAATTTCAATAAAGAAATAACAATGGAGGCATGGGAATACTTGTGGAAAACTACAATGAAGACAACGACATGCATTAATATTAAAGAGAACATTTTCAAAATGATCTATCGTTGGTACATGACACCAAAGAAGATTGCGCTAGGGAACTTGAATACTTCTAATAAATGCTGGAAATGTAAGAAACATGAGGGCTCCCTCTATCATATGTGGTGGTCGTGTGAGGTAGCTAGGCAGTTCTGGGGGGAAATAATAAGAGAAATGAGTGAAATTTTACAGTTTCAAATAAATAAGAACCCAGAACTCCTGCTGCTAAACTTGGGAATGGAGGGAATTCCAGCCCATCATAGGACGTTGATTTTTTATATGACTGCAGCAGCTAGACTTTTGTATGCGCAGAAATGGAAAGTACAAGAAGTGCCAACTATTGAAGATTGGATCTACAAATTGCTGTATATGGCTGAAATGGACAAGATGACAAGAAAACTGAGAGATCTGGACTCAGGGCAGTTTAACACAGACTGGGAGAAGCTGAAACAATATCTGGAGAAGAAATGGGAGGTGGGAGGAAAACTGTGGCAGTTTGAGAACTACTGAAGTATAATAAAAGTATAAAAGAGAGGGGTGACTTTACCGGGGGAGGAAGAGAAATGTGAATTTATAAGCAGTTAGATTAATTGATTGAGATATATATAGATATGTATAGGTTAACTGATAGAACATTGATAGAGAATAATTAATGATAAGGTTTAAACATGAGGATTGAGTAAATAACAATATTTTCTTTCTTTGATAAGATTTATATGCACCAAACTGAATGTACAGAAGAGTTAAATTGATTGATTATGCGAGGAGTTATATAGAATTACCATAAAAAGTTGAAATGAGTAATATATAGAGAACAAATCAAATTGTTTGATTTAAATGTGGGAAATTTTTATGGTTTATGATATATAGGTTTATATAGAAATATTCAAAACTGGAAAATGGGATAAATTGTTTATCTAAAGACGTATAGTTTGGGTGTATAATAAGTAAAGGAGTTAAAGATGTACTGCTTAATATAATGGAGAATGTATATTTGTTTTAGACAGAGGAATTTAATAGAAGTAAGGGAAAAGGGACAGAGGGTGGGAAAGCTGTTGGAAGTCAACAAAAGGGGGGGAAAGGGAGGGGGTTAGAAACGAAAAATTAGGGGAAAATTGACTGTAATGTAAAAATAAAAATGTTCTAACCCAATAAAAAATTTTTCAAAAAAAAAAAAGAACATTTTATACCAATTTTCTCTCAGTAACTGACAGTCTGTAAATTTTATATCCTTAGTCCATAAATTTTCCCATACGTCGTCGTTGTTGTTGTTGTTAGATGGGGAGACAGATAATAGGTAGATTGGTTGGTGAGTATGAAGGAAAGAAGAAAGCAGGGAAAAGTTGCCAAGAGGGGGGAAAGAGGAAACAGTGTGGGGAAGGTAATATAGGGGAAATTAATGAGATGGCCCCAGCAAGTCCTTGCAGGTTCCTCACTGTGCAACTGGGCTTGACCTGGTGGCCGGTACTGTGCAACTGGACCATGGTGGACTTCAGCTTTGGCAGTGGAAAATCTTTTCAAAACAAGGAAGACATTGACAAAGGAAAAGCCTCCCTACTGCATCACAAAAGTAAAGCAGGATTGGTGGGAATCTCATGCTTCCCTTGTATCATCTAGTCTGGCTGTGAGACACAAGCCCCATATCAGCAGCAGTAGTAAAAGGGATGGCTATGGACTTCATAAATTGCTGCTGGAAACAGAATGTTAAATTTGGCTGGCTTTGGTCTGATTCAGTAAAGCAAATCTACATTCTTATTTTCATTTTGGCTGGAAAAGCAGAGAGCCTAGGCCAGGAAATTTATGCCATCAGTCTCTGAAGCAACTACCGAAGGGATTGAGAGAAACCAGCTAACCTGAAGCAGCCCCCCTCGCCTTTCCTAGGATTGGTTCAAGAAGCGAGAGGAAGGCTAGAGAGATACCAGGACAAGGCTCCTATCAGCTCAGATGATCCGCTTCTAAGAAGGCAACTACCAATGACCCGAGGCAATTTCGACCCCTTTTTCTTTTGACTTTTCCGGTTTTAAGATTTTAATCCGCACTGGATCTCTTGACAGAAAGACGGTCGGCAGGGGAGGGAGGAGTGGAGAGAGACCCGAGTTTCACTGGCAGAACAGTCGACAGGTGCGTGCACCTTGATGGGCCTTTGCTTTCATAAGAACAGACGAAGGTTAGAACGAGCCAGAAAAGCGGGAGAGGAGCCCCCTCGTCAGGCACTCCACTCGTGCCCTTCGGGTGGAGCGCCAGAAGGCGGCCCACGAACGGCAGCGGTCTGACTGGCCCTCCGCCGGCCCCCCTGGCGCCGCGGGGCTGCGACGGCTTCGCAGGGGGACGGGGCTGGGCGGGCTTAAAGAGAGAGGGCGGGAGGGAGGCAAGGAGAGGCGGCGGCTTCTGGCTCAGCCCCTCGCTGTCCCCGCCCGCTCCACAGCAGCGGCGGCGGCAGCTCTTCTCGAGCCCGTGTGAGCGGCGGCGGCGGCAGCTCCGGCCAGTGCGCGGCGACGGGGGTGGCCAGCTGGGCGCCTCCGCAGTGCTCCCTCTCCGCCCCGGCATGGTGAGTGAAGGCGGCGGTGCGCGCTGGGTTGGGGCAAGGGCATTTGGCGAGGGACGGCGGGAAGGAGGCGCCGGGGCTGCGGGGCGCGCAGCCGGCTCCGGCTCGAGCGCAGCCCGTGCCTTTCGCCAGGCTGCCGCTCTGCCTGCCAGGGACTGTGCCAAGGGAATTCCCTGCTGCCCGGCGAGCTCCTGGGCTGGCATCCGAGCAGCCGGAGCTGCTGCCCGCTTGGATGCTCCCGTGCCCCAGCTGCCTGCCTGTCCTGAGGGGCACTTGCAGCGGCAGCACCTGGGTGCCCCCCGCCCCGCTCTGCCCTGGGCCAGGTGTCCTGTGATGTCTCCCTCTCTCTTGTAGCGCATCACCATCCCTGGAGGAGCTGCCATCCGAACAGGACACGCGGAAGAGTCCCTCTGTGCCCTGAAGCAGCAGCAGAAGCGAAGTAGTGCCTCTTGCTTCTTGGCAGGATGAAGGGGCATCTCCCGAGACCGAGGCTGGCCCTGGGCTGCTGCCAGTGAAGCATCCAGTGGATCCTCCATCTGCCTGTGAATTCCTCCATGGAGTGGCAGAGCCCAGGTCCTTGACTGTGCTGGGTTGGGCCGAGCCCCCCCCCACTTCCTGCCGCTCACCATGGGGGGGAGGCACCTGCTCCTGCCTTTTGCCCTATGTGCCCTGGCACTGCTACTGACTACACAGGCAGCTGGGCCCCTACGGACACCCAGGGGCAGTCCCCCAGCAGCCCCCCCAAATTAGAGCTTCCAAGAGCCAACATGGGCCCCTGAATGAAAACTTCACCCCTCTCCAATTCAATCAAATATCATAAGAAACTGGTCCAACAACTCTACATTTAATGTAAAAAAAGTAAAGGTGTGCAAGCACAGAGTCATTACTGACCCACGGGGGGACGTCACTTGTAGCTTGGCTCTTTGTTTTCTTGCCAGATGAAGAATTCTGGTGAACTCAAAAGCTTGCTTACTATTTTGCCGTCTTTAGTTTAGTCATAATATAGCTATTACGTTACTGCAGCTCATTTACTTCAGTTGTGCAAGCTTGAAAAAAATTTCAGCCGTGTTGGTCTTCCATTGAAGAACAAGATCCAAGTCTAATAGCACCTTAAAGACCATCCCTGGAGGTGTGAGCTTTCAAGAGTCAAAGCTCTCTTCATCAGATGTCTGACAAAGGGAGCTTTAACTCTCAAAAGTTCATCCCTTGGAAATCTAGTTGGTGCTATTGGAAGTTTGAAAAAGTAATCTATTCGTTTAACAGTTTCTCACTGTTTAGGAAAGTATGAGCATTTTCATTTATTGGAAAACACAAACCAATTCCTTGGGACTTTATTTTGTAGAGAAAGGCCTGCTGCTGCTGCGTGGTGGGTGGGGGTGAGAGAGCTGTGCTCCTGTATGTTACCTCTCCTTAGAACTATGAATTTTTAAATTGATGTTGCAGGGGATAGGTGGAGAACTTGAAAGTGACAAACAAGTTCCTTGCTGCTGAAACACCAGCAACATTCCAGCTCCACTGGACCCTCTGGCTGACCTGCAGCCCCAGAAATCTTGTCTCTCTTCTCCTTCCCCCTTTCTTGGGGGCTGTGCCCCAGATCAGCCAAGGAGTAACTGGCCAGTACATCCCCCTCTGCCTTCCAGCCAGCAGTGGGGGTAGCCATGGTCACAGTGGAGGTAAAGATGGGGGGGGGCTCATCAGGAGTGGCCTGCAGAGGCAGTGCAGGCAGCTCGAGCCCAGCATATGATGTGAGTGAGCAGCGGGATAAGGTATCAACAGCCAGAAGGATTTCTGCTACTGTTGTGGCATCTGCAATGACTGCTTTTGCTACAACAAGTGCTCTGAGAAGTGCTGTAATAACTTGGAATAACTTGGTGTATACCACTCTGTCAAACATCATATTTCATTGTTAATGATGAGAGGAAGCTGGGCCAGAGATGAGGAAAGAAGCCCACGCTTATACTGTAACTACATATATTGTAATGGATCTTAGCCATCTTGAACTTAGGAAGGGTGGGGTAGAAATGCCTACTCTGTGGTCAACAGTAACAGTGGTCACCAGGTGATTGAAATTAACCGTTTCTTTCAATTGTCCTGAAACCAAGGGGAGTTCTGGAATTCACTAAAATATAGCTCAAATTAGCAAGTTTAGCAAGTCAAATTGCTTTAGCAAGTCAGTCTTTCACACAGTTTCACGCAGTTTAGTCTAACTGTGGTATTAGTTTGAGGTAATCCCCCTGTGCTCTCATAGGGGTGTTACCTCAAAAAGAGAACATCTAATTAACAAGGCGCTGTGGCCCTGAGGCTGGCAGTGAGCATTAGCTCCCACTGGGCCAAGTGCAGCCATGCCAACATGCCATGCCACAGGGGGATGCAAGGACTGGGACAGGGAGGCACCCCCACATGGACTGTGCATCTAACAAGCTCCCCCCACCCCAGAACCTGACTACCCAGAGCAGAATGGTGGCTCATACACCCCCTACCCCGACTGGGTATCTGGATAATCTACCAACTACCAACACTGTATGTCTGGGTGGCACTTGCCTAGAGCAGTTCCATCTGAACAGAGCAGCCGTCCTAGCCAGCTACCCCCTGGCAAACCATGGGGGGACCATGGAGCATGGGGTGAGACTTACTAGCTGCTGGGTGTGCTTGCCAGTGATGTAATGACGTCTTTGCAATGCACTGACATAATTTCCAGAAATGATGACATCATACCACTGGCCCACCAGAACTGCTCTGGTATTTGGGCAACATCTATAGTTTTTTTGCCAAATATCAGAACATCACCTGGTGATGTGCTGGTATCTCTTCTGGGTGCAAGGGAAGTGACATCAGCACATCATCAGCAATGTCATTATGTTGCCAGCAAGCATGCCCAGCAGTCACTAGGTCCCCCACTGGGGAGGGGGTAGCAGCCCTATTCCTAGCCTTGCGTGAGCCATTGGGTGCTTATGGGCCCTGCCCAGAACTATTCCCATCTTGCTGTCCCTCCACAATCTCGCCATAAGCTCATTCCTGGTGGTTGGGGCTGAGGTACTGAATGTGTTCCGATCCTCTGTGAGCTGCGGCCTCTACAGCTTTCTGCATGCCTGCAGGTGCCTGCATGGTCACCATTCTTGAAAGGGAGAATTCAATGAGAAATTGCTGAATTAGAATTCATCCATAGGTTTAATCATATTAACCAGGATTTAAATAGTGTTGATGCTTATCTTAGCCACTAAAGGGATAAATTACTTAACGTATGTAGACAGACTGGGTTACTACCAATTATAGCTCATGTGAAATATTAATGAGATCTTTCATGCTTCTGAATTTTAAACAGAAGTATCACAATATCTCTTGCATTTCCTGACCTTTTAACTCCACCTTTTCCCACTCATTGTATATCTACTAGGTAAAGGTAAAGGTAGTCCCCTGTGCAAGCACCGAGTCATTACTGACCCATGGGGGGACGTCGCATCACGACGTTTTCTTGGGAGACTTTTTAGGGGGGGGGGTTGCCATTGCCTTCCCTAGTCATCTACACTTTACCCCCGGGAAACTGGGTACTCATTTTACTGACCTCAGAAGGATGGAAGGCTGAGTCAACCTTGAGCCAGTTACCTGAACCCGGCTTCCGCCAGGATTGAACTCAGGTCATGAGCAGAGCTTGGGCTGCAGTACTGCTACTTACCACTTGGTAAGTAGCAGTAAGGCAGGAATACTCTAAATAATTTGGATGAAGTGGGCTCTATCCCATGAAAATGTGTGTTTCAGTAAATCTGATTGCGTTTAAAGTGTCACAAGACCACCTTTTTGTTTTTCTGCAACAAACTAATCAAGAACATTCCTGATAATGAAGAGGAGACAATTATCCCCTTGTCAGAAAAAAAAAACTTCAAAAGACTCTGCTTGATCTTATGTTAGAGGAAGCTGGGCTGGGTAGGTTTCTCCACTGAGGAGAGGCAGCAGAGATATTGCTGGATAATTCCAAACGTGTTCTGATACACTGAAACATTTTCTGTTTAACTCCAATTTCTTTATTAGTTTAAAATCCATTCTCTCCTATGTTCCAACTTGTAAATAAAGTTTATTTTTGTTTTGTTTTAATCATGGCTGGCTTGAAATCGTTGGCTGAGGGAAAATATCACACAAGCTTCAAACACTCTTGTCATGTTAAATGGGCCAAGTTTAAATGGTGGCAGCATATATAGAGAGAAAGTAACCTCTAATTTTCTCCAATAGCCCTGGGCTGTAGCTGGGTGAGGGGAGGTAAATACAGGGAACGGGCTGCCTGTCTGGTGGAGCCTCTGGAAGAGGATGGAGGGGACCCTGTGAGAATTTGGGTCAAGACTCTTTGCCTGCTTTAGTGGAGGTTAGACAGGTGGTGTATGGAAGACACTGTCTTAACCCTTACCTGCCTGGGAGGCCCCAAATCTGTGAAGGGAGGTTTGGGGTGGGTGGTAGCATGAGAAAGGCTGTGAGAGGATTGTTGTCATACAGAGGTATGTATGTATGTATGTATGTATGTATGTATGTATGTATGTATGTATGTATGTATGTATGTAATTTAGTTATGTTATTCATAGTCGGCTGATTGAAACTCAAAGCAGATTACACAGTGTAAGTCAATATGATCAACAGTTGAGACGTTCAATAAACAATGCAATAGGGTATGCAAACGCAAAATTTGCAGAAATTTGAAACAAGCAGAGATCCAATATCGAGCTGAAACAAAGCATAAGTAATTAAATATAACATATTAAATAGTGCACCATCCAGCAGGAACATATAGCGACAGACAGTACGCAGTTGTATAATCTATAGTCCCTCTTTACCAATGCGTCTCTTTGAACCATTGCCTTACAGTACAGCCTTCCTACCCATGCAAAAAAGGTCTCCTGAATAGTTCGGTCTTGTATAGTTTATGGAAATCCAGGAGAGTGGGAGCTTTCCTGATCTGCAGGCCATTCCACAGGGTAGGGGGCCACCACAGAGAAAGTGTGCATACAGGCAGCTGTTGATTTTGCCTATTTGCTAGGTGGAACTTGCAGAAGCCCCTGTTCAGATAAGCAAAGCTGCCATGGCCGAGCATAGGGAGCGAGGTGATCCAACAGATAGGAGGAACCAAGATTATGAAGGACTTTGTGTGTGATAGCTAATACCTTGAACTGAGATCGGTAACTGATAGGAAACCAGTGGGGTGTGACTACAGAATAGGCGCAATATGCATGCTTTGCCTAATTTCCAATGATAGCCAAGCCGTGGTGTTCTGCACCAACTGGAACCTCCAAGCTGACCCCTTAACGTAGAATGCATTAAGGAGCTGGGTTTGTTTCTTAAACCTAAATAAATGAAGAAAATAGAAGCTAAAGATAGAAAATGAAGATAAATACAATGTTCTTTTAATATTTATAAATCTATGCTAGTTTGTATATTATTTAACTAGTTGAAGGCATGCACTGACTCATACAGAATTCTGCTCGAACTATGTAGGTTCAAACAATTGCGTAATAGCACAGGCAGAGAAGATTACATGATTATGCTATGTGCCTCCTCTTACATTTTCCAATCATATCAACATTTCCTTTGTTTCAAGCAGGTCAGACCATCATAATCTGAGACTGGGCTGCATAAACAGTTTTATCTGCAAGCCTCTGAGAAAATAATTCTCACCAAGAACTCTCTGGCTTTTGCTGTGTGTTTGTTTAATCAATAGGAGCAGTGATGCATTAGGATCCCATTTGATAAACATATATATTATGATAGAAGAAAAGGTATTAATTGTGTGAACCAGCTGGGAGTCTGTTTAGAACGATGGACTTGTGCTGATGTGAAGTTTGATATCAGCACAAGGAGCCTTGGGGAGGGGGTCTCAGGGAGAACAGGGAGATGGAGTACCTAAATATAATTTAGGGAAGAAAGAGAATCTCACCCATCAAATACAATTTGGTATGGGGAAAAGTTCCTCCTTTCCCCCTCCCCCATACTGTGTATGGCACCTTCATTTCCCCTTCTTTCTTCACCCCCCCCCTTTCCACCCTTTCCCTTTTTTAAAAACTTTCAGAGAAGTTGCAGGATCTGTGGTCACAGATGAGGAGAGAGTGCCATTAACAGGCTGGGGCAGTCTTAGTGATTCTGGGGCTATAAGCGCCCTCAAAATCACTGTCACCATGACTCCTGTCATCTCCTGCCCTGGCCAAGCTAGGAGTGGCCCTCACCCTGTGAAAGGTGGGTGGGAGCCACTGCTGCCACTGGAAGCCAACTGCCCAAGCCCAAGATGGTGGCGCTGCAATGGTGACAGAATACTGCTCTTCTTCTTTCCCCTCTCCCCTGAGAAGGTGGGGCTGTGGAGCAGTAGGACCCTCCCCAAGCAGCTTCCCCTGACTTTGGGGAGGGGGTGTTAGAATGACTATGTGAACAGCCATTTATGGGAAAGTTAGTTTCTTGGTCACTCTCTACTGTGGGTAAAACGGGGCCAACTTTATGCCAATAAAAAACCCTGAAGATGTTTGAGACTTCAGTGCCAGTCATTATAAGAATATCATGCCATTTTGGGGGTCTTCTTACACAAGCATGGGCATATTTACTGTTCCCCCACAGTTGCACCACTGTCACAATGGTTACAAAATAAAAACAGGAAAAACCAGGTATGAGACAACATGCAATTTTTTTGCTTATAATAAAACAGCACTGCTGAAGTATTAACAGTACAATCCTAAAGAGTTACATCCATCTAAGACCAGTAACGTAAACTGATTTAGGTATGTGCATTAAACGGTTAGGGTATTATAAACTGAGTATAATCAGAGTACTAGAAAAGTATTTGGACTCTAGTCAAGAAGATTGTCTGAGAGCTGCTCACAGGATCCCAGAGTCTGCCCCCAACATTATTGTGTTCAATTGAGTCACAAAATATTTAAGGCTATTCCAGATGTTTGCTGAAATATATTCAAGACAGCAAACAGGCTTTGAGAGCAAAAAAATCCCTCCAGTTCTTCCAGTTGGATCATTTTTGGTACTATTATATTAACGTCGATAGGGAAAAAAGGGTGGGGGGGGAAGCCCCTAAATGGAGAAAAGGAGTTCTATTAAATACCAATATTTTATGAATAATTTTTACGAATTTTTACCTGTTTAAGAAAGTGCATGCTAAGGTGCTATATACATACAATAAATATACATATACATATCCACTAAATACAATACATAAATATAAATAGATCCTATTCAGATATATAGATTTGCTGTAGAGTCCCAGCTTATTTCAAAAATATTCTTAAAGTGCAATGTTGCAGCTCCTGCCCATAAGGTAAACTGCCAACATAAGCTCTGCAAAGTAAATAGCTTGTCAAAAGTCTTCCCCAAAACCTTTTTCTGTTTTGCAGGTATAGGCAGTGCACTTGAGGATTCTGCAAGATGATACTTGCTTCGTGGCTGTTGGAAGGCGGAGCCTAACGGGCTTTGCCAGCATTTATTTCTATCCCGTTTCATAGCCAAACTTTTTCAAAGGCTAACCACACTAGCATATCAACAGCATTTCAATACAGCATTTCACCAGCATACTCATAGCACCCAGTTTGTGTAATAATGACGGACTTAGAAGAATGTCACTCTTCCTAGGCTTCTACAGTGGGCCATGCAAAGGCAGTGATACCCACACTTCCCTCCTTCTAAATGGCTGCACTCACAGTTATCAGCCTAGTTATTAGGGCAACTGGGCCATAGCTGCTCCAGCTGATGCACTGTGAATATCAGAAAATAAGAGCTCTTCTGGATCAGAACAGTGGTCCATCGAGTCCAGCATTCTGTTTCACAGAGCAGCCAACCAATTACCTTGGAAAGCAAACAGGGCATAAAGGTCAAGAAGACCCTCCCCTGCTGCAGTCTCCCAGCACTGGTATTCAGAGTTTTTCTGCCTCTGTAGATGGAGGATTCCTTCAGTCATCATGGATGAACCTTTTCTCTATGAATCTGTCTAACCCCCTTTTAAAGCTACCTGTGTTCATGGCCGACACTAACTCCCCTGGCAGTGAATTCCACAATACTATTATTCATTGAGTAAAGAAGTATTTCCTTTTATCCTTCCTGAACCTATTTCCCAATAATTTCACTGGGTGCCACCAGCTCTAATATTACAGGGGAAGAAAATAACTCTCTATTTTCTCCACTGTGTGCATAATTTTATATACCTCTATCATGTTTTCCCTTAGCCGTCTTTTTCTAGACTGAAAAGTCCCAGAGTCTTCAGCCTTTCCTGTAGATAGTTCCAGGTCTTCCTCCTTTGAAAACATGTCTGCTCTCCCCATTTCAGGTCACCCCAAAACTATTGGCTAGCAATAAGTATGGAAGGAGATGGAACACTTTCCAAAAGAAATGCCATCATCTTTGCCTACCAGAAGCTTCACAAATATCCCTTTTAATCACCAATGGTCTACTGGTTAGAGTGTTAGACTAGGATATGGGAAATCTAGGTTCAAATCCGCATTCTGCCATGGAAATTTATTGAGTGAGTTTGGACTAGTCACATAGACTCAGCTTACCTCACAGGGTTGTTGTGAAGAGAAAATGGAGGAGAGGGTAACAATGTAAGCCACCTAATCACTTCCTATGATCAAGACTTCCACAGCTGGAGTGTGGGATAAGGTTGAGGCATTCTTTCATGCATTCTTAATCTGATTATCTAGTTCACATTGTTGTGACATCCTTGCACTTCCTAACTACTGGAAACAGGTAACACTTTATGACTCAGAACCCTATTCTGTGTGTACCCATGAACCTCCCCTATCTAGATCACACCATTAAATTTTTTATGTGAAAGGGTAGAGTAGGGAGATGCTGCAAACTGACCATTCAAAAAGAATGTCATTATTCAAGAGAGGAAGAAACAAAAAGGGACAAAAGGAGTTTAGCATTCATTACCTGGGGTCTCTTGAGAAATTGCAGGGGGGATTATTTGGATATCCCTCCTCCAAATCTTCAGTTCTATGATTTGTTAAACTCACGGGTTTGAACAGGCCCCCCACAGATTTTTAAGAATTCTTTAAGCTTTTGGTTATTTTAAAAAGTCATATTTCTCTGCTTACCTGGAGAATCCCCTGAGGAGATAGACATCCCTAATTTATGTCTGGGTGATCAGTTTTCATTATCTACACAGGGCTCAGCTACCCACTTTGAAAGTTTGAAAAGGGTGAATGGACTTTTGAATACCAACTTGGGACTTTGCCTGTCCCCTCGACTCATTTATGCCAGCACAGGGATCCATGACAGTGACAGGCTTCACCCACATGCCACTGATCCGGATCCTTAGCCTCAACTCTCAGCTAACTAAAGACAGTGACAGAGCCAGGCAAGGAAGTTCATAGCTACTGACATCCTGTCAGCAGGGAAGAGAACGGCCTTGTTAGGCTGGGTGAAAGGGCTGCATATGATTGAGTGACTTCATGCCAGGAAGATACCTGGCCCAGGAAAGGGGTGGGGGGGTGGGGAGACACAAAAGTTGTGTGGTAGGATTTCAGATTACCAATTTTGTAAGCCTCGGGTTTCTTGTGGGTTTTCAGACTCTCTGCAGCACAGACCAGGGTCTTCTTGCTGATTAAAATGTGGGGGGAAATGCTCAGGAACAGGAGGCAACATACTTCATGCTGGGAGATGACCAAAAATATCAGCTCCACCAGACTAAACTGTGCAAGATCAAGCGTGTAATATCAAGGAGTTGAGCAAATATAATGCTATAGAAGATTTGTGTCCTTGCATGAGAAAGATAAGAATTATTGGTATGACAACCACAGATGTGGAGAGGGGAAAGGCTGTTCTTTACATTACATGCAGATCTTGGTCAATGTACAGCTATTCAGCTTTCAAGCTGAAGCAGTAGTCTCTGTGGGAAACATGTGGAAAGTCATGTCCACTGGCCCCAGTTCAACAAGGGAGAAAACATGTAAAAGTATCTTACATGCCTGTATTGTCATACTGGATGAAAAATTGCACTTGTACCCACTGCTGGTAGGAGTGCATACACATTGACAAATTCTGGAAAGAAATCTTGGAACAAATAACCCACATAGTTGGCTACACGCTCACAATAAGCCCTGAAATAATCTTTCTGGACCAATGGCAGAACTCATCTATACCACATATCAGGCGCAATCTCATAACGATCTTCATGGTGGCAGCGAAAACTGCAATAGCTTCAAAGTGGAAATCACAGAAACCTCCTACACTAGAAAATTGGTACTCTAAGTTATGGGACCACTACATTATAGAGAAAATCACAGATGGCCTCCTTCAAGCCGAAATATAGCCCAGAACAACGGATTTTACAGAAAAATGGCTCCCCTTCATTGAAGCCAAGAACGACATACAACCAAAAAAGGCAGTGTACCAAACTATGATATGAAAATTTCAAATCTATGAACACTCGTGACTATTCATCCTTAGTTGGACCTCATACAACAACAAATGCCATGTGCAAATAACTTATTCAATAGTTTGGTTCATCATGATACATGTTATCCTCCTGAACAATCGACAACAACATAAAGCTCTCAATCTCGTGTAATGTCAGAAGAATCCACACAGATTACCTGAGTTATTCTCAGCAAACATATAACATAGGAATTTCAATAATGTACCTTGCAGCAACTCATTTTGTTATTTTTAATGTAATTGTTGTTTATCTCTAATGTCATTGTTGTTTATAAGACACTCAAATCAATTTTAATAAATGTTTTTTAATTTTTAAAAAATAAAAAATAGCAATTGTGGAGTGAACGCAGATGGGCAAGAGGCTTCTATTTAATGTAAAAAATGTAATGAAAATGTGTATACTACTGTTATTCATGAACTGTAGCAATATCCGGACCGTCATCCATGATTTATTTATGTTTGTAGGTACATATATATGAACATATGAAGCTTCTCTATACTGAATTAGATTTTTGGTTCTTCAAGTCAATACTACCTATGCAGACTGGCAATGGCTCTCCAGGGTCTCAGGTCCTTCTCATCACCTACTACCAGATCCTTTTAACTGGAGGTGCTGGGATTTGAACTTGGGACTTTCTGCATGCCGAGCAGATGCTCTTTGGCTAACCCATGGCCTCTCCCCATTTATATCACACATTTATTCAGGCAAAGGATATATCACACATTTATTTAATGTTAAAGGATTTCCAGGAATAAAGCAGGCAAACATCCCCACCCCTGCTCTCAGATAATCCTCCTCTTTCATGTGATCTCTTTGGAGGCTTCCTAGAGCTCTAAGGGGCTGACCTGGATAGCTCAGCTGAGCCTGATCTCATTAGATCTCAGAAGCTAAGCAGGGTTGACCTTGGTTAGTAATTGGATGGGAGACCTCCAACAAAAACCAGGGTTGCAGATGCAGGCGCAAGCAATGGCAAACCACCTTTGTTAGTCTCTTGCCATGAAAACCTCACCAGAGGGCGCTGTAAGTCAGCAATGACTTGAAAGCACTCTCCACCAACATCAGAGCACTGGGGATATTTGTGTCTCACAAACTTTCACATTTGACCACTAAACTGTTGTTGTTGTTTTTAACTTGAGAAAGTTCCATTACTTTTTGGCGGCATCTAGGGAATTTTTTCAGTTAGGGGGATGGGGATCAGGAAGGCATCTTGGATTCTGTACCAAAGGGGGGGAAATTAATTTGGACTCCATGTATGAGCAATGTTCCTTGAAACATGGGAGAAGAGTTTCAGAACAGGATTTTTTTTAAAAAAAAAAAACTCTTTGAAAATTGAATAAGATTAGCTTTTAGACAGTTTTAGACATGTGATTTTGTTTTTTAAAAGCCAATTTCATTTGATATATTCTACTGGTAGGTTATTGATTCAAGGCTAATTCACCCTTTAAGAAGATCAGTGCTAGAAAGTTCCAGTATATCATGCTGGGAAATATCATGAGTACAGGCAGACATATCATTCATAAGTCATTTTGGTACATTATGAGTTAAAACCCATAACATTCAGAAATCATCCCAATTAGAAAAGACAATTAATAAATAATAGGTCAGAAGCAGATATCTCTTTGGGGACACAAAGGGCTCAGCCTTCCATGCTGCTGATCATTTTTTGTTTCCAATATCCCATGGAATGCTATTTTTCTTCTGGAAGGAGAAATCACCCACCAATTTTCTGAACCCTTCCCTGGGCAATTCTATTCAATGTACATCATGTGTGTTCTTTTTCCTCAATTTCAACTCGTTTAGCCAATGCTTGTTAGCAGTTGCCTGACTGCTTGGTTCTATCAGATGTCAAATATTAAATGCAATAAATGATCAACTACCTAATATAGTCTGAGTTTAAGTAATGGTTGCCAAATATCACTGCATTCCAACAGCCTAATGCTTTCAAATATTAAATGTCATGTCAACTATTAAATACTAATACTGCCATCCTAAGAAGGGTATACACTTCTAATGACTTCAATGAACTTAGAAGCATGTAAGTTTCCTTAGGATGGCAATGTAATTGCCCTCATATAACTTGAATTCCAAATACCACTATCTGTCAATGGTTAAATATATTCAGATGACTGCTGCATGCCAGCTATTAATTACAGTGAAATATTGAAATGAAATACTAACATTGATTATCTAATATTTACCAAATATGCAAAAAGTACTTGACTTCAAGATTCACAAATGATAGTTTTGGAAATCAAATTGATTTCCTGATTGTTATAGAAAAAATCAAAGCGTCTACATAATCAATGAAAATGAATCAAGAACTTAGTATAAGGAACTTTCTACATAGATTCTCCATTATTTTTCAGCTAAATATTTGCATAAGTAAGTAGAAATTCAGCGACTTCTCTGTGGTCACAGCAAGAATTTTTTGCTCTTACTCCATTGCAAAATGGTGTGTAAGACTCATTGCACCTCTGCCCTGGTTTCTGAGTTTTGACACTGATACAAAAAAAAAAGTTGCCACTTATTTTTTTCGGTATAGCTTCTGATAATTTGAAATTAAAAATGTTTAAAGTAAAACTACCATGTTTTCATTTGCAGTCAAGCTGAAAAAGACAGAATATTACACATAGAAAGTGAATCAATTCTTGTGCATATTGACTACAAGAGTCAATGAATTTTGTTATCAGATTTAAAGTCCTGATTGACCTAGATAGCCCAGGTGAGCCTGATCTTGTCAGATCTCAGAAGCTAAGCAGGGTTGGTCTTGGTTAGTAATTGGATGGGAGACTTCCAACGAAGACCAAGGTTGCAGAGGTAGCCAATGCTAAAACCACCTTTGTTAGTCTCTTGCCATGAAAACCCCACCAGTGGTTACCATAAGCCAGTGTGACTTGAGGGCACTCTCCACCACCACACCAAATTTAAAACCCAAATGACTTAAGCTTATGTCAAGCATGTCATTCATAGCTCTCTGCATCTTGCTTCTTTAATTAATATACAGTGTGAACATTTTCCTCTTGTATTTTAGAAACAGGCCTCTCTATAAAGAGGACACCTATTCCACTGATTATTCTGTGTGATGTCAGATTGCTTAGGACCTGTGAAAAGCACATCAGTGCTTCCAGAAGTTCAAACATTCTGCATGGAGACAATGATGCTCTAGTTAGTGTAATCTCCTTTGGACTTCCCAGTTTGACCCACCTTTACCCCTGAACTGGAAAATTAACTTTATCTTTTATTTTTAAACTTGCATATTATATTTACATTTCTGTATTTTACTATATTGTTTAGTTCCATCATCTTCTCTATTTCTCTCACCCACATCTCTTTCTTTATCTACCTTCTTTCTTTTCCTTTTTGCTGTCTCCCAAAGGCATTTCCAATGCTACTAATGCAACTCCCCTCCCTCCCCTCGTAGGTTAGGTAGCAAACCGCCTGTTGCAGATCAGTGTTCTAGTGCATGGAACATGAAGTTTTTGTGCCACAAAGGGCTCAACTCCATCTCACTCAGCATATGAGCAAAAGAAGAAGAAAGAAAAGGAAATGAATAAGGACACATATGCCAGCAGTTTGCCTTAAAGTGGGTGGGAGTGACTCCAGAGATGCAAATCTTATTCTTGAGAAACAAAATGTACCATTGGGAATATTGTTCCATTTACCCCTAGCATTGACAATGCATCAAAACCTATAATTAACCCACATCTAAGAGTTAATATGCCTACTTTATCCTCACAAAAATGCTGTGAGGTACGTTAGGCTGAGATAGAATGACGGGCCCAAGGTCATTTAGTAAACGTAATGTATGGAGATTTTAGCACAAATCTACTAATTCCTAGCTTCAAACAATAACCACTACAGTATACTGCATAATATAGCATTCTAGATAGAGATGGGCACGAACCGTGCAGTTCGTAGTTTGTCGCATTTAATGAACCATGAACTTTCACAAACCTGCCCCGGTTCGCAAACCGGTTTGTTTGGTTCATGAAAAATATCACATACAGGTCAGCAAATCGTCCTTCTGGGTCAGCAGAAGGTCACTTCCAGGCCAGCAGAATGCTGCTTCCGGGTCAGCAGAAGGTCTGCAGGAAGTCCATCCCTGTTGCCTAGGAAACTGATTGATTGGTACCAGGCTGTCTGCAGTGACAAACTAAAAAACGAACCAAACGAACCAGCCTAAAGTTCATAATGGTTCGTCAGAAATGGCCTCTGATGAGTCGCTGGTTCACCAGCCCAGCTTGTCACAAACTTTGGTTCATATTTTGGCTCATGCCCATCTCTAATTCTAAACTTTCTTGAGTAAAGGAAGAAAGGGGGAAATGATTGTTCACTAGGGGTGTGCGGCAAGAATGAATCTGAGCATGAAAGGCCAGGTGCGAGCCTCTAAGTAAAAAGAAAAGGAGAAACAAATAATATATTACATTATTGTGGGGGTCTTCTATTGACCACAAAGCTGGCAGAAAACTTGGGTGATACATTCCTACACCAGATTGCAAAACTTTCAAAGCGATCAGACAGAGTGGTCATGGGAGATTCAAATTACCCTGATATCTGTTGGAAGTCCAGCTTTGCTAAAGATCTAATAAATTCTTGATTTGTCTTGCTGACAATTTTATCTTACAAAAGGTGGAGGAGAAAAAAAGGGGGTCTGCTCTATCTTGGATCTGATTCTCACTAACTGGCTGATGAGTTCAAGGTACTACCCTGGGTAGTAGTAAGCATGTCTTTTTGGAATTCAAGGTCCTGGGGAAAGGGAAAGCTGAATTTAGTCAGACTTAGAGGTTAAACCTCAGAAAATCTAATTTCAACAAGCTTAAAGAAATGCTGGGTAGAATGGTTAGAAATACTCAAGTATTAGAGAGTTCGGGATGGGTGGGAAATTCTTAAAAGTGAGATATTCAAGGCACAATTGCAAAGGATTCCAATGAGAAGGAAAACTGGAAGGCACCTAAAGAAGCCAGGGTGGCTCCATAAACAACTTTCTAGGGAGCTAAGAATTAACAGGGACACATTTAGGAAATGGAAGGAGGGGCATATGACTAAGGATGAATATAAACAACTTGCCAGTGCTAGTAGACAAAGTGTTAGAAAGGCTAACATTTATTATGAACTTAGGCTAGTGAGAGATGCTACAACCAACAAAAGAGCATTCTTTGGTTATGTTCAGAACAAGAAAAAGAACAAGGAAGTGATAGACCTGCTGTAAGGAGAAGGAAACTGGAATTTTAACAGAGAGAGGGCAGAACTGTTCAGCTTCTACCTTGCCTTATTCTTCTCTTCTAAGGGGAACTGGGTTCTGTCTGGGAAAAAATAGAACACATAATGAAGGAAGAGAGTTGCAGCCTAGGATAGGAGGTAGGATAGGCATAGGGGTGGTACATAAACACCTAGCTTCTTTAAATGAAATCAAGACCGCAGGACCAGATATATTGCATCACATGATATTAAAATAACTTGATGATGTCATTTCAGAGCCTCTGTCTAAAATCTTTGAGAATTCTTGGAGAACAGGTAAGAGGTCAGAAGTTTGGCAGTGGGCAATGTTGTCCCCAACCTCAAGAAGGGGTAAAAGGAGCATCCAAATAACTATTGACTTGTCAGGTTGACGTCCGTACCTAGAAAGCTTCTAGAACAAATCATCAAACATTCCGTCCTTGAGCATTTAATAAAGAAGGTTTACTAAGGGCCAGCATGGGTTCCTCAAGAACAAGTCATGTTGGACTAACCTTATCTCCTTTTCTGATAGATTTACTCCTTTGGTGGATCAGGTGAATGCTGTGGACATAGTTTACCTTGATTTCAGTAAGGCTTTTGATATGATCCCACATGATATTGACAAGTTGGTAAAGTGTGGGTGGGATGCTTTTACTCTTAGGTGGATTTGTAGACAGATCATACCCCAAGAATGCTTGTTAATGGTTCTTCATCATCTTGGACAGGAGTGACAAGTGGAGTGCCTCAAGGATCTATCCTGGGCTATTCAACATCTTTATAAACAACTTAGATAAAGGAATAGAAAGCATGTTCATTAAATATGTGGTGGAGAATGCCCTCAAGTCATAGCTGACTTATGGCAACCCCTGGCAGGGTTTTCATGGCAAGAGACTAACAGAGGTGGTTGGCCATTGCCTGCCTCTGCAACCCTGGTCTTTGTTGGAGGTCTCCCATCCAATTACTAACCAAGGGTAACCCTGCTTAGCTTCTGAGATCTGACAAGATCAGGGTCACCTGGGAAATCCAGGTCAGGGCAATTAAATTTGTAGACAATACTGAATTGGAATGGGTAGTTAATACAGTAGAAGATTCTCAAAATGAAGGATGATCTTGATAGGCTAAAAAACTAACAGAATGAATTTCAACAGAAATAAATACATTTAGGTAGAAAACATCAAATGTATAATTATAGGATGAGTGAGATTTGTCTCGGCAGTGGTACATATAAAAAGGATCTTGGGGTTTCAATAGACCATATTTTGAACATGAGTCAGCTCAGCAGTGTGATGAGCAGCTAAAAAGGTAAATGCAATTTTGAGTTGCATCAATAGAAGAATACTGTCCAGATCATGCATAGTGATGGTATCTCTTTACTATGCTATAGTTAGACCTCACTTGGAGTATTGTGCTGAGTTTGGGGCACCACAGTTTAAGAAGGATGTTGACAAACTGGAACATGTCCAAATGAGGGATACAAAGATGGTGAGGTGTCTGGAGACTGTCCTGTGAGGAAAGGTTGAAAGTGTTGGGTATGTTTAGCCTGGAGAAGAGATGTCTGAGAGGTGATATGACAGCCATCTTCAAATATGGTTTCTCAGTGAAACAGGCTTCTTGTGAATATGGTTCCTCAGTGAAACAGGGGCTAGACAGTCATCTGCCAGCAATACTGATTCTATGACTCAATATAAACTTGGACGGGTCATGAGAGGGAGGGCAAGAAGGGCTGAGCCAGCACTCAGATGTTGTGATCCTTTCTTATGTTCCCAGGATAATGCTGAATGCCATTTTGGGATCATGAAGGAATTTTCCCCCAGGCCAGACTGGATCCTGGAGGTTTTTTTTACTTCCTATGGCCATTAAGCAGCAGGGGTAACTGGAACAGTGGGGAGTAGCTGTGAATTCCCTGCATTGTGCAGGGGGTTGGACTAGATTACCCTTGGTGTACCTTTGGGTTCTATGATTCTAAGAAAAAAAATGTTATAATCTTGGATCTAAGATTTGGGCGGTCATGGTGATAGAGTTTCTACTTTGATTGCTGGTTTTTGGGTAGGACGTTACTAGTTCGGGATTTAAATCCTTGTTGCAGGCACACTACTCCCTACTGAATGCTATGGGGGGGACGTTGTGAAATTGTGGTCAAGTAGCAGCCAGCAGGGGGATACTAGCTGACTACGTTCATTAAAAAAAAAAAACCACCAAACAAACCCTGTCTGCATTCATTTCAGTTTCTTACTGTTACAGTGACTGATGGACTGACAATAAAAAAAAGTTTTACCTTTCTACTGAAAAGTCTCTGTTGGCCATCGTTCCTAGTTATGGTCTGTAGTGTGCTTCCTGTCACAAACTGAGGAAGGCTTCCTTTGCAGAAAATCTCATCGTCCTGTCCCATCCCTGCAATCTTTGAAAATATTTCAAATATTTTCCAAAAAAAAGTGTGTGTGTGTCTCTGTGTGTTATTGCATGGAATGAAGAAGCCATCCAATTTCTGTAAGACACATGTAGTAACACACTAACAGAGTACATTCATAGACGTACAGCAGGCTGGTGCAGTTCTCAAAAATAACATGGCAGACTCTTCCTTTTTCATATCTTTATAGATATGAGAACTGTGGGGGTGTTCTATTCTTCCTGCCTGAGTAAAACTCTAAGCTCTGAGTTGAAAATGTTGGACTAGAATTTTGTGATAACCATTACTCAAGGCTTGTTGGCCAAATGAGCAGTATCATTAAAGTAAAATAATTCTGTGATAACAGAGGAAACAGTTGAGTTCCTTGAAAATAATGAGAAAAAACCTAAATCAAACACATCAGGTCTCCATGGGGAAAACCAGTGTGGCACAACTGCAGTATGTTCTCTTGTGCTTGAAATTCAACTCAACACAGAGTTTTTGTTTTGTTTCATTTTACTCAGCTTCAACAAGCTCAAAGAAAACTCTGTGCTTAGTAACTGTTGACCCAAAATTTCAGCTACCTCCATCACAACTTGAGACCTTCAAGTTATTGTAGCCCGTGTAAATGATGTAATTCCTAAGGATAATACCAAAATGCTATTCCAGTCCAAACATCCCCCCTAGCTCTATCAACCTGGACATCTAGCGCTTTAGCCTTAATTATTTTAGGAGAAATTCTCCCTTCATTTGTGCATCCAGATGATCTTTTGTGATGCCCCAGAGCTATGTTCCCTTAAACATCCCATCTCAACCAAGAGGGATTGTGTATATTTAAGGAGCTCTGCCCCAGATACCTCCTCTTCTCGTTTTGGATTTGTGTGTGGGGGGGGGAATTGTCTCTCTGGAACTTGTCTTCAAAGGTGATTGACTGGGCCTGCTCTGTTCTCATCCCTTGCAAAGATCCAGTTGGGAGAAATGTTGTTGCTTAGGAAATCAGTAGACTCAAAGAAAAACAAGATGCCTCCTGCATTGCTGACAGTAAGCACCCAAACATGAAAAACAACAGAATTTTTGAGGAGGGGCTTTTGTAATTCCCAAGAATTCTGGATTTGTGTTACTATTCCAGAGAATCATGGTAATGACCCCAAACAGGGAATTTTGTGTATATTTTCAGCTTGGGAACTCTAGGCCCTTATTCTTTGTCAATTTCCATTTAGAATAATCAGATAGTAGGGTATTATGCAGTCTTTTGCGTGAATTGCTTTGCACATTGTGTTAAATGCTGGCATCAAAAGACTCTGAAATCTCTGCGCTGAGCATTCACCATGAAATGTCATTGCTTCATTAGTGTCACTTTAAAAGGCGTATCATTAGATTTCCAGTGCTGCTGTGCAAGTTACCATAGCCATAGTCACAGCGTGGTTCAGTTGCTGGCAGCAACAATTCTCTGTCTCTTCCCTCCTACTTATGTGGCTATGTAATCAAAATAGCAGTGTTATTTGACCTGCACAATGAGGCTTTATTTATGTTTCTAGAGCATTAACAAATGTCCTTTCTCATCTACTTTCCCCAAACATTTTCAAGAGTGGTGAATCTTCTTTATACATATTTTAAGGGAAGGGTCATGGGTTATTTCCTTTGCATGCAGAAGGGGCCAGACTCATCTCTGGCATCCAATAGCTCTGTTACCTTATTAACACAATTAAGCTTAAATTATTTATGTTTCAGAATGTCAACAAATGTCATCCCTCCCCTAACCTAACATTTTTCATAATAGTGAATCTCCTCTGTACATTATGTTGCAAAAATGCTTGTGAAATTGTGAAGAAAATATTTAAGTAATTGCCACTCAAAATGTAATTTTTCTTGTGCTTCTTTATGGATTGGCAATAAACATTGTGCAATCATCCCCAGAATTTCAGGACAGCTGATTGCTATATTTTAAAAAGGAAATGCTTTTAAATAAAACAAGCCTGATTTAGTCTATATCACCCTGTTGCTAACCTCTTTTTGTGAAGAAATTAAATTAAAAAAAAACACTTTTCCCAAGCTGTAATGGTAATCTTAGTGAAGATTCACCATTTACAAAGTTGTAAGGAAGAAATTGTCCTTGCAAGCAGAAGGGAAAGGAATGGGCAAGAATATTCCAACTGGTAGTGTGAAGAGTCAAATAGATGCTACTCACTATGTGATTAACTGGAATAAAAGTCTTACTTTTTCTCACAAAAGGATGCTTGATCATGGCCTGCTTACATATTTCAACCACTAGAGTTGGAATTCAACATACTTTTTTGTGCAAAGCAGCCCTATGCTAAAGGAAGATGGCATGTTGCCATAATCCAAATACCTCAGGAAGTTCTGTTTCAAAGCAGGCCAGGTCGGCAATATTGTTGTTAACAAATTGGAGAATGATCAGAGAATGATCAGATAATCATCTGCAGGGAAATGATTCAGTTCTCCTGAAAGAAGCTAAACAGGGCTCGCTCTGTAAGATGCCTGGATGGAAGAAATGCCTAGAAATCACATGTAATCCTCTCTAAACTCTTTGGAGGGAAATTGTGGCATGGTGTACCAATTGAATAAGTCATCTGAAAGAGACCCTTACCATTTGCATTTTCTAAAATCTTTCCTGAAAATGCCTCTAGGCTTACCCCAGTTTTGGTTGTGGAAAGTTCTTTGTAGGGAGATCTGTAAAGGCCTTCCCAGCTCTTTAAAAGGTAAAAATCAGGTTGGTACTGTCATGCTTCCCTTGTATCATCTGGTTTAACCCTAAGACACAAGCTCTGACTCAACAATAATAGTATAGGGGAATCACTACTTATATTTATAGAACAAGGGTTTATAGTGGTTAGAGTCTCAGTTTGGTGAAGTTGTTAACATTGGTGGGACTCTAATCTAGAGACCCAGGTTTGATTCCATAACTCTTCCACTTGAAGCCAGCTGGGTGACCTTGGGTCAGTCACAGCTCTTCCAGAGCTCTTTCAGCACCACCCACTTCACAGGATGATGGTTGTGGGGATAATAATAACATAGTTGTTGTAGATTTTCTGGGCTGTATGGCTTGGTCTTGGCATTGTAGTTCCTGATGTCTCGCCAGCAGCTGTGGCTGGCATCTTCAGCAGTGTAGCACCGAAAGATCTCGGTGCTACACCTCTGAAGATGCCAGTCACAGCTGCTGGCAAAATGTCAGGAACTACTACTACTACTACTACTACTACTACTACTACTACTACTACTACTACTACTACTATTTATTACATTTCTAACTCGCTCTTCCCACAAGCGGGCTCAGGGCGAGGTACAGCAGTTATAAAAATATAATACAAATATTAAAACAATTCATAAAACAACAGTTCATCATAAAATCAGCAACAGATACTAACTGTCCCAAGATGGGGTCAATTCCAGATTCCTGCCCACTGTCAAGACCACAGCCATACAGCCCAAAAAATCTACAACAACTAACGTTCTCCAGCCATGAAAGCCTTCGACAATAATAACATACTTTGTAAACCTCTCTGAGTGCGTGTTAAGTTGTCCTGAAGGGTGGTATATAAATCCAATGTTGTTATTGTTGTTATCATTATTATTATTATCCTTGAAGGATCTAGTTGACCCATGCTGGAAACTCTACTCTGACATGGAAGCTCATGGGGTAACCTTGGGCAAGTCACACGCTCTCAGCATCACCTACCTCAGAGGGTTGTTATCAGGATAAAATGGAGGAGAGGAGAAAGATGTAAGCTGTGTTCAGTCCCCATTGGGGACAAAGACAGGGTATAAATTAAGTAAATAAAAAAATAAATAATAATATAAGCTGCTGCTGGAAACAATGTTGGAGTTGGCAGGCCTTTGTCTGATCTAAAATGCAAATCTACATTCTTATTTTGACTGGATGATGTTCACATAATCCAGGTGTGGATAAAATATATCTGTGGCGCTTTCTAGAGTTGTCTTTTCAGAGGAGTAACTCAAGATTGGGGTCACCATAAGTTGATTGTGACTTGACAGCTGTGATGGAATGCAATTTAAAGAAAGGTTTCCACAGTACAGCACTCAGAGATGGAAGGGAAGGAGTTAACTGCCTGAACTGAGAGCTCGATTGACAGGCTGCTCCCTCCTCCCTCTGATTGGTTAGTCAGAATCAGCTTCAGGATGATAGTGGGTGCTGACAAGATCTAGTTAATTAGCAGTTGAGAGTTGAGTGTGTGAGAGAGTCTGACAAGGAGGGTCAGACATGTACCCCTCTTTACTAGAATTTCTTTAATAGAAATATTCCTCAAACCAAAGGTGTTACAGTTCGGGCAATGTATATCTTTTCCCTATGAAGTGAAGGAAAAGATATAAGTTGCCCTAACTGTAACACCTTTGATTTGAAGAATAATTCTACTAAAGAAATTCCAAGCGTCAAAGCCAGCACAAGTAAAAACCTTTTTTACACAGCCAAGATAGAATTGGGAGTGTGTTTTTGGCAAAGAGTGATTGGGTCGTAAGTGGAGACTCCCATTTAAGCCAAGCGGATAGAATTGTGTCTTTTTAGGAGTAGAAGAATAATTCCTGCCCAGTGTCTAAAAAGTGGGTTTGGCTCTAAGGAGGACCCAGGGTCTGTTGTAGAGGGATAACTGTGTTGAACTAACATCAGGAAACCTAAGTTTAAAAAGGGAACTCTGTGAAGAAACATAGTTACTGAAACCAAAGTATTGAAAATTTGCCTCGGAGTGGGGGAGAGAAGGGGTCCGTCATAACTGCACATAAACACACACAAACAACTCAAGAACAGAATCTGAACTAGCCAGATAAAGGCCATTTCCACATATCCTTGTAGGCACAGCCCACCCATGGAACTCTGGTGGCTTTTCCCCAGGGTTCCACATGTTTCAGTTTGCAAAACGATTGCAGGCTGTTTTCCTACCTTTTTGGGGGTGTCTTTTTCTAGGACTGCACTTTCCCTGGTATTTTCTTTTGCTGCAAGTTGACAGAGTGCTTCTTTTGCATTCTTGGGCATGTGAATGATTAAAGCGCTCTAAGGAATTCTACAATCACTGCCCAGGTCCTCCCCTGAAGCTTTCAGCATGTGATCGCACGTATGCAGAGTTAAAAAAAAAAATGAAAGGGAGGCAAGCAATGATGATGAAAGTGCCCGACCTCCCCTCCCAAACTGCTTTTTCGAGGAACTGTGGAGGGTGCCCTGCGAGTTCAAAGCGCAAGGTAAGCACTTTTGGGGAGGGGGTGTGGAAGCTGAGCTTTTGGAGCGACTCAGCAAAACACACACAAGCAGGAAAAGGGTGGGAATGACTGGCTATGTGGAAACAGCCAAAGTCTGAATGAAAGCCAATCTCATTAAATTCATCATCTGGAATATATCCTTAGAAATTGCAAACTAGTCCACTATATAATTTGATTTGCTTTTTCTTGCTCTTCATCTGAGAAGCACTTGTATACTTGAGCAAATTCTGAAGTCAGAACTAGCAATCATCCAAGTCCCTGTCTCTTGTTCCTCCTTTCTTTCAATAGTAATTTTGGGACTATCCAACCTTTCTAGGGTTGGAGAATACCCCCGTTTTGGGGCCCTCCTGTGTTTAAGATTATTGAACTACTTTACTGAACAAATTATTAGTTCCTTCCAGGCTCACAGCAACTTGTCTCTGGGTTCAATTCCCACCCACTGAAAATAACACTCTGATCTTATTTTTGGGGGTTGGGATTAGGTTTCATTTGACTTCATGCCTAGGACTTTGGCTTCCTGAGGAGTCAGTACTCAGGATGACAAGGATAGTTATGAAGTTCAAAGCATCTGCATCTTTCTTTGCAGGTGCTGGATTTCAGCTTCCAATGTTTCTTTACCTTTAAAAAAATCCCAAACTCCATGCAAGTAAGAAGTACAGCAGACAAAAAAGTTGTATCTCGTCTCTTTCTGCGCTAGTTTTCAACATAGGAAAGCATTCCAAAAGAAGTACAGCCCATTCTACCACTTTATTCACCTGAATTTGTGCCTCAGCCCTAATACAAGTTTGTAATTTCAATGACCTAGCAAGTCAGTGTATATTATCATTTTGTGTAGATGGGACAGGCAGCTGTTCTTTCCATTCTTTATTTTATTTAGTACATTTTTCTACCAAGGAGCATTCAGCAGCATACATGGTTCTCCCCTCCTTCATTTTATAATCACAATAACCCCCTGAGGTACGTTAGGCTGATGCAGTGATTGGTCTAGTCACCTAGAAGGTTCCAAACTAGGGTTTCCAATTCTGGGTTGGAAAATGACTGGAGATCTGGGGATGAAGCCTGGGATCGGTAGAGTTTGGGGAGGAGAGGTACCTCACTGGGATATAATACCACATAGATCTTCCCTCCAAAGAAGCCATTTTCTCCAACTGAACTGATCTCTGTAGTTTGGATATGAGTTATAATTCTGGGACACGTCAAGGCCCCACCAGGAGGATTTAAATCCTGTTCCCAGGCTAGTGAGAATTTGAATCTGGGACTCCAAAATCATTACACTATGCTGGCTGTCCATGTAACAACATCTCCACACTGCACCCATCCCGCTTCAACTTGTGAAGATTTTTATTCCCACGACTTCGACGTCTTTCCCGCCTTCTGGAGGGAGGAGAGGAAGAAAGGTTTCTTCTCAGTTCTGCAAGGTGAAAAAAGCGGGAGTGGAGTCAGGCACTCCACTCGTGCCCTTCGGGTGGAGCGTCAGAAGGCGGCCCACGAACGACAGCGGGCTGACTGGCCCTCCGCCGGCCCCCCTGGCGCCGCGGGGCTGCGACGGCTTCGCAGGGGGACGGGGCTGGGCGGGCCTAAAGAGAGAGGGCGGGAGGGAGGCAAGGAGAGGCGGCGGCTTCTGGCTCAGCCCCTCGCTGTCCCCGCCCGCTCCACAGCAGCAGCGACGGCAGCGGCGGCAGCTCTTCTCGAGCCCGTGTGAGCGGCGGCAGCGGCAGCTCCGGCCAGTGCGCGGCGACGGGGGTGGCCAGCTGGGCGCCTCCGCAGTGCTCCCTCTCCGCCCCGGCATGGTGAGTGAAGGCGGCGGTGCGCGCTGGGTTGGGGCAAGGGCATTTGGCGAGGGACGGCGGGAAGGAGGCGCCGGGGCTGCGGGGCGCGCAGCCGGCTCCGGCTCGAGCGCAGCCCGTGCCTTTCGCCAGGCTGCCGCTCTGCCTGCCAGGGACTGTGCCAAGGGAATTCCCTGCTGCCCGGCGAGCTCCTGGGCTGGCATCCGAGCAGCCGGAGCTGCTGCCCGCTTGGATGCTCTCGTGCCCCAGCTGCCTGCATGCCTGCCTGCTCTGCGTGGCACCCATCCCAGCTGGGGCGGGTGGGCGGGCGAGCGGGAGGAGCCCGAGACGACCCTCGGACCGCTCTAGCTCTTTCTCCCCCTCTGAACTCTCGGGCCCTTAGGCTCCCTCGGAGGGGCACTTGCAGGGGCAGCCCCTGGGTGCCCCCCGCCCCGCTCTGCCCTGGGCCAGGTGTCCTGTGATGTCTCCCTCTCTCTTGTAGCGCATCACCATCCCTGGAGGAGCTGCCATCCGAACAGGACACGCGGAAAAGTCCCTCTGTGCCCTGAAGCAGCAGCAGAAGCGAAGTAGTGCCTCTTGCTTCTTGGCAGGATGAAGGGGCATCTCCCGAGACCGAGGCTGGCCCTGGGCTGCTGCCAGTGAAGCATCCAGTGGATCCTCCATCTGCCTGTGAATTCCTCCATGGAGTGGCAGAGCCGAGGTCCTTGACTGTGCTGGGTTGGGCCGAGCCCCCCACTTCCTGCTCCTTCCGCTCGCCATGGGGAGGAGGCACCTGCTCTTGCTCCTGCCCTTTGCCCTATGTGCCCTGGCACTGCTACTGACTACACAGGCAGCTGGGCCCCCACGGACACCCAGGGGCAACCGGACACAGGGTGCAGCAACACCTCGGCGATCCTCCAAGCTGGTCAAGGAGCAACTGAACCAGACACTGGCTAGTACATCTGCCTCTGCCATACCAGCCAGTAGCGGGGGTAGCCAAGGGCGTGCTGGAGGTGGAGGTGGAGGTGGAGGGCCAGCAAGAGTGGCCTCCAGTGGCAGTGCAGGCAGTTCAAGCCCAGCATATGATACGTGCATGGGCTACTATGATGTGAGTGGGCAGTGGGACAAGGAGTTTGAGTGTAACAACAGCCAGAAGGATTTCCGCTACTGTTGTGGCACCTGCAATTATCGCTTTTGTTGCAACAAGCGCTCTGAGAAGCTCAATCAGTACATGTGCCGTAATAATGGCCGGGGACCTACTACTGATTCAATGACTACTGCCACTAGTAATGGTGGATCTGGAGATATATCCAATGTCTATGACCCAAATGAGGACACCACTAATGCCACCGTCTACATTTCGTGTGGAGCCATTGCCTTTGTTGTCATTGCAGGCATATTTGCCAAGGTGGCCTATGACAAGGCACGACAGCCCCCGCAGGAGATGAACATCCACAGGTGAGAACAGGGTGTGGACCCTGTACCTATTCTCCCCCTCAATGCATTCAATTTATTCATAATCCTCAAGAGGTGGACATAATCCACAGGAGATGGAAACTAGCCCTCTAGATAAGCATCTCACATATCCACTCAGATTCAGCTCCATACATACCCCCATGCCATTAAAACCCACAACTTAGGTGATTAATGTTTTACTGAGAATGACTGGGGAAGAAAAAACTGATTTTGTACAAAAACACCTCCACTGTTTTCATCTTGGGTGATGAATATAGTTAAGTAAGGCAGCCAACTTCTTACCACTTCAAAAATGAGACAGTACCCTTCCTTGTTTCCCCTACAGAGCTCAGCTAGCATGTGTAGGGTGGAAGGAGAGGTTCTGCAGTACAGCAGAGATTCCGCTTTCCCACAAGCAGATAGGCGTACGAATTCAAAAATCTACTCATTATAAAGAAGGTTGTCCCATCTTCAGGAATCACAGAGGGTCCAAAATAAATTACTTCACAGTCATTCAGGAGAGATCAGGACCTACATCCCAAGACATTCAGTGATTTCCTTTGCTCAGAATCCTATTGCCTCACTATGAAGAACTGCACATACATGTTGCATCACATATCCCTCCTCTTTAATATACTTGCAAGTTGCTTACCCTTTTCACAGTAAGGAGGAGGCATGCTTTCCAGATCCATTCTGATTAGAGAAATATTTTTTTAACTTCTCTTTTCTTTAGGTTTGAACTGAGTTTTCCAGTTAATAAAATGGGCACCAGAAATAGATTTTAACAACTCTATTAGATATTGTAAGATGCACAGTTCAGTTATTTAAGATGAGTTGTAATAATACTATTAATAATGGAACTGGAATGAATTGCATTGAGAGAAATGAAATAAGAGTGAGAATGTTACTTATTTAAACTTGGGTTATAGTGAGAAAAATCTAAATTTCACTTGTATTACCAATACAAAATGAGGTGGATTTTACACAATAAGGAAATAAGATGCTTTTCTTGAACAGTCCAGTTTTTCAAGGAGAAATAGAATCTTATCCAAGATAGCACTATCAGTATCTTGCTGCTGTCAAGGGAGCACCTTCTAAATCGATGGTGTAGGTTTCTGAGCTCTCCATTAATAGGGTGCATTATTTTATAGCCTTATTACCACAACCACATGGCAAGTCTTACCTCGTGGACTTTAAATCTAAGACTTTTAATTCCATTCTTCAAAATCCAAAGACCTTTAAAGTTTTTTTACTGCAACCCTTTTCATAAGGTCCTGAAATTAGCAAGTATTTAACCTATTGTCATCTCTACCCCATCTCCAATGAGTCCTTAATCCTCCCTCTTAGACATCCTTCTGAACTGGATTTGCCTGTGGCCTGTTTAGGTTAACTTACATTATCCTTACAGCAAAGCAAAGTAAAAAAAAAATTACATAATGCCATTTAGGCCTCAAATAAGGAAATAAACTGCCCACAACCAACAATGTTAAATTCCTTGTTTGACATTTAATGCTGAAAACTTAATATTTGTTTGTCATCCATTTCTCATGCAAAAATGAGATCTGAAAAAGTGGGCTGTAGCTTATGAAAGCTCATGCTGCAATAATTCAGCATGTCTTTGCGGTTCGGCAAGACTCCTTTTTGCTTTCTTCTCCTCTGTAAACTTTCCATTCATCCTCTTTGTTCAGCACTGTCCAATTCCTGTAGTATGGGTAAAGCAGAATAAAATTTACTCTACTGTTACTTCAAATTTTCCATGGGCACTGTTCTCCCCAAACTTAAATAACATTTGTTGTCTTCTTTTAACTAGTCCTATTTCTTCTCCTTTCTTCCTTTCCCACCTGTTCCATCATTCTACAGTATACCCAATCAGAGCATATTTGCACCACTGCATATTTACCTCTTGAATTCCCTTATCGGCACTTCCTTTATTCCCTGTGGTATCTTCTCTCCCACTGTGCTGAGGATGCCTGATTGCTTCTCATTTGTAGTGTCCAAGAAAAAGAGGAAAGTTGAGCCTTTCCTCCCCCTTAACTGCAACAGAACTCATCCTACCGTGCTTGTTAGGAAGCCTCTCTGTTAGATACCCCATTATGTTTTGGGGAGGAAAACCATATAGGTCCCACTCTGACTGCTTCTGTTTTGAAGCATTGTTTTCGACGTTCTGCAGTAATACTTGAATTATAAAGATGGTACACAATGCTTTTAAAAAAAAATTTAGGTACACAATGCTTTTAAAAAAAATTTAAGGATGAACTGGAGAAAAAGGCTATGCAGCTTGCTAGGAAGCATTGCGTAGTAGGAATACACTGGAAATAAAATAAGTCTGATGTTTGCCCTTCATTTTACCTCTCTGAATGGCCACTACCTTTCCCCAGCTGACATGCATCATTGAGGCAAGATCTCAGAAAACTGTATAGCAATTGTATTTGGGGTATACAAATATAAACATATGAAATAATTTATAGTGAACTACTTTTTTAAAATATGTAGCAGTAGCAAATCTAACAGGGAGGAACAGCTGTCTTTGCATGATTATCCTTCATTTATGTCATCAATTAAAGTCTGTGTTTTGTCAAAAGACTTGGCAACAGCTTATAAACTGAAAAGTGCTTTGCATAGTACGTGGAACAAATATTGGCACCTCTCTAAGTAAAATCCCAAGAGAGGCCACAAAAGGTCTAAATATATAGCATTTTTCTGTTCTGCAAGGTCTTATTTTATTTCTGTCATTCTCCTACTATCTCATATGCAGTGAAGGACAACTCTTCAGATGGTATAAGTTCCCACAGTTACACATACACTGAATTAGAACCCTCCTGACAAACCTACAATATTAGTAGATATTAAAGCTTTGCACTCTAAATGTTTATGCTAAGACAACTTGAATCCAGAGCTATCTTCGCTTTTAGTCAAGGTATTTTCATTGCTATACGACATAGCAAAGGTATTCCACAAGTGACACCATCAGAAAATAGGAGACAGCAATCAAATTGTTGTGTTGGCTTTGAGATAGGGCTGGTGTTGATTAGTTAGAGCTGAGAGTGTGGCTATTTGGCACATAAGGTTGGAAGCAACTCTTGTTTGTTTTAGTGGTTTTTGTGCTGAGGCCAGCATGCACTCAATGTATCCTTGTATTCCTGGACCCAGCACATGCTTCTTTCCCAACATGTTCCCTTTTCTGTGTATAATGTCGTGGGGTTGTAGACCTCCCTGCAGAATTACAGGAAACCTTGTCAGCCTTGTCTAAACACCTTTTGTCGTTTTTGTTCTTGTGACACTTCTTTTGCTTTTTAAGGATGAATTCTGAATGGTAAAATGAATCACCTGTATGCAGATGAAGGAATGAATGACAGACTGTTGGAAAAATTTGACTTCAAGTGCCTTTGAAAGAGCTGATTGACTTTTATTATTAGGATATAGTAGCTGACAAAAAATTATACCTTTCAGAGACGTTTAACCTCAATTTGATCAAACACTAGCACAACAGCTTAAATATTATGAAGTATTTATCCAGCTACTAGGGGGTTTGCATGGTCTGTGGAATAATATTGTTTATTTGTTTTTAAAATACACTTGTCAGTGCCTCTGTAGCCAGGTTCCTTTCTATTTGAAGACATTTCTTCTCGTGAGGCTATGGCTACTATATCTCTTAATTCTTTAGGGCCTCGGTATTGCAGATATTTTTCTGTTGCATGCAGGTTTGCATCTTCAGGGATGACCAAACAGGAGAAGGTTAGGGGCAAGTGAGATGAACAGGAGTCTGTATGAATAGAAATTTTATATCTGTTGCTGTGTGCTCTGATGAAGTACAGATGGAGCAGAAAGAGAGTCAGTATCTGAATTTCAAACTTGGTTGGGCAGTTATGTCTAGGAAATTTTGCAAAAACTTCAAGTATCTTTTCAGATATGAATGTAACAGAATAAAATGCTTGCTGAAAAGAGCCCAATGATTTAACTTAAACCTGATGTTTTTTAAAGGGCTGAATGTATTTCAAGTACTGCCTCTATAAATTTCAGTGGAATCGGAATCAAGATCAAAGGCAGAACTACATGCAATGCTGGTAGGTCCGTGAACCGAACTCCCAGGACCTTTCACTATAAAAATCAAGTGCGTGGGGATACAGTCCTGGTTTAGTATACCTGTACGTTTGCCTCAATGGGGCAAATAGAAGCCTAATGGGACCATTTCAGATCAGGAAAATGGCACAAGGGGAAGACTTAAACTCCTCTTCACCTTGTACCGTGGTTCCAGTCAGAACTGGTTCCCCATACTCCTGATTTTTCAGGAAAAAATAGTATTACAGCATGGAATTTCCAGTACATCATGTAGTTTAATATAAACAATGAGACAGTTTTTATATCTGTCTTTGATGAAGCAGTATTAGTTCAGTCTGAATGGCTTTCAAAGGGATGTCAGGTCTGTTCATTGCCTCTGACACAATAGCCATCATAGACATAGATCCGCTATTGCCAGTTATGGCAATTGGGTTATAAAAGGCTATCCTTTCATAGGCAGTAAGAGAGTGCTCCACAACTGAAGTGGAAACTTGCTTTGTGTCATTTTCATTCATATAGAGCCACACTATCCCTATTCACTAATGTGTGGGAGATAGCATCATCCAGAGACAATTCTTGGTGACCCCACACACATGTTGCTCTCATACCCACTGTGAAGTGACTTTGATGCTCGTATGAAATGCAGTGCCATCCTATGCAGAGTTACTCAGCTTAGAGTGGAGTAACTGCATTGGAATGCAGTGTAACTGATCCAGATCTATGAATATTTTTCTTGCTACTTACAGGTAGGTATATTTATTTATTTAGAAAACCAGTTCTCCAAAGACCTGCTTGATGTGGCTGACAAAGTAAAACAAATACAATAAAAACATAAAACAACCATAACTTTGTCAATATTAAAATAAGCCATAAAACAACATTATACAGCCTACAATTGTAACCATCAAACAGCCCACAGGATAAAAACAGTCCATAAAATCCATTAAGAAATGGGAACACTTCTATTAAAAGCCTGAGTAAATAGAAATTATTTGGTTTGTCTCCTAAGAACAGTAAAGTAGGTACTAGGTAAGCCTCAAGGAGAAGAGTGTGCCAAAAGGGATATGTCACCACTGAAAAAGCCCTTTTAATGTCTCATTGCCCCCTGCTTCACCTGTGCAGATGGGGTCACAAAGAACAGGGCTTAGGATCTTATCTAGTGGGTTGGACAGTATGGGAGGAAGCAATCCTTCAAGTATCTTGCCTCAAGCTTTTTAAGGCATTAAAGGTAATAATCAGCATTTTGAATTGTGCCTGTAAACGAACAAGCCACCGGTGCGAGTATTTTAGCACAGGAGTGATATAACCTAGCTGCTAAATGTAACTTGACTATTGCATTTTGGACCAAGTGAAGTTTCTGAACAGTTTCAGCGTTAGCCCCGTGTAAAGCACATTCCAGTTGTCTAACTTGGATGTGATCAGAGCATGGATCACCGTGCGCAGGTTATGCTAGATGAGAAACAGCCATCACTACCATATCAGCCAAAGGGTAAAGGGTACTCATGCTTAGACATGGGCACGAACAGAAAAAAAAAACTGAACATGGTGTTTGTTGTTCGTTGCCATCCATGAACAACGAACATTGACGAACATGACCTGTACACAAACATGTTCGTTATTCGTGGGGGCCAGCATGCTCTCCTCCAGCCATCAAGATCCCTACCACACCACTCCCAGAAACCCTACAGGCAGCAGGAAATGTACCAATAATAAATAATAGCTTGGCCCCAGAGCCTGGCAGCAGCCCTGGAACATGAAGGGGTAGATCCCTACGGCACCACTCCCAGAAACCTTACCTGAGCAGGCAGCAGGAAAGGTAATAAATAATAGCTTGGCTCAGAGCCTGGCGGCAGCCCTGGAACTTGAAGCTCCAATGCATTCTCCCTGTCTCTCAAAATGCCAACAAAATCTCCCTCTCCACTGTCTGCAAACTAAGCCAGAGCTGGGAGCCCCCCTCCCCCCCTGCTCTTTGCTTCCTTGTAACAAATTTGGAGCTCCACACTTGAAAGGAAGACCTGCCTATCAAGTTAAATTGGGCTTAGATTGAGGTTTCCAGGGCAACAGCAGGAGTTCAGACAGAGTTCAGGCAGTCCCTGCCTCCGGTTGCCAAGGGAACTGATTGCAGGTGCCAGATTGGCTTGACGAACAGCAACGCACAGCAACGAATGAGGCTTGCAACGACCACCTGTTCATTTAGAATGGGGCCTCACAAAGAGCTTGTTCACAAACAGCTGATTGCATTGTTCTTGGCTTTTTTTAGTTCGTATTGCTGTTTGTGCCTATCTCTACTCATGCTATGGGTTAGATCTAAGCCTTCAACTGTAAGCCAGGATTCAGTTGTAAACCCCAAGGTATGACCTTCCTCCTTTAAAGAAGTTCAACCTCTTCCAGGACAGGCTGACACCTCAGTCCCCAAGTACCTTTGTCATTGACCAACAGCACCTCAGTCTTGTCTCGAGCTTCATTTCATTGGCCCTCCGCTATCCCATTACCTTCTCCAAGCATTTGTTCAGGACTTCTACAGACCCTCCCAACTCAGCTGCTAGGGAGAAATTGAACTCAGTGACACTTCACACAAGATTCCGGAGTAATCTCCCCTAGTATTTTCATGTAAATAGTAAACAACATGAGGGACAAGATGGAGCCCTGAGCATGACCATATGACCCTGCAGCTTTCCCCCAACACAATGTAGATCAAGTGTCAGGCAAGGCTTCATGACCTTGAGTTGAATCAAGTACCGCTAAGTGAAACTATGATTTATTCAGGGAAATATTACATAATTTGATCATGATGATGATTTATAACCTGCCTTTCTCACTGGGGTCTAAGGCGGATTACACAGTGCAAGTAAAATACAATAAAATCAGCAGCTAGGGTATAATAATGAACAACAGTTAGGACATTTAGTGCAAACAGATACAATAGAGCATGGTGGCAGAAGATTATTAAAGAAGCATAAAGCTGAGCACAGAGATGAAATCTTTCTGAAACAAAGCATAACTATATTAAGCAACATAGAAACTCCCATATCTGCATCAGTAGACAATACCTAGTAGTGTAGCATATACTCTCTGACCCTGCCATTCATCTTTCTGAGCTGTTTCTTATGACACAGCCCTGTAATCTGGGTAGAAAGACCTCCTGGATAATTATGCATAGTTTGTGGAAATCTAGAGGAGTAGGGGCTTTCCTGACCTCCTCATGCAGGCCATTCCGTGAGATGGGGGCTACTACAGAGAAAAACATGTATGCGGGCAGCTGTTGGTTTTGCCCAGCTGCAGGGTAGTATCTGCAGAAGGCCCTGTCCAGATGAGCAAAGCTGCTGTTGTAGAACATAAGGAGAGAGGCAGTTGCACAGATATGAGGGTCCAAGGCCATGAAAGGCTTTGCATGTAATAGTCATGACCTTGAATTGAGCCCGGTAACTGATGGGTACCAACGGAGTGACTGCAGAACGGGACTGAAATGCATGCTCTGTCTAGTTCCCAAGAGTAGATGAGCTTCAGCATTCTGCACCAACTGAAATCTTTGAGTTGACTTTGTAGAGACCAATGTAGAGTGTGCTGCAGTAGTCAAGTCTTGATGTTACTTTGCCATAAATCTAGGCGGCCAGATTGGCTGTGTCAAGGTTTGGGAGAAAGGTAACATAAATAACTTTCCAACTATTACACCAGTAATGTTTAGATTTTAAACAGATAATCAGAGTTCCCAAATTAGGTTACAGAAACAGAACTTTTCCGTCAGGATAGTTAAACATAAGTTAATAACATAACAAACATATCCATGTTGTCCTCAAGATGACGCTGCTCTTTTTTTCTTTTCCTTTACCATCTGCTACAATGACTTGCTTAAAACATCTGGGTAGACTTATTCCTGAGCATACAGGCATCTTTGGCAAGAAGTATGTTCATTTTCTGCTTGCTATATAGCAGATATGGATTCTTCATCCTTCTTGCTCTCAATTCTGTGATTCTGTTCCCTGCAGGTAGGCTTTCCCTGTATCTTCCCCTCCATAAAATGATATAGATGCTAATCCTCTTCTTATATCAAGGCGCACAACCCTGAATAACTGCATGTTGAAATAGTAAGACTTCAGCCTTGACTAGATGGTTTTAAGTAGAGTTGGTCCTTATCAGAGTCAATGAAGTTATATATGCATGATCCAGAGTGTGATTGAAATCAGACGCCATTTGTGTTTCTTTCTGCATTCTGATACACAAACATAGAAAACATCAGATGGCTGGAACTGCACACTTCAATCACTGCACTCCATTGATGCTTAGCAGACAGGGTATGCTGAATATTCAGATCTGGTACTGATGTGGAAATTGATGAAACATGGCACACCTTATGTTCTCTACAGTCCTCTTCATCCTTCGTCAGTTTCCCTGAAATGTGCCAGGTTTATTTTTTGTTGTCCTCAAAGTTGAGGATTCATTTTTAAGTACTATCCAAGTTGCTTGTTTTCATTCTTGTTCATTAAACTGATACTGGAACCCTTGTTCCTATTGGCAGGTGCTTCTGGAATTCCTTCAAAACTGTTCCACGAGCTCTATTTCAATTTGACTTAGTCCAGGGCTAAACAACCTTCGGCACACATGCCAAACAGTGATGAGCCAGACCATTTTGCTTGGCATGAGAGACTGGTTCTCTGCCCAAGCAGCTGAGGAGAGCCCCTGAGATACTGGCAGCACCACTGGGGCTGGTGGTGTGAGAGAAGGCAACAGAGATGGCTTCTAGTTCCCAGACCAGCTAGATCCAAGGCAAGCCCCTGAGATGCTGACAGTGCCACTGGGGCTCAGCTTTTCCCAGTATGTCTGAGCAAGGACAGCTTCATCCTCCTGCCTTTTTTTTTTTGGTTTAGTGGCATACAATTCATAGGTAGACATTGTGGGTTTTTTTTGGCAATCTGACCAAAAAGGTTATCTACCCCTTCATCAGGCTGTGTTTGCATTATTGCAAGTCCATAAGTAATGTTTATATTGAATGCATGCTGGTGCCTAGCTGACCTGGGTACACTCATTGCATTGGCATGGATGGTGTTGACAGCTAGTAGTTCCATACCTCATTATTCTTAACCTGATGATATATTGTCTCTTCCTCCCTTGTGTATCAGCATGAGCCAAGACTACAATGTGGCCTCAGGCAACTATAGTCGTTCTTTTTCTAAATAACATTTTTATTGTCTTTGCCATTCTGGGCCAAATTATCTGTTGCCACAGAATATTTAGACGAGAAATTCGGTTTATTTGGAACTTGCAGGTTCTTCCTGCTCTACTTTTGTTGGCACAATGGCAATCCCACTAGGTTTCAGCAGCATTCATTTTCTCTGATAGGTTTGCAGGGTAATGCGGTATCTCAGTTACTTTTAATGCTGTCACTTTCTTGCTTGTACATGTGTTACTTCCCACAGCCCTGCTCCTTCGTCTCACGAGTCTTAGAACTCAAAAGCCAGGCACAATTAGGCTGAGATATTACTTTTCAAGACTATGGTAGGTGTTACAGAGGAGGTACTAGAAATGTAAAGTCTATGGATGTCTCCTGTGTGCCCAATTGCAGCTGGAAATGAAATGCAAAACAAAATAGTTACCCACAAAAAAAATCTTGTTTAATTTTCCATAAGACATGGGAATGTGACCCTTATCATTAGCCCTATTCTGCTCCTAGCCTTTGCACTCTTTTAAAGTAATCTTAGTTGCCAGCTGTGCTTTCATCTCTACTGCTGAGATGTTGTATAATGCGATTGTGTGTCTTTGAATTAGTTAACTTTTATTTTAATGATGAATATGATGATCATCCCATACTAACCTCCCTTTTTTGAGGCTCTACAAGTTGTATTCTATTGATAAGATGCACCACTCAAGTAATATTCATATTGTTATTCCTGCATTTTTGTCTTAAGTCAACCCTGTTGTTATGTCAAAGTATTCTTTCCTGGTATGTGAAAGCACGTGAACACAAGAACATACAGGATCTAACCATTAGTAAAGAACATTCTATGCTCACAATGCATTTTTGCCAGTTTGAATTAATTGGTGATTAACTTCCTCTGCTTGCTGTTGCTGTATAGCATATAGAACTAATAACTCATTACAATAACAATACTAGTTGGAATTCAGAATTTTTCAACCTGTGTTAATTGGAGAAAAATGGAGAACTATCTGTGGAATTGAACATATGTTAAAAATCCTGGAGCCATCTGATTTCCAACGCTGAGTTATTGTACATAGAGCTATTGCTCATACATACCAGTGGAATTTTATTAGGAGTCTCGATGATGAAATGTTCTTTTCCAAAATCCTTGATCTCTCTCTCTCTCTCTCTCTCTCTCTCTCTCTCTCTCTCTCTCACACACACACACACACACACACACACACACACACACACACACACACACACAAGCTAAAGCCCAACCTCCACAAGTGGATATACAACCATATATATGCTCTGATGTAACTGGAAATGCTGTTTCTGAAATCCTAAGAAAAGCTGTAGCTAACTCTTACTGAGCTCAGAAGACCCTTACTTATCCATCCCATGGCACCTTCTATGATTATGCTTCTTCTGTACATAGCTAGAGAGACAGAAATCCAACATCTTGTATCTGTGCCTTCCATCTGGCTAATGTTTTGATAGTCTGGAGAGTGAGGTCTGCTTTACATGTTACATTTTGTCTTAGGAACCAATTCCTGAGTATGAAATGTTTACAGCATTGCTTGTGGTTATGAGGAGGCATAAATAGTGACTTTGGCCTATGCTGGTGGGGCTGAGGCCTTCAAAGTGCCCTTTGAAGAGTATTTTGCTGACCAAAATAGTTAATTATGGGTAATTCATACATGATATTGTGCCTTTGTCTTTTACACTCAAGAACTGGGACTCAACAACCCCGAGAGGCCTAGAGCAAAGAAAGTTTGTGGCTAAATTGTAGAAAAGCAGCTGCTGTTTTGTAAGAGGCTGCAGTGTATGTCATGTCTTGTCCTCTATTTCTTCTCTCCTGGCCCCCTCCAAAGATAACACATTTCTCTTTTACTGAGACATTGGATCCTTGTTATGTCTGTTTATTATGACACATAAATGTGAGTAATCTAAGTACTTGAACCCTCTGCCCACACTCTTGGCACGTACATTGTGAACCACCAACGTTTGCCCTTAGCAGCAGCAGGATGTAATTGTGCATAGATCGATTGGCAAACACACACACACACACACACACACACGTGCATATACACATACAGCATTAAAGCCTGTAGCTTTTACCAAAATACCCTGGCAGTCATTGTAACTCACAGTCACTGTCAGCCCAACAGTCTTTCACAAGAGCTTTCCTAAATGTTACTGCTTGAAGTCTTTTATATCAGGTAACCCAAACCCAATACCCCTTGCTGCCAGATACTCTCTTATATAATGCCACAGTAAAGGCATAGAAGAGATGGAAGATCCTGGGAGTGTAGATAGGGCACTGAATCACACAAGTATCTGCATCCTCTGTTTTCTTTGTTTTTAGAAACGAAGCTGCCTTATATTGAGCCAGGCTATTGGTCTGTCAAGGCTAGAGATGGGCACGAACCGGAAGAAAACTGAACTGCGGTTCGTGGTTTGTCGCATTTCACGAACCATGAACTTTCACGAACCTGTCCTGGTTTGTTTGGTTCGTGAAAACTGCACATCCAGGTCAGCAAATTGTCACTTCTGGGTCAGCAGAAGGTCACTTCCGGGCCAGCAGAAGGCCACTTCCGTGTCAGCAGAAGGTCTGCAGGAAGTTCATCCCCTGTTGCCTAAGAAACTGATTGATCAGCACCAGGCTGTCTGTAGTGATAAACCAAAAAATGAACCAAACAAAGCAGCCTAAAGTTCGTGGCAGTTCGTCAGAAGTGAGCTTTGACAAACCGCCATTTCACAAACCACGAACTGGCCTGGTTCCTCACAAACTTTGGTTCATATTTCAGTTCGTGTCTATCTCTAGTCAAGGCCAATATCTTCTGCTCTGTGGTTCTCCAGGGTCTCTGACAGAGGCCTTTCATATCACCTGCTCTCTCATCCTTTAAACTGTAAATGTTGGGATCTTTTGGATACAAAGTATATCCTCTAATGCTGAGCCATGCCGCCTTGCTAATTTGATATGCATTCAGGAACCTGTGCAGTTAAAATTTACGTACTGAGCACAATCTATAATCCAAACTAGATTCTGCTATGGAGAAGGTAGCTTGCTTGGATGTGGCTTTGAACTGCATGACCCTTGAGCAGCCTAGAGTCAGGTGCCATGCTGACCTGTGAATGGCAGTCACCTCGTAAGAATTCTGACAGTCTGCTCCTCAGCCCTCGGTCTTAGTGTCCCAAGGGTGAGGAATTCTTTCTGGTGAACTGAATAATCTCTGGCAGCCTCTTGCCTCCAGCCAGGCAGCATAAAAAGTGAGTACAGAAGTCACTACAACTGTCTCTTTAAAGGACTTGATGGGTTTCAGCAACATCATTGGAAACTGAAGTATTTCAAGGCCTTAATAAAAAAATTGCCCGCACTTTCAGCAAATAGCAGTTCCTTGAGGGAAACCACTACAGTTAACTAATACCAAATTGATATACATTTGTACATACAGGCTTAATTGGCTTAATACTTTAGAGAGTTGAGGAATCAGACATTACTTTAGTCCTGTCCTCTTCTTTCTTAGAGAGACATAGGAGCGTGCAGATCGGGTCCAGAATTTGCTGATTTGGCAAAATTCAGCTTTTCCATATCAGATTAGAGAATACTGAATCAGATTTGGTGTTCTGGCCACCAAATTAATTCAGTTTAATTTGGTAAACCAGGCTTGTCCATTCCTCTGCTATTTGCCCACAAAGAAACAGCAGTTCCTGCCTTTTTTGCAGAGGGGAGGGGGGATCATTTTTCAACCACACTCCACCAAATTTGCAGGGGACCTAATCCTGTCTGTCCTATAAAGACTCCCCCCCACAAGTTTCAGGATGGAAGATTGAACCCCAGGGGCCAATTCTATGGGTCCTTGAACCAGGTGCCCCCAGCCACTCCATTGTTTCCTATGGGAAAAAAGTCAAAGCTGACCCCCCCCCCCCACTGCAGAAACACACTGGAGCAAGGCTGTCATGGACAAGGCACACTCCCATATAAAATCTCATCCCAGAGAAAGCCCAGCAGAACTAAACTGAAGCACAGGAATGAATCCCCCCAGAACGAAAAGGAAGGGGACTAGCATCACATCAGAGAATCACATTCATTCCACCCAAACCAAACTGAAGAGGGACACTGTTGCAATTAGACCAACAGAACCAGAGTAATTCACAGCAGCTGGGACTGGGTTCAGCCAGAACAGAACCAAGCAGTACCCATCCACAAGCACAAGGCATTCCCTTGCTTCAGTTTGCTTCTGTTGGGCTAAGTTGCAACTGTGTCCCTTGCTTCAGCTTTGTTTGGATGAAATGGATATGATTCCCAGAATTCTGAATGTTTGAGGACTCTAGTATACTGAATCCAGATTTACTGAAATGTTTGGGGAACAGGGGGGTTGCGTACCCCTGCTCACACCATACATAGTATGTTATGGATTTTTCATCTTTCTAAAAAGATTTCTTAATGATATCCATACAAACCTCAATGTGTCTAGTTATCACAGCACCACCACTTTTAATGCTGGGAAAGTCTCTAGGACATTCTGACCTGCAGGAGTATGCAAGAATATATCACACTCTCTGTTGTACCTGCATTCATTTGGGCAGCCCAACAGAAATCGGGAGAGTTAGTTTGAATATTGGCATCAGAATCCAGCTCTTGATGATGTCACTCAAAATTGGATGTGTCATGAGCTCTCATTTGAAGATATGAATGTGCATGTATGGCAGCCTGACTCCCATCTGCTCAGATAGGTGAAGCATCCTCTTAGGCAAGGTTTGTTTTTCTGATTTAAGATGTATTATTGGCACAAAATGCTTTTCATAGTGTGTCATAGACAGCCCAGGCCTACAGCCTTTACGCAAGTGAGTAGGATGCCTTTGGCTTCCCTTGATTTGAGGTTGGCGAGATCAAGCCCCTCGTGCTTGATTTCTGTTCCTGTTGCTCCGTCTTGCACTTGGGAAGCATCCAACCGAAATGTCATGTGTTGCATGTGTGGTGGAATAATCATCACCACCATCAAATGTGTATGGGATTACAGCAGGAGGAGTAACTTCTCTCCCTTAAGATTTTTTGGGATGTAGCTCTCAAACCGCATTGTGATTTAGATAGAAATCAGCTAATCATGCAGAGCAGAGGTTACATCTGCTGTTCTGTCTTAATGCCAAGTAATAACAAAGTTATGAAAGAAATAGTATGAGAAAGTACTTCTCAGTACCTAGAGAATGAGATTGTGCAGTTTGATAAGATGCTGCCATTTGTTTTATTGGATGAAATATATGGATAATTTGGGGTGGTCTTATTTCTTTCTTCTGGAAGATTGAAGATGGTATGGGTTATTTAGAACTTAACTGGTCTTGTAGGAAAAGAGCTGTAATTTGATGGTATATTCATACGTCACATGTTTCCTTGACTGTAAAGTATGTAATAATATTTATTTAATTTTTTAAAAAAGATATTTTAATTCCTGTGTAAGTGTTGATTACAGCTGACTTTTTGTTTTTAATATGGATTTTTTACATCAATAGTGCGCTCTCCAGTCCATTCAGAGCAGCATGAGTGTCTCCAGACACTGAAATGTATGTATGTATGTATGTATGTATGTATGTATGTATGTATGTATGTATGTATGTATGTATGTATGTATATATGTATGTATGTATTTCTTTTATATTTCACCTTTCCCCCCAGGGGGAACTACAAAGCAGATTACATCATTCTCCTCCTCCATTTCATTCTCACAACAACCCTGTGAGGTAGGCTGAGAGTGTGTGACTGGCCCAAGGTCACCCAGTGAGCTTCCATTGCAGAGTGGGACACTGAACCTGGGTGTCCCAGATCCTAGTCCCTCTACACCACACTGGCTCCCTAAAATGTGAACTGCAGCTATAACTTCCATTCTGTAATGTAAAGAAAGTGCAGCAGAGTAATAAGCATTATAGGGAGAAGACTTCTCCCAACAACAAGCAGATGTTCTTTGCCAGAATTTGGCTGCTTGCTCTGTTTTTATTCTTTGTGTGTGTACTATCTCTATCACCTCTGGCAAGCACATTGTTGCAATCTACCAATCTTTACTGTTTTTTTTTCTTTTTTTATCCCATACGCTTACTAAAGTGCTATTATTTTAGGAGAGAGATGCAAAAAGAGAGCTGCTCCCATTTTTTTTTTGCTTAGTACAGTATGGTTTTCATCTTTGGTACAGCAGAGGTTCGTAAATTAGCCTATTTCTCTTGTAGATGCAGTATACTCGCTCTAAGAAGCAACTCCTTATGCATACTTTCCCTTGGAAAGAATGCAGAAATACAGGGATGTGACAGGAGGTGTATTTACCTTTTTTGGTCCTTAGGATTCTATCTTGCAAACAAGAGAAAGGCCTTCAAAGGGTGCCATTAATCCCAAGCAGTGGTTATTTTTAGCAAATACAGAATATCTTTCCAGGGAGAAGAGATAGGATGAAGTCATGTAAAATTTAAACGCTGTATGATTTGACATCCTTTATTAGCAACTGCATCAAAATGCATTGGAGATTGATGTTGTTTTTCTTTGTTGTCAGCGGTGTGGATCATCTTAGTTGTAGTTTAGTTCTTCATTGGATCACTTCTGTAAGAAGATTTCTACTTCAGCTCCGACATCTCTCAGCAAAGGCCCTCTTAAAGAATATTTCAATAATGTAATATAACATCCAGCTATTGTAAAGAACAAAAATAGGAGGAAAGTCATATGGCTCTTTTATACTTTATAATTATTGTGACTTTATTTTTGCAGTGTTTTAATTTCACCGCCCAGAGCCCCTGGGGATGGGCGGTATATAAATTGAAAAAATAAAATAAATAAAATAAATAGATAAACCTATGTTCCTTATATACATAGTACTCCACAATGTTTATTTTGAAGATACCGTGCAGTTTCGGTCCATTTTTTCATCTCGAATTTCAGTCATTTTTGCACGCATGCCAAAAAATCTACATGACTCCTCAGGGCCAAACTACAAGTGACACTTGAATGGCAAGTGTATTCCTCCCTGTTCACTTGCCCTCCACTTGCCCTCCACTTGCCCTCCACTCAATCCACTTGCCGTTCAAGTGTCATTCGTCACTTCTAGCTTGGCCCTCAGATATTGATTTTATCCCATAGTCCAACAACAGGAATGTACTCTTGTCAGCTCTTCAGGGGTAGAACATGGAATAGTAAGAGCTCACCTAGACAATCCATGAATGCAATGTTATAACCATTCTGTGAATATTAGATAGATGGGGAGGGGGTACATAACCTTTGTGTGTAGCACAAGATGTTCAATTGTTCACTCCTTTGCAAAAGAAATCAGAATAAAACAGCAACGTAGTGCTCAAATACTTGAAAAGTATGGAGTCATGGAGAATTGTGTCACTGCCACCATTCATACCAAACATAGTTTCCAGCAAATGGTTGTGTAGGTCCACCTTCCACCTGGTCCTTCTTCCACCCTGGAATTCAAGGGAACTTAGGGAGGATTCACAGGAGGCACTGATCATACCCAAACGTGCTTGACTTCAGCAAGATGGCTGCATCATGCCCTCTAATCATGCTCTGGGGCCATAGCTTGTGAATGGTGTACAGAGTAACATACAAGGCCAGTTCACAAAGCTGCTTTCCTGTTTGAATAAAGCTGAAATCTTATCAATAATGGTTCCCTTCAGCTTCTCAGTGTCTCCTAACCTAACCTACCTCACAGAATTGTTGTAAGGATAAAATGGGAAAGGGAGAACAATGTGCCTGATCTTCTTGGAAGAATGATAGGATTAAAGTGTACTAGGGTATCCTGTGCTTTTATAATCTTGCCATCCATGTGCAGAATTAAATATTTGATACAAAACTGAGCATCCAGTAAGTATCAACATTGTTTTTTGTTTCTAAAACGAAACCAGGTGTTAAACCTTTTTTCTCTGGGGCTTATTTGGAGCTACCATTGGCTATGTGTCATTGCAGAAGGGGATCTGCTTTTAGCCACTTCAGGGAGGAATAAGGGCAACTTTCCTTGCCTCTGCACCTTGGGGTGTTGCTATTATAAAACAAGGCTCTGCAACAGAAGGATTGTATTGGTCTTTAAAGTGATTTGTTACGTAGAGACTACTTTCAGTAGTATTAACCATAATATCCTTCCAGATGGTTATTCCTGGAATAGATTAGGTGTACCATATTGGGATGGCTCCAGTCCGTTTTTGTAGGGCAGGCCTTGGAAGGTGATGCTAAGGGACTGTTGCTCATCCCCTGGGCAAATAGGATCCCACAAAGTTCCATATTATCCCCTGAGCTTATTAACATCTATATGAAGTCATTGGGATAGGTAGTCAGGAGGTATGGGCTCTGCTGTTGCTGATATCTGGATGACATCCTGCTCATTTTCATCTGATAGTGACTCTGGACCAGCATCTTAAAGCAGTGAACAAGTTGTGGGCTCTACTGATCTGCGCTGTGGGATTTAACCTGCTTGGGATGGAGTTATATTCCTCCTGAAGACACAGGTTCTCAGTTTGGGAGTACTTGTTGACCAAGCTTTGCTCCTGTGGTGGCAGTGGCCAGGACAACCTTTTATCATCCCAGGCTGGTATACCTACTGCTACCCCTCCTAGAAAAGTAATCTTTTGATGTTGATAACATCCAGATCAAATTACTGTAATGCTCATTTGCTTTCTGGGACTCACCACCAGGATTGTATAACACCGGTTACAGTGGCTACCCATTTGTTTTTGTGCACAATTAGAAGTTCTGATTTTGACCTTTAAAGCCCTAAATGGTTTGGGACATAGATATTTGAAGAACCATCTTCTCTGATATAATTTTACCCAGATAATGAAATATTCTAGTGAGCCCCTGTTTAATGTGCAGTCTATCAAATGGCAATGCCTGCCAGAGCTTTCCCTCTGGCAGCTCCGAGAATTCCCTTCCCCCTCTAAAAGTTTGATAAGCAACCTTATTGCCATTTTTAAAGGCCAACAAAATGTACTTGCGATGCCTTTCCTTTTCTTGACAGTCTCCCATGAATTACGTTTTTAGCTGCTCTACTAGGATTCTTTTATACCTTTTTATTTTATCCTCCGTTTAGACTGTTTTATAGGTTATCATGTTGTGGTGTTTTTAATGTTTATACTAATGTTATTGTACTTACGTTTTAACATTTTGTAAGCTGCCTTGGGGGCATGTCATGCCAAAAGGTGGAATGTAAGAGAAAGGAAGGAATTCCAGATACCAGGAATACGTCTTCGGTTCTCTTGGGGTTATCACAAGTAGAATGGATTGTGCAAAAGTAAACGAATGTATACAAACCATACCACAGGACTGGGATGCAATTTATTTGCAATTTATTTTATATACAGTTGATTATAGAATTTGACTTTTTATTATGGTGTAGAGTTTGATTTAAACTACACACCATCAAAAGAATTGATGCTTTCAATTCATTCTCATCTCTCTGTCCTGCTGTGGGCACATCCCAGCACCACAGGACACCATCATACTGCAAATATTTTATCTAGTATGATATAATATAAAATGGGAATAATAAATCATGTCTTCCTTCTTAGGACACCATTGAGTACAATGAGGATCTTTTTCAGTACCTTTACTGGCACTCTCTGTTTATATCATTTGTGCCTTGTAGATGAAAGAAAGGAATTATTTGCAACCCAGAAGGGTTCTGGAACTGAAATGCTTTAGTTAAATGAGCTATTCTCATATGGTACTTTCAAGACTGAGAAGTACCATCAGTAATCACAATAATGCAAAGGAATATTTCCATTGTTTTCCAGTTTCACTAATAACAAGGTTTCCCCATTTGAAAGAATGGAGCTTGTCAGATTATATCAACTTTAAAGCATCTTCCATTCCTTCCCTCTCTGGCTCTTGGAAGAGACTTTGTAGCTCCTGGAAACTTAAAGAAAGTAATCCAAGTGTTTCTTTTCATTGGGGTTCTGCAGAGTCTAACATGCTCAAATCATTAAAATGTCTGCAAAGGGAGCTTACTGTGAGAAACATCTTATTGTTGCAGCATTTAATGCAGCTACAGTTTTTTCCATAGATAACCTGGGCAACAACTTTCTTGTCTCTATTCCAGTTCTCAGTGGATATTACTCATTGGGTTTTTTAAAAATTCAAAACTTTTCATGAAAATTGGCATCTTTAGAAAGGGGGAAAAATCATTATTATGTTTCACAGTTTTTTCCCCCTACAAAATGATCTGGCATTTCTGAATTTAGTGATCTCTTATCTTTCCCTTTCTTTTTCTTTCCTTGCATCCAAATGCTTGTGAAGTGTGTCCAAATGTACTCTCAACGTTTTCCTTTTTTTCTCTTTTGCCATTCTTTACTTTTTAATAGAAGCTTTTTTAATGGATGAAGATTTTAAAAAGATAAAACATTTTGGATGCTGTTCAGTTATGTAAAAATGGAAGAGGGTTGGAAACCCAGTATTATCATAATATTTGTAAATAAAAACAAGGTCCTTTGAAAATAATGTTGTCCTGATATGTGCTAAACTGCAACAATTTAAATCGAAGGGTTCAACTTCAGACTGCTTTTTGAAGGTGGTGCTGGCATTTGCTACAATACGGCAACATAGCAGTGCTGTTGCATAATTCCATTTCTCTTAAGAGGAAAGCGATGGAGAAATTGGAAGCAGTTTGTAACCATGTGGCTTTTAAACATTTTGAACTTGGTCCCCTCCTTCAGAACTTACTGTATGCTGTTTCATCCCACTGTAAATATTATTATGACAAGCCAATGTGCAGAGATCCCAGCTGTGTGCAAGGACTTGTGAATTAAAGTGCAACCCTATGCAGTCTAAACGCATTAGTTTCAGCAACTTAGAATGGAGCAACTCTGCACTACGGTTGTTGTGGATTTTCCGGGCTGCAGCAACTCTGCACTGTTTGAATGCTAGACTCAACACTGGAATTGCAGGAATAGATCAGGATATATCTAACTCCCCTCCGAACATGCACAGGAAAGCATCATAAGAAAAAAGCAGCCGCTTGTTCATGGAGACAAGTTCAGGAACTCTTGCTTGCTGTACATGTTGCTTTATGAAAACCTTGCAATATCTACCCTCCTTCCTTCTAGGGCTCTGGCCGATATCCTCCGGCAGCAGGGACCAATCCCCATAGCACACTGTGAAAGAGAGACTATCTCGGCTATAGATACCTCCCCCAAAGACAACACACCAGTCCGAACATCCTCTAAAAACCACTACACACCGGTGCGCACCTCCAAGAGCAACCCAGGTAAGCATTGTACTTCTTCAGTACTAAAATGAGCACATTGGTGTGATCTACAGAAAATGCATCAAAATGGAGCAGCAAAGTACCGCTGGCTTCTGTATACTCTGCAGATATCTGTATGCTCCTTAAAGGGTTTGCATTGCACATGCCATTGCAGTTATTCCATTACAAAATTGCTTTTTCTGAAGGCTGTTGTAGTGCCAGGCAGACATTTTGAGACATGTTCAAATGGTCCTTGAAGGTTTCATTTTGCCAGCCTCTTGAAGTAATGGGCTATTATTTGTCTGTAGAAAAAGAATACAGACATGAAATAAAGACATAAATGACGAATACAACCTGACAAAAATGCATGTATTCAAGAACTACTGTATGCAGAGTGAGGGAGTTACGGCATACATTTCACTTCTCAAAGAGTGACTCACATCCTCAACCAGGCATTTCATGGAAGTCTCTGCTTTCCATTTGTGACTCAATCTTTATTCTCTATTGCTTGAAGTATAACTATTGTAGTGGAATAGAGTAAGATGCACAGTTCAGTCACAAGTGATTATTAAGTTTGACATAGGAGCTGTTGGGTAAACTTTTCCTGCCTTTTGCTATTTTAAGAGGTCAAATCAGGTGACCTCAAAAGACTAATAGTCCTGTAGGGTGTTGAGCCAGCTTGGCTCTTTTAAGGAGGCCAGTATAAACTGAAAATTCTCAGCACTGTACTAAAGTAACAACTTGGGCCTCTTGGACCGGTGTCTAACAAATCTCATCCCTGAATTGTTTTCTCTCCGGCTGGCATGGATTGGGATCTGTGGAAACCTGCATATTTTTAGATATGGGGTTGACAGCTGTTGTAGGAGGTGGAAAGAGGAAGGTAGCTTTGTAAAACTGAAGCTGTGGTCTGTAAAGTTCTTGCTGCTGGTTATAAAAGACATGCAACTAAGGCCTGGACTACACATTATATATAGCTGTATATATGTTTAAACCTTGGTAGCTGCTTCTTCTTCAGAAAAGCAGCTTTGGTAGAGGGATCCAGAGGAGTTAGCCGTGTTAGTCTGTAGTAGCGAAATCAAAAAGAGTCCAGTAGCACCTTTAAGACTAACCAATTTTATTGTAGCATAAGCTTTCGAGAATCACAGTTCTCTTCGTCAGATGCATGGAGGGCCAACAGAAACTGGTCAAATATAGAGCCTCCCCCCCTCCTCCTCTATATTTGACCAGTTTCTGTTGGCCCTCCATGCATCTGACGAAGAGAACTGTGATTCTTGAAAGCTTATGCTACAATAAAATTGGTTAGTCTTAAAGGTGCTACTGGACTCTTTTTGATTTTGGTAGAGGGAGAATTTCAGAAAAGAAACAGCAAGAGGGAAGTGTTCTGAATTTTTCTACCAAGTGCTCCTTTTCTGCTTCCTGATTATAAATAAACATTTATTTTTATTTATTTATGTCATTTATAGTCCACCTTTCTCACTGTAACTCAAGGCAGATTACATAGTGTGAAATTAGTACTATCAGTAGCAAGGACAAGGGCAGGTATTTCTATACAGTGTCAAGAACATTTCCACAAACAATGTCATAGGGTAAAGGAATACAAGTTTACAAAGACATAGCATTAGTAAGGATCCAGTATGGGGCTGAAGAAGTGCTGAAACAGAACACAATCAATTCTAGGACTGGCATTAAACAACATGACACAAAGGTAGTATATAGGAGTACATATTTAAAGCAACAGAGAGTATGTAAGGCAGCATAATGGTGAAGTCTATAGTTCCTAACTCATTAATGAAACATCTGAGACCCCCCTCCCTACAATACCACCCTCCTATCTGGAAAAAAAAAGCCTTTTTGAATAATTTGGTTTTGCATTGTTTGCGGAAAGCCAGGAGCATGGGGGCTCTCCCAACCTCGTCAGGCAGGCAGTTCCATAGGGTAGGGGCCACCACAGAGAAAGCCCATATACAGGCTGCTGTTGATTTTGCCCATGTGCTGCAAGATGGTACCTGCAAGAGCCTCTGTTCAGATGAACGAAGCTGCCGTGGAGGGACATAGGGAGGGAGGTGGTCCTGTAGGTATGTCGGGCCAAGGCCATGAAGAGCTTTGTATGTAATAACCAATATCTCGAATTGAGCATGGTAACTGACAGGTAGCCAGTGGAGTTACTGTAGGATGGGAGTGATGCTCATACTCCTGCTCGCTTCCGTTAACAGTCGAGCTACAGTATTTTGCACTAATTGGAGCCTCCTAGTTAACTTAGATGGGAGACTAATGTCTAGCACATTACAATAGTCGAGTTTTGATGTAACTGTAGCATGGATCTAGGTGGCTGGGTCAGCTGTGTTGAGATAAGAAGCCATCTTCCAGGCTAGAGTGAAATTGTAGTAAGCATTTTTTGCAGCTGCCTTAACTTGTTTTTTCTAGTAGTAGCGCTGTATCCAGTATAACTTCCTTAAAATGTGAAATTATAATCTGTAGTTCAGCACTAACAGGATAAATTCCCATGAAGTCTGAAATTACTAGGAGAGCAGATCCCTGCATGCTTAATAGGAGTCACCTGTGAAGTGGAATATGAAGTGAAGAAACATGAAGTGGAATCTTGTCTCTCTGCCATGACCTGCTGACCACAGTTGAGATAGTGAGGGAACTGGAGCCCCTTGGTCATCTTCTGGATCTGTATTAGATCACTTCAACTTGCTCTCTCCAGATGAAGTTGATAGGATCCTGCGAGGGGTTAGGCCCACCACCTGTCCCATGGACCCCTGCCCATTGTGGCTGGTGAAGGCCAGTGCCAACGGCTTTGGGATTCCTTGGAGGCCATTGTCAACCTCTTCTTAAGCTCTGGGGTGTTTCCTGGAGTGTTGAAGGGAGCAGAGGCATGACTTCCCTTGAAAAAAATATCTTTGGACCTTACCAACCTGTCCAATTATTGCCCAGTTTCACACCTCCCATTTCTAGGCAAGGTGATTGAGCCGGAAGTGGTGGAGCAACTGCAGGTTTTCCTGGATGACTCGTTTGTCCTGGACCCATTCCAGTCTGGTTTCCACCCTGGCCATGGGACAGAGACAGCGTTGGTTTCCCTCACAGAAGATCTCCGCAGGCATCTGAATTGGGGCGGGTTGGTGCTGCTAATACTGTTAGATCTTACACCAGCATTCAACACTGTTAACCATGATTTGCTGACCCACCCATGCAATGGTCACCTCCAGGTTGGACTACTGAAACTTGCTCTATGCTAGACCCTTGTCCCTACTCCAGAAGTTGCAACTGGTCCAGAATATAGCGGCACACATTCTGACCAGACTCCATTCCGGTCACATATAACACCGGCTTTGTAGCAGCTGCACTGGCTCCCAGCGGAATTCTGGATTAGGTTCAAGGTCTTGGTACTGACATTAAAAGCTCTTAGCGGACTGGGACCAGCATACCTGCGGGACCACCTCTCGCCATATATTCCCTGGAGAGCCCTTTGTTTGGCAGATCATCATCTGCTGGCAGTCCCCAGCCCCAGGAAGGTTCATCTTGTCTCAACCAGGGCCAGGGCCTTTTTGCCCTGGCACCGACCTGGTGGAACTCTCTATCTGTAGAGACTCGGACCTGGCAGGATTTACTATCTTTCCACTGGGCCTGCAAGGTGGAGTTGTTCCACCAGGGATGTGGTGGTTGAGGCGAGTGTCCTCCTCCCTCAGTCAGCCTCCCACTGGTGGGGGGGGGTCTATGGTCTCCTCTGGTCTGCTGAACATCAAGCAGCTTGCCACCTGCCACCATAGGTTTATTGTATATAGAGGGATTGTGCAATTAGAATGCCACAATGTTTTTCCTGAAGTGTTTTAATTATTATGCTGCCTGTTTTGTATTTCCTCTGTGACCTGCTCTGAGCCTGGTTTTCAGGGAGAGTGGAATACAAATGTAATAAAATAAATAATAATCTTCAGGCTCAAATTAGGTTTTTAAAAAAGGGAATAAACCTCTCTGATAGTGCAGGTAGCCCCTTCTGAGATTATGAGGAATGAGGCTGCTATAGAGTAGTCTGGAGCGTCAGGAGTAAAGTGTGGTATTCAAAGATGCCATGACTTGTGGGGATGCTCTTTTCGGCAGTAGCTGAAAACATGCCTTTGGCAAAGGATCTCCTGCATCCCTCTCCTGAAGAGGAGAAGAGGAAGCATAAGAAGAGGCACTTGGTCCAGAGATCTAACTCTTACTTCATGGATGTGAAATGTCCAGGTTGCTACAAAATCACCACGGTGTTCAGTCATGCTCAGACGGTGGTTCTCTGTGTTGGTTGCTCAACTGTTCTGTGCCAGCCCACTGGAGGAAAGGCCAGGTTGACAGAAGGATGCTCCTTCAGGCGAAAGCAACACTAAATTAAGCAGACAGTTATCCAGGATGAGTGGGGCTATGCACACAGTCACCAGCTCAAGTGCTGAAGGCTCAAGAGTGCCTATCGGGGGATGCAAGGAACATGGGCTGCGGCTGTGACTCTTGGGGCTTCGGCCACTAGCTATGGAATACTAGGAGGAAATGTGCACTTTCCTCGTAGCCTCACCCATTTGATTCAATACATTTTTGGATTTAAAAAAGGGAAACCGAGAGTAGGAATAAATAGACAGTTCTCTTAATGAAGGTAAGTAAGCAGTAGGGTCCTGCTGCAAGGATTAGTATAGAGGCCAGTGTTATTTAATTCGTTCATAAATGACCTGGATCTGGGGGTGAGCAGTGTAGTGGACAAATTTGCAGATGAAGCAAAATAATTCGGGAAGTTGCACGCCAAGGCTAACTCTGAAGAGCTCCAGGAGGATCTCCACAAATTGAATAAGTGGCCGACAGTGTGGTAAATGGAATTCAGTGTAGGTAAGTGTAAGGTGATGAACACTGAGGGGGAAAAAATCCCAACTTCAGATATATGCAAATGAATTCTGAACTTGCTTAGACTGAGGGGTAAGGAGACCTCGGGGTTATAGTGGATGGCTCAATGAAAATGTCAACCCAGTATGCTGTAGCAGTGAAAAGGGCATACTCTGTGCTGGGGATTATTAGGAAAGGGATTGAAAATAAAACAGCCAAGATTATAATACCCCTGTAGTGATCTGTGGTACAGATTCATTTTGGATACCAGGTGCAGTTCAGGTCATCGTAGCTCAAAAATGACATTGCAAAGCTTGGAAAAATATAGAAGAGGGCAAACCAAGATGATTGGGGAGTTGTACACCATGGATATTAGGAAAGGCTGAAGATTCTGGGACTCTTAGGGGGAACATGATAGAGGTTTATAAAATTATGCATGGGTAGGGAGAGTGGAGAGAGAGACCTTTTTCTCCCTCTCCCATAACACTAGAACTCAAGGGCATTCAATGAAGTCAATGTGCAGTAGATTCAGGACAGAGAAAAGGAAATGCTACTTTAGATGATGAATGATTAAAATGTGGAACTCACTACTAGAGGATGTAATGATAGGTGCAGGCATAGACAGCTTTAAAAGGGGATTAGACAGATTCATGGAGGATTCATGGAGTATCAGTGGCTACTACCCATGGTGACTAAAAGAAACCTCCACATTCAGTGGTAGTAAATCTTTGAATACTTTGAACGCTGCTGTGTGGTGCTGTTGATTGATTATCATTGTGAAATGAATAAGGCCCAGTCCACTGTTACATTAAAATGAAGTGGTAAGAATCCTAAACAGTCTATATTGCTTCAGAGTATTAATAGGGGGGAGGGGATATTTTGAAACGTTGTCCACATAAAAACCTGCCTGTAAGTTAGAAACTAGCAAATCAGGAAGAAAGGTTCTAGCCCTGCTCCTGACTTGTTTGGATAGTTTTCTGTTTGCAAGGAATTGTTTATGCATAAATGTGATCCATCATTTCAAGTCTGAATTGGTACAGCCCATTTCCCCACCTCTGAACATCTACCACCATTCTCATTTCATTCTGCTGCATGTGTAGAACAGGACTGTGGAGGAAGCTCAGATGTGGGGGTGTTAGCAGTCAGACTCCCTCCTCACACTGAGAAGGTAGTTTATAGAGATGAAATATCATAAACCCCTTCCTCACATGCGTAAGTCCAAGTCCCTGCTTGGCCCAAGGCACAGTGAATGCCAACTGGGCAGGAACTTAGAAAATTACCAGAACATGAGTCAGAGGCAGTTGACTGACTGACTGCCCCTCCATGCCCCAAAGAGACACAGAGATAATGAGGTTTCCTAAGAAAACCCCTGTCTAAGCTCATCAATGCCTTCTATACGACCCCTCACCCATTTACACTAATCAAAGCTCTTCAGCTTACTTGATAGCTCTTTCTGTCTAGTGCTTACCAGATCGTTAAGCAATATTTTCACCTATAGTCTATCCCAGATAGAAACCATCAAACCTCTCTCTACTTATTGTTCTACCTCCAGACAAACCATTAAGCCATTGTTTTTGGAGCAAGACATCGTCTTGCCCCAGGGAACATTTTGCCTTATAATTGGGCTTCCCAGCCATGTGCTGTGCGTGTGTGTTAATAATAATAATAATAACACTTGATTTACATACTGCCCTTCAGGACAACTTTATGCCCAGTCAAGCAGTTTACAAAGTGTGTTATTATTATCCTCACAACAATCACCCTGTGAGGTGGGTGGGGTTCCTAGAAGCCATGACTGACTCAAGGTCACCCAGCTGGCTTCAAGCGGAGGAGTAAGGAATCAAACCCAGTTCTCCAGATTAGAGTCCTGCCCCTCTTAACGACTACACGAAACTGGCTCACTATATCAAACTGGTTCTGGGACCCATCTACACACCACCAAACTCATTTGGGCCTTCTCTTCCCTCATCTTCTCTCCGTGAAACGCTGGTTGTTTTGCTGTTTCCGTGGACCTCTTCTCTTCAAGACTGGTAAATATTGCCCTCCCAGAAACTGCTTTCTCCCCCTTTCCTCACTAATTTCCTCTTAGTTAGCCTTGTATGTGTACTGTGTATATTTGGCCTTTTTATTTCTCTTTTAATTAAAAAAAACCCTTTTCTGTTGAACATCTGCTTGATTTAGTTGAGAGTTCACTAAGGAATAATCCCCATAAACATGGGTGGAGATTCCTAGTTACCCCCTTTTGCTTGTCTCCTGAATACTAATTCCACCAACCAATTAAGGAGACCTCCTATTTGGGTAACGGGGTTCATTTATTGCACACCCTTAGTGCTAAAAAAGACACATCTTCCATACTTTTAATTCTATTCAACAGAAGATCTGATGATTGAGGATAAAGCTACACATTATATGCTATTCTATGATTCTTGGGAGTATTAAAAATATAAAATACAGCCAGATATATAATATAAAATGCAGCAGTGTAGAAGACAAGCATTGGATGAGGGAGAGGGACTTCTCTTGACCCTTTTTCTTTGTTAAGTTTTCATACAGAAAATTGTGACTTCCACAAAGTAGTTCTGCTCCTGCCAGGGAAAACTCACCCATAAATCATAAAGTCATTTTCCCACTTCAGAATTCTTTCAACATTGCCAGCTAATTCTGCTGCATGTGTAGTCCAAATCTGAGACTGTGCAAAGGAAAAAATAGACATGGTAAAGTCCTCTATGTCAATGGCCTTCAGTTCATGGACTGGGGCCCTCAGGTGTGTCATGGAGCCCTGCCTGCTGGATTGTAAGGCTCTCTAGAGCGGCACTCTTTTGGAAGGACCTGCTGCTTGTACACACGCGTAGAGAACATGGGTACTATGCCTCCTGCCTCTTTTTGCTTGCACCTGGAAGGAGCAACAGATCAGCAAGGTGAGGTCACGCAGTGATGGAGGAGAGTCCTTCATGCAGAACAGCAGGAGCATTAAGAGTCCAGCAGTACTCACATGATTTTTGCGTGGGGAGGAACTGACTGAGTTAGAGAAGAGATTAAACAGAATGGTAACTGAGCTACAACAAGATGGCAGTTTGTTTCTGATTGGGAAGACACTAATCTGTAAGTATTATGTGTGGAAAAAACCTCAGTCAATAGACAGTACAATACCCACTTGCTGCAGGATTCTTCTAAGAGGTGTTTATTTACCAAGACACTGACCAGCAGAGTGGAATTAAAGGGCACTTCACACATCAGATCATGCTTTATGATTGCAGTATCAGGAGTTGATGTGCTTGTGCGAATGAACCATCCCAGGTCACACACTGCAGATAGAATTTTTCTATCACTTCACATTCAGGGCTGGCTCAGCCTATTTAGTCATCTCCAGTGTGCTTCTCCACTGCTACCCTGACAGTGCCCAAAGTGGAGGAGGGGTGAAGGAAGCACCTCTGCTGCCCACCGTGGCCTCTGGCACTGACACAAAAGATATTCACACTCCCTTCTGTGCTGCTCAGGAAGGTCCAAGGCAGGCTGCAAGAGGAAGCATCTCTACATCCCACCCGGGATCCCCAGAGAGAAATGAGATAGGAGAAAGCACACTCCTCCTCCTGTGCCACTCCAGCAAGGTCCAAGGTGAGCTGCAAGAGGAAGCTCCTCTGTAGGCTGTCCTAGATTGCCACACAACAGCAGCAACATGGGGAAAGCACTCACACCTCCTTCCTGCTGTGCAAGGTGGGCAGCAACAGGTGCCATTGTAGACTGCATTGGGCCCCAGGTGAGACTGGCACTGGTGCAGGTGGTGACCAGACGCACAAACCAGACCTGTTATCTTCTCCCACTTTGTCACTCCACATTGGTTTGGTACCCTTTGGGTCACTTGGATTGTGTGTTGGTTCTGTTCACATTGCTTCAAACACAATGCTTTTTAGTGAGATGAATTGATATATGCAGCTGTGGCTTCTCAAATATAGAGGGATCAAGAGATGAGACATCAAGTGTTGTACAAATGTATGAATAACAATAACAATAACAATAATAACTACACTTATAAACCGCTCTTCTAGACAGATTAGTGCCTCATGCAGAGTGGTGAACAAATTACTGTTATTATTATCCCCACAATACAGCTTTGGAGCTGGGGCTGAGAGGAGTGGCTTGCCCGAGGCCGCCTACTGAGCTCATGGCAGTAGTGGGATTTAAACCAGTACTGATTCACAGCTGAACCACTTAACCACTGTGCTACAGCAGCTCTCAGATGTAAAAATGAAAAATTCTTTGCTAGGCACTTGAGAGATGTAAAAATCTCTCAAGTGCCTGGCAAAGAAATAAATGATGGTAGTGTAGGAACAGACTTTTGGGAAGAATGTGAAAATTAGTTCAGTTTAATAAAGATGAAGAATGAGAAGGTCACTGGCACTGCAGATTATTTCAAGGTTTAAATACCCAGGATCAGATCTGGTGACAGGAAAAGTCCTGGGACTTTAGTCCTGGACTTCAACTACAATTTAAAAAAACATCATCAAGAGAGAGAGAGGCTATATATATAATTTAGCTATTTCATTCATTTGCAGAGTAGGTATGTTAGGAACATATACTTGCTGAAATCGCTGTTTAATGTTTTTTTCACTAACATTAGCTGTTGTGAGAAAAAAATGGAAAGGAGATATTTGCAGATCAGGAATTCTCTAAATACCCAGGATTTTTGTGTCCTAAAGCAAAAATTGTGTATTTGCCATTGTAATGTTCTAGACAACGCAATAGGTTTCCAAACAGCTATTGTATTAAGAAAAGAGAAACGAAAAAGAAGCAGGTGTTGCACAATTAAGCCAATTGCACAGAATGAAGAAGGTGTCTTGGACAATTGTATAACAGCAAGTTATTTTGTGTTTTACATGGGGAACGATTATGAGGTTCACAGCACTGTAGACAGTAGTAAGCCAGTCTGCACTTTGAGTGGGGAACGATGCACACAACTGTTGAACATATGGTGCTCATATGCAAAAGAACCACTGGAGAATGTTGAAAATCTTTTTATCTGTGCAAAGTCTGTATATTCAAATACCAGTGTTTGGGAAGGCAGAAAAATCTATGGAGCTGGGAATGATGATGGAAAATTTCACACATCCCTATTGTAGATTGCACAGGAAACAGCATGTCTAACATATGGATGTGAGCAGTAAGTCTCCTGTGAGGAAGTGGCTCCTCTGTTCTACATGGCCATCTAGGGAATTCTCCATTTGCTGTTGTGAGTTAGATGTAATACACGTTAAGTCTAACATTACAAGAAATCTCTCTAATTGGTCTATCTATGAGTATTCCTTTGGCACCATCACTGAGACACTAATTGTTCAATCTTAGCATTAAAGCTGATCTTCTATTTTTGCAAAGTTAAGGTAACGTTTCTTGTTTTCCCTTTGTTGAATAGTAGGTAGTTCAAGCCAAACACTACATTTCTTTAGTATAATATTAATAATATTAGTGTTTACACAGTGCTTTTTCTAAGACATCAAATACTTGACATTCTTTCAGTAATTTTTATACCAACTCTGTAAAGTATGTCAGCGTTATTATCTTCATGGTATAGTTTGAGGGGTGGCAGTGGTTTGAGCATAGTTATTTAATAAAGGGAGAGTTCCAATCTGAGGTGAATTTGAACTGAGCATTTCCAGTTCACATATCAACAGATAAGAAGAGTCTTGCTGGATCAGATTAGTGGTAAAGTTGCCAGGTCTTCTCACCCTCCCAGCAGGAGGAGAGAACGTGGCAGTCGCCTTTTTTAAACTCCTCAAGTGCACTTTGCGCATGCACGCTTCTGGGGGTGGTGCAATGATGTCATTGCTATTTCAGATAATTTAGCAATACTTGAGGGAGGCTTAAACCAAGTGGTACCTCCGTGCCAGTGATCTTTGTGGTGAGTAATCCATTGAGGTGTCCTTGTTCCTTTGCAAAGTTCTTCTAAGAAGTGTAATATTCACTTAACAGTAAAAAACTGAAGTGTGGAAGGACATGTGAACACAAGTTCTTGGGAGGAGTTCAGCACACTGTGTAGCAGAAACAATACTAATTGTTTGTTTGTACATACTAGATATTTTCTTGGGCTATATCATTCCTAGGTCATAGTCTCTCCTTCCAGGGCATATGAAAGCATAGTCCAAAGACGGTCAAGATTCTGAGAAAGACATGTCAGCCCTTTGGTACCTTTGCATCTGAAGGACAACCTATTTACAGGATTCCAGCTTTGAATGCGGCACATAATATCTTAGACCTTGGATCAGCCTGATATATCTGGGAAAGGCTTTTAATAAGCCATTTAAGTCAGGATACTCAAAATGCTGTTTTCAGCAACTCCTTCTACCTGGGGGCATATTCTGAGCTCAGTCTGCATGCAAAACAAGAGCAGAAGATGCCCTCGATCTTTAAAAACAAATTAATGAATGTGTCCAACCAAATGCAAGGGAAATATTTTCACTTTTAACCTTTACATAAAGGAGAAGAGATCTTGAAGCCAAAGCCAGCTGTCTCCAAGCTGGCAGATGAGAGAATAGCTCTGTTCTGTTACACAGCAATGCTAGCCCATGTAGGAAAAAACAGTCATAAATAGCTGGTGTCTAAATGGATCAAGGCCTCAAGCCCAAAATTGTTCCCTCCAGAATGTATTTGGAATATGATTCCCAACTTTAAACTGGTCCCTCTTTCTGTTTCTTTAATATCAGTTTGATCTGCTGCAAATACCAGGTGAGGTTACTTACCTCCAGCCATGAAAAGCTTCAGCTACCCTTTTCTACACATTAAGCCTCTTTTAAAGGGCCAGTACATTTTTCTCCTGGCAAGTTGCTAACTAGGTTTGCCAGCCTCCAGGTGGTGGCTGGAGATCTCCCAGAATTACAACTGATCTCCAGGCTACAGAGATCAGTTCCCCTGGAGAAAATGGCTGCTTTGGAGGATATGGCATTATACCCCATTGAGAACCCTCCCCTCCCCAAACTCCACTCTTTCCTGGCTCTACCCCCCAAATCTCCAGGAATTCCCCAAACTGGACCTGGCAACCCTATTGGTAACCCTAACAGAAAATGGTCATGATTTAACAAGTGTTAAAAGAACAAATGTTAAGAAGGCACAAGACCTAAAAAAACTGCACGAGTCCAATCTGTATAGGCATGCCATTGGGCAACCTTAAAAAATGAAAAAACATAACGCATAATTGAAAGTGGAGAGCTGGCCAACAGTCCATATAGTCGTTGTCGTCATCGTCATCATCGTCATCATCAAACATTAACCTTTTTTCCAAAAAGCATTTTAGAAATAATAGAAGATAAGGACTGAGCTCTTGGTAGGTGGAATATAGAAACCATTATACTGATGCAGATAGGCAGAATTGTTCATTTTAGACGTTATATTTAGAATGAAGGATTTCTAATTTAGATGAGCTATTTTCTGTCACATACTTTATACCTAGAGTAAAGCAAAAAAAAAAGTTTTATTGAAAGTTATAGAATAATTTAAAAACTATAAAATTATCAGTTTCTTTTATTTTTATGTTGATTTTATTAGGCAGTTGGTAGGGGGGAAGGAGAACCATGGGAATCCATGGATCAGGAAGTCCTTAAACACTCAAGCAATGGGAAGTGTGATGCAGAATATTGCTTAAACATATATGCCCCATCTGGTGTATGGATAAGTGAGGGAATATCCATGATTCTCTTTTGCTTTGTGGAAATTGGTCTTCAGACTGAGCACAACTGAGATGTGAGTGTTCTCTACCCAAAAAATCCCATAAAATATGAATCTATCAGAGTGAATGGTGAGTACCTGCTCTCTCGTCATTTGCCTTTCTAGGATGCCATGAGGCAAGAGGTGCATTCCATACAGTGCATTCCATTTTGAAAAGCTACCTGCAGAGCTTCCGCCAGTTTTCCTTGTTGGGCTGCCATGTTTGCAGATAGGGTGTCAAAGAAGTGATTGCAGATTTTTTCATAACTAGCAGAAAGGTTTATAACTTTATTGCTGAACTCATACGTTTGTAAATGTTAGAAAAGAACTTTTTATATGTAGGGTACCTGTAATTTTTCTGAAGCAGTAGGAAAGGTAGTCGGGGTAGTTAGTTTCAGCAGCAAAATGGCATGGGTAAAGCCCCTTTCCTCATGGCAATCTGGCCCTTTAAGCCACGGCCCCTATGCTGCATATTGAAAAGGCGGGGGGGGGGGGTGGATAATCACAAAACTACATGTAATATGTAGTTCTATCCTGTCTGTGAATCATTACTGTTAGAAGCTGAATAAGAACTGTTATTTTTAAATTCAAAAGCCTTTACCTGCTTATAATGGATGTATTCACTAAATAAATAATAAGGTACCCGTTTACTCCATTTAAGCACCCTGCCATGGTCAGAGTCATAGAGATTTTTTCAGGATCACTTAAGCATTGTAATAGCGAGCATGATCTTGAAAATTACACTCTGAACCAGGAAGAATCTTGGGTGGGCAGAGTTAGGGTGGGTTGGATGTGTGGAATTTAGAGCACTGACACTTTGGGGGGTTAGCAGTTTTCACTGATTTTTTAAATTTAATACACAGTATGCCTAGTCTAAAAATGAATTCTCATTCTATAAATGAAAGGTGTCCTGTCACAGATTAATAAGAATCTTTTGAGTAAAAAAATCTCCTGTGGTTTGAATTAGGCATGCCCAAATACCTATAAATCCGCTCACATTTGGGTTGCCGCTTATGAGCTGGAACCTATCGGCAGCTGTTTGGATGTGTCCAAATGAATTCAGATATGGCCATCTGCGTGATGGCCAGACTTTCTCTCAACTGCCATTGCCCCCATGACCTGTCTGCTGCTGCTCCCACCTCCTATTTTTAAAAGTGCACATAGCAGAATTTTAAAAATCAGTTTGAGATCTTTGAGTTGAGACTTAAAACATTGGTATTTCAGTGCACGAACCCAACTAATTGTGTGATTATTTCTTCTGACCATTTCTTAAGTAGATACGATGGGCTGCACAGGTTCAAAAAGTAGTTAATGCAATTTACCAAATCCAGTCAATTTACTTGCATTTGACTGTACAGGTACAAAGAGGGGATGAACTGTGTGAGATTCCGTGCTTTATACAAGTCAGTGAGTTTAATGACTGGAGCTACCATTACAATGGGGGTTACTATCTCTTTTCTGATAAATTTGACCATTTAGTTCTTGATCTGGGCATTTGCAAGCTGCGATGACTAAACAGCTAATGCTCTGGTACAAAGCTGCTTGACGTGGTACTGTGCGTGCAATGAATTTTGCCAAAAAAGCATAAAAGTGAACCTGCTAGGAACTTGCTTCTCATCTAATTGAGAGAATTCAAGCAAGGTATGATCTCCTGATGATTGTATTTGTGTTGAAGTGCACAGCATGCCTAACTTGAACCAATAATCCAACTGGGACAGTGCATTCAGTGGATTAGTGGCCTTTGTAAAGTCCCCCTTTAACCCAAATGTGGTTGCACATTTTTAAAGCAGCAGCTGGCCACTTTTTGGAATTCGAGAGTTGAGGTATGCAGAGTAGGGATGCGCATTTGAAAAAAAGAATTTTTTTTTCAAAAAAAAAAATTGGACCCATGACTTTATCTGGAGGACTGGAGTGGCTGTTTTTCAAGCAATTGACACCCAAAGTACAGAGTACCTAGTCCAGACTGTCTGCTAAAGATTCCACAGGTTTCAAACAAATTAAATCAAGGGGTTCAATTCTATAGAGCTCTGACCAAGGTACCCCCAGCCACCCTACTTGTCTCTATTGTTTTTTATGAGGGGGGGGGGCGGATTCCGTGCTTTCTCCAGGGCAAAAGAAGTCAATAGCCAAATAGAGAAGAGCAACTATTGTCAAAAAGCCTCCAAATGCAAACAGAACCAACAAGTCCCAAATAATTAATATCAAACCACAGAACGCAGAGCCAGTTTGGTAAGCCCAACAGAACCATTGTCAAACCAGAGGATCCAAGCCAAATTGACCTGGTATGCCAGTGCCAGGATAGCCAGCCAGACCTGGCAATACACTCACTCAGATGCACTAATATCACTCCCCCAAGAAAGGCCTCAGAAAGTGAGAGGAAGGGGTTTGAAGCCACTTGAGTTCCTCTCTGCAGTTTATAGCCTATACCATCACTGGCTCACAGGAAATAGAACTGCCCTTCATCACTAGCTCTTCTGTTATCTTCCACCCTTCTAAAGAAGAAACACAACCCCAATACAACATGCATGAGTTTCATTGTAGGTGCTTTTGTAGATTCTGCAAGTTTTGAGATACAGCTCATCTGTCCAGAGCAGATAAGCTGGCCAATGTGCTTGGTGAGGCTGTCCTTGATGTGCATGTCACACATGTTTCATGAGAGGTCACAGGTGAGACTCGATGTTCCCTTGTAGCTTCTTTACCAATGCATGTACTACTGGAAGAATGTCTGAATTTCTTGTGCCTGGGTCCAGAAAGGCAGCCAGCTTGTCTTGAGGCATTAGGATCAAGAGAGACCCAGGCTTGCCATGTCAGACAAGAGCCATGTCAGACAAGAGGGCTTAAGGACCTCCACCATCTATGAGAGAGTCAGCCACTCCTCATTGCTGAGTGGTCTCTCTCCCTGAACAGTAGTGGCCTCCAGGGCCACCTTGTCCAGGCTGTTCTTTTGCTCCACCAGATACTCAAGTTTGGTGCAGGTGCAGTTCCACCAAGAGCTGACATCACTGATCAGGTGGTGCTCTAGCATGCCTATCAGCACCTGCTTCTGGTACAGCAGATGGGTAGCCTTAATTCTTCATGAGAAGTGACTTGTGATATTCCAGCAGGTCTGGAGCAAATCACGGGTTGCAGCATCAAATATGGGATTCTGTACTGAACCTAAACCCAGGGTGTCCCTCACAACCAAGTGAAGAAGGTAGGTGATGCAGTAAGTGCACTTCAGGTCCAAAACCTATGCCACTATCCTAATATTTGCTCTACCATCAGTCACCATGAAGCCCATTGAGACATCCCTGCCTACTGATGCCATTAACTGCTTCTTGATGGAAGCAGAGATGTTGGCCTCTCTGAGCATCTTGCACAGTGCTTTGGCCCCTCCCACCCTGCCCAACACCTATTGCCCCACCCTACCCAGAACATTGCTCAGTGCTCAGTCAGAAAGAGAAACATGTGTTGTGCTAGGGGGGCAGGTTCAAATGTTGTGTGAAGTGTTCAACTCTCCTACAAGTGCAAGGCAATTGTGTCTCCACATGTAAGACAGATTACACTTAACAGCAGGTTTCTGCAGTAAAGCAAAGAGAGCTGTGACGGAAGGGGTTAACTGTTCCCTAGAATAGAGAGCTTGAGTGACAGGCTGCTCCCTCTTCTCTGATTGGCCAGTTAGAACAGGTCTGAAGGCAGTCAGTTGGTTTCTGGCAGGATTTGGAGTCAGGGAGTCTGACAAGAAAAGTCAGACAGGTTCACCTTTAGAGTTAAGGAAGAAGACTCCTTTGCCTTAACTGTAGTATTACTGTCCTGAGGAAGAATTCTGTCTAAGAATTCAGAATCTAAGGCCATTTCCACATGCCCTTAAAGGGATGGTCCACTCACCGAATGCTGGTGGCTTTTCCTCATGAATCCAAACATCTCAGTTTGCAAAATGGTTGCAGGCCATCTGGCTTCTGGGTTTTTGGCAGCTTTTTTGGGAACACACTTTCCATGGTCCCAGAAAAGGTTCCAAAAAACCCCCAAGAAGCCAAACAGCCCACATCCATTTTACAAATGGAGACATCACTAGTGTTCTATTAGTGTGCTGTATCTTTAAATGCATGTGGAAATGACCTAAGTGGCAGCATAAACTGAAGTACACTTTACACATGCACCAGAGAACTGGGAGTGTGTTTTGGTGAGAGTGACTGGGTAGTGGATTGAGACTCTCTTTCAAGCCAAAAAGAAGAGGGGTTATATCTTCTGAGGAGAAGATTAATTCCAGCCCAGTTTTGAAGGGAGGGTTGCCTCTGAGGAGTACCCTCACAGCACTGGGGCTGCTTTTTACCCAATTGGCCCCTGGCACAACCTCACACTTCTGCATCGCACTGGGAATGATGTCATTCCCAGCACAACGTGGAAGCATTCTGGAGCACACAGGAGCACAGTCGGGGGTTTATTGTCAGAACCTGCTACAACGATTATATTTTGAAGAAACCAACACCCCCAATCTCCACAAACCATTCCTCCCCCAAAACACAGAAATATCTTCAAAACAACAGTAGAAGACAACTATATAACCAGAGCCAGAAGAATGCAAAAAACAGTAATGATTAGGACCCACCCCTCCAAAAAGCACACAAACCCTTTAAAAATTAAAAAGCTTTTCAAAACAGAGAAAATGAAAATCAGTTAAAAATTCTTTTAAAAGCCAACAGCACAAGCCTTTTAAACGATTTTAAAAACAGCACAAAACCACACCTAGGAAAACTATTTTAAAAGAACCAGAAAGAAAGAAAAAAGACTACAACCCCCCTAGGCAAAAAGAAAGAACACAGAACAACTTGAAATAATATTTTAATCCAAAGTCCACTGTGGGCAAACCAGTCATATAGATGTCTAGGCATAAAACAGAAGGAGGTCCTTCCCAGGCAGGCGGCAAAAATCCAAGGCGCAGACCAGAGTTGTGAAAGAATCATCTTGACTGAGCAGACAGTTCTAGTGGGAATGGGAATGCTGCCTGGGAATGCTGCCTCCCTCCTCTTGCCTAAGACTCCTGTAAAATTGAAGAAAAACAGACCCAGGAACCTTAAAATGCCAGCCGCATTTCCAGAATTTCCAGAATTTTCGGGGACCCAATTCCTGGTATTCTTGAAAACCCAAATATCACTCTGAATATTCCAGATACCCACATATATAAGAAAAATACCAATAAGGTATTTGTGTGTGTGTGTGTGTGTGTGTGTTGGAAATATCCAAATGCACATCTCTTGTGTAGAGCTGGCCCAAGTCCTAGAAAGGCATTTAACATTCAGCCTTCAGAGCATGGTCCCAAAGCTATGAAGCCTGGCAGCATGGTTCTTATCGTCCACAACGATATCAGGAAGTTGTGAGTTACTATGGTAACAATATCTCGTTTTTATATAAAGAGAGAGAGAGAGAGACTAATAAAAGTAGCAAGAGAGTGAGTGAGAGGATTAAGAATATAGATTTGCTCTGAAACAAAACATCACAGTGAAACTTAGCTGGCGGTGTGCAAGATCGCAAACTGTAGAGAGCATAGAAGGCAAATGGGCTTCAGTGACCAAAAGGAACGGAGAGAGATGCATCACTGGGAAAGAAGGATGCTTAATATAAAAAGGGAGCCTTTGATATCAAAGGAAGCCTTGTGTTCCGTTTAGTGAGAATCCTGCTCTGGGATGAACAGATGAACTTTCCCTCTCGCTTTCTCTCTCTCTCTCTCTCTCTGTGTGGAGGCTGACAGAAGGAGGGAGCATGTGTTATGTGCACAGCAGCCTCAATATGTCAGAACTAAATTTTTTCATCATGACCCCAGGACTGGATATGAACAGGCCCACACTCTCTAGCAAGGAGCATGAAGGAAGTAAAAGATAGAAGGGAAAATCTGAAAGCTTGCCCCACAGTTGCAGTCCATAGCCAGGTTTTGCAGTGATGCCACAATTGCATCATACAAGAGTGGGACGTGATATTCAGCAAGTAATTCAGCATCTTTTTTAAAAAGTTAACAAAACAATCTTGCTGTACTGTAAGAGGTTAATGTGCTCAGCATGGTGTAAGCCTAGAAACAAGAGTGCAAAGATTTCCAGTGCAATATTTCCAGTGGACAAAACTACAAGGCTAATTAATGCAAAACATACATATTACTTGGTTGCAAAACTCTGCTATTCCCTAACTTTTGTTGCCGCTGTTTCAGCAGACATTATGAACAGCCCCTCTTATAGTCTTAAAGGCCAACTTTCAGGGGAGAAAAAAAATCCTAAGATTTAGGAACATTACAGACCAGACTGTGCCTGAAGAATCCACCAGGAGCATATGTCTTTGGGGGAAGATTAGAACAAATGTGGGTTGTAGACGCATGCTCCACACTACTTAAGAAATGGCATGTAACACCCGTAGGATAATCGCTCAGAAGCTCCTGATGTCAAACACATGGCTCCAGGATATACATCTACAGAGAGCTCCCTTCCTTCTCACCTCTTTTAGATGCTGGAAGTTGCATACAGCTCCCTGCTCTGCCTAGCTGCATCTTTTCCCATAAGTGACTGAACCAGAAGTCAAGAATTGTGACATTGTAGGATAGGCTGCAACTCTGGGTTGGAATTGAACTGCACGCCTGTTGGTCTGTGGGTTTTACAGAGGAGGCTGGATGTCTCTGCCAGGCCTTGTAGAAATAGTTCTAATCTGTATTCATAATATCACACTGTTTATGCACCACCTACTCCAGAGCCCTTATAGCTTTTCCAGCTTCAGTTTCAGCACGTAAGCTGTAAAGTGCACTGTGTGTGTCTGTGCCATCCCCTCCTTGACCAGAATGCAAAGTCGCTGTGCGTGGCAATCCAAGGCTAGCCACAGGAGAGGCAGGGCTGGAGACATGCTGGAGGACAAAGAACTGCCTGATCCCCATCCTCATGTACAAAAGGAACTGCAGCTGCCCAAGACCTTTCCCGCATGGGTTATTTGCCCTGGGTACAGTGCTGTTCTGCTTCCCCACAGCATTATGCTGTACTCGTTGACTTCCTGGGTTTTTCCTGGCTTTCCTCCAATCTTTCCTACTTTGCTGCAAAGTTTTGAGAAAATTTGTAATAGATTTGTTACAAATGGCTGTCATGCAGCAGGGAAAGTTTAGATTTCCCTTGTTCCACCCATATGGCAGCCATTTTCCCTGCTTCTGCGGCAGCCATTCCCTCCACCTCTGCTGGGGAAGGGGCTTTTTTGGCAATTGAATATTCAGAACATTATAACTATCTGTGTATCAGGTTCTCTGAATTCCCAGCTTTCATTTTTCAAAAAGTAAGGCTGTAGCCCCTTTCTTTGCAGATACATGCTTTCCCCCTTATATCTCTGCAATGAAAAGGGCTAGAGACTTGCTTTTTAAAATATGAAATATGAGAATGCAGATACACAAATTTTTATAATGATAATGAGTTGCTGATTTTTTTTTCAAAATGGGAAAAGTCCCCATAATGGTTGCTCCCTGGAGACTGGGGCAGGTAAGATGCATGAATACCTACAATGTGCAAGCTCTGCTGCCTCTGTGCTGTATTGACAGTCACAGTGGCAATGGAACAGCATGATTTGAGTCCAGTGACATCTTAGAGACCAACAAGATTTTTAGAGTGTAAGCTTTCAGGAGTCAGAGCTCCCTTCTTCAGACACAAGTAGGAATGGAGATCCCTGAGCCTTTATATCCCAGCCAAAGTTGGATGTGGTATTACAAGGGAGGGCATGCGGATGTAAAGGTACAATGCAGCTTGATTAAATGGAAGAGGTGTAGCAAAGGAAGATGTCAGGATGTAAATGTACAATGCAACTGATTAGAGCAGAAATTAGCATCTGTAGTGAGATAAAAATTCTAAGTCTCTGTTTAGCCCCTTCCATTGTTCTTAATTTGCGAACAAACTCCATTTCTCACGTTGCAATCTCCCCTTGAAGTTCCTCTGTTTGAGGACCACCATGAGCAATGGAACGTCCTGGAAGATTGAAATCTTTTCCCACTAGTGTTTGAGTGTTGTGATTTCTAAAGATTTATGTCCATTTATTCTTTTGCATAGGGACTGATCTGTTTGTCCAATGTAGACAGTAGAAGGGCATTGCTGATGCTTGATAGTATATATAACATTGTAAGATGAACATGTGAATGAACTGAGATGGTATTACTGTTGTTGTTAGTTCCAGTGATCATGGCATTGGAGTAAATATGAGGATGGAATCGGCATCTTGGTTTATTGCAGGCTCTGGTCCCAGAGTCCATGTTAATGCTGGGAAGTACATTATTATGAGTGAATAGTTGTTTAAGGTTAGTGGGCCTTCTGTGGTCAAGAAAAGGTTGCCTTCCAATGATTCTGAGAGAAGAATATCATTGTTCAGCATATGTTGCAAGTCACTGATGATGTGTTCAACTGGTTTGAACTAAGCTGTATGTGACCACCAGTGGTGTTCTATTGTTGTATCATTTGGACCTGTCTTGTAACAGGTTATCCCATGGTATAATTTTGACTTTGTCAGTCTGTTTCCTTACTACGCCAGCTGTGTACTGTAGTGCCACAAATGTCTGTTGTAGATACTGCAGGTAAGAATCTCTGTCAGAGGGGTTGGAACAGATGCAGTTGTAATATAGAGCTTGGCTGTAGATGATGGATTGTTTGATGTGTTTAGGATGGTGACTGGAGGCATGTAGATATGTTTGCCAATTGGTAGATTTCTGGTATAAGATGGTTCTTAAGCATCTGTCAAGTATTTGTACAGTGGTGTTTAGAAAATATGCCTCCTGTGTGGAGTGATTCATGGTCAGGTTGATAGTGGGGTGGAAGTTGCTGAAGGCCTGGTAAAATTCCACTTGTGCTGCTTTCCCACGTGTCCAGATGATGAAAATGACATCAATAAATCACAGGAGGAGTGTTAGCAGGTGGTAGCTGAGAAAGTGCTGTTCCAAGTCAGCCATGAAAATGTTGGTGTATTGTGGTGCCATGAGAGCGCCGATGGCAGTGCTGTTGATTTGAAGGAATAGGAAATAGTTGTGGGTGAGAACAAACGGGCAGAGCTTGGAAGCAAAATCAGCTGTGGTGTTATCAGTGATGGTGTTCCTAATGGCTTGTAGTCCATCTTTGTGGGGGTTGTTGGTGTATAGAGACTCAATATCCATGCTTGCCAAAATAGTGTTACATAGAAGATGGTCAACTGATTGTACTTTTCTCAGGAGGTCTGTGGTGTCTCGCACATAATTGGGAGTATTGATGGCATAGGGTCTGAGAATGGAGTCCATGTATCCAGACACCCCAATAGTGATGGTCCCTATGCCCAAGACAATAAGACTTCCTAGGTTGTTAGGCTTGTGTATTTTGCGCAGAAGATAAGAAGTACCTGGTTGCGATTCCTGTGGTATGTTCATATTGATTTGTTCCTGTGTGTGTGTCAGTAATCCCTTTAAAACCCTGTTTAGTTCTCTTTGGTATTCTGAGTGGGGTCTGAGGTTAGTCATTTGTAGAACGTAGTATTGGAAAGTTGTCTTTAAGCCTTTGGATGGAGCAGATTTGTCCATGATGACAACTGCTTCTCCTTTGTCAGCTTCTTTAATTGTGACGTGACAATGGGAAAACCATACAACCCCTCCCCCGCCCCGCCCCCCACACACCCTGAGTTTGGTGGTCCTTCATTCAAATTCTTCTCTTGGTAAAATATTTCCTGTATTTAGGACTTGTAAGGAAAGTCCTGGACAGCTGCGGTGGTTGAGACCACTGCCCTGAGTATGAGCCAAGCTCTGGGAACCACGGTCAGGGATGTGGCAATTCCAGGACTGGGGCTGTTGTTGGACAAATTACTATGGAAAACATATTTCTCATTGGGCAAAGGATGAAGCAGGATACAAAGGTTCATTTTGTATACGTGGAGCTAGGGGAGTAGAACTTTTGTGAATAGATCCAGTGTGTGTAGTGGTTAGAGTATTCGGCTAGGATCAGGAGAACTTGGGTTCAAATTCCTACTTGGCTATGAAGTTCACTGGATGACTTTGGGCTACTGATATAATAACCTACCTCACAGGGTTGTTTTGACAAATCAAAGGAGAGGAGAAACATGGATGCTACCTTGAGTGAAGGAATGGCAAGATAGAAATGTAATGGCCAGATACGCTGCATTTTCTAGTAAAAGACTCAGCTGATTTTTCCTTCTCTTCATCTAACCCCTTTTTTCTCCTCTTCTGCTCATGACAACTATGCTGTTTCTTCTGACTGCTCTCTCTACTCCTACATCTTGACCTAATTCCCTTTCTTATAATAATTGTTTGCTTAGAGCTGTTTCCCTGCTGTAAGATGCCATTTCTGATTGGTTGGATACCAGATGCCAACAGTTGGGGGATTTGCCTGAGGATTTACCTGTTCAGTGGACAGGCTTAAGGCACAGTCCTGGGTTGTTTTGAGGGAAGGACTTCTGATTTTAATCAAGCTGAAGGCACAGAAAAGCACATGCCCATTTCTAGAAACTGTGTGCTCTGTAGACCTAGGGCTTATCAGGGTTGGCCCACAGCATATTCATTTCACAGACCCTGTCCAGCATTATTTCTTGGATTTTAGAGCAAGAAGGCAGTCTAGGCTGGTGCTGCAATCTGATGATAGGAAAAGATACGCACAGTATGAGCAAGGGACCGGACCTCTCTTCAATTTAATTTCTGTTGCTGTGACATGCCGGCTTTGTCCAGCTTGTGATAACCTCAGGGCTGGGCACCAGGGACGGTGTCGCTGCTCCATTCTCGGACGTTTCTGGTTGCTGCATTTTCCAGTTCAGATGCTGTAACAAATTCTCTTGGCTGAGATGTCTGAAGCAGCCAATTATGTAGTGTGTAAATGGAATGTGTTGGGGGTAGTTGAAATTCTTTAGCCTAGGACCATGTGCAAATGAAATTCATGTTGGTGAGAACTAGAGCTCTCGTTTCAGGAGCAGACCACTCCTTTCCAGCCCCGTTCTGATGCCTCTCCATCCATCCCTGACAGTTCACCTGTCACTTCTCCTTCCCCAGAACACAGCCTATTTCTTATCACAGCTTCCTTTTGACATGTACACACCCCAGTCTACTTATTGACCCCTAATTCTTGCTGTATTAGGATCTCACAAATCATCCTGCTGTCACCTCCCTCCAGTTCTCAGGTTCCTCTCCTATCTCCTCCTGGGAGAGACAAGCAGCAGAGTTCAAAGTTAAAGGAAAGTGTATTTCTTGAACTGTTTCTCTTGAAATGTCTGAAGCCGCAAAGCTCCCTGATAGCTCTTGTGCCACAGTTTCATCACCCTCTGAATATATTCTACCCACAAGAAAAGTATAGTCCCAGAAAACACATCTTATTAAAGGGTCTGGCATGCGAGGGGAGAATATAGATGTAGAGGGCTCCTGATAGTCTCTATTGGGAGAAGAGGCTCTGGAAGGAAACTCTTTGCAGCCTCTGCTTTTAACATCTCTTCCTGTCATGGTGCTGCTTAGATATTGCAGAGAATTTTCCTAAGAAATGATGAATTAATTATATATTGTGGTGTTCACTGTAGCTTTTTTCTGTGTTTATCTACTCTGAAATTCTGATTCCATAGGAGTAGAAGTGACTGTGAGTGAGTTCTAGAAATAAAGGATAGATGTCTGGTGGTTGCACAACAGGCAGCCAAATGTTGGAAATATCCTACAAGGCCAGGCCTGGGATGATCCTAAAGAGAAGGTATAGCAAAGCTAACTGTTAGTTCCTGGCAGTTGGGTCCCCAAGTTCTCCACAGTTAACACGCAAGTGTTCCAGTTGAAGTAACTTTATTAGAGATCCATTCAGTACAAGGTTCATCAACAGTTGAAATTGGCAGAAGTGACGTATGTTGGGCTAGCAATGTTAGTTATAGGGAATCTTCCCGCCTTAGGACAGAGGACCATTAAGGGGGAGGGGGTTTGTAGTGAGACAATGTTTTAGAACAGCCAGTGAGACATTGTTTTAGAATTTATCTTAGGTTCTCAGGAGAAGTGCGCCACGAGCCAGCTTCAGCTGGCTATCAAGGACACTGGCTTAGAGATGGGCACGAACCGAAATACAAACCAAAATTAAGCTCAAACCAGGCCGGTTCGTGGTTCGCGAACCGTGGTTCATCAGATCCCATTTTTGACGAACCACTACGAACTTTAGGCTGGTTCGTTTGGTTCATTTTTTGGTTCATGACTGCAGACAGGCTGGTGCCAATCAATCAGTTTCCTAGGCAACAGGGGGTGGACTTCCTGCAGACCTTCTGCTGACCCAGAAGTGACCATCTGCTGGCCTGGAAGTGATGATTTTCTGACCTGGATGTGACGTTTTCAACCAGTTCGCGAACCAGGGCAGGTTCGTGAAAGTTCGTGGTTTGTGAAATTTGATGAACCACTAACCACATGGTTTGGTTCCCCCCCCCCCCCGTTCGTGCCCATCTCTACACTGGCTCAGCAGAGAGAGAAAGTGAAAGTAAACATTTGTAAGATAACCCTTCGCATGGAGCAGTAAAGAAATTTCCACACTGTCAGAAGCCAGAGGCAGAACCCCTATACATTCATGGCAGATATGCAGGGGCCATATATGACACTAACCTTTAATACAAAATCTGAAAATGAGCTACAATAAGTTTCTTCTAGGATTCAAGAGCCCTGACCTGAATAGCCCGGGTGAGCCTGATCTCATCAGATCTTAGAAGCTTTGCAGAGTTGGCCTTGGTTAGTACTTGGATGGGGGACCTCCAACAAAGACCAGAGTTGCAGAAGTAAACAATGGCAAAGCTCTTGTTAGTCTCTTACTATGAAAACCCCACAGTGTCTTGATACTGTGACATGGTTGTCATTGCATTGCTGCCTGTGTGGTTCCTGATTGACTAGGGTTGTTAATTCAGAGTAAAGTCATGAAGTAGTGCCCCCTGAATTAGGTTTGTGACATTATGCTAGGGATCCCCAGTGTGGCACGTGTAGGTACCTTGGTACTGCTGACACCTCCCCTGGCACTAGGGTTGGCAAGTTCCTGTCCCCTCCTGGTGAGAGAGGGGAACATAGAACTTACCTTGTGCTGGTTGTGTGGTTTCCTTTTGCTCTGGTGCCCCAAACAAAGCATGGGAGCACTCCTGCAGATGGTGTGACATCACTTCCAAAAGTAACGTCACACTCCCCAGGAATGCACGAGCTACACATTATCCGGGGGTGCCTGCCAGTGGTGGGCAACCTCTGGGGGGTGCCACTGATGGATTGGTGGTCAAGGGGGCCACCGGCGGGCACCTGGGAACCCTACCTGGCACCCTCAAGTGTTCTTAAAAATGGGAAGGGCCAGGTGGAACATGTCTCTGATTGGCTGTGCAGATTCCAAAAAAAACATTTATTTAGCAGCCACTGACACCATATCACAAGAAACTTCACTGTCTGACTAAAGATAGTAGAGTCCAGTAGCATCTTTAAGACTACTAACCAACTTTATTGTAGCATAAGCTTTCGAGAACCACAGGTCTCTTCATCAGATGCATCTGATGAAGAGAGCTATGGTTCTCAAAAGCTTATGCTACAATAAAGTTGGTTAGTCTTAAAGGTGCTACTGGACTCCTTACTGTTTTGCAACTATAGACTAAAAAGGCTAACTCCTCTGGATTTATGACTGACTATAAGCTGTTGTTTGTTGTTTGGCTCCACCTCCTGTGGCAGCCATTTTTGTGGTTGGCTCCACCTCCTGCAACAGCCATTTTGCTGTTCTGCCCACCAGTCTGTGTAAGAATTCCAAAGGTGCCCTATCCTGATTTCCAGGCTACCACCCCTCTTTAACTGCCTGCTGATTCAGGGAATTCCATTCCCATTAACCCAAGATGAGTCACATACTGGAACCCAAGGTCTGGCATTGATAATGGCGGACACTTCTGCCAGGAGGGTAGTCAAGGTCTCATGAGTGAGAGAAGGTTTTCCCACCAGCATAGAGTCCAATATTCTGCATGCAATGCCAATCATGCATTCCCACACTCCTCCCATGTGAGAGGCAGGGGGTGGTTTGAAGATCCACTTACAATTCTGATCACTTAGGTAACTGCTGAGTGTCGGTTCAAGGTCTGCACTTCCATTGATTCCCAGTTCCTTGCAGGCACTGACGAAGTTCGTGCCGCAGTCAGACCTCAGTAGCTTGACAGATCCCTGTATGGCAAAGAATCTTCTGAGGGCTTTTATGAAACTGGAGGTATCCATGGACTCAATCACTTCAATATGCACAGCTCAGATGCTCAGACATGTGAAAGACACTGCCCACAGTTTGCTGTTGGCCTGTCCTCCCCTGGTTTTGCGCGTCACCACGTTCCAGGGTCCAAACACATCAAGTCCAACGTTGGTGAAAGGGGGCTCGGTACTGAGTCAATCCAGTGGCAGGTCAGCCATCTTCTGTTGTTGATGGGGACCCTTGAGCTTCCGACATTGTACACAGGCCTGAAGGACTGCAGCAATGCATCTCTTTGCTCCTACGATCCATAGACCTGCTGCTCTGATGGCTCCCTCTGTGAAGTGGTGTCCTTGGTGATGGACCCGCTCGTGGGGGTGTCATACCAAGAGGACAGTCACATGATGTCAAGCTGGAAGGATGATTGGATTTGCTACTGTTGGGGCCATATCAGCTGCCCTTAGGCACCCTCCTACCCGAAGCAGGCCATCATTATCCAGGTAGGGGTTCAACTGGAGTAGTGTGCTGTTCTTGGGTATGGGTGACTCCTTTTTGGTACTCTCAAGTTCTTCCAGGTAGAACTCGTGTTGTACTCTCTGGAGAATCAGGATTTCCGCCCTGCATCACACTTCTGGTGAGCTTGGCTCTTTGTTCCGGTGATAAGCGAAGTGGATAAGGCATGCCACCCCTAGAACAAGTTGCATCCATCTGGACAAGCGTTCAAATCACCATGCTTCGAGGTAGCGGCTGGTCTTTGTTTCCACTTTCATGCGAGTTACTTGAGGCCGAACATCATTGTCGTGGTCTGGGTCTAGGAGCTCATAGTGTTCCTCCTTGTGCCATAATGAGTTGTCCGGATGCAGGAGGAAGTCAGATCCCTTTAGCTAGGAGGACTCAGCCAGCTGAGAGGCAGGGATAGACCACGTTGCGTGGTCTGCTGGATTCTGATCTGTAGGGATATGTTGCCACTGGTTTGGGCGTGAGAATCACCAGATGCATTCTACTCAGTTGCTAACATACACGTAGAACTGACGGCTTTGATTGTGTATGTATCCGAGTACTACTTTGCTGTCCATGTAAAAGGTAGTATTATCAAATGTAAGGTTCATTTCTCTCTCTATCATTTCTGCAAGCTCTACAGCAAGCACAGCACCACATACTTCCAAGCGTGGGATGGTGTGTCCCTGTTGTGGGGCTAGCTTGGCCGTTCCCAGGACGAAACTCATGTGGGCATGGTTCTCCCCGCTGACAACCTGTAGATATGCTACAGCTGTGATAGCCTTCGTTGACGCATCTGAGAAGACATGCAGCTCTCTGCATGAGGTGGTGGCAAGTGCGACTGGTACGTAGGTGCATGGTATATGGATGGCTTGCAGGCAGCTGAGCTAGTCTCTCCAGACCTCCCATTCCTTTCTTTGGTCAGGGGGAAGAGGCTCATCCCTGTCCTTTGGTACCTAGGGAGACAGTATGTAAGAGATGTTTCTTTTGGATGGTCACTGGTGCAGCAAACCCCAAGGGATCGAATAGGCTGTTCACTAGTCCCGTTCCACAATAGTCCTGTTCCACAAATCGCCTTGCATCCAGGCCATACTTCTCCTATGCACGCAGTTTGATGCAACCCATACTTAGTGATTGCTGGGGACACCTAGACAGCGACTACCCAACAAGCCTTATCTTGACTCAACACCTTGCGCAGAACTCTGGCAAGAAAGCCCGAGATGAAGGTCCATTTTGTGGAATTCATGGACAAGATGCTGCAGAATAACCATGCAGAAATTGTGCCTCCACTATGAGAGGGAGAAGAATGTTGGTACCTGCCGTTCTTCAAGGTGTACCATCCCCAAAAGCCCAGCCAGATCAGAGTGGTCTTCAATTCCAGCGCCCAATACCGGGGCTTGTCACTGAACAAGGCCCTCCTAACCGGACCGGACCTGACCAACAGCCTACTCGGCATACTCATCCGCTTTAGGAAACAAGCTGTAGTTGTCACGGCAGACATCCAGCAGATGTTCTACTCCTTCCTTGTCAGAGAGGACCACTGCAGTTACCTGCGATTCTTATGATTCAGTGACAAGCAAAGCAGCCAGATCATCACAGAATATCGCATGAGAGTCCACGTGTTTGGCAATGGACCATCCCCAGCAATCGCTAACTATGGGTGGCATCAAACTGCATGCATAGGAGAAAGGAAGTACGGCCTGGATGCAAGGCGATTTGTGGAACGGGACTTTTATGTGGTTTATGGGCTGAAGTTCATGCCCACTCCAGAAGAAGCCGTGGACCTGCTAAAGAGAATGCAACAAATGTTGGCTGCAGCTAATCTCAGGCTGCACAAAACTGCATCCAACAGCGCGAAGGTGTGGGAGGCATTTGCTCTGGAAGACCACACCAAGGGATTACAGGATCTAGACTTGGGTGGAAACAATCCCCTCCTCCAATGCAGCCCTGGACTGAGTTGGGACCTGAAGAAGGACACCTTGGCCTTCCAAGCACCAGCCCAAGAGAACCAGTTCATGTGACGAGGAGTCCTGTCAGCAGTGAACAGCCTATTCGATCCCTTGGGGTTTGCTGCACCAGTGACCATCCAAGGGATACATCTCTTACATACTCTCTCCCTAGGTACCGAAGGACTGGGATGAGCCTCTTCCCCCTGACCAAAGAAAGGAATGGGAGGCCTGGAGAGACTTGCTCAACTGCCTGCAAGCCATCCACATACTACGCACCTACTTACCAGTCTCACCTGCCACCACCTCATGCAGAGAGCTGCACGTCTTCTCAGATGCGTCAACGAAGGTTATCGCAACTATAGCATATCTACAGGTTGTCAGCGGGGAGAACCATGCCCACATGGGTTTCGTCCTGGGAACGGCCAAGCTAGCCCCAGAACAGGGACACACCATCCCACGCTTGGAAGTATGTGGTGCTGTGCTTGCTGTAGAGCTTGCAGAAACGATAGAGAAGGACCTTACGTTCAATAATACTACCTTTTACACGGACATCAAATTAGTACTTGGATACATACACAATCAAAGCTGTCGGCTCTACGTGTGTGTTAGCAACCAAGTAGAATGCATCTGGCAGTTCTCACGCCCTAATCAGTGACGACATGTCCCTGTGGATCAGAATCCAGCAGACCATGCAACGCGGTCTTTCCCTGCCTCCCAGCTGGCTGAGTCCTCCTAGCTAAAGGGACCTGACTTCCTCCTGCATCCAGACAACTTGCTACGGCATGAGGAGGAACACAATGAGATCCTAGACCCAGACCATGACAATGACGTTCGGCCTCAAGTTACTTGCATGAAAGTGGAAAAACAGACCACCTGCTACCTGGAAGCACGGCGATTTGAACACTTCTCCAAATGGACACCATGAGGAGGGGGAAAGATGACTGCTTTTACTATCCTGATTTCCACGCTACCACTCCTCTTTAACTGCCTGCTGACTCAGGGAATTCCATTCCCACTGACCCAAGACAAGTCACAGTTGAGCCAAGCGATGGATGCTTCCTGTGTATCTATAGCAGAAGTTTAATTAGAGTTGCGGTAAAAGCAGTAATCTTTCCCCCTCCTCATGGGAGATGCTCAGTAAAGACAAAGGCAGGAAAAGAGGTTGTAAAATCACAGTAAAGCAGGAAAAAGGCCAATAAAAGGTTCAACTATCTCTCTCTCCGTTAGTGGGCATATAGACTACAATTCCCATCATTCAAAGCCTTAAAGAGGCAACACACATTTTTGATAGAGCTAATACAAGCTTCTAAGCTGTGGCTAACAGTACATGCCCCCAGGCTTAAAAATGATGGGGACCTCTGCATTATATGAAAGCCAAATCTGATTGGCTGCAAGGCATTTCATATCATTATGTAAGCAGGATGATACATGATTAGCTGGAATCACATTGTCAGCAACAAATTGTTAGGAAAAAATAGATGCTAAAACAACCGTTGAGAGAGGCAGTGAATAGTTGCAAACCAAATAGGCACTTTAGAAGTTTGGAGGAAACTTTCAGGTCCTCTTAAAGACAGCAGGAAGCAGATGGCTTGCAGTTTTGTGTTGCCATTTGCTAGAAGCTGCATTTCACCCTGCTCCAGTAACTTTTTGATGACTGAGTCATATTGGGTCACTAGCAATAGTGTCTCAGATTTGAGGGATATTTACCCATGCACTCACATGATCGTAATAGCCTCATACAGTTTAGTTACATAGTTTTTATTAAAGCAATATTGGCACCAGCGTCCATATCACTCTGGTAACATAGGAACCAAGCCTGAGGGGGTTGAGGGTATCATGCATGATATGGGGAAACTAGGAAATCAATGTAGGGAGCAACTTCTTTTTTCCACTCTGAGGGCTGGACAAGAGCCCTGGTTGATCCAACCTTTAGTAGTTTGGATCCAAAACAGACCTTCTCCTTCACCATAAGGCACAGTATTTCCATTATAGCCCTCAGCAGCAGATACCCTTTAATCTGCACACACTTCTTGTTGAACTCCAGGGCAAATTAGAAGATGGCATCCATGCTACCATAATGAAGGAACAGCATAATCCTGAGCTGTGGGATCATAGGTGGGTGTTGTGGAGGAGACAATTAAAAAACACAAGACAGGATGTGCCACAGCATAAGGTTTTCAAGTATGGGTGGCATCAGAGGCTCTAAAGAATTTTTATGCTATTTTTCAATCTGAACACTAGAGGGCACAATGCATGCTATAATTACCCACCTCACTACAGTACTAAAGGGTTTTTTTCCTTCTCGGCTTCTTGGTGCTTGTGCGAGTACAAGAAAATTGCAGAACCTCAGATAATGAAAAAAGTCAGGTTTTTATCCTCATTGCAAAGGTAGGGCATTACTGCCCCAAATTTACAGCTTTCTCCTATTCTGTGCTGTTGGGTAGAGGTGAGGAAAGGAGGGAGAGTATTTGCTATGGAACTACCCTAGTTTTGTTTCTAACAACAAGCACTTGAACGAATTTCAGCACTAATTTCTTACAGGTTTTTTTTAGTTCTTTTGATTTTTGAATTTGTGCCACTGAGGCTTTTGCTTCCCATTTTTAAAAAGCAATTAAAGACCAAGCCTGTTGCAAACGTCAGAACAGTAATGTCTCTAGGCTTTGTTATCATTGGTTCCCATCATGCTCAGAGCTCAGCTTTTCTCTTAAGTCCATAATGCTTTGTCCTATCACCTTACCCACTTGCTGCTTTTGAATGGATGCGTGTGCAAAGATACCTAATCCTTGGTTTCCTGCAATGAAAGTACCAAGAATCCTTTTTAGGTACAGCAATCTGAAGGTCAAAGTTGATGGAGTTTTTCTGCCACCTGTCATAGGCCCAAACTTTCTCACCAGATATTTCTGTATTTAGGATAGGCACTTTTGGGATCAGCATTCTGATATTCAGAGGTTCATCTCAGACTATTTTTTTTAAATGATCCCGGGATGTGCCCAGCCCTCAACAAGCCTATAGGAGGAGGTGCTATTTTACTCTATTTCCCATTTCTGGTCCTTGAGAGCCATATCTATATGCAGTGTTGAGGCACACAGTACGATGAATTAGCATTGACAGAATAAATCAAACCCTCTCTAAAAGGCTAAATATATTGCAAGGAATAGAGTCTAGGGGGAGGCATGCTTAAGTAAAGCCATAGTTAGAATCAATATTTTGCTGTGATTTTCCAAGTATCCCTTGGGTCATACCCAAAGTGTCCTAAAGACACCATTTTAGCTGGCAAATTCAACTATAATTAATTCACCTTTATTAATTGGCTCCCCATCATATTTATTTATTTGCCTTCAATTTCTATTACACCCTCCCCGAACTAGCAGGCTCAGGGCAGATTACATTCTATAAAACAGCACATTAATAACAACAATATAATTTAAAATTTTAAAAATTAAAACAACAATTTAAAAACAGTACAATAGAAGTATTTAAAAGTACAAAGAAGGCAGTGCAGGAGTAATCAGTTTATCAATTTCAGTCCACCACCAAATCCGCCATATTAAAATTCCTTGCGTAGTTGGTTAAAAGAAAGGTCGGTGGTGGATGCCTCTAGCAGGGAGGGCAGGGTGTTCACCTCTATTTGGCTGGTAGGGTCCCAGCTCAGCCTCCACCGTACGCCTGGTGTAACAGCTCTGTCTTACAGGCCTGGCGGAAAGATAACAAATACTGCCAGACCCTGGTCTCATTAGACAGAGCGTTCCACTAGGTTGGAGCCAGGACCAAAAAGGCCCTGGCCCTGGTCGAGGCTAAGCGGGCCTCCCTGGGGCCAGGGACCACTAGCAGCTGTTTGTCACCTGATCGAAGCATCAGGTGCTTATTGTGCTATTGGGCAAAAATGTTAGATAGTTGTGTTGGACTGTAGAAAAATTCCAACCACTTCCTCTCAAACAAAATAGTTGCATAATATCTTTTTATTAGAACTGATCAAAATATCATGAGTTGATGAGCAAGCTTTCAGTTCTCCAGAATTTTTCATCAGATTTTATGTTCATTCTGTATGAGAGGAAGGGGACAAAAATGATTACATGGCAAGCAGCCCTCATAAGCAAAGACTTATTTGAAGCACATCTTCTTGTTAAAGAAACCGTCTCTGATGGCTGGTTCTGATACCACAGTCCTATGAATCTGGTTAGTGTTAACAGTCCTGTATGTACTTTTTGTCTTTGTCACAAAGGAAGCTAAAAATATGGGGCATGGTATCTTGCCCTATTTTATATATTTTCCACCAAAAATGACTAAAGTACTTCCTTTATTACGTAACTTTCTCAAAAGACTCGAACCATTCACTGCCTTCCCACTCTGTCAGAAATGTCTGTGTGACTCTCCAGAGTTTTTGACCTCAGGGTCCTACAGTTACCCACTCCATGTGTGAGCTTTTAAGCAACTACTATTTGACTTCAAGTTGTCTGAATCTTCCCTTCATCATATACAGTCCTACTCAGCAGTGATGTTTGACAGATTATTAGGCCCTTGTATGTGGGGTTCCCTGCAGTTCTATAAATCGTCTTGCCTTGCCCATCTACAAACATGGATCTGACCAATACTTTGACTTCTTTAGATTCTAAGTTGGCAAAACCAATGAAATTCTTAACTATCTATGAGCAGTCATAGGAAAGGAAATAGGCCATTGCTGGCTTCTGGAACTGCCCTGTCTCAAATCAAGCAAGCTGTCTAGCACAACAAAAAGGACATCCCATATAGTATAAAGCATAGACAGGCAGCGGCATAGAATTTTCTTAAAGTGGTACCTGCAAATTTGATAGATGGGCATAGAGTTTATCCCAGTTACCAGGGAATAAGTATTTGCTTCTATCCCAAACAAATAAAGGAAATAACTATTCCACATAGTTATCTATAGAGCTACGGACTGACCAGAAAAAAAATGGATGGGCCTCCTCTTGTGCTTTTAACAGCAGCTTGGCCTGCACAAATTAGCAGGTGAAACTTTTCAGAGCATTGAGGTAATGCTCAGCAGTGCACTAACTAATATCTTCAGAACATGCTGTTGTTAAAGGCGTAACTACTGAAGCTCATTGGAATTTCAGCAACCCCAGATATCTATTCCTCTTTAATTTAATTACTTAGTAACAGAAATGAGGGCTCATGTCCTGTGGCACCCATGAGTTCATCAGAACAGCAGCTTTACAGTGTCAAGAGAGATAATCCAAGTTCTGAAAGCTGCAAATATAAATATTGTTCTTGTAAATTTTAGGCCATGTGCTGCATCATTGCTTGCACATGTAGTTTAAAGTCTCAACCACCTGTCACACCTTGGGAAGTAAACCATTAAACAGCTGAAATTAGGGTTACCAGGCCCCCTCAACCTCCCGGGGGGGATTGGGGCCTGGCATTCACCTTTCCGGGGGGGGGGGGTGCGCTCAAGCATGATGATGTCATTTCCGAGAAGTGACATCATCACACGGTGCCCCAACCAGAGCACGCCCACGCTCCGCAGGGGCTTGGATCGGGGCTGCTGCGGAGGGCAGGAACACTCCTGCCCTCTGCAGTGGCCCAAAACGGGCCCAATCCGCACCAAAACGGGCTCGTTTCAGGCCCGTTTTGGCATGGATCAGGCCCATTTTGAGCCACTGCAGAGTGCAGGAGCACTCCTGCTCTCCATAGCAACCCAAAATGAGCCCGATCCTCACCAAAACAGGCTTATATCGGGTCCATTTTGGCGCAGATTGGGCCTGTTTTGAGCCACTGCAGAGCGCAGGAGTGCTCCTGCCCTCCACAGTGCCGAAAACAGCCCCATTTGGGCGCTGATCGAGCCCATTTTGAGCTGCTGCAGAGCGCAGGAGCGCTCCCATGCTCTGCAGCAGCCCTGATCTGGGCCAAACTGGGCTGATCCAGGTGGCTGCTGCACACGGGAGCACGCAGCACTGCAGGGGAGCGCGCACAGAAGGTGCACCCCCAGGTAAGTGGGGGTGGGGTGTGAGTGGTGGGGGCAGGTGATCCCCTGCCCCCACCAGGGGTATGGTATCCCTAGCTGAAATATAGGATGCTACTTGGACGCACAAGCCTGTGCTCATTGGGTTTATTTAGTTGAAATGGTCTGTTTAGGGAAGCACACCTGTAGCATGCGTGGAAATAATTATAAGATATAGAGTTACAAAAATTCATCTGATTGAAGACAAGCCCTGCTGGATTGGATGAAAAACAGCAACCTGTTTTGAATTGTGGCCTGGCAGGTGCCCCTGGAATGGTTACTAGCAGGCCATGATGGCAACAGCCCTCTCGTGCTGCTTGTCCCCATGATCTGCTATTCAGAGATACATTGCTTCATTTTTCTCCCCTAGTTAATTGCCTTCATTTCACAAAGCCATGTGGGCTAGTAAGTATAACCCCATCTCTTACAGCCACTAGTGATTAGCAGTGCACTCAAGAAGTGTAGGCAGTGGCTGGGAAAGAGAGGGTGTAAACTCACTGTGTGTATTCTCTGCCTGGCCTCACAGAAACTTTGGCTTCTTAGCCAAACTTGTGCTGGCCCAGGAGCTGTACTTTTGACCCCAACACTGCATGAGTCAGCAGTGCCATCACTGAACTGTAGAAAGGACTATACGGCCAGCAGGACAAATTGGTGCATCTTTTATTGTATTAGAATAATCAAATCGGACTGGACTTGGGCTATCTGTACAATATATTTATTTGCCTTGAATGATATGAAAGATGAGATATGAATGTTTTAATAAAATAATTAATGAAATATGAGGTACCCCATGCTCTGACCTGGATATCCCAGGTGAACCTGATCTCATCAGATCTCAGAAGCTAAGCACGGTCGGCCTTGGTTAGTAATAGGATGGGAGACCTCCAATGAAGACCGGGGTTGTAGAGGCAAGCAATGGCAAGCCACCTCTGTTAGTCTCTTGCCATGAAAACCCCACCAGGGGTCGCCATAAGTCAGCTATGACTTGAGGGCACTCTCTACCACCAAAGTACCCCATATAATGAAGCTCTAATACTACACAGAGGGAGTTATGGGAGATCAAGGAGTCCATAAAAGGATAACTTGGATAATATTTGTATTTCTTTATTTTTATTATTATGTAAGTTTAATATGTTTATACCCCACTTTTCTTCCTAAAAGGACACAAAGCAGCTCGCTCCTTCATTTTATCCTCACAGCAACAACTCCATGAAATAGGTTATGCTGAGATAAAGTGACTGACCCAAAGCTACCTGTCCATGACAGAGTGCAGATTTTAACGTGGTCTTCCAGATCCTAGTGCAACTCTCTAAGCACAACACTACACCGTACTGTGTCTCAGATCAGCTATAAAACCTTGCACAGAACTCAACACACGAACACACATTTGTCTTCTGTTTGGTGGCTTGGTCAAATAGACCTTCCCTTTGCCACTACAACGAACGCACTAGTTGCCTATAACTAGTACGTGTCTTGCCTGCATTTTCTTCATAATTATGCACCACAGTCAAATTTTCATTAAGTAACCTGAGCCAGCATTTGGGTTTGCTAGAGCCAATAACACCTTTATTTTTGTATTAGGAGCCTCCCTCTGTATGTATGTGTGTTTTAAATGGTCCTTTTTTGAAATGTTTCAGCTCACTCTAACATCATAATAATGTATCCAATTATGTGAGATTTCTCCCCCATCCCCTTCTTCCCAATCACAGAAGTACCTTCTCAAGCTGGCACATGCCTTGGTTTGCAATCAGACAGAACTTCTGTGCTCAGGAAGCAGCTGAGACATAGCAAAGAAAACGAAGAACATCCTGTACTGCACAATTGGCGACTGCTCTGTAGTGCTCATTGTATACTTGCTGAAAGTAGCCAAGGTTTAGATAATCCCTTCAGTTTCTCTTCTTCATAGGGTGACCAGATGCAAAAGAGAGAGAGAGAGAGAGAGAGAGAGAGAGAGAGAGAGAGAGAGAGAGAGAGAGAGAGAGAGAGAGAGAGAGAGAGAGAGAGAAGACTCCTGCACTTTAGACAGTTATGCAGAAAAGTTACGCAGAAAACCTTTGCACAAGTTTAAATTCGCTGTTTGACATAGCTACAAAGAGTACAGGAGCCTCTGTCCTGGTTTGCATCTGGACACCCTATGCCTTTATCACCTAGGTCTAATCTTCTCTCAGAGCAAGAATCAAAAGATTAGTGGGCTTTGCCTACTACTGAGGAGCCCTGCTTCATCAATACCTCACATATACAGAGATCCTCTGAATAGATTAAACACTTAATTGAAGGATTTAAACATGTCAGCAGAAAGACAGCTCTAGGGCAATTCTTGTACAGATGTTTCTTAAAAGGGAAGCCCTGAAGTTTCATTAACAACAAAGCAAGCAAGCAAAATGCTAGTGCACACTGCATAGTTGTATGCATGTGTCTAATATTATATTCCACTGTATTCTATATTGATGATGCAATTGATAACTTTCTAGGGTTACAATGTGACACCAGTGATGGTATAGCATATTACTGTTGTTGTCATCACTGTTATTGTTATTAATAATTACCCTGTTTTCCTCCCCAGTGGGGACCCAAAGCAGCTTTTATCATTCTCCGCTCCTCCATTTTGTCTCACAACAACCTTTCATGGTAGGTTAGGCTGAAAGTATGAGACTAGCCCAAGGTCAGTCAGCAAGCTTCCATGACCTAGTAAGAGCAAGAATCCGTCTAGTAGTGCCTTAGAGACTAACTAGATTTCCAGAGTATGAGCTGTTGAAAGTCAAAGATCCCTTTGTCAGATATATGGAGTGAGAAAAGGTAATCCTGGCAGAGGGTAATAGGTGTATTGCCAATTAGTGTCAGGAAGCTAGCTATAATATATGTTGCGATTACCTTGATAGCTCATGGGTGTGAAGTGCAGAAAATTAGCATCTGTAGTGTGAGGAAAAATCCAGTGTCCCAATTCAATCCTGGGAGGTCCATAGGTCTGAATTTGCAAATAAACTCAATTTTAGCATAGACCAACATAACTACCCACATGAAACATATCAGACGGGGATTCAAACCTGGACCTGCCAGATCCTAGTCCAACACTATATCTGCTATACCACACTGGCTCTCTCATCCATTTTTCTATCTTTTAAAAAAAGTTTCAAGTCAAGGAAAGTTTTAAAGTACCATAGGAGCATCACCTAAAGGATACCAAAGCAATTATATTTTCAACTATCAGCCATCTGATTTGTTTAAAAGGATTGATATATCTGAAGATCTCAGGCCTGGTAGCATTGGTATCCTTGCAACATTCAGCTGGCCTAAGGGTTTATCATGTGAGAGGGGACTTGCTATGTTGCTAAATGTGTCATGAAGGGTTTGGTTTTTTTTTAAAGAAACTACACAAATGTTTTTGCCATATATCAAAGGAATTACTGATCAGATGGGAAAGCTTATGAAAAAGCATAACCTTCAAGCAGTATTCAGACCCACCCAAAAAATACAACAGATGCTACGATCAGCAAAAGACAGTAGAGACCCCCTCACCTCTGCAGGAGTATACCGTATACCCTGCAGCTGTGGACAAGTGTACATCAGGACCACAAAGCGTAGCATCCAGACAAGAATAAAAGAACATGAAAGACACTGCAGACTTGGACAACCTGAAAAATCAGCAGTGGCTGAACATAGCCTAACACAAACAGGGCACAGTATCTTATTCCAGGACACCAAAATACTGGACAACACTTCCAACTACTTTGTCAGACTGCACAGGGAAGCCATTGAAATTCACAAGCATAAGCAAAACTTCAACAGGAAAGAAGAAACCTTAAGAATGAACAGAGCATGGTTTCCAGTTCTGAAAAACACCAGGCTAACAAAACACTCTACACCCGACAATAGCCCTGCAGAGAAGATTAGCACATCAAGCACCAATCCATATGCAAAAGAACCTCCTCAGGATACAGTGAAGCCTCCCGCCATTAGCATTCCACACCCTGGGAAACTCTTACAGGATGACTCAGCTCACCCCCACCCCTCCTGAGTAGACATAAATGACCTGCCAACACCTTTTCCACACTGTGACACTGAGAGATCTCTGTCTTTTGGTGCTACACCTCTGAAGATGCCAGTCACAGCTGCTGGCGAAACGTCAGGAACTACAATGCCAAGACCACGGCAATACAGCCCAGAAAACCCACAACAACCATCGTTCTCCGGCCGTGAAAGCCTCCGACAATACATAAAACTACACAAAGTCGAAGGCACATGTGTTGCATGGTAAGAATGTTAAAAACTACTTAGTAACTGCATGTTCCTGAGTATGCAACATTATAAATTAGTCAAAGCTAAGGCAATGTTTTCAAGATGGCCTTCCATATTAAATAAAGTATTAAATAAATTGTATCCTGTGATCTAATTTATACATGACAAGGAATGAAGGGGTGTGAAAGGGTGCATGACTACCAATACTAGCCTTGAGCACATCAGCGAGTATACCTCTCTGCAAGATATAAATTGTATACTGGATGTGCAACCAACCCATAACGCAATGTCCTATAGGTTGGTTACGTATCAAATATGCAGAGTTGATCTGCTTAGATATAGTATTAGATGGACTTCAAAAATTGTGCCTAGGCTAAGAAAGTGGATGGCTTATACATTTACTTTTCACACTATAAGATATGAACATTGTGGTTCCATATCTCTCCTGCAGTGTGATACATGAGGTTTCCTAGCATGCTATGCTTGCTTATGTCCTTGTGGGGAAGAAGAACGTTACACTAAAAGCCTGAAGTGCCTATTTGCGTATGCTTTGGGGCTTAGATGCTGAGGGTGACAGAGCTAACTGAATGATCAGCCCCAGACTATGTTGTCTACATGGCTGGCTTCCCAAGGTAATAAAAGGTCTGTCTCAGAATAAAACTCTCTTTTCTGGGGATGTGTCTTGTATTCTTTGTTGAACTCTATAGCAGCCATCTGTCTGGGCCTATAGACAAACAGATTCTGCAAGAACTTTTGCATCTGTGGGTCAGAAGAGTCAGTATTATTTCCATGTAAAATACATGCATTGGAAAAAAGTTCAGCAGGTCACAGTCTTATGGGAGCCAAACTCTTGCATAAGTTATGTGTGTTTAAATAGTAACTGCATAATCCACCCTGAGGTTATATGCTAACATTTTGAATTAATGCTTAAAAAAGAATTTATCCACAGATGTTGGTAACTTTTATCTATCATTCTTTGGTACTATCATAGCAACTGTACCTTCCCAAACCATTTCAGCTTCAGAATTCCAGCCAAAGATTCTAAAATGCATTTTATTCAAAGTGTAATATTTGCACTAGCTCACATCCAATGCCAGTAGCATGCTATTTTATTCCCTTATAAGAGAGGAATAGCTAATAACAGCACATTTTGGTTGTTGCAGTTTTTGAACTGAAACAGCACATAAGGGGAGATTGCTCTACCCACCTTCAAAATATGCGTGGCTGCTATTTTGTGTGAATAGGACAATGTGTGTATTTTGTACATTTGCTATTCACAAATGTGTACCTAAAATAAACCTGGATACCGAAGCTGCTTCCACCTCCTGCTGCAGCCCACAGTGGACTCACAAGAACACTATAGTGATCGAAGTATAAGTATGCCCTCAGAAGGAGAATTGGTCAAAATTACCATTCCCTCTTCTTCAAATGGAAATGCTGTTTTATGAGACGAACTGTATGGTTGGATGTACCCTACTGTTTGCTAAAGACTTTCTGAAAGAAATAAAACTTTTTTTTATCCTTTTACGAAATGGCACAGGTGTGAGTGGGAAGAAGAAATTGCTTATCATGTGCACTATCCCCATAGGTGTCTATAACGCAGAGAACTAACAGAACTGAAAGTCACAGTTGGCACTCTAGGTGGGAGAAAAATACATTTTCCCAGTTCCCAAAATATTGTGGTTTGAAGTGCTAGGAGAACATGATTTCCTTGCAACAGAAGCACTAACTTGTGGAAAGATACCTGAGCTCCGTGCCCGGTTATTATGTGAAAGAAAAATGCCCAGAAGTGTTCTTAGACAGTGAAGATACTGATTTTTAAAAATGTACATCTTCTTATTGTTGGTTGATTACTCATAATGCATGAAGGAAAAGTCATTTGATTCCACTTTAAAAACTGCAGTGGCCACAAAATTTATCTCCCCAATTGGAGGCCATATATTCCACCTGGAATTGTAGTTTAACTTACCTTGTAATAAGAAGAACATCTCCTTAATTGTTCCGGTTTCTGCCTGTCACTCATTTTTGCAGGCATTGTTGACATCTGAAGAAAGGGAAGATGACTTGTGAAAGTCTCACCTCTGTAGAAACCTTCGCCTCTCTGAGCACTGATACAGAAGGAGTTCTTTTTTAGTTGTATTTTTTAAAAAATAAAATACTATTTCCTGGCTCATAAGCCAATTTCAGTAGAGCAGTTGGGAAGCTTTTTCTTCTCCTTGGAAAGTGAATAAAATCTAAGGAAACTTTTGAGTTTAGTAGAATTTAATTGGACACCTTGGCATAAATTTGGTGAAGCAAAACCCAGCAAAATGTCAAAACCTGACAAGGGCAGTTTAGCTAATTGGGCTGGTGTTCTTGTGCATGCACTTGCCAAACGTGCTGCCATTGTAAATGCTGTTGAAGAACTGGGGGGAGTTAGTCTTCCACATTCCCCATGAGCCTATAAAAAACTCAGGGTTTGCCTTCCAAACCCCCCAGAAACAGCCCAAGAAGCAGCCCTAAAATCAATAGCTTACCGTGTAGTACCCTGGTGGTTTTGTAAATTCTCCCTGATTCAATTAAGTATATATTGCATGTGTATAATCACCAAGCTCACGTCTCTCACGAGAAGGCATGGCTCAGTGGTAAAGCTCCTACTCCTACATAGAAGTGAAAGCTGCTGCCCATTGCAGAAACAAAAGAGCTGTGGGGGGTGAGTGGTCACACATAAAATGTGATTTCAGTAGGGGTTTCTCCCTATTAAACATACTTTACATGTTTAATCAGGTCCTCATTCACATGTTTGTTAACCCTTTCACAGAACTCCAAAAAGTTGGTTAGACTGAACTTCCCCTCACAGAAGCCATGCTAATTATTCAGTAGGGCTTGTTCCTCTATGTGCTTAATAATCCAGTCTTTAATAACAGTTTGCACCAATTTACCCAGATGTTAGGCTACCCAGTCTGCAGTAATCTGGATGTCTTTTGGATCCCTTTTTAAAACTGTTACATTTACTACCTTCCAGTCTTCTGGAAAGGAAGACAGATTTAGTAGTATTACATTTGGGGGGAGGGGTTAGGAGATGAACATTTTTCTCTATAAGTTCATTATGAACCCTCAGGTATGTGCCATCTGAACATTAGTTTTAATTTGTCCATTAGCCCTGGGACTTAATCACATATCACCTCTCTTTGACTCTGTTCTTTTCACAACCTTCCTGAAAGGAGAAGTTAAGGCATTTTTGCAATGAAAACTAACACAAATTCATTCTGTTTCTCTACGGCACACCCCGCCCCCCCCAAGCAATCTTGAGGCAGCATTCTGTGTGTTCCCTAACTGTGCCTCTCTGGTAGCAATTTTTAAAAACCAGCTCTGGTATCTCTTAAAATTGAATGACAGTGCTTTCTAGAGCTCCCTTTTAACTCTGCAATCTGTGCTAATTTATGTTCCCCATGGATAGCAAAGGCAAAGCAGAAAGATGTTAAAGCTGACTAAAAATAATGCCCTGAAGGAAAAGAAATTTCAGTGTTCAGCCCTCTCCGGAAAGATCACTTCACTCAAGTTGAGGTTGTTCTTGGTAGTCAGCCTGGATGACAGTTCTGCCTGGAAGGCCCTGTGGTCTTGAAATGCCCTTCCTTAGCCCAAGGGGGATTCATTTTTCGTGAACAGAGAGCTGCAGCTGTTTGTCTACAATTTCAAAGATAGCTACACTTGATTGGCAGTATAAATTGATGTTCCTTCCTTGCTGGGGCTTGCAAGAACCCACAACCTTCTTATGGTTGTTCATTTCTGCTCTTTAAATGGTTTAACAAGACACTGAAACTGTCCAAATACTGGAAAAGAAAACCATCAGCTGAGTAGGCACTGGGCAACTATTTCATCCCCTTTGTGCTTTAGATTCAAATGCCTATCCTTTACCCACACTCACACTTCCACTCTTGCAAATGGTTGAGATCTAATGCTGAATTTTGCTACCAAAAGAACTTGCTATTTTGTAACTTGTGTTTAGAAATAAAACCTATAAAACAGATAACAGCAATTTTGTTCAGCTCTAATAATTCCATTATTCCTGAACTGGGAATGTAATTGACATTTGTTCCTCAAGCAATTTACTTGGGGGGTGTTTGCCAAGGAATGTTTCCTTTTTAAATAGAATACCCACAAGAAGTTTTTTCTAATTGTTGTTGTTGCATGATGGGCAAAAGACACTCTTCTCATGGGTTTGTCTAGCCTCTGATGGGAAGGGAGTTGTTTTCTTCTGTGATGTAACATATGGAGTAACATCCTCATTTCCCAGTGTTGCACAGCTGTATTCCAGAATCTCCTGTATTTTTGCTTGCTGAGATGAAAGACAAAAAGAGAGAACAGACTTGGTCTCAGGGGGTTCAGCCATCATAGTCGGAGCCAGCCCAGTTGTGAATAATAGGACTGGCCCAGGAGATGCAACCTGAGTCAAGCAGCACTGTAGAAAATCATTTCCCTTTTCTCCCAGCAGACAGTTTAAGGGAACTGGGCAGCTACTCTGAGCTGGAAGAAGAAGGTGCCAATTCATTTAAAAACAATAACACTTCACTTTCATTACAGGGCAGTTTTGCATGCCCTACAGTTAAGGCTGACCTGGTTTCCTTAAAGGAGGTGAGATAAAAAGAGATCTAAAGATGCAATTACTTTAAAAAAACCAAATACCGACCTCCTCTGTGTTTTATGACCTCCTGTCTATAGAGAGCCCTCCTCAACATCTACCTACCTGTTCATATATGAATGTGTGTAGAGAAGCCAGCCTTTTTTCATTTATTTTGTTGTTGCCTCTGTGCATTTAATAACAGCCTAACAAGCAGAAATTTTATGTGAAGCATCACAGATTACCATGCCAGTTTAAGCTACTCCTGTTTCATTTATACTTATTGGGCTATTGTAAAAGACACAGACCTGTAACCTTAAATCAGGCATAAAAGTGTTAGTAAAGTATATGGGAAGCATAAGCAGTTAACAATGCAATCCTAATCTCACACTATGTAATCCGCCTTGAGAATCATTGAGGAAGATGGACTATAAATGACATAAGTAAGTAAGTAAGTAAGCATACTCAGAAATAAATCCCATTGAGTTCAATGGGACTTACACTCCAGTAAATATCCTATGTTTCCTATGTATATAGAAATACATAAATGCACTAGAGCACCCCCTTCTGTGTCAGTCAGCAGAAAAACTGCTCCCCAAAGAATGTGGTCTCTGCTAAGATGCTTGTGGGAAATAATGTTTTGCAATGACCCTTCCTTGGACTCTCAGGGGCAAAGAGACATGAGGCACTAACTGATTTCTTTCTAATATGTCTTTGTTTAGACCTTCTGTTTACTTCCAACTTGAGTGGTTACGTAGACAAAAATGAAGTAATAGCTACAATACTTGCTTGAAGCAGCAAGCCCACAAGAATACCTGCCATTTATTCGTGATATCATTTCCCCTTTTTCTGATATGAATAGTGATCCAATCTGTGCATTGGTATCTAAAGTGCAACGGCATACTTGGCCACATCTGTTCATTTAAGGGTTCGACTTCTCTTTTCATGGCCAATGCAAAGGTAGAAGGGAGGCATGGTGAACAATTATATAGTGAATAATAGGCAGGACTCTTGTGAGGGGTGGGATTGGGGATAAGGCCTTGGCACACCATTCCTTCCCCCTTACAGGAGGGCTAGTCTGGCAATACTAACTAGGGTTTTAGAGTCTATGGGTCATGTCCAGAGATGGGCATGAACCAAAATACAAACCAAAGTTTGTCACGAACTGGGCCATTTGGGGGGGGGGGGGTTCATCAGAGGGCATTTCTGATGAGCTGCGACAAACCGCTATGATTTTTAGCCTGGTTAGTTTGGTTCATTTTTTGGTTTGTCATTGCAGACAGCCTGATGCCGATCAATCAGGTTTCTAGGCAACAGGGGAGACTGGCTTTCTGCACACCTTCGGCTGCCCCGGAAGTGACATTTTCACGAACCAAATGAACTGGTTCACAATCTGGGCAGTTTCATGCCAGTTCGTGGTTCATGGTTCATGAAACGCGATGAGCCACGAACTGCAACGAACCATCATTTTCCCAGTTCATCCCATTTCTTTACTGAAGAACACACCCTCAGTCCTGGTGAGAAAGGCAGGCTATAAATGAAGTAAATAAATGTTCAAGGGTGCTCAAAAAACGGTGAAGACTATCCCTTAAATACAATTTTTAAACTACAATAGAACAGATTAATCTTGTAACATGAGGATTTAGCAGGACTATTCCTTGTGGAGCAGCATCAGCCTAGAGCATACTAGATTTGAGAGCCACTGAGCCAGCCATCTTCTCTCTTCTTTGAGAAAGAGTAGAATAACAATATGATAGATAGAAAAGTGATACTTTGATGCTACAAAAGTAATTATCTGCTGCTATCATTTATTTTGAAATATTTATTTAGTGCAGACATTAGCTTAAGTGTTGTACAGAACAGAGAAGATTGCAACTTATGAAGCAAACAAGGTTATAGAAAAGGCCAGGAATTTGTGCAAGGGGTGGAAGTAACTGAGGTTGAAGTGACTGGGTTGCAATAGGAGCCTCCTCTGTGTTTTGTATTAATCCCTGTCTGAACCACACGGTATGTCCATTGCACCATAATTTATATCTCCGATTTTTGTTCAGAAATGGAATTATGGCTGTCATTGAACTGGAAGCAGACCAGGGGGAGTTGCACGTTGTGATGTGTTGTTTCTTATCTTTCCTTGGCAGGTCACTATGGAAAAGATTTTTATCGAAGTGGAGGTCCAGATTTCCATAATTTCATCTCCTCCGGGTTTGTCACATTAGGAAGAGGACACAGCAAGGGTACAGTGGAAACCATTTTTTGCTAAATAGAAAAGATGGGTTTAAGTACAATCTGTAACTTGGACGCTGGGCTATATGTGACAACAGTTAACGGTATTCGTGCAGAAAATACAGGTTTATGCTGGCACATGGTGTTGCAGGTCCAATAAAGTGCCATAGGCAGTCTCTCAAATCCTGCAGAGGGAGGAATGGCATGAGGGTCAGCAGAGGGTGCAGAATGGCAGGCAGGCAGGCTCTAGCTCTCGCTTGCTGTCTGACAGTTTGTGTAGCTCTGTGTTTTCCTGAGTGCATGGATTCAAACTGCCTGTCTTGCCTCTATATTTTCAACAAAACTAAAGGGGATAGGATGGAAAGGGAGATGCTGCTTTGGGAACATAGTGCACTCCTCTTATACTGTACATTTGTGCCACATGAACCAGTGACTGCCTCAGATTCAACTAACTGTTCACAAGGGTCTATGGGCCTATGGGCAAATCCATCAGAAACATCTCTTACACAAGCCCCGTTGAAATCAATGGGAGTTGCACAAGAGGTCAAAAGGTGCATAGCTTGCACAACTACGTATGTTTTTAAACTAGGTCAAAAGTATGTATGTTTTTAAACTAGGTCAAAATTACCTTATCCTTCAAAGCCAGTTTGATGATGGGTGGGTGTGTCCCTCTTCTTTTTGTGCACATCAATGGGAAGTAATTTGCTGCAGTGCTAAGGGCTTCTCTAGGAGTTGCTTTTTATTTGGTTTTTTGTTTGTTTGTTTTACTTTCTGTTGCATCACGTAGCTTGGGTCACTTGCACGAATCATCTGAAGATAATATTTTCTTTTCAGGTACTCTTTGTGGCTCACCTGTTCCACAAATACTGCCTGTTTGTAGTATTGTCTGATCATTATAAACTTCAGTGTAGGAGGGCAGCACTTCCATGATCTTTCTACATAGCATGTCACCAAAATAGTAGGTCTTTTAATCTCTTTTAGCTTTTCTTTTTTACAGTTTCAGTGGGATTTGTATAGGAGATGCTCCTTACAGATTGTGCCATAAGGTTACTGCTCACTTCTTATTCAAGGCATTGTCATTATAACAGGAGTGCAATGTATTTAGATATATTTTCCCCCAATATTATAAGTATTTTATAAAGTGATTTCCTTAAGGGTCATATATTTTTGTGTGTCTACCTAATCTGTGAGAGATATAAAGATATATATGCACATATATATATAGATATATAAAATATACTGTACAAACCTGAAAACATGTCAGTATCCATATTCTGCACTGTGTTATGTTCTGTGTAACATCTTGTGTATACAGTACAATGCTGAGTGTGCTAATGTGGCGATGTGAATACCAAACTATACATACCATACCATCTATCAGTCTTAGTGATGCCCACAGCTGATACGCAGGAGCATGTTGTTAACAGAGCCTCTAATGATGTCTGTTTGGGTGGGTTTCTAATGGTAACTGGGGTATGAGTTATTATTTTAAACTTTTCTTGTGCACATTCCATATTCAGACTGTTGAAGAGTGAGCTAACCTTCTTGAAAGACTTGAGAGGAGAGAGGGAGAGCTCTGTCTGTCATATACCATTTACTGATTCTAAGATACTATGACTTACCAGACTAGCTGACTTTCAAGTCTCTTCCAGGGTCAGCCTCACTCTGTGGCACACTTGCGCATTTATGGTGATCCGTACTGCTGGGCAGGCGCACACCACAATGATAATCCAACATTGTTTCCTGCTGACTCACTGTGAGACTATTGTACGTTTACATAGATGTATATGGAGATACTATTTCTATAGAAACAATGTACTGTATGTGGAGACATATTGTTCCGTATATCCATCATTGCTGTTGTTGTTTCCATGGATGTTCACCATTCACAAGTTGTAAAAAAAAAAAAAAGACATTTCTTTTTCTGACGTTTCTTGCTGTTTAACCAAATGGAAGAAAACCTTCTTCACAAATGTCATCCAAAGCAGTGTGAGTTCTGTGGAACTGTCACAGAAGAACCAATATATGTGTGTATTGTTTGTGTTGTGTGTGTTCAAATAAAGTTTACTGAGGTGGAGGCAGAACACAAATTTGACAGTGCAGTGGATACGACACATGAACAAGGAACCACCCTTCAGACACAGGACTTGAAAAAATTTCCTCTGAGCCCACCCTTACAAAGATGAGGTTGGGGAGATACATGCTGAGATTGCAAGTAGAAGTGATGGAGGATTCAGACAATGATGAAAAGCACGAAGTTGGATATCCTTATATTCTTTGTAGACAAAATAGAGTTAGCCACTGTAGTCCTAAGGGAAGCTCCCCAAAACATCTTATATCCTAAGAACTTCAGCTTGTTACAATCAGAGTTGCTGTAACTATTTTGTTTGAAAGAATACCTTCAATCCTCCTAAACTCTTAGAAGCTTGGATCTTTCTCCAAGAAATATAGTTGTGGTTGGCAGGAAGAATACCAGATAAGTGACAGCAAACAGGTACAGCAAAAAAAGTGGTGAATGGGCTTTTGTTATCCAGCTTTATCCAACCTATTGCCAAACCTCACTGTTTAATTGGGAGCCTTTCTAAAATTGATTTTTATTCCAGAGTGCTGAATCTTCTATAGTAATGTAATTAATTATAGCTATTATTTCCTAACATTATTATTTTACCAAAAAAATAACCCTTTCAAATCCTGCAGACCAATAAAAAAGGTTTAAAATTATATCCTCCTTGTGGTCAAATAAGAGCTTGAATTTATTCTTTTAATACCCAATCTTAAACATGCTTACTTTACTTTAGAGCCAGTTTGATGTAGTGGTTAAGAGCAGAGGGACTCTAATCTGGGGAACTGGGTTTGATTCCCCACTCCTCCGCTTGAAGGCAGCTGGGTGACCTTGAGTCAGTCACAGCTCTCTCAGAGCCCTCTCAGCCCTGCCCACCTCACAGGGTGATTGTTGTGGGGATAATAATAACATACTTTGTAAACCGCTCTGAGCAGGTGTTAAGGGCGGTATCCTGTGTCCTGAAGGGCGGTATATAAATAGAATGTTGCTATTATTTTTTTTAAACAACTCATTTATTTGAGTTGAGTTGAAGTAAGTATGTTTCAGATTAAAGCCTCTATTTGATAATTTCTTAATGATTTTGGAAGTCAGGTTCATGTGCTTGAGCCGTGAGACTTGGCAAAGCTTCTTGCATAGCTGTGCCCAGCGCAACAATTTTGCATTCTGTGTCTGATTGGTCTGGCCTTTGTGATATTGGTTTAGCTGTTCAAATATTTAGAAATAAACATCCTTGCTTGTGAACTTCCCAGAAGCATTTGGCTGGCCACTGTTGGAGAAAGAACGTTAGACTAGACAGACCTTTTGTCTAATCTAGTACAGTGGTTCTTCTGCTCTCAACAGTTCTTTAATGTGTGTAAATTTCAAAAAGTTATTTGCAAATAAAGATTTAGAAATGCACATATCCCAGCCCATTGGTGAACACTGCTCTTTGCATGTGAGTGTCATAACTGTGTGTGTAAAGCGTTGGCTTGCTTTTTTTCTGATCTCATTGCTTTAGATGCTGTTATTGCAGGCATGTCTCTTGATATTTCGTCTGATTATTGTTGTATTGGCTCTAACATCTCAGTAATGTTACCTGTAGGCAGAGGTGGTTCTGTCTCAGCAAACTAACAGCAGCTTTAGGAAACAAGCTACCATCATTGCAATTGCCTGATATAACTCCCTCTGGAGAAATGCAGCTTCATGTTATGGCTTTATCCCAGGTGGCTTCTATTTAGCATTAATTTACTGTTTTTAGTGCTATGTTTAGTTAAGCAGAATGTCTGTGAATCTGTGTTAAGCATTTTCTTGCACTTTCTTCTGATAGCTATGCTCCAAGGGCTGAGTCAAGAGCTGATAAAAAATAGGGGTATATGACATACTAAATACCATGGATACCAAACAGATATATTCAGGGAGTTTATATTCCACAAGTGTCTTGTATGACACTCTGCTGGATGAGTCATCTCACACTGACATTTCAATCCAAAGATTTTTGCAAAGCATATTCTGTAAACTTTGAGTAGCAATATGTTCTTGTTGCAGTATAATTAAATGGGGACTTCTCATACTATGGGTCTGCTGGTGATTCAGGGTCTGCTTTGCACCAAGGACCTCCTTCTAGCTGCTGGAAAAAAGATGGCAATCACATCTAATCACATAATGACAACAACAGCCCACTCTGGGCACAATATTCCATTGCTTTATTCAGTTTGCTTGCACTGCTCTGTTAGCAAAGCATTGACATGAAATAAGTCTACAACATAAGACACATTTCAGACTGCCATAGTAGAGACACGGCTCACCCTGCTCTGCCCAGTTTTTTCCTTACATGTATAAGGGGTAGGAGGGGGTAGGTATACTATAAGCATGTAATTCATATAGTGGTTGTCTTAAAGCCCTGTGCTGTACTAAACATTGGCAAAAAAAGAAACATGCATCACTCTGTGCATTAACTTGTCAAGCATGTATCCCATTTTCTCAGTTTAAAAATAAGGCAGTTTTATTTCTCAGTCTATAATGAATCCTAGGAACTGAGTGAACAAAAATCCTACACTGTTGACTTGAAGACATTCCAGTGCCAATCTGTTTTAAGTACCCTGGGACAAAGGGACTAAAAGCAGCCAAGGATAATGTATAGCATCTCTCTTTTAATGTCTGATTTTTAAATTTTGTTAGAGTTTATGGGTCTAGAGCCTGAAGAGTGGTATCAGTCATGCATTATTTGTGATCTACCAAACTGAATGCAGTCCTCTAATTATTTACTGTGGCTGCTGAGTTTGTTTGGCAACCTCCTGGCTTTTGCAGTCCCTGGTAAAAAGCAAAACTAGAAAGTTCATCAAGTTGTGGCAGAATGCTTTACATGTTTTACATGGCAAGTAGTCTGTGTTACCTTTTTTGGTCACAACTTGTTCAGATTTTTACCACAGCTTTGCTCATTCATATGCAAAATGGTCTGAAATAAACAGGACTGCGTGCTTATTAAGAAAGAGGGCTCTTCTTCCTCCTCATTTTTAATTTTTCCCAAAATGTTAGCAAAGCATTGACATGAAATAAATCTAAGCAATATTATGTGAATGAAAACACAGAGAGCAGAATGGATTGAGGTGGAAGAGCTGCTGTAGCATAGTGGTTAAATGTTGGGCTATGAATCAGCAATCTGCTGGTTCGAATCCCAATACTGCCATGAATTCACTAAGTGGCCTCCTCTCAGCTCCAGCTCCTCAGCTGCATTGTGGGTATAATAACAACACTGACTTCATTCACCACTGAGTGCGGCACTAATCTGTCTAAAACAGTGGTATACAAGTACAGTTGTTATTACTACTACTACTACTACTATTACTACATCTGGAGAGGAGAGAGAGATGAAGACAGGTGAACAGGGAAAAGATAAGAGACGGGGATAGGGATGATGAGGCAAAAATTCCACATGTTGTGCATGTGGTAGCCTTCATTCTGTGGAATTCAAAGGAATAAACATAACTGGGCGCAAGTGAAAAGTTACATTAGATATTAAATGTAACTTTGAAATGTTTGTGTGTCGACCTATATCGTCTCTGATACACACATCCTATTATTTTCAATATGTGGTGGCTAATTTGGTGAATTACTTACAGTGCCCCATGCAGAAATGTATTTTTTTTAAAACCTGCTAATCTAGGATGAGGGCTTTTTTCTTCAGGTTATCCAGCAAACTTTTCAGAACCATGGACTTCCCATCCCTTATGTTCCTTGTTCCATCCTTTCCCTCAGTGCTGTCCATGGTCCTGATATCATCATCCAAAATTGAAGATTTTTCCTGGTAGTCTGTCTTCCAAATTCAGTATCGACTGCTTCTCCACTGTACCTGTAATAAAATAAATCAACTAAAAACTACTGGTTAGATGTTCATCTATAAAAATACATGTATGCTTGTGTATCCCCCTTTATTTAAGTTCCCAGAATCTTCAAGGGGTGTGATAAGGATCTCCTCCTATTGTGTAACTTCATGAAATGCCCCTATGCCCTCAGATGACTGGTTCATTAAACAGTTAATGTGCTGCCAGTTAGATGTGATTAAGGAAAGCTGGAAGGCACATAGTCTCATAGCAGCAGCCAGAGTTCTCCATGAATAAGCAATGCAAAAATTGAGGTCTTGGCATGTTGGCTCCTAGTTATCATTAACACTTGTTAGCAAGATCGCATTGGCATGGGGTGATCAAATTGCAGCCATCTGCATCCCAGTGAATCAGTTTATGTCACTCTGGATAATATCCATTCACTGTGATGGCATACAGAATTCTCTGTTTACAGGGCCTATTGTACTCTGATTTCTAATTGACACTGATCCATATTCTGCTGCCAATAGTATATGTTACAAACAGGGTGGATAGGACAGAGAGGACTAGTTCGTGGTTTATGGCAGGTGAGTATAACTGAAAGATTCCAGTACAGCAAGAAATATTTCATCTCTCGCAATTTATACATGGGAATTTGTTTATCTGCACTGTCAGAAAAGCTTTGCTCAGCATGGGCCAGTAGGAAGAAGACAGAAGGGAAAAGCAATCTAAGTGAATAACTAGCAGAGACACCATAAGGATGCTTGGAGCTGAAGAAGTGCTCCCATGAGCTCATTGCAGTAAGCGGGGGAAGATTTGACATAGAAAGAAATCACCACTTTTATTTATATTTCTATGCAATCATATACCATATACTGTCAATAAGAATATATCCAATGCAGTGATATATGGTAGAGTTATATTTTTCATACACTCAGGACATAAAACTTGAAAAAGTTAGTGTAACTGGGAAATAGAATGTTCACTAATCCTAAAACTACACTTATTACTGAGTCCAGTAGCACCTTTAAGACTAACCAACTTTACTGTAGCATAAGCTTTCGAGAATCACAATTCTTTTCGTCAGATGCAGTTGTTTGAAGTTGGAAAAGTTTTAAGTTGGAAAAGAAGAAGCAATGTTGGTCATTAGGGTGCAGGCAGCAGCTAAGTTGCCACTGGGTGAGTCTTATAAAGAAAGGACACCTGACAAACACTTGAGAGTGGGGACAGTGAGGCATTGAGATGTAAGAGGCATACCCATGACTTCCAGAAATATATCAGAGAGGCCAAATGAGTTATTGGGATAGGCCATCACAAGAACACAACCTATTTTCAGATGACAAATTCAAGTGTGCGTACAATGAAGAGCCTGAGTATAGTTAAAAGACAGACAGACAGACAGACAGTGTGGAATTATTGGGATGGAAGCTTCTAAGGAATCAGTGTCACAAACACATACTTAAAATTAACCATTAATTACCATCTGGTCAAACATAAAAATGTATCACAATCATATGCAGAGTTACTTGACTTTAAGCCCATTGAAGTCAGCTGGCTTAGAGCAGAACCACAAGTGACAAAAGGCACAGATTGGACACTTGTCAGCTTCCCTCAAGTTTTGATGGGAAATGTAGGCATCCTAGTCTTGCAGCTTGGCTCTCTGACTGCTGTCCAATGGACTTTTCAACTGTCACTTGTCCAACATTCCGCCAAGCTGCCTACATTTCCCATCAAAACTTGAGGGAAGCTGACAAGTGTCCAATCTGTGCCTTTTGTCACTTGTAGTTCTGCTCTTAGAAGGGTGTAACACTGTTTAGGATTCACTAGTAGTCTACTAAGATATAAATTACATGCATTTTTAAAGGGCAAGCAAGTCATCCAGCTCATATTATGAGGGTGTGAATAAATTTGACTGTAGGTGGTCCAAGGGATATTGCATATTTCTTTATCTTTCAATGACTAGGACTTTCTTTAAAATGTGAAAATGTCACACTATAAAAGATAGCATTCTGTTTTGGGTCAGATGCTGGTTAAAAGTCAGGAAACGGAGAGTAGGTATAAAGGTCAGTTCTCAAAATGAAGGGTATGTATAGTCTGATGTCCACGACATCTTTTCCCAAAGGGATCTGGGAAAGAAAGTGTTTTTTACCAAATAAATACCAACATTTGTGAAAGAAACCTGTAGCCAGCTATGTATAACTTAACCTGTATTTATTTAGATAATTTAACTGCTTCCTCTCCAGAGACCTGCTCATTGTAGCTCAAAAATAAAAACATTGCAACAAAATTATAAAAACAAAAAATTATGAATAATGAAAAGCCGTAAAAATAATCCAAGCACATAAAACAACATAAAAACATTCTGCAGTCTAACACGATATCATAAAACAGCTCTCAGGCTAGAAGCAGACCATAAAAATTGCTAAAAAGGGAAGCCCTCAGTTTAAAATCCTGGTTAAAAAGAAACATTTTGGCCAAGGAACCTCAAGGGGAAAGGCATTCCAAAAGTGAAGAGCCACCACTAAAAAGACCCATCTTTATTCACGACATGCCTTACCTCTACAGTCAGGGGGAGCAGACAGCAGGGCTTAATTGAATGGGCTGGACAGTATGGGAGGAGGCAGTCCTTCTAGTACCTCCCCCTCAAGCTATTTAGCGCCTTAAGAACTGGCACTTTGAATTTGGCCTGGAAAAAATAGGCACCCAATGGAAATCTTTCAGCACAAAGGTGATACAATGCCTGTATCTAGGCCTGAGCAATAGCCTGACCATCCAGTTAATGATAGCGCTACATAAAGTGCATTACAGTAATCACTATGAAGAGTTACAAAAAGACCTCATAGGCTGATCTTGGAAAGAGGGTGATAAAATGGTAGGTGAACTGTCTGCAATGATGTCAAGTGTAGACTGGGGCTGTGGGAAAGTGCCCTGAAATCCAAATCGGAAGGGTACATTCTCTGACTCAGGATCAGTGGGGTCAGCAAGTTGAGCTGGAGGAGCTGGAAGATGCAAACAGAATGTTGACCGGACAGAGACTGAAGATCAGGCTCTTAGACACACCTGGCAAATTCAAAGGCTTTGTCCTGCTGGCCCAGGGCCGGATCTACGGTTGCCGGCGCCCAGGGCAACCGAAGATTGGCTACTCGCACGCGCTCCTGACACTACATGATGACATCACTTCCATGACGTCATCATGCAGGGCGGCGCGTGCCACCCCGCAGCAAGCCGGCCATCCCCTGTCTTGTGGGGCTGGTGAATGGCACGGGCGGCCTCCCAGCCACCCGCACTGCCTTTTGCCTACCTCGCAGAGCAGGTTGTGCACGGCAAGAGTGCCCCATCCTGCTGCCTGCGTGCTCCCGAGGCTGGCAGCTGTGCCCGGCGCCCCCTCTTTGGCGGCGCCGGGGGCAGACTACCCCCCCTGCCCCCCCATCGATCCAGCCCTGTGCTGGCCTGCTCTTATTTTATGCCTTTCCACTCTGTCCCTGAAGAGAGTTCTGAGACCGACACTATGATCATCAGGCTAAATAGCAGCCTTAGATCCTCATGCTCCCAGACTGAGTTCCTTAAAGTTGATGCCCAGTATGAAACAACACACAATGGAAAAATGATCCCAGTTCAACTTTGGTGCTGAATTCGCTTTCAGTCCTTCTATAAGGAGATCTTGGGATCTTTGTGGAATTCTTCCTGAAATGTCAGCTGAATGTGCTATATGAATAGAATAGAATGATATGGTTTACAATGAAAGAAACAGATAGTCGTGTTTATTTATTTTAAAGACTTCTCAACATAAAAACAACTAATCTAAGGCCAATTCAGTCATTAAAAGTCAATAGGCTGAATTCCAAGGCAGAAGTTCATGGAAGCAGTTTTTACCACCTTCCCCCAAAGCCCTATGAAAAGTGACAGCTAACGATCCAGGGACCCTCCAAAACAGTGTGCCATATGGCATGGGTGCTATAGCAAAAGTGAGCATCTGCTAAAATTGCCCCCCCCCCCCTCAGCCCTTTCCAAAGCAAGTTCTTACAGCTCAAATTCCTCTTGCATGGGAGGGGGTGGGGAGGGATGATTTTGGCCAGTTCGCTTCCTGCTGCAGCCACATCGCATACTATTCTGGAGGGCCCCTTGTCACTTATTAGCCACCTCTGAAGAGCCTCTAGGTGAAAGGGGAAGTGGTAAAACTCACATGAACTTGCGTCATTCACAGAAGCCTTGGTTCCATCCCATGATAAAGTAAACCAGCAATATGGCAGCAGAAGAAACAGCACAGTTGCCAGACACTTGAGCAAATAAAATGGTTTTAATTTGCCCCCTAATGACAAAAGAGACTGTACCAAACATGTCTGGGGGGGGGGGCTGTTCCATAGATTAGGAGCCACCATTATGAGAAAAATAGTATGAGATGTCATAGTGTTCTGTATAAATAAATGGTGCATTAATGTCTTGGATACTGTATTTTAAAGAACATAATAAAAGCAGAAAATAATCATAAAATTATCAGGGGCTTGGATTATCTTTCATATGAACAAAAAAAACCCAGTGCAATCCTAACCAGAGTTACATCTTTCTAACACTGCAATCCTAAGAATACCCTGAGAATATGCCCCATTAAATAGACTTGAGTAGGATCCTGAGTAGACCTGCTTACATTTGCTCTCTAAACCAAGTTGAAGCCAATGAGCTTAGAAAGGTGGGATCTTCTTAAGAATGAACTGCTAGGCTGCAACGCTTTATGCACTTCCCTGTCCCCCGCTTTGTTGCAAAGATATAGGGGGAAAGCATATCTCCTCAATGAAAGGAGCTAAAGAGATTTTTAATCATGAAAGCTGGGAATTTAGAGAACCTGATATACAGATTGCTATATCATTATAAAGACATAATAATATTCATTAACTATTTTTTTAAAAGGTGTTGTGGTGTGGGGAGTTGGCTGCTGCCAGAGGACTGGGGCAGGGAATCTATGGGGCAACCTACTATGTGGAAAGCACCACAGAAATTAATGTATGACAACTATGCAGCATAATGTTGATTGTGTTTAAGTACATTGAAATTAACAGTCTTTGCTGGGTTGTGTCTTGTTTAAAACAAGAGAAAACTGTTCCTACAGTAGGCTTATGAATATTACAGCATTATTAATTTTGGTGGCAAATGAAACTAAAGATATAAAAAGACTCATAAAAGAAAAGGATATCAGTGAGTTTTCAGCAGTATACTTATGGCACCCATTTAATACTCAAGAGTGTTACCGTTTAAACTAGTAAAGAGTCCAGTAACATCTTTAAGACTAACCAACTTTATTGTAGCATAAGCTTTCGAGAACCACAGCTCTCTTCATCAGATGCAGAGAACTTTGGTTCTCAAAAGCTTATGCTACAATAAAGTTGGTTGTCTTAAAGATGCTACTGGACTCTTTATTATTTTGCATCTACAGACTAACACGGCTGACTCCTCTGGATCAATGACCATTTAAACTGCAAGTGAAAGGAAATGGATGGTAAGGAATGGAGTACTTTGGCACTGCCCTCATACTTTGCCATATATATAAATTGTTCTTATGTTAACCTCAAGACACTAGCAGAATGCCATATCATGTGGACTATGTCAAGAATTGGCTACAATGAACTTCCCAAGCAAATGTCCATCAGCTATCCCTTCTCCAGCCCATTTTTCCTATATATAATGTTATCTCACATATCCAGTAACTGAAAAAAACACACAACTACCCCAGAGACAGGTTGACTAGTACATGTTCATGCTCACCTTACTTTCATCAGAATCAGAATTTGCACTCACTCACCTGCCTGCACTTTGGACAACAGGAGTCTCCTGTTGAAACCATATAATTTGTCACAATGAATAAAGAGCTCATTAATACTGATGCAACTGGCACTAATTGATGAGCAGATGTGCAAGTCCTGTGGGCTTGAGAAGAAGCTACTGAGGCTAAGCAGTTGACTTTTCATAGTTAAAGCTGTGCCATGTGCTACTGCCAGGTTGTACATCTGGGTCTTTAAGACATTTTTTGTCACTGTCTTCTGTCTGTGACTTTATTTGTAACAGCATTTTTGCAGCAACTTATTCTACCCTAATGAATTCCTCTTTCTTTGCCTTGTGCATTATGACAAAATAAACCACAGTGCTCAAATGAAAAGGAAGCTTATTATTGAATGCCCTTTCTGAGGGAGAACGTTGACAACTACATGACTGTGGTTTGGCAGTGAACTTTAAGGGTGGGAATCATTGTACTGCTTACATGTGTGAACAGGGCAACTTGTACATTCTTTTTGGACTGGTTGCTTTTTCAATATGTATTGTCTGGTATTAGGGCACATATATGAACCTGTCATTTCCAGTAGTGCACCCATTTAAGTTTCCTAAAACTGGTGCTTTGCCTACAGAGGATTTCAAGAGAAATTCAATATTCTAAAAGGGAAAAAATATCTATTCCATTTTCTAGGCTTCGTTTACAATAAAGTCTAATTGGATCTTACAGATCATCAATCTAGATATTATAGAGTCATTGAAACTTTATGGCCTGGGAGTAATCTGAAAGTTGCCCAAGACAAGTCTTATAGCTGAGCTAAGGCACTTTGCAGCCAATACATCTATCAAACTAGCCAGTAATTGTTCAAATGATAATATATTGAACAGGTAACAAAATGAGCAAGATGCCATACTCTTCCGGTGCATATAGGGAAAAGGAACAAATTTATTAAGAAGCAAACACAGAAAAGCATTTCAAGAAAGTGAGCCATGTGTCACATATTTTAAAGTAAAATCATTGGTTTGTTTTCTGCCCTTCCACTGAGAGTGGCTCAGAGCATATTTTTAAATAAACCTTCTGTATGGTAGGGTAAACTGAAACATAATGACTTGCTAAAGAACTAGTGCACTTCATTGAGAAGGATATGAATCTTGGTTTCCCATGTCCAAATATGTATAACATTCTACATTGGTGCCCCGTGGTCCATCTGGAAAATCAGCAGCTAACATTCAGAAATATACAACCTCCAGACAAATATAATAGAAATTTATGGACTTATCCTACATCAATTTGTCTAATCCCCTTTTAAAGTAATCTAAGCCAGTGGTAATCTGGCAGCTAGTTCCACAGTTCCACAAGCAAATTGTGTATTGTGTGAAGAAGTACATTGGGTGGCCCCAAGTTCAAGTATTTGAGGAGAGGAACAAAACATTCTTTCCATCTTTCCAGATCATGCGTAATGTTTAGTAGACCTTGCTGAAAGTTTTCAAGCAGAACTTGGATAGCAGGATTTCCTGCATTAATCAAGGTGATGGAGTGGATGCCCGTAGAGTCCTCTTCAACTCTTAACCCCTCCCCCTTAGAGTTTCTGCCATCAAGAGCACCTCGCCCAAAGTAGTTTTTCTCTGGGGGAAAATGAGTTTGTGTGCAACGCTTCCTTATTCTCAAGAAAGTAAGAGGATCCTAGAACTCTTCCTCCAAGCAGCAGTCAGTCACACATGGGTAAACACAGGCAGCATCCAAGGTACAACTCCCCCCCCATCCCCAAAATCAATAGAACCTAATGCTGAATTCAGTAGTTTATAGCTATTCCAGATGCGTGTCTTCCCTATTTACATCTTAAAGGCAGAAATAAGGAATGAAAGTGAAATATACTCAATGCATTTGTTTTCATTGGTTGCTAAACCATCCCACACAATTTATTTCCAACCCTTAACAACATTAATGATGCTTCCCATCATGGTTTCATCAGTAACATCTTCTTGTTTCTATTATCCTGGCTACAAACAAATTATTGAATAAATTTTCCACCGGAATTATCCTTAAGGAACTCTACTAATTACTTCTCTCTTGCCTGAATTTGAGTATTGCTCTTTAACAAGCCTCTTATTTATTTAAAATTGATTTACTGAATTCTGCCTTTCCTCCAAGCATATGTGGTATCATCTCTCCTTACCCTCTTATTCATATTATTATTTCAGTTGTAGATAGGTATTGATTTAGAGAGAAAGGAGGGAGGTAAGAAAAGAGAGATGGGATAAAATGTTTATGTCAAAAGGGACTAAGAAGTTATCCAGTCCAAAATTATGCTGCAAAACAAGACCATCCACCCACAAGCTTTGACAGATGGCCAGGGATGTGAGGGATGGCCAAACGGTACTGCAGCTCTAATTTTCATGATTCCTGCCCCTCTCCGTACAAGTTTGGAAGTAGGCTATTTCTAACTGAAGAGCATTTCTCCCAGAGCAAAATGGGAGGACACCCTCTCACGTCAAAAGCAGCATAGCTGTTCACGCACTGCTTTGGGGTACTACTTGCCAAGCTGATAAACATGGCAAGTTTCCCTCCAGCTAATCTTGCTCTGAAAGGAGCCTATCAAATGAGCAGAAAGATAATAAGTACGTTGTGTGCTACCAGTCCAAAATCAGGTAGTGACATTGCATTGTCACTGACCTGGTAGGAACCTCTTTTTTGCTGGGTTCTTCATCCAGAAGGAGAAACATCATGGAGGCTTCATGTTTGGTCAGGGTTGCTATTACTCAAGGAGCTTGGCAGGGTAGAGTCTGGCTGCCCATCCTGAAAAAGATGGTCATTGCTGATGCATGCATTAAAAACCACAGAGGACAGTGGCATTACAAAAAAGTGCTTACATAGAAAGTCACTCCTATAATCACTGCCAATTTGAACAGAGGGGAAGAGGGATTCTTTCCCAGTTCCAAATATTGTGAAAATCAGTTCAGCCTGTGAGCATGGGGGAATCAAATAATCAAACAATCCTAGGGGAAATGTTATTGGTGTAATTTCTGTGCCACTAAATACCCTATGAAAGTGCTTGCTGCTCTACTGAAAGTGGGGGGCACCTCTCCCAGATCTCAGTATGCCAGGTGAGCTATCCTGAAACAGAAAAGCAACCATTTGGACCAGTGAATATGGAATGACCAGCACTGAAAGCTGAAATTCCCACAACAGGAACAAACATGCCAGCCCATAGCTGAAACTTACATAAACTGTAATCAAGAGAAAACATGTTCCTACCTGTACAGATGGGATTGGTATTTTCCTGTCCCTGTCTCCAGCACTTCCATTTTTGCAACAAATTGCTCTGTGGGAAGCTGACTGTAGTTTGTCTTTTGTATTGTGACACTGCAAAGATGCCCCACAGAGGATCTTTTTAGTACCCTGGTTGTGGCTCATGTTTAGTCAACTGGAGTGTAAGGCTTCCAAATCTGTTGTATTTCTACACTATAGAGCTATATCATAGCTCATCATAGAACATCATGAATCACATGTATAGGTATCACATATGAATTCATATCTAAAGGAGGTGTGGCAGATAACTGACTGTACAGTGGATCTTCTGGTCTCCTGCAGCTGTGTGAATAACTTGAGAGCCTTTTGTCAAATCTTGTACATTAAGGCTCTTTGCCTTGTCATCATATAAATAATTAGGTGTTCCTCAGACTGAGTGCATGTAAAGATTTTACAACTTTTCATAATACGAGGCCAGTTAACCAGTTACCTCATTCAGAAACAGATCAGTCACTTATGTCACTGAGAGCTAAGCTACAAGTGTGCCTGACACAGGTTGGACGCTTGTCAGCTTCCCTCAAGGTTTGATGGGAAATGTAGGCATCCTGGTCTTGCAGCTGTAATGGAGAGCCAAGCTGTAAAACCAGGACGCCTACATTTCCCATCAAAACTTGAGGGAAGCTGACAAGTGTCCAACCTGTGTAAGGCATCACTTCTAGCTTGGCTCTCAACCTTTTTTAGTCAATTGTGCTTAAGAAATTGGTTGGGACCCATCTCTATCATTAGCCACCTCCACAACTGGCTGTACACTTGTCCATGGTGCATTTTGTTCTGATACATCAGTTGGATGGTTCACAGCTGTCGTTGAAACACAGTCGTTAAACACAAATTGTTAGGGAGTGGGCTAGGACAGAAGGATTGGAGCATTAACAATTCCTAGGTGTTTTGTAGAGATGCTGTGTAGTTTTTTTAAGACTGTTCACCTCTGTTGAAACAGACTTTCTATGGTGATGTTCAGGTGAGAGCCGTAATTCCCACCTACCCCCTCTGGCTAACAAAGAAGATGTAGGGAAAAACCACGCAAAGGTGGGAGCTTTGATGCTACTTTGCTCAACTTTGCTGAATATAAATATAAATAAATAAATAAAATTTATTTATTTATGTCATTTATAGTCTACCTTTCTCACTGAGACTCAAGGCGGATTACACAGTATGAGATTAGTATAATCATTATCAAGTACATTTCCACACCATATCAAGGATATTTCCATAAACAATGCCATAGAAAAAGGCATAGCAATAGCAAGAATCTGCCTCTCCTTCTACTCTGTATTGAAATAGCGAAACAGAACATAATCAATTCTAGGACTGACATTAGACAACATGAAGCACAGGTAGTACATAGGAGTACATATTTAAAGCAACAGATACTATGTAAGACAACATAGCGGTGAAGTGACCCTGAAATGGGGAAAGTCAGATCTGTATTGGTCACATTCTTCAAATATGTGTTTTATTGAACTCTCATATTTTCTGTTTCTGAGAATCAGTCCTCCTCTTACAAGATTTTGGTTTAATCTTATGTGAACACTTAGGGTTCACATAAGATTGTGCCATTACAATACATACACTGTTGCTTTTATATTGTAAGATTTGTATGTATCACCATTTGTTAATGGTCAGGTGAAACTCAGTTTGCAGAACAGATAGTTCGGTATCAATATTTGTCTATGTTATTTATCATCCGCCTTTCTCACGGAAATTCAGGGTGGAGTACACATAGTCAAATTGAATGAACTAGGAGGATCTTAAGGTGTCATTTTGTCAAAGCAGCAGCAGCTCTCTGTTGAAAGTTTTTCCACCTCTATAGGACGGAGGGTGATTTTTGCCTATTTCCCCCCCCCCCCAGCTGCAGATTCCCAGTTTGGTCCACACACTGTTCCTTTGGATCCACTGACCCGTAGGAGTGCAACTGTGGGGATACAGAATGCTGCAGTAAGATGAGGAAGCAGGGAAATTTCCTTCCTCTAGTGCAACTCTGCTTGTGCTGCATAGTCTCCAAGATAACTATGTATGTGAGTCAGATGTTCGCCCACCAATGTGTTTTCTTCCTTCTTCCTCAAAGCAAAAAGACAGTGCTGGCTTTCCTTAGTCTCATTGGAACAGGGGGTGCCTCAGAAGAACCCAGGAGGCATCACTTCTATTTTCTTCAGGAAGCACCACTTGGAAACATCTGCCTCCACTGTACAAAAACACCTGGCTTGGAAATTCCCAACATTTTTGTGATTGGCACCAGCACCCATAGCAGCCAGTGGTGCCTAATAACTTTTCTCAAAATTTCAGAAGTGCCCACAGGACCAACAAAGTTAAAGACTCCTGTATTACGAGACTCCAAACATCTACATGTTCCAACATTTCCTCAGTGATTGCTCCACATACATTGTTTGCAAACTAATACTGAAAGTTAGAACGGTCTCCGTAAGCATTAATATAGTATCCACACATGCATTATCTCATGGAATAAGAGAAATCTTAAAAAGACTACCTTATGGGATGATAAACTGCAATATCTGTGCTAATCCACCTATAATCCTCCCCTGAACAAGAAGAGCATTCCCTGGATTGGAACATTAAGGTAAAAACTAGGAAGATGAACATTGCACTTTCCATTTGCCAAACATCCTTACAAACCTGCAAAACTTGTGCTATCTCATCTATTCCTGTGGCTATGATGGGTGAAAGTACTCCTGTCTCTCACTTTGGAAAGAATGAGGTTCTTTTGGTCCACAGTTTGCAGTAAGTGAAAATAAAAAGTCACAGTTGTTAAATATCACATAATGGAAATGAAGAGACTGGGGGCATGGAATGCAGAGGGACTGCACTTCAGAGGCACAGTAGCCGTTGAGCCATTCAGACACAAGACCCTCACTGTTCAACATTAGTTTATGTTTTGAATGTGCACTACTAACCTCACACCACATAACTGTGTGCTACTCATCCACACCCAGCATGCCAATAGGTCCAGATTGGGAAATTCCTGGAGATTTGGGGGTGGAGCTTGGAGAAGGCAGGGGTTGGGGAAGAAAGTGACCTCAGCAGGGTATAATGCCATACAGTCCACCCTCCAACGCAGCCATTTTCTCCGGGGCAACTGTACTGTATGGCCTGAAGATCAGTTATAATTCCAGAAGATCTCCTGCCATCACCTGGATGCTGGCAACCCTAGCGTGCTCTCAGCAGCAGAAAGCAGCTTCTCAGTTAGGTGGATTTTTTCAGTGCATAAAGGCCAAGAGAGGGTTTTGCCAGATTTCAGGCACTAGCCTTTCAGTCCCTGCAGAAGCAGCCACTTCTGTCATCTCTGCAAACAGAGTGGGAGCCCCTTTTGCTCATCAGTTTTCCTTTTCTGAGTTGTTACTTTAAAAAGACCATGGTAAACATTTCAAAGTAGTAGAGATTGGGTGAGGTTGAAGGGCAAAACCCTACAATGAGATCAAAAGTCTTGTTGTCACACACATACACCCAACATAAAAACAAATCCTTTCTGTCATTCAGAGAACAGGCCATGGTTACAAGGGATGGTGGGGAGGCATGATGTCTCCAAACTTGTATTGTGGGTAGCAGGCTGATGAAAGGATGAGGCAGCTGTGCTATCAGGTAACAGTGACAGACTAGATGGTAATGGGGTATCACACTGTGGAGCTACAATGCAAGGTCATATATGCCTTCTCATTGACAGGAAGATACATGATGAGACACTGCACCAGGGTTTTGGGGTTGTTGTTATTGAACAGGGGGTGTTCATAAAGGAGAAGATTGCATCCTGGAGTCATAAATATCACCAAGTGCAGTACAAGCCCTGGGGATTAAAAATGCTCAATATATTCACACGCACAAAATCTTGCCTTGCATGAAAACTATCATGCTTCTTTTTCCATCACATTCTTCTCTTAGATAAGCTAAATATTTCTAGTTCTTTTCTCCTTTTCTCATAGGTAATACCAATTTTACATTATTAAGCATCTTTATGGTTGATATCTGAATCCTCCCCCATTTACATCAAACCTGCTCAAAATATGGTAATAAAAATTGGACACAAACTTCTAGCATTTGTGTTTTTTGTTGTTCCGGTGTCATGCTATTGATTTTTTACTCGATTATTACTCCCTCTAATCCCTAAAGCCTTCTCAGGAACCTTAGAAAATAGTTTTGCTCCTTTTTGTGGTTTCTGCATTTGAATTTTTCTTTCCATTTTCATTTATCATTCTTCAATTGTATTCTGTGGCATATAACACAGTTGCTTCAGTAGCATTAATAATATTTTCTTCTGTAGTGTTTGCATTTCCTGCGCATTAGATAAGGATAATCTCCACCTTCATCCAAATTATTAATGAAAATGTTAAATAGTATTGGATTTATGACAAATAAATGTAGAAACCATATTTTACAGATGTCCATATTGGATCAGAATAACAATCTTATTATGAGGATGGAAAGGCAACTACCATGGTCAAGTAACGTGGTTATGGTCAAAACCTATCCCTGTCCACCAAATCTAACATGGCCCAAGAAGGAGATAGGAAATGCTTCCTTATGCCTAACCTTCATTCTTTCATTCCCCCCTCCACCCAGAACCTATTTTTTGAGGCGAAGTGGGGATATTGGAGCCCTGGAATTGCACACAGAAGGTAAAGTACCCTTGTGGTGTTCCTGGGGGAGGGTCTCGGTTGCTCATGATTGGGATGGTGGCATGAATGTGCCACCACCATAGAGGTGGCATATACATAAGTGAATAAAGAATTTTTATTCACCCCTGTTCCCAACAAGCTCGGAATGGTATGCATGGGTCTTCCCTCGAATCATGATAATGACCACATGAACTAGGTCAGGCTGAGAGAATGACTACCCCAAGATAATTCCATGGTAAGTAGGGATTTGAAGTTGGCTTTCTCGAGACCTACTGCTACGATTGTAACCACAACACTTTACTGGCTTTCACCACACTGGTGCACCTACCACAACATGGTTCTTTAGTTTACAGTCTCCAGCAAGTGGCAGTTATTCCCTCATATAGGAGAAAAGATGATAGGATGCATCGTGAGTTAAAATGTTCTAATCGATGAGTAACAGCCCCTACTTCCTGGTCGATGTCCCTGTTTCATCTTTATTTTTTGCTTTTTGAGATAGTCTATTACAATGTTGTTAGTGTGGATTGCTAGAATTGTTTTTCTTTGAGGTTCAATCCTCTCTTCTGATCTCTAGCAGTTAAATCTTGTATTTTCTCTCTAGTGCACATGCTATAGGCACATCAACAATAAGGCACTATGTAGCAGAGATGTACATTCAGATTTAACTAATAAAAACCTGAACAAAAATACCCTGTAAATTAATATTGTTGTTATAACTAATCCCAACAGTCATATTTGGCTCCAGCTGTTATTCTAGGATCTCACTGTAGGACTAGAAAAAGATCAGAGGAAGGAGAGAGAGAGAGAGAGAGAGAGAGAGAGAGAGAGAGAGAGAGAGAGAGAGAGAAAGTCTACAGATATGAAACTGTTAGAGATGTTTCCCAATAGAGCTGAATACAGGTCTCTCCGAAGAGGATTTGGTTAATAGGGCTTTCTTTCTAAAACTTTTGTGCCAATCATATTGCTTGCTCACTGATATGGGGAAGTTTGATTCTATGAAAGCAGCAGGAACTCCTGTTTACTTGCAATTCTGTTATTCCTAGTTCTGCACTTGGTAGGGGCAAATACTGTGCTTGCATAGTTTGGTATACAGCCAGGCACTATTGCAGATTGGGGGTTGCAAATTTTATTCTTGTCCCCTTTGGTAACTGGTGGCGCTGCTGTTAACCACACGGAGGCAAATGTTATGGTTGCTCACATTGGCTTGCATGCAGGCAGTACAACCAGCTGGAGAGCCTGAAGGTGAATACTACATCACTCACTTGAATGCCAGACATCATCTTCTGTGCTGTCTTAATGTGTGTCATGACAATCAGTAGCACAAAAGAGACAGAGAGAAGGTCAAACCATATGAAACATAAGAGATCCGTGATATGATCGATCAGAAATCTCTCCACATCTTTGATGTTCCTTAAAAGTAACTGGGAAATCATAGAGTGGCTTTTTCCCATGCAATTTCTCCAAGAAAAATCATCTCCCTTAGTTGCTAATAACCCTGGAAAAATTACTTGAAACCTCTCTTTCATAGCTAAAATGTGGGATATTTATTTTTAAACAAAAATGGAGTGGCGTGGGATCTAGGAGCTAAACCCAGTTCCCTCCAGCATCTTACCTCTTCATGCTCCATTTCTTTCAAGCACCAGGTAAAACATGGGAAGGGGCAGAGTTTAGTTCCCCTTGTCCACACGGTTCCTGTTGTTTAAAAAGAGGTCCTCCCAGTGACCCTTTAGATTTGAATTGGTTGACTCATACATGAATATTCATTTATGCCCACTAGTTGCTAAACATCTCTGCCTGTCCCTATTCTGCAGATGGGAATTTTCATTACCTACAAAAAGAGGATGCTTGAATTTTTTACAGGAAGAAGTGAGGGGTACAATCCCTGAGAATTATATCCGAATTGAATGGGAGGAAAAAATATAGTTGAGAATGTGTTTCCCACTGACAGCAATAGAAATGAATGACAAATATCATAAAGACATTAACAGGTGTAATGTCAAAAATAAAGAAAAAGAATAAAAATTAAAATGACCCCCCTCTCCTCCCCCAGAAAACCTTTTGACCATCAACACAGTGCCCAGCCTACCATTTTACATACTGCAGCTGCTAGGACCCAGGCTGGCTGTTGATAACGTATTGCAGGACAATAATGTTTTTCTAGCGTATCTTTAATCCAAAGAACAAACAGCCTCTTGGCTTTTCATCACTGTAGGAGGACATTTTGTGCACAATAAATGAACAGAGTGTACAGCAGATAGAGTAGAGCCTTCAGCAATATGGAACGATGGAACAGCATGAAATGAGAACTGGGTTAGTACAAGTATGTCCGGTTTTCATGAATGATATTTTTGGAGAGATTTCCTGGGCGGAGGCTAAATATGTTTCCTCCTCCTGCTGACTCCAGCCATTAAAAATCAAGCTTCCCCTATCAGAGATGCCCCACCCTAGGTTCTGTTTCTTGTGACAGAATGATAACAGATTGGAGTGGTGTGCTGAGAATTTGCATTTATATTTAAAAATATTTTCCACGCACAGAAAGGTCTTTAGTTTGGAAGCTAAACTCTTAGTACCAATCAATGCAATTTTCACAATTCTAAAGAAATGCTGGGTTTCCCTCTAAACTACTATTTTCTAGCATGCTATATTATCTATCGTCACATAATTCACTTGCAATATGTTCAGCATTCTCAAAAAGATGACATGAACGTACTTCTGCAACCCAGTCTTGTACTTGTTTATGCAGATGTTCCACTGAGTCCAATAGAACTTTCTCCCAACTAAGTGTGCAAAATATTACAATATTAAGGGTGGTTTTTTTAATTGAAAGGAATTGCCATAAACGGTATGCATTTATTTTGATTCATCACCACATCTCTTTGGTCTGATTCATCCCATACTGCAAAACCAATAATGTTTTTTACACAAATTGAAGGAAACTGAATGCCTATAGAACTAGGAGAGCATATAAATCCCCTAAACTAAAAACATTAAACAATGAAATTTGGGTAGCCTCCTCCCATCTATATGTGTTCAATCTACAGTGAAAACATACTGTGTGCATGCACAAACTACATGTCTATACAGTCCATCTGCAAATCAGAAACCCCTGCTAAAATCAGGTTTGCAAACCATGCTGAAGAATCGATATGCATTCATTGTCTCTGTTCTTATAAGAGACCACATGGCTACAGAGTAAAGAATGCTGTCACAACACCAAAACTATCTTAGTTTTCTTTAATTAGTTAGTTTTCTTTAATTAGTTATGTAAAAAGGGTAGTGTTAGGACTAAATGCAAGGAAGTCCTGCCCATTACTCCACCCGAGTCCCATTTCAAATGTTACTCACCGTATAAAGAAGTGATATAGATCCGACTTGCTGCAACCTAGTTTCAAAGTTGTGATCTCAAGTAGATAAATTGCTGGTAGTGCCTTAATTTTCCTTCATTATGTTTGATGTCCACAAGAGATGAATTATAATAAGAGGCAGATGTGTCAGGAATGGTATGCCTTTTCTGCTTCATCCCAGAGGCTTTTATATATCACATAATTAAAATGAGGCCCAGAATTTGGCTCCATCATTCTACACTTGTGCTGGGCAGATGTACATTCATTGGGCTTCAACATGGCCTCAAGGCCTTGCTGTGTGTGTTCTTCCAAACTTTAATAGACCTTCTTGGTCAACCTTTTGTTGCTGTTGTTGGTTGTTCATAACCACGTCTTAAGTCTGAATCAGGAACATATTTTTGTACAAGAAACGGTTACTTTTCCCAGCAGGGCCCAAGCATTCGGCAAAGCTGCATCTCAGTAGCTGAGTTTCCACTTGGGACTCTTACAAAGGGTCCAGAAGGTCAGGTCAGGCACAGTCACTGAGCTGCTTTCTAATGGGATGGGTGACCATCATTTGAGCACCGTGACATCAAGGTGAATGTTGCACTTCTGGGGCCAAAATACCTCCATTGGGCCTGAGACGAAACTGCAGTTCAGCTGATCAGAGCTCTCTGACTTCCTGTCACAGGCCCAGGCCGAGGCCCAAAGCACGTCCTGATGCAGATGTTGACGTACATAGAGTACACATGGTTCACTTACATCCCATCTTACAGCTGAGCAATCCCTGCTCCGTTCTTTATCCGATGCCCCCATTGTCAGTTGCAACGTAGCTTTTGGGTGGCCGACAGGCGAAATGGTGATCAATCAATATCCTGACGGCTTTCCCCAGTTCCCCTCTCCCCCTCCCCACCTCCAACTCTCTTTTGCTGCCTACAGCTCTTCTGTCTGTTCAGGGACATCGCCGGGTGGTTGTTGCTGCTGCAGCTGCCGCCGCCGCCACATCTACTGCACTCTGATGTCATCCATTTATTGAACTGCACGCTCCAGTGAGAGACAGTGTAGGATCCCTGGTAATTACCTTCCTTCTCATCGCTTTGCTATACCTTCAGCCACAGGATGAGCAGCTCTGGACAAAAACAGCTTCTTGTCTTATTGAGCAAGGTCCCGGAAGCAACTCGCTGTGCTTAAAATTCCGCGCATGTGTGTGTCTGGGATGTAGACCTGACAGCTTGTGAGTGATGAGGATGGTGATCTCCAGCATATCAGAGGAAGTTTCTGGTGCAGTATTTTTGTGATGATTTCAGAAAGCACCACCACTTTCCTCTCTTCTTGCCCCCACCACTTCTTTTTTTGAATGCCACTTTAAACCTGTTAGCATCTTTATGGAGTGTTCAGTTGATTGATTTGTATATACGAAAAAGGTCACAGGAATGTAGGATTTCTTTCTCCTCTCCCGCCTCCCCCCACCAAAAAACAATTCTCTACCAATGACCTTCACTATAGTTTAAAATGAAGGTGCCTTTGAATATTTCGGCTTCTGAGTTACAAAACAGCTTCAGCTGAGATGTAAAGAATGCGTGGGAGAGAACTTCCTGCATTGCCCACGTTTGGCTTGCTGTTTTTGCCACAACAGCTTATAGTGCCAAAGAGAAACAAGCTGCTTCCCAAATTGATTATAGCAATAAAATGCTTTATCTGTTGCACAATGCATTGTTCACCAAAAGCTCCCAGGGAACCTCTTTGGACATGTGAGTCAAATGCTGTTTATACAGCAGCAAAGTACTCTCCCTGAAATGTATAACTGAGGGTCAATCTCTGACAAAATTTATATTATGCAAGAACAATATATTATGGTTTGGGAAGTTAATCTTTTAATCATTTCTGTACCTTGTATACAAGATGTTTTTACCATCGTCACGTTTATACAAACACACTCTGAGGTGCTACTGGTCCTGAAGGATATTGCTCCCCAAAGCCCAAATGACTTTAGTGGCTAAATCAGTTGTTCTCTTGGGTCCCCTCTGTCCAACCATATTGGTTTCCATACTGCTGCAAAGGAGAGGGTGGAATAAAGACTGTGTTCACATGTAAACATCAGGATGCCAGTTCAGAAAACTTCCTAATTCCTTGGACATTTGGAAGGGAAATTTTCCTGGATGTGCAAGAAACAATGGTGCAATCCTCCAAGCTTTTCCCAGTTTTTCTGGCCACCATACTTGATGGATCTGGTTTTGCCCACATCATATCTGATGAAGGGAGCTTTGACTCTCAAACATTTATGCCCTGAAGATCTTGTTGGTCTTTAAGGGGCTACTGGATGTGAATCTTGATGTTCGACTGCAGATCAACATGGCTGCCCACCTGAAACTATCATCACTTTTATGAAACTTTTGCTTTTCTTAGTGACAGTGTGAAAGGTGAATAGGTGGTTTCACACCCTGAGACTGTTGTTGAGGACTAACAAGATCTTAATCAATTATGACAAGAAGCTTATATGTCCAGTTTCCTGTAGTCATTTTTGTATCCTCCTTGGCTACAGCCATTTTCTGTAACGTCAGGCCTGTTAGACTAAAAAAATTAGCTTCCAGGTTAAGGCTGCAATCCTTCATCTGCTTACTAGGGAATAAGCTTGTGAAGCCTCCAGAGCTGGGGTTACTTCTCCATCTCGGTGTCCCTTCAATCACCAGACTCTCCAAAGACAGCATAGCTTGGGGGGGTACATTAAATTATAATTTGTTTTTTTTCCACTAATAACAGAGTCCTGAGTTCAGATACCTCATTACAACACAGAGGTCAGTCTGTCCCCTTATCTTCTCCACCTGCTTACATCAAGAATCAGCTCATACCACCACCAAGCCTGGGTTTTCGCCTATGATTCCTTTACTGGGGCCTCTAGCCCCTGCATGCTCAACACAAAGCAAGGTTTTAAGGCAGCCAAGTTACCAGAGAGTAACTTGCTGCTCTCCTGGCCAGGAATACTGCCTCCCTGGTACCACTTGACTGCCCAGACTTTTCCGGCTGTCTGTCTTCCTACCCTTACTGGCGTGCTGTCTTTTGCTCCCCTCTTTTCCTCCTGCTCTGGCCTTTTATTCTCCTTCCTCCTGCCCTCCCCAATCCATGGCTTTCTAGGCTTTTACTGCCCAGGAGGTCTCTATTCCCAAGACAGCCTTTATTCCTGAAGAGGCTAACCCTGGCAGTCTTTGTCCTGCCTGCTCTGTAAGTGCCCTCAGTGTCCAGCCCTGCCTTTCCCTCCTCCTCTTAGCCAATGTGCAGCCTCTCTTGGGGCTGTTCAAAGTCTCCATTGCATATCCCACCCAGGAATCCCCTTCGTCCCACAGAACTCAATGGGATTGCCTCTGTGTGGGGTAAGAATAACTGCATGACAAAATAATTGCTTTAAAATGTGGTAGCATTTATGCTCTTCTCTCTGAATATATTTTATTTAATTCAGCATTTTCAGCCAGATATTTCCTTCAGTATTTCCTGGGAGAACATTGGGAGAATTATGGGAATTTCATTTACTCCTCATCCCACTCCTGATGGTGGAAAGTGCGTCAAGCCATAGCTGACGTATAGCAAGCCCCCTCCTCTTACTGGGGTCTTCAAGGCAAGAGACTAATAGAGGTGGTTTGCCATTGCCTGTCTCTGCATAGTGACCCTGGCTTTCTTTGTAGGTTTCCCATTCCATTACTAACCAAGGGTGACCCTGCTTAACTTCCAAGATCAGACTTGTCTGGATTATCCTGGTCAGGGTCCCCCAACTCCTAGCTAAAATCAAATCTACATTCCTGAAATGTTACTGAAATACTTTGTTGGGTTCATAACACCTTGGCATGACTTTATTATTTAAACCTGAACCGAACTTTACACTATAAGAGAGCTTGTTTTTCCTGCTGAATGGAAGAGACACGTTTTGCTTCATTAGGGAGTAATATGCTATCTTGCCAATGGACTGATTACTTTTGTAAGAATGAGTAACTGCGCGTCTTGCCTTGCAATGATATTTTCCACAATTCTCAAGTTTGAGCTAAGCTAGCATGCCTTTCTCCCAAATGGATACCCAAAGTGGCTTACAACTTTCCATTTTTCCTCACAACTACTATGTGAGGTACATTAGGCTATGTGACTAGCCCAAGGTCATCCAGCAAGCTTCCATGGCAGAGCAGGGAATTGAACCTGAGCTGCTCAGATCCTAGTCTGTCACTCTAGCCATTACACCACATTGGATCTCAATTTTCATTGTTTGACATCACACTTTGGGCCTTGCTTATTCCAAAGATCTAGTTTGTGAGCTCTGTTGGAGTATGCAATGTCTGGTGTACAAAATATTACAAAACTACAATAACAAGAGAAGATTATCCTGAAGGGAGTAGCAAGGGTTAGCTGGGTAGGAATGTGAGGTCAATACCTTCTTTCTTTCACCTTTCCTCATCTGTGTCCAGATTGCTACTCAGAACAGTTCAGAATTGTCTCCCAGCTAGCAAGGAAACTACGTTTCTGTTTCTTCTCTATACTGTCAAATATGTTAATTCCTGAATAAATCATTTCGTTAATGTTTAATCAGTTTGTGTGCTAATTGCTGCATAATCACTCTGCCAACAAGCCAATGAACTCTTATATGGATTGGTACCATACTACAGGATGTCATGTCACGTTTTCCGAGGAGGCAATCCATTAACTTAAATAAGATTAAAATGTGGTACAAAGACTCACACCCATTTCAGCAATTCCTATTTTTATATCATCTTTAACTACTAGGATATAAATATGGAGTGGGGTAATGGTAACTATGCTGAGTTAAGAAGAACCAACACAAAACTTGGCTTACTGGTGAGCTTATTCTCTCAAGCATGACAAGTCATCTCCAGGGCTGATTTGCAGTGTGAGAACCACATTGACAAACTAAACAAGCCCTTGGGCCCAAAGACAGAGCTTTATGGGGGACTCAGAGAAGGAGGTAGATATGCCAGGTCCCTTGGGGGCCAAAACAGGGGCTAGAGGGGTGGGGGCAGCAAATACTTCATGCCTGTTTGGAGGCAATGTACAGTTAACTGTGCTTCAGTGTAACTTGTAGCTCCCCGTCACACTAGACAATTTCAGCATGATGGTTTGAGCACAGGAACACGTGCTCCCCCTCCATCCCCCTCTCTGGAGAGCCTTCCCCCACCCACCAGGTGCTTGGGGGCTGGGGGCAACAGGTGGGGGCAAGGGTTCTCCTAGCCCAGCTCAGGTGCTGGCAACCCTAGAAGAAGGCCTCCATGTCTTCAGACTTGCTTGATGAATCTCTAAATATTCCACACTGGGGGAAATTCATGCAGAGAAAATCTACTCCAACATATAATGTGCAGGCTTATTTAGGATATTATTTATTTTGTTCAGAGCTATGTACATAGAAGTCCGTATTAGTGATGTGTAAAAATAATAATTTTGCAGAGCTGTGAGCCAGCATTTCAGTACTTCATTTGCAGAATTCTCTGAACTCAAAAAACTCTGACATCTTTTCCAACAAACATAAATTGATCTCTTTTGAAAGGCAACTAATAACCTACAGCATATGTATGTGTTAAGATTTTCTCATCTGGCTTTAACAACAGAAGTTCTTCATTAGGAAACTTCATTAGTTTAAAACTGTTTTCCCATCACAACACCCCTGGGGTCCTCCTCAGAGCCAACTCCCCTTTAGAAACTGGGCAAGCATTAATCTTCTCCTAAGAAGATATAACTCTTCTTCTTTTGGCTTAACCTACTACTCAGTCACTCTTGCCAAATCACACTCCTAGTTCTATGATGTCTGTATCAAGTGGGCGTCAGTTTCTGCTGATACTTATACTAAGAATTCTTAAATAGAATTCTTCCTCACGACAGTGATGTTATAGTTAATACAAACAAAGTTTTCTCTTCCCTCATTCCAGAGGGCAACCTGTTTGACCTTCCCTGTCAGACTCACTCACAAATTCTCTCTGAACAATCCTGTCAGAAAACAACTGTCAGTCCTTCAGTCGGGTTCTAACTGGCCAATCAGAGAGGAGGGAGCAGCCTATCACTCAAGCTCTCCATTCCAAGCAAGAGTTAACTCTTTCCCTCCCTGCTGTCTGATTGCTTCACTTAGGAAATCTCCTTTCAAATGTAGTCTGTCACAGTGAGAAATTAAGAACTTCAAGCAATGCATACCTAATGCAAAGAAAAATGATGGCGTTTCAACAAAAGATAGAAGGGGTTCTATACGTTAACAGCTGGGGGAGGGGCTATTCTTTTTAAAATTACATCATCTCATCGTCCTAAAAGAACATTAGTGGGTACCTTGTTAGCAAAATGGTTCTATAGTGTTAATTTAAAAAATATTCTTATAAATTAGCTTTACTACCCAATGCAATTTAAGTTCAAAAGAACTACAGCATTTGCATTATGCTCTGATGTGCAGGAACTGTTTCCTGCTGTAAGTCATAAGCATGCTTTGAAGCTGTCACTTCTTTTGGTCAGGTCTGATATGGGAATTAAACACCAACATACTGTTTTTCAACTGGTCCCAAGCAAAGACCTCTCTCTCCCAGTGAAATGCAGGTGGGCTTATCAGAGAGGATAGGAAAAAGCCTCCTTTTATCTTGTGCATAAAGTAGCTGTCTATTTCACAGAATTGCTCAGAATTGGGTTGGAAGGCACTGTTTCATTGTTTTAGCCACAGCTGTGCCGTAGAATAGATAAGCTTTGAATTCCCTAAAGAATGTGGCTTACTCGCTTTGGTCATCTCTCTGTTTCGAGGACTTCTTCATGTCTGTTGCAGTTTAGGGGGGATCAGAACTCTGTAGCCCACCAACCAGCTCCACTTTGGAGCACAAATATGTGGTCGGTCTCTATCAGGAATGTAAGTGAGGCTCCTTTTCATGGATGTGCTTAGAACATGTCTAGAGGAAGCAACAGGAAATCACTTTGGGATAGAGTCAGATTATAAATTATTTTGTTGTGGTGGTGCTGGTGTATCCTGCACCACCATATGCCCCAAAGGCTTCCATGTGTTCATTTGCAGCTGCGATGAAGCAGACGCAGGTAAACCCCAGATAAAGTCTGAGCAATTATTCTTCCCTTTTCTTCTGAAGTTGCAGTGAACCCAGCTCTTTCTTCACTAAGTTTGTTTAGGAGTCATTAACAAACTTTCAGGGGTCCCAGATGATGCTACTTGACTTTGCTGAGTCATTCTCCCTAACCCTCTATCTGTCAGAAATAGCTTGATGTATAACCAGGAAAAGGATTGTCAATTAATGTTCTTTTCCCCCCAAGGGAAATACAGTTCTCTCCTCTCGAATTAGGGAGTGAATATGGCTTGGCCTGTGAAAATGAATTTCTTCTCTCACCAATGTTTCATGAAGAGCCATTTTTAAAGAATGCTTTTTTAAAAAAAAGCATTGGCTCAGAATTGTCAGCAGTTCTTTGCAAGCGACTCCCAGACATTCAGGGATGGAGAGAGAATGCTGCAGCAAGTGCCAGGAGATAATGACTTGATAAAGAGAGTAAAAACAGGAGAAGGACTCAACCAAGGTACCAAGAAGAACAGTCTGCAAGTAAAAGAAAGCCCGTAGGAGAGAGAGAAATGCTCCATAAAGAGTACGTGGGTGTATATCACACAGACAGCTTTTTTCAGAATCATCCTTCCCGTACATCTTAGTCAGGTTCTAGTTAAGGACACAAAGCAAACTAATGCAGTTGTCACCACAGTTTCCCAGCATGGTATATAATTTCTTCAGAATGTACTTCTTATCTCCTCCCCCAACTCCCCCTGACCAGCAATCACCAAGGAGCCACTAAGAAGCACATTAAAAATAGAATCCGTATGAATGCTAATAGCTCACAAACACAAACATGCCTTTTTTGCTTCAGCCGTCAGCACTGTGCGTTATTTTTTCTGATACCAAGCCAAAGCCTGATTTAGGGAAGCTCTTTTTGGTCCTAAGAGAATAGCAGCATCCATTCCTGACCTAAGCCTCAGCTGTGCCATCCAGCATAATCCCCTCTCCCTAGCTCATGTGATCCAGCATCTCTACCACTGCCTTGCCCTGGCCCTGTCTTAAAATCACATGGTCCAGCAGGAAATTTTAGCCAGAGCTGTATAAAGGGAGATAAGCTCTGTTTGTGGCCAATAGGAAGCAGACATTTGACCAGTGTATTAGATCAGGGCCTAGGGGTAGCATGTTCCAGTGTAACTTTAACTTAAATCTCACTGTTCATCCAAGGATATAAAAGTTTGTGCTGCACACCAATTTAAAAAATTAGAACAAATTCATTTTCCAAATTCTCTGTAATGTTCTGACAAATCCAGATTGGATGGCACAAGGGGGAAAGTAGGAAGCTCAGGCTTTGAATAATAGGATTAATTCAACTCAGGCATCTAATAACTCATGAAAGAATAAGATTAGTTAAAGCACAAACCATTGTAATCTGGGCAAATGCCTGTTAACAGAAAGCATACCTGGATGTATTAGTTTCTGCCAATAGGAGTGTAGTGCTTACAGCCTGTACTACTTTATCCTGTGTCTTTGTGTTAGTTTTCTTACACAAACAGGATAATGCCAAGCAAAATAAAGCTCATCATGAACCATTTCTATAGTTCAGGATGTATTCCAGAAGTACTGGTGGTTGCTATGGGGCATCAAGAAACAGTAATCTTTTAAAGACATTCTTGTTACAATTAATGTGCAGAGCAGAAGAATAGGACTGTGGCCACAAATGTCACCCTCAGTCTACATGTATTCAGATGTCTCCCTCGTAGAAGGAAATTTTCCCAAGTCCCACAAACAGGCAACAGTAAGACCTTTATTAAAGAAGCCTTCTTTGCCAAAGAATCTTGGCCAATTATAATATTGTTTCAAACTTGCCTTGTGAGGGCAAGGGAACTGAATAGGTAGTGTGTAGGGTTGCCAGCCTCCAGGTAGTGGCTGGAGATCTCCCGGAATTACAGCTGGTCTCCAGACCACAGAGATCAGTTCACCTGGAGAAAATGGCTACTTTGGGGTATGGATTCTATGGAATTATGCCATCCAAGGTCTTTTCCCTCCCCAAACCCCACTTTCTCCAGGTTTCTCCAGGTTTCACCCTCCAGATCTCCAGGAATTTCCCAACTTGGAGCTGGCAACCCTAGTAGTGTGCCAGAGCAACTCCAGGAACTTTTGTCCTTGACCAACATAAAATCAGGCTTCAGGCCTGTTTATGGAACATAGATGGCTTTCCAATTGACATATTACATTTTACATGAGTTGTGTCTGGGTTCCCCTCCCTGGCTTTCAGTCAGATGTGAACTAAGAGTTCCCTTCAGTTGCCACATCTGCAGAGCCTGCTTTTGATTGGGACCACAGTGGAGGAAAAGGAGGCTTTAGCTCCACCTCTGCCACATTTTCTAAACCAGTAATGGACCTGGGTGGTCCTGTTTTTCATCATATATACCATCAGTCATGTGTAGGGCAAATAGCATCTCCTATGGTGGCAGAGGAGGAAAATGTTGTCTGAGAGAGAGACGTGCACACAAGCCCCCAGTGTGGTTGTTCAATTGCTAGTACAAATGCCTCTACAATTATGACAGTGATGAGAGATACAGAACCTTCACTGTTACCTGAATTGGTCTCCTTGCGAGTAATAGAATTAGCAGCAAGGAAGATGGCTATGTGAGAGGGGTGTGTGAGAGGGGTAACTACTGAATCTTTTTCACCAATTTTTACGAAGTCCCTTCCCAGATAGCAGACAAGACTGGTGCTTTATATTCAAAGAGCAATCTTTTATTAAAAGAGAAAAAACACATGCACACACAGAAGTAAATAATAAAATGGTTACACACACACAGAGTCCTAGGAAGCTAGCCAGAAGTGCGAATGAATGAGGGAGGGGAAGTATATCTACCTAGAGTACTCCAGTCCATGGAGGAAGAGAGTAGCTTCAAACTTCCACCATCCTCAGCCACGAGAGCAAGAGGCTTAGGGCAACCTCAAGGGAACAGTGCTTGGATCCAGTAAGCGTGTACAATTTGAATAGGGCAAGGGCAGTACTCTTATAGGGTAAAATATGCCCTGAGGTGGGAGAATCCTCCCAGCCATTGGAACAACAGTCCCAATGGTCAGTTCCTGGGAATAACAAAGGTTTGATTACCTTGATTACTTGCTGCTGGGGTGTGTGAAAGAAAATGCAAAGTCTCTCCTGGGACAGCACAAAAGGGGCAGTTTGCTAATGGAGTCCACCGGAGCTAAGTTGATGAATTTAGTTGTGGAATGTACCTTTCCCAGGAATGAATTATAACAACTTATGAATGCTAATTGATTTCTCCTTAATCATGGGCTGGGGATCTCATCACAGAAGGAGGAAAATGAATGTGTTAAGAGAGAAGACATTGCGAGACCTTTGTTGCTCTGGATTCCATTCGGGGCTGAGAGGACTGTAAACGAATCACCTCTAGTCACTCTGCATTTACGTGAAGCATTCCATTCATGCCTGGATGTCCCGGGTGGGACTCAGCAACTGCTAGCTAGAATTCCTGTTTGCAAACCAAACTGCTTTTAATCCAAGGGCCTTGTGATGTTATATCACAGGGAGATATATTAAATAGCTATTAAACATGGCAGAGGCCAGGCTGACTGCTTACATCACCATATGGATGCAATCTCTCATGATTTGGGCCTTTCCTGTCCATAGAACACAGAGAAAATGCCATTACGGATATAGAATCAGATGCTAGGGTTCTGAATTGGGGGGGGGGGGTGCCTTAGGGCTCTGTGCTTTCACCATGTTGCCCAAATTATTGGGCTGTTTCTGGCTGGAGAGTGCTTATGTTTTGAATTTGTTTTGACATGATTGTTTAATTGTATTTTGTATATTGTTGATAGCTGCCTTGAGCCTTTTAGGGAAAGATAGAGCACAATTTTCCAAACAAACAAGTCATATGTGTAAATCTCTGCATACGAAAAGGCTTGTTCCAGATGTCCAATGTATAAAAATTTAGAGTCACAAAAATGTGGACCAGGGGTGCCCAACATGGTGCTCATAGACGTTGTGGCACCTGCAAACCCCTCTCTTGGCACCTGCCAAGTATTTTTAGAAAATGGGCAGGGCCAAATGAGGCTTTTTGATCTTCTGTTTATGATATAAGGGTATGATGTTGATGGTGGCTTTATGTAAAGCACTTTACCTGTGCAAATAGCAGAATGATATTCTAAAAATACAGTGGGATTTCCTTCTGACTAAACACAACAGGTCTACATGGATAAAATGCTTATTGTCAGAGTGCTTAGGCTCATGAGAGAAAGGCTCATCTAAAGTGGAGAAGAAGCCAGGAGAAGCATTTCCCCCCACCCTTTTCTGTGTGTTAGATACCTGCAAAATGAAGACAGATACTGCCAGATAAGGGTTTATTAGCTATTTCATTATGTATACTTATTTTGTGTGTAGGCAAGAAAATATTTTTAAATGATGTGTTAATTTCAAAAGGCATCCTGTCAAACATAGCTTCTGTCTGAAATGCTGAAGAACTACTATCAGAGTTATGCATAACCTCACTCCCTGAAGTTTTATGGTTGGATCCACCTCTCATGGCAGCCAATTTGTGGTTGTGCCCACCACCCCCATCCAAATTCCAAATGTGTCCACAGACTGTAAAATGTTGCAGACCTCTCGTGTGCTCCATGATAATCTTGATTACATTAACTCTGGAACCTGTAGTATAAAGAAAAAGACCTTACATGTCCTAAGTAGGGGTGTGCAAGGCCTGCCTGTTTCGTTAAACCTGATTCGGTTTTAACTGAATCAGGAAACCGTTTCAGTATTCAGAGAATACCGAAACAGCAAGCCGATTCGGTATTGGCGTTTCGGCTTGATTCAGCCATTGTTTTCAATGAGAAAACCTTCTCCCGGCTTTCTGAGAGTCTGGGGGGGCATTTTCTGTCCAAATAACACCAAACTTGGTGGAGACCTTCTCCTAACTCTCCTCTAACTACGCTCCAAGTTTCAGAAAGAATGGACTTTTGGGGGGCATGTTATGCACCCCCAAACAAGGTGCCCCCATCCTCCTACACTCTCCATGGTTCTCTATGGGGAAAAACAAGTCATCTTTCTAGGTGGCTTGGGGTGGCATTTTGCAAACAAAATGCAACCAACTTTCAGGGGACCTCCTCCTACCTGTCCTCCCTCCCTCCACCAGGTTTCAGGCAGATTCCACTTTGGGGAGCCATTTTATGGCCTCCCAAAGAAGGTGCCCCTATCCACCTCCACTCCACTATTCCCTATGGGGGAAATAAGAGAGGCTTGTCTGGCTAGGGGTGGTATTTTGCATGCAAAATGCCCCCAAACTTCAGAGGACCTCCTACTGCCTGTCCTCCCTCCCTCCACCAAGGCCCAAGCTGATCCCACTTTGGGGGGCTATTTTATGACCTCCCAAAGATGCTGCTCTTAGCCTCCCCTTTCTCCATTATTTCCTATGAAGGAAATAAGAGAGGCTTGTCTGGCTAGGGGTGGTATTTTGCATGCAAAATGCCCCCACCCTTAAGGGGCCCATCTCCTACCTGTCCTCCCACCCTCCACCAAGGCCCAAGCTGATCCTACTTTGGGGGGCCATTTTATGCCCCCCCCCAAAAAGGTGGTTCACCTGCCACACCACTTTGTCTTTCTACTGTGGGGAAGACTTCCACACTGCAGAAACACATGGGAAACCAATGGCCACAGCCACAGTCCACCTGCACCCAAACTGCCAAATACCACATACACCCTCCCCAAAACCTAACCTCACCTGTCCTGTGGCCAGCCACTTTCTATTGATTCCTGTTATGGGAAAATCTCCCACAGCAGGAACCCACGGAATGTGGCATCTATGGCCACAAGAACAGTCCCCCTTTTAAATCCACTCCCCCCCACAGCCCCACACTGACCCAAAGACACCCTCTCCAACGTTCCCACACCGGCCACTACCCCAGGAGCAGGCTGGCCAGCCGTCCCCCATTGTTCCCTGTGATGGGAACTTTTAAACTCTCTTTCCCAGGGCAATTATGCACAGCCCAGGGGTGCAACAATGGTGGGCACACTCCTGAGTGTGAGCTTGTCCCTGTGAAAGAGCACCTGAACCACAGACACCCTCCCCCAAATTCCCCCACCACCTACAGAGATGGCTGGCCAGCCAGCCCCATTGTTCCCTATGATGGGAACCAACTGCACAACAAAGAATAAAACACAAGCACACACTGAATAAAGTTTTTTAAAAAATATTTTCTCACTTTCAAAGTACAAGTAGGCAAAGCATTGTGACACATTACACCAGCAGTCCCCCACACAGGAAAATAACACAACTCACTTAACATCAGAGAATCACAAAAACACAATTCCTGTCAAAAACACTTTATTTCTTGAACAGCTTTAGGTTGCACAGCAGGGGGGCACACCAAAGGGCATGCCAGCAGTATCTTACAAAAAAAAAATAACACAACTCACTTCACATTAAAGAATCACCCAAAACACAATTGCTGTCAAAAACACTTTATTTCTTGAACTGCTTTAAGTTACACAGTAGGAGGGCACAACAGGACATGAAAGCAGTCTACCACACAAAATAACATAACTCACATCACCGTTTTTGACAGCAATTGTGTCAAAAGGAGAGGAGAAGGTCTCCACCAAGTTTGGTGTTATTTGGACAGAAAACGGCCCCCACCCCAGACTCCCAGAAAGCCGGGAGAAGGTTTTCTCATTGAAAACAATGGCCAAATCGTTTCAGCAATCTCTGTTTCAGTATTACTGAAATTTTTCGGTATTCAGAAAAAGTTTCGGTAATACTGAAAAAAACCAAAATGGCCCTGATTCGGTATTTTTAACCTAACCAGAATACCAAATTGCACACCCCTAATCCTAAGATGTCCTTCGAAGCAAAAAACTGACAAAAGTTTTATAGTACTCTTTTGGAATGAAAGCAATCCTGCTGGGCAGTATATTCAGTGAAAACAAGTGACAGTGGTGCGAACTGCTTTTCATTAAAAACAAACCTCCACTCTCAAGAATATTCAACGCTTCTCTACAGCTTTTATTTTCACCTTTGAAAACTCCATACAGCCTTGGTGGTAGTAGTAGCTGAACCTATATATTAAAGGACTACATATTATAGTGTACAAAAAGAAGACAGCCAAGATGTAGCATGACAAAATTGAGGGATAATATATTTGTTGTAGCTTTTCCAAAATAATACACCATGAGAATATCCAGATGGCTGAAGCAAGTAAGCCATGCTGTATGTTACAGGGTATAGCCAGTGCCGTGCCGCTGAATTTCTTGGGGAAAGGAATGGTGTCCCAAAGTTTCAAGCAAATTGGTCTACAGACCCATTCTCAAAGCTAGAATGAGATTTTTATAGCCCTAAGGAGCCAAGCGCTTGAGATCCTCTCTGTCAACCACCAATGGGCCTTTGCCTGACCCATGGGACAGTTGTGGCAAGGAATTACTTGCTTTGTGCCATCAGCCACATGGAAGCAGTTGGCCTTTGACTGGCAGCTGCCTTGTATGAAAAGCCCATCGCAATAATGATTTGTTAAAGTCACTAGCTAATGTGATTTTCCTACCTTAGTGGAAAGTTTGGACCTAGAAATCTGGACATAAATACAATACTTTAACAACCGTACTATGCCTGTTTTGCCAAAACATTCTCAATATACAAGCAGTTCTTGAATTTATATCCCCTTTTGAAAATGACCTATGTTTAAATTACTGCTTTACTCTTAAATGTACATGGAATTGGGATCCAACCTTTTCCCATAGTAGTTAAGTAGTTGGGCTGTGATGTAGCACTTCGCTGATCCAAATCTTATTATTGACATGAACTCACCAGGTAGCCTTGGGTAAGCCACTCCTCTCAGTGCTCCCTAGCTGTATCGTGGTGATAACAACACTGACTTTGCTCATCGCTCTGAGTGGGTGCAAATCTGTCCAGAAGAGTTCTATACAAATGAAATGTTATCATTATTATTATGTGATGTTATTACAGTCCACCATATGTTTGGGCTAGTTTTTTTTTTAATTATTTGTCACCAAATCGGATTTTATCCAAGAATCTAGGAGTCAGTGATATATTGCCCTAGAATGTGGCATGTTCCAAGTAGTGTGACTGTTTGCAGATGTCCAATTATTGTCCTGTTTATGCCAATATTGCACCTAGGTCTCCTGTCACTACTGTAATAACTGTTGTGTTTCTCCAAGAGATGATGAACTTTGAAACTTGTATCTTGATATTTTGTTATTTTTTCAATCTCTTTTTCTTAAATTGACTGTCACCTACGATTGCCACATTGACCTTACTTTCAACCACAGTAATATCCGGAGTATTGTGTTCTTATCTTTTTTGGATTTTGAAATGCCACAAGATGTTAAAATTCTCATTTTCAACAGCTTTCTCAGGCTTACGTTCTCACCAATATTTTACAGACAGTAGCTTGTAATTTTTGCATAAATTCCAATGCTGCATTGCAGCTACTTTATTACAGCAGTTTTTATAGTCAGTTTGTGCTATCTTATTGCACCAGCTGATGAGCTGGTCAGCTGCTTCATCCACTTCGTTACATAATCTACACTTGCTGTCATTTGTCATCTTTTCAGTTTCCACTTTCATACAGTTTGTTCTTAATGTCTGTTCTTGTGCAGCTAATATAAGACCTTTCCCCCTCTTTTTTCAATATACTTTGTGTTAGCCATTTCCAGTTGGTATTCTAGTCAACATTACCTTCAGTATTCTTTGTGTATTGACCATGCAGTGGTTTACTTTTCCACACCTCCGTGCTGTTTTTTGTTTCTTTCTTCTGTTCGTCTTTTGTACCCTTAAATTTATTTATTCCTCCTCTGTAAATATTATTATTTATATATATTATTATTTATATACATTATTTATTATTTTGCTAAGAAAAGTGACAATTTAAGTTGTGTTTGTAACACTGATATTGAACGTGAGCTGTGAATATTACTTTATACTCAACTATCTGTGTGTGTGTGTATAGACAATGAACACTCTTAATAGTGACGTGTGTATAATATCAGGGTAAACTAACAGTGGGTAATTTGTAATTTCAAGCAAACCAAACTGAGTTTAAAAACTACTGCTAACTTTTCAAGTGAAGCATTTCTTTGCAAAAATTATAACGAATTCCAGTGAAGCACAACTTGTAGTTACATTTTGCTGAAGGGGAAGAAGAGAAGTAAAGACAGACAATATAATATGGCCACTTTATTTGTGAAGCCCCACCGGTTGTGTGACTGTGTTTTGCTATATGTGCAACAAAAGTCAATTCTGAGCCACTGAGTAAATGTCATTAATGCACATCACATGTTATATTTTACAGTAGAAAGATGAAGGCTGCACCACAAATTATATTTTTAAAGTCAGGGAAAAATTATTTGCATTAAGCCTAGGGTCATAAGAGGATCATTGCCTGCACAGCAGAATAAGGAAAGCGGACACCTTCAAACAGGGTAATAAAAAGGGCCAAGTTTATTTATTTACATCAGTCATAGGCGATCTGTGGTGCCTATAGGCTAAACCACATTCCCCTTTGTGACCCCCCCCCCCACACACACCAATACTCATTCTTCCTAGGACGCTACATAGATCTAAAGCCCGTGGTCTACTCCGTGTCCATGATGTCTCCCTCTCTTGTGGGCAAAAAAGAAGGAAGTGGGCAGAAACTAGCCCCATCCTTCTCCATTCCCAGCTTCATCACAAAGAGGCAACATCATACACCTCTGGCTCTCCTTTCCTTCCTCAATGCAAAGACACCCTTTTCCTAATGCCTTTTGCACAGCAAGGGACAGAAGCACTCTTGCAAAATTAGATAATTCAAAACATGTATTGCGATACCACAAAACTCTTCAGCACACAACTGTCAGAGATGCTGGATGCCGTAATCTCTTAGCTACCTGACTTTAAGTTTGTCACTTTGGCTTAAGAACCCTGTGCAAATTGATTTCTTAATGCTATCAAAGCCGTATTACCTTTCTTTGAAATAAACATATGTGGCATCCTCTCACACATTCTCATTTGCATGGTCTTATATGTGTTTTGTAAAGATTTTCTTGAAGATCTTATTTGACATTTCAATGTATTCGTTAGCTTGGCCTTAAGCTGTTGTCAGACTATCAGAATCTCTCTGTGGCTCACATCACTTTGTCTGCTCTACACATTTGAACTGAAAAAAATCTATAACAAAGGACGTCTTTGCAATCTGTCTGCAGGAAATGTTAATGTCATCTTTAGCTTCTGTTTGTGCCAATTAGGGTAAAGCCCCGTAGAGAACAGTAGATATATGACTCTAGCAAGAGCTTTGGCTGCTGTTTGAAGCCCAGAGTTTGTTCTCATCATTCATCCCACTAGTCGCAGAGTTGTTCCAACAAATCCATCCGTGCAACACTCATTTTCGTGAAAACCTTTGGCCTGCTTCAGCTGGTAATAAATCACCGACATAATGAGGTGAAGCTGCTAGTGGAACATGCCCTAACAATGATGACAGGGTCCAGTAGGCTCTATTAGGCAGAAGAGAGATGTTTGATCTGTGAAAAGTCTCCTGGGAGCTCAGGTAAATGGTGTGCTCAATGGAGTGACCCAGAGAGATCGTGGATTATGGAGAAGTTCTGGCAGTGTCAAAAATGATGGTGGAGAATACACAGAATCTTGTAGAAGAACATGGAAGTGATAGCCATGGATCAGCAGCCCTACTCAAGAGTCAAGATTTATGTTTTCCTGAAAGCAGTATGCAAAATTGGGAAGGGTCCTCCTTGTATGACATTGACTTGACTTAGTTTGAGCAAAGCTCATAGAAACCGGTGAGATTCCCTACCTGGTTGAAAAGAGTATAGGCTATCCTAGGTTTACAGAATAAGGGTGAAGGGCAAAATGAGGCATTGTTAAAATAATCTGAACCTTCCTGTCAACCGCCAGGTGGTGGATGAAGATCTCCCTGAATTACAACTGATCTCCAGGCCACAAAGATCAGTGCCCTTAGAGAAAATGGATGCTTTGCAGGGTAGCCTTTATGGCGTTATATCCTCCCCTCTCCAGGCTCCTCCTCTCTCCAAACCCTAACATCTCCAGAAATTTCCCAACCTGGAGCTGGTAACTCTACATTTGGGCACCATGTTTGCATTGAGAAACAATCTTCTTTGTTGTACAACTTTCTGAGTGGGGTGGGTTCTAATAGGTCTAGGGAAAGAGTAGAAAAGGTTCTTCTTGCTTTCAACTATCATCCAAGCTGGAAAGAAAGACTGAACATCTAGCCATGCTCACTAATTAGCAAAGAGGGATAACTCTTGGGAGTACTTATTTAATGGACCTGGTTAACAACCCATGGAAGGGCTGGGAGGGCAGTGACTGCAGTTGTGATATTAAAAAGTAAAGTTTTATAACAAAAGTCCTATCCTCTCCAGTTCTTGTCATTCACTGTCAGTTACCAGTACTATAAACTAAGTAGTAGTGGTGGCGGTGGTGGTGATTTTTGATGCATGGCGGTGCCATGTCGGCCTCCCACCTTTGGGGTGGGGAAGGTTCTCCCCACCACTGCACCTTGTTAATTTGTTTTATTATTTGTATATTGATTTTAGTTTTGTTTTTATCAATTTTAACTGTTCACCGCCCAGAGCCCCTGGGATGGGCGGTATATAAATTGAATAAATAAATAATAAATAAATAATAAGTAGTCGTAGTAGTGGTAGTAGTAAGTAGTAGTAGTAGTAGTAGTAGTAGTAGTAGTAGTAGTAGTAGTAGTAGTAGTAGTAGTAGTAGTATGAATTTACTCAAAATAGTTGGGTGAGAATTATTCTGCCATTTTTGATGTAAATTATAAGCTGATATATTTTACTGAGCCAGGTTGCTTTCGTGAAACTTTAATTAAGCCTTCACATTATACTCTTCCTTGTTTGACAGAATAAAATGGCAAATCAGAACCAGCTCATATGATTAAAGTGCAATCCTAAGAATATTTTCCTGAGAGTAAATCCCACTGAATAGACCTGAGTAGGACTCTGAGTAGATCTGCTGAATATATGGCACTATTAATTTATTCTCAAATTGGGCTGTGTATGTGGTTGGTCCAGATTATATTTTATTTGCATGTTGCTTGTGGTGAAGTGATTGTGTTAGAATTCTGCTATGAGCTCCGTTCATAGCTGGAGTTGTCATCATCCATAGCTATTTTTAAAAAAAGACTCTTGGCTATCTTCAGAGGAAGTTTGCTACAAGCATTCACACATTTGATGCTAGATAGTGGAGATGGGCACGAACCAAAATACGAACCAAAGTTCATCACAAAGCAGGCCGGTTCATCATTGCGAACCAGCGGTTCATCAGAGCCCATTTCTGACGAACCACCACGAACTTTAGGGTGGTTCATTTGGTTCATTTTTCAGTTCATCACTGCAGACAGCTTGGCACTGATCAATCAGTTTCCTAGGCAATGGGGGATGGGTTTTCTGCAGACCTTCTGCCAACCCAGAAGTGACCTTCTGCCGACCCGGAAGTGGTGATTTGCTGGCCCAGAAGTGACATTTTCATTAACCAAATGAACTGGTTCACAAACCGGGGCAGGTTTGTGGAAGTTCATGGTTCGTGAAACGTGACGAACCACTAACCGCATAGTTCATTTTTTTTGGTTCGTGCCCATCTCTACTAGAGGGTATTATGACTGCAAGGATTAATTTGCTCTCAAATATTAAACTGTGTCATAGAGCAGGGCAGCTAACATTGATTAGATACAGAGCAGTAATTACTGCATTAGAGAGTCATGCATAAATATACATTACACATATTCTCAATATAATTAACTGATTCAGATCTTTTTTTTAATGCCCGTTCAGGTACAATACTGTACATAGTTTGTGCTACTGCATGAAAAATACCGGTTCGTGCAGCCACAATTCTAAGATAAGTTAGATTTAATTGCACTGAAGCTTTAGTACATCTAAATCACCTTTGTGTCTGAGGACAACTTCTGACAAAAATTAATTTTATTACTGTGTAGAAAACCTACCTGTATGATGACAAATGTGTATACCAGCCAAGATTGGCGAGTGGTTACATTTCTATCAACATTAAATTAACTGTGTGTTTTCTGTATGAAAAAAATGTTCTTGTCTAAAATGGCCTCATAAACAAGGTCTAACTCCACTGAAAGTGTGGTGGTTAGCAACTTGTGACAGGGCAGTTCTTCCATTTTATCAAGCCTAATTCTCAGCTACATCTAGCTCATCACTGCCTCCAGTCACGAAGTTTGGGTCTCCACTGCCTGCCCAGATTTTGATGAAAAGGAGATCTACTGCCATCACATGTAGCTTGGCTTAGAGTTATATGCCTGCCACTCAGTGGACTGTATACGGCTTCTACCACTTTATTCTAGCAGTTGGGATTCACAAGGCTAAATGCGCCTATCCTTCTCCAAGAAAATGGGTGTATCAGAGATATAGTTAGCCATATCAAGGGAACCACTTCTCCCTCACATGTAGCTTTCTGCGCAGAAGGGGGTTGGGGGGAGAAGATGACCTGAAGTCTAGTAGTGTAGCTTATAGTCCAAACATGTGTTTACCACTTCCATGAGAAGCTATAGGTCCTGGGAAGGGATCTGAGAATCAGAATTGATTGAATATATGACTGAAGAGAGATGTTTTGTCCTGTTTGGGTCAAACTAAACAATGTTCTAACTGTTGCCCAAACATTGTTTCTTTTGAAGTCATATATTTTAAGAGGACAGTGATTCCATAAGGACTTCACAGATACAGAATGCTTTATGGAAATCAGAAAATGGGCTTGATGAGGGAAAGAGGCACAGTTCTAATTTTGGATATCAGCGTTGAGAAAACACTTAAGAGCCCTTGAATATGTTTTTGGAATCACCATGTCTTCTCAAGGGTAATAGGAGTTACCATCAGAAATTGGAGCTGGCAACTTGTATCATTGACAGGTATTTGATATTTCTGAATCAAAATTAAAATATATTTTATTGAATGTAAGCCACCTTGGGCAGTTTCTGAATTGGAAAGGTGGTATTAAAATAAAATTAACTGAGGAAAATGGCATGAATCATCTCAAAAAGCCCTTTGCTAATAAGTATTTATCCATTGTTGTTCAGAGCCTGGATCTGAATGCAGAGAAAGGAGGGGGGGGGGTGGAATCACTGATGGATGATGATTTGCAGGCTGTCCCTGACTACTAGAGGTCAGGAGAAGTACTATGTTCTTTCCAGTATTGATAATAATAATAATCCATGCTTAAGCATCATTGACATTAATGGGAGGGATTTAAACTTATTCCAAGTGTTTTCCTTGAAATCTAAAGGACAATAATGCTTTACTTTGGTTTAATTGTGCCTAAAATTGCATTAGTTTGGAATTCAAAATCATATTGATTAAATACAGAAATGAACTAAAAATAATGAAAGCCAGGGAAGATAAATGCCATAATACAAAATGGTGAATTGATAACAAAGATACTACACTGTTAAACAATATTTAGTCATTGCTGCAGCTTCAGTGATGGGAAAGTTAGTTGTGTGATCTTGCTAGGCCATTTTCCTGGCAGAGTATGATCAGGCAAATTCCACACCTAGTTAGGGTTGCCAGCTCCACGTTGGGAAATTCCTGGAGATTTGGGGGGTGGAACCTGGAAAGGGTGGGGTTTGGGGAGGAAACAGGATTCAACGGGAGATATTGCCATAGAATTCACCCTCCAAAGTAGCCGTTTTCTCCAGGGGAACTGATCTCTGTGGCCTGGAGATTAGCTGAAATTCCGGGAGATCCCCAGCCACCACCTGGAGGCTGGTAACCCTACACCTAGTTGCAACTTTGAGAGATGTTAGTATAAGTGTGGGTGTGTTTTTGTGCACAAAAATGCTGTTGCCTACTACTAATATATAATGACAGTGTGCTATGCATGTGTCCTTGAAGCTTGTAAGCCATGCATCTCCAAAGGAACGCCCATGCCAGGCTCTCCTTTCCTTCCCAAGGTTATCACAATAGGCTGCTTTAATATTCTGCCAAATAAAAACTTGGCTGACACCTTCTCCACTCTTCTCATCTTTAATTTGGCATAAGTGCCTAAGTAAAAGTGCCCAGGATGCTGCAAGGGTGTCATGCAGCTTCGGCTTTATTTGCTATTATTGTTGCTTTCAAGTGGAAAATTGATATAATAACAGCTTTCTCTCAGCACACAGCAGTCTGTGCATTTGTACAATGCTCTGTGAGGATGATCAGCATCCACTGGCAGGGGGGAAAAAGTGACAGATGCTGCCTGCAAATAATGAGCTGATCCAATTTCCTTTGGAAGGGAATTTTAAAACAATCCCTTGAGTTTTTTCATGTCACAGTGCTGTCCAGAGCCACTTATGTGGGTGTCTGCTGTAACTGATGCTTCCTTAGCTCATTTGATAGGAGTATTCAGTAGCGTTTTTATTAGATGGACAGGAAAGAAGTTCTCAGCAACAATAGCCTGTCAATCAAGAAATGTGCATACTAGAACTTTAACGTAGTAATAAACACACAGATTCGTTCATACATAGAAGACCTGGTGATCCCCTTCCACCAAAGGATTCTTTCTTCCACTAACTTTCCTTCAGGAGAGGAAAATCTTTCTGCAGTGGAGAAAGTATTCTTTCCATCAGTGGGACTTGCACTGTTAGTGGGAAGATTTTTTACATCACGGAAAACATTGGACCCAACCTGTTTAAGTACAATAAAGTCCTTGGCAGATTTGTGCTTCTAAGATAATGCTGCTAATTTACTTTGTATGTTTTTCATGTCCTGATGTGTGTGCATGAGAGAGAGAGAATATGTGTGATTACTGTTCTCTACTTATAGAACTCATTTGAATTAAAAAAAACCCAGAATAAATCCTCAAACAAATAAACAAAATTAAGTCTAATTATGGTCCTATATAATTTAGAGTCTCCACCTCAACACTCTCACAAGGAGAAATATTTATTCCTCATCTACCTGTTTTCATTCATTGTTACATCGAAATGAAAAGATAATTAACATTGAAATCCTAAACTGAGCCATACTGTACCAAGTTCATTACTGAAGGCTAAGGAGGGTATGACTCTGTTTAGGACTGGATTGCAAGGAAACTGTCCATGGCACAAGTTATTTGGAAACCACATGATCTTAAGTCACATGAGCTCAAAGAGCCTTCGCAAATTACCAAGTAACCTTTTATACAAAAGATGGGTCACAATACCATTCTAAGTGGAGTTACACCCTTTTAAGCCGACTGATTTAAATGGATTTAGAAGGGTTAACTCTGTTTAGGTTGACACTAAACGCCACTTATGCCCCTTCTGTTCTGCAAAAACATGTCTTTAACTAGACTGATGAATGTAGTTTGTGAATTTAAGGTGCCCCTCAGGATTTTGTAGAGGTTTACTTGTAGGATTCATTCACCCAGGAGATGAGGCATATAGAGATTTGAAGGAGTAGAATTAAACAAGGCCCTAACCTGGACATACACTGGAGAATCTGGAAAAGAAAGGAAGGCAAGCAAAGAAAGAAAAATAGTTGGTATCACCAGCCAGTTTTTCCAAGACACAAGGACTAGGAGCTTAGCCAGCTGAAATACTGCTAAAGCAAAGATCTGACCCATTATATTCACATTTAAGCAGTTTTCTTCTAGCTCTGCCCTCTGCTGCTGAACTTCAGGTTTTTAAATGGTAGCAACTTCTTTGATGTATGCTTTTCATTGTCTCAGGGTCAACTTGTTCCATGTTAAGGCTCCATTCTCATACTGGGTGTGGCCTGTACCATGCCTAAAGTTTCTAAATTCTGTGGTGTTGCAGATTCTGGGTTATTTTCCTTGGTCCTTAGCTGATTATGAGGTTGGAGGGTATGCGTCATTAACACATGCTGCAGAAAAATGTTGCCATTTGCTTTCTCCTGTAAAACTAAGTTTTTTCAGAAAATGGGACCTGTACCCTAGATGTGTGGCTAAAGCTTTATGTCCAGTGCTAACAGCTAAGTTAAGGTATTGTTTTAATGGAAACATATTATTATCATTTTCTTCTTTGTCACAAAGAAGAAATTCTTTTAATGGAATAAATATCTAGTTCGGCTTAAATGTATGAAAGTGTTGCCTTTGGTCACTCTGAATACAAACATGCCTAATAGGCTACTGCTTTACTCTTAATAATTTCATGAAGTTGGGGAATGTTGGGCAGTCCTATACTAAAATACAGAAAGAAAGAGACTAAATTTTTTTTACAAAGTCTAATATCATCCTCATTCAAGCGATCTGTTGGCCTGGGTGGCAGGAATTTTCATTTGTCCTGAGGAGCCACCATTAAAACTGGAGAACATTGTATGCATTCTGTATAAAATGTGAAGGCAAACACAACAGTCTGGCTCCATGACAGGTGGAAAGTATAAATTGGATCTTACATGGGCATACTACACTGCAATCCTAGTATCTTTCCTCTGATGTGCAACCATTTAAATAATGCTTTACTAAATTAATTTAAAACGTGTTAAATATTTTATGCAGCAGACAACAAAGAGCCAGAATCCTAGCATACAATACAAATCTTGGAGGCTTGCTTAGTTATAGATGTGCAGAAATTAACACAGATGTCACATATGTGAGCCATCACTAGAACCACATTGCAGATCACGGGATGCCTCTCAGGGTCTCACCACACGAGACAAAATACACTCGAATTACACGGGTAATTCAAGTGTATTTTGTAATTCGAGTGTATTTGAGTGTAATTCAAGTGTATTTTGTCTCATGTGGTTTGACCCTCAGAGCTTATGCACATCCTAGTAACAGTCATCAAAGGATTTTTATCATATATGCCCAGGGTAAAGCCTATCGCCACCTTCAGGTCAGTTAGCAATTTTCCCCAGGCCAGTTTGGCTAAGGATCCTGATGGTGTTTTGCCATCTCCCAGGTATGGAGCAGGGGTCACTGGGGGTATGGGGAGGGGAGGTAGTTGTGAATTTCCCTACATTGTACAGGGGGTTGGACTAGATGACCCTAGAGGTCCTTTCCAACCCTATGATTCTATGATTCCTTCATCCACAGCAAAATAACAAGGAGGATATTTGATCACTGAACCTAGGAAATGCTCTTGATAAGTTATGGCTCTGTAAAATATTTTTATTTTGGCACACAACTGCTACATTTATTTTTAAAAATCTCTTTTCAGTTATTCCTACTTTAGCAATGTTTTTGTATTTTTGAGTGACTTCTATGGAGTTTGTAGTACTATCTCACAAAAGGACTAATTCAAGTTCATACAGGTAGAGAAGTCATGTTCTTCAAAAAAAAGCCTGGTTTTCCTTTTGTGGGCACACGAAGAATAGTAATATTTGTCTGTCTGTTTCAGAGGTTTGTTGTTTTGGGCAACCCGAAGCAGCCTACATTGCTTTCCCTCCCTTTTATCCTCACGTCAACAATCCTATGAGATAGGTTAAGCTGAGAGAGAATGACTGACCTGAGGTCACTCATCGAGCTTCCATGGCAGAGGGGAAATTCAAATATGGGTCTCTAGTCTGATATTCTAACCGCTATAACACTCTTGTTCATTAACCTGAGCAGGTTAATAGAGTCTTCAGTTCATACCTTGCTAGATGCTTCTGAGCACAGGGCACTGCTCACCAGTGACACGTGAGCATTACAGGAGGGGTGTGTGATTCAGTATTTCCATTTTAAAGTATACCTGAAAAATACGTCATCAGTATTTTCCAGGTATATTTGAGAATCTGGATTTATACTTGAGATTCTCGGATATACCATTATTCTGATCTAGAAAATATTTGTGAATAACCAGTTTTGGCATTTTAAAGTCCAGAGCAGCTTGTTTTTCTTGCTTTTTGAGGTTTTCTGGGCAAAAAAGGAAGGAGGCGGGAGGTAACTCTCACAGACAAGTGGCATCACATGATAGGAGAAGCTGCCCAATAATGACAGTTCTCTCATTCCCCACAGAAACAGGTTTCTTTGTCCAGAAGAAAGCATTAGACTTGGTCCCCCATAGCAATGCAGAGGCAGGCAATGGCAAACTATCTCAGTTAGTCTTTTGCCTTGAAAATCTCATCAGAGGTTGCCATAAGTTGGCTGCAACTTGACAGCACTTTACAGACCCAAGAAACAATGGAAAGTCGCTGGGGACACCTTGTTCAGTGGACCACTTAACCCAATCTATTTGAAATTTTAGGGGTCTTTAGTGGAGAGGCAGCCTTCACTCCACTGATGAACTAGGAGGTCCATATGTTCAACATTCCATGCACCTCTGTTGTATGAATCTGCGTTTGTGTCTCGGGGATGGGAGTGAGATGAGGCCTTGGGTTTTTTATACTAGTCTGGAGACAGCCAGTGTTGTGTAGTGGTTAGAATGTCAGAGTAGGAGTGAGGACCCGGGTTCTAATCCACATTCTGTGATGGAAGTGTGCTGTGTCACCTTGGGCCACCAGCTTAACCTACCTCACAGGTTAATGAGTGGATAGAACGGAGGAGAGGAGAATGATGTAAAACACTTTGTGTGCCCACTGGGGTGAAAGGACATACATACATACATACATACATACATACATACATACATACATACATACATACATACATACATACATAATCAATTTCCTTGCCTCAGTCTAGAGCTTATTACACAGTCTCCCCTGCTCCTCCTTCCCCATTCTGCCCACTTCACACACTTGCTTGCTTGGAATTATCAAAGACAGGATTAATATGTCTGTTGTACCTTTCCTCCCAAATTAGGCCAGTTTTCAGATGCTGAAAAATCCACTTGAGGAAGCTTTTTCTCTGTCCTGTGGACTTGTAACATGGAGAGTTCAGATTCTCTCTCTCCATTGAAGAGCAATTGATGAATAAAAGATAAAAAATTAATACTAAGAGGGACTTTGGGAAATTTAGAATTTGAATGTCACAGTCCATGATCAACCTTGCTTTGTTAAATTAAATCACCTCATCTTTGTGTGCGTCCTGCTTTTCAGATCAAGCACTGTCATTCAGGTGCTTATGGATCAGTTGGAGTGCTTTGAAACCTTCTGATGGGTACAGCTGGAAAACGCTGGCAGCTTTTGTATGTAATGGAAGGATTTCATATGGGATTTGAATTATCCTGCTTCATACATTTAAACTGATTATTGTAATTAATTTTGATATGCAGTCATTGATTCATTCATAATCACCAGGGGAAAGAGATCTTTCTTTTCCATTCACAATCTTTCATCATCACAATTGACTCCAAAATCCAAACCACACAGTACATGCTGCAAATTGTCATAAGCAGGAGATAAGCATGCCACAAAAAGGTACCTACAGAGCTCAAGCAAGTGAGCCAGACAACACACTACAGGGACAAGAAAAAACTATCAAAAGTGATTATGTGAGAGCCAGTTTGGTGTAGTGGTTAAGAGCACGGGACTCTAATCTGGAGAGCCGGGTTTGATTCCCCACTCCTCCACAAAGCCAGCTGGGTGACCTTGGGCAAGTCACAGTTCTCTGGAACTCTCTCAGCCCCACCCACCTCACAGGGTGATTGTTGTGGGGTAGTAATAACACTTTGTAAACTGCTCTGAGTGGGCATTAAGTTGTCCGGAAGGGCGGTATATAAATTGAATGTTGTTGTTGTTGTTGTTGTTTCTTCACTCAGAAAATCCACCAAGTCTTCCGGAGGGGGGTGGGAATTGAGGAAGTGTACTTTCATATCCCTCAAATTATTGTTTGTAATTATTTTTTGTGGTCCAGAGGATGAGAGGTAGGGGAATCAGGGAATCAAAAGCATATATAAGAAAATCTTTCTGTTCTCAGTAGACCACTACAGGAACACCTGCAGAAAGAATGACATGTTAGCCTTCATAAAGGTATTATGTATGTTATCTATATGAACCAGCATGATGTAGCGGTTACAGTGTCGGACTAGGATCTGGGAGAATCAGGTTCAAATCCCCACTCACTGGGCAACCTTGGGCCAGTCACACATAATCAGCCTGACCTATTTCTCAGGGTTGTCATGAAAATAAAATGGAGGAGTAAACCACTTTATGTCTCCACTGGGGAGAAAAGTAGTATATACATGAAGTAAATAAATTATCTAGAGACCCTTTCTCTAGATAGTCTCATGTGAATGTTATCCAGCCTGATGAAACACAGCGAAAAGAGATCAGTTGTATGAGGATTCAGTTTGTTCAGACAGTGGGTTGAACCTGAACTAAATTGGCAATTTCCCTTTATTCTCTCTTCCTGTGGCAGATCTGCCTCATGACTTTCCTCAGGGTCCCCTGGAGTGGGATTTCATAGAGATCAGTGGGCTGCAATGGGAGAGGAGACGTCCAAGACCTGAATGGGAGCCAGCATCTCTGTAGGCATGGTTCCTTTTCACAAACCTAATATCCCTGCTATGATGCACTACAGCAGCATAAGGACTGGTCTCCCAATCCATTTGGTTTAGCTAACAGGGTAGGTGCCAGTGCCAGTGAATAGAATAGAGAGATGTTTCTTATAGGTAAATTAGGGATCACGCTCCTTAGAAGGAAATCAGAACATTCCTATAAATTATTGTTAACTTGAAAGGGGAGGATCACTTGAATAAAAATGACAGTGACTGAAAATATTTTGTTCCCTAATGAGTTTGCTAGCCGCTTTATAATGAATAAGTGCTTTACATCAGAGGCAAACTGAGATCACTTAAAATTAACATGACACTTGTATGTGTGTGTGTGTGTGTTACATTATTTCTTTTCCTTACAGTGGAACATCTCTAGCTGGCCTGGCAATGTCCTACATTATATGATGCATTAATAATAGTTTAACAGATGTTGCACAATGGAACATTAAGAGGCATTTGAAAAGGTCTCACGTATTCCTTAGTGACTATTCTGGGATTGTCTCTGCTCACAATAAATTTTACACTGCTGCTAAACCAAACAGAGACAAGAACTAACAGTCCAAAGAGGAACGGTTGCTTGATGCAGTCATGGCTACACCCACTGGGCCAAGGCTAAAACAATGCTGTACCTTTGCGGACTACAGATGAGGCCTGCATTCATCTGGCATCAATTAATGCTTCAGGGCCTCGGCCAACTCCCGTCAAAGTCAAGCTGATTATTTTAATTAGCTTTGTTTCCATTTAAACCCCTGACTTTTCTTGCTTATTATGTCAACTGATTTCAAAGTTAAATTGTTAAATCACATCCCTATTAAAAACTCCAGCATTAAATCGTTTTATATATTCACAATTTAACATTTAAAAAAATGGGATGAGAAGGAATCAAAGAGAAAATTCCCTGCTCCTATCAAACGCGAAACGTCAGGAACTACAATGCCAAGACCACAGCTATACAGCCCAGAAAATCCACAACAACCATTGTTCTCCGGCCGTGACAGCCTTCGACAATACAAAATCAAGAAAGGATTAGGTGTTGGATTCATCAATGTTTCTATGTTCTATGTCTCTAAAGACCTTGCTGTAGCATAATGGTCAATAGTACAATCCTAAGAAGAGTTACTCCAGTCTAAGCCCACTGATTTCAAGGGCTTAGACTGGATGTGAATCAGCACTCTGCTGATTCAAATCCCTGTATTGCCATGAACTTAACAGGTGCCCTTGGTTAAGCCACTCCTCTCAGCCCCAGCTGTATTGTGGAAATAATAATAACACAGACTTTGTTCACCACTCTGAGTGGGGCACTAATATGTCTAGAAGGGCAGAATATAAGCACAGTTTTTATTATTATAACATTCTCCACAACGAAAGGTTTTCTGAGCTCCATGCTGCATAGTAATGTTTCTATTATTTTGGAAATTTTTGTCTGTAACAGGTTGGAAATGCTTTCCCTGTGCAAGCTATGCAAAACAACTTCCCTCTTGCTGGCGTAGTTACAAAAGATTCGTAATTACAAAAGCATTGTAATTAACTGGCCAATGCAATAGCATAACTATGGTACACGGAGAGATATTATCTGCTATCCTGTTTGAATGAAGAATTCATAACGACACCAATCACTCTGAGCACATTGTTTTGGTTTGAGTTGTACTGTATGCAAATGAATGTGCCAGGCTACTTGATTAATGAGCTGAAATCAAGGAACATAGATGACTATCTATTAGCCTACCTTTCCAGTCCATCTTATCTTCCTCATCAGCAGCCAGTCAGAAGGATGGTCAGAAGAATCAGGTTAAAATCTGGTTTTGTGAGATTTCCATCAGCTCAACTATATCGATTCTGCACTTGCCTCATTTTCTGCGTCTGTACAGTAGAAAAGGGAAGTCAAGGATAAGAAACTTCAATGCACCTTAAATGCATACATACATACATTATATACACAAAGTTCTACAGGGCATAAACAATCAAACATATATGGTGGAAGTTGTCCAGCTAATAATAGGCTAAATATTATTATAATAATATGTTTATTGCTTTTCCGGCCGAAGCCATAAGCCATACAAACACCAACAAAATATGAACTGTACACTTGAACATACCTAATTCACATAGACATAACTCATCATTATTGTCAGGGCTTGCCGCCGCTGCCGCTGGGCGTGGCATTGGGCGGTCTGCTCCTGACGTCATAGGGGGGCCAGGGATGCTGCAGGACCCTGCTCTGTGAAAGGAGGGGTGGTATACCTCACCCAGACTCCCTCTCAGTCCACTCGCTGGCCTGCTCAACCTGGCCTGCTTGCCCCCTGTGTCCTTCTTCATCCCCTCCTTCCAGAACTCTCCTCCAAACCTCCACTCTTGCATTGCACCGCTCTCACTCCACATTATCACTCCTTACTCACATCCACCACCACAGGGCTCTTCCCAGCCAGCTTTTATAGGGCTTCCTTCTACTGCCCCACCCCTCTTCCAGCCCAGTCTTGGGCTGCACCAAGCAGTTGCAGCTGGGGTAGCTGATCTGGCCCCACTGACCAGCACCAGCTGTGCCTTGTTCCCTGGCTGCCCAGCCTCCCTGCCTTGGCTGATTGCTGAAGGCCTGTCCAGCTGCAGTCCCCTGGCTAGCAGCTCGGCCTCCCTGGCTGAGCTGATGGCTGAAGGTGGGTCCAGCTGCGGCTCCTTGGCTGGTTACCCAGGGCTTCCTGCAGAGTGCCTCCAATAGCCCCACCTGGAGTGGCTTGGCTTCTGGCAACTCCTGGGCCAGGCTACTATTTTCTAGCTGGGGCGTGGCTTTGGGCTGTTGGGGCTGCTGCTGCTTCTCCTCCTTAGGTAAGGTCTTTGGGTGGGTGACTGCTGGGCCCCCAATCCCTCTGCCCTTGCCCCCTTCTGCCTTGCTTAGTCCCCTTTCCTTCCCCAGGGGAGTGGGACTCGCTGGCTTCTCTCTGTCTCCCCCTGACTCCTGAGGCCCTGGGCCTTTGCCTCTTGCCCCTGGCGCCGGCAGGTTCTGGCTCCATTTGCCCGTGGGAGGGGATGACCTGCTGTCCCCAGGCTGCCCCCTCTGCTTGCCAGTCAGACCGGTTGACCTACTGCCTGCTGGCTGACCGGTTGACCTGCTGGCTGCTGGCTGCCCCCTCTGTTTGCCCGTCAGCCCGGTTGACCTGCTGTTCCCTCTTGTCAAGTCTGGGGGCTGGGGCTCAGACCCCGGACACACCTCCCCGCTTGGCTTTGAGTTGTGGGGGTCCGGTTCAGCCTCGAACATGCGGGACATGAAGTCCGCGTCCACATGCCGCGCCCCCTGGCGGTATTTGACGGTGAATTGGAAGGGTAGGAGGGAGAGGTACCACCGCAGCACCCTGGGGTTGTGCGCCTTCATGCGATGGAGCCACTGCAGGGGTGCATGGTCTGTCAGCAGTACAAAGGGGTTGTTGGCCAGGTAGTACTGCAGGGCCCCAACCGCCCACTTGACCGCTAGGGCCTCCCGCTCCACCGTGGCGTAGCGCTTCTCGGCGGGCTGGAGCTTCCGGCTTAGGAATAGAATTGGGACATCCACGCCATCCCGCTCCTGGGTCAGCACGGCCCCGAGGCCGGTGTCCGAGGCGTCCGTGGCCAGTGTGAAGGGCTGGTCAAAGTCTGGGTTCCATAGGGCAGTGGCATTGGAGAGGGCTGACCGCAGGTCCTTAAAAGCTGCCTCTAGTTCTGGGGTCCACCGGACTTGGTTGGGCAGCCCCTTCCTCAAGCTGTCTGTCAGGGGCGCCGCTCGGGAGGCAAAGTGGGGGATGAACCGCCCGTAATACCCCAGCAGTCCTAGGAATCGCCGAACCTGCTTCTTGGTCTTGGGCTGTGGGGCGTCGGCTATTGAGGCCACCTTGTCCGGTGGTGGCCTGACTCGTCCTCCCCCGACCACAAAGCCCAGGTATTGGAGTTCCCGGAACCCCAGGTGGCTTTTCTTTGGGTTGGCCCGCAGTCCGGCCTGTTGAAGGGCTCTCAAGACTGACTCCAGGTGCTGGAGATGGGTGGGCCAGTCCGGGCTAAAGACAATGATGTCGTCAATGTAGGCCATAGCGTATGCCCGGCACTTGCCCAGCACCTGGTCCACTAGTCGCTGGAACGTGGCTGCTGCACCATGGAGCCCGAAAGGCATTTTCTTAAATTGAAAAAGACCTTGGGGAGTGGCGAAGGCTGTTTTCTCCCGATCTTCAGGTCGCACGGGCACCTGCCAGTACCCCTTGGTTAAATCGAGAGCTGACAGGTAGCGAGCGGACCCCAGGTGATCCACCAGCACATCTGCTCGGGGCATGGGATAGGCGTCGAACTTGGCCACCTTATTCAGCTCTCGGTAATCGACGCAGAAGCGGGTGGTCCCGTCCAGCTTGGGCACCAAGACTATTGGACTCCTCCAGGCACTCTGTGAGGGCTCAATCACCCCCAGCTGGAGCATCTCGTCCGTCTCCTTTTCCACTGCCTCCCACCGCTTTCTAGGGATGGGTCGCCACGTAGCCCGAGCCGCCTGCCCTGGCTCGGTTGGGATGGCATGCTGTATCAGGCTGGTGCTACCTGGTCTGCGGGAGAAGACGCCTGGTACCCGGGCCCATAGAGCCTGTAGCTGGGCCCGCTGAGTTGGGTCGAGCTGGGGGTCCACCTTGGGCTCCTCGAATTCTGGGCCTTCTGTGGTCCACGGCAGCTCACTGGACGGGAGTTCCAGGGGGTCCTCCGCCAGCTGGCACTCCTCGCTGTCCCGCTCGTACCACCTCTTCAGCAGGTTCACGTGGAGCGTCTTCCTCTGGCGTCGACGAGGCCCACACTGGACCTCATAGGTGGTAGGTCCTAGTACCTTTGTCACCACATAGGGGCCTCGCCAGGGGTCCCCCTCCTCCCTGGGAAAAACTGTGCGGTGGACGAGGACCTTCTCCCCCAGCTGGAAGGTTCTCTGTCGCGTACCCCGGTCGTACGCGGCCTTCTGGTGTGTCTGGGCGTGGGCCAGCCGTCGGCCTGCTTCTGCTTGGAACTGCTGCACCCGCTCGCGGAGTTGGCTCACGTACTCCTGGACTGGGGGGGCTGGGGGGCTGGCTTGGGGGCCCCATTGCTCCACCAGGCGGGAGAGCATTCCTCGTGGCTTTCGCCCATACAGCAGTTCAAATGGGCTAAAGCCAGTGGAGGCCTGGGGGGTCTCTCGGAGGGCAAACATCAGGGGGTCGATATACAGGTCCCACTGGTGAGGTTTGTCATGCGTCATCTTTTTCAGGGCCTCCTTAACAGTCTGATTCAGGCGCTCTGCCAATCCATCTGTTTGGGGGTGGTAGGCAGAGGTGAACACCTGCCGGATCCCCAAGTTCTGACAGAGCTGACGCATGGCCTTTGCTCGGAAGGGCCCTCCCCGGTCTGTCAAGATTTCGCTGGGCAGCCCCACCATTGCGAACAGCTTGGACAACGCCCGGACCACCCCCGTGGTCTGCATAGTTTTCAAAGGAATGACCTCCGGGAAACGTGTGGCGTAGTCCACGATCACCAGGGCAAAACGGTAGCCCCGGGGTGTGCGTGGCAGTGGGCCGATAAAGTCCATCGCTATCCGCTGGAAGGGCACCCCCATCACTGGCAGCGGGGAAAGAGGGGCCTTTGGCGGGCGTCTCGCTGCCACCCTCTGGCAGGTGGGGCATGAGCGGCAGTATGCCTTCACGTCCGCATTCACCGAGGGCCAGAAGAAACGCTCGAGGATCTTCCTCAGGGTCTTGTGGTGCCCCAGGTGCCCGGCCCAAGCGTGCTCATGGGCGGTGCGGAGGACCTCCGGCCGATAGCCTGCTGGCACAAGTAGTTGGCGGACCTCTCCCTGGCCATTCGGGGCACGAGCTATGCGAACCCAAACCCCTCCTTGCTTCTCAATGCGAGGGAGCCGTTGGGACCTCCGTTCATCCCGCACCTGCTCCTCCTCACGAGCGGCTGTCTCTCGCAAGCGCTGCAAGGACTCATCTGCCCCTTGGGCATCACAGAATGGGCGATCTGCTGGGGGTCCAGCTGGGTCTTCAGTCCGTGGTTCTGCCCCTGGTCTGGTGGAGGGACCCTCTCCCGGGTCGTCGGCCTCCTCCACTTGCAGAGTGGTGGCAACTTGTGGGTCTGTCAATTCCCGTGCCGCCTCCCGCCGAGGCCTGGCGATCCCTGGGGCGTCTCTTCCCGATTTCTTCGCTGCCTGCTGGAGGAGCCTGAAGAACCCCGGGGCATCTCTTCCCAGCAGCATTGGCACGGGTAGGTGAGCTACCTGGGCAACTTCCATTTGGTGGCAGACCCCTAGGTACTCTACCGTGATTAGGGCCGTAGGGTACGGCTGGGTGCGGCCCATCACATCCGTCACCGGGATCCAGCGGTGCACTGGGGTGGCAGCTGGGAGGAGTTGGGGCCGAATTGCTGAGACTGCACTCCCGGAGTCCAACAGGGCTTGTAGGATCAGCTGGCCTATCCTCACGGTGGCGCATAGACTCAGCACCTGCTTGCCAGGTGGTGGGTTACTTTCCCAAGCCAACGCACATACCACTGGCGAGGAGGCTGTGGGTGTGCAGGCTTGCATCCGCTGCTCCACGGCCTGCATTAGCTCTGCCTGAGCTGTTTGGAAGGCCGCCTCCAACTTCCTCCACATCCTGTCCAAGCATTCCTCCAGCCACAGTCTGAGGTCTGCTGGGGCTACGGCATTGGGATACATCCCTTCGACTGGCGCCTGCGTCGGAACGGCTTTCCCCGTACGGGCCACCAACTTGTCAGGGCTTGCCGCCGCTGCCGCTGGGCGTGGCATTGGGCGGTCTGCTCCTGACGTCATAGGGGGGCCAGGGATGCTGCAGGACCCTGCTCTGTGAAAGGAGGGGCAGTATACCTCACCCAGACTCCCTCTCAGTCCACTCGCTGGCCTGCTCAACCTGGCCTGCTTGCCCCCTGTGTCCTTCTTCATCCCCTCCTTCCAGAACTCTCCTCCAAACCTCCACTCTTGCATTGCACCGCTCTCACTCCACATTATCACTCCTTACTCACATCCACCACCACAGGGCTCTTCCCAGCCAGCTTTTATAGGGCTTCCTTCTACTGCCCCACCCCTCTTCCAGCCCAGTCTTGGGCTGCACCAAGCAGTTGCAGCTGGGGTAGCTGATCTGGCCCCACTGACCAGCACCAGCTGTGCCTTGTTCCCTGGCTGCCCAGCCTCCCTGCCTTGGCTGATTGCTGAAGGCCTGTCCAGCTGCAGTCCCCTGGCTAGCAGCTCGGCCTCCCTGGCTGAGCTGATGGCTGAAGGTGGGTCCAGCTGCGGCTCCTTGGCTGGTTGCCCAGGGCTTCCTGCAGAGTGCCTCCAATAGCCCCACCTGGAGTGGCTTGGCTTCTGGCAACTCCTGGGCCAGGCTACTATTTTCTAGCTGGGGCGTGGCTTTGGGCTGTTGGGGCTGCTGCTGCTTCTCCTCCTTAGGTAAGGTCTTTGGGTGGGTGACTGCTGGGCCCCCAATCCCTCTGCCCTTGCCCCCTTCTGCCTTGCTTAGTCCCCTTTCCTTCCCCAGGGGAGTGGGACTCGCTGGCTTCTCTCTGTCTCCCCCTGACTCCTGAGGCCCTGGGCCTTTGCCTCTTGCCCCTGGCGCCGGCAGGTTCTGGCTCCATTTGCCCGTGGGAGGGGATGACCTGCTGTCCCCAGGCTGCCCCCTCTGCTTGCCAGTCAGACCGGTTGACCTACTGCCTGCTGGCTGACCGGTTGACCTGCTGGCTGCTGGCTGCCCCCTCTGTTTGCCCGTCAGCCCGGTTGACCTGCTGTTCCCTCTTGTCAAGTCTGGGGGCTGGGGCTCAGACCCCGGACAATTATCACTTTAAACTATCTAAACTCATGAAAATCTTGTTTCTTTATCACCGTGGCTAAAAAGGAAGCCACTATAGCAGAGGTTTGATTGTCAGGAAAGTTATCAGACAATAACACTGAGATTGCCCAAGGAAGGAAGGGAAGCTTTTCTTTTAACATAATAGGAATAATAAATCTCTCTCTTTCCTTACTCCACTTTGGGCAAAAAACTATTATATGATCCAAGGTGTCTAACTTTCCTTGTCCACAGTCACAAACTCGTTCAGAATAAGGGAGTCCAGAGAAACGACCAGAAAGCACTTTAGAGGGGAAGGAGTTAAGTCTAGCCAATGTGAAGGCTCTGCGTTGAGCTGGAATCTTTAAAGAATAGCAATAAGATGGAATAGCCTCTGGGGGTGAAAGTCCCAGGGATAAGCCCGAACATGTACGTCTGGCTCCCTGGAGAGTATTGCTGTAATCGAGATCCTTTAGTTTTAATTTTATAACTCTGAGGGCCTAGGCTAAATATATACAAATGAAACACAAGAAATAAGCAAGAATAAAATCATTCTGATTTACACATTCACCAGGACCAAGCTGAAGCAGCTGTGCTTATAGACTACAAAATGTTGTCCTCCACTGTTGGTTATTGGGGACTACAGATAGTGGTTCATTATTCACCAACTTGCCAGTAGTACAGTACAGGATGTGGTGCCTCAGGTAAGAAAGCATCTGCATTGTCTGGATGGTGGAAGCTGCAGTGGCTGACTCTTCCTCCCTTGATATTTATTCAAACAAAGTCCTCCCCCCCCCCACTGCCACACACACACACACCCCAAAGCTGGTCACTCCTGTCTATCCAGACTCAGAAGCTTTTCCTTAACTCTGAATTGGCTGTGTTTCACTGTTGTGATTCCAAATCTGGGTATTTGGTATTGGGGTGTCACCACCACATACTCAAAGTTCAGATTTTGACATTTTCAACATCTTGAAGTATTTGGAGTTAAAATCTTATTTAATATCTGTAGAGTTAAATACTACCTTTACAAAATCTTACATTGTGATTGCCTTGGTGATAAACATACAGAGAAGCCTGTTAGATCTGAATTCCCCACCACCACCACCTCTATTTGAGGCCAGTATCTGGCCCACAGATACTTACAGGGATCTCTTTGATTATTTAAACATCATAAAATTTATGAAACCAAGATTAAAGACTTTCTTCAAACCTGAACTCCTTAATAGCTTGGAGTGCTTCTCTCAAATGAAGTATAGATCCTAATTCTTGCCAGAACTGAAAGAACTGAAAGCAAGGTGGAATACAAAGAGTTCTCTGTGTAATTATCTCCCAAGAAATTGTATCATTATTTACAGTGATAGGTAAATGTGTGCTTGCCATGCCATAGAGACAAGGTTTGTGGGTATGATAAATTATTGGAACAGTTGGTCACATAGTGTTTCTGGACTTGGTTCTGAAAGAAGTTTAAGACCTGGGGCAAGATGTATACGTTGTACTAACTGGGAACAGTGACCACAGTGCTATTAAGTTCAGCATCTGTGTATTGTCGAAGGCTTTCACGGCCGGAGAACGATGGTTGTTGGGGGTTTTCCGGGCTGTATTGCCGTGGTCTTGGCATTGTAGTTCCTGACGTTTCGCCAGCAGCTGTGGCTGGCATCTTCAGAGGTGTAGCACCAAAAGACAGAGATCTCTCAGTGTCACAGTGTGGAAAAGATGTAGGTCATTTGTATCTACTCAGGAGGGGTGGGGTTGAGCTGAGTCATTCTGTAAGAGTTTCCCAGGGTGTGGAATGCTAATGGCGGGAGGCTTCACTGTAACCTGAGGAGGTTCTTTTGCATATGGATTGGTGCTTGATGTGCTAATCTTCTCTGCAGGGCTATTGTCGGGTGTGGAGTGTTTTGTTGGCCTGGTTGTTTTTCAGAACTGGAGCCCATGCTCTGTTCATTCTTAAGGTTTCTTCTTTCCTGTTGAAGTTTTGCTTATGCTTGTGAATTTCAATGGCTTCCCTGTGCAGTCTGACAAAGTAGTTGGAAGTGTTGTCCAGTATTTTGGTGTCCTGGAATAAGATACTGTGCCCTGTTTGAGTTAGGCTATGTTCAGCCACTGCTGATTTTTCAGGCTGTCCAAGTCTGCAGTGTCTTTCATGTTCTTTTATTCTTGTCTGGATGCTACGCTTTGTGGTCCCGATGTAAACTTGTCCACAGCTGCAGGGTATACGGTATACTCCTGCAGAGGTGAGGGGGTCTCTGCTGTCTTTTGCTGATCGTAGCATCTGTTGTATTTTTCGGGTGGGTCTGAATACTGCTTGAAGGTTATGCTTTTCCATAAGCTTTCCCATCTGATCAGTAATTCCTTTGATATATGGCAAAAACACTTTTCCTGTAGGTGACTGTTTTTCCTTGGTTGTTTGATTCATCCTGGGTTTGATTGCTCTTCGGATTTCATTTCTGGAGTAGCCATTTGCCTGAAGTGCGTGGTTTAGATGATTAATTTCCTCATTGAGAAAGCGCGGCTCACATATCCGTCTTGCACGATCCACTAATGTTTTCATTATACCTCTTTTCTGTCGGGGGTGGTGATTGGAGTTTTTGTGTAAGTACCGATCAGTGTGAGTTGGTTTCCTGTAGACCTTGTGACCTAACTGAAAGTTTGCTTTGCGGATGACCAAGGTATCCAGGAATGAGAGTTTTCCCTCACTTTCTTTCTCCATTGTGAATTGTATGTTCAGGTGGATGTTGTTGAGATGATTCAAAAACTCCCTCAATTCTTCCTCCCCATGGCTCCAAATGATGAATGTATCATCCACAAACCGGAACCATACACTGGGTTTGTGGGGTGCTGATTCTAGAGCTGTTTTTTCAAAATGTTCCATGTAGAAGTTTGCTATAACTGGGCTGAGTGGGCTCCCCATGGCCACCCCATCCATCTGTTCATAGAATTCGTTGTCCCATTGGAAGTAACTGGTTGTCAGACAATGATGGAATAAGGCTGTTACATCCTCTGGGAAAATCTGATTAATCAGTGCAATAGTGTCTTTTACTGGAACCTTGGTAAACAGGGATACAACATCAAAACTGACAAGTATGTCTTGTGGATTGAGTTTCAGAGAACTGATTTTGTTGATGAAATCTGCTGAATCTTTGATGTAAGACGAGGTTTTCCCGATGTGGTCCTGCAGGAGATCTGCCAGATGTCTAGCTAATTCATATGTCGGTGAACCAATGGCACTCACAATGGGTCGGAGTGGGACTGAATCTTTATGTATTTTGGGGAGTCCATATAGTCTAGGTGGCTGTGCTTCAGTCTTGCATAGTTTTCTGTGCGTGTCGGGATGTAGTGAGGAATTCTTGATCAGCGCATTTGTTAGCCTGGTGATTTTGCAAGTGGGATCTCGTTTTAGTTTTTTGTAGGTGGAGGGGTCCAGGAGTTCCTTAATCTTCTTTTTGTATTCCTCCGGAGGTTTACATCGGGACCACAAAGCGTAGCATCCAGACAAGAATAAAAGAACATGAAAGACACTGCAGACTTGGACAGCCTGAAAAATCAGCAGTGGCTGAACATAGCCTAACTCAAACAGGGCACAGTATCTTATTCCAGGACACCAAAATACTGGACAACACTTCCAACTACTTTGTCAGACTGCACAGGGAAGCCATTGAAATTCACAAGCATAAGCAAAACTTCAACAGGAAAGAAGAAACCTTAAGAATGAACAGAGCATGGGCTCCAGTTCTGAAAAACACCAGGCCAACAAAACACTCCACACCCGACAATAGCCCTGCAGAGAAGATTAGCACATCAAGCACCAATCCATATGCAAAAGAACCTCCTCAGGTTACAGTGAAGCCTCCCTCCATTAGCATTCCACACCCTGGGAAACTCTTACAGAATGACTCAGCTCAACCCCACCCCTCCTGAGTAGATACAAATGACCTACATCTTTTCCACACTGTGACACTGAGAGATCTCTGTCTTTTGGTGCTACACCTCTGAAGATGCCAGCCACAGCTGCTGGCGAAACGTCAGGAACTACAATGCCAAGACCACGGCAATACAGCCCGGAAAACCCCCAACAACCTTCAACATCTGTGTTTATGGAAAATATCTCCCAAAGTCTAGCATAATCACAATTAATATCAAAAGAGGGGACTTTACAAAATAAGGGAACTAGTTGAAAGGACAGAACAAGAGAGTCATAGCCCTTAGCTTTAGCTTGCTTGAATCACATAAAATTGAATTTCATAATTTTTTTAATTAATATATATTTATTTTAAACACAATAGTACTGTGAGGTTCCTTCCTCACTGGCACCTCCACCTGACAGCCTGCCATCCTGCCAGCTCTCCAGGCAGGTGTCCTCCAGCCTCAGATGGGCAGGGAAGGGGGTTGCAACACCTTGTTCCTTTTCCTGCCTTGGGAGTGACAGCACACTCCAGCTCCTCTCCCTGCAATTCCTCCTCGGCTTTCACAGGAACCCGAACTTAAAGGCCTCCCCTTGCCCCATCTCCCTGGCTCTGCTCCCAGTCTCCACCCAGCCTCCCTGATTGGCCCTGCTCCCAGCCTATCTGATAGGATGGCTGAGCAGACTCTGCAGTCTCCTGGCCCCACCCACTCTATCCCAGCCTAGAGTGGGGCACCTGGTCTGTTCGCTACCGCTCACCCCTGCTGCTTCTGGTCCCTCCCCAGTGGCTCCCTTGGCAGCTTGGGGCCTGTGCCTGCCTGGCTTGCGCTGCTGGCAATCTGTGGGTCTGGATAAGGTGGAGCTGTCTGGGCAACTGCAGGAGAAGGGTGAGTCTGCTGAGTGAGTGTAGGCTGTTCCCTTGGGTTGTGCCTGGGCATTGGCTGCTGCTGGCCTGAGGACGAGGGAAGCCTGGGGGCCTGTAGAGGCTCCTGCAGCTGAGGTACTGCACAGCAGGGCCTGAAGATGGTATCTGCGGCTGCAGGGCTGGTGGAGGGGTATGTGGAGAGAAGGACAGCGTCACCAGATAGGTACATAAAATAGATGATTTACAAAGCTTTGAAATACAAAGCAACTGATCAGAACTTCATAGAACACAACACCTCAAAAGCCTATAACTAAGAAACAAAATCATTCTGTCTGATAACAAATTAAAAGTCAACTGTGACAGTTTCTGTTCTATTAAGAATCAGATTCCACCTGATAACTCTCTCTTTGATACCCCAAGATTTCTCAAAGCATTTAACTTGAATAATAAAAAAGCCTCCTTTGATTTATCTAACCAATATTGTTTTTTGGGAGACAAATTGGATTTCCAACATTTAGCAAAGGTTAATCTTGTTGTAATAATTGGATACCAAGCAATTTTCTGAAATCTTTTTTGGAATTAAAATAACATAATTTAATGGATACATTTCCATAGAGGTTTACATGTTGATACCAAAGGTAAATGACAAAGATCTTGACACCATTGTCCAAAGACTGTTAGCCCTAACACAATTCTGAAACATAAGAAGAACGTCTGCTTTATGTTCCCCACAAAACCAACAACAACTTTTCTATGAATTCTTGCTAATTTCAAAGGACTTAAATGCTACTGGTACAATATTTCACAAATGTTTTCTTCTGAATAGTATACTAACCAAAAAAACAGGGCAACATCGTAGCCCAAAGATTTCCTCCACATCAGATTATAACTTGAGGAGAGTCTACAAGTGAACTCCAGTAATAAAACATAAGAATTTGACAAAGTCCTATCTTCCATCTTTAAAAAACAGGTTTCAAATTTGCTCATTTCAGCCTTTAACTTCCCTATGCATAGCTTCTGAGATATAAAATTTCTCATTTGTAAATAATAGCAGGGAAGAATGGTACCATAACTTCTTTGTGACATCTCAAAATGTTTAAACCTTTAATAATCAGAATATTAATATAAAGCTACATTTTGCTGAGGATTACAAAGAGCTCTAGAACACCCAATCTTAGGAGTCACAGCTGAAACTATCAAAGAACTCTCAGTGACTAATTTACAACATATCCTATCCCATGCTATCAGCAAATGATCAATAACAAAATATTTTTGATAATAGAACTGCAGTCTATTAACCCTTTTCAAGAATAACAAGTCTCAATAGCTGTATAAGCAGTACTACAGACAGACAGACAGACAGAGAGTCTTTATATGATAGCATCAATGTAATTAAGATGTTAGTATTAGCGTAATTGATTTTTTCCCCTGTGAAGCTTTGCAATTAATATTTCTGACAAACTATTTAAATTTGGCAGAAATTGCTGTTAGACTATATATAGGACCATAAACAGTCCAGAATTGAATGGAGTTCTCAAGAAAAATAGTCTCAGGGCAGGCTTGCAATTCCCAATTTAGTTTATTAATACCTGACTGCCGGACTACTTGGGTTATAAGAGTGGTTTGGCACACCTTTAAAACCGACTAAACGAGCAATATTGATTTCAATGGGCTTAGACTGGAGTAAATCTTTTTAGGATTCCACTGAAAGTATGGACATAATAGAGGTTTATAAAATGATGCATTGAGTGGAGAAAGTCAACAGAAACAACTTTTTCTTCCTCTCCCATAATACTAGAACTTGCAAAGGTTGGAGGTGCAATTAAGCTGACAGCAATAGATTCAGGTCAGACAAAAAGAAGTACTTCTTCATCCGATGAGTAATTAAATTATAAAATTAATTTCCACTAGATGTAGTGATGGACACTAGCACAAACAGCTTTATGAGGGGATTAGGTAGATTCATGAAGAATAAATCTGTCAATGGCTCCTAACCAAGATGACTAAAGCGAATCTCCTCCTCACGAAGAGGCACTAAACCTCTGAATATCACTGTTAGGGACGACATCAAGGCATGGCCTTGGACTCTTCGCCCATTTGCTCACTGTACAGAGGAACTGGTTGGCCACTGTGTAAAAAAGGGATGGCAGGATCCTGGATTACATGGATCACTTGTCTGACCAAGCAAGGCACTTCTTATAGTCTTAACCACATCTTGAAATTGTGATATATTATTCTCTCATTGCATAAAGTCTCCAAGTAAACCATCTCTTAAATGTAACATTCCCCTAAACACGAAAGCCAAAAGAGATAGACCAGGGCTAATGTTTCCCTTATATCTGTCTCAAAGTAGTTAGGAGAGTAGCTGTGTTGGTCTGCAGTAGAACAGCAGAATTTGAGTCCAGTGGCACCTTAGAGACCAACAAGATTTTCTAAGCTTTTGAGAGCTGGAGTTCCTTTCTTTAGACACCAAGAAGGGAGCTCTGACACTTGGAAGCTTACACTGAAAATATAGTTGGTCTCTAAGGTACCACTGGACTCAAGCCTGTTTGTTTCAAAATATTAACACTTGCATAGGAATTAATTTTTTAGTTAGGTTAACTCTTGTATTTTTAGGTAGGTAGCAGAGTTGGCCTGCAGAAGAACAGCAGGATTTGAATCCAGTGGCACCTTAAAGACCAACTAGATTTTCAGGATATAAGCTTTTGAGAGTCAAAGGTCCCTTCTTCAAGTACAGGCCTGTATCTGTAACTTCCTGTATCTGAAGAAGGGAGTTCTTCTGACTCTCGGAAGCTTAGACCCTGAAAGTCTTGTTGGTCTCCAAGGTGCTGCTGGACTCAAATCTAGCAATAAATAAATAAATACATAAATAAACGAACAAACCCTTTGAAGGATACTGGACCAATTTAAGTTCCAACTGTATAAATACATTATTTTTATTTGCAGTATACATGATCTCATGGAGAATAGTTGAGCCAATTCATAATACCATATTAAATTTGTAAGGCCATCCCTCCTCCTTCTGAACTACTCTCCGCAAGACAGAATATTTAACTCCATTTCTTTTCCCTGCCCAGATAAATGACTCAGCATTTTATCCCATCTATTTACTTATTTACTGGCAGCATTGATTATATGCTTTCCTCCAGAAGACCTAAGGCAGGTAGTCAACTAGCAATAACATAGCTATCAATAAGAATATCAATACTAACATTTAAAATTAGATCAGTTTTCACCATCCAGAATAGTTAAAGGTAGGAATTTTTCTTGATTTTTGAGCAAACCATATTGAAAAAAGAATTTTAAATCCATAATAAAATGTATCCCATATTTAACGGACTTTGAATATAACAGACACCAAACTGAGTCTTCATGATCTTCAGGAATCTATTGATTAATACTCCAGTTTCTCTCTATTTGGTCTATATCCCTGAAATTAAACTATACTTATTCAATATTTGGAAGAGACAAGCAGGGAACTCACAAGGACTTGTGAGAGGCTCCTCATTTTCCCTTGTATCCCACTCCCCACACTATTTCCTCTTTCCCTTCTCCTGGTAGCCCCCATATCCTCGTCCCTTTCCCTGCTTCCTTCTCTTTTTCCAACCCATCAACCTTCCTGCCCATCTAGTCTTCAGGTTTTTTATTATTTGTTGAATTCATTTATACCATGTCTTTGTCCCCAGTGGAGAACCAAAGCAGCTTGTATTTTTCTCCTCTTCTCCAATTTATCCTCTCCTCACAACCCTGTGAGGTAGATTAGGCTGAGAGTGAGTGACTGGCCCAAATCATCCATTCATGGAAGAGTGAGGATTCAAATATGAGTCTCCCAGATCCTAGTTTGATACACTTACTCCAGACGACACTGCTTTTTGTGCAGTGGCAGCCGTCAGATAGTAGTGAGTTGGCAGGTGGTTATTGCTGGGCCTGGGTGAGTTGTGTAAGTAATGTGGTGGTAAGTCAAGTGGTGGTTGCTGCTGCTATGCAAGGCCTGGCTCTGATGCATCCTCCCTCCAGGGCAGGGGGATGGAAATACGGGTAGCCCACAAGGCCAAGACATCCAGATACTCATGGAAAAGGCCCTGCACTTCCCCCCTGCCTTTTACTGACAGAAACCAAAGAATTGAAGACTGGCATAGTGAATGAGGGACAGATGGGGCAAATGGACCATGACAGTTATGATGATGGACCAGCTCTAGGGTTGCCAGGTCCCCTGTCATCCTGGTGGGAGGTGGGGGCCCTGGCACATTCCTGCTTTGCTCTCTGATGTGTGCGCGCTTTGCATGCGTGCATGCTCCAGGGACCCATGCAATGATATCACTTCCGAGAATTGACATCATCACACAGGTTGTGGCTGCCCAGGGGGGGGTGCTTGAATCAGTGCCGAATCGGCCTGTAATGGGCCCGAATCGGCCTGGAACAGGCAGCTGTGGAATATGGGAGTGCTCCCCACTCCACAGCAATTTGGGGCTGCCGAAGCACACCATGTCCCTGGGAGCGCGCCCTGGGAAGCCTGTGTGTCCCCCGCCAGCTAGGTAAGTGGGGGTGGAGGGTGGGAACAGGGGATCCCCCACCCCCACCAGGGGACTGACAACCCTAACCAGCTCTAAGGAGTCACCCAGGCTAGAACAAGCCCTGTTCAGCTGAATAGGCTTGATTTTGCAACCAGGCGAGGGACAGATGAGGCAAACATGGCATCTCTTTAAGATGAACACCTCTGTATTGTCCAAGCTGGACCTGGCAAAAGTTTTGGGCTCCAGAACCTAAGGCCCAGATTGGTTAGGGCCTTGATATTATTTAATTATTTTTATTTAAAACATTTTTGTGCCACCTTTTCAGTCATGTAGGGCTCCAGGCTGCAAACATTTGAACATTAAAACATTTGAATATTAAAACATTTGAACATCAAAGCAACAGAGGAAAAAAACTGGTGAAAAGCTACCAAAATGATGCTGAAGCACCACTGCACAGGAAACAATCAGGGGAGACCATGGGAGAAAAGGGAAGTTTTGAGGGGGTATTGCGGGAGGCAAAAGCCCGCATATTGCACCAAAAAATTCACTTGAATTAATTCCAGTTATTCATGGCCGTCGTCACACGGGCTTTAATTTAGCGCTAAAATGGCGCTATTTCCCGGCAAACACCCACCTTATTCCAACACTGTAACGATTTTCTCTCTTCTGCTTTGTGCTTGATAGTCGCGCTATTTTGTGCCTCAGTGTGACGATGTATTTCGCCTCGCAACGTCCTATGCCCTCCCTTCAATCCCAGAATCCATTTCTTCCTGCGACTCCCCTTTTTTTATTTTATTATGTCCTTATAACGCCATAACGCCATAACACAATGCAAACTTTCTGCTGAAGTAAAAATGACTCAATCGCCATGGCAGAGTCTCCAGCGATGGGGATCACGCCGGACAGGGAGTTTTCTGCGGGCGAAGGGCTATTTATATAATTTCAAAGTTGGAAAAACAAAAAGGTCGTAATGTTTTGCTCTAACGGAATGTTTATATGCTGTTATTCCGTTATAGCGGAATTAAACGCCAGAATAATTTAAAAAGGGGGGGGGAGGAGCTGCTTCTGCGCGGTTAGAGAGAACAGAACAGAGTGCTTCGGTGTGGACAGATGGTGGCGTGAAGAGCCGTTAGGTGACCCAAAGAAACGTTATTGTGCCGATAACAGGTAGGACGCTATATGCTGTAAATTTAACGGAAGAGATGCCCGTGTGACGACAGCCCATGTCTCCAGGAGTGTCAGCAAAACTGCTGTGTAGAAAGGCTTGAGTGAGGCTGCTAATTGTTTTCAGTAGATATCCCAGAGTAAGGACTAGTTATATTTTCGACTTGATACAGCTTTGCCAGGGCTCATTTCGAGGGGGAATGCGCAGGAATGCAGTTCCGGCAGTTCCCCAAAGAGGTCACATTCAGGTGGCCCCACCCACCTGACTCTCGGCCATTTGGGGCCCATTTCAGCCTGGATTGGGGCTGAAACAGCCCAGATCGGGCCTCTGATGGGTGGTGGATCACTCTCCCACTCAGCAGTGGCCCAAGCCTGACCATTTTGGGCCCCCTTTCAGCCATTTTCAGCCCCTTTTTGCCATTTTGGACCCAATTTCAGCCCTGAATGGCCAGGATTGGGTCCAAAACAGCCAGGATAGGTGATCTCATGGGGTGTGGCATATGCAAATCAGTTATGCTAATGATACACTTCCAGTGATGTCAAGGGGCATGGCATATGCTAATGAGTTATGCTAATGAGTTCCTCCAGCTCTTTTTCTACAAAATGACCCCTGGCAACAGCACTGCAGTAACATGGAAGACATCAATCTATACTTCCACTGCATGTGATCATATTAATTATTGTTACAAGTTGTCCATATGCTAGGAACACTCAGGGCCGCATAGGATGGAAGAAAGGCTTCCAGGATACCCACAGAACAGCATCACTGACAGTAGCAATCGGACCGTCTCTCATAGCATTTCTCCTTGACTGTGAGATTTAGAGCATGACTGCAGTAGCATCTCTCACACATATCTGGCCTCTAATATAGTGGCTTAAGACAGCTATATTGTTGCTGGTCTAAACAGTCTTACAGAACCCTTACCATTACTTCTGAGTCCCAGCAATCTTTGGATAAAACAAGATGGCACCATCTCTGTTCTCTGCAGGGAGAACATGGTGGGTGTATGTTCTTACAAGATTGCCAAAGTAATTAGTTCAATAAATAGAAAACATGAGGCATCCCTGCTGGGTGACTATGTTAGAATGAAAGCGCACAAGGGAGGATGAAGTCAGATATTACCTCTCCAACTTAAAATTAAAACAATTGATCAATTGGACCTACAGGAATTAATAGAAAAACAATGCACCTGCAATATAAAACACAAAATGTAACAAACCTGGCCAGATTAAAATATCTAAGATTTCTTAGACTTTTATCAAAGTGAGTGCATTTCTGCTTTATAAAACACATTGAAAAGAAAGATATTTTCTAGGTTTATTTTTTTTTGTTACTTTGACTTGAATGTCTCAAGAGATAGTGATACTTTTGCTGCGGAAATATTTTATCAAGAGTTTTGTGGTTAGAGAAGGAGGCCTGTAAAGGAAGCAATGATATTATTGTTATGCTGATGATCCTTCAGAGGATTGTGGTTATTAAAGGGCCCAGGATATGGTCTTTGTAGCATCTTTTCTATGTTCTATCTCTGTGTTGTATAATTGGACACTAAATACAGATATTTCGGTACCTTCTCTGTGGCTGGATAGTCATATCATGAACTGAAACCAGTATTTTTGGCTGTAGTTTGATCAGGGGCATTATATTCTGTGTTTTTGAGATCTCCAATCTCAAGGGAGAAAATCCCCAAATTCTCTGAGCAGATACCCTGGTCAGTGGAAACCTAGGATCAACTACATTTAAACTGCCCCAGATTTCAGAATCAGGTGGGTATGATGTGGATAATGTCCAAGAATAATAAAAACTCAATGCCCTGTTGAACTGTAATAATGAGCTGCATTGCTATCTGCTTTGTGGTTTGTACTGTTCAGATTTCTTGTTATATTAAGGTGTATGTTCCCCTGTACATCTTTCAGCATGTGTCTCCAGCAACAAGAGTGAGTCCCTGGAGATAGCTAGAAGATCATTTGAATCTTGTAACTTTCCAGTATAACAAGTTGGATTTATGAGAGCTATCTACTGGGGAAACAAAACACCAAGGAATGGAATGGTGCACATGAAACCCCCAGCAGGGTTTATGGATTGTGTTTCATAGCAGACCATACCTTCTCCAAGTCAGAAGCCTTCTAATACTAAGACAAGGGAGAAGATAGCTTCAAGAAATGCTTTGTGTGAGATCCATGCAGTCTATCTCAGAAGCTCGTTCAAAAAATAAAAAGGTTTAAGACACACAACAGTCTATCACCTTCAACCTAAGCCATACCTAATCAATGACATGACTCATTGATTTTGAAGCCAGTGGAACTGCTCCAGAGCAAGGGGCATCAGCACTGTGTATTCAGTATATGAAAACACAATGATAGGACCCACTTGCAGACTGGTCAGAGTGTAGTCAGAGAGAAGTGCACCAATATAGTTATAAAACTAAAATCAGATTTTCTGTAAACAAAATGGCAAGTTTAGGAAAAATCATCATGCATATTTCAAAGAAGGCATGGTGCAGTTTTGTTATTCTTCAAATCGGAGGTTCCCAAAGCTACACAGAACATTTAAAATTATGTGTTTACAGGGCTTAAGTAGCTCCCTTGTGTCTGTAAATTTTACAAATATATCTGTCTTCCCTATACATCCAAATTAGATGTTATGGATTAGTACGCTATAGAAATTATTTTTATTTTATTTATTTATTTATTTATTTATTTATTTATTTATTTATTTATTTATTTATTTATTTATTTATTTACAAGATTTTTACCCCACCTTTTTACCCTAATAGGGCCACCAAGGCTGCTAACAAATTAAAGCATATAGATTAAAAGTCATTAAAACCAGAACTCAAATACATAATTTAAACAATTGAAAACCAGATCTTAAAATAAATAGATTTTTAAAAAGTTAAAACACTGAGGAGGGAGGAGGGATCACTGAGGGAATGTCAAGCAAAATAAAGTCTTTATCCGCTGGTGGCAGATGATAACAGAAAGGGGACAGGAGAATTTCCCTGGAGAGAGAGTTCCAGAGCCTTGATGCCACTGCTGAGAAGGCCCAAGACACCATCTGCCTAACCTCAGAAGGTGGGGACACCTGAAATCGGACCTCTAAAGATGACTGCAGTGGTTGGGTAGGTTCGTAAGGGAGTAGGTGGTCCTTCAGGTATGCTGATCCCAAACCATGTAGGCCAACACCAGCTCCTTGAATTGTGCATGGAAACAAATTGGAAGCCAGTGTAGATGAACCAGGACTGGGACCCTGTGTTCCCTGTGACCCATTCCAGTCAACATCCAGGTTGCAGCATTCTGCACCAATTGAAGTTTCCAAACTCTTGTCAAGGGCAGCCTCACCCACAGTGCATTGCAATAATCTAATCCAAATGTAACCAGGGCATGTACAACAGTAGCCAGATCTTTTCTGCCTAGGAATGGGGTACATAGTTATGAAAAAAATACTGTTGGGAGAGTACCTGACATCTAATCACATCTAATCATCTCTGAGTCATGGGCAGAGGACCATCTCCATCTTACCCTCATATCTGCAGGACGACCTCTCCTGGTATCACGCCTTGCCTGCCCTATACTCTGCAGCTCAGGCCCTGTTTGTGCTTCCTGGCTCCAGGGCCATTCAACGCTCTTCGGCCAGAGGGAGAGCTTTTATGTCTGTGGCCCCCTCCCTCTGGAATACATTAACAGAGGAGACTCGCTCCCTCTGGGATTTGGTGAAATTCCAGAGGTCCTGCAAAGCAGAGATGTGTTGTCTGGCATTTGGAGGTTTATTCAGATATTTTAATTGACTTGACTTCATATGATTTATTTATTACAGACAATGGGCATGAGTAGGATTTAGTGATGGCACTGTTCTTTTGGATGTATGGTTTTTAATGTTTGTATTCCTATTTTAATATTATGCTACCAATTTTAATGTTTGTATTTATATTATTTTAATAGTGTTTTTATATATATACTGTAAACTGCCTCAGGCACCAAATATGGTGGAGAGGCTGTATATAAGTTAAATAAAATAAATAAATAAAATCTTATGTCATGAAGAAAACTTTGAATTGCATATGACATGATAGAAGTTTACAAGATTATGCATGGGATAGAGAAGGTAGAGAAAGAAGTATTTTTTTCCCTTTCTCACAATACAAGAACTCATGGGCACTCAATGAAATTGCAGAGCAGTCGGGTTAGAACAGATAAAAGGAGTACTTCTTCACCCAAAGGGTGATTAACACATGGAATTCACTGCCTCAGGAGGTAGTGGCAGCTTCAAGCATAGACAGCTTCAAGAAGGGATTGGATAAACATATGGAGCAGAGGTCCATCAGTGGCTAATGGCCACAGGGTATAGGTGGAGCTCTCTGTCTGGGGCAGTGATGCTCTGTATTCTTGGTGTTTGGGGGGGGGGGCAATCAGTGGGAGGGCTTCTAGTGTCCCTTCCCCACTGGCAGACCTCCTGAGGACACCCAAGTTTTAGCCACTGTGTGACACAGTGTTGGACTGGATGGGCCATTGGCCTGATCCAACAAGGCTTCTCTTATGTTCTTATGTTCTTACCTATCAACTCATTAGGAAGGTTTAAAATTGCATGTGAAATCTAAATAATCCAGGCATCAAAAGGCCATGATGCAATCCAAGCAGAAAATAAGGCAGCTAACCACCCACAATCTGGTTTTACAAATTTACCCCAAATGATCTTGAACTCACAGTCTGTAAAGTGTCCTTTTGTATACTTGGACAGTAATCCTAACTAAGCAGATCTACTCAGAATTCTACTCATGTCTTTTTAACAGAACTTACTCCCAGGAAAGTGTTTTTAGGATTGCACTGATAGTTACCTAATCTGCATGCTGGGGTACTATTAAGCTTCCCTCTCTTCAGAAACAGATACTTCTGCAAACAGATATAGTAAATTTGCTGTCATTTTCAAACCTCATGAGGCCTCCCAGATTCTGCTAGAAATTTGCAGAATGAGTGTCCCAACGGTTCCTGAAATTACCCTGCTCTTTTCTTGATCTGTGCAGCACTATAACTTCCGAACCAGTTTGTACAATCTTTTTAGCGCATCAGCACATGGAATGAATTATTCTGAGCTTTTACCCACCGTGATGCTGTTGTCTAAAAGCTTCACTTGAACTCAAATGTTCATGGGTGAATATAGAGTAAAAGTGAGGAATTCATATAGGAATGTCTACGCTCTTTAAAATTAATTTTCTTTTACATAGCTGTCAGGTATTGTCAACTAATGTTTATCTGTTTAGCAAAGTTCAGACTCTTCAGCCAGCACCAATTAATTTATTTCTGAACATGGCCTGAGAATGCAGAATTACACACAATGGAGCTGTGTACAGAGAAGGGGAATTTTCTGCAAAACTAGGAGAATCCCTAGGTTTGCAGAAAAATCTGAAAAGTTTTTTTTTTAATGGGGTCTTTTAAATCAGCAAAAAAGAAGCAGTGGGGTCTGTGCAACACCAGACTTCACAATTCCAAAGAAAAAATGCTGACCAATATCTTGCGAGATCATGGTCCACATTTGGAGGGAGATTTTTTTTAAAAAAAAACACAGAGAAGAAAGTCTTCTCTTTCTTAATTACTGTTTTCATGACTCAAGTCATAAACACTTACTAAGAGGGAAACCTAGAGTTTAATACCAGAGTTACAAGAGGGAAGAAAATCATGGCGGGAGAACAAATACAGGAATAGCAGGAGGGTTAGCAGGATGACCAGAGGGTAGGAGTGAGGGTGGGGAGTGAAACAGGAAATGGGTATCAGCTGGATATCAGAGGGAACAGAAGAGGGTTAAAGCAGAATGTGCATCTTCCATGCTTTCTGCTTCAGTGACTCTGCTGCCCACCTGATAATGGAGGCTTGGAATAGACTTTCCCCTCCATCCTCCCTCCCATTAGGTGGGCAGCGGTGGCAATGACAAGCAGTTCTGAAACAGAAAACACAGGAAATGCTTCAACCTTCCTCCATCCCATCCAATGCCCAGTTGATTGGTGGCCTGATCGGAAGGAGGTTTGGAAGGGGGAGGAAGTGGCCATTGGATGGGGTGTAGGGAAGAAATGGGGGAGTAGAAAGAAATTGGGGGCAGGGACTGTATGGGATTTCCTTCCCCTGTGAATATTGCAAGTCCTCTCTTTGTAGTGTCTTATCCTACTATATAAAAGGCTAAGCGTGTTCCAGACAACTCACTTTCTACCCTGGTGCACCACCAAAGGGCATTGCCATGGAGGGAAGACCAGGCGAGGCAGCCCATCCCTCCAGAGAGCATGCCATGGCAGGAAGCTCAGACTGGAATCAGGCATGGAACAGGCAGCAATGCCCACCCCCCACCTTCACATAACTGGGATCACGCGCATAGCAGGGAGCTATGCCCACTCCCCTTCACCCAGCTGTGATCAGGAGCAAAGCAGGTGGCAATGCTCACCCCCACTTTCGCCCGGCTGGGATCAGGTGCAGAGCAGGAGGAAATGCCTGCATCCCCCCTTCACCCAGTCAGAATTAGGAGCAGAGCAGGTGGCAATGCCCACCCTCTTCAGCCTGCTGCAATCAGGCAAAAGCAGGTGGCAATGCCTGCCCCCCTTCATGCAGCCGGGATCAGGAGTGGAGCAGGTGGCAATGCCTGCCCCCCTTCACTCAGCCAGGATCAGGTGCGGAGGAAGCAGCAATGCCCACTCCCCTTCACCCAGCCAAGATCAGGCATGAAGCAAGCAGCAATGCCTGCCCGCTTCACTCAGATGGAATCAGGAGCAGAGCAAGAGGCAATCCCTGCCCCCCATTCACCCATCCGGGATCAGGAGCAGAGTAGGTGGCAATGCCAGCCCCCCTTCACCCAGCTATGATCTAGCATGGAGCAGGTGGCAGGGCCCTCCCCCCTTCACACAGGATCAGGAGTGGAACAGGCCGCAGTGCCCATCCTCTGCCTTCACCCTGTTGGAATCAGGCATGGAGCAGGAGGCAATGTCCACCCCACCCTCCTTCACTGGCCTGGATTAGGAGCGGAGTATGAGACAATGCCCTCCCCCCCCCCTTCACCTGGCTGGGATCAGTCATGGAGGAGGCAATGCCTGCTTGCCCGCCCTCCCCTTTCTAGAGTCTGTATTTTTTTCCCACAATGGGCTTTGTTACTAGTGGCAAATAATGTTTATGTGGTAGTGGTCTTGCTTACCATTTTACAGTTTTACAATAATTTCACACACAGAAGTTTGTATCCAGTACATGTACAACCTAAAGCAAAGTCTCATTTCCACATCACTTGGTGTTACAGCTTTTTTTCCAGGAGCCTACTTGCTTTGTGTCTCCCAGTTACGTAGGGCATATCAGAGCCTTTGATCCAGTATTTGAACTGATGGCCTCTGGCATAGTCATGCACTCGCAAAACATGTCATCCAAAAGCTGTCTACCACTTTGGTCTCTATATCTTTTCCTTTTTCTTTGGAGCAGGCCCAATAGCTGACAGCATGTCCCCAAGGCAGGACATACCTAAAAGGAATGAAAGCCACCTCACCTGCATAAAGGACAGGACAAAAGGGGAAGAAAAGTTGTTTGTTCAGTATTTGAACAACAAATTAGTATGTTTACTCTTTCGCTCTGGTTTATATCCTTCCCTTGATCGTTGTCAATCTTTCATGTTTACCGGTTCCATCTCTTTTCTGTTCTTAATTTTGCTGTTTGCTTGGATATTCTCAAAACTTCATCTTATCCATTATTACCTGTGTTACATCCCCGTCACTGGTTCCTCTTTCCTTGCTGAACTCTGTTGGCTACTAATGTTTTAAATCTCTTTGGATTCTTCTAATCCATCCTTTCTGTGTAGTTATCATCTCATCATCTCTATTCTGCTAATCGTTTTCTCTCATTTAAACCTCTAGTTATTTTTGTTTTCCTGTTTCATGTCTCTGTCCCTTTTTTCTTGCTGCCCCAAGTGCTTGAGCAGTATATGAAAAAAATTCCTTTATCCTCTGATCTCTCTTCTTAGCCTTCTTCTTAGCTACAAACACCTAATCAACATGTGCCTTTTGAATGTGCTGGGGGAAAGCATCTTAGCACCATACTAGCCTCAACCTGCACATGCTCAGTTGAAGATCAGAACCGACTACATGTGCACAAACCGTATGTGTATAGGGTCAGCTCTAGCCTTCAGGCTCTATCAGTGCTGCCCTCTATACATGTTCCATTTGCAGCACTTTTCTCCTTCCTTTTTGAATCTTTGCATTTTCTTTTCATCTTGCCATTTCAGTTTTAAGCTTTTTCACAAAGTTTATTTTTAATTTAATTATTGTACATCACCATCAATTTAGGCTGAGTTACATTATATTATGTGATGTTATCACGCTCCGTCAAATGTTTGGACTGGATTTTTTAAAAAATCTGCCACCAACTCAGGTTTTATCCAAGAATCTAGAAGTCAATGAGATATCAACCTACTACCACCACCACCACCACCACCACCACCACCAAAAGTTAACTGTTTATTAGTTGATGTGATGTTTGGAAAATTTATGATGGCCTATGGCTATAGACAATAAACTCTCTAGAAGCCTATGACGACGACGACGACGAACAGCAGCAGAAGTAGCAGCAGCAGGAATCTGTACGGACTTGAGAGAGGCTTCTCATTTCCCCATCTCCCACTATTTCCTTCTCGCCTTTCTCTGAAAGCCCCCATAGTCTCTCCACTTTTCCTGCCTTTTTCTCTTCTTCCCATTCAATAGCCAATCCCACCTTTATCTGCCCTAATGTCTTCAGGGGTGGCTGCTGTTAAACAGTAGCAAGCAGCCAAGCCTAAGTGAGTCATGCAAGTTGGGTGGTGGCAAGTCGCCTGATGGTTGCTGCCAGGCCTAGCTCCAGTGAGTCCTGCTACAAAGACCACAACAGCCATGCCCCTCCCCCTACCTTTTATTGACAGCAACCAAACTTAGAAGCTGGCAAAACTGTTGTGGTTGTCTAGCAACAGCCACTGAAGGCATCCATTTCTTAAAGCTATAGGTGCTCCTTTTATCATTTTAAAACGCCCAGTGTATTTCTTTTTAAAATTTCAGATTTTTCAGCAAACTTGGCTTTTTTCAGGTTTGTAGAAAGATCTGTCTTGACCATTTGAACACTCCAGTTTCCAGATTTAAGTAACCTCAGACCTTTTCCTGACAGGCCTTGTTCATTGGTTCTGGCCCCATAGAGCTTCAATTTATCGCCTGCACTCCAGACACAGTCAAAATACCTTGGATCAGTTTTCAAATTTCTTCTCACACTCTTTCGTGTTCTGCACGGTGAAAGTCTGCATCTGCTGCAGAATCGATTTCCTCTCAGGTTTTCTGCTGTTTTTCTCCCTGCATACATATCCCTATTTCTTTTTACAGCGAAGTTTAAAGACAGCTTCTTCGAAGTGCAGAATGTTTTCTTCAGTGTATGCCCTGCCTTTCATCCTCCCCTTTATCCCCCTGCATTCTGATTAGTTGAATAGCTTTATGTAACTACACCCATCTTTCTTTCCCCATCACTCTCAGCCCTCATATTTTAAAAAATAAAATGTCTTCAGTGTTTGTTATGTGTTGTGTGTGCACGTTAAACTTGGCAATATGAAGTAAATCATCTTCACATCCACACAAGCTATTCAGGATGACATTTTATGCAGGAGTCTCTGTGTTTCCTATATTTTTAGTCCAGTTTTTTAAACAACAAGATCTCAGTGTTGCAACATTGCTATTTTTTTAAAAAAAAGACAAACAGGAAAAAGCACTGTAGTGGCTAACAGAAAAACTCTGCAGAGAACCATGGGCCCCACTTATATGTTAAAGTTTCCCTCCAGAATACCTCAGCCAACACACAGAAATGATGTCATTGTTTATGTGTTGTGTGTGTACACTAACCTCAGCAGTATGAAGTAAATCATCTTCTCACCTACATGAGTTATTTAGGATGACATTTTATGAAGGAGTATCTATGTCTCCTGTATTTTTAGTCAAGTTATTTTTCCTGATTTAAAAAAAAAAGTTGCAACATTGTTTTTTTAATGGTTCCCTCCAGAACACCTCAGCCATTTAACACACAGAAATGTTGTTAAATTTGGAGCTCACCGTCCAGTCAATGAAGGAATAAGTACAGGGTTAGGTAGAGGTTAACCAATCCACCTTTGTCTTTCCCAACCTGAACCTGGCAACCCTAGAGTGAGTGTATCAAAGTCACCCAGTGATAACGATAATAGATGTTTTATATTAAAGGAGAAGTTACCATAAGCATATCTGGTGCCTACCTGTAAATAGCTGAAACACTGTTCCAGTGGGATCCATGTTTTTGGCATAAATTCCTTAACTTACTCAAACCATGCTCACAAATCATTCCAAAGTGACAACTAAATGAAGGCACTTTGTCTTTATCATCCTTGGATAAGGGAAGTGGTTTTGTCCAGTTTAGGGTTGCCAGATCCAGGTTGGGACATTCCTGGAGATTAGGGGAGTAGAGCCTGGAAAGGGCAAGGTTTGGGAAGGAGAGGGCCCTCAATGGGGTATGATGCCATAGAGTTCACACTTCAGAGCAGCCATTTTCTCCAGGGGAACTGGTCTCTGTTGCCTGGAGATAAGTTGTAATTCCGGCAGATCTCCAGCTACCACCTGGAGGCTGGCAACCCTAGTCCAGTTGAAGGTTTCCAAAGATGATAATCATGTTTGTTTTCTTGGTAGGAATGCTCAAGTATGGGTATTTGTTGCTCACGTAACACAATGAAGCCCCTGATCTCTCACCTATGTGAACGTTCAATACACAATGCTGACTATTAAGGTTCTCCCAGTCCAGAAGGTTAATTGCCTTGGTTACTTGATGCTGCCTGTCAATTTGATTGGCATTAATTATCTGTGTGAGCTGAGAGCTGTAATTCTGATGTCCTAGCACGATGCAGATGCTCAAGGGTAGGAGGCTTCTTTTCCCTCCTACTCCTATCCCCCTTTGATCCATAAAAGCCAAAAGGTCAAACAAAAAAAAAGCAGGGGGAGGAGCAGAGCTAAGTAGTAGGTATGTGTGTGTGTTCTTCTGCTTTAAGTCTAAAATCCAATTTAGTACAAAACATAGTGATGTGGGGGGAGGCTTCTTAAAATACTGCCATTGTATTTGAGGGGCAACCCTTTTTGTAAGGAAAATAGTGAAAAGTAACCTTTAGAAACATCAGCTTCATGTGTGGGGTGGGTGCGATATATTGGCCTTTTCTAGATGGAGAAGAAATAGGCTTTGTACAGAAAAAAATAGTGCATTATCATGTTTATATGCCCAATAGTGATCATTCTAGTGTTAGAAAAGTGGTTGGCTGTTGGTAATCTGTTCCTAGATTTAGGACATGGAAGGGTAATTTGAATCATAGAATTAAAAAGCAGGAAGGTTCCTGATGACCATCCAGTCCATCCCCTGCAAAATGCAGGGTAATATAAATCGTTCCTGGCAAACAATTATCCAACCTTCACCTAAACACCACCAAGGAGGAAGAAACCCCTCACTCCAGGCAACCAATTCCACCACTCAACTAGCCTCAGTGTTAAAAATTCTCCTAAAATCCTACTGGTATCTTCCCACTTGTAAATTAAACCCATTATTACAAGTCCTATCCTCCACCACCAACTGGAACAGCTGCCTACCCTCCTCAAAATAACAGCTCCTCGAATACTTAGAATGATTGATCATATCCCCCTTCCACCTCCTCTTTTCCAGGCTGAACGTTCCCATTCCCCCAACCTCTTCACAGGCTTAGAGTCGCACTACAAGTGACGAATGACACTTGCCTGGCAAGTGAACAGACTCACATGTATTCCTCCCTGTCCACTTGCCATTCACTTGCGCTCCATTTGATCAAGTGGGGAGCAAGTGAATGGCAAGTGAACAGGGAGGAATACACCAGTCTGTTCACTTGCCAGGCAAGTGTCATTCATCACTTGTAGTGCGACCCCTTGTCTCCAAACCCCCAATCATCCTCATCACTCTCTTCTGCACCCACCCTAAAATATCCACGTCCTTCCTATAAAAAAGCCTCCAGAACTGGACAGAATACTCAAGATGGGCTCTGACCAATGTAATATGTAATGGTACTATCACATCTTTTGTCTTAGGCACATAGCATTTATTAATACACCCTAATATCATTTTGCCTTCATCACTGCCATATCTCACTGGTTACTCATACTCAATTTGCAGCCCACCAAGACCCCAAAGTCCTGTTCACACACACTACTACCCAGAAGAGTACATGTGCATAACATTTTTATTACTCACATGCAAAACTTTATACTTTTCTGTGTTAAATCACATCTTGTTCACATCTGCCCATTTTTAATGCATTCAAAACTAATTGGATTTTATCTCTGTCTTTCAGAGTGTTTGCTGCCCCTCTCCTAATTTGTTGTTGTCTGAAAAATTTAATGAATAGTCCCTTCATAACCTCATCTAGATTGCGGATTTAAATATTAAAAAACACTGGCCCCAAAACTAAGCCCTGTGCCTTCCCGCTGGATACTACCCTATAATCAGACAAGTAACCATTAACTACCACTCTGTGGGTGTGATTATCCAATCAATTCCTGAAATCCAAACTTTACTGAAATCCAAATAGTTCCTAGTTCTCTTGAGTCATTATAGGTCCCCCCCCCTAGATGTACACTTTATTTGAAAAGACAGCTTTTGTGCTTGTCTGTGCCTCCAGACCTGCTAAAAATGCTGAGCCTGTAAAACCTAGCTGCATCTTTGAGCAATAGGCCTTGCCCCGGTACCAGATTTTTTTAACCCATTCCCAAATCTTGAACTATAAAATTCTGGAAAGACCAGGAGATTCTTCCTAGTCACCTGAATACCTGCTTAGAACTGATCTAATGCTCACTTTGAAGGGATTACAATTCCCCCTTGAATCTTGGGGAGGGGTTCTATTTTGAGACCAACAACACCTACCACTGACATAACTTGCTCTAGAATTGATGTCACTTTAGGGATCCCAGACCCCCCGGTGAGGGAAGGGGATCCCCCGCTCCCTGCTCCCCACACCCCACTTCCACTTACCTGAGCAGCGGGGGGGGGTGCGCACCTTCCTTGCATGCTCCCCCACGGCGCGGTGCGCTCCTGTGTGCCGCAGCCACGGGGATTGGGCCTGTTTTGGCCTGGATCGGGGCCGCTGTCGAGCGCGGGAGCGTTCCTGCGCTCTGCAGCACTCAAAACGGTCCCAATCCATGGCAAACCAGGCCCGTTTTCAGCAGCTGCGGAGCACAGGAGTGCTCCTGCACTCTGCACACCCAAAACTGGCCCATTCTGCCATGGATCAGACCTGTTTTGAGGCACTGTGGAGCACAGGAACTCTCCTGTGTGCTGCAGCGCCCCAAACGGGCCTGTTTCAGCCCTGATTGGGCCCATTTTTGAGCCGCTGTGGAGCGCAGGAACGCTCCTGCGCTCCGCAGTGCCCAAAATGGGCCCGTTCTGCTGCAGATCAGGCCCATTTTGAGGTGCTGCACAGCTCCTCAAAAATGGGCCCGATCCGCGACAGAATGGCCCATTTATAGCACTGCAGAGTGCAAGAGCGCTCCACAGCTCCCGAAAACGGGCCTGCCCAGGGGGCGCGCAATGACGTCACTCCTGAAGTGACATCATCACGCCTGTGGGGGTGCACGTACGTGCTCCACGCGCGCACACACCCTCTACCCAAAGGTAAGTGCCAGGCCCCTGTCCCCCCTGGGAGGTTGAGGGGACCTAGCAACTCTATATCATTTATTATATTACCAATTGCCCTCTTCCTGTGGCCTGTTCCTGACAACCTGTATCATTGCCACCACATCAGTTCTATGAAAACATTGAAATAACTGTTGCTTACCCCAAGGCTCGTGAGTGGACTTGCAATGTTGTAGGTGCAGGCCAAGACGCTGCTAGTGTGTTTATAATTCTTTAACATAACTGAGAAATTAGGCCAGGAGTACCAGTCTCCTTGGTCATAAGACATTTGAGAAAAAGATTCTTTTTTCTGAAGCAACCATGCAGGTGTGTTGTTTTAATAAACAGTTCCCATAGATGGTTTTTCATGTTTTTGTGAAGTGCCGACTATAATTTTCATAACCAGATTGAATGTATCAATCTAAATGTATAATTCCTTGCTTAGCACACAGGAATTTTCACTCACATGTCATATTGTCTGGTTTCTGAATTGGCAGGTAATTGGAAATAGCTGGCATCTCAATGAGCTGAACAGTCAATCATCACAAAATTATGCAAAACTCATTAAAATGTGCACTTGCAACTAACTGGGGCAGGCTGAGCCATTATAACCTACTTTCATTTCCTGTGAGGTCACTCAGATGTTCCCTTGTTATCCGTTCTTTGTGTTGAGAACTATTTACCATTGTGCAGATCATGCCACTTTAGAGTGCTATACAATGTGCTCCATCATTTTCAGTCCCATGTTCTCCTTCTCCAATTCAAAGACAGTATTTGTTAATGGTATGTTTGCTAGAGTTGGTGACATGTAGCCATTGCTAGTACAGCTGCTTTACAGGGCAGTCCAGAAAACATTAATAAATGACAGGTTCTGCTGTATTACTTCTAAACATTTTGCAGCTGGAGGTATTGATTAGGTGACTTTTTAAAGATAGTCATCCATCAATCAATCAGAAAAACTTTTCAGTGTATATGTGGTGAGATATCACACTGCATATTTCTTAACAACAACTATGAGAATGGAAATATCAAGCTTCCTTTTTTGGACAGGAAAAAAGGTAAATCATTTTGACAAATTTTAAAGGGAGACTAATAAGGTAATAATAAGGAGCAGTTGATGTGGTAGTAAGCAAAGGTGGTGGGTTTTTTGTTGGTTTGCTTTGAGAATCTATATATCAGCTACAAGGGTGAAAGGAGTAGTTTACAAGAGCATTTTTCAAAGGACAGAACTGAAAACGTGAACAATTTTTAAAAATTATACACATCCCACTCTTCCTTTGCAAAAATCACAGCTGCTGAAATTTGGAACTGGGAGTTCATTAGTTAACTCTCCCTTTTGGAAAACTTCAGGCAATTATTACACAAGCCTAAACTTCTCCTGAGTTAATGTCAACTCATAATGAGCTTGCCCAGCTCCAGTCTTCTCTGTTACAGCTGCCAGTGCTCCTGGACTCTGACCAACCCCTCCCCCTTACAAAACACCCTTGCAAAGGAAGTGATGGAGGGCTCATCTTTAAGGCCTGGATGCTGATGTGGAACATCCATTAAAGCCAATTGGCCAGGTTAGTTTCAAGTGAGAGGGCATTCCAAAGGCAAGGTGCCATCGTTGAAAAAGCCTCTTCTCTGATTGACATTCATCTCACCTCTACAGGTAGGGTCACAGAGAACAGGGCTTGGAAAGATGATCTTTTAATGCCTTATATATAAAAGCCAGCGTTTTGAATTGTTCCTGGAACAAATGGGTAGCTGGTGCAGATCTTTCCTCACAGGGATGATATGGTGTGACTGCCACATTTTGTCCAACTAAAGTTTCTGAACACCATTGAAAGGCATCTCTATACAAAATACATTACAGTACTCTAACTTGAATATAACCATAGCATGGATCACTATGGCCAAATCACACTTTTAAAAGAACAGCTGTGACTGGCATGTCAACCAAAGCTGATGAAAGGTACTACTTGGCACAGAGGAAACCTGAAACTCCAGCAGCACCCTCAAGCTATAAGACTGCTTCTTGGGGGGAATATTACATCATTCAGTACAGGATGACCGATTAACCCTTGAGTGGCTTTGTTGTTGACCAACAACACATCATTCTTGTCGGAATTTAGTTTTAGATTATTGGCCTTTATCTATGTCATTATCTTCTTCAAACAACCAATCAAAAACAGCTTTTAAAGAGATGGTGTCATCCCAGACATTCCCTTCAATCCCAAACCCCGTCTCACATCTAGATTTAAATGTGTCTAGATAATCCATCTCCTCAAAGGCTGATTAAAGCTGCATAGCTACCAACTGCTTGTGTGGCTTGCCTAAGAACAGAATGTTGTCCATTGGATGGTCAAGAGGTCTTCTGCAGGGGGGTCAGATAACTCCCCTTAAATAATTTCTATTCTCGGTAGCAACATGGGGGGGCGGGGTGAATCTCCTCCTCTACCACACTGCAGTCCTAGTCCAGAGCAGGAACAGTACACAAAGCAAGAGAGAAGAACAACATATGATTGTGATGGACTTCACAATTTAGGTCCAGTGTCCCCACCCTATGAATTCTGTCTGGTAGAAACAATCCTCAGTATCTTGTCTACTTTGACCTTAAGATGGCTTCTGACTATCAACCTTGCTGGGCAGGATTTATTTGTGGAAGTCTTCAATCTCAGAGTACTGTATCAGTTGCTCCCCTCAGTCCTGGAGAGATGGGGTACTAGCTAGAGGTATGCACTGAGAAAATTTTTGTTTCAGTTTCAAAACCAGGGTTTTCAAATGACCTATTTACCATTATGGGTCCTTGGGACAACTGTTTTTGAACCAAAATCTCACAAAACACAGTCCTCCCTCTAAATCATTAACCCAACAAGTATGAGCATACACAACAAAGTTGTGTTTACAGACCTCGAAGAACACTTGAGGAAGGTGTCAAGGTGGGTGTTGGTTGAGCAGAAGCCAAAGTCATGGCCTGGATAAAGAAAATGAAAATCTAACCAAAGTGGTTATCCATGTGGAATACTGATCTGGAAAGACTTGGGTAGGCATATGCAGCTGTGTATGGCCGTGCTGTCTCCTGTCATTTAACACCAGATTTAGTTTTAATCAGAAGAGCCCAGAAAAAATAGAAATCTTTTTAAGTAGGATAAAGTTCTTCCTAGTGCTCCTCAACTCATTATCTTAGGAGGATTTCTTTATTCACAGTTGGCTGGTAGTGGCACCTAAGCGAAGGACAGCAGCAGAAGGCCACTGAATGGGCAACCAAGTCCACATGTGCCAGGGTCCTTTTCATTGTGGCTCTCCTTTAATTATTTATTACTTCCTATTTTCGCTCTAATCTGCTTTTGTGGCATCCCAGGACTCAGAGCCCCCTTCCTCCTCAAACCCGCACACTTAACTCCTGCAAAGATGTTGGTCGCCAGCCTTTCCTTGCATTGTGCATAAAAGTGCATAGAAAGGGATGGTTGTCAATGGCACTGGGTCTGCTGTTGCTACTCGTCAGCACAGAGTAAAGCTTTTGCAGTTCAGCTATGAACCTGACACTGAGAGGTTTTCAGCAACCGTCCCACTGCAGCCAAGGATGACAGAAAAATTATTCCTTTTCTCATGTTGGAACATGATGCATTAGGACTTGGAGTAACTGATCAGTCATTCCATTTCCCCCCTTTTTCCATCTTTGCACTAATAAGTGGAAGAAGGTGTGGCTGTGCAACTTCTCCCTTTGGAACAATGAAGTTAAGCCAACAGTAAGCTGGAGATACTCCAGATCTGCTCTCCTGACATGAGCTAGTCAGGAAGAGACACAGGCTGTTGAGCACCCCTCCCCCTATCAATGTCATTGCATTTTGGGAGGAAACCATTTAAAAAAATTTAAAGCATGTTTTCCTGTTGACAGTATTGAGGAAGACGAACAACCAAAACGCATGCATGCATGATGGAAACTGCATGTGCCTCAACACGTCAGGCTCAGGCAAGTTTGCTAAGGAAGGGAACACATGGCCTACTGGAGAGTGGGCTGAGCAGAGGCAGAAGAGTCTGTGGCCAGAGAAGGAGCAGCAGGGACTAACCAAGAGTCTGAAGCTGGAGCAGCTGCAAGACTGTTTTTCCCAGAGGAGCTTGCAAATACTCAGTTGGCAGGGAGACAATGCTGTTGCCCCGGTAGCTCTGAAAGAAAAGATGCGCTCAAGCGCATTGTAAACATCCCCCCTTCCCACCAATGGAGTTAATTAGGTGGTATAACATAATGTAAGGGCACTCTAGACAGTACTGTTAAGGAAAACAAGATGCTGCTGGCCCAGTGCCTGTCTGCCTGCTGCCACCACTGCACAGTAAGAACTGAAATGAAACACAAACTTTTCTGTGGGAGGGCGTTGTTAGAACTTGGTTTCCTGGATTTGATTCACCATCCCAGAAGCCTCTTTAAAGAAACTAAACAGCGATTTCTGTGTGTATTTCCAGCTTATTGGTTTCGTTTTGCATACTCCTAATACTGGCATCACTCAGCAAGAGTGTAGTGACAGAGAGGAGATTCCAGCCAGCCCAACAGAACTCACTAAGATTATTGAATGAGAGCAAAGGCTGTCTCTATTTATTTAATTTGCATTTAACAAAAATTGATGTCTGCCCTCATAAGGCCCACCAAGGTGGCTAACCAATTAAAACATACATAATAAAATCACATTTTAAACCATTAAAACAGAAGCAGCAACAACACAGCATTAAAACAAATCCAGATCTAAAAACATACCAAGGCATAAAACAATTAAAACATTTAAAAACAAAACATTGGGCATGAAGAAGGGATCATTGAGCAAATGCAAAATCAAACCCAACTGCCATAAGAGGGCAACAGAAAGGGGACAAATTTCCCTAGGGAGAGCCTTCCAGAGTTTTGGACGAACAAAATAGAGCTGAGTGTCATTCGCCTATTGGAAAAAACCCAACCCAAATATCCTGACAACCTCTCCCAGCAGTTCCATGTAGAAGTTAAAGAGCATTGGGGATAAGATGGAACCCTGTGGGCTCCCAGACTGTTTAGGCCTCCCTGGTCTTGTTGGTACATTGCAGAGCACTTGTGCAGAGTAGCCAGCTTTAGGCAGAAGGTTTTCTCTTACTAATGAAGTGTTTGTTTTCCAGAAGAATAAGCAATGGGAAAATTTTCCTCCTGGTGGGAGATGAAATATCTATGAATGTATCCCATCTTGCCCTCAGGAAATGTGAGGGGAATGGGGATGGGGGACAGAACAATGGAAGAGGTAGGAGCTCTTGACTTTAAGCCATAATGTCAAGGGATACTGTTGCAGAGAGGAGCGTACATTTGCTGATGAGAACCATAATTCTCTAATAACAAGTATCTGGTTGGCACTAAATACATTTAAGTAGACTAGCAACAGTAGCCGACTAGCCATAGTGGCGGTGGTTGTACCTGTAAAAGTAGCTACTAAGAACATGTCTGCACTTTAAACCTTTACATCTATTTAATGTAGTGCAAAACTCAAGTTTTATTTGCAGTGGGAAGTGTAAGGAAGCATGAGGTTCACCCTGTGTAGAACGTCCAATGTAGATATTTGTACATATAAGCTTATGTACATAAATATGACCCTTTTCACACAGCTCATCCACTAATTATACATAAAGGCTACATATAGGTGAGGTGACATAGCAGCTGTACAGCCTTTAGTTTGGTTGTAGAATGACACAAATGAGGCTTTTGGTTTTAGAACTGCAGTTGCAGGCTTAAATTTATTCTACTTTTCAGTCTTCACCCTAGAGTACCACCCTTATCTCTAGCAAATGTGTGTGCTTTGTTTTCTTTATTTTTGTATCATTTCTGCAATTGTCCAAATCAAGAGAAAGAAAAAGCACCCAATGATTGCAACAATTGCGCCTACTTCCTTTTTATTTTTAAAATATCCTGTTGTGATGCTAGTTGGGGCTGAATTTTGACATCATGTAAACTTCACCAGTACCAAGGGGAAATAAACAAAAATGGTAGCGCTTAAACATGAGTTTCGAGCTAGAACTTTCGTGAAGCAGAGGAAGTAGCAGCAAGGAAAGGTGTTTTTATTTTATGTGTGAAGTTTAAAAATGTATGTATTTAGAGAGTATGTGTATGTATGTATTTAGATAATACTTCTTCTAATAAACCGTATTCAAAATGATTATCAAGTCAGTATGCAATAATAAAACTAAATATGTATTTAAACCTCAGCCCTAATAAATAGTACTAAAAATTATTAATGTCAGCTAAATGAAATCAGTACAATAACGAAATAGAATAAAAACAGCATCTTAAAAGAGCAACAAAACTGTAATACAATAAAACACATCAGTATCTTAAGAAATATCAGGATAAAATGAGACAATTACTGTCATCATACTCCTGAATAGTTATGTGTTTAAACTGTATAGAAGGCCAAAACAGGTGAGGGAATCCATTATCTTAGAACAACATCTGAAAGAGCTCTGTTTATATGAAAGAGCTCTGTTGAAAATATCCCAATTTATTTAGAAAATGTATGTCACCTCTCCAGAGACTTGCTTATGGCTAATAAAAAATACAATAAAATCATAAAAAACAATAATATAAGAATCATCCATAATAAAATAAGCCATAAAACAGGTATAAATCAACATTCAGCAGCTTAAAATGATACTTATTTTATGTGGCTCTCTACAAGAGATCATCATTGCTTAACCTCATCACTGCTTAGCCTGGGAATAAGTAGGAAAGATCATTCACGTATTTTGGATATGACCCATTTAGGCCCTTTTCAGCAGACCTTCCCTATGTCAATTCTTTGTGTGTTGTCAGCATGGATGATACAAACTAACCACTGCCCATACACCAGCATTGTCTGCTGTGGCCCTTATGGAATGGCCTGCCTAATGATGTTAGAAAGACTCCCACTTTCCTGGTTTTCTGCAAATCATGCAAAACTGAATTATTCAGGAGGGCTTTTTTACAAAGGTAAGAGGTTTGTAAGAGCCCCGTGGCACAGAGTGGTAAGCTGCGGTACTGCAGTCCAAGCTCTGCTCACGACCTGAGTTTAATCCTAGTGGAAGCCAGGTTCAGGTAGCAGGCTCAAGGCTGACTCAGCCTTCCACCCTTCTGAGGTCAGTAAAATGATTACCCTGTTTCTGGGGGTAAAGTGTAGATGACTGGGGAAGACAATGGCAAACCACCCCGTAACAAAAAGTCTGCCAAGAAAATGTCATGATGTGACATCCTCCCATGGGTCAGCAATGACTCGGTGCTTGCACAAGGGACTACCTTTACCTTTTTAAGAGGGCTGTACTGTAAGGAAATAGTTCAGAAAGATGCTTCAGTAAAGGGATAAGGGCTGTAGACTGTACTACTCTGTACTGTCTATTGTTGTAAGAATGCTCCTTCTGGGTAATTTCTGCATCATTTAATGTATTGTGTCTGGCAGCCCACAATGGAATGGGGGAAGGCGAGAGACAGGTTTCTGGACTGAAGGCTGTTGAACCCCCCACTTAGGCCTCTCCTTTTATTGGTTTAAGCCTCAGCAACTCACCATCAGTTAAAAGAGGAGACTCAAACGTTAACTGGTTGGTAGCATATAAGCTTTGTGTTTCCTAAAGGGCTTTCATTTGGGACCCTACTAGAATACGGTACTTACTTGCAAAGAAAGTATTAAACCCCTTCTCACAGCTGTTTTGACTGGACAGACAAGACACAGTCAGTGACGATTAACAAAGATTTAGTTACACGAAAGAAGGTATGTAACAATGTAAAGGTTTTGTGTAGAATACTTCAGTATTAAATGTACAATGGTACCTCACCTTCACTCCCTAGAGATTATAGAAGCGAACACATTAAAACCGAGCCTTGGTTAACTTCATAAACATTAAGGGGAGATTTTGATTTCTTTTTCACTAGGACACAGGTTCTCTCAACATTCAAGGTTCATTGACCTCTTTCCCCAAATGGCAGTATTACTGTTCAGGTTCTCCTTTAACTCACAGAGCCCCTGTTTATCCAAACTGTACATGAAACTTAGATTTGACAGGCTATTAAAAGGTTGCCTGTTTGCCGCATTAAAACAAGTTTTCTTCTCTAACCTGACCCTAAATCCTAACAAAATGCTAAATAAAAACACTGTTCAAACATGCTTTTATCGAAAGCTGCAATTCCCTTTCTGAGGAAATGTACTCTGTTCCTTTTCTTAAACTGAGGCTGGTTCATCCTCTTCTCATCTGGTGGAGTTCCATGTGCTCTGATTGGCTTACAAACTCTTGGATTTGCATGAAGCCAAAATCACAATGATTGGTTCAGAGTGCTGGAGTAGAGATGGAACTTTAGGGATGATTGCCATGTATTTAAAAGCTTATGCTTTATTTCAGCTCTGTATTTTCTGCTCTAGTTCATAGAAGCTTAGGCTAGAATTAAAATGTATTAATCTGTAAGGTGATACATGACTAGATATGGGCACGAACCAAAAAAAAATGAACAAACCCGCGGTTTGTGGTTCGGTGCCGATGATGAACCCGAACCAGCGAACCACAATGAACTTTTCCCGTTGCCGAACTGGTTTGAAGTTCATGGGCATCAGGACAGCCCCCGTTGGACTTGGAGAGCCCATATTCCCAGGGAGTGTTTAACAAGCTCTCCTCCAGCCATTACCCAAGTTTGGTCAAGATTGCAATAGGGATCATAGAGTTATACCCTCTGCAATCTGAGACCCCCAGGAAACTCCCACTCGATAGAGCCACCGGTTGACGTTGGCCCAGTGTACAAAATCCAAACTCAATTAAACTCTCTCTGTCTCTCTCCCCAAAGGCTAGCAAGTAGCAAGCAACAGCTCTGTCACACTCCACTGCTCGCTGAAAGTGAAACCCAGCCTGGGAGCCCAGTGCTGTTTATAAGCTGAGGTCCCATTTAGCAGTGCAGGAGGTCTGTGGTTGACCATAAGAGCTGCCTATCAGGGTTTGCAGTGATGCGATTGGAGTGCCCATGGCTACAGAACACCCCCTCCCCCGGCTCCGTTTCCAAGGGAACTGATTGATGTTGCCTGACTGTCTGGCTTCACGAACCATGGAAGAATGCACTGAACCACGCCTCTAACGAACACTGGTTCGTTGGCCATGGACGCTCATGAACCACTGGATCGCAAATGGATGATCGGGTGGTTCGTGGGTTTTTTTGGTTCGTAATGTGGTTCGTGCCCATGACTCCTGTTTATTTTTTCTGCAACAGACTAACACAGCTACTCTGCTTGAATTACTTGTATGCAGAGATATACTGTATATAATTGTATTACTAAGTTGTGAGAGAGAAAATAAATTAAAGTGTTGTTTGGTTTCACTTAGAACACCCAGACATCCAACACTATTCCTTCCATAGGATCAACATTGGCAGAGACCAGGTGGATAGACAGGTTTTGCCTTTTATCAGCATTGTTCCCCCTTTTTTGTATCTTATTTGTATCTCACTATGGGGTGTGCTGCTCTTTGTGTTCTTTCAGACACTGACAACACTGGGCTGTGGGTTAAACCTGCTCCCTGCCCTAGGTGATCCATAGATCCCCCAAATTAAGTCCCAAGTTACAGCCCGTTTACTTTTTCAAAATCTCCTTTCCTCTCCCTCTGCCAAATCTGCCCTCACCAGGTTGCACATTCTTTTTACCAGTGCGGGAAGATCCCCTTTCAGTCATGTTGTGCTGTGTTTCTGCATTGAAGTCAGATAAATACTATAATATGTGTATGAAATGTATATAATTGTATTACTGAGTTGTGAGCAATAAAATAAATTAGTTAAAGTGTTGTGCTTGGTTTCACTTAGGATGCCCAGATATACAACATAGACTGAGTTACACAAAACAGACTAATCCAAAATTAATTGTACTTCCCAAAAAACACAGGGGGCACAGTTAAAAATCAAAAAGGTTCAGCACAAGGTACACCCAGACAATACAGTCACACACTGAAACACTAAATAAAGAATTAATGAACAAAATACGACTGAGGGGGAATTAACTTAAAAAATTGGCTTCTGAAGACCCAGAAGTGGCAAGAGAAAACAAGATAGAAGGCAAGCTAATTAATAAATCAGGGAAGGGAGGGGGAAGCAAACTCCAAGGAAAAACAGTAAAATGCTTCAGAAACAATTAGAGAGCACACAAAACAGAAACTATATTCAAGGAGAAAGCTAAGAAAGAAAAATATATAGTATAAAATACTACACTGTACTTTGGCAAAAGTAAACTTGCATACAATCTCTGTCCCTCTTGTTTCCCACAAACATGCAAGCTGCAGTATGTGAAACCAAACCAGCTATCTGATTCAAACACATATATGTACTCTCCCATGTCTATAGTAGACAATCAATCAAGAAAACTTAGAGGCTTTCTCACACACACCCCTAAGGAACACAGCTTTATGCCCTTATTAGGAAAACACATAAGAGGAGACAGAAATGAAAGCCCATAAACAAATTGAAAGATAACCTTGCTGTGTGGGTCCCCCCCCCACCCACCACCATTATAGGCTATTTAAATGGGGAAATTGTTTCATTTTCTGTAATTACTATAATTACAAAACACCCCATTTTCTTAATTATTGTAATTAACAATAAAAGACATGCCCAAGTCTAGAACCTAACTTAATAGCTTCACTGTTTTGCATAGTCTATCCCTAGTTTGGGTGGAGGCTCAGTGGCAGAGCATCCTTTATGGATTCAGATCATCCCAAATTCAATCCGCAGCATTTCCAGAAAAGGATCAAGTAGTAGGAGATGCGATCTTTATCTGATAAAAGATCTTTATTTGAGATTTTGGAGAATTACTGTTGAGTAAACACTAGAGATGGCACGAACCGGGGAAAAAAATGAACCGTGCAGTTTGAGGTTCGTCACATTTCACGAACCATGAACTACAAACTTTCACAAACCTGCCCCGGGTCACGTACTGGTTCGTTTGGTTCATGAAAATGTCACATCCAGGTCAGCATATCATCACTTCCGGGCCAACAGAAGGCCACTTCCAGGTCAACAGAAGGTCTGCAGGAAGTCCATCCCCTGTTACCTAGGAAATTGATTGATCAGTGTCAGGCTGTCTGCAGTGATGAACCAAAAAACAAACCAAATGAACCAGCCTAAAGTTCATAGGGGTTCATCAGAAATGGGCTGTGATTAACTGCCGGTTCGTGAACCACAAACTGGCCTGGTTTGTCATGAACTTGTCAGGGCTCGCAGTGGCTGCCTCTGGGCAGGGCACTGGCATGTCTGATCCTGATGTCAAAGGGGTACCAGGGATGCTGCAGGACCCTACTCTGTGGGGCAGTATACCTCACCCAGACTCCCTCTCAATCCACTCACTGGCCTACTCAACCTGCACCACTCACCTCCTTTGATCTCCACCCTCTCCTCCTTCACCAGCTCCTCACCTCTGCTCCCTCTCTGTTTTGCTCCAACTCCACTCCATCACTCCTACTCAACCCACCACCCCAGTGCTCTTCTGAGCCAACCTTTATAGGGCTTTCTCTCTCCACCCTGCCCTCCTTCTAAGCTCCACCTGTCAGGCCACACCCCTCCTTTGCCTTCCAGCATTGTCCTGGGCTGCCTCCAGCAGCTGCAGCTGGGGTAGCTAATTTGGCTGTGTTGGTCAGCAACAGCTGTGTCTTTCTGGCTGGCTGCCAAGCTTCTCTGGCTAAGCTGATTGCTGAAGGCAGGCTCAGCAGTGGCTGGCTGCCCAGTTTCTCCGACAGAATGCCTGTGTCAGCGCCACCTGGAGTTGCTTGCTTCCTGGCATCTCCTGAGCCAGGTTATTGCCTTCTAGCTGGTGTATAGGCTGGGGTGTGGCTCTGAGCTGCTGTGACTGCTTCTCCTTCTTGTCTGGTAAGGGCTCTGCTGGGTCCCTATTCCCCCTGCCTTTGCCCTCTCCCTCTGCTCTGCTTATCCCCCTATCTTCCCACTGGAGGGTGGAGCTAGCTGGACTCCCCCTGCCCCTTCTAGCCCTCTGAGGCTTGGGAGCTCCGTCTCTTCCCCCTGGTGGAGGCAGGTTCTGGCCCTGGATGCTGGCTGGGGTGGCTGGACAGCTGTCTCCTGGCTGCCTGCTGTCGCTTCCTCCTGGCAAGTCCGGGGGCTGTGCCTCAGACCCTGGACAGAACTTTGGTTCATATTTCGGCTCGTGCCCATCTCTAGTAAACACTGGCCTTGAAAGACCTGACTCAGTGTAAGGCTGTTTCATGTGTTCATGTTAAATCAGTTCTACTGCTTGTCCTACTGTGGTATACATTCTTTTGTATATATAGCTGGCCCAGGTTTTCTATTTCTATTAATGGAGATATGGTATGATATGGAATTTAGGGCAGGCATATTAGTTTGCTGTCTACAGCCCTTTGTACACAGTCTGTTTTACAGCCATTTTCTACCCAGGCTTCTTCAGTCTCTGTTTTCCTCCAATGCAGATGGCAGTTGGAAACTAGAAGTGATCCTTCTTCCAGTACTTAACCAACAGAGCAAATTTTTACTTGTATATGAGGATTATCTTGCTTTGTTTTATGGATACTCCAGACTGTGTCTTCCCAAGAGAAGGGTCTTGTTCCTGGTAGATTATCCTGTTCTTTCTTTTTCTTTGGCTTCCCACTACTTCCCTCACCTGAGCTGAGCTAGGAATGTTAGTGATGCAATCATGGTCTTGGAGCTTTGTACATCAGCTGCTTAAAGAAATGTTTAATTCATCTTCGGAAATCCTGCTGTTAAACTCCCTTGATTCACTCAGAGAGATAATAATGTTCTCCTTTATAAAGGGAAGCCAGAATCTGATTCTGTCTTTATCATTCTTTTAATTGTGACTTTTGTTCTTAAACAAAGGAGGAAAGATGAAAGGAAGCAGAGAAAAATATATATTTACATAAAAGTAATTTCAATAGATGAGTGAAATCAAACGAACCAATTTACAAGGCAGGAAAGGTTACTACTGATTAAATGCCCTGTAATCTTGAAAATCTCTTTGGAACTCAGCTTGCTCTGCTCAGCAGTTACTGTAACAGAAATAGCTTCATGGTTTAGACTTCCACATCCTTTTAAAGCTATTAACATGGCTCTATTATGCATTTGGGAAAGACTGGTTTATATTTACAGCGCAATCCTAAGCAGGTCTACTCAGAATCCTACAGAGGTCTATTCAGTGGGGCTTACTCCCAGGAAAGTGTTCTTAGTATTGTACTGTTAGTAAAATGCTAACCTATTATTGTTTTTGTTATTGTTATGCAGAGTGATTTATAATCTTAATTTTGTTCATCATTACAAAAGCTCATCATTTTCATCATTACAAATGTTCATCATTTTGTTCATCATTCAATGTTCAGACATTATAATTCACATTTTATAGAAGGAGAACTAGTCTGACCCAAGTGGTCCCCTGAATGGTGTTCCCCTGTTTGGTCATCACCATGCCCAAAGTCACCCCCCCCTTTTACTGGGACTAATGCATAAGGGCACTTCTTCAATCCCAGTCCAATTCCAACACAGACAATTAAGCATCATATACCTGGGAGATGGAATACTGTTTCATCCAGAGGTCTTCTTGGTTCCTTGGCCCCCTGGCTTGGACATATAGTTAGGTTGCCAGCAGCTTGGAGAAGGAACAGATTGGGAAGTGAAAGCTGCTCTGGAGTAAGTCCAGCTAAGTGCAGGGCCACTCATCTCAGTGGGACCAACAATGGACATTAGCTTACCCCTTGCATCATCCCCCAAACTGGAAGCAGTGCTAAGTCACAAGTGGTGACCTGACACCAACTGCCATTACTAATGAGGGGTCTGGGCCAAGCAGTCTCTGAGGCTCAGCTTACTCCTGGCCACCCTCTAAAGCAGTGGCCCACCAAGAAATTTCCCTCTACAATAAATGGCCAATCTGCCCCAGGTCTGGAGGAAAAAAAAGTCCTGCCCCTTCAACAAAGGCTTAGTGGGATGTTACCAGATGATATTATTTACTTCCATGGTATAAAAAGCTTCAGCTGCCCATTTCCACACAGTAAGCTTCTATTAAAGAGACAGGGCATTTTTTCCCCAGGCTGTTGGCAATCTTATATATGAGCAGTAAGGAGGAGGTCTGGTGAGCCTGTATGAGTCCCTGAGGTGTTACAGGTATGTGGGCAATCATGAGCAGTGCCAAAGGAAAGTGCTGTAATATGTACCATATATTTCACAAGTGCATGTGATATATACACACACATATATGTTGCATGCATCCAATTTTCATAGATGTAGTATTCAAAATTAAGAGAATGGATGTAAACCAAAAATCCAAGCAAGAAAGAAAAAATACTGTTCCCCAAACTCAGGGAATCTAACATTTAGATGAACCATTAATGGTTTACATCACAGTGTCTCTCTCCTAAAGACATCTTACACATGGACACTCAAGTGGCTCTTATATTCAAGTGTACTCTGTCTCCCTAGCAGTGCAGGTGCATCCACAATGGGAGAACAAGTGTAAGATCTTTCACTTGAGCATCCCTGTGTAAGATGTCTTCTGTAGAAAGACTCACAGTAAATGTTGAATGGAGTCAGCTAAGCACTCCAAGGAGATTGTGTGATGGCAGAGAGAATTGCAGTTTTAGGTTCAAGATTCATGATATCACTAATCCTTGAGACCTGAGAGGGTCACTGACTCTAGGATATTGTACTTTGCAGTATATTTCTATAGTACTACCACAGCAGGGAGACCAAAGTTCTTAGGTTTCAAGGACATACAATACAACTTGACAATATAGTGTATTTGTGTCTATATAGCTGAGGTCATAGGGCCAGCCATGAACAGGACTTCAATTCAGCCATCCTGCAAAAAGCATTTCTGCCCAAAGCTGTTCTGATGACCTTACAGCATTGACTGTGGTCCAGAATACCCTTCTAGATCAGAAAAGGTAGGGGGGATAAGCCATGGGCATTCATAAATTCAATGGCAGTACACTAAGCACCACTAATGTCCCCTACATTTGGAAGATTAATATATTTGGAAAGGTGTATTTTGTTGTTATGTGTATCTCATGTCGTAAGCCTACACTTCTTGAATGGTTGCAAGTACCATCAAATAAAACACCTTCTCTGAGGGATTAAAAGCACAACCCATAACCATAGTGGAGTGGACTAATGGGAGTCCCACCCTAGTTATAACATAGGCAGTCAAGCCTTCTTGGTAGTGAATGTTCACCCAGTGGGACTGTTGGAGATTTGTGAAGGAGGCCTTTTCTGCAGCTGGTCCTCCAGAGTAGCTTTAACAGGGTACCATGTTTTTTTCTAAGTATACAGTTTTCATTCAATGTTTACACACTATTGAAGTTTACTTCTCAGCTTTTAATGGTCTGATACCATCTGTCTTATTTGCCAACTGGATCATCTTGCAACTGCAGAAATATGAAATTGCTTTTGAAATGCTAAACAATATCATATTTTTGGAATAATTGTTGTGTCAGTCAAAATACACTAATGTATTGCCTGGAACAGTGACATTTTCTATTGATGTACAGCATATAATTCTGTTTAGCCCCATTGACTAATCCTATTCGAATAAAAAGCCATTAAGAACTACATTAGCTGATGCCACCCCATTGAGATAAATGCCATAGAAAGCTGATAGTAAGTGGAACAAAACCTACTTGTGGTTAAAGGCTTGATTAATTGGGCTGTACCTTAGCATCTTGTGGCTCTCCTGTGTGCACACCAATCCAGACATGCTTGCCAGTGGGCACACTGAGACCAAGTGATGTTGAAAGTAAAATTATTTTTGTCAGCTGAGCAAGAAATCCATTAGGAAACCATTCTCCAGGGAAGTAACCAGCCATTCTTTGACACAATGCACAGCAACCTTGTGGCAATGGGTTTAGTGGAACTGGTGCCATCTGATGACGCAGCAGTGCTTTCAGTCTAAGCAGTAGTTTGTATAGGGCTTGCTGATCTGAATTTCTTCTGCAAAGGAATTATCAATAAAAGGGGGCAGGGGGGGAGGAAGCGGAGATTCCTGAGATGCTTCTTTACTCAAATCCAAATACAGCCTGTCCCTAATGACACAATCCATTATCTTGGTGTTAAGAGACATTTTAACGCTTAGAGGAATACCTTATGCCATAAAGAGGAGATGAAATTACCAGCAGAGTCAAAGATCAGCCAAGCTGCCTCTCCTTACTTGAGTTCTGTGCAGAGACTGCACATGTGATACTTCTCCATAAAGACCTCTCCATACATGCATACATACAGAAACATCGCTACTGCAGCAATGCATTTAAACACCTTGTAATACAGAAAAGAATAATGACATTCTTGCTCTCGTCTTTTATGCTGCAGTTTCTCCCCATGACCTTGGGTTAACCAGGAAGGTGCAATGATTGGTACTTCTGTAACAACAGCAGAATAAACAGGGTGCAGTTGGGGAGTCTAAGGAGCTACAGAATGCCATTTGCTCACAGCTGTGCAATCTTTAGTACATCACAGAAGATTTAATAAGCTTCCTCCATAGTTTCCCTTCTCTAATCTTTTCGGACCCTGCTCACCATATATGAACAGTTCCTACATGGGAAATCATATATATCATTAGTTTTTTTGAGGTTAGGACCATTAAAGCTCTTAATAACCTGGATGCAGAAAATTTAAGCAACCATCCTGTGTTCTGTTGCTCCTTTAAAGAGCAAACCGAAGTACCAAGTTATGCATATAATTTCAGTAACATTAGGATAGAGGCATACAGAGAGATGTTCCTGATGGTTGCTCCTCAGCTTCAGAATTGTATTCCTTTAAATATTTGTCAAACCACCTCTGCTTTTCATTTGCCTTAAAAACCCCTTGCTGGGGCCATCATAAGTCAGTTGTGACTTGATGGCATTTTAAACACAGAAAGATTTTCCAAAACCAGAATTGATATATATTCCGGAAGTCTGCAAGACTTTTTGCATCTAGGAATAGGAAAGGATAGGACAAAATAATGAGTGTATTAACACCTACCCCAAACCATTGCAATGGAATGGGTTATACATACACAAATAAACAAGATCTTATAACGTAACAAGACCTACAAAGAAACTAGACAAAATCAGTCTAGACAAAGATTAAGGGAAGAATACATATCAGTTTCCAAATATTTAAAAGCATGCCATGGGTTAAATTGAGAAGAAGTAGGTTTAGGATTAATATCTAGGAAACATTGAACCATATCTGCAATCCCTAATCCAATTTACCTTGCAGTAATCCTGAAGCAGTCTGATTTCAGTAAGCGTTCTCTAGAGAAACATTTGGGCAATGAAACATGTTGTGAACAAGCTGTACAGAAGTCATTAAATCACCTTCATTGGAAGTTATTAAGGAGAACGTGGATAAGCATCTCTGAAACATTGGATTTTGAAGTACAGATTTGAACTACAGACTTTAGAAGGACTTTTAGCCTATTGTTTAACACATGGAGGCCAATGAAATATTATATTATCAGTGGGACAACCCCCTCCCTGTAGCCTTGGAGAGCTACACTAGAGAGTTGTGTCCTGAGTATTTCTCCCTTGTGGCTTACCTGTCTAAACCTTTTCTTCTTGTTAACTATGAGAAAAGATAAGATGCCCTGAACAAGCATATTGGTTCCATGGTAAGATTTAGGGACAAACTACATTTTATACTGTAGCTGCATGTAATGAAGTCCCAACAGCCCCTTCCCTATTAAAAATTCCCTCAAATCAACCCCCAGCTTCCTTTACTTCCATTTGTGATCCAGACTAGAGATGGACACGATCCGCATTACGATTGAAAAAAACCCACGATAATGGCGATCGCGCGATTGTGAACCGGTGGATCGTGATCGGCCACAGCCAACGTTCCAGCGATCGGAAGGGGCCTGGATCGGGGCGATCAGGCTCGGATCGGGGATCCTTCTGTCACCCTGGAAACCTGAATGGAAGCCCAGCTTTCCTTGATTAGCAGGGCTTCCTTCCAACCACGGAGTAGCAAAGCAGTCACAAGTTGGGAGAAGACACCCAGGGGATGGAGGGGGAAGGGGGTGTTCTGTAGCCATGTGCACTCCAATCGCATCCCTGCAAACCCTGATGGGCAGTTCTGACGGCCAAACACAGACCTCCTGTGTTGCTGAATGGGACCCATGCCATGGGCTCCCAGGCTGGGTTTCACTTTCTGCGAGCAGTGGAGTGGGACAGAGCTCTTGCTTGGTACTTGCTAGCCTTTGGGGAGAGAGAGAGAGAGAGAGAGAGAGAGTCAGCCGCCGCCACCACCCACCTTCCCACATAGCTTGGAATAGCAGCGCACCCCGCTTTGGCCTCCACGATCCACGGCTCAGGAACGGGAGATGATCGGTGCAGATCATTAATTCGGGATCGACACCGGCACTGATCCACAATCAGCTGGATCGTTTATTTTTTTTGGATCATGCCCATCTCTAATCCAGACCTATGTTTATCTCATAATTTACATTTTTTAAATTTATGTTATTTATAATTCACCTTTCTCACTGAGACTCAAGACAGATTACACAGTGTAAATCAATACAGTCAACGGCTGGGGGATTCAATATATAGATTACAGAAATTTTATAACAAGCTTAAATACAAATACAAATATGAAACATAGCAGAAACAAAACAATTAATTTGACATGACATATTAAACAATGTGAATAGTGTACTTGTGCTATTTTATCAGCAAAAACTTTGCAAAGGTATCGCAGCTACTTCTCCTTGACACACTGAAGGTTCAGATTTAGGAGTCAGAAGAGGATGAGATACCTTAAACAATTGGGATGGATATGAACCAGCTGATGCAATGGTTGCAGAGAAATAACATTTCTTTGCCACAATCACAGCTTCATAGGTCTTCCACTGGGCTCTGTAACATGTTTTATCAGATTCAACACGAGTTTTCCACCAGCATCTTTCTAGACGTCTTCCAACCCTCTTTATGTGACCCATCTCCATGGTATACCTCAGGGTTAGCTTCTGCCACAAGGGTGGGAGAGGTTGACAAGGAGCAATCTTGTCAATGGCTTCAAGGAGCTTTGCAATGCATTCACCTTCCTCAGCAGAGCATACATCCCACTCCAGGTAAAAATTTCCCATACAACCACAAAGATATGCCACAAATACCTCACTATCAACATGCTAGTGTTGTATTGATGTTATGTATTGAATAGCACAGTCTGACAGGTGGTGTTTGTATGTCAACTGTTCATAGTCTCTACTGTTGGAGCTCTTCACCCTCTTCTATAGTGGGGGCTTTCTTGTAGTCATTGTTGCTGGAACCTGGCTGAGTGCCCCAGACCAAGAGCCAAGAGCCCTTGTGCTCTCGCCCTTCAACTCACACCAAGAAGCTCACATCTGTGTCAAGGGGCTGGTCCTTTGAAGCTGAGAGGCAAAAAAGCAGAGAAGAACCCTAAGGATCCTTCCTTATTGTCTGGTAGTGCAATCCCGTCTTGTGAGATTTTGGATTACAGAAGTCTGCCAAGCAAGAGTAAAGAAAGATCTTGATCAGTGGACAATAGAATAATCCAGAGAGTGGAAAGATTAAGAATGTTGTGCACACTTTCTCCACTCTAAGCCCATTAAATTAATAGATATAGAAAGCAGTAAGTGTATAGGATTGGACTGCAAAATACATGAGTCCCTGGATAAGCTTCTGGGGACAGCTAGCACTGTACTGTTAATTGGGGGGGGGGGGGATTGCTGACTTTTACACACCCTCCTCCAGGTATTTAATCACCAATGCCTACTGTTATCAGGAACACATCTTCTCCTGAAGTGTTCTACTGAAGTGTTTACTGGATGATTTAAGACAATGTGAGAGCAATATGAAGACAAGACCAAGAACAGGATTCAGAAGGCAATCAAAAATAAAAATCATGTCTATTAACACAGGATTTTCCTGTCAAGAAACAATTATTCTGCCGCTTCAAGAAAATAATGGGAAACTCCTCGTAAAAGTCTTAGTCAATTGGCTCTTGGTTCCTTGCAATAAATTTTTGTGTACAATCAGTTATCTGTGATCTGTTCAAGACCTTTCCACATCTATGTGTATCACTTTCCTGATCTGAGGAGTAAAACCCATTCATGGAAAGGACCATTTTTAAAATTTGCTCTGATTAATTAGTCTCTTTACAGTGTCCCATTCCCTATGGAGTGCCTGAAGTGCTGATAACCTTCTAATCAACTTGTTCCAAATTCTGTTCTAAGTCTCATTAGAGCACGCCAGGGTCTTTCATCTTTGTGTTCCTTGTGAAATTTATAATGCTCTTAAACAGAAGTAAAGTGCAATAGGGAAAGAAGACATAATATGGAACCTGCAGGTGGCTTTACCATGAAAGAGATGGAGAAGAATAGAAAACAAAGACACTAATTTAGTAGCTTTTCTATTAAGAAAGAAAATGCCCAGTGGTCACATTTGTAAAGGAACCTGATGCTGAGGCTGCTCAATCAAAGCTGTGTTCTTCAAATATATTTAGATTTGGCCCTAGGTTTCTTGGAAGATATTGAAAGAAGAATTTGGATTGGTGGGGTAGATTCCAGAATCTAAATTACACTTGTTTTCAAGAGACAAATATCCTATTAACTTACAAATTTAATCCTAGGATAGTTAACTCTGGACATGGTTCCTTAAGATCTCTATAACTTCAGCCTCTTACAATGGGTTGCTTTGCACAGTCTTTGGGAGAAAGAAATAAGGTATCCTTGTTCCAGAGGGTGGGGATAGGATTGCACTGATCTGTAGGACTACACTAAAGCACTCTTGGAGTTGACTTCTATCTCTTGAGTTCCTGCCTTTCTCGTGACTTTATGGCTTACACTCCAGAGTGAACCAAAATAATGAACCAAAATACAGGTCACTGAAGGGGAAAAAAACCCCTCCACTTATGCCCTTTTGACTTCTCTCTTGGGATGAACCGGTCCTGGGTCTGACTCTGCCCTCCTCATGCCTGAACATGATTTGGCCTTTAGTACTCAAAGAGCCGTGGTTTAAATTATGTATGAAAATCCAATTCAGTATGGGCTGAACACATTGTAAGTGGCAATTGGCAGTCATATGGCTGGCTCATGGTACTGAAAAATAAAAATAAAACACCAGTAATCACCATGAACTCAAATAGTTCTCTGAATGAATCCTGGCCAGGGTGATTAGGACACATAGTAGTTTTGCAGCTGCCAAGCTCCATCCTTGGACTCATACTTTGCCTAGATGTTTTAAGGGGCTGATTTGTACTTAAAACAATGTGATTATCACGGCTATAATTACTCTATAGAAGGAACATTCGAATCTAAAAATGGACACGACAATGCCATGTAGGGTGGCCAACCTCCAAGTGGAGACAGAGGATCTCCTAGAATTACAATTGATTGTCAGCTGACAGAGATCAGTTTCTCTGGAGAAAATGGCTGCTTTGGAGGGTGGACTCTGTGGCATAATACCCTAGTGAAGTCCCTCCCCAAAGCCCACCCTCCCCACGCTTCACCCCCAAATCTCTAGGAATTTCCCAACACAGAGCTGGCAACCTTAATGTCATGAAATATTTTGAGATTAATTATAGTATACTCATTCATTATCACCGCTTGTTATTACTGCTTTTGTTCATGTTGATTTTAAAAGCATAATGCATTAAACTGAAAAACGAACAATTATTAATAAAAAAACAAAATGCCAAAACATAATTAATGACCTGAAGATCAATGTTTGGCTTCAAAAGGAAATCTGCTTTTCAACAAATAATCCAAAGGGAAGGAGGAAGAGGTTTGGGGATTAGCAGAAAGAGGTCAAACTTGCTACTGTTTATGTCAACAGGGAATACTACGGTCCTTATGCTATTCCCCCTCTGGGGTTGCCTGCCTGCCATCAACCAGAGCTTGTGCCTTTTCCACTTCAGCACCCACATTGTGGAAGGGAAGCCATTTTTAGAATTTTCAGCAGACGCTGCAAGGCCATCTTATTTGCTGATGTTTTTGACGATATATAACCTGAAGGTATCTTTAGGAGCAAGAGAAGAGGTGTTTTATTTTGTTGGTTTTAAATTGTGGTTTTTAATTATGATTTGTAAGCCATGTTGAGCCATGAGGAAAGGAGGAGTATAAATTAGGGGTGGGCAAAATGAAACAAACAAGCTGGAAATACACCCAGAAATTGCTGGTTCAGTTCATTAAAACAACTTCCGGAACGGTGAAACAAATTCAGGAAATGGAGCTGTAACAACTCCCCACCACCAAAAAGTTCATGAATTTCAGTTTGGTTGTTACTGAGCAGCGGCAGCACAAGTAAACAGGGACTGGGCCAGCAGCAGCAAGTGGCAGCGTATGTAACGTGTTCCTTAATGGCAACCAACTAATCGGATCCCAAGGGGAGAAACTGAGCCCTAGTATAGCTTAATACTATTGGTAGGACAGGGAATGCACGTTTTGCATGAGTGCATTTTGTCTTTAGTGCTTTCTGGGCAATGGCATTGGCATAGTATGGCTCACCTTCATAGGGATCTATTTGCAAAAGGCTTTCTTAGTTTGAACCATTGTGCTTTTATGCACAAGGCAAGGAAACGAATGGATGAATACTTGTTAGGGATGCTTTAAGCTGTTCCTGAATTGAGAAGTCTTCTGCTGCTACTGTCTTTTGCTTAGATGCCGCTACTGTGACTAAAGAAGTCCTCCAAAGATAATGATTCAAGGACCAATAGGAGGAACTTTACCCTGCCAGGAAAGATTTCTGTCTTTTCTGGGCTCTTCTGATTAATACTGTTAACCTTGGGTTAAAGAATAGGCGACAATGGCCTTAGGAGGTCTGTGCATGGTCTCAGCAATCTTTCCAGATCAGTATTGCACAAGGAAGGACTGATCTGGTTAGATTTTTTTGTTTTCCATCAAGCCTCGCTTTGCCTCTAATTCAACCCTTTCTCCTTCTTCATTCAATGATTTTAGCGATTTTAATCCGACAGGGAAACTGGGTGACCTGTCTAGGCTCCCAGTTTTAGTAAAAAATAGAAAAAAGAGAGGGTCATCCTCCATCTACTTCCCTTCCCATGAAGGAAACCAAAGATCCATCCTTCCCTTTCTGTGGTCTTTTATGCACAATGCAAGGAAACACCGGCAAGCAACCAGTGTCCATGCAGGGTGCACATGCGGGATTGAGGAGGAAGGGATCGCCTTCAGCCTAAGAGTTCCCAGCTGCCACAAAGTCTCATGTTATGCAGATTAGGGTGAAAATTGGAAATCATAAATAGCATTCCATTAACAAAACAAAAGGAATCCCCACCACCACCACTTCCAAACTGTGCTGGACTTTTTTAGGAAGGAGAGGAATCACTGGTGTAGGAAGCTATGAGTGAAACATAACACTAACTCCCATGCTGACGGTGCGGCAGCACCCCACCAGCATTTCTCTACCAGTACTCTATCACGTTTTGGGTATGGCATGAAACTACATTGTGGCCCAGTGTCAAGTCAAGACAGAGCAAGGGCCAAAAGCAAAGAATCATGGTAATGTGTTCTGCATGGTCTACTCTGGTCAAAAACACAGTAACTTTCAAAGAACACGTAGAAGACATCGAATTAAGTGTCAGTGACTGTTCCAGCAGTTCTCTCCACTGTGACAGCAGGTCCACTGTGATATGAAATCTGATGCTGAGGTGAAGGCCTTTATTTGAAAGACTTGGATCTCAATCTTGAAGCCTGGAAAGAGGTCTACAATGCTCTTTCCGGACTTTTCAGTTCCAGAGTTCAAAGATCGGAGCTGAAGATGGAGCTTGGTCAGATCCACCCGCATTGACTATGGTGGGCGGCTGCTCCTGAGTGTCAAAAGGAAGGATTCACTCCTCATTGTGGGAACACAACTACAAAGCAAGATGCAAAGGTAATTTATTGATGCTATCATGAAGGAGGAATGGGTTTTTAAAAATTTTTGCTGTGCTGCACTGATTGGCAATGGAGTACTACCCTGCTTTAGCGCTGGCCCACTGCTGTCGCTTTGCCAGCCGGTTTCCCTCCATAGTGTGCTCCCACTGACACTCACCTTCTTCAGAGTCCATCATTGAGTGTGTTTTGTGCTTGAGGAGAAACTCATTGGATCAATAGGTTTTTGGACTAGGAGGAGGGACTAATGGTTGGTAACAGGTTTGCTGCTCATCTACAGTCTTCAGTGCATCCCCACATTGGGACTGCGCTTGTGCAGGCCGGCTGCTTGGAACAGAATTTTTTAAAACTTTTAGGCTACTGAGGGGGTGACCCCACTCCCTGGACAGCTTGAGAGCGGTTTTTCCTGACAAAATGCTCACACGGCATAGAGAAGTTGTCCCTTTTTCCCTCTGTTTTTTGCCGCTGTGAAGAACAGCAGTTGTTTTTGCTAGCTAGTCCACTTTCTGCTGGATTGTTATTATAGTTAGTTGTTAGTTGATAGTTGTTAGTAGTTAAAGTTGTAGTTTATAGTTATAGTTCAGATTAGTGTTTGAAAATAAAAGTTAATTTTCCCCCCCTTTCACTGCTGTTTGTCTGATCTACCACGGGGTTGGTGAGTTGTGTTGCTTTTGTACAGCTTAATTTTGCCTCTCTGTGCCATGTGACCAATTTAGTGGGAAAAACTCTCTGGAGCAGTCCAGGGGAGGAGGTTGCCCCCTCAGTAGCATAAAAACTAAACAAAAATCCTGTTCTAAGATGCCATCCTGTGCAAGCGCAATCCAAATGTGGGACTGCACTGAAGACTGTAGATGAACAGAATGGAGTTCATTCAGAAGCCTTGGATTCAAAACTGAAATGGAATTGCCCTCAGTGCACAGCTCTAATATAAATACTTTAATTAATTAATGTCATGCAGTACTGTAGAAAAGACTAACTGAGGTTAATAGACTGATTTCAAGCCACGGTTGCAGGTCCTGATTAGGGTTGCCAGGTCCCCTTACCCTCCCAGTGGGAGGCTGGAATCCTGGCACCTACCTTAGTTGTTCTCCAGATTGGATCACTGCGGAGCAGGAAAGTGCTTCCTCACACTGCAGTGGCCAGATTTGGCCCAAATCAGGCCACTGCAGCGCACAAGAGTACTGCTGCACTCTGTAGTGGCCCAGCTTGGGCCAAATTGGACCCAATTTGAGGCTGAATCGAGCTGAATTGGGCTACTGCAATGTGCAGGAGCATGCCACATGGCCCAGGAGCACACCCCAGGAGGTGCATTCCCCCACCAGCCAGGTAAGCAGGGGCGGAGGAGTGGAGGGTGGGAGCGAGGGATCCCCTGCCCAGAGTGGGGGACTGGCAATGCTAGTCCTGATATAATTTACCCTAACAAACCACAGTTAGTACAGTGGCCTTTATTGATATATCACAATAACAGTTAATTTTTTTAAAAAAAACGTGGTTTCACATGACAGCTGAACTGCACTGCTGTGGGGCCTCCTCTGTATTTTTTGCAGTACAATTGAGGTGACCTGGCTTTCTCAACAGTACTTCTATCAGCATTTTGTATAAAGAATCTGGAAGGATGGTATGTTTATGCCTTGTAGGCAAGAGCTCTGAAAGACACATTTTCTTTTCATGATTCCACAACAGCACTGTAACAATATCACAGGAAAGTATATTATTGCTTTCTTAGAAAATCAATTAAAAATTAAATATACAAAAACGAATTAGTCTCATGCTGACTCCCAAGACCTCTTGCAGAATTGAAATTTTATAGCTGCTATAAAAGGGAGTTTATTGGGCAGCATCTTCACAAGCACCATGCTTTGCAGTGTTGCTACATTTTTATGGAAATGAGGCTTGTGGGAAGGGTTACAGGACTAGAATGTGCAGTTATACCCACCTTACCAGAGAAGAAATAGTGAAGGGGAGAGGCTAATTTAGAAGCTTCTGTCCAGAACAGGTTACTGGGGCCATACTGTGAGGAGGGAAGGGCTGCATATTGTGGCGTGGAATCAGTTGCAAAACCCTCTGATGCCAGAGCATTCGGGTTTTCAGTATTACTGGGAAGCAGCAGTTGCCAGACTCACCCGGGTGGCCAGTTTGCCACCTGCGGAGCAGCCGGAGGGGTCAGGAATACATGGCGGACTCCATTTTGCTTCCCATGCTCCGTCGGGCTGCCCACGCCCAATAGAATTCAAATTCTCCAGTCAGCCAATCAGAGCTGACCGGGGATGGTCGAGTAGAGGGCAGGGCACGGGTCAGACCTGAGGAGCCCAGTTTTCCCTCAGGTCTGGAGGGCGTCTATTTGAGACAGGCTTCCCTGCTCCCAGCTCAGTTGCATCCAGGCGAGCGAAATCCCACCCACCATTCCCTGTGTTTTAGGCCAGTCCGGGTTTGTTTATTTTCTCTTTGTCACAACTTCCAAGGGCAGTGTTGCATTGGGATCCAATCCCTCTGGGGGGTGATGGGGCCTGCCTGCCCTATCTCCCCTTCATTTTAGGGGATTCCCATAAGGAATCTAGGGAGTGAGTCGAGTGGGCAGGCCCAGCTTGGGGGCCTGCCAGGGAAGACTCACTCCTAGGTGGCAGGAGACAGTAAGGGGTGTACACCCTAGTGTACCCCTCAAACTGCCACCCCTGGTTTCTCCCTCCACAGCAGGGGTCTGTGGGGGGCTGGTGGTCATCACCTGACAGGCGAGTCAGCCGATGTTGGGATCTGATCCCTATGTGTACCAATGCTCCTACCGCTGTAATCAATAAAGTTGTGGCCTATGTTTAACTCCATCTGACGTGTCTGTGGTTATTGTTGCCGCTGTTTCTCCTCCCCTCCCCCTGCCGCTCATTGACGCTAGGCAGCAAAGAACCTTATCTGTTTTTCCCAATGCAAGTAGTAGTTCAATGTTATCCAGAGTTTGTTAAAAGTTTTTGCATTTTTGAGGTAAATCGCTATCAGTCTTCTTTTTTCTTTTTGAAAAGTAGATCATTTTCTGCAGATAAAAGTTCTAATCATCTGGCTGTAATGGAAAACCATTACATCATTGTTTTAGCAAAGGGGGAAGCTAGTTAATTAATGACTAATTCTACCAACAGCTGTATTTGAATTGATTTCATTGCAACAGTCTTACTGGAAGCAAAACAACCTGTTATGGTTATTTTTTAGTCCCATCTTGGAGCTTGGAAAGTTCAGATGTTATTCTTCCCAAAGTAAGGTTGCCAACTCTGGGTTGAGGAGTTGCTGGAGTTTTGGGGGTGGAGCCCGAGGAAGGACCTCAGTGTGATATAATGTCCACTCTCCAAAGCAGCCATTTTCTCTAGGGGAACTGACCTCTGTTGTCTGGAAATCAATTGTAATTTTGGGAGATGTCCACACCCTACCTGGAAGTTGGCAACCCTACCCCACAGTGATGGTATATCGCCCACTATAAGAAATCAAGGATTATTTGTTCTAGAAAAGTGGAAATAAATCAGATGAGGGAAGTTGAACTTTGTTAAATTTGATCATTTCCCTCATTCCAAAAGTTCAAAATTTGTAACAAAACTGCATAGGTTTTGGGTTACTGGTACAGATATTATAGTTAAAAGTACAATAAAAAGACAGAGGTCACAAAAGCAGGTCACACTAGTCAATAGATTTCACAAAGGTAAGTTGAACATGCAGGTCTATCCCATATGACCAGTGCCAAGGTGGACTTACCGGCAGTTTTCATTGATGATAAAAGTGTGGACTTAAAGAAAAGTAAATTATCCCAAATGACAGGTTTGCTCTGAAAGATCTTGTCTGGTAGATTGCAAAGTGGCTTGCAGCCGAGTGACCTTGCACATACTCTTGATTTAGAAACATTGAAAAGTCAAGTGGTGCTATGCTTTGTAAAGTATATGGTTAGAATATTCACATGATAACAGGGTGAGCCATGGACTCCTTCCAACGTTTTAACTTTTTTTTTTTTTACTATATAGCCCTCTTCAGGACTAGAGATGGGCATGAACCAGAAAAAAACAAACCATGTGGTTCGTGGTTCATCAAATTTCACGAACCATGAACTTTCACGAACTTTCACAAACCTGCCTCTGGTTCGCAAACCGGTTTATTTGGTTCATGAAAAGGTCACATCCAGGCCAGAAAACCATCACTTCCAGGTCAGCAGAAGGTCACTTCCGGGCCAGCAGAAGTTCACTTCCGGGTCAGCAGAAGGTCTGCAGGAAGTCCATCCCTTGTTGCCTAGGAAACTGATTGATTGGCACCAGGCTGTCTGCAGTGACGAACTAAAAAACAAACCAAACGAACCAGCCTAAAGTCCATCTGACGAACCACTGGTTCACGAACCATGAACTGGCCTGGTTCACGCTTAATTTTGGTTCGTATTTCGGTTCATGCCCATCTCTATTCAGCACTCTTATGTATAATCTGCAAGCATGATTTATCCCTGTCATGTAAAAATAGCAACAAAAATAGCATAATGAATATTGTTTCAGTCTGTGTTTGATAATTTTTCATCTTGTGATTACTTTCATAGTATTGATGATATCGCAGTCACTCATATGCCCACTGTTTATTAAATGGATACAGATTTCTCCACAAATAATAATTTCTCCACAAATAATAATTTTAAAAGAATGTTAATACACTGGCCATACAGCTTAAACTATTTGGACTACTTTATTTCAGTTGTTGAGTGGGTAGTTGAGCCTTTGATGGTGCACCCTGAGCCACTGCAGACACCACCTAAGTCACCTGCCCTTGCATGCCAATGAGAGGCACATCCTGCTTACTGTGTAGGCAACACTTTGCTTGCACAGGTGTCCAATGTCTATCAGAAAGTGTGGGGGGAAATGAGCTTAGCAAGGTCTGTAGAAAAGTCCCTGCATCCCAGAATAATTAGCAAAGCCTTTCTAAGTACTGCCATCAAAGGATATAATTAAGATGGCACTGTAAATAGGCTTTTACTGAGCAAATTTCCTTAAGTCTTGCAAGAAACATTTCCTGCTAGAGCCTCTGCATTCCATACCATAAATAGATGCAAAAGAGGGAATCACATAATGTTTGATGAAACCGAATTACTTGCTATGGTAAACAAGTAGGTTTTGAAGTTCTCTCCAGGACTGCAGAATGATTTTGGCAATTATCTCAGCAAAATAATTATAGATTTCAAAGCAGAATGCACTGACAGTATAAAACAAGATGCAAGGTGACCTCTTAGAACAATCTGCCATAAAGATTCTGGAAAGGGGGGGCATTAGGAGGAGCTAGTTTTATTAAGATATTCTCCGTTAACAGGATTAGCTGCAATAAAGCCCAAAAGCAAAGGAAATCTGTTTAACACATTGGTGCTATTGGTGCTGCCATGTGGTTTCTCAGGGTCTGTTTTGACTAGTCAGCCTTTTCCTCCTTCAATAACTTTTTTCACCTTGAACAACTGGCATGAGAAACACCAAACTTGGCTAGCTGGAACTAAAGAGACAGAATTAAGAGGCTGGATGATCATGGGAAGCCCAAGACACTTTACCAGACCTGGCATCTTTGGGGGTCATCATGACCATGATATACATTTGTCTTTCTTGCTCATGAGATTGTATTACATGAGGAATTGAGGAGGAGGGCCACTGTTAGAGGTTTATACCAGGCCCAGTTACACCTGGTCCCTGATTAGAAGATAGGCTCTACCCAATAAAGAAGCCAGAATTAGATTGCTAAGCAACTTCCTGCTGCCTGGCTCCATGCCTGCAACTTTACCTGAAAACACTTGTTTCCTGCAAATCAAAACTAGAGCTGCCAACCTCCACTGATTTCAGTCACTATCACTGTGGCAGCACGCACGCACCCTTCACCTTTCTTTTTCTTCCTCCTCACAGACATGACAAAAATAGGTGTTTAAGTAGCAACAGGAGCAAATAAGAGTGGCAGGTGCCAGGCTGTTAACTTCACCCAGCAGATCCAGCTGCTGAGAATGACTGTCCCATCCATCCCATGACTTTTCTCACTCTTCCAAGCCTGCCAGACAGCCAATGCTCCTCCTACAGCAGCTGTTCCACCTTGCCACTTCCTCAGATGTGTTTATATACAAGTCTGTGGTTTGCAAGGTCTTAACGAGATCAGGCGAGTGCCCAAGGTTGTTAATATTATGTTTGCTGGGGAAGCAAGTGCTGCTGACTCGTCTGCATACATAAGTTATCTTTATTTTAATGCCAGGCTGGTTTTAAAAAGGCAGCAGGTCCCATTATTAGACTCTGGCTGTGCAATTTATGAACTGTCACATGCTGAACTATGCACAGTGGAGTTTCACTAAGCTTTGACTTTCTGGTGCATATTTAATGCTAAAAGCCCACACAGACCATGATTGGGCCTGTCAGGGAGTGGGTTTTTTTCCCCCTTCAGGCTAAGATGGTTAAATTTTTACCATATAATTAACATGTTGCTCCCACTGGAATATTTTCAGTCACCTGACATATTTTGTAAAAAGACCGAAACATCCCAGATTTTATGTAGTATTCACAAAAATTATAAAGATTAACAGTATTTATTTTTAGAGAGAAAAGTTGGCTAAAATGTTCACTCCATCACTACAAGAGATGCTTTGGCTCCCTTCTGAGAAATACTGTTAATAATGTTGAAATACCTACAGATCTGTTGCAACAGCCAAATATTCCAAATTTCTCATAAATTTTACTCTGGGTTAAAAAAAAATCCTAGCACCCTACATATGTGTGAAAACCTCTTCAGAAATGTTGCTGATCTTACCAGAATTATGAGAGTGCCCCCAGATTTCTAATGGAAGCATATTTGCCATTGAGCAGAACTGGCCCAATGCTCTTTGAATTTCAGTCTCTTTGACAAAATTCCCTGTTTTGGAAATGCCTGTCTTCTTTCAGCATGGGGGCATTTCATTCTTAATATGTTTATTGCACCCTGAAGTGTTTTTCATAAATATGCAAAAAATAATATATGAATGTATTTAAAATGCGTGTGTTAAACAGGTATATTTGCAAAGATCTGGGATTGGCTGCAGCTTTCCAGCAAATGTAAATATGGATTTGCCTCTGGGGAATGTGTAATGGAGCCTTAGAATACTGAGAACAGAAAACATTGCAAAGCTAGTAAAGAAATAGTTTTCTCTCTGCCTCCAAATCATTAAAACTTCACACTCATTAGCAGCAGGAGATGTTATCACAACCACGCACAGAGAGCCCAATTCATATAGGGATGGATAGAAGGAAGGGTCTTACGTAGATGTTCCTGATGCAGAAACATCATTCTTTCCCGGCTGAGATGCCTGTTGATACTTGCTGAGGTATCCAACATAATGCTGCTTCCATCTCTTCTTCTGGTTTTTGCTCCCATAGGCTCATCATCTAGATCTTCTGCAGTCCTCCCAACTTGTATCTCCAAGGGGAGCACAGGAAAAAGAGCTTCTCTCTATCCAAGATAGAATTTAAAATAAATTATGTAATAAGTCAGACAGTAGATCTAATTATCTCTATGTGAAATTATATTTGCTTCTTGGGGCAGGGTAGGTCTGTTCTAAAAAGTTAATAGCATTGGGTGCTGTAAGATTGAGTCCACAGGTGCAACTGCTGCATACATTAACTAGTAAATGAAGCTCATCTGCTACTGTAAGCAGCTCTTCCCGTAAATTCAAGAGCCAGTGGAACCCTAGAGGCCAACACCTCATCCTGTATCTGGAATTGGTTAGTTTTGCTGTGTGCTGGAAAGCAGCATCTGTCTTAGAGGGTAAACTTCACATTAGACAATTTGAAAGTGGTATGGAAAATGTGCCATTTTCAAATTTCTCTACTCATCAGGTGGTTGAGAAACACTCTGAGTGTCCCCACTTGCTGAAGGTGAGATGTACAAATACTCCCTTTCAGAGTTTTCTAGAAATAGATGAGCCTTGGACTGCACATTCCTAAATTAACTTTTATTTTTCACTTTAGGGATTTCCTTCCCCGTTAAATTCCCCTGCATATTTAAGCTATCTTACAATTCCCACTCATAGGTTTGTTTTCACTCTTGCAAGACTAAATGCTTTCTCATCAGTAGAACTAACGGGCCTATTTCCCCAAATTTCTTATTCAAATAGACTTTGTGCATGTGCATCTGATATGATAGAAACTTTGGCTCACTTGTTATTGTTTTGTTCTCAATGGACTGCTTTTAGGTCCTATTGGATATTCCCTATTTTATTAAAATACCATCTCCCATTAGAGCCATGGATGATTTCTTATTTATTGATGAACACTAATCCAGAAATAACAGTCTTGGTGGTGAAGTTTTTGGCAATTATAATTTCACTGAAATGCCAACATTAGTCTCAAACTAGTTTTTAGTAGAGATACTGTATTGTCATTTGCACTTAGAATCTGTAAATTTTTTAATTCTCTTTTACATTTAAATGCCGAATCTTAAGCATATGGGTTCATTTTTTATCTTTTTTGTAAAGTATTATTATTTATTGTTCACCTTTTACTCTATAGATCTTGTATTTTTAATGTATTGCTATTTGATGATTGTATATTTGTATTTAATTTTAATCATGTTTAATTATGCATAAGGCCTGCAGTCATATAAGCAGAATAAATTGATGATGATTTTTTTAAAAAAAGTTTTAAAAATACCAGCTTTTCACAATCAACTTTTCAAAATTTTCAAATGCAGATTTTCCAGCTTTTACTTTCAACTTTTTTTCCTTAGAGCAGTATTCCTCCTTTCTAACATTCTCAAAAATTATTTCTTAGACATATCCTGAAAAAGAAGCAAATGTTTAGAGCGTGTATGTATGTGCATGCATGCACCTGCAGATGTGCATGAAGACAAAACAAATGATATTCATGACATTCATGGAATATTGAGAAATTTTTGGCAGAAATAGAATACTCATTTGTTGACAGGCAATTCAGAAGAAGGGAGGGAGGAAAGGAGGAGGGAAAATCAGTGGTTTGGGCATGATTGATGTTATCTGTGCCATATTACACAAAATACACTGTGAGGCAGTAGTAATTTTGAAAGTACTAAGACAATAATAGTAATAATAGTCACAATGGTTACCATGTGCTTTCTTAAAAACAGATGTCTACTGACCAGTTCTCTCAAAACCTCTCTTATCGTGATGGGTACGGGGAGTGAAAGATAATCAAACACAATGTTATACTGAAAGCAGAGTTATAATCAGAAAGAAGGCCTTCAGCTTTTATAGGAGTAGCAGCAGCTGTTTCACACTGTGTCCAGCCTCTCATTCGTACTTTAATTGTTTCAATGTAGTGTAGAGGCAAAATGTAATTAAGACATTTGATTTGCAATAATTCATGAGATCACCAGTGCATAGAAGCCTTACAAGCTCTGATCCTCAACCAGTGTCCACCAAGGCCTTTCCATTCCAAAGGGTGTTACATAGATCTGGATTCCCAGGAGCATGAAAATCCATTGTCATAAGACAACACACATAGTATCTCATGCACCAAAATAGGTAAAGTATTGGGTAACATATTACAGTTTCCTGTGGCTAATCTCCTTAGTGTCATATCTAAAAGCATCTGTTCTTCCTCATCTTTCTTTACCTTTCTGCTGCTTCCGATACTGTTGATCACCCTCTTCTTTACACCCTTCATGCCATAGGCTTCCATAAATCTGTCAATTACCTGTATAATCACTCTGTGTTTCAAAAGGAAGAAATTCTTCTTTTCCTTTCCCCTTTTCATGGATTTTTTCTTGGCCATCGCAGTTCTCTGCATACATATTGCCACTAGGTAATCTCATTACATCCCTTCGTTTTCAGTACAATGACAAATTCATCTCTACGACAAAGTTTTCCCTTCTATCCAGTCCTGCATTTCTATCTGATATTTGAACTTGGAAGTTTCATTGCAGTTTTAGAGTCTCTCTACACAAGACATCTTATATGGGGACACTCGAGTTTAAGGAGAGGCAATGTTAGCCTGGAAGTGTAGTTTAAAAGGACAGAGCCAGCGGAGATTGCTTTTCATAGGGTTTGTTAATTTCACCTTCATTTCCCTGGAAGCTCTGTCAATTTCATCTCCCCTTTGGGAGGTTCAATTCAGCTAGTCAACTAATAACAAGCTCAAGATAATGTGCCACCTGGATTGAATCGAGACCTAGGCCAATTCCACACTACCTTAGCTCCCGCTTTTCTTGTGCAATGATTGCTCCATCTGTTATTGTGCGTTCTTCGCTTGTTTGTCCACATCACCCTTTGAATAGCGCTTCTCCTGCGCAATCCGTTGATCACATCCCCTTTCAAAAAGACGGGTAAAGAGGCGGGAAAAACCCGAGCAGCCCCGCGGTTTTGTTTGTTTTTTTAAAAAGGACAAATTGACGCTATATCGACGAATAAGCATCCTGGTTCAATGGTACAACGACACCATTAATATAATATATATTAAAAAATCACCCTGGACACTTACGATGAGCGCTCGGGACATCACAGCCTGCATGCTGGTTGAAATCATCCGGGAATGGGTGAGCGGTCACTATCACCTACAGCAGCATCCCACAGCAGAGCTTCATTTTGTCTTTGGAAAATTGACATCTGTGCCTAACTCATCGGCACAGTCCGTGTCGGGTGTAACATGAGCCATGATTTCAGTATCATGTGGGTGCCCCCCCCCCAAAATATATAAATTAAATTAACATATGAAATTGTTCCTCTAATATTTGAGGTCTGCCCACTTTTTTAAAATGAGATTAATATGATGAGATGTCACCATATTGACATGGTACTCTTTTATTTTTTAAAAAAAGGGGTGGGGACAAAGGCGGAGAATTACTCCTTAATTGGGAGGCGGGTCAAGAGAGGCTCGGAATTCAACGGAGGGCAGTTATTCATCAAAAGATAACCCGTGGCGAAAGTGCAATGGGCTGTGGCGACGCCATGCCAAATTAATGACGGCTTCGGAGACAATGTGTGTGAACAGATGAAGGAATGGCGCTGCGGAAGCAAAAAACTGCCGTGAGAACGATGGTAGTGTGGATTCGGCCCTAGGCTTCCTGTCCCATTACCAATGCTGGTTTCTCCACACCCACTACCCCTCTGCATACCCCATCCTATCCAATCACACCTGCTATTCACCTGCTATTGTTATCCAGCTTCTGAAATCACTCCACCCTCCAAGATGTAAGGACAGATGGACTCACATTCTAGCTGTATGTGAAGAAGTGAGCTGTGACTCACGAAAGTTCATACCCTGCCACAAATTTTGTTAATCTTATACGTGCTACTGCTACGTTCAGACTAACACGGCTACACATCTCAATCTATTTATAACAATATACATAAATAAGGAATTTATGACTGATCAAACATTTCTTTTGAATATGTATAAAGATAAGCAGTTGAACTCTCACGAGTTTTAGAAGCTTTTCACTGGAAGCAGTTTTTCCAAATGGGTGTCTAACACAAAACATAGCTTTTAGAAATGGACTCCTCAAGGCCACCCTCAAGAAAGAGAAACTGTAGACTGGTCTGAAATTACATGTTTAGAGCAGGAGCCATTTCTCTCCTGATGTTTCAGTTTCCCTGGCATGCAGCCCAAACAAGGAGAAGTACAATCTACTGTGCGGCAGGTGGCCGCCCTTCTGCACATTTTTTCTGTGGCTTGCGGCAAGAACAGTAGAGGAAGGCAACCTTTTTGAGCTAAATCCTGGCTGTAGAATATGTCCCTTTCTCAAAAACAGCTTGCTAGCAATTCATCATAGACAGTGAGGATTATACAAGTTGTGGTTACAGAAAAGATATCTAAGGAATGGTGTTATTCCCCTGCAGGGGAATTGTATTGTAATTTGTATTGAAAGCAGAGTATCACATGGACTGAATAGCAAATGCAGGTTCCCTCAAATTAAAACCATTGTGTGACCTCAGGAATACATGTGAATGACTGTCTAGTAGACATGGGCATGGGCCGTGAAAGGGACATATTCTACATGATCCATCGCATTTCACGTACCATGGACCATGAACTTTTCACGGACCTGCCCCTGTTCGCAGACCAGTTCATCAGTCTGTGGTCTGTCAATTCCAGTAGACCTAGGATGACTGCCTTTATACTCAGAGATGCCAAACTCAAAGGGAGTCTTCAGCAGGCTCTCCAACCACCCTCCAAGTTTGGTGAAGATTGGATATCAGATATCTGAGTTGCTGCCCCCAGGAAAGTTCCATTAGATATAACAGGAGCTGCAAATGCCAATTGACTTGCATTGGCTCCATTGAGATACATTGCAGCACCAGAAAGTTGCAATGAAAACATGGAATGGAGTTAGAGAATCTTCCTCTGAGAACAAAAAGTGCTCTGCAGAGACACTGTTCTAGGTTATTTCTGCACAAGCTTAGATATGCTGCTCTTCTCTGGGCCTAGGGTTGCCAGCCTAGGTGGTGGCTGGAGATCTCCCTGAACTGATCTCCAGGCCACAGAGATGAGTTCATCTGGAGAAAACAGCTGCTTTGGAGGAAGTTCTCTATGGCATTATACCCTGCTGAGGTTCCTCCCCTCCCCAAACTCTGGCTTTTTCAGGCTCCACCCCCAAATTCTCCAGGAATTTCTCAACCTTGAGCTGGCAACCTTATATGGGCCTGGGATGAAGCGCCCCCCCCCCCTCCAAGTGTAATGACAGTCCCTGGGAGCAGCTAAACTGCTCTGGGGCTGAAATGACAGCCACCAGAGTGGAATGACGGTCTCTGGGAACAGATCAAAAGGAGTGGGTAAAAGTTGGATCCAGATGATTTTAAACAGATCCTGATGAATTCATATGATTTTTATATTGAAACAAAACAAAAAGGCCATCATATTATAGATCATTTCCTAGTCTACAGACAGCACTGAGACAATCATCCACCCACCGATCCGTGGTGTGGCCATGGCGCAAAAACATGCTTCAAAAGCACAGATCCTCATGGATCCTCTTGATTTTTACATGGGCCCACCCAAAATCCATCACACAATCCCATATCATGTCTATTGCCACAAATTGCACCCAAAAAACCATGCACTAACAACTTTGATATTGACTGTACTAATCTCACACTGTGTAATCCACCTTGAGTTTCAATAATAAAGGTGGACTATAGACAACATAAATAAAATAACTGCTAGGGAGCTATCTTCAACACAAAATCACAGCTTTAGCTCTTCCTTATACATCCATGTATATTCACATACTCTCCCAAATGGCTGACACTTTTTGATTTCCCATTAGAATTAGATAAGCTAAGAGACTGTAGCACAACAGCCTCTAGGACAAAGTTTGACAGACATAATGGGCCACAGTTCATAGACTTCATGATGCATAGAAGCATAGAATTAGGCACACACAGACCTATAGATTTCAAGTGTCTCTCTCACCTCTGATTCATGAACAGAACACAATACCAGTTTGATAAAAGACAATGTAAAAAGATATCTATAAAACTTTGACACATCTCTCTCCTTGTTATCTGTTATAATGAATGGTTAAAAAAAAGGTAAGGTGCAAGCACCGAGTCATACTCATTACTGACCTATGGGGGGGGGGGGACATCGCATCACGACGTTTTCTTGGCAGATTTTTTACAGGGTGGTTTGACATTGCCTTCCCCAGTCATCTACACTTTACCCCCAGGGAGCTGGGTACTCATTTTACCAACCTCGGAAGGCTAGAAGGCTGAGTCAACCTTGAGCTGGCTACCTGAACCTGGCTTCTACCAGGATCGAACTCAGGTCCTGAGCAGAGCTTGGACTGCAGTACTGCAGCTTACCAGAGGTTCCCTAAAAACTTTGAATCAGACACTCATACGTTTCCCATGGCTAATACCTTATCTAAGCTTTTATACTAAACATCTCATCTACAAGCTTCTTCTACCCCTGTCCTGAATTTTCCTTTTCTGGAGGACTCTTACTCCATTAATCACAGAATGGACTCTGTTTGCCACAATGGTAGAGAATTCTAAATTACCAGATCTTACTCATTTAATGTCTCTTTTCCTTTCTTTTCTCTTATAGAGGAAACATATTTACCCCTTTACTAGCCTCTCTTTATTTCCCCGTAAACATTTAATTTCTGAAGATTCTGTTGCAGGAAAAATCTCGGTTTATCCAAAGGTAATTACATGTCTCTAACATCTGTCACCCCACAATCTGACCCAGATTATATCAATTCTTTAGAGCAAAGGGGTGACCAGTGTAGAATTGTGGGGTCCTACTTCAACTATACCCTTTCTCACCTCCTCCTGTCCTTCCTTCTCATCCTGTGAGGAAATCTAGAATTCCAGGCAGATCGCTACAGAAACCCAAAATGGCACCAGAATTTTAATGAGACTTCAGACCTGGTGAGACCTCTGATCCCATTTTGAGAAGCCTGTCTGCAGAGTAAAAGTGCCCATGGCTAAGAATCAGCTGTCCTACCTGACACCTGATTTATTTTCATGGGAGTTGTGCCCTGTTGCACAATGGGAGCTGAAGAACTTGGCAACCAGCTAGGTTGCTATGTCAACTAGAAATGGTGCTTGGAGTCTTGCAAGACTTCCAACAGTACTGTGGATATCTTTGCATCTTTATTGGTCTGCAATTTATTCAAGATGAAGGTACAAATTGCAGGACTTCTTAGGGGGTCCCTAGTTTGAATGCGGGCTCCACTTTCCCTTTTGCCAATCCCCACTTTTCCCACCTGCACCCTGGCAACCACGTCCTTCCTCCCCACTGACTATGTGTGTGTGTGTGTGTGTGTTATGTGCCGTCAAGTCGTTTCCGACCTATGGTGACCCTATGAATGAAAGACCTCCAAAACGTTCTCTCTCTAACAGACCTACTCAGATCCTGCAAACTGGAGGATGTGGCTTCTTTTATTGAGTCAAGCCACCTCGTTTTAGGTCTTCCTCTTTTCCTGCTGCCTTCCACTTTTCCTAGCATTATTGACTTTTCCAGAGAATCTTGTCTTCTCATGATGTGACCAAAGTACGATAGCTTTAGTCTTGTCATTTTAGCTTCTAAGGAGAATTCCGGTTTGATTTGATCTAGTACCCACTTATTTGTCTTTTTGGCTGTCCATGGTATCTGCAAAACTCTCCTCCAGCACATTTCAAATGAATCATTTTTTTTCCTGTCAGCTTTCTTTACCATCCAACTTTCACATCCATACATGACAATGGGGGATACCATAGTTTGGATTATCTTGATCTTGGTTCCCAGAGAGACATCTTTATTTTGGTTCCTAGAGAGACATCTTTATAAATTGCAGACCACTGACTGTAGCTCCCACTTTCTCCCCTCCCCTATCACTCTTGCTGTCTCCTGTTTTCTACCCATACTGCCTTCAGCTGTGCTCTCTCTCTCTCTAGGATTGCCAGCCTCCAGGTGGTGCTGGAGATGTTTTGGAATTCTAACTGATCTCCGGCCATAGAGATCAGTTCCCCTGGAGAAAATGGCTGTTTTGGAGCGTGGGGTCTATGGCATTATACACTGATGAGTTCCCTTCCCTCCCCAAACCCCATCCTCTCCAGGCTCCACCTGGAAAATCTCCAGGAATTACCCAACCTAGAATGGCAACCCTATCCCTCTCTTACCCTATAGGTTCTTCTCTCATTGGTTGCCATTTCCCTCCTCTTCCCATCTATCTTTTCAGTCTCTCCTTTCTCCCTCACCCAACTCCTCTTTCTCCTTCCGTAGTTCATTTTATTCTGATTATAGTCATGATCACTACCTCAACACTGGGTTCCACAGCAACCCAAAATACCACTTAATCTTCAGGGTTTTTTTACTCCAAATGTTTCTGTTTTTCCCAAGTAGCATTTTCAGCAAATGTCAGGGTTCCCTTGGGTGTGCAGAAAGCTATATCCTGTCCTGGACTGGGCCCATTATGCAGATGTTTTGATCTGCATGAGTGCTCTCTGTTGGCTGTTAAATATAAGAATATTTAATACGAGTAATCCAATTAATGCTATTCAGAGACAATTGAAAACTTTCAGAAATTATCATTATTCTGGTGCATGACTGTCTGGCTACAACTGCATGTATAGCAGGACTGACATCAAGAAAAAATAATTCAGCGAATTTATGCCTGATGGAGACATTATACAACTAGAAGAATTAGTGGATATTCCTGTCAAACAGGATCATCTCAACTGGCATTTCCACCAATCATGTTGCTGAATTGCTTGAGGAGGGCTTTTTCAATTCTATATACATGCCAATTCTCTTTGCATGAGCTATTCCATTATCTGGAACTATGCCTTCTAGGCACAAGGACAAATGTTTTAATTGAATTTGTTGGCTGGCAGGGCTGCAGTTTGGGTGGGTGAATAAAAGCAGAGGCTCTGCCTTTGTCCTCCCTATGATAAGCAACATAACTGCTTACTACAATAGAGTGGGGAAGGAGAGAACTTGTGAGACAGCTAGCCAGTGTTGTGTAGTGGTTAGAGTGTCGGACTAGGATCTAGGAGACCAAGGTTCAAATCCCTACTTTGACATGGAACAAGAGGAGTGAAGCAGGCCCCACTAGCCTGCCTTGCCTTGCTATACTTCAGTAGTTTGACTACCACACATGCCTGGCCAATCCATTTTGTTTTTAAAGATAGACTCTGCCCACCCTGGCTAAGAATCATGGTAGGAAAGGAGGAGAAAACTCATACACTACTGTTATCATACCTTTCTTTGCCCAGTTTGCAAAGAAGAATTTTAATTGCATGTGCAATGGAGACTCCTTCTCATAATTGCTTGAAATTTGGCGGAAAGAAGCACTGAGTGAATTTCATACCAGTTGGAAGACTTGCTTAGTATGGCCTCTGAGTATAGACAAATCTTTAAAGTATATGTCAGTCATGGAACAAGTATTAATATGGTATATGAAGTTGTGAGACCTAGCAGATAAAAGCAACACTACATGACAGGCCAAGCTGAGTCGCTTACTAAACATAATGATCTTGTGGAGTTCCTTGTCTCCATATGTCTGGAGTACATTGCCTGTTTGGATAACTGGATCAGAGATGGAATAGAATTGTTTGAAGACCAGAAAGGGAAAATTAAGGAAAACTCTTTTGAGATATGATCTTCATCAAGAATAGACAACAGTTATCTGCTGGTATTTTATCAAGCCCAAAGAAAGGAGTTAATATAATTGAATTCTGAGCATATGGTAACAGTGGCTACCAACTTCAGCTGTCCAGTCTGATGAATGCCAAATGTACAGTGCAAAAGCAATGCATGAGCTAGAAATACCATGAGCTAGAAATATTATGGAGGGTTCATATTAGGAGCCTATTATTTGATCACAAATGTATTCTAATGGTTTGGGAGGGCCAGATTCATGACATGTGTGCTGTTTGATATGGTGAGGTACAGTATAGAATAGATAATCAATTCAGAGCAAATTCAGGAATGTCAGAGTTCCTAGCTCAATGTTTGATGGAGTTTTAGAAATGGATGTGATTGACATGGGTGTGTGTTTTTTACAGTTATTGCTAACTGTGTGTTCTGTTGTTTGTGGTGGACTGCAGAGACTAACTAGGTGTTGCATATGCCAGTGGTAATTGAAGAATGATCAAGTTGGTACAAGCTTTTAAATGTAATAATTCTTTGGCTGCCTGAAAGACATCTTCAGTGTGCATTAAAGATCATGTGTATGTATTCAACTATTTCTGAAGTTAAAGGATAGTGTCTGCTATTGCTATTGAAGCTGTAACAGATCAGGCAGAGGTCTGTATGACAATTCATACAGACGCACACATATAATTTGAAAAGCCTCAGTGCCATTGGGATGAATATCCCCAGAAAGCTGGAAACAGCCTGGGTCTGGATTTATACCAACCCATCATGAATCTGGCAGTTGGGTTGGTACTGACAGAGTTGTGGTCAGGAGGAATAGGTGTTCAGAAATCAGAAAATGAGATAAGAATAAAACAATTATGATTACACAAAGGAGTGAATTGTGTTTTCACCCTGCTGTTCCTATAAAGTGCCTGTCCCTCTTTTGTACTGATAACCACACTATGAGGCTCATTAGGCGGAGAGAGAATCTGTCTGTCTGTCTCTGTCTATTTATATTCAACTTATATATTGCCTCTTTACCATGCCTGGTGCTTGAAGTGGTTTACAATGGTTTATGCCAATAAAGGGACTGACGGACTGACTGACGGACTGACTGACGGACTGGTTTACAACTGGCCCAAAGCTATCTAGTGAGCTTCATGGATTTGAACTCAAATTTCCCCACTGTAAGTCCAACACACTACACTCTACACCATCCACTACATAATGTTAATCTGTCTTAACAACTCACCCCAGTATTAAAATTTGCTACAGCTATTCAGTTCTCACATTTCCAGTTGTTGTGTGGTCGGCTAGCTACTATCAATGAAACCTAGGGATCCCAGGTCCTCTGGGAGGGGTGGGGGATCCCCACTCCCACCCTCCGCCACCACTCACCTGGCCGGCAAGGGAAGGTGGGGAAACAGACCTCCCAGGCACACTCCCTGGCAGTGCAACAATGTCACTTCCAGGAGTAACATCATCATCCCACCCAGAGAGTGTTCCTGTGCTTAACAGTGGGCTGGTTTGGGCCCCAAACAGGTAAGTGCTGGGTTCCCTCCCCCTCACCACCAGGAGGGTAAGGGGACCTGGCAACCCTAATGAGACCAGTCTGCACAGATCATGCTCTTTAAGGATGCTGTACTGTGATACAATAAATGTGTTAGTGCAGATGTAAGGAAATATACATAATAAGGCAAATCCAGCAATTTTCCCTAGTGGAGTTTATTTAAACATATTGACCTCAGACAGTGCAGGGGGACAACAAATGGCAGTTCTCAATTACAGCATGAATGATGCATCACTAAAGGTCCAGCCAAGAGGAAGAGAACATTAAATGAAACAGATATTGGGATCATTATAGGCCTGGCTTTCTAATATGCTTTGAGTCTAGTGACCAGGTGGACTACAGTTAGTCTTACACCACTTCCAAATGAAAGGCTTTCCAGAAAAGAACAAAGGGCTGAGGAATTAATGAGAGAATGGAAGTCTTAATTTTCTAAAGTACAAAAGGAGAGTCTCCGACTTTGCATCTCTTAGGTAAAGGAACTCGTGTTCAGTTGTCATTGGTAAGAGAAAGGTCCCTTTCATGTGCATGAAGCACTTTCCTATCCAGTGAATCTGCACATGTAGTAAAAAATGAATGCAACTAATACATGCTGTCTTTTCCAATTGCCAACAATTATTCCTGAAGCAGATTCTGGGGCTTGACCTGGTGAGTTTTCCCTTTCCCCCCCTCTAGTTGTGACCTAATTGTGTGAAAGTCCATAGAGAATGTGTTCTGGTTTCCTAGTAGAAAGCAACCTTTAGGAAAATTAGATTGTACTATATAGTTCAATATTTCATTCTAGCAAATGTATTAAAAGAGAGAGAGATCTATTAAGAGAGAGAGATCTACAAAGTTAGCCTCTACACTGCAGAGCCCTCTTGAATACTCTGGACTTCTGTTTAGCACACACAAGAGAATTGCTGGGTATTTGTTCAAGGTAGATGCACCATTAAATAATTTTATAGTTGATTCTGGCTCCATCAGGGGATACGACTGTGTAAGTCAGTGAAGGAATGCAAATAAGGCCATGTGTCTGCTCTGCACCAGTGCCTTTGCAAATGCAAAACACACAGGGATGAGTGTGGTTAATATACACACGACTGAATGCCCAAACAGAGCTGTTTCAGCAGAACAGTGGCTTTTGCACATGAGTAAAACTCCAGCCTTTGGAAAATCAGTTCAGAAGAGTAGAAAACAGTCCCTGAACAAAAACAAATCACACAACTCCAATCATCCATCTGTCGCTAGTTATGGTAATATCTTAAGGGAATCCCAATGAAAAGCAGCTTCACACATTCAGTGTAATTCCTGAGCTATAGGAACCTCAATATGATCTTTTTGCTGCATCACTGGTGAAGTCATTACTGACATCAGTCCCTACCGGAACATCAAGCATTGAACTTTAAAGTGTACTGATGGTGAATGGAGTCTAGGTCTCAGTCCACTGCAGAGCTCTGTTGGAGTTCTGTTAACATGGAACAGCAACCCAGCAGCCATGCATTTTGACAGTGCAATAAATATGACCGCCATGCTGTGAAGCAAGGTATTAAGTTTACATGCAGCACAGCTTCTGTACATGCAAACTACAGCCTGAGTGAACATACATTTTCTGTGTAAGTACAGCTTCCGTTATAGTAAACATCCGGTTCTTGTGAATAGAGGCTGTACCCAGATGGAAAATTGCCCTATTGGCATGATATGGTGATCCCGAAACTCACATCTGGAGGATTCTTGCTCTGCATGGATGGAATGCCAATATAACATCTGCAGCCAGACAGCCTCAGGCCAGGCAACAAAATGTTTAAGTTACAGGAGATGTCAGGATATTAATTCCAAGGTCTGTAAGACATTTTTGACAACTGAAATCTCTTCCAGCCAGTATGGTAAGTCAGTACGGAGTACTTTTTAAAAAACAGTAATGTTTGGGAGCCCCCCTGACTCGGACAGCCCAGGCAAGCCAGATCATGTCAGATCTCAGAAGCTAAGCAGGGTCGGCCTTTGTTAGTAACTGGATGGGAGACCATCAATGAAGACCCAAGCTGCAGAGGCAGGCAATGGCAAACCACTTCTATTAGTCTCTTACCTTGAAAGCCCCACCAGGGTCACTATAAGTCAGCTATGACTTGACGGCACTCTCCACCACCACCAATATTTGGGAAGCAAAAACCCTTATTTCTAAAAGGCTTAATATATTCCTATGTAATCCCTATACACAGCAGATATAAAGTCTACCACCCACCAAGGTTCTGTAGACACACCCAGATCTGAACATAGGTCAGGATTATATACTAACAGCAGCCCTCCAGGGTTTTCTGACAGAGAAATGTTTTTCCTACCACCAGCTGCCCAAGATCCTTTAACTGCAGATACAAAGGACTGAGGCTGACCTGGGACACTGCTAAATGCAAAGCAGGTGCTGTGCTACTGAGCTACAGCCCTCCTGCTGTGTTTTGCTAAGAACAGAGTGCTTTCTTATCTCCAATGGATCGTTGTTGTCCTGCTGGGTAAGCAAAGAAGCAATGTTTCTTTTTCATCCACAAAACTAAAACGCATAGCCAGACTATAATATAATCACAGCACAATATAATAAAATACAAAACTACAGTAATTAGGTCTAGTTGTAGCAAGTCTAGTGGAGGGACAGGCATCCCCCCTAATAGAGGATGTGGAGAGGGGGACTTGTCTTAATTGGGCTACCAAATTGAAAGTTGAAAAAGACGTCATTTATGCTTCAGGGCCTCTGAGACATGTCATCAAGTTGTACACAGAAATCCATTGTGCACTGACTGAATTGCATGATTTGTCACTGTACTCTCCACTGCATGAGAGTCAAGAGGGAAGCCATTCCTGAGAGCTGCTCACAAGCTATAATGGATGCTGGGCCAAGTGTGGGTCAGCACAAGCTGTGTAATTAGATAGCAGGGAAAAAAAACATGTTCCAGTAGCAGAGGAGTCAAACTGACAGAACTTTTGCATGAAAGCACAGGTTGCATGAAGGCAACCACTGAATAAACTAGACTGCAACTTAGTTACAAGCCTCAGCCACTTCCAGCTGTAAAAGCCACTGATACACATCTGTGGTTCCTGTCCCCAATGGACATCCCTTAGGGTTGGGGGTCCACTTCGGGGTCATTCTCTCAGCATGTTTCAGGTCTAGTCTCACAAGCTGCAGCCACAGTGGCACAAGCTATTCCCTGCTTTAAGCTACAAACATCTATTCTGAAGCTCATTAACTTCTTCCCAAATTTCTCTGTGTTTGCCATTGATTTATTTCTGAAGGAACTTGTTTCCTATAGTTGTGTTTGACAACTAAATCTCTATCTTGCTACTTTGCACAGAAAGTGATTCCCGGATTGTCTTAACAATTAACAGTGCTCTGATGAAGTGCTCTGACTGCATGGTGGTTTTCTGCAGTTTCATCTTTGTAAAGAAAAAAACATTATGTTTAGGAGTCTATGGGAGGCCCTTTTGAGAGCTGGTTTGGAGGCTTCCTTGTTTAGAGAAATTCCCTCCTTGGAGGCCTTTCGTTTTTGCTAGCAATAAGTTACTTGTGCTTCTGTCCTTGAGTCAAGCTAGGAACAGGTGTGGTTTCAGGCCTGCCTCACTTTGGTTCCAGCTTGAACCAATATAAACTAGCTGTTAAACAACATGGAGAAGCTTGTGGTGAAAGTCTACCTCAGACGTCTGCCTATGCTCTTTTGCTTTGCTTCTGGATCTATCTGATGAGAAGGACTGAAGCTCCATCTTTTGCCTTGCTGTTTTGTGCACCCTTTACCAGGGACTTTTGCTTGCTACAACTGAGAAACCAACTTGCTTTGCCTCCTAAGAATTCAGTGTGGTATGTAGAGCTTACTGCTGTAGGGTTTGGGGGGTTTTTTGTGCTCACCTTGTGTCTTGTGTTTTATAACCTTGCACTTTGACTTAATAAACCTTTATATTTTTATCTTGTGTGGGTTATTAAGACTCTGAAGCCTCACTGTTATAAAACCTTGGTTGAACTCACCCTGTGTGTGCTTGAGATCCACCTGCCAAACAACGATTCTTTGGCTGTGAACTCTGCTTGCAAGCGTACCCTTGCAAGGTAGACTTTGCTTTAGCTAATTCCCAAATAGGCTCTGGAGCTTTGCTCCCTAACTCCTTAGCCTAGGGATAGACTGGGGAGCTGGTGGCAGCTTATCTGGGTTGCTGTTTGCAACAGAACCTTCCAGGCAGCCTGTGTCCCTTCCCCTCAGCTGGGCTGGACCCCAGGGGTTTGGAACCCCTTGGCAATCTTTATTTTGAAAAAAATGTCTATGCTGCTTTTATTTGTGTCTCAGCAGTCTGGTCCAGTGTCTGTTATACTCATGGGCACTCTATCCCTTTTCAGGAGTTACATCCAGGTATACTGAGAGCTCAGCAATCATATGCATTGTGCTCCATGCAAAGTTCTCAGTATGAACGGTCAACTATATATGCACACATTATTTTGTGTGCATATATAGTTTCAATGTGCACAAACTGACCACTGGATTTTTCAAGGTTTTGGTTCACACATCCCAAAGCTGTATATGCATGCAAAATACAGATATTCCCCTGTTCAGACTACATGCCATAGTGGTTAAAGTGTCAGACTGGGATCGGGGAGGCCCAGGTTTGAATCCTCACTCTGCCATGAAAGCTTGCAGAGTGACCTTGGGCCAGTCACACGCTCTCAGCCTAACCTACATCACAGGGTTGTTGTGAGGAGTGAAGAAAGATGTGAGCAACTTTGGGGTATAAATAAAGCAAATAAATAAAATAAATAGAAATTGTGCATATGGGAGCATCACAGGTAAGTCCATGCTCCTAACAGATTGCTGAGGTTCCAGTACAACTGGAAGTAACATCTGAAAAGAGAACCAGTTTGGTGTAGTGGTTAAGAGAACAGGGCTCTAATCTGGAGAACCAGGTTTGATTCCCCACTCCTCCACTTGAAGCCAGCTGGGTGACCCTAGGTCAGTCACAGCTTCTAGCTCTCTCAGCCCCACCCATCTCACAGGGTGTTTTCTTGTGGGGATAATAATAACATACTTTGTAAACTGCTCTGAGTGGGTGTTAAGTCATCCTGAAGGGTGGTATATAAATCGAATGTTGTTATTGTTGTTAAAAGTCTTCTGTCTCACTACATTTGTGATGTGTGGCCTCTGTCTGTATGTATGCATACACACGTTTGTGTGAGTGTATGTGTGTGAAAGAGAGAGAGAGATTCAGGACGGAGTAAGGAGGAGTCAAGGAGAATGGATGGAATCGGTTGAGGGGACCAACTTAGATCTTATTTTCAATGGAAATCCAGGGCATCTAGTACAGGGTAACCTCCTTCCACTGTGATATGGTATGATGGTAATAGTGGGAGCTGTGTTTGAGAAGTACCTGATTCAATCTCCCCTCTTTTATCAATTCACATAATAGGCAAACACCTATATCTCAGTCCCAACACATCAGTTGGCCAGTTTACAGGGTAGTTGTAAGGATGAGATGTATGTGAAGCTCTTTGAACACCCAAGTGCTATATAAAATCTAATTATTATTCTCAAAAGAATGCTGATTCCAACACTTCTATGATGGAACTGAAGACTAACTTGGTAATGTTTTTAGGAAGGAACGATCTGCCAAATGTGCTAGAATGATAAGAAATACATCTTCTTTTCTATCAGATTCTTTTTTTTCTCTCCAATAATATCTAAGTACCATGGGATCCCGCCACATGAGAATGGATTGCATGCTGTTCAGATAACATGTGAGTCGGAAAACTTGACCGATACATAGCGCTATTTGATTTGTTTTAATCTGTTTTTATACCATTCTTCTTCCAACAAGCTCATGTTGGTGTTCATGGTTCCACTGCTTTTTGCCTCCATAGCAACTCTTTGAAGTAAGATTGGCTGAGAGACACTGATGGGCCCATTTTCTCACTGTGAGCAAAATGGAATGTGAACCTAGGCCTCCACAATCTAGCCAGTGCACAAGCTGTACTGGGGTTATCACTGCTGTATAGTTGGATAAATAAGATCTCTTGCAATACAAGAAGCCAACAGAGTCTGGATCACACAAAAAAGTAGCAACCCACTCTACAGTGGTACATAAATTTATACTATCAAATTCAATGACTTGAGACAGTGAACATCTCCTGTCTCTTGTGATCTCTCTAGATATTATTTTTTCATAGTTAGCATGCATGTATTATTCCTGCGGAAAATCTATGCTTTTTCCCCTCAAGAATATTGATAATATAAAATATTCCTGAAGGAAAAATGTCTATGGCTGTTTCCACACGACTTACCAGCCTCCGGAGCATTGCACAAAACACGCGGAAGATAGCGTCTTCTTGCATGAAATCGCACCAGGAAGACGCAATGTCGCGCAGAACTCCCGGATGGTAGCGTCTTCCTGGCACGATTTCGCACGAGAAGATGCTATCTTCCGCACATTTTGCGCAATGTTCCAGAGGCTGTTAAGTCATGTGGAAACTGCCTATGTCTCCTACAACTGGTTGTGCCCCAGGAAAGCTGTTGCCCTGATCATTTTCAAAGGGAACATGCATCTCAGTTGCACCATGTAGTTGAAGAAGGGCTATGTGACTAAGACGTAGAGTACATGTTTAAATCCCTGGCATCTTCAGTAAAAAGTTCTCAGAAGTTTTTCTCTGTCTATAGCCTTGGAGAGCCACTACTAGCCAGAGTATATATAGGCCAGGCTAGATTAACTAATTCAGTATAAAATAAATTCATATTAGATTAACTAATTTAGTATAAGAGATTCATTTTTTCATCACAAAAGTCCATGAGAACTTTTTTTACATAATTTCTATAAACAGCTGAATCAAGTGGTAACATTTATTTGGACTGTAGCTTGTAGGTAGGGCAGATGAGGGTTGGAATGCTCCACCGTGGGGGGAAAAAACTCCCTGCACATACAAACAAAACTAACATCTCAGGAATACAGATTTGGTCTAAATTTTTTTCCTCTCTGCATTTTTTTCAAGCAAAGTTGATAAAAACCATACTATATAATATTTTATGACTATAACAACTTTTCTGTACCTCAGAGCATACAAATCTGCTACATTATGTAGACTGAAGATCAAGGAATAGATTCACTTCAGCTTTCTCTTCTGGAACATCAGACATTTTAATGCAGGTCATATCACAGGTAAAATAACATGCAGTTTACTTCCTTTCCCAAGTTCTGGATTCCCTTTTCCCGAGCCTTGGCAGTGCTGCAGCTGCTTAGAGAGTTGGATAGGAGGTTAATCTTTTAATGAGATTTTAAGAGCTTTAATGCTCATTTCAAGCAAGGAAGCCAGAAACTCAAAACCAAGCTGTATTAATAATGTCAGCTCGCTGTATTCCAGCATAATATGTCAGCTGTATCCCTACATACAGATTGTAGTTATTCTTGGAATCCCAGAGATCAGAGTAAAAACGAAGTAGATTTTGGTTATATTTTTAACAGGGCTGTGACCACCCATTAATATCACACTCGCTCTTTTTGTAGGTTCTCCTAATGCAATGACTTGAATACAAAGTATAAACTGGCCTCTAGACCTGCTAAAAAAATTGCCTTGGAAAAAGACTCAAGGATTTTTTTTCAAAAGTGCATTGAAATAGAATAGCCAGTTTGGTGTAGTGGTTAAGAGCAGCAGGACTCTAATCTGGAGAACCAGGTTTGATTCCCCACGCCTCTGCTTGAAGCCAGCTGGGTGACCAGCCCCACCCAACTCACAGGGTGATTGTTGTGGGAATAATAATAATATACTTTGTAAAGCGTTCCAAGTGGATGTTAAGTTGTCCTGAAGGGTGGTATATAAATTGATGATGGTGATGATGACGATGACGACGATGATGATAGCTTTGATGCAACATGATAAGGAGGACCCATGTTAGCTTAGTATTGGTAAAATTATGAGAATGCATGTAAACAATGGAAACAATGTTGCATTCTTAATTACAGAGCCTGCTGCTATCAGCAGACACTGCTTGACAATATCAGATAGTTACTTCAGCAGCAAAACTAATATGTCAACGTCAAGGAAAATGAGTTACCAACCAAGTATATGGGAAGAGTTGGCCCACACCATTAATCAAAAGAGGCATTCGGTAGCTGATCATATAATATCAGTGAAATAATTTGTTATTCCTTGTTGTACTATCAGGTGAATATATTTGCTGAATAATTTGGCAAGCTCCAAATAGGTTATAATTCCCTGGAGTGAAAAATATTCAGAATCCATTGCGGTTTACTTCAGTCCTCACTGAAAAGACTGAAAGATTTCAGACATTGTGTTTACCTCATCTCCGGCTGTTGCTTTGAAAACAAACTGAACAGAGAGATGTCCAGCTGATTCTAGCTGCAGCCTGAAATTTGAAAGCCTGCAGGAAACTACAGCTCCCTTTCATCATCACCATCATAATTTGTCTCTCCATAAGAGCAACCATGACCAATTTGGAGCTCCTTTTAGCTCTTTTATTGAGTCAGAGGTCTTAAATCCTCACCCACACATGGAGGAACACTCTAGGGAGGAGTGATTCTCCATCTGTTTATTGGGGGGGGGGGGTGGGATTGTCAGTTTAATCCACTAGTCACTGACAAAAAGGAATTGGGTCCCATTAGTTCTGGTTCCATAAGGGTGACTGTAGAAAACAAACAACCGTTTTCAGGTAGAAGAAAGATTTTGTGGTCAGAGTTTGTGGTCCTGCTGGTGGATTTATTCCCCTTTAGGAGATACAGAGGACAAATGTCTGTGCCTGTTGCTAGAGCTGCTCAATGACTGTGCTTTTTTGGTTGCTTCCTAATAAGAGAAGATCAGGGGATGTTTTCTGAATGCAGGAGTGGGCCATGACTTTTTGCCACTCTAAGCGCCCTCTTCCAACAGCTACAAGCTTACACAGAGCTCAACAACAGTGGCATGGGCATGGAGAGAACGTTCTTGCATGCTGGCTTGCTGGGTGCAAAAAAGGATGACCTTTGTACACAAGCCCAGCAACAGAGGCGCAAGTGCAGGAGGTGCCTCCTTATGCACCACCCTACTGGCTGCAGAAGTTCCTACCTTATACCTAAGCTCAGCAGCAGAGGATATGGGGGTATATGCCTACTTCTGTGCTGTGCCTTTCAGTTTGGCATGCCAAGCAACCATTTGCTTCTCTCAGATAGCAAACTGGCCCTGTATGAATAAGAGCTAATCACTGGAGAAATATTTATTATTTATTTATTGAATTAAATTTATAACCCACTCTCCCCGCAAGCGAGTTCAGAGCAGGTAACAACAGTCAAAATCACATTTAAAATCCATTAAATATATTAATTACTTTAAAATATTAACCATAAAAATCAATGCAAGAGGCAGAAACTTTCATCAGCAACCCATACCTGATCTAATACCAACCATGGTATGGGTGATGGTATGCCTGTTTGGTGGGTCAGCAGACAATCGGGAAGAGGGGCTGCATTCTTCACTCAACAGGAGACCGGCAAAGGAAAGGAGCCCACCTAGCCCTCCTGAAAGGGCAGTTTACCCACAAGATGAGACCTGAGATCATTGCTCTGCAGGGAAAAGCAGTTGGCAGTTTTGAATGGGGAGAAAGAAGATCAGAGAGAATACTGGAAATTTTAACCTGGAGTTCACTAAAATGGAAGCATTCTTGGGATGCAATTACTCTTTTGGGATCTGATGCATGGCCGTGTATTTTACTGCCTGCTGTAGGAGTCTATTTGGTCAAGCTATGGTAAGTTTAGATAGTCTCTTCCAGGGGTGTCTCCCCTCCAGGACACTAAAACCTCTACTGCTGCCCCTACATTTCCCACTTATCTGGAAAGCACAGTGCACAGAACCCTGTTTTGCCTTTGACTTCCTTGCATCACTAAAGTAGCACATGCCTCCATCCACCTATCCGTATCAGGAGTCTATTGCTATCATTCAGGTGGTCTGAAGAGCCAAAACATACCCTTCTGTCACTGGAAACCCTTGCTGAGTTGAGTATGGTTTATTGACGTACCAGGATCATCCCAGACAAGGCATTTTGTAGCAACTTCAGCCAGAATCTGACAGTTTCAATGAGTAACCATGAAATATTCCTCGTAAATTGTTATGGCTTTTTTTTTTATAAGTACAATATCAATTTAATGACATCTACACGACACAAACTGGAATATGATCTGGAATTCCTATATATAAAACCAGTGAAAAATAGGGAAGTAATATAATAAGCTCTGAGCCTTATCCTCCCCAATTTTATGGAAAACATACCTTCAGAATTATTAAAACTGTAACATCTCATTAGTTCCAAGCTTGTGATTAGATCTCACTAAAGCCACAAAATTTGAAACCCAGACATTACTGTTTTAATGTCACATATACCTTGAAAACTCTTTACAGAATATCTCAGCTGACCTGTCCTCCCCTAGCATTTTCAGAGTGAGAATGATGTTCAGGGGGAAATGTTATGTGTTTCAAATGTCATGGTGTCAGTGGATTCATGAATCTGTAATGCATCTCCACTAAAACAGTAACATCTGAAGCAGACTTATTGCAAATTTATGTAGGATAAAATGATGCTGTGGGTACAAGAAGGATTAAACATAGGAGAGAAACCACAAGAGTAATGAGAGCAGAAGTGGCAGAGCCAAGAGTCATTGGGATCTTGAGAAAAGTGCTGTGGCAACAGGAAAAGAAAGTATATCTAAAGCTGGCTCAGTTCTTGAAAACCAAAAATACAAACACATACCATAATCATATTACTTTACTTACTTTAATGATACTGCTCATGCAGCCTATTCGGCTCTGAGCAGTGCCACACTAGAATTAGAATTAAAAGGCAAAGTTTTTAATATGTAATCTGTTTAGTATTAAAATTTAAAAATGTAATAAGTTTTTTCCTTAACCGACTGAGAAAGAAACTTGGCTACTGCTAAAGTCATACTAAAATCCACCCCTGCTAAAAGAAGCCTTAAATTATTCTCTATACTTCCTGGGTCTAATCATATTGATAACACTTAGGGTGGCCAGCTCCAAGTTGGGAATTTCCTGGAGATCTGGGGGGTGAAACCTGGAGAAAGTGGGGTTTGGGGGAGGGAAAGGACCTTGGCATGGCATAATTCCATAAAGTCGACCCCCAAAGTAGTTATTTTCTCCAGGTGAACTGATCTCTGTAGCCTGGAGACCAGTTGTGATTCTGGGAGTTCTCCAGCCACTACCTGGAGGCTGGCAACCCTAACAACACTTGAGATCCATAGTAAAGTGCAATCCAGAGGGAATAAGATTCTGCACTCAGCGGCTGCCAGCGTTCTGGAACACTCTCCTCCCTCTCAAGGAGAGGGGAATTCTTGCCCTTAGCCAGTACTCTGGGAAGCTGCAGTGGGAGAAGGAGGCATTGCAGTCAGCAGTGAGTGCAAAAGCTTAGTTTCTAGAAGCCCCCAGTGTGGCTGGAGGCTTCTGATGTCAGTAAGGGCTGCTAGCCTGTCAGCCATAGCACCCTTCATGGTGTGCTGACAGCAACAACTCCTGCCTCCTCTACCAAATTCCAGCACTTAACAGGTAAGGGAGGGATTTCAATCACCCTGCAGCTTCACCAGCTACTGCTGACTATACCCAAGACCCATTGAACTCATCAGGATTTCATATGTTGCTTTTCAGCATGGTATTACATTTTCCTGTCAATTTAATGTGGAGTTTTAATGCACTCTCACTTGATAAAACATTGTATTTACCATGCAAGAGCAAACAAATTCTAGGGTTTGCACTAGCTCTCCTCATGAGAGAATGCTTTCAAGCAACATATTTGTCACATGACCAAAGTAAAGTTAAAAATCAAAAATATGAATTAAGCCTCCATTTAAAAGCACCTGTGGTAAAAACTCAGTTTGAATTCCTCCATGCATTCCTCAATAGAAATCACCTCTTCAGAGGTGGTCAAAACAGACTGGTATAATACAGGTACTTCCCCCGCCCCCCGCCACCCCCATGTCTAATAGCAGCTTCCAAGAGGAGGATTTCTACTGGGCAAATGTCATGGATTGGGGAGGGTTAAGAACACTCCCTGAATACTGTAGCCCTGATTCATGCTTCCCACTGCTGCTATTTAAGGTAAATGTTGGGAGATTTAGTCATGGATCTCTCACATACCGTGCAGTTAGTAGTTCCCTAAGTTTCTCAGGACATATGCCTTCTGTACTACTTTGTAACTGCTTGGAACTGTTTTATTAGATTGTTAAGAGTGCATGGGGCTGCTTGCCCCTCCCATTCTTGAGCACTCAAAAACCTAATTGACAAAGCCAGTGTACATGAAAAGGATGTCAAATTATTGTGGCTCTTTTTCTTGTTTGGGGGCAGAGGGAGGTAGGGTTCCTGCACCTTTAAAAGCAATATGACAAGTAGAAATTTAACAGACATTTTTTTTCCCTTGCATGAGATATGGTGATGTCACCATATTCACCAGCAAACTGTATGCCTGTCACAAAGCTGTTAAAAGCACTAGAGGCCTGCCAAGAAAAAAAATTGGCAATTGTACTACAGAAACCTTCAGTGTAGAGACTTGCAAATGCAAACAAGGGAACAACTTGCAGCTGTTAGCACATTTGTCAACCAGCCAAATAACCCTTGCTACGCTCAACCCTTTTTGCACTTGTAGAATGTTCCTTCTGTCCTCACTTACCTTCTCCACATCTTAGCAATAGTTAGGAAATGTTGGTTTGGGTAAAGAAGAAGCTGTGGAGGTCGGCCAGATCTGCCCATCTGTAGTGGAAGGAGATGAGGAAAGTGAGACAAGAGGATGGGACTTGTCATGATGCCTTTTCATGTTAGAGAGAAATAGAGGGAAGGCTCTAAAACAGCTCCCAGTTTCTTGACTGGGGCAGAGGAGGGGAAGGGGGGGTTGCTGCTTTCCTGGAGATCAGAGCCAGAGTTGTCAAAGTGATAATTTTACTGAGGATTATGCACAAAGAATCTCTATTGATTGCTAGGGTTTTTTTTCTCTTTTCCTTTTATGGAATTAATAGAAGCCTGCATTGCAGGGGCTCACTAGCTGGTGGGAATGATAAGGCTCTCTGCAAACATTAACATGAAAGTTTCACTTGCATAAAATATTGATTTCTTACAGAATCACTTGCCAGCAAATGTGGGGAGAGAGAGAGAGAGATTGAGAGAGAGAGAATCCTCCTTTGTATTGGCTGGTAGTAGACAAAAATGCTGGCACACTAAGTTTCCAAGTAATAATAATAATAGCAACCATGATTGATCCAGTTTTCTCTGTTTACATAAAGTAGTTTTTATTACCACAGCACAACATTTTCATCATTTTAAATTGGGGGGGGGGGTAAAAGTAGTGCTTTGGGGGCAGTCTCTCTCAAGAAATTACACTACTGGCATTTAAGAAGACTTTCCATATTTTTAAGTCTGACTGCTATCATTTACGTCCCTTATCTTTTTCTACTTTCACGACCTTCTTCCTTGTTTGGGTTTCTACATTTTATCTGGAGCAATCCCAGCTAGTCATGGATCATTAAGTAAATACAATGGCATAGCAACCTTAAGTAGCCAATCAGATTTGGGTTACATGCTGTCATCATTGAGGGCAAACAAAGCCAATTTAGAATAAGGGCAACGATTCTTGAATAGGTCACATGGTTGATTGTAAAAAAATCTGGGATATTATATTGAACATAATGATGTCAGTAAGGCTAAATGAAGCTTACTCAGGGCAGTGCTTCCTGCAAAGGGGAATATTTCTCCCCCACACAAACACGTTTTAGCAATCCCCAAAACATCACTGATATCTAGCAGGTGGTTTTAGTGATGGCTGTCCTCTGACATTTTCATTCTAATCTACATACAGCTCTGTTGAGTCACCTTCCTTTTCAGAAGAAGAGCAGATGCCTTTTGGTTTGTTTCAGGTTTACAGCAGCCTTCGGGCAGCATACGTTACTTTCGACCCAACCCCATTTGAGTTTCCATTTCTTCAACTCAACATTCGTAGTTGTTATTTATTGCACGTTTCTCATACCCTTTTGTTAAGGTCTCAAGGTGGCAAACATCCTCAGGAGATGGTGCCTATTCCTTTCAAAGATCTGGGCCCACAGTTCCATCAGTCTCTGCCCACCTGTTGGGAGTCAAAACTAGAGTTCTGCCTGATGCAGAAGGCTGGAGAGGAAGGCGGGCATAGGGGTTGGTAGGGCTGCCTGATGAAAAACAGCAGCATAGATACACCTCGTTCCAGTGTTATAGATCTTTTAAAGGGAGAAGCAACATCTGTCTATGGACCCTTCAGAAACATTTTGCCATGCTTATTGAAACTCTTAGCTTCTCTTGAAATTCCTCAAGAGGTGGCTTGTCTAAGTGGGGACATCCATGTGCCCCTGGGCAGTGACTCTAGAGAAGTCTGGGCATGTTGATGCCCTCAGCCTCAGTAGAAGAGCCTGGTAACACCTTCAGTTGCAGATGAATCAGGACTATTCAAGTTTCTGTTTCTGTGTGCCCAATACAAGAATAAATGGAAGGTGTACTATGCCCTCGAATAGTCAGGCATGAGTTACTGACTGAGTGTCACTCACTGTCAGTCTGTCTGTCCCCATTGCTTCCTTTTGTGTGGCAACTCATGCATCATGGGCTGCAGGAAACCATGAAAAATGTTACTGCCACTGTAAAGGGCTGGCAGCCATCATAGACTAAAGGAAGAGGCAAATGTGGAGGTCGGAAAATTTGCAAAGATTTAGAGGGTGACATTTTCATTAACTTAGCTTTTGTTTCTATTTTTTCTCTCAGACTGAAGCTTGCTTGCCTCAGAGTCATTTACCAGCATGAGTTAAGGTTTCTCTCCTCTGTCAGGCATCAGGCAAGCAAATATCCCAGAATATGCAGATGGGTCCTCACAGATGCTTATAATTTTGTCGTTTAGATTTATAAAGAAAAAAACCCATATTTTGGTACATGTTCTAATTATTTTCTTCTTCTCTCCCTGTAATCTCCCCCAGTTCTAGCAGTTCTCTGTCCAGGCCTCTGTTCAAGCCTCTTGCTTTCTATATATATATGTTGACTTTGCCTGTCCTGGGCATATGTTTTCAGCTTTTTGTGTGGGAGCTTTGTTATCTTCTCATTTGTTTTTATTTTGGACTCCACACAAATGGAAAAGGCGGGCAGGTCAATTGCATCTCTTTGGGAAGCTCTGGTGTGGGTCGGTTTAGCTTATACTGGGGCGGCTCACTGAACATTTTTGGGGCGGAGGGGGCACCTGAACTCTTTCTTAGAAAATTGAGATGTAGCTTTAAAAGCTGTTCTTTTTGCTAAGTAAATTATTTCTCTAGGGCAGCCCTAGGAAAACCTTCGTGAAAGCTCTCCCTGTTAATCCTGCATTTTGATTGTTATCACCTTCTTTTAAAAGTTTCAATTAATTAACTCTTGCCCGTGTATCAGCAGCTCCAGAGGCTACAGCCATCTAAATGGGTTCCACATTATCACTTTATTGGCTGGGACTTCAGTGGAACCAAGAAGGATGGGGTAACACGACTACTCTCCAGGGGACTTCCCAGCAGAAGGATACAGGCTGAAAGGGTCAGCAGTTGTAGAGAGGATGCAACTTAATGTTCCCTTGAAGAAACTACTTAGATTGAGATAGTGTGGTAAAGGTTTGGGATGCAATCTCCATGTTAATTCACAAGGACACTGACACTTTTAAATAGCACCTGATGAAAAAAAAATAACAGCTAGTAAAGTCACAACAATAACAACAATGACTTGAGACTGTAGTGGCCACATCTCTGGGCAGAATTTTCTTAAAGCTTGTGTCCTTTCTAGCCATTTCTGCCTAAATTGCTCATTAGAGCTAGTTTTAAAACTACATTTCCAGTCCACTATGGTCCTAAACGCATGAGACTTTTCAAGACAAGTTCAAAGTGACTAGATGCTCTGATGTCCTTCTAAATAAAATATCTTATATACCAATAGCAAAGTGGCCCTGATTTCTGGATACTTAAACCTGGAGATTGGAGCCATGAATGGACAAGACAGATCTTCCTACACACCTGAAAAATGCTCCAAGTTTACAGACAAATCTGAAACCTAAAAAAAATACATTGAGAGGTTTAAAAAACCCAAAATGATAAAAAGAAGTGCCTGTAGCTTTAACCAGATGCCTTCAGTGGCTGTTGATAGGCAACCATAACAGTTTAGCCAGTATTCCAGGCTCAGGTTTTGTCAGTAAAAGGCAGGGAGGGGCAGAGCTGTTTTGACCATTGAGGAAAGATTCTGGGTTGGGCCCAGAAGCAACTACTGGATGACTTGATATTCATGACTTGCATCAGTCACCAAGGCCAGGGTTCTTGCTACTGTTCAACAGCATCCACCCTCTACAAAGGCCAGTGTAGTATAGTGTAGTGGTTAGAGTTTTAGAGTAGGATCTGGGAGACCCAGGTTTGAATCACCACACTGCTGTGGAAGCTCACTAAATGATGTGCATACTGAACCTAATCTACCTCTAAGGGTTGTTGTGAGGATAATATGGAAGCAATGAGAATGATGTAAGCTGCTTTGGGTCCCCATTGTGGAGAAAGGAAGTATGTAAATGAAATAAATTAATAAATACAGCTGAAGATGGAATAGATAAAATGTAAGGTGTTTAATGAGTTTGATGGAAAGAAGGGGTTACAGGGGAAAGTCAGGTCCCTCCCACAAGTCCTTGCAGGTTCTCCACCATGCAACTGGGCCTGGCTCTGCCAGCACTGTGCAACTGGGCCGAAGGGAAGGGGCTGCTGGAGGGGGAGGGGAAAACGGGGGGGCAGATGAAGATGAGAGCAGAGAAGGAAGCAGAAAAAGGGGAGAGGATATGGGGAGCCAGGAAGGGAAAGAGGACAAGCAGGAGGGGAAAATAAGATTCCCCCCACAAGTTCCTTGTGGGTCCCACTTGTGCTGCTGCTGCTACTACTACTACTACTACTACTACTACTAATGTTAATAATAATAAATTGTATATATGTAATACTTTTTATTCCACACTCATTAGCATTGTAAGCTTCACAACAACTTTAAGGTAGGCTAACATCTTTATCTCTATATAAAAATGTTAGCCTATATAAAGATGAGGTGAGCCCAAAAGCTTGTCTAAAGCCACAGTTAATTCATGTAAAATCTAAGACTTCCTGGTTTACAGCAGGTCCTCTTACTCGTTGCCTTACACTAGCTCTCAGCCATAGGGTTGCCAGCTATGGGATGGGAAATTCCTGAAGATTTTGGGTGTGGAGCCTGGGGAGGACGGAGTTTGGGGAGGGACCTCAGCTGTGTATAATGCCAAGGAGTCCACCTTCCAAAACAGCCATTTTCTCCAGGAGAACTGGTCTCTATGGCCTGGAGATCAGTAATAATTCCCAGCGATCTCCAGCCACTACCTGGAAGTTTGCAACCTTAGATCCAGGGCAGGCACCTGTCTTATCTCTCCCAGTATCAATACCTTGAACATATGACACTGCCTTATACTGAGTCAGGCCATCCATCTAGTTCGGCATTGTCTCCTGTGATTGGCAGTAGTAGCCCAAGGCCTCGGGTAAAGAAAGAGCTGATTATGGCTATCTGAGATTCCATGCATGTAAAGCAAGTTCCATCACTGAGCCACAACCCCTTATGAAACTCTTTCAGCTCTTTTCCAAGTTAAAAAGAAGTAGGGTTTTTTCAGCCCATAGCAAATGAGCTGAGAGAATAGGAACTCCTAACTTAGAAACATTGTATTTGCAACCTAGGGGAAGTGTTGGATATAGGTATAACATCAGCAGAGTGTGGGTTTGAATTGCATTCTAATGAATCTAACAGAGGTGTGCCTATTTCTGTACTATCTACATGTTTGCCCATTGTGTACAAGAAACATCTGAAGATCTGTCTGCTGTGCTTACTACAAAGGACATCTGTGTTGCTCACCCTAAGCACTGTAAAGGCTGCACCGTGAAAAGCCTGGGTGGATTATGACTCTTACATCTGTTTATGATGCCTGCAATGCAGAACAATTCCAATCATCCTTCGTTTTCCCTGAGCATTTTCCATGTTAAAAAAAATCCAAGTAAATCTGAATCATCAGCTGGACTAACAGTACCTGATTATATTCATATATACATTTTGTAACCTGACAGATCCAAACCTTTACAAAGAAGCGGCCACAAAAATTGAGCAATAAATAAATAAATATTAGGTGCCAGTTTGCCCAAGTATCTAAAACTATGAGGGTGGTATTTAGAACATCAAGTGAGTTTCCAGTTTCTATCCAATGATATCTCCTAGAAAATCAGAACTGGAACCAAGAAAATCCTGATTTTAAGTAATCAATTCACTCGCTTTCAGAAAAAGTTCAAATTAAAATAAGGTTATATCTGTGCCATACTTTTAAAGAATCAAATTAATTTTGTTTGTGGCTAGTCACAAATAGAATTCCCAAGGCAGCAAACATTTGAACATTAAAAAAGATTTAAAATAATATATAAAATAATTCAATATAAACATAAAAACACAACTCCAAACCAGGGAGGAGGGCCAGTAACAATTATTGAGGGTATACGAAACAAAACAAAAAAAAGTCTTTACCAGCTGCTGGAAGACAACGATAGAGGGAGACAGACGAATCTCCCTGGGGAGGAAGTTCCAAAGTTTTGGTGCCGCAACCAAGAAGGCCCTTTCTTGGGTTGCCACCTATCTAGCCTCAGATGGCAGGGGCACCCAATGCAGGACCTCCAAAGATGACTGTAGTCAATGGCTAGATTCATATGGGAGAAGGCAATCTTTAATGTATGCTTGCCCCAAGCCACATACAGCTTTAAAGGTCAATATGATTACCATGAACTAAGTTTGGAAGCAAATTGAGAGTCAGAGTAGATGGAACAAGACTGGATTAATATGATCCCTATGACCCACTTCAGTGAACACTCTGGCCACAGCATTCTGAACCAACTGCAGTCTCCATATAATCTTCAAGGGCAGCCCCATGTAGAGTGTACAGCAATAACCTAATCCAGATGTTACCAGGGCATGCACCACAGTGGCAAGATATTTCTTGTTCAGGAAGAGCCACAGCTGCTCACCAGCCAAAGCTAGTGAAAGTCACTCCAGGCCAGAGGAGTGGCCAGGTTTATCCAACAGGAGACTTGAGTACAGCAGCAACCCCCAAGGTACAAACCTGCTCCATTGGGGGAGTGCAACCCATCCAGAACAGGAGATGTCTCATTTCCTTAGTCAAGCCTTCCCCCCATCAGTTGCACCTCTAGAGCCAGTTTGGTGTAGTGGTTAAGAGCACAGGACTCTAATCTGGAGAGCCAGGTTTGATTCCCCACTCCTCCACTTGAAGCCAGCTGGGTAACCTTGGGCTTCTTACGGCTCTCTGGAGCTCTCTCAGCCCCACTCACCTCACAGGGTGTTTTGTTGTGGGGATATGACATACTTTGTAAACCGCTCTAAGTGGGCATTAAGCTATCCTGAAAGGCGGTATATAAATGGAATGTTATTATTATTTATTATTATTCTTTTGTCAGGATTAAGTTTCAATTTATTGACCCTCATCATCTTCAAAACTGCCTTCAGGCATCTGTTCAAATTTTCCACAGCCTCTGTAGGAACTGTTGGAAGCATGAGCTAGAGGCAGAGCTGAATGTTATCCACATATTGGATATGGCAGCTCAACCCAAATGTCCTGACAACCTCACCCAGACGCTTTACATAGACGATGAAAAGTATGGGAGACGAGATGGAACCTTGCAGGATGCCAGAACAGCAGTCCCCAATTACTGGACTCTGAAACCTACCCTCAAGGTAAGATTTAAACCATTACAAAACAGTGCCTCCCAGTCTAATCTCAAAAGGGTCAATGGTATCAAAATGGGGCAAGAGGTCCAGCAAACTTAACAGAATCACACACTCCCTCTGTTGTGGCACAGTTCAATCACCAGGGTGACTCAGACTGTTGCAGTCCCATGACCAGGCCTGAAACCATATTAGAATGGATCCAAACAATCTGCTTCATTCAGGACCCCCTGAAGTTGCCCAGCCACCATTCATTCAATAACCTTGCTCAAGAATGGTACATTTGAAACTCAGCAATAATTATTCAACTCTTCTGAGTCCAGAATAGGTTTCTTTAGGAATGGGCACACTACTGCCCACTTCAAGGCAGGAGCAAACAGCCCCTCTGTCAGGGAGACATTTACTATCTCCTGGAGTCAGTCTGCCAGCCAACTCACACCTCCAGCAGATTTAAGCAAGTAGAAGTGACTAGAGGTGGGCACGATCCAAAAAAAATTAATGATCAAGCTGATCGTGGATCCGCGCCGGCGACGACCCCAAATCACCGATCCACACCAATCATCTCCCGTTTCCGATCGGGGATCGGGGAGGCCAAAGCGGGGCGCTCTGCTATTCCCAGCTATGTGGGAAGGTGGGTGGTGGTGGCCTCCAGGCACGTGCAAACACTCCCGCTCAGCTCCTCTGAGCCCTCTATTTACCAAGTATTACCAAGTAAAAGCCAAATCATTTGTACCACCTGTCTAATTAGAGTTCCAGCTGAGAGTTTAAAGGCGGCTGTATTTTCTTTTGCACATTAACTTCTCCCCCTTCTCGTTCTCAACTGCTTGCAAAAGGGATGCAGTCGCTGGGCTGAGAAGCCAGGAGGAGAGAGAGATCTCTTTTCAGCGTTAACTCTTTCAATGCACTGAATGAACTCAGAGAGGAGCGCAAAACAGCTTCAGCTGATAGCCGCTCTCAAAGCCAGGGGTTTTTGTTTTCTCTCTCTCTTAACCCCTTCCTCTCCCAATCACTTTGCTTATATTTTTCTCAGGAAGCCACCTTTTCACTCACAACTGTTTGCTTTTCCTTCCTAGGGGAAATATTATCAAGTTTCTTGCCTTAAATTTCTTTTGCTAAAAAGTTAACCTCAAGCTGCAGTATGAAACCTCCGTGTGCTTTCCAGACTGCGCACTGCCCATTTCTCTCCCTAGCTCAAGCAACAATGTTCCCTATTCGAAATCACAAAACAAGTTTCTCTCCTCCTTAATTACAGAAACACCTTCTTTTACTCTTTAGACCTGGTCTCTCCCCAGACCGTTTCTCCTTTTTACACATATATAAGCAAAATAAATAAGCAAAACAAAAATTCTGTGCCAAGACAAAGGGGAGGGATAAGGAATTGGGGGGGGGGGAGTGTTATGGATGTGGATTCAAAGCCAAAAACCAAACCAAACCAAAGAAATCCCTTCACCAAGCGCACAATTAGTACAAATCTGGGATGGAAGGCGGCTCAACTCTTACCGTGCCACCTCCCCCTTTTCTGTTCTCTCCTATACGCACACTCACACAAACATCAGGATCCCCATAGTTTGTTTTGACAAACAAGACAGATAAGGATAGGGGGGCAGGAGGACTGTGTTTGGCCGTCAGAGCTGCCTATCAGGGTTTGCAGCTCTCTTATATAACCTCTGTTAATAAGATAATTAACTGCTTCCTTATTGAAGTGAAACAAATTGTCTCTTACATTAAAGCTATTATCCATAAATTATATATTTTAATAAATAATAAAAAATATTCACTTCAAAATATTACAGTATTGAACAATTATACCCCCAAAATGTGCTTTCCTGAAGAGTTCTACTTGTGCAATAAAAAAATTTTTTTAAGTGAATAGAATTCTTCAGGAGACCCTCAAAATCAATACAGGGCTATATACTGCAGTCTAGTATCTAGTACTAGGTACCTAGTAGGGTTAGGCTATCAGCTGTAGTGGGGTGAAAGATTGAAGTGCCAGAGGGAGCCCAAAATAACTGAAAGCCTAGGGGGCCGGCCATGGGTTAATATGGCCCTGTCAAACTTCTAAGAAGACTGTCCATATCCTCAGACTAGACTAACTGAAAAGTATCCCGGACAATTGAGCAAATCAGCACCATAAGACTGTATAGCTCAAAAACTAACAGGCGTTAATCTAATACGTTGTGTTCATGAATGTAAAACAGTGATGTTTATAAATATTCTTTCTTTACATGTAACTATATTTAGCATCAAATATAACCTTTATAGCCTCATTGGGATTTTAATTACTCTTTTGGATCGACAACCTTCCGCGGTCCTCTTTGCATATAATTTGATCATTTCACCCAATTTGTTTTGTGATGAAAAGGTTAACAGGCACACAGTATCTCCGTTCTCCATCATGGAGTCAGGCACACTGAATCCTGTTTTGGAAACAGTTGGCTTCAGCATGTAGCAGCTGCGCAAGATTGTGACCACTGTTATGTTCTCTGTTTCTAGGTCCAAGTCTCATTCATTCTTTTACACACTTAATTCTGCAACCAGACAAAATTAGGTCTTAATTAACTGTGGCAATGTGACCATAAACAAAAGCCAGCATATCATGCTTTCACTTCGTGCTGCAGCTCTTTACACATATAGCCTCTCTCTGAAATTACAGTGGAATTTTCAAACGGCTTTGGAGATGAAATTATTCCAAGGGCTTCCATGAAAAGCACAGTGATTTCCCAAACCTTCTCCCCATCCCAGCGTCTCTATTTCAGGCAAACAAAGAAGAAATGGAAAAGTCAATGACCACCCCATCAGCTTTCATACTTTGCAATCCAAAGTCTGCCCTCAAATGGAAATCTAGTTGCATTACATGAGTGACAGGTAAAGACATTTGCTTTTGGTCTAATAACATTGCCCATGTATTACCTATTCTCCCATGTATTACCTATATAATAGACAATGAACTGCCAGTTTCTAAAAATGTGTTTTATTAGCAATCAGTCAGCAGGTTTTCATCTCCCAATCAGTATGCAGCCCATCCTATGGAGGAAAAAACTTTTGTGAAATTGACAGACCATTTAAAAGCCATTATTGGTAGAATAAAGATGATACCTATTTGGCACATAAGGAATTTATTCTGGTTTCAACATGTACATAACAAGGAACACAATAGAGGTTCTCTTGGCATATGGCCTGTTATGCATCTCCTTTACCACCACCCTTTACACTCCTTTACCACTACCCTTTATACTTTTATTGTATCCAAACTCTTGCTGTTGCCTCAAACCTCCCATGTAGCCATGTCCTTTCTATGGGCCAGGCACAAACACGAGCAAGTATGAGATTTGAAGGGGTTGTGTGTGTATAGTGGTTAGTATGCCAGGCTAGGATCTGGGAGGGTCAGGTTCAAAAATCTCCACTCTGCTATGGAAGCTCACTGGGTGGCCTTAGGCCATTACTAGGGTTACCAGTCCCCCGCTGGGGGTGGGGGATCCCCTGCTCCCACCCTCTACCCCCTGCCTCTGCTTTCCTGGCCAGCAGGGGATGCATGGGCCTCCCAGGGGCATGCTCCCGGGCAGTGTGGCATGCTCCCACGGGCCCAATCTGGCCTAATTTGGGCTCGGAGCATTTCCACACTTAGTGGCCCATTCCAGGCTGATTCAGGCCCAATCCAGGTCAATTTGGGCCAGAATTAGCCTGGATTGGGCCATTGCAGAGTGTTGGAGCACTCCCGTGCTCCACAGCAACCCAATCCATAACAAATCGGTCCAAATCTAGCCTGATTTGGGCCCAATTTGGCTCCCCAGTGGAGTACAGAAGTGCTCCTGGGGTTGGCCACGGGCCGTGTGATGACATCACTTCCCAGAAGCCCGGGAACACATGAGCGCTTTGCATGGGCACGACAGACAATGGAACAGCTAGGTGCTGGGTCCCTGAGGACAGGGGGGCCTGGCAAGCCTAGCCATCACTCATCCTGACCTATTTCACAGGGTTGTTGTTGTAAGGATAAAATGGAGGAGGGGAGAATAATGGTTTATGCCAATTTCAGTTCCCTTTGAGGAGAAAAGTAGGGTATATACACCTAAATAAATATTTATTTGCTTAAAGAGGAATACAAAAAAGATTTCAGTGAAGTTTTTTAAAAAGTGAAGTAATAAATGACCAGTTTTCCCATTATTGTGAGCTGCCAACCTTACTTCCGATGGATTGTTTTTATACAGCACAAGTCTTTGTTCTGCATGAACTTAACATTATTGAACACATTGTCAAAATTTGACCTGTTATTTTTTGTCTTTCCTCGTGTCTGTCTATTGGTATCAGTGTACTTTGAACCTTTTCTTGGCTTTTTTTGTAAACCCTGGTTGCAGTCATTAAATCAATTATGCTTTTTTAACCATTAAAATGTGTCAATGTGTCTATCTGATCTACCATTAAAATGTGTCTATGTGTCTATCTGAAACACATCAGGTACGGTCATAGATTCTAGTTTTCCTTGTAATTTTTGTACTTTGGAAACTCCCCCCCCCCCCGTCTTGTGATTTATGTCCACATGCTGTTTGTATGAGATTTTGAAAGCATTGCAGATTCCTGTGCTCAGAGACCAACGTATGTCCTAAACACTCTCAGAGTGCCCTTGAATTGGTTAAGGGAAAACACTTCTCCCCTTGTGAATGATGGGGTCTAGGCTGCAACTTGAATTCCTGCTGTGCTTTAGATATACAGAATTCTAGCTCTGGCCCAACTCAGAACCATATAATGATGATCAGGGCTTTTTTTCTGGGAAAAGAGGTGGTGGAACTCAGGACTGCACTTTGGGTCAGCTGGAACGAGGGGGGAGTTTTTAAAAGTTTAAATCGCCCTTGGCGAAAATGGTCACATGGCTGGTGGCCCCGCAGAGGGCAATCTAAACTCCCTCTGTCTGGAGATCAGGGGGCGGGGCCACCAGCCATGTGACCATTTTCAAGCGGTGCCGGAACGCCATTCCACCTGAAAAAAAGCCCTGATGATGATTTGTGAGTGTAAAGTGCATGCCTAACAGGTCCCATTTCATGAAAGGGATTGTTATTCCGGGGACAGAGAAGCATGTTTACTTTAATATATTTTTAAATTTCCTAGGTGAGAACTATGTGGGCTGATAAGCCTGCCACCAAGCTTATAGTCATAAGGCATCAGTGCAACCACCTAGAAACATCAAACCATCACAGAACTGTTACATGTGTCTAGCATCCCTCCCTCTTTTCCCAAGAAAGCACCTTAGGCTGACTCAAACAGCTTATTAGTCATTTTCAGATTACAAAGAAAGGCTGAGAAACATAACATGGAAGAGCTGATGGCGTTTTCACACAGATAACAGTGTGCAGGGTTGCAAGTAGATGATGGAGGACTGGGAAGTCATACATTTCTTCCAGCAAATAATATTGGAAGACTGAAAAGTTATATGTTTCTTCCAGCAAATAATATTTGCCTGCATCCCCTTTGAAGAATAGCCCACAATGTCATAAGACAAAAGGGAATTCATTCCATCTGAAAAGCTTTGTTTAAATGTTTTCTTTACCAGATTCCTTTTCAGAAATGACTATCCACTTAGACCAAATGGCATATACTTGTCATTCTATAAGCAGAATCCTCATCCTGGTTAAATTAACCATTTTTATCATTACAAGATCAAGACTTCCATTTCAGCTACTAAAAATAAATCGTAAGACCAAAACTGGTCCCTCCTGTGCAAATGGTGTCTGAGAATATAGGCTACTCCTGTATTAAAAGTACAGATCCAGGTCATTGAGTCGACCTACTTAGGGGATATTTTAGGGCTTCCCAAAAGGTTTTATGTCCTCCAAATGTCAGTCTTATTGCAGTTTGTGCATCAGCAGAACTCTCTACAGCAGAGTTGTTATTTAGATGTAATTTTTAAAAATCAAAGCTTAAAAAAAATCAGAAGTTGATTAAAAGTTAAAATGGATTGGATCCGATTGTTCAGCATAAGGATAGAGTAGAGAAGGTAAATCAAAGGAAGCTTTGGATTCCATAATATGTGCCGCTGTTCCTCTTCTTTACAATGCCCTGAATTGCAACAGATGCAACTGAGGTTTAATTCCTAAGACTGCAGTTCTGCAGTAGTTACCCTCTTCTGACATCTTTGGCTTCAATGGACTTGGAAGGGTATCATTCTACTTAAGATGGCACTGTAGGCTCTGACTATTTTATGCGAGTCTAACTGTTTTATAGGTGGATTGCAATATCTACAATAACCTAGTGTCACCTTTTTATAGATTTCCTCCAAGCTTTTTTCCTTCAATGAGAATCATTTAATATTTTGTAATTTAGATTTAACTATAAAATATAGTTATCTTTTATAACAAATATTCATATATTTATTTTATTTATTTAATAAAAAATTATATCCTGCCTTTCAGTCCTCATGAGGGCCACTAAAGCATCTAACAAATTAAAACATACATAATAAAATCATATTTTAAAAGGATTAAAACTAACCAAAACAACATCATTAAAACAGTTAAAGCCAGCATTAAAAATCATAAAAATACATAAAATAATAAAGCATTTAAAACATTGGGCACAAAGGAGGGATATGTAAGATGCATTCTGACTTGAAGCACTAAAACTTTTGATTAGCTCTTGCTACAGGGACCTTTTTATTTCAGCAAGTTTCAGAACGACTGGTCATGGACCATGTTTGTAAAGGCTGGACATTGCTGGCTGTACTCAAACCATGTACTGCTAGTTTTAGGTGGGTCGCTGTGTTGCTCTGCAATAGAACAGCAGGATTTGAGTCCAGTGGCATGTTAGAGACCAACAAGATTTTCAGTGTGTAAGCTTTCAAGCTGACTCCTGAAAGCTTACATCCTGAACATTTTGTTGGTCTCTAAGGTGCCACTGGATTCAAATCCTGTATGTACTGCTAGAAGTGCCCACTCAGAAAAGTAGTCTGAATTTGTTTTCATAGGCCAAAAGAGGAACCAAACTTCATCTTTGTCAAAGCTTAATTTGTCATATTTGCTGCACTGAAGCCTGCCAGATATAACCTCTATGCCTTCTGCTTCTTCCAAACACACAGAAAAGCACACCAGTATTGAATTTAAGGTACACACACCAGTGCAGGGTACAGTATTCCGACAGGATTTCTTCTATCAAGACTGTCTACACAAGTGCAACCACTTCCCTACAACTCCTTTTAGCTATCATATCAATAACACTTGGCAAAACTATTTTCTTTTCGAGTGTTTAAGGGCACAGAGACCACAAGGGAAAGTGTGTGTGTGTATATTGAAAAGTCAAACCAATTTTTGACCATGTCCTTTTCAGTGACAATAATGGACTTGTTAAATCTGAACTGAAAATCTTTATCTGTAGAGAGAAATGTTTCTAGGGCAACACTCAATGTGTGAATAAAATGTGATGGCAGATTAAAAGGGTCTCAGAAATACCAGGCACAGCTGTATTGCTTCCAAGTCAGTCAGCTCAGCAATACTATCTCTGTGGTTTAAGTTACTTACAGCCACTCACATCAAAAGGGGCACTACAGAGTATCACCATCCTGATAGGTCACCCATTAAGCTTGCCCCATGTATTCCAGTCAAGTCACATTTTCAGATAGAATAGTACTTCAATAACCCCTTAGCTGGAATATATTTTCTTTATATGCTATAAATGAAAATCAAGACAAAACTAGTAGTGGGATATTAGTTAACAGGGAGAAGAAGAAGAAGAAGAAGAAGAAACACCTTGTATTGTTACTCAGATTGGATTCAATCTTATTGTAGTCAAAAGACCCATATGACACTTCATCAGTGATATTAACCAGGCTCAGTTTGCAGCACCTGCTGCAGTTGTTTAATTCTAAGGTTCATTCTAACACAGGCATCAAAAGAATGGAGGAGATATATGCCATTGATTTGTCTCACGGTATGGGGCACCTAGGCAAAAGCAACAATGTTCTGAGAAAACTATGAATAAAGGAAACTAACAACTGTCCCGGTGATATCATGCCAAATAAGATACCATTCTGGAACGATTACAGTACTGCTCATTTGACTGAATTACTTGCACCTACCTGTCTGGGGAAGGGATTTCAAACATGGTTTCTCTGGGGAAAAAGCTTAGGGGAGAGTAGCCAAGAGCGGAGAATCTACCTCATGTTGTGGTTTTACTGTGGATATCAACTTCCCCAATCAAATATAACTTCAAGGTTAGTGCAAGTCATGATAAGTTTCATTCTTAGAATGAAGAGTCCATTTTCTGGGAAACCAGATGAGTACCTTCTGTTCTACTGACTTATAATAAGACTCATAAAGTGATGTGCTTGGGGATGTGGCTAATTTGTACAGCTGCCATCCATTCTTCATGGTGGTGGAGTGTGCCATCAAGTCATAGCTGATTTATGGTGACCCCTGCTGGGGTTTTCAAGGCAAGAGACTAATAGAGGTGGATTGTCATTGCCTGCCTCTGCCTAGTCATCTTTGGAGGTCACCCATCCATTTACTAACCAAGGCTGACCCTGCTTAGCTTCTGAGAACTGATAAGATCAGGCTTGCCTGGCTACCCAGGTACAGTTGTCAGGTCCCCATAGACTCCTGGCAGGAGCAGGGACCTGGCTTGTTTGGGGCCAATATCAGCCCCTGTGAAGTGTAAGAGCACTCCTGCAGATATCACAATAATGTCACTTCAGGAAGTGATGTCATCATATCCTGCCAGGAGCACATCTGCTGCTCACTTGTCCAGGTTGCCTGGCAGTGGCAGATGATCGGTGGGCAGCTTGCCACTTCCCGCTGGCACAGGGACAAACCGCTGAGAGTCTGCCTGCCACCAGTGAACACTTGGGTGCGGTCCATTTTTCATGCCAACCCTATAAATCAGGCTGTTTTGTATAATAAAAATTATTACTGATATGATATTGGCACTTGTTGCCTCTGCTAAACAACCACTGCCATTCATCTCTCAATTACTGCCAGCTCAAGCCTCATACAATTGATTTTGTTGGAGATGAGGACTACGCTACCAACACCAGAATATATCTTTTTCCTTTCTGAAGACCCAGGGAAATGCAGAGGGGAGAAATTATTTGAACCTGCAGAAAACTTAAACTCTGTAACAGCTCAAAGCTTTTTAGATGCCCAGACTGCATAAGTGAGTCTAATGCTCTTTAAAGCATGAACAAAGCCAGTAACAAGGTAGTCTCTTAAAAGATTGATGTTGTCTCTGGAATCCCAAGGCAAAACATCACTTAAACAGATAAATAGTTATTTACAAAGAAAGAACCAAAATAGCATAGAAAGGAAGTTTTAAATAATTATTCTGCAGAGCTTGTCGCCAGTCATTCCAGAAGCTTCCTGCATCTAGGACATTAAATCCTCAGTTTACAGAGTTCGAACTGGTACATTCTCATAAGGGAGGAGGTTTTTTTCTCACAGAATAAGCAAGACAAATGCTGACAAACAGCTGCCATCCATTTTGCATGCCAGTCCCATAAATCTCTTATCACATTGTCAGGCCAGGCAAAAGTCCTCCTTAGAAAAAAAACATTCTTGGTTTTACGCTGGAAATAAGTCTTTCCTTTTCCAGTTGTCAATTTACAATGATCTTGCCCTGTGTCCCTCCCCCCTAACATGTTTTCACATATATATGTTTTGTATACAATTGCACTATCTAAAGTCAGTGATTCTTATGCATATGCGTGTCAACCAAAAGAATGCCCATCACTTGGTACTATTGACTGCAGGAACAAAAGAATACAAATATAGATGGGTTGGATCTTATACATGAAAATTCTGTTCTTGAGAATGAAAATGATTCAGCAAAAAAAAAAAGGTTAAGAGATCGCAAAAATGCAGCCTGTTCAGTATGAAATGGCTGAAATGTCATGAGAATACATTATGCTTCTTCATATAAATGTAAGCCATAACAATGTTTATCAAAGGCATTCCTGATTTCTGTGTGGCTACTGGAATTTTTGGATCAAGATTTGGAATTAACCGATCTGCCACCAGGAAGCTGGTTCAGATTTTGGCAGTCCTGTGGCTACATATTTTGGCAGTATGTATAAAGTGAATTAATATAGGGTCTATGGTAGGTATGAGCTTAGTCACAGCTCACTTCTTCAGATACAGCTAGCATGTGAGTCCATCTGTCCTTATATCTTGGTAATATAAAATATAAGGACAGATGGCCTCACATTCAAGCTGTATCTGAAGAAATGAGCTGTAACTCATGAAAGCTCATACTCTATCACAAATTTTGTGAGTCTTATAGGTGCTACTGGACTCTTGCTATTTTCTACTGCTACAGACAGATTAACATGGCTACCCATCCGGCAAATTTAGAACACATTTCTTGAGAATTTAAATAAATCACTTAATTAGTCTGAAAGTTAAAATTAGTTTTAAAATGTGTCCTCCTGCAGCAGTCCTTTTGTCTCAATTTTTTAAAACAGATGAATAAAGTGTATTCTTCAAACAGCCTGTATTGATAAAGTTCATGTCAATGCTGTTGCTGGCTTAAAATATAATTTAGGCTGATATTAATTTTTCTAATCCTTACCATTCTATACACCCGAATGTTTATTTATCAGAGATGACTGAGTAATATTTTGAAAGAGATAACGCCTTTCTTTTTTCTTCACATTTGCCTGTTCTTACTACTAATGAAATAGGCCCTGCAATGTCCTTAGCATAAACGACAAGGCCAAAATATCCTCAGATCCCCATTGTAATTTAGGCAATATAGCACAAACAACACCCACACCCACATAGCCAGTTTGGTGTAGTGGTTAAGAGTGCAGGATTCTAATCTGGGGAACTGGGTTTGATTCCCCATTCTTCCACTTGAAGTCAGCTGGGTGACCTTGGGCTGGTCACAGTTCTCTGGAGCTCTCTCAGCCACACCCACCTCACAGGGTGATTGTTGTTGTGGGGATAATAATGACATACTTTGTAAACTGCTCTGAGTGGGCGTTAAGTCATCCTGAAGGGCGGCATATAAATCGAATGTTGTTGTTGTTGTTCCATATCGTGGTGCCCCAGCATGTCATGAACCAGAAGCATGTGGGCTTCTTCTTTTCTGCACACAGCTACAAGGTAAGTAGCAGCAACTGCACTTGTCCACAACTTATTTATCCATACCCTGCCTTTCTCCCCAGCAGAGACCCTAAGAGGCTTTCATTATTCTCCTTTCCTCCATTTTAGGCTCACAACCAGGGTTGGTGCCAGGTTTTCTAGCACCTGAGGCCAGATACCTGCACCTGGGGGCAGCTTCAGGGGTGTTGCTGGCCCTACGTGTGTGTGCGTACGCACAGCCGGACTGTGTGATGACATCACTGTGTGTGACATCATCACACAGGGTGTGCCACTGCAAGCTGGCCACCCCATTGACGAGGCAGACAGTTGGGACGGCACGCGGGTGGCCTCTCAGCCCACCCATTCAGTTGCCCTGCACCGCCCTGGCTGCCTGCCATGCCTGGCTGGCCCGCAGCTGTGTGCTGGTGGCGGCAGCAGCAGCGGAAGCACGGGCCAACTGAGAGGGAGGCTGCCTGCTCAGTTGCCCCATGCTGCCACCTCCAGCACACACTCCTGGCTAGGCACCTGCAGGCCAGGCACAGCAGGCAGTCAGGGCAGCACACGGGAGCTGCTTCCCAGCCCTCCCGTTCAGCCACCTGTGCTGCCATCGCCAGTCCCACAGCGCGCGACCCCGCCCCCCGGTCAGTGCTCGAGGCAGTTGCTGGCACGCCTCAATGGACGTGCCAGCCCTGCTCACAACAACCGTGTTAGGTACGTTAGGATGAGAGTGTGTGACTGGCCCCAGATCACCCAGCAAGCTTCATGGCCGAGTAGGGATTTGAACCTGGCTTGCCCAAATCTAGTCCAGTACATACATGAGCAGCCACAGGATACCCATCCACACCTCCACCCTCCTTCATATATGGTGAGCAGGTGAATTGCTGAAATGTTGTGTTTGTGAGAATTGTGATTTTATCATTCACTCCAATAATTTACCAATTATTGTAACCCGCCCTGAGCCCACTTGCGGGGAGGGAGGGATGATAATGATAATGATAATGATAATGATAATGATAATGATAATGATAATGATAATGATAATGATAATGATAATGATAATAAAAGATGAAACTGTGTCCCACCTTATCTCTGAATGCAGCAAAATTGCACAGACAGATTACAAAGTTAGACATGACAGAGTCACAAAGCTGATTCATTGGTCATTGTGTAAAAAGTATAACTTGCCAGTATCAAAGAATTCATGGGAACATCAGTTGGAAAAGGTGCTAGAAAATGAACAAGTCAAGATCTTGTGGGATTTCAGAATTCAAACTGATCAGCACCTCGAACGTAATACACCAGATATAACAGTCGTGGAAAATCAAAAAGTCTGGATTGCAATTCCTGGGGATGCCAGAGTTGAAGAAAAAGAACAAGAAAAAATGATTAAATATAGAGATCTGGCAATAGACACCACCCGACTATGGAAGGAGAATGCAACAGTAGTCCTCACTGTCATTGGGGCACTTGGAACCATCTCGAAAAACTTTGCAATTCATATAGAAAAACTGCAGTTTTCTAACATAACACCTACAGAACTGCAAAAGATGGCGCTACTTGGAACAGTGTACATATTACACCTATACCTGGTTGATACTTAGGTCTCCGGTGGAAACTTGTATCAGCTTAGCAAGGCCAATCAATAATAACATGTGACCTCTGCTTATTGTTGATTGTGTTTTGGATAATTCGAATAATAATAATAATAATAATAATAATAATAATAATTCTCTTCACCACCACACCAGCCTTGCTAACAGTAAGGACCAATCTACTGCCATCTCACTTTTTGGGGCAATGAGGATTGGGCAGCCTAGTGGCTGACACGTCACTACTGCACAGAGGGGGGGAAGGGCAGGTGAGCAAGCAGCAGCAACATCACCACATGTTTTCCCAAGCAGGCAGTGGCACTGTCTGCCCATTGGCTTGCCTTCTCACTCTGGGCAACAGGAAGTAGTGGGCCCAGTGGGGCTGTTTCCCCATTGCAGCCAACAATGGGAAGGTGGGCAAGCAAGCAGGCAGAGAGTCTTCTCCTTCCTCTGCCATTACTCAGGCATGTAGGTGAACAATGGCACAGCAAGGAGCAGCTATCACTTGTGTGTCTGCTTCTTTTCAGTTGACCAGGAGATGCTACCACAGACAGCATCACAGCACAGAGGAAAGGCCCATTCACTTGAATGATCCCAACCCACTCCAGCAGCTACTGCTCTTTAGCAATAGCAGGGGGTGATTGGTACCATTGGGCCCTCCCAGCACAGTATGAGTAGTTAGCTCACTACCAAAAATAATTGTCCCTTTTTCCATTTTTGTTTGGGGAGTGGAGTACGCCCATGCTGATTATCTTTTATGCCTTTCCACTCTGCATAGTAAAGTGACAGCCATCCTTTACACCGACAGACTGTTCAGGTGTCACATCCCCCCCCACTCTGTATTCAGGAGATATACCCACTCAAGGTGACAATTTCAGGTATTTGACAAAATGGAATCTGGCCCATGAAAGCTCATGTCATAATAAACGTGTTAGTCTTTAAGGTGCCGCTAGACTCATTGTTATTTTTAATGAACTGTTTATAAAAACTAAAGTGCTGCATGCAGAAAGTGGAAGAAAGATCCCAAGAAATTAATTCAGAGGCTTTGCATCACTAAGTAGTTTCAGTTCTACAAGACAACTAATTCTATGATCTAGAAAGAAAAGAGAAAAGTCAGCACACTGTGAATTAGCACATGCATACAGAGAAGCACACAAATGGTGTCAATTCCAAATGTAAAAATCTCTGCGGGCAAGAGGGTGAAGAAAAACAAGGGATGACCTAGAAGTTGCCCTCTTCCTCTAGCCTCCTCCCCATTAAACTTTAACAGATCTGAGTATTGCAAATTAGGGAGCGCAGTTGTATCTGTTTGGTATTCATTAGGAATCTAATTAACATTAATTAGTCAAAGAGATAATACTGAGATTCTTTCCAACCCGTGTGTGTGTGTGTGTGTGTACATACATGCTCACACTCTTCTTTTCTTTGTAATATTTTGAGGGGTTTAGTTGATAACAGCAGATCTGAAACACTTGAAAAGCAAAATATGAAGCAGGATGGGTACAATCTAGCATGCACTTAAATCTTCACTGTTAAATCAATAGGACTTGGAGCCAGTTTGGTGTAGAGGTTAAGAGTAGAGGTGGGCACGATCCAAAAAAAAAATACCGATCAAGCTGATCGTGGATTGGCAACGGCGACGATCCCAAATTAACGATCCACACCAATCATCTCCCGTTTCCAATCCGTGGATCATTGATAGTGAATCGTGGAGGCAAAAGCGGAGGGGCGCCTCGCTGTTCCCAGCGATACAAGAACGGTGGCTGATTCCGGCGGCATCTGTGTTTGTGTTTGGCTGTCTGTGTTTGGCCGTCAGAGCTGCCTATCAGGGTTTGCAGGGATGAGATTGGAGTGCCCATGGCTACGGAACACCCCCTTCCGCCTCCCTCTCTTGGGTGTCTTCTCCCAGCTGGTGACTGCTTTGCTGCTCCGTGGTTGGAAGGAAGCCCTGCTAATCAAGGAAAGCTGGGCTTCCATTCGGGTTTCCAGGGTGACAGAAGGAGGGCAGACACAGCTCAGGCATTCCCCTGGCTCCGTTGCCAGGGGAATAGATTGCTGGTGCCTGAGTGTCTGGCTTCCCGATCCAAGCACGATCGCCCCGATCAAGCCCCGATCCAGCCCCTCTCCCAACCGCTGGATCGTTGGCCGTGCCCGAGCACGATCCGCCGGGTCCTGATTGCGCGATCGCTATTATCGTGGGGTTTTTTCGATCGTAATGCGGATCGTGCCCATCTCTAGTTAAGAGGATTCTGGGTGACCTTGGGTCAGTCACAACTTCTCAGAGCTCTCTCAGACCCACCCACCTCACAGAGGGATTGTTGTGAGGATAATAATAACACACTTTGTAAACTGCTCTGAGTGGGTGTTAAGTTGTCCTGAAGGGTGGTATATAAATCAAATATTATTGTTGTTATTATTATTATTAGTCTGGAATATGCCCAAAAGGATCTCATTGCGAGTTTCTGCATAGTTGTTCACAGGAAAGCAACCCATGAGGAGAGTTGCTCACAGCCTCTATGAACTTTGGCTCAGTGTTTGAGACATGGAGAGCAAGAATCTTGCAGAATCTTGCAAGAATCTATGCAGAATCTTGCTCAGGTCTTCCAATAAGGCAGGGGACCCCCAACGTAGTGCCCACCAACATCTTTCCTGGGGCCGACTAAGTGTTTTTAGAAAGTGGGTAGCTATGTGGAGCTCTTGTCCAGCAGTGCTTCTGAGTGGCCATTGGAGATCCAATTGGCTATGCAGATTAAAATAACATATTTTCAATTGCTACCAGTTTTAGTTTTCTTCTCTCTCATTCCTCTTTCCCAGTGCATTTTTAATATTATCCCTCATCTTCCCTGTACTTAGGCTTCCTATGTATGTGTGGCTCTACTTCCCACAGCAGCCATTTTGTGGTTGGTTCTGCCTAGGGTTGCCAGTCCCCTCTGGGGGTGGGGGATTCCCCACTCCCACCTTCCACCCCCACCCCTGCTTACCTGGACAGCAGAGGGGAACACATTCAGCCTGATTCAGCCCCCCTGCGGAGCACAGGAGAACTCCCAGGGTGGCACGTGGCCTGCACAATGATGTCATTTCCAGGAAGTGACATCATCATGCCAGCCAGGAGCATGTGCACACGGAGCATGCGTGCGAGGAGGAGACCAAAAGGTAGGTGCCGGGCCGCCAACCTCCTGCCTGGGAGGTTGAAGGGCCTGGCAACCCTAGCTCTTCCTCTTGTGGCAGCCATTTTGTAGTATTTTCCATTTCCCTATGGCAGAATTCCAAAGGTGCACACATGCTCAAAAAGGTTGGGGACCCTTGCAATAGGGGTTGTTCCCAGGAAAGTGTTTTTAAGCATTATTCCACTGATTTCTTCAGTTATATCGTGTGGCTATCCCACCTTCCTTTACAGGCTGTGCAAAAAGAACTGCAGGCAGAAGTCCACTTTCTGCACCTTGAATCCTTGGAATCCCTTTCCAGTTACCATCTAACCTAGATGATAGTAAGACTGCTGCGAGTTATTTCACTCTGTATTTTGAAGCAATGATTCCACATGATTTTCTTCTTTGCTGAGAGAAATTTTATTTCAGTTATTTAAACATTTCTATGCTGCCTTTCCACCCAAGTAGGGTCCTCAAGGTGGTGAACATCAGATAATAAATTTACAACATTAAAATAACACAAGTGGGGGGCCCGCAAGGATTTGCAAAGGGCATCTCATGTTCTTCTCCTACACCATGTCCTCTTTCCCTTCACTGCCCCCCATAACCTCTCCCCCTTTCCTGCTTCTTTTTCTCCTTCCCACCTGCCTTTGTCTATCCTTTTTTTGGTGCCTTTTCTGGGAATGCACTTTCCCACAGTCCCAGAAAAGGCACTGAGAAAACAGAAACCAAACAGTCCACAACTATTTTGAAAACGGAGATGTCTGGATTCCTGGGGAAAAGCCACCGGTATCTCGTGAATGAGCCATCCCTATAAGGGCATGTGGAAATGGCCAGTATCTGGTTAAAGCTACGGGAGTTTCTTTGACACCCAGTGTGTGTCTGTGTGTGTTCGTTCCACAGATCAGGATCACTTCACTATTAGTATATACATAAATACAATAAGAACATATAGACATGCAAACAAACAAATACACTTACAACCAGGTAGGAGGGTCGATAAGAGTTTACTGGCCTCTAGGCAATGCAGTATCTTCCTATCTTTTGAAGAACACAATACGTCTGATTCACTAAAAGCAACACTTTACCTAATGTCCTGATTAAAAGAAATGAAAGTACTTATCTAGGATCAAAACATCCAAAAGCTTCTCTCTGGCGACTCAAACAGGTCCCAGAGTTAGGAGTCTGAACAAAAAAGAGAGCTGAAGAAGTACTGAGCAACAAACCCAAATGCAGTCACTGTAATAACAACCCTAGCTTTTAACAGCCCCCATAGTGCTCTTTCCACTAAACAAAGCATCAAGCTCATTTCTTTCTTGTTTCTGAACTATTTCTTTTGCTAGAAAACAGGAGACAAGGGCTTGCCTCTGAGCATTTTATTGAAGGTGCAACCTGAGCTTATTTGGCTTTCAATAAGGTAAGAAACTGCATTAATGGCCATCCAGTTGCTGAGACTAGGTGGCAATGTGTGAATAGCCCACCCGGAGATTATTATACTCATACTTGAATCAGTTCAAGACTGCCTTTATGTTCCCTTAAAAGTGGAGGTAGTCTAGCTGCCAAATAGTTAGCTTTGTATGTTATCTCTCTAGTTGTCTAAAGGTCTTTCCAAATCATTGGTCTTCAATGCAGTAACAACACAATAAATGGTTACTCTTTTATTAAGGAGAATCCTCAGTGGTATAGCATCTCTTTGGCATGCACAAGGTTGCAGGTTCAATCTACGGCATCTCCAGTTACAAAGGGATCAGTTTTGTAGGTAGTATGAAAGACTTCTTACTGAGAACTGAGAGAGCTACTGCCCGTCTGAATAGACAGTACCAACTTTGATAGACCAGTGGTCTCATTCACTGTAAGGAAATTTCACCTGTTCGTATCATAGTTTCTAATATTTTCCAGCACTCAAATGCACTATTTTTTCACAGGGAAAACGCAACTGTTCCTTTATCAGGTGGTGGTGGAGAGTGCCTTCAAGTTATAGCTGACTTATAGTGGGGTTTTCATGGCAAGAAACCAACAGAGGTGGTTTGCTAATGCCTGCCTCTGCAACCTTGGTATTTGTTAGAGATCTCCCATCCAATTACTAACCAAGGCTGACCCTGCTTAGCTTCTGAGATCTGATGAGATCAGGCTCACCTGGGCTATCCAGGTCAGGGCATTTATCTATGATGCCTGTGTTGATGGAAACCAATATATAGAATGTGGTAGAATGTGATTGTGTAATTATTTCACACACTTCCTGAATATTTATTTGTTTAAAAGATGTTTATCTTATCTTTCCAATGAGTCCATTGGCCTACCACCATGTCGATATTAAAAACCAAACACAAGAAGACAAGAGAAACCTCCAGTGTCAAAATACCAGCCAACGGTGTGTAAACGAATAGTTACTCAAAATGTTAATAACAGACATACCCATAAAATCCACAAAAGGCCCACTGAAATAAAATTACCTTGCAGCTCATTTCAGAAACCTGGTATAGCACTTCTGGCAGGCTGTTCCACAGAGTATGATATGACAAACAGTGATAATGGGCATCTCCCACATCTGCACTTCTGAAATTTTAAACAGAAATTATTGAACAGCAAGCAGGGGATCCACACGGACTTGCAGGGATAATCTCATTTTCCACTCCCTCACTACTTTCTGGCCACCATAACCTCTCCTCTTTTCCTAGCTCCTTCTCCCCTTCCCACTTACCTTTATTTCCACTCCCCATCTTCCATTTTCCTTCCTTTCCTTCTGGGAAAAGTGCCAGCTGCCAGGCTGAGCCCAGCTGTATTGAGGGCAACCTGCAAGGGCTTGTGTAGGGAACTTTATTTCCCCCTGTACTTCCCTCCCCATACTATTTCCTCTTTCCCTCCTCCCAGCAACCTCAACTTTCCCTGCTTCCTTCCCTCCTTCCCACCCACCAATCAACATACCTTTTATCTGCCCCCCCCCATCTTCAGCTACATTTATTGTTTATTTTCTTCATTTATAACCCCACTTTTCTCCACAATGGGAACCCAAAGCAGTTGACGTCACCAACACATGAATGACATTGGCAAAGTCTCTGTGTTCTAGTATCTGGCCCAAGCTGAAAGAGCTGGTCTTGGCCACTTCCCTACTTGAGGCTCTAGAAGCAAAACTGGAACCAACAGCTACAAATATAAATCTTTAGGGAGAATGAAATCCCATCCAGAACTGGTATTTCCCAGCCATTCAGTCTACTGAAGAATCAAAAGATCAGTCATCATCTGTTTTGTCTGGATTGAGTTTAACTTTGTTCACCCACTTCCAGTCCACTACTGACTCCAAGCACCTCTTCAATGACCTCACTGTTCCATTTCAGTTTGGGAAAATAAGAAAATGTGAGTTGAGTGTCATCAGCATATTGTTCACCACATTCACAATCCCGAATGACCTCTGTAAGAGGTTTCATGTGGACTTTAAACACATGGGAGAGGAGACAAAACAAATCCATGAGGAACCCCATGGACCCCAAGGAATGGAACAATACTCTCCCAGCGCCACATTCTGAAAACTGTCTCACTAGGAGGCCCAGAATCCCTACAAATTGGTACCCCCCCTTCCAAGACTTAACCTTGAAAGGTATTCTAGAAGGTTGAGAGCCAAGCTAAGTGTGACATTTGCCTCAAGTCAGGACAGCGGTTATTATTTGCTGCACTGAGGGCCTGCACATGGACTTCATATGCAGCCCCCCTAGTGAGACAAAATAATACCCTCCTGGGCCATTTTATTTCAGGAAGATGTCACAGGGAGAAGACTTGCGTCTCACACCATAGTCCCAATCCAAATCAGGCCCTGTAGGTGCTTGGGAAATTAGTTCCCAGCAGCTGCTGTCTGACTGATGCAAATGACAGCTGAGCTGGGGGAATCCAAGTTAGAGCCCCAACCTGACTTGGGAAAAAAATCACAGCCTAGAACAGCTCATGGTATTGAAAGCCTCTGAGAAACAAGAGCAAGACAAACCATTGTCATTTTCTCGCTCACGCTCACGCTCTCTCATTTGGTAAGGTATTTGTACCCCACATTCCCAGCAGTAGAAGTTCCAGAGGCAGCAGTGGATATTGCTAGAGCAGAAAAGAGGACAAACTGAAGCTGGAAAAAGTTGCTCCAGGGAGCAGAGGATGTAAGAAAATTTCTAGATCTTCTAAGCTTCCCATGACTACTCAGAACGGTGTACCTCACTCTGGACTTCTCAAACATCAGGAGCTTCCAGGCATGCTTCTCCGTCGTAATCCCAACCTCTTCTGGAGTCCCAAAACTATTCTGTATATCCTACCAGAGAGTATTAGGAAGAAAACTGCAGAAGCCTCTGTCTGACATAATCAGTGAGTGGCTCCTCATTAGCACCAGCTCCCTTGCTTATCTAGTTGACACTTCAGAGTTGCATTGATTCTCAGATAACAGTGTGTAGCCAAGGTGAGCCAGTTCCATGCCAGTGACTTTTCCGGAGTTATTCACTTCTAATCTGACATCTGCAGATACAGCCTGAATTTAGTGCATTCTGATTCTTGCTGCCGTCTACTCACACAAAGCCTGGCAGTATCTTTGATCTCTTGCAAACTATCGCAGTAAATGTTAACTTGTGCCTCTTTTTCCTGCTCAGTAAATTCCTGAGGAGCTACTAAGAGCCACTGGGGCAATGAAATAGTTTCCAGGATGGAGACACATTCTGGAATGACTCCAGTTTAGCCTTTCACGTTCTGAGTCTCAGCAGCTCTTCTTCAGCTCGCTCATCCCCCCCACCCTCTCCACTAGCAGACACATGACTCAGGCTTACAGATCCAGGCAGACTATAGATCACGCTTTTCACACAAACACTTGAGAAAGGAAAAAAAGCAAGGGATCAATTCTATTGATCAGTCAAACACCTTTTCCCTTTCTGACCTAACGTCTCAAACTATTTTAGGGGAAGCGGAATTTGATGCAGGAATCTGCTATTGAGATTATGCACTGAGCCCTAATTAACAGCTATGCTATTCAGATGAAGCCAAGCAAGGTGCCAGAGATCATCTCTGTTTCTTTGATGCCCTGAATTGTAGAACTGAAGGACTGAGGTAGCTGAGGAATGCAAGAGGACAGGATTTTTTTCTCAGTTGCTTTTTCAGACTTCCAATAACCTCTCATAATGGTGTTGCAAAACAGGGGAGTGTTGGGAATAACTTTGGGTCTGATTAGAATGAATTGGTTCTCCCAAGGACAAATGCATAAACAAGATTCAGTTCAAGGCATCTTTTAGTTTATGACAGAATGCAGTTCCACCCTTCAAGGGTTAAGGACTAAATACTTCTTGCTCTTTCAGGAGAATGGGAATTCATTCACATGAAAGTACAGCATGACCTACAGTCTACCGTTTCAGTTTATGGTGCCTGGTGTAGTGGTTAGAGTGTCAGACTAGGGAGACCCAAGTTCAGATCCCCACTCTATTAGGCATATCCTTGGACCAGTTATGCACTCTCAGCCTAACCTACTTCACAGGGTTGTTGGGATGATAAAAGGAAGGTAGACCTTTATTGGGGAGAATGATGGGGCATAAATGAAGTAAATAAATATATTGGAAGCTACAGGTGGCTACCTGTGGATGCAAGCAAGGATGCAAGCACTACCACCCTCAGTACTGCTGCAATCTGCCTCCTATTGAGGAGCCCAGTCAGTTCTGTCTCAGGAACACCCCAGAATCCTCGTGAGAGGATCTCTGTTGCCAGATCCAAATGAGAGGTCTAACTGGCATGGGGGTGGGGCTGATTAGATGATCAGACAAAGTATGAGAATGGAACCAAAGCCTTGTAGTAACTATAAGGACTAGAGCATGAAAGGAGGTAAGTTGGCCAAGGGAGAGAGAGAAAAAGAAATGCTACAGAGAGAACAGTGAGGCCCCCAGCGATCTTCAACTCCCAGTTTAGTGATCCAGCATCTTCCCCAGTTTCAAGTCTACAGGCAAATCATATGTCTTCAAGCAAAGAGCCCTCCTCTGGTTTTTAACCCTGGGAGATCCGCAGTGTGGAAATGTCCATTCCTTTTTTTGCTTAACAGGACCGATTTATTTTAGTCAGTCCTAAGAAATAGCTCAGCAGCCCCATGCTGTGCCAAACTACTATGGGAAATATTTTTATTTAAAGCCTCCTCTGAGCCCACTTTAACAAATGTTAAAGCACAGAGGATGGGTTTGTCTGCAGTATTAGCCATAATGCATGAATGGCAACCATGAGAATGCTTGAACTAGGTGGACCTTCTGTGGTCCGGCAGAGCTCTCCTTATACTTGGGAATCAGAGTGATGAGAACCAGACTTACCCATACTCCCTAAGAATGGGGTGGAGGGGTTATGCTTATCACTGTATATAAACATGCTGGCTATGTACCTGTATTGCCTATCTTTTCTTCTTCTTTTTTTGTTGGTCTGTGTTGTTTTTTTATGATGAATGTATTATTTATTTATAGTACTTATAAATTGTACTCTTTGCCTAAAGACACCCAAGGCTATTTACAAATGTACCTACTCCTCCAGGACAAATGTGTGCCAGAACACACAGAAATGCACACACGCTTGGCAGTGCTGAAAGATGTCAGTCAGCCAAATCAAATCTCATTCAGAGCAACCTAAAATTTAGAAGAATGATTCCATAGAGGATTAGTGAGATGAATGTGTATTTGCATTAGTGTTAGGGCAGCTTTGCACATATAGTCAGTTTTCTTTCTTTGTTAGGATCTCCACTTTTGCAATGAAGATGCACATGTAAAGCATAATATCACACTTCTGCATATTATCACTTTTTCATACACCATGCCTGCAAAAGAGGAGTCTTGTGAGAACATAGGTCATATTAGAGGGGGGGGGGGGAGTGTTCACAATGACATCTCCATGTCAGAATATCCTAGAACAGCAAGAATTGTGGTGACCTATGAGGAACTTGCTTACTTTTTATAGGGGCTGAGAGCCACATTTTAACATTCAGAGAGAACAAATGAGGCCCATTTGTGCAGGATTCAGAATGTAAAAAGAGCACAGCAGAATATCCTGTTCCTGCAATTTTAACACATTGACACATTTTATGGGTGGTTTAGATCAGAGCAACTGGGGCAGTTGCCAATGGGCAATGAGGGCAGCTGCCCCAGGATGCAACTGCCCATGGTCCTGCCCCCCCACCCCCCATGGTGGAAAAGAAAAAGAGCAGGCTCCTGCCACCAGTAGTCCCGCAAGGACTGTTTGGGGCTCAGGCCACCAGCTTATGGAAACAGCCACTCATGCCTGCTCCAGCTGGCTCATCAGCAGTGGCTGCTTGTGCCTGCTCCATCCAGGTCTCAGGAAGCCAGTTTCCAGTGATGGCTCCCACCTGCCTCATACAGGGCGAGGGCCACCATTGCTTGGCTCCCTAAGACTGCCCCTGGCTTAGATGTAATTTTTGCTGTTTGGGGTGTTCCAACTGGCCGGGGGGGAGGGGGGGAACAGCTTAGCTATATTTATTTATTTACTTTCTGCAGGTTTCTATAACGTAAAAGCCCAAACCCATTTTCCTATAATGTCTTTTTTATTTACTTAATTTATTTTAATTATTTTAAAATTTGCATCTGTATGCACAAGTCACTCACATGAGGGAGGTCTGTTTTGGCTGTGGGTTGTTGAGAAGGTGGGTGAGGAAGCAGGCACTGCTATGCATGACTACCGGTATTCAAAAAGCCGATCCACATCCTCTTTCTCTTCCTGCTCCTCTAAGCCAAGCTGAAAAGATGGCTGCAATGGCACAACTTGCCAAGAGGGCTTGACATAGTAAAGGTTGCCAGACAAGCAGTGACAAAGGCAGAAGTAGCAGTACAGATTTTGATCCCACGCCTCCTGCATTTTGCACTGTGACCTCCAGTGGCTGAGTGCCCACATAGATTTCAGCCTTGTGTTGGGGGCTAGTGTTGCCAGGTCCCCTTACCCTCTCAGTGGGAGGAGATGGCTCTCACATTTCTTTGACTCATCCAGGCCTGCGCGATGACATCACTTCTGCCCCAGGAGCACTCCTGTGCTTCTCAGCAGGCTGACTTGGGGCCCAATTGGTCCTCTGTGAAGCACAGGAACACTCCCGGGTGGCACAATGATGTCACTCCCAGGAGTGATGTTGTGCTGCCTCGGGAGCATGTCTGGGAGGCCTGTTCCCCCATTCCCCTCCCAACCAGAATCCCTATTTGGGGCAGCTGTGATGGACTGGCCAGTGGATGGCTTCTGGGCTTGTGATCCAGTTGCCCAGGTTTAGGGGTGGCTGTCTGCAACTGACTGGCAGCAGTAGTTTCAAGAAGCTCCTCCAGAGAGGACTGGAGGTTGAGACAGCTGTCTGTTGCTGGAAGTTGTCAGCAATACAGCAAAAGGGGGTTAGGAAAGCTGGGATGAGGAGGCTGGGAACAGACTTATTTCCCAAGTTAGTATATCCCAGGAAAGGCAGGAATGAGCTGTTTATTACAGATGCCATCATGTCATCTCTTCGGTTTGAGGGTCCCCTTTATAAAATTGGGCTAATTTTTAATGGGATGTTATATGCTTAATTCCATGCATGTGCTTTGATTTGTAGTCTGTTGCTTATCTCACTCTCTTAAATTATCTATTTGCCTATCATTAATTATTTCCTGCTGTATGATTGTGGTGCAATTGCAGACTGGATTGCATTGGGAGCTATCAGATCCTGTTAACCTTGTGGATGGTATTGTTTCTTGGCAGGGGGCTACTGAGGATGAGCTTTTGTGCTGGGCTCTGCTCCTACACCTTCCTTTGGCCCCAGCAGTCTCTCTACTCCTAGGCCAAGTTCTTGGTTATGTCTTTGCAGCAGTTTTTGTGTTTCTTTCAAGTTTGTTTCGTTACTGGAGCTAGTCTGTTAGCTCTTGCCTTCCAGTCCTTGGATTACTGTTTTCTTTTAACTACTTTTTAAACTGTTTATACTGTACTCACCTAAAAAATCAAAGGAACAGTGACAAAACAGGATGGCCCTTTATTTGCTTAGATCTATATGTACTCAGCTACTATATGGTGAATCCAACTGCTTGGTTTTAATTTGGCTTGTCAGTTAACTGGAGTGTTGTAACCTTTACTTCAGCAAGCATGAAGTGCTATCTATGATGTCTGCTTGAAGCAGAGTGGTGACTAAGTGGCATCACAGTGCATGAGCTACTCTAGAGATGCTTAAGACAATAGGAAAGCAATCAAACAGTTCTGGACGTAATGCTGGCCTGTACAAGTTTTCTTATTTGCCAGAGCTCAATAGCAGCTCCTGCTGATTCTGAGAGAGTACCTAGTGTTCCTTGGGTGTATGTCCCTCCCACCTGAAAAAATGGATCCTTTTCTGTGAATACAAACATTTTTTCTTCTTCTCACCTTATGCCCCAAACAGGTCCCTTGAGGATGTTTGACCACCTACTTTCATACAGGGGCCATTTCCGCACGGCTTACCTTCTTCCAGAAAACAGCGAAATCTCGCACAAAATCACGCGAGAAGACACTATTATTGCGTGAGAAGACACGATAACAGCGTCTTCTCACACGATTCCGTGCAAGATTCCGCTGTTTTCCGGAACAAGGTAAGCCGTGTGGAAACGGCCCTGGTCTTACAAGTTTGACTAAAATGTCTTCCCCTGGGCTTTTTCCCAGAGGTAACTGCCCCCATTCCCTATAGATTATTTCACTCCAAGGCAGAAAGAAAGCTCTATAATGAAAGAATTTAAAATTTAGAGCCATTCCATTATATGTAACTCTATTAAGAAATTAGCAATTTGTGAATTTGCCCCTAAGACTGCATGATCTTAGTTCTGCAACAAGTCTTAGAAACTGCTATACAAGAAATTTTTAGTTGCTTTGAATATTAAAGTTGCTTCAGCTGTTTTTCAGCTGTTTTTCATTCTGGTAGTCTTTATCTGCGGGCCAAGAAATATTACAGCATCCCAAAACACACTCCTTTAACTGGTAAAATTACAGAATAGCTAGAGGAACATGTGATTTTTTTGAGTAGCGATATCATGCCAGAAAAGAAAGACAAGCAGACATAGACAGGCTGGCAGGCAGGCAGAGAGTGAGTGAGTGAAGGGATTTATAATCTTTTCAGCTCATAATGAGTTTACAAATGACAGAATAGAGTTAAAAATTAAAAGCTATGCATTAAAACATCAAGGAATAAAAGCGAATTAAATCAGTAGCATTATCTTAACAGATAAAAAACAATACACACTCAACTAATCTCAATCATACGTGAGATCAAAAGCCTGCTTTTAAGAAGAAAAAAGTTTTAATAGCAGTAATGAATTCCAAAACATGGGGCTGCAACAGAAGATGGTCTGTTAATTGTAGGAGACCATCTAGCCTCCAAATAAGATCCTTTGCTGGAACTCAGTGATTGGAGAAATACATACAAGAGCAGGAGCTCTGTCAGGTAGTCTGGATTTAAATCATCAAGGGCCTAAAGGTAAAAACCAGTATCTTGAAATTAGACCAGCAAGGTATCCTCTTTTCCAGAAGGGATGTAGTGAAATGTTAGCCAAAGTTGTAAGAAGCCTGTCCTGCTTGCTTGAGAATCCAGGAAGAGGCTTGCAGTGCCGTCCCATGCATTTACTTAAATGGATTTAGAAGGGCGTAACTCAGCTTAGGATGGCAGTGTCAGTGCCGCCACTATTCCTGAGTGATGAGTTTGCTTTTTGCATCCAGGATAAGAAATTCTGCCACTCAACTCAACTATCTGCCCACTTTATCTGTCCACCCCCCTGGCAGCCTCTACCTAGGCAAACTTTGGCCAAGGTGCAAAGTACAGACTACCAGGCCAGGCCCAGTTGCTTGGTGGGTAACCTGCAAGGCCTTCTGGAGGGTGCCTCACTTTCCCCTGTATCCTCCTTTCCGCACTGTTTCCTCTTTCCATCTCCCTGGCAAGCCCATATCCTCACCTTTCTGTGCTTTCTTCTCTCCTTTCCACAAGGGTTGCCATCTCCAAGTTGGGAAATTTCTGGAAATTTGGGGGGTAAAGCATGGAGATGGCAGGGTTTGGGAAGGGAAATGAACTCAGCATGCTATAATTCCATGGAGTTCACCCTCCAAAGCAGCCATGTTCTCCAGGTGAGCTGATCTCTGTGGCCTGGAGATCAGTTGTAATTCTTTTTTTTTTTAATAAATTTTTTATTTTTCATAGCTACAAAACACTACACAAAACTATCACAAGGAAAGGGGAGAGGGAAGGGACAAAGGGGGGGTGGAAAAAGAAAAGGGGGGGAATGAACTACAAACACTAAACACTACACTTCAATGTTTCCCTTCATACTGTCATAATACAAAAATAGCTCCATAAAATAATGATGGAGTGGTTAATCATACAGAGAATAAACATTTCAAATTCTGATTAAACTTTCCTCCCCCTTCTAGGTCCCGGACGCAATTCTCTCTGTGCAACTGCTGTTGCAATGCTCTCCTCCTCCCCCCCCCCCTCCGGCTCCTCCTTTTCTTCGTTCTTGGTGCAGCAGAGTTCTGGGTTTTTATTCTCAAAATCCTTTAGTTGATCTTCTGATAATATCTTATAGGCCTGATCTTTATATCTGAACCATATTCCTTCCGGGAATAACCATTTGTACTTTATTCCATGGTCCCTCAGAAGTGCTGCAAACTTTTTATATTTAAAACGCCGTTTCCGGACTAGAAATGGAACGTCCTTCAAAATCTTGACTTTCAAACCCATAAAGTCCAAATCCGCATTGTATGAGTTATATAGGATGGTGTCCCGGATCTTTTTAGATGAAAAGTCAATAATGATCTCACGAGGCAACTGTCGCTTTGTTGCATATTTTGAAGAAGCCCGACGGACCTCCAAAATGGCGCTTTTGACCTCTTCTTTAGTCGTCCTCGCGGGTGTCGCCAGTAGTTCCGAGACCAAATCCCACAGATCCTCATTTTCCTCCTCTTTCACGTTTTGGAGACGCAAAATTGTCTGCGTTCGTTCCACCTGTAGCCCGATCAGCTGGTTCTCCACCAACCTCAGCTCCTTTTTTGTAGCCTTCACAAGTGACGCACTTTCCAGAGCAGACTTTTCTGCCCCCCCCCCCGCTGCTGCCTTAATGGTTTTCACCTCGCTTTCAATTGAGCCCACCCTTTGATCAGTTTCGTTCAGCTTGTCAACAAAGGGTTTTATAGCTTCCACCACCGCCCTGCGTACCAACTCTTCGAGCGACTCCCCCTTCTGCAAGGTAGCCGAGATTGACTTACCGAGAGCGGGACTTTGCTTCCTTGCTGCCATTTTTGGGGGGGGGGGCGCCAACAAAATTCTGGAACTCAACGAAGGGGAAGAGCGAGTCTTCTTCAGATCAACCTCTCCTTCACAAACGCTTGTAGAACAGAAGGGATTCGCTTGTTTACAGGCTTCCGCCTGTTTCTTTTACTTGCCGTTTCTCGTTGCCCGGCGGCACTCGAGGCGCCGCGCACATCTGCCGGCCTCCATAGGGACAAACGGGCAATTCCCCCCCCCCCGCATTGATTTCGGGGAGTTCTTCCCGCCGCGTCCCGGACCCTGGCTCCCTCCTTGGGAGTCCTGGGGGCTAATCCTTGCGGGTCAGCCGCCCGGTCAGGGTGCCCGGTCGTTTCCTCCCGGACCAGCCGAGAGGAGCGTCCGGCATGGCTGAGAAAACGAAACCGAATCCGAGATCAGTTGTAATTCTGAGAGATCTCCATCCACCAGCTGGAGGCTGGCAATCCTACTTTCCACTCACCCACTTGTATTTTATCTGGTCCTCATCTTCAGCTATATTTATTATTCATTTATTTCATTTATTACATGCCTAAAATATCTCACATTGGCTCTTGGTTGTTAGCATGATGTTGGCAGGCCTGAAAAGATGGCTGCCTAGCTCATGCTTCTCTCCATCTCTAAACATCATTCTTGTACCATCATGTAAGAGAGAAGACTGGTTCCATGCTTCTTGTTTCAATATTTCTCATGTCACATGGCATGGAAATGGACTCCTTTGCTAAACCAAATGGTGACCTTACCAGCTAAAAAGCTACATCAGAGAAGCATAGGTAGCAAGTAGAGGTGGGTACAGACCAGAAAATAGACCTAAATTTGACACAGACTGGCCCGGTTCGGCGTTCATGAACCGGTAGGTTGTGAGATGCCCATTTTCCACAGGCACCACAACTTTTGGCATTGGTCCAGGACTTCCCTGCCTGCCAGCTAAGGGGGTTTAAAGTTTAAAGCTCTCTGCATGCCACCTGCATGCCGTTTAAAAAAAAAAAAAAAAAAAACCTTGCTCCAGCTGACTGGCGGGCTCTGACTGGTGGGCTCTGGAGCAAGTGGGGGGTTAAAGTTGAAAGCGCTCCCCACGCTGCTAGATCTCCTTTGCTGTGCAAGTTTTTTGACAGTGCTCACCATTTAATCTATGGTACAATGCCTTCTAAAAGGTATGCTACACTGGGCCATTTGGGCCATTTGGGGTTTTGGAGGGCTAACTGAAAGGCATGAGAAACAGTGTGAATAAAATGAATAATATGTGGCCTGTTCATCATGAGAAGACCCAGAATGAGGTGGCTTGACTCAATAAAAGAAGCCACATCCTCCAGTTTGCAGGATCTGAGTAGGTCTGTTAGAGATAGAACGTTTTGGAGGTCTTTCATTCATAGGGTCACCATAGATCGGAAACAACAGCACATAACACACACATGTGGCCTGTTGATTTTGTCACAGTTTTAGTATTAAATACTATTGCTAAGTCCAAAGTGATATTGTTAATCTTTACCCTGTTTCCGGAGCCCACAGGAAAAAAAACAGTATGAATACTGGCATTTAAAAGTGTTCTATTATTATTCCTTACCCAAGAATTTTTTCTGTTTTGACTCCCAGAGAATCCACTTCTCATTTTTCATTCTGCCCATATAACAGCTGACAGATTACAAGTGCTTACTAGTAAAGACCAATTAATGTATTAAGGGAAGAAATAAGGGCTGTATAAATTGGTCAGTTGCTGTCTGATGAGTGGCCATTACCTGCACTTATATGGAACACGTGTAAGCTTCTTGTGCTAAATTAACCCGCCTGACCTATTTATTTCAGATCTTTACAGAGCAGTGTTCAGTATCGTCTCTTTTTGTTGGAAACCCTAGGATACAAATCCTTATAAGTTGCAATAGATTGTGGGCTACTAAATCCCCAAGGAGCTTTTAAGCTTCTAGCAGAATTTTTAACTACGAGTGGACCAATCATAAGAGAGTTTCCCTACCACCCCTTAAGCCAGAAGAGAATGTTTTGCTTTAACTGCAAAACTCAATATTTATTTTTTAAAATATTTTATTTTATGCTAATATACACACATTCCTTGCATCTACAAATCTTAACAAAATGTCCTTATTAATATTAATAAATAAAGTAAATACATCAAAACTGAAAGTATGTAAGTATAATAATTTCAATATATAATAATCAGTACCTCATTCTTATATTCTTTGTAAGAGGAAATGGTTTATCTGTCCTTGGATTCAATTCATTCAGTCTTTTGTAGAATCATATAACTAGAGCCAGAGACTCAGTCTTCATTCTGCAATTCTTACTAATCTTTAGACATCTTTGCAGATCTCCAGACATGTCAAACTGCTCTACTATTCCCTAGAAACTCTAATTTCCATACTTTACATATAATCCTGATAATATATCCTGTCTTCGTTTTCTATTCTTATTGACTTATCAAAAATGTTCTTTGCTCCACTGGTATGTTTTATCCTAAACTTTGCTATATTATTTATCTTGGGTCAGTATCTTTTTTACCTTGCAGACACATCATGTACGGATAAAATTTCCTTTGTTGCTATAGCACTTCCAACATCTACCAATAGATATTTTATTGATCTCCTTTATTCATATTTATGTTATGCATTTCTATACCACACTCTGCAAAGAAAAATTGCCTGAGGTTGCTTTAAATAATAAAAACAACAATACAATAAAGGAGAAAACAATTACACAATAAACCCACTTGTTATAAACTAATTTAAAGCAATAGTCTAGTGGATTCACATATAGCAAAAGATAATGTTTCCGTGCTGTGATAGTCCTCAATCCTTGATCTCCCTTCATAAAATCTATTCTTCTTCATAAAAGACATTAACATTCTCTGCCACATATTCTTGTACCATTTTGTAAATGTTAGATATTAAAAAAACACCCTCATTTGATTCTATAATACTTTCCGAGTCAGCAAGTTTTCTACATATATTACATTCCCTCAAGGTTTTTCTTCAAAATACATCTCAGCTTAACGTGCTCATATCACAAGGGGTGGGGATAAGGTTATTCATCTTTTCCTTTATTTTGATAGGATATTACATCATTTTTTCATTTAATAGTTTTTTATATTTTATTAAGTTAAACCTCTAATCTGTCCATCAAGAGAGAGAATTCCTTTAACAATGTAGGTCAAGAGGAGAAATCTCTGGCAGGAAAAGACCATTTTCGTTTGGTACCTCCTGCCCCTCGTTTTACTTCTAATAGATTGGTTTATAATGCATGAGGATTATTCCCCCTCTTCAGACACACATACACACATCAGTTTGATGTCTTGGGTTTGTTATGGAGCTCGTTATGGAGAGGTGGAAACAGTGCCTTCCATCCTCTAGGAGGAGAGTAAAGCAAAGAGCTACTGAATCTGCTGGGCAAAAACTGGGCTGAATAAATAGTTTTGCGTCATGTAAAATCAAGCTGCTATAAGAACTGGAAGAAATATTGATCAGGAGCTGTGAAAAGGCAACAGTCTCCTAAAATTCAGTACCCATCAACTTAAAGGGTTCTCTGTGAATTGTTCTCTCAGGAGGGAAAGGAAGTATTTTGGACCTCTGGAGGCACATATAAGAACATGTTGAGATAACAATTTCAGTACACCTTTTCAGATGTATGCCTGTTCTCACATGATATCCAAGTTGTATGGTAATTCCAACAAATCTATAGTAGCAAAATAAAACAGGACTTCAGTGGCACCTGAAAGAATAACAAACTTTATTCCAGCGTAACCTTTTCTTGAGTCAGAGCTGACTTCTTCAGATGCACAAAGTATGGTAGTTCTTCTCTTTGTACTTTAAACATTTTACAGTGATTTCATTGGAGGCCGATTTGTGAACAACGAATCATTCATTAGTCTGCAAGAATGTATAGCCAAAATGTGAGCTGTTCTATCTTAGGCAAAGATTCAGAAGAAAAACCGAGTCTAAATAAAAATGGGAGCAGAATTTTGCTGCCTGTGGAATTTTGCCCAAATGTAGATATTGCTGAGAAGCACCCTAGAAGCCTTTCTCAAGAGTCTATGTATAGCTGCCTATATATTCTGCCTCAAAGCATATTAGCAGTTGCATCACCTTTGATACAGACAACCAGGCTTGTGGGAGGATTTGATAACATTCCGTTACTGGATGTTCCAGCAGAACATCGGGACCAGACGGTGAATGCTGTGAGTGTGACTGCTGGCAGTAACCAACAGTCTGTGATGAAGGTGACCTGAACACTTGTCCATTAAATGTAAGTCCTAAGGGTGTTTTCATCATACAAAGGAATTAAAATAGTTTCTTGATAGCTGGCAGCTTCCAATGCATCAAAAAAATTAAGCTGTGACAACTGAATTAACGCTTTGTAATATGGTTTTAGTCTCAAAAGGATTATTTGATAATGTGGACACAGAATAATTCTTCACAGCCAGTCAGTTCTTAGGTGTAAATAAATATGTAGGTGCCTTGGTATTCATAACAAACGTGAGAGCACAGTAACTGCTGAATTGTCTCTAAAACCAATCTGTATTTTAAAAACATATATATATATTACTTATAATAATAACAAACACTTATGTAGAGTCAGAGGGATGCTACGTTCTGTAGAGAGCATAGCGATGACACAGTTCCTGGCCAGAAAGGCTAATGATTACCAATAACTAGACATTGAAATGTATCTCTTGTGACAGAGGAGAGGCTAGGAATTGGCACTGGAGTCATAACTGACATGATGAGGATTCAGGGAAAATCAAGTAACAGTTGAGAGGCTGGTAGAGTGAGGCTAGAGTGGTTCAGGAAATGGTTTTGAAATGGCTTGGCTTGACAAAAAGGGGGCAAGGCTGTTGTAGACATAGAAAGCAGCATGGTGAGAGGCACAGAGGTGAGCCTTGGAGAGGAGATAATAAAGGAAGTAGACAATCGCTGAGTTTGTTTGGGACCAAGTAAAGATTATGAAAACTTTGAATAATGTAAAATTAAAATACTTTTACAATGAGAGGTTAACAGAGGGAAGAACTGCATCGTCCAACTCATTGCCAAAGAAAGCCACAGTTCCATGACTTGTACCATGTCACTGCTTCCTCGCAAAAACAAAATAAAAAGACTATTTGTAGGTAAGAGTGAGCATTTCTGATTTTTGGTTCAATGCATAAAATGTATCAAACTGTGATAACATTCTAGTCCAGTAATGATGTGGGGAATGTTGGACAGCCTTGGAGAGTAACCAACTTCTTTTTCAGAAGTCAGCATTCAGGGTAACATGGTTGTTAATATTAGATTTCAGGTTCTTCTTAATGTCAAGTATGTGTACTAGATCTCAGATCTTAACATCTGGTTTGCATTTGTGATCTAATGGAGTTTTAAAGGAATAAAATATATTATGGCTGCCAGCCAAGTGGGAAAAGAAAGCCACAGCTATTGGAACTGCTGTCAGCCTGTTATCACTGTAAAGATTTTAAAGGTGTTTTTCTTTAAAAATCTGTTTTCAGCTGTGTTTTTATTCCAACCGAGCAGTGGAAAGTTGATTTTAAACTGCACTAAAGATTCTGCTGATTGTAACTTAAAGGTACTGTTAGGAATCACCATATTACCTGCTACTTTGAAGACTCATTCAGATAATGCCAATGGGAAGGGGTAAAAAACACAATTTTCTTTTCTTACCTTTTCCTTTCCTGATGGTTTCCTAAGAAACACAGACTCTCCCTCTTGAGGATGGAATCTTCAAAAAGAATCCCATGAGAATTTAACTATTTTATTTATTTAGATTTATCTCCTGACTTTTGTCCATCATAGAACTCAATTTTGAGCCAATAACCTTGGGAAAAGGAGATATTGGTTGTAAAGGGTCAGTTTTGCCATTATGTCAACTAAGGGTGTGCAGTGCCAGAAAGATTCGAGTTTCCTACTTTGGTATTACCAAAGCAGGAAAAAGATTTGGAAACAAGCGATTTCCAAAGCGGCAAGCCACTTCAGAAATCGCTAATCAAGCTGCTTCAATATGATTCGGAAAGATTAGGTCATTATTTTCAATGGGGATGCTGCTTCTGGCTTTCCATAGGCCGGGGGGGGGGGCATTTTCTTTCTGAATCATACTAACTTGGGGGGTGGGGTCTTCTTCTAACTCTCCTCTAATTAAACCCCCCCCAAGTTTCAGAATGATTGTACTTCGGGGGGCCATGTTATGGCCCCCAAAGGAGGTGCCCTTATCTGCCTCCACTCTTCATTATTCCCTATGAGGAAAAACAAGGGGTCTTTCTAGGTGGCTTGGGGTGGTATTTTGCAAGCAAAATGCACCAAATTTTCAGGGGACCTGCTCCTACCTCGTCCTTCCATCCCCCCCCCAAAGTTTCAAGGATATGGGACTTTGGGGAGCCATTTTATGCCCCCCCCAAAGATAGTTCCCATGCCACACCATTTATTTCCACTGTGGGGAAGACTCCCACAAAGCAGAAACACATGGATCAGGGCTGCCAATGGCCGCAGCCACAGTCCTGCTTACAGTCTATCCCCAACAGCCCAATAGAACCAAATACACATGCCCCAAAATTCCCAATCACCCCCAGAGCAGACTGGCCAGCCACTCTGAATTGTTCTCTAAGAACTTTTGAAAATTCTTTCCCAGGGGCGCTTATGCACAGGGCAAGGGTGCCACAGCAGAGGCACACTTCTGAATGCAAGCTCATCCCTGAGAAAGCACAACAGAACCAAACACTCACACCCCCAAATTCCCCATCACTCCCAGAGCAGGCTGGCCAGCCACTCTCTATTCGTCCCTATGAGGGCCAACCATCACACCAGAGAATCACACACCCCAAAAATTAATTTTTATTTTTAAAATTTCTTGCCAGCACTCCCCACAAGTGGGATGAGGGTAGGCATTAATGATACATTACATTACTCTTAAATCACAATATACAGTCCTAGATTAAAACAATACAAAATACAGAACTAAAATCTTACAAAGCAAGGGATACTCAAGGACTGGACCTCCCAGTCCAACAAAACCAAACTGAAACCTCCCAGGAAACACCTAAAAAGCACCCCCAGAGTACGCTGGCTTGGATCCATTGTTCCCTATGAGGGCCAACCATCACACCAGAGAATCACACACACACCCAAATCAATTTTTTTAATTTTATTTTTTAGATTTCTTGCCCGCCCTACCCACAAGATGGCTGAGGGTGGGTAAAATCATACAAAAACATTTCTACAACGTTGATTACACACAAATATTAAATGCAAAGAATTTGAAACAAGGGACACTCCTGCTACTGAAAATAAACTGTAGCCGGGAACACTCCCCCCACAACAGAACCAAAGTGATTCAAAGTATCACATCCATTCCACCCAAATCAAACTGAACCAGGGGACACTCTTGCAACTTAGTCTAGCAAAACCATTGTCATTTACTGCAGCCAGACTGAGTTCAGCCAGTGGGGAAACACCACAGAGCAGAACCTGACAATAGCAAACCACAAGCACAATACAATGGCATTTGCGGAGCACAGTTGCAGAGGAGTCCCTACCCCCACCCCGCCAGCTTCAGGCGCCCACACTATTCCTCCCCCCTCCCATCCCTACAATGAGAACATTTAACAGCAATGCAACAACACATAACAACATGCTGAAATCCATGTGGGGGTTACATTGTGTGAGTGTGTGGTTGGGGAGCAGCCAAATTGCAGGCTGCATTCCTTTTGCCACTAAGTTCCACTGAGTTCTGCCCTCCTGCTGCTGGTTTTCTAACTAACTTTACTTTTGGGAAGAGTGCTATTCCCCAGGTCATCAACTCGCAGAGGATGCAGGCCACAAGGAGGGCTTATCTCATTCGCGCTGGAAGTCCACTCCTGAGAAATCAAAGAGCTGCATGTTGACCTTCAGGAAGACCAACTGTGCAACTCTCCGTGGGAGAAGGCAAATACAATGTGGGCTGACAATGTCACCCGCATAGGAAAAGATGCGCTTACTCTCCATGCTCATTGGAAGGGAAGAGAGGAGCCTCTGCGTCTCAAGGAAGAGGTCCAGCCAGACCTCCTCTTTCTTGGCCCAGTAGCTCAGCAGATCGGTGGAAAGCAACTCGCAGGGCTCTGCAAGATAGTCCCTGACCATTGCCTCCGCCAAATCCTGTCTCATACAACACACAATCCCAGAGGGGCCTCCGCCAAATCCTGTCTCATACAACACACAATCCCAGAGGGGCCGAGGGCCTGCCGGAGCATCTCCATCTCCATGGACATCCTGATGGTGGCCACAGGGGGAGCCTGCTCAGGGAGCCTGCTCAGAAGGGGCACAAGGTGGACCAACAGAGCTGGGCCCCCCACCTGTCCCCTCTGTTGACAGGTGGCCCCTCTTGGCCTGCCTACACCTCACCCACAGACAGAAGGCATCTGTCATGGGCTGTGCCTGCTCCAGCTGATAGTCCAGAGTCTGAGCACCAACACGAAGCCAGGGGGAGTTCAAGATTCAAAAGCCAAGTCCAATCTGTAGTCAGAGCATGAGGTAAATGCCTGTGGTGTGTTCAGGTCAAGTCCAAAAGCCAGGTCAAGTCCAGTCCAAGGTCAGTTACAGATAGTGTCAGGTCTAGGAGTAGGCACGAGCACAATACAAGAGACACAGAGTGGTTGCAGGTAGGTAACACTTTGCTTCCATGCCTGGCAGTTTCTCCAGCCAGTCTTTTATAGCCAGGCATGGTTTGCAGCCAGTCACTGGGGCTCCACCCTGACTTTACTCATCACCACTCTCCAGCAGCTGGTGTCAGCTCAGGAGTTGAGCACTGCACCATCTCTCCTACAATTCCAATATCTGTTGTTGTCTGCAGTGCTCTTTGGGTGTGGGTGAACCTGAGGGGGTGGAAGCCCCTGGCTGGGCTTTACCTATGGCATTGGATGTCCCTGGCTGACCTTTCCCTGTGGTATTGGGGCCGGAGGGTGCTGGTGCCTGTGAATGCTGTTTAACCAGCAGCTGTTGTTTCCGATCCCTGGCTTCTGCTGAGTCAGGGCTGGGGCTGGCTACATGGAGCTCCTCTTCTCCTGAGGAGTCCTGGCTGGTTACACGATGTTCCTGTCCTCCAGTGGAGTTCTCACTCTCATTGAGTCCAGATTGGGCCATGATAGCATCTCTGGTGCTTGTGAGGTTCCTGTTCCACTTGATGAAAGTGCCCTTAATGCACAGGTCACACGTGGTCACCAACAACTCCTTCCTGGTGAGAGGCTTTAGCCAAAAAACCTGCCAACAGCCCCCCAACAAGAACATCAAAACAACAGCCCCCCAACAAGAACAAGAACTGCTAGCCCACAGCAGTACACCCAAAAGACAACTCACAAAAAAAACTGAAAAAGAAACAGGACCAATCAGCAAAGCAAGCAAAGTAAATGGCAACCCCCCCCCAACACACAGGCCCAGAAACAACCCAAAGAGAAAGAGAACCTAAAAAGCACAGATACCAAAAAACACGTTTTCAACCAAATTCACACACTTTAGACAAGCACAGACAAATAAATACCCAGAAAGCCCCTCTCCAAACAACCCAGTGAAACAGAAAACTTAAAAATTCACACACACTGTAGCCACGCAAAAGCACTCCCCCAGCAAGCCAAGCAACCCCCCCCCAAATGCCCCAGCCAGCAGCCACTAAAACCAAAGGCACACACACTCATTCAAGGCAGCAAGAAACAAACTCAATCAGGAAAAAAATTAAAGAATAATTAAAATTAAAGCTTAAAAAAAATTCCTTCCCTTCCCCCCCCCCCACCAACACAACCAACCAACCAGTCTCCAGCTGCAGCTCCAGTCAGGTCCAGAAGCACAGGTCCAGCGGTGAGTCACCAGTCCATGCAGACAGTCAGTCCAGATGAGTCCAAAAGGCCAGCCAAGTCCCAGACTGCCACAGGGACAGAAAATCCAGCAGGAAGTCTCAGTGTCTCACTAGGCCAGGGGAAAATGGAAGCTGACCAAAGGCCAAGCCTCCAATTTAAATCCCTGCAGCATTTCAAAAAGGCACTCTCCTTCCAGAGAATCCCGATTAGCTGAAAGGAGAGAAGCTGCAGGGATTGGACACTCCTAACTCCCCATCCCTTCCGTGATCCCCCTCTCCTCCCCCTTGTACTCTGTCACCCCTCCTTGTCCTTCCCATCAAGTAAAAAGAGGCGGGAATCTCTGAAAGCAGCACTTTTCTTGCTGTTTGCAACAGCAAACAGGGGGAAGGAGGAGGTAGTGAGTCACTCACTCCTCCTCCCACTCCTCTCTGGTTAGAAAAAAAGGTGGGAAGCTTGAAATCAGAAGTACTGCAAAGCACTTCCGAAGCTTTCCGAAGTGATCCAAATCGCTTCAGAAAGCTTTGCTTCGGGATTTCCCGAATTCAGAAATCCCAAATCTTTCCGAATACGGTCATATTCGGGTACTTAACCTGAATCGAACACTCCTAATGTCATCCTCAGAGTGAATTGACTTGATTATAACTTGTTCTCTACTAGTTCATCTCTCAGTGGTGACCCTATATTAGCTTGCACAGGTACATGGAAAATGCAGGTAAAGGGATCAGGGGGCAACACTACTATGAATATAAGCATGAATATGAAAAGCCGTTGCAAAATTATAAACCATCCATGAGCAAAAAGCATTCTCCTGTGGAAGCAAAGCTCTTGAGGCCCCTCCAATTGTACCTCTGGAATATCAGTGTTAAAAGGTGTAATAATCTGTGTGAAAAGAAAATGGTATCTGAGGTTTGGTCTCTATGGTAAAATAATAGATCCACTATTGCTGGCAGAATCATTTAGGATAGGAGTTATAGTCTGAATATGAAGCAATGTCATTCAGAAAAGGCTTGTGATGATTACCAGCAATCCCCTTAAAATTTTGCACTGCAGAGAAAAAGACTATGTCTGCCCGAATCAAAGGAAAGCTGAACTTAAAAACTTGTGATACCCAAACTAGCAAAGCCAGATGGAAGCAACAGGCCACCATCGCAATTGTTCCGCAGCTCTGGTCTGTAAAGGCACAGATGACATAGTAAGTGCACCAGAGTCCATAGCAACCCTGGCAAAATCCACCAATCAGATAATGGCAGCTAATGACAGCCACATGAATGGCACACATAGGCATAGCCAATCACCAGCTGTTGATCTGGCCACTGCCCCTTAACACCACTCCTACCCCACCCAGAAAACCAGCAGAGAGGGATGGAAGACCCAGAAATTGCAAAACCTCAATGGAGTCATGGGCTCTGGGCAGCCCACTCCCCAGCCTATAGTGGAAGGGCACTCATGTGGCAGACAAGATACCCATCCTTTTCCTAGCAGAGGTACTTTTGCTGCCTGCATGCATCTATCCCCACTTCAAAATGTACACTCCTATCCCCTGGAAAAAGTAAAAATGGAAAGACAAGGGAAAACAGAAACCAGGTGCAAACACCTTAGAATCATAGAGTTGGAAAGGGTCTAACAGACTACCTAGTCCATCCCTCTGCCCAGTGCAAAAGCAGCCTAAAGCATCCCTAACAAGTATTCATCCAGCTGCTACTTGAAGACAGCCAATGAGGGGGAACCCACCACATCCCTTGGCAGCTGATTCCACTGCTGGGTTAATCTTAACATGAAAAAGTTTTTCCTAACATCCAGACAGTTATTTCCCTCATGTAGTTTAAACCTATTATTGCGAGTCCTATCCTCTCTTGCCAACAGGAACAGCTCTCCTCCCCCACTAAATGACAGCCTTTTAAATACTTAGAGAGCCATCATGTCTCCCCTCAACCTCCTCCAAACTGAACAGTCTCCTCAGCCTGAACTCTGTCCCAGGAAAGATGCTGGAGCAGATATTAAAGGCATCAGTTTACAAGCTTCTGACAGACAATATGGAGAGATGGAAGACCCAAACATATTCTTCCCTGTCTTTGACCCGTGAAGTCCATCTGGCCATCTTCAAGAAAACATAGTCCATGGTCCAAGAATCCAAACTGCGCCTGCCAGCACCGTAAACACAGCCAGTGGTTCTCCTCCATAATCTTCTGTCCCCATTGCATTCCTTTTCCTCTGACAGGCAGGATCAAAGAGAATACCACCTGTGCCCCCATTCCTTTCAGTTGTCTTCTGAGGACTTCATAGTTATCTCTAATGTTCTCAGTGGTGTTCACAGCCACATCATTTGTTCCCACGTGAACTATCACAAATGAGTAATCTGTAGGTTTGATTAGCTTGGCCATCTGATCTGTGATATCCTTAATCTTCACTCCTGGCAAGCAAGACACCTCTCGGGCCACGGGGTCAGGCCTGGACACATGATGTTTCATAGCCTCAACAGAGACTCACCAATGACCAAGCCTTTCCTTTTCCTTCTAATGTTATTTGTTCGTATCTCCATGGCGTCCCTACTTGTTCTTTCATGACCTTGTTGTACATTCTGTCACATCAGCAAGGGTCTGGAATCGATTTCTCACCTCCAGTAGCAGTGAGTGCCAACTTGCTCTGAGCCTTCTAGCTCATGCCGTCGATCTCTGAGGAGGTTCGTTAGGAAAATATTCTATTTTATTGTCCATTCCACTACTCTCCCCATCCCTTGGCAGGGCCTAAAGACTCTTGTCGATAAAATCCTTCCCTTCATTGATCTCCTGAAGGGTACCTAACCATTCCTCTAGGCTTCTTCTTCTAGTAATATTACCATCTTGCACTTATGACAAATGAAGCCCTTCTTGTCTTCAGGGAAGAAAACAAACATGGCACCTGGAAATGGCCCTTCAGTAGTCATTTTCTTCCAGAAAAAGGTCTGTTTATAGCTTCTGTACACAATAGCTTTTCTTCCTAGAATCTGCTTTCTGTGAAGAAACCTGGCCCAAAAAACCTGATCTAATGTCTCCTGAGAACAAAAGTAGTAACACAACAGCAGAAATATATATAAAAGAATGTAGCGGGGGGGGCACCTTACAGAGTCCCCAGGCTCACACTCTGGCAAGGAGGAAGCCTTTATGTTTCAAAGGCTCACAGCCCCTGCTTCACAATAGTATCACTCCCAGGCAGACAGGCTCTCCTCAGTTAGCTACATTACACACAGAGAGAAACATGGAGAAAACTTCTCCTTTTGCAAGCTAGACTCACCAATTCACTCTCAGGTCAAAAGCACCAACTCCCTCTCAACCCATGTGCATGCTCACATGCACACACACACACAAAGAGTCAATTATACCCTGGCAGCTTAGGAAAGGCAAAGAAAAACACCTCTCCAGCAGCCCACTCCTGTGCTCCTTCTCCCAGCCCAGCTGACCACCATCCTAACCACTGGACCAAGAGGGGAGGTTCCAAGGGGGGCATGCCAGAAGGCATTAGGCACCCCACTAAAGCCCTGATGTCACCACCAGCCACATAGGCAAGGCAGAGAATATTGCATAGGTAGGCATGAACCATTGGAAAGGCATTGGGATAGCATAGCTATCCCTGCATGGGGAGAGACCAGAGGCAGGCAAAACCCCTAGAACTGGTGTTTTTCTCCCACAAACTGCAAAATGGCTGTCCCAGAGATCCATCATTTTGGTTGGGACACTGCTCCAAAACCTGCTTTCCACTGTACTTAGGGCAGCAGCTCCTTTGCATCCATCATAGATTCCCTGCCGCTGCACCACCAAGCAGTGCTGTGAAAGAGTATGGGACTCACCCACTCCCAGATTGGGATCCCAGGTCCCCCGATTGGGGTGGGGGATCCTCCACTCCCACCCTCTTCCCTCTGCCACCACTCACCTGACTGGCAGAGGGGAAAGGAGGAGGGAACTGGCCTCCCAGGCTCTGGGAAGTGACATCATTCTGCCATCTGAGAGTGCTCCTATGCTTCACAGTGGGCCGCTTTGGGCCCCAAATGGGCTGAAATGGGTTCATTTGTGGCCCAAATCGGCCCACTGTGAAGCATGTGCATGCTCCCGGGCCTGCACTATGATGTCACTTCCCAGAAGTGACATCATCATGCTGCCACCCTCCCCCCAGAAGCACATGCGCAAGGAGCAATGAAAAGGTGAGTGCTGAGTCCACCCCCTCTCGCCAGGAGGGTAAGGGGACCTGGCAACCCTATCCCCAGAGCAGCCATACTCCACCCACCACCCACTAACTAAGGATGGGAACACCCCATCCTTGCTGCTCTCTGCAGGCAGCAGAGTTGGGGAGAGGGAATCTAAGTATGGGGTCAGCCTTCAAGGTGCCACTGGAACTCTGCTATGTCTGGCCGCTGAACAAAACAGAAAGACCAACAACCCAGTATGGCACCTGTGCATTTGCAAGCTGCTCCCAGGTACAATTGGGGGGGGGGGGACTGAATCATCCTTAACACAGCATGCATCTGACTGAGGCAGACTTCCAGGACAAGGCAGGATGTTCCCAAGGCAGGCTGGAACCAGTAGCTAGACAGAGTGGCAGGGACTGCAAAGGTCATGCTCCCAGGTCTTCCTGTTGAATCACCACTTCCAAAGAAGTGAAACAGAGACACGGACTGCAATGGCAAATAGCACAGACACCATGAAAGCTACAACAATGCCTGTGGTGCCCCTGCAGGGTCTACAGCCTCACCCCCATGGGGGGCCCATTTGTCAGGAGACTCTCCTGGGTGCATGCTGTTGCCATCCAAATGATCCCACCCCATGATGAAGTGCTCTGCTACTATACCTGATCAACGCAGTGCTGCTGCTGCTGCTGCCATTGCTGATGCTTAGGGCTCAGATCCTGCAAGGCAATGGCTGCCAGGGTTGTTTGGCTACCTGATTCACACAGCACACTAGGGCAGCTGCCGGGCACCCCAGACCTCGGTTGTGCCCTGTCCCCCACCTGAGGGGAGTCTTCCTGGCAAAGGAGTGTTCTAACAGCCCAGTGTTCTAACAGCCCAGTGTTCTAACAGCAAGCATCTCTGCCCATCCCCACCCCCAATCATAGGTCACTTTCCCAGGGCCATGTCCCCAGAGTATGTTCCAGAGCAGGACATGGGCCAGGGTACCAGTAGGGGCTTTGCTGGGCTTCACTGTGGGAGCCTGAATTGTGGGAGCAGTGCCCAGGCTCATGCAAGGGGAACTGGGAAGGCAGACATGGACTTCAGGTATGGGACAGCTGTATTCTTACCCCTGCATACCTGTTAGTGTATGGTCACCCCTTCAAATTGAGCCTCCAGAGATGAGGCACCTGTTAGGATTCTGAAATGAGACCCCTTAGCCGCACAATATGGACTTTGTTCTCCCTCTTAGGTGTTATTTCTAAGTGCTCCCACAGTGGTGCTAAGTGCCCACTCTGTATCTTTCTCACCATTACTGTGCATGCTGTATGTCTGCACAGTAAGAAGCTCTGCAATAGAATTCCATGCCACACACCCTATCTAATGACTTATCGGGCACCCTGTCTGGGGTTTCAATAGTGCCAGGGGGAGCTGTGATTGGGGGCTGGATGTGTGGGTGTTTGTCCGCTGCTGTTGATTGGTTGCAGCTGTTATCAGCATCCTGTGCTCATCCAAGGCTTTTAGAAGGGGTCACACCTGGGTGGGGGCACTTAGTCTTTTCTGCTGTACATGTGCCTATGGGCTACACCATCTTTTTGGTGACATATTCCACTGCTGTTTAGGGCATTCACAGGCTGGAATGGCTCAGGAAGCTAACTCCCACAATGCCCCCTGGCCTGCGCTGGTCCATGCCAGCACAGGGATTTATGCTGGTGGCCTGGCAGTGGGTGGCCCCAGTGTTGCATGCTGATGCTGGGGCACTGCACCAGCGCACCTTCAATTTACACCCACATATCTCTAAAGTATGCCTGTGAAGTGGTGAGTTGGCTCTGTGAGTGTTTGCAAACCACCACCACTCAAGATCATGCTATAAGTCAATTGATTGCTTCACTATACATAATAGTGTGTGTGCTTAACAGAGGCTTAAAACATGTACTCCAGTGTCTGTAATAAGGGCCGTTTCCACACGGCTTACCTTGTTCTGGAAAACAGCGAAATCTCACGCCAAACCGCACGAGGAGACGCTGTTATCGTGCAAGAAGACGCGATAACAGCATCTTCTCATGAGATTTTGGGCGAGATTTCGCTGTTTTCCAGAACAAGCTGTGTGGAAACGGCAAAGGTCAGACCTTTCAATTCCCATGGCCATATGTGTGAGAATACTACTGTATGTAGCAGACAGATATATCTAGGGTCAGAATGCAGAGTTATGCTACAGTGACCTATTGAGAGAGTGTTTGTTTAAATGCTTAAAAAAATAAACCCAGCAGACAACATGCTGGCTTCTCCATCAAAGGAGGAGATTGTTCTCATTACTTAGCCAGTCTCCTCAGCATCTTCTTACTCAGCATCTTATACTGGAAGAGTGGGGAAAAGATGCTACAGTCATTTGACAGAAGTTAATTAATTTTTGCTTCTTTACACGGTGACATGTTTGAGTTATCAATGGGGTAATAAGGATAACCTGCAATTCTCCAACAGGGGGGGCAACTCCCCTTTGAGACAACATTACTCCCAGTTCTTTGCTAAGCACAGCTTTGTCTGCCAAAATATTGTCTTTAATTAAATACAGGGGGCTCTCTGCACAGCTGGTGAAGGGGAAGATATCTGCTCTTCTTAGAGCTCTTACAAGAGCATTTCCTGCATCTTCTATTCCTGGTGAAAGAGGGGCATATATTTGCTGGCTCCTAGAACAAAGCAGAGATAAACCATCTGTTACTAGAAAGACGAGAAGTAGCAAGGATGGCCAGCCAATGGCTCCACCATAACCAGAACACAATATTTTCACAGTCTCCTCCTCCCAAATGTATTTTCCCTCTCCATGTTTAATCTCTAGCATTTTGTGTTTCAAACCTGCATCAATTCATTGGCTAACGTTGTGTGAATATGTTAATTCAGAATGGTGAATACATACTCTCCAATATTTCACAGATGGAAATAGGGCCACTTTTCTGCATGAGTGGGTGGAGCTTGGGGCAGAGTCTAACACCCAGGCAGCATGGTCTAGTGAACAATGAACATTATCCAGACTCAGAAGCAGGAAATAGAAGTGAAGGCAGAACAGATGGCTGTAGATGACAAAAAAAAATGGACAAAACCATAGCCAAACACTTGAATCTGGCAGTAGGAGGGTAAGTGAATAGAGACAAGGAAAGAAGAACATGAAATCGATTACACTCTCATTGTGGGCGCCACAACATCCCTAGGCAGTTTGTCAGCGGCATATTTGGGAGAGTAAGTAACAAAGGAGCTCAGCTTTAAAATTCCCCTTGCACTATTCTGGGATCTATTCCCAGGGAGCTGTTATCACCTCTTTTAATATGTCTCTCTCCCAGTTCCTTTGCTTACAAAATAGAGCTTTGTTGGGGGGAGGGGGGCAGAATGCAGTATATGCCAGTAGACATGATGATAACTTCTGGCTTTAGTAACAGAAGTGAAGCGAAATTAGCAGCTGCCATATGCAGCACTAGGTTTTTCCTACCAGAAGACCCAAAGTACTATGCTATGGTAGCAAACATATATGAGTAATAAAAAAAAGTCAAGTTCATTGGTCCTGAGCAGTTTTAGTATTGAGATTGGTTGGTTCAGGCTTCTAAGCCAAGCAGATAGGGATATCATTATTACTTGTCATTTCTAAGTGCCAGAAATAAGAAGTTCCCCTGCTGGAATTGCAAGCAAATGAAAGGGACAAAACATCCCTGAATAGATGTCTAGAGCACTGGAACCTGGGAGTCTGTTTCAGGCTATAGTATTTTTCTATTTAAGATGCAGGGACGGGCTCAGAATAGACCCTGAAAACTCAAAATAGTACTATTCCCATGCTTTGATAGAAGCCTGCAGCAGTTCCTGCTGCCATGGCTGCTGTCTGATTGCCACCCACAAGCATATTTGCGATGGATAATGCGCATCAGAGAACAAAATAAAAGCATATGAAAAACAGCAAATGTTGGTACAGGGGGAGCAGGGCACAGCAGGCAGCTCTGAAGTCCAGAATCTTTAGAAGCAGTTGCAGAGATGCAAATGGTCAAAAAGCTGTGTTTGTACACCCTTTTCCCCACTGCAAGACCTAGTATAGGCAGCTAAACCCAAGCAAACACTAGACATACCTAGGAACCAGAGACTGAAGCCATGGAATCAACACGTGCTTCTTTTAACACTGTGTTTCCCTGAAGTACAGTGATACTACCAAGACTGCAGTCTCTTACTGGCAGTTTTTGCAATGGACTAGACCGGAGGATACTGTGGACCTCATGCTTGTGTCTGTGGGATTCTTGAAATCATTGTGTTAGCATTGTCTGGAGAAGTGGGGCAGCAGGGAGAGCTGCAGGTATACCCATGGTTTGCTAGAGCACTGGGGATAAGAAAGCAGCCATTTTCACATGCCCAAAGCCTCTGGAAGATCGCACAAAACACATGGCACGAAGCGTCTTCCTAGTGTGATTTCACGGCAGGATCCCATTTAATGACACGATTTCTGACATGCCGGGATCATGCCAGGAAATTGCACTAGGAGGATGCTTTGTGCCATGAGTTTCACGCAATCTTTCGGAGGCTTACGGGTGTGTGTGAAAACAGTCAACATCAGCACAGCTCCCACCAGCACCACAAGCAACAGGGGTTTAGATTGTCCTTAGTCCATCATATTCTACAAGCATCTTTGTCAGGTACTATCAGAATGCACCATCTGGAGAGAGAGAGAGAGAGAGACGGTTCGTCTTTACTCCTCCGTTCCTGCCCCTTTCCTCTCTCTTCTCATTATCCTTTCATGTCTGTTTAACAGCATCCTTTTTAAAGCTTTCATTCTAAACGTGTTTAGTACTGAAATGGATAAAGTGCCCTCTTTCCCATGACCCCTGTTAGAGTCGTGAATAAAAACAAATTACACTAAATTATAGAGGTGTTGCTGGATATTACCAGAGGAATGACGAAAATATGATGACAGTTAATAGAGTGTATTTTAAAAGAGCCCAGGCAACTGTTGTGTACTACGAGATTCTGGAGAAGGCAGCAGTAAACAGAGAGAAGTGGCATTAGAGAGCTTCGGGGCCTTTTCATTCAAAAGGCCCTGCAGTGGCATCCTATTAAGCTGGTCAGGGACAAGCATCATCTGGAGTGCAGTAGCACCCTGGGGGATCATAGATGCTGCCAAATACTACACATGGGCTGGAAATGCCCCTACTAGGTTTATTTTTCAGTTGGCCATGAAAAGAGTTTATAGAATTCCATATAATTAACAGGAAAAGTCATCGATCTGCTTATTCCAGTGATGGCATTGCTGACTAGTTCTCATTGAGGTGATAAACTTCTGCCCATCCTATTCTACTTAAGAGTGCAACTGGGGGTTCACATAAATGAATGCTTGATCATACTTAGACAAAATATGTTACACATGGAAACTTAGTACATCAAGGAGAAGGCTAGGCTACAGCCTTTCTCCCTGACTTCTACTTTACTATGTGATGGGAACTTTATGTACATTTAACCATACCCCTACTTGGAAACCCTGACACAATTGGTATAGCTCAGACAATAGTTAACCATCTCTCTGAGAATGGATTCTAAAAGAAAACTTGTTCATTATGAATACTGTGCTCCTTTCTCCCCTCTTATCTGCCTCAGCCTTGTTCTGTGAATGACTAGGGGCCAGTTACTGATTTCACAAGGGGCAGGATGATGGAAAATAATCCAGCATTCTCCAGCTTTGAATAAGGTCACCAACATCAATGTTGGGCCTGGAGTTCTCTTGGAATTACAACTGATCTCCAGACTACAGAGATCTACTCCCCTGTGGAAAATTACAGGTTTAGAGGGTGGACTCTATGGTATACCATAGGAGAAACAGTAGTCTTAGAGTGGCTAAAGAGGGTGGACCCTCTAGGAATTCTACTTCTCCATAGGAAAAGACTCTATAATATACCATAGAGACAAGGATAAACTGCTTGTCACTTATAAAGACAATAAAGCTTAGAGGCCCACTGGGGGCTGTTGCTGACTGGCATCTTCCACTTAAAAGTCACATTATCTCCTTAATACTAACAAAAACCTGGACATTATTTTAAGAGCTATTTTCAGGCATTTTGTTTGCCGTGACTGACTTTCTCATTGAGACATACACACACACACCCCTAAGATTTGGAGCATCCCTGGGAATCTTGAGTATATAATTTGAAAACCACTATCCTTGGTCATAGCAATTTAAATATACTTCAAGAGACCCTGGTGGAATCCCAGTTCTCTTCAAGATACAACAGAGAGAATGGATTGCCCAACACATCTTCACAGAATATTTATCAGCCAAGTGAAGAAAAAACACCATTAATATTTGACCAAAAAAGACATTTATATAAAAAGCTCAGATACTTGTCTCAGAATTTCTATTCAGTACTTGTCATGTATAAGTTGTTTTAACATTTCTTGCAAACTGCTCATGCCCTGACCTGCCTAGCACAGCCTAGCTTGATCTTGCCAGCTCTAAGAAGCTACACAGCATCAGCCCTGGTAAGTACTTGGATGGGAGACGCAGGCAGTGGCAAACCATCTGTGAATTTCTTCTGCCTTGAAAACCCTAGGAATGGGGGTTGCCATAAGTCAGCAGTGACTTAACAGCAAAAAATCCCTCCAATGCCCAAATCACTTGCACCAGCCCTAGCTGGATTCAATTAATGTTTCTTTACATCACTAATTTGATACTGTTTTGTACAGGGAAAGCACCAGTAGCCTTGCATCACCTAGAATCTAGTTGCTTAATTCCATCTCTGTCATCACGCTGACAGTACCATTGTCAGGTCCAGTATGTTTTCCCCGGTGAGTACTCCTAATTCCTCACTGATGCACAATTCTTTTTCTCCATAGCATGAGAAGTCCTATCATTATTAAGCAGTCTCTGGAACCACTTCACCAATTCACCCTGACCCTGCAGCCATATCTGAAACTGACATATAAAGATATCTTTATATTGTCGAAGGCTTTCACTGCCGGAGAACGATGGTTGTTGTGGATTTTCCGGGCTGTATAGAAGTGGTCTTGGCATTGTAGTTCCTGTAGGAGTCAACAGGAGAGTGGCAAGTTCTTTAGCTCCCCTTGCTCCATTGTCTGATGGTAAAAGACTTCCTTTCCCAGGGTGCCTGTGAGAGTACAGTTGAAATTTTGCCCTTTCCCTGGGCATGAATCAAGAAAATGCGACAAACTACAATTTGTGGTTTTCACGAACCAAGTTTCCACGAACCAAGGACTCCTGTCAGTTTTCATGAACCAAGAACCCCAAATTTCAATGAACTTGCCCCAGTTCGCAAGCTGGTTTGTGGGTCGTGGTTCATGGGATTTAAATGCCCCTTTCCATGCTGTTGTGAAGTGGCACAGAAAGGGGCATTTCACCCTGGCTGGCTTGGATGAGCTGCTTGTCAGGGATCTCCCCACCAAGCAGCTGATCCAGGGTTTAAATGCCCCTTTCCCTGCAGCTGCAAAGCAGCAGGGAAAAGCGCATTTAAACCCCTGCCAGCTTGAATCAGCTGCTTGGCAGGGAGATCCCTGACAAGCAGCTGATCCAGGGGTTTAAATGCCCCTTTCCCTGCCACTTTGCACTTTGGGAATCCCCTCCTCCCCTCCTATTGGGTCTAGTAAGTGGTGGGGCTGTAAGTTTAAATGCCTTTTCTGTGTATTTGAGTGAAATGCCCCTTTCTGTGCCACTGCAAAGCAGCAGGGAAAGGCGCATTTGAACCCCTGCCAGCTTGGATCAGCTGCTTGGCAGGGAGATCCCCGACAAGCAGCTGATCCAGGAGTTTAAATGCCCCTTTCCCTGCCACTTTGCAGTGGCACAGAAAGGGGCATTTCACTGGAGCACACAGAAAAGGCGTTTAAACTTACAGCCCCGCCACTTACTTGACCCCGTAGGAGGGGAGGAGGGGATTCCCCTCATCCCCCTTCCATCTAGTGAGGGGGAGGAGGGGATTCTCTCCCCCTCATCAGGGACAATTTAAACTCTGCTGGCTTTGATCAGCTGCTTGGTGGGGAAGTCCCCACCAAGCAGCTGATCCGGGGGGGGGGGTTAAATGTCCCCTTGTGTGCCACCACGAAAGGCAAGGTAAAGGGCATTTCACCCCTGCCAGCTTGGTTTAACACGAACCAAATGAACTGGCAGAGCTGTTCATGGAAGTTGGTGAAAATGGGGCTTCCACAAACTGCAGGTTCACAAACCACGAACTGGCCGGTTTGTGACGAACTTTAGTTCGTTTTGCGGTTCGTGCCCATCTCTATTTATAAGATCATCTGGTTGTTAAAAACAGAGAGGGGAAAAGGTGGATGTCCTTTTGTACACTAATGTCAGGTGGACACCTAATGCTTGTTCGTAGCTAATGTTCTTACAAAGGATGCTGGACCAGCTAGACCTTGATCTTATCATGCAAAGCAATTATGTTCTTAAGTAAGTGTGCAAATTCAGGATCACTTAACTCACGCACACGCACACACACACCCATATGTTAATCAACAATTTTTTATCAAGTCAGTCTAGTATTTTTGTTGAAAGCATCTGGAAACTCTAGTTAGGTTTCAAAGACTCTTTGCAAAGGAAAGGTAAGTTGAATGCCAAAACAAAACAAAACAAAAATGAAACACAGTAGGTAGAATCAATACATTTCCCATTTTGTCATATTATCCAACAGTGTTTAGATTCAGTATGTGGAGTCCTTTTGGAACAATTTATCAGAGGTCAGGCTACAAGTTGTATAAACTTCTTTCCAGGAAACTACACCTTAAATTGACTAGAGGGAATTTCAGAGCTGACAAAGCAGAAACATGTCTGCATCTAATAAGCCTAAGAATATCCTTGAGGCCTTTGTCTTTGGGAGTTACATTATATTGGATCATTTTTAACATAGAAGTCCTACCCACATGACAAAGAAGTTTACTTCATGCTCTTCGTGTGGCCTCACAGACCCAGCAAGATCCCATAGTCTTAAGTCTTTATAGCCTTTAGGAAGATGCTAAGGGAACGCAAAGGCAAACAATGCCTCTGGACACCAGTTTTAGCCCTGAGGCTTAGTTCTGAAATTTTCAGGAGCTTCTCTACTCTAGAGTCTTGGGGGGGAAGGATATGTTGTTTCAAACCAGATGTGATTATTCCTCATGAGCACCTATAATGTTGGGCTGTGAAGACTCTTCTTTTAAGCAGTAAGGAGCTAGATGGACACTTCCAAAAGATAACAATTTAATGCAGTCTATATTGATTAATATTTACCCTCTAAAAATGACATGTATTTTAAGCATAATAACGTTAGGCAACTTGGGGGTAGGGACTTGAAATATAAGACACTTGTTCTCTAAGTCACTAGAGACATGAAGTTATCTGAAAAAATCCTATGGTACAATCTATCGGTCCTTACTCATTCCTGATCCTGACAGTCAAAAATATTTTATTACTTTATTTATAATAATTACTTTATTTGTAGACCTCCTTTCAACTAAAAAGAAGTCCCCAAGGTAGTTTACAGCACAGTAAAAAAAACAGTAAAATACAATAAAGATTTAGTTAAAACATACAATTGCTGACCTTCACAGTTCTGAATGTTTCAGACTCTAGCAAAATCTGTTAATAAATACAGTAAACTAAAACAAAACAAAAGCTGGGCCAATCAATGGATAATTCCATTTGTTCATTTTTTCCTCTAGATTCAAAGAGCGGTAAAGGGACTCTACTTTTTTCCTTCCCTCCTAATCTTTTTTCCTCCACTCACTGTTGCTGGAAGCAGCTTCTGTAACAGTGGCAGCAACTGTGGTTCTGGGTTTGTGGCAGTCGCAGCTAGCCAGTGTGATGCAGTGGCTAGAGTGTTGGGCTGTTTTCACACATCTTTACATTGCGCGAAACTCATGGAATGAGGGTGTCTTCATGGCGCGATTTCTGACGTCACACTGTCATGATTCCATTTTTGTGATGCGATGACATCAGAAATCGCGCCATGAAGATGCCCTCCTCCCATGAGTTTTGTGCAATGTACAGACGTGTGAAAGTGGCCTTGGACTAGGATCTGGGCAACCCAGGTTCAATTCCCCACTCTGCCATGGAAGCTTGCTTGGGCTAGTCACAAACTCTCAGCCTCACCTACTTGTTGTGAGCAAAAAACAAAGGAGAGGAGAATGAGGTAAGCCGCTTTGGGTCCCCATTGGGAGGTAAGATTAGGTATAAATGAAGTAAAATACAACAAGCAATCAACTAAGTAGCCACATATAGGCAAGTAGGAATAGAATTTATATCCCGCCTGTTCCCCTGTTCTTTGGTACAAACAAAGAAATGTATTCTCCAGAGTTCTTGACATTAGGATTTCAGAAATAGTGTACAGGGAGGTGGGGAGAGAGTGAGAAACTTTTTCTTCCTGACAAGCCAATCACCACTGCTACCACTACCATTGAATGCTACCACAGCAATATGCATCCACCACCTGCAGTAATAGGGCGGAGAAAGAGGAGAAAGAAGAGGAAGCAGATTTTCCCATTAAAATCCATGGAGGGGGGATAATAAAAATAACAACAATGAATAATAAAAACAAACATGAGCATTAATGAATTATCAATAAACATTATGGTTTTGAAAAAACAAATACCCAGTGTGAAGAATGAACATGGCACTCCCTAAAATTGTTCTAACAGATCACTACTTTGAAGTTTGATTTGTCATAGTCTGAGTGTATGTGCAAACAAAATAGTGACAATTGTTTGCTTGTATCATGCTTGAGCCGGGTAGATAACTACTTTCCAGAATATGTGTACAGATGAGGACTTGAAAGGTTAAAATCAGTACCTTGATTAAAATCAGTACTTTGAATTGTACAACGAGAAGACAATAGGAAACCAGTGTAGGCAAGGGGACACTGCAGTGCTGGCATGTGCTTCAGCTACCCATAATGCTGAGAAAAGGGGCCAAAAAGTTCTGCATCAGATGAAGCTTCTAAATACTGATCAAGATATTTTTAGTTTGCATAGTCTGGCTTCAGGCCCAAACTGCATGTTGCCTGCCAACAGGCCTTCTAGAGAAGGAAATGTGGTAAGGGCACTTTTCTGTCCCAAGTGATATACTGTTGTTTTTCCTCAGGGCATATTAAACACACGTTTTCCTTCTCTCCCTTTCTTTCTTTTTTTTAAAGAAATATTTAATAAAAAATACAACATGGTATCAACATGGATAACTGCTCGATATAAGCATAGACAGCTTCAAGAGGGGATTGGATAAACATATGGAGCAGAGGTCCATCCGTGGCTATTAGCCGCAAGGTATAGATGGAACTCTCTGTCTAGGGCAGTGATGCTCTGTATTCTTGGTGTTTGGGGGGAGGGCAATCAGTGGGAGGGCTTCTAGTGTCCCTTCCCCACTGGCAGACCTCCTGAGGACACCTGGTTTTTGGCCACTGTGTGACACAGAGTGTTGGACTGGATGGGCCATTGGCCTGATCCAACATGGCTTCTCTTATGCTCTTATGATACAAATTGACTAACAATAGCAGAATAAACTACATGTACAAGCTACTGACTCTATAGAAACAGCATTAGTAACTAACTAGTAACTAAACTAATTAGTAACTAAGCATTTAAAGCTCCCATACGTCAAGAAAACATCAGATCTCAGAAGTGTAGATTTGCTGGATCCACATCTTGTTCAGCAGGATATTCCACCACTGGGAGCCAAAATTCTTGGAAACACTTTTGATATGTCTCCAAATTCAGCATAGTCATACTACTCATAATTCTGATATGATTAAAATGTTCCCACAGGCTGATATGCCACGTAGTGCCGGGCCCTGTTTCTCCTTCCGTTTTTTTGCAATTGTGATTCTAGCAATGGCTAGGAGAGTTGTAATCAGTGCAGCTTTTATTTTGGAGCAATTCAGTGGTGGGCAGTACAATAGCAAAACCATTTCAGGTAAGGCCGGCAAATTACATCCCGTAATTTTCTTTATCTCCATTAAAATTTGTCCCCCAAAACGTTGAATAATTAGGCATTGCCACCAGCAATAGATAAAATCACCCACTTGTCTCCACGGTTAGCAGTGCCATTCCCTCCACTCCTGTAGCTGACTTTGCTTGGCTGGTCTGCTTGCCCCTTGGGCTATCCCAGCTGCACCCCTCTCCGTCCTATGATATAACTATTTGCATAGAATCCTTCCATGAGGTTCCCCCTGCCTTTTCCTAGCTAGTGCCAACAATCTACAGCAACAGCGAGAGCATCCTGTCTATCATATAAAAAGGTATTTGAACATATTTCTTAGGCAATGGTAGAGTGGCATATTTACAGAGTCCTGTAGGAATTATACCTAGACGTCTCTGCTGCTGGTAGAAGGTAACGATTTCTGACAGTTTCCTTCTTTCTTCAGGGAAAGAGATAAGGGGCTGCAACCTGTGGAAATAAAGACAAGCTTATGGGAGGTGGGAGTACACAGATGGCCAGCTTGTACTCCAGATAGACTGTTGTGGTGGAGCCATGTTTTATTCAGAAGGCTTCTGCCAGGCATTGGACTCCTAATGGGAGGGAGCCACAGGGACAGAGACAAATTGTTTCCCAACCCAAAGATGCTGCAGTCGCTGCCATCTCCTGAGGCTTCCTGGTTGCTAGTTCCTCTCCTCCAATCCTTGCTTATGAATTTTCTGAAACAACAAAACATTTAACCACAGGCGCCCCTTGAAGCACATCCGTTGCCAATAGCAAGGTCAGCTGGGCAGCTGTCAGACTCCTAGCCAAATGTCCTACCATTTCTTTTCCCTGTGCAAGACAGTAAATGTAGCAAATCATCTGCTCCATGCTGAAGTACAGTTGGAAGCAGGAGGCTGCACAGTCTGTGCTGAAGGGCTAGGCCAAGCAGCTGGCCTAACTGAGATAAAGATGTACTTGGCTAAAATGGGGGAGGCGAGCTCTACAGGCCCTAAGTTGCTTCATGAATGTATCACACTTATTCCATATATGATTTGGTTGACACTATAATATGAAGTGCACTGAGACATTATCATTAGCATGTTCTTAACCAAAGCTGGTCTGAACATCTTGCACATGATATCTTCGCAGCAGCAGCAGCAGCAGCAGAAATCATTTCATCTTGAAATGTGCTGTTCAGGTATATGCAAGAAAATTAATATGGCTCCAGAAGAAGGTGGGGAAAATAGAAGGGGAAAGAAAAAATAAAACCTTGATCAGGGTGATAAATGCAGCTTTTTCAGGAGAAAAGACAAAAGTGATAAACAAAAGCACTTCCTGCCAATGGAAATATGGCTACCAGTAGTGGAGGTTAACAACGTCCATGTGGGGGTTGAAGTTATCCCAGAATTTCAACTGATCTCCAGACTAGAGAGATCAGTCCCTCTGGAGAAAACGGAAATGTCAGAAGGTGGAATGTATGGTATCATACTAAATTACTACTGATTTTATAGTTTTTACAATGAATTTATTGTATTGTATACATGTTGTGAGCTGCCCTGAGCCCATTCGGGGGTGGGGGGAGGAGGTAAAATTAAATAAATAAATAAATAAATATCACATCCCTGCTGAGCTCCCTCCCATTCCCAAAGTTCCTCATCCTCAGGTACTGCCCCCAAATCTCCAAGAATGTCCCAAGGCAGAGTTGGCAACCCTTGCTACCAGCTTGAGCACATTCTTATTCTTACTACTGCAGAATGGGAGTAATGTGCATGCTCTGTCTAACTCCTGAAAGTAAACAAGCAGCAGCATTCTGCACCATTTGGAATCTCCAAGTTGACTTTGAGGAGAGACCTATGTAAAGTGCATTACAGTCGTCTAGTCTCAATTAGAGGTGGGCACGAACAGGAAAAAAAAGAACACGATGTTTGTTGTCTGTTGCCATCCACGAACAGGGAATCACGAACAACCACGAACATGACCCTCTTCATGAACATGTTCGTGGTTGGCTGTTCGTGGGAGGGAGAGGGGAGACTTGGAAGGGAAGAAGGTTCCCCATGCTGTTTGCAAACTGTGTGGGGAAACTCCTTCCCTTCAAAGTCTCCCTCCTTCCAGCTGGCTGGAGGGAGGGAGGGGAAACTCTGAAGGGAAGAAGATTCCCCATGCCATTTGCAAATGGTGTGGGGAACCTCCTTCCTTTCAAAGTCTCCCTCCTTCCAGCCGGCTGGAGGGAAATTTAAACCCCAGCAGGCTGCAATCAGCCCTTGTCAGGGTTTTCCCTGACAAGCGGCTGAGTCGGGTGGGGGGGGGTGATATGCCCCTGGGCTTAGATTGGGGTTTCCAGGACAACAGTAGTTCAAACAGAGTTCAGAAAGCCCATGCCTACTGTTGCCATGGGGAATTGATTGAAAGGCACCAGACTGTCTGGCTTGACGAATGGCTGATGAACACCACGAACAGGGCTTGGAACGAACACATGTTCATCAGGAATGCACCCTCATGAACAGCTTGCTCACAAACAGCTGATCGGGCTGTTCATGGCTTTTTTTTCGTTCGTATTGCTGTTCGTGCCCACCTCTAGTCTCAATGTTACCGTGGCATGAATCTAGGTGGTCAGATTAGCCGCGTCAAGGTAGGGCTAGTCTGATTTGAGAGAAGACCTTTGCAGCTGCATGTATTTGCATCTTTAGCAGCACTGGATCCAATATAATCCCTAGGATTTCAGTCATTTGACCACAGTTGTCAAGCAGCAACTCAGTACCTCTACTGCATCACCAGGAGATTTAGCTAGTAAGATATAGAGCTGGGTATCATCTGCATATTGATGGCATTCAACTCCAAACCAAGAATGATTGCTCTTAAAGGCTTTACTTCGAGGTTGAATAACATGGGGGATAAGATTGCGCCTTGTGGAACCCTGCAAGATAATTCTCATACTGAAGATAGCTGGTCTCCAATAGCAACCCTTTGAGTCCATCCCATGAGGAACAATTTAAACCAGTCCAAGGCACATACCCTGATACCTATTTCAGCCTCCAAGCACCTCAACAGGATCTCATGGTTTACTGTACTGAAGTCTACAGATAGATCCAGGAGCAGCAATGAAGCAAGGTTTTATCTATATTCAGATGGAGGTCATCAACAAAAGCCACCAGAGTCATCTCCATCCTATAGCCTGGCCTAAAGCCAGATTCAAAATGGTCTAGAGTTGTCCAAGAAGGACTGGAGCCGGTCAGCTTCTGCTCTCTCACCCACTTTGCCCAGAACGGGCAGATTAGAGACTGGGCAATAATTGCTACGTCATTTTTCTAAGCACTGTTTTTTTAAGTAGTGGGCTTCTTTGAGTGGCCAAGGGAAGATACCCTGAGTTAGCGATTGATTTATGATAGGCATCAAGGGTTCATTTATGTGGTCTTTACAAGATTTATTTATTTTTATTTTATGTATTTTTACTTTGTTATTGTAATTTTATGTATGTATTCAGTACATTTTAACTCCTCCCTTCCTCCTAAGAGCTCAGGGTGGCCCACCTGGTTGTCTGTCTCCCTTCCTCCATTCTATCACTACAACATCCCTATGGAATAGGTTAGACTGAGAGACAGTGACTGCCCCAAGATCACCCAGTGAGTTTCATGAGGAGTGGAGATTTGAACCTGGGTCTCCCAGGTCCTAGTCTAACAGTAACCTTTATGTAACACTTTTGCTTATCCTGGAAAAATGAGAAGTTTATATTGTAACTTGCTGAAAGTTTTATTCAGACTTCCATTTCAAATGGATTTTGAAATGTCATTAAAAGTATCAAATTGCCAATCAGTCAGTGGGAGCTAGGGTTGCCAAGTGCATGCCTAGAACCCCCAGGAGACTGGGGGGGGGGGGCAGAGCATGGGGGGAAAGGACATTGTTGACATATCTTCAACTAAACCCTGGAAATGATATCACCAACATGACAATTTTGCCAATCTCTAGTTTAAAATCTTGAGTGCCGGTGACATGACTTCCAGGTTTTCACAGGAAGTGATGTCAATGTGTCAATGACATCCTCTGCCTTCATTTTCTCCTGCCACTCATTTGTATACCAGCTGGTAACGGGAGTGCTTCAGTAGGGGTTTGGCCACTGAAAGCAGGCAAATGACCTGCCTAGTGGGAGCACCCATTAGATTTTCTGCCTCAGGCACCAACATTCTTTGGTCTGAAGTGCAGCAAACAGAAAGTACTCTTTAATTGACTAGGCTAAGGCAAAAGATGAGGTTCCTATTCATGTTGCCAATTTCAGCCTAGGAGATTCCTGGAGATTTGGGGGTTGGGCCTGTGGAAGAGGTATTTGGTGAGTGATTTCACCAAGAATATATGGTATACCTTATATTCTCTAGACTGAGAGAATTTTAGGAGAAGACTCCATCTGGAAATTAGCGGCTTTAATTCCTAGCATTTATCCTTCCAGGCCTGGACACTCTAGATGTCCATATTACCTATCACAGGGTCCCTACATTGCACACCCCTGCTATGCACAAAGAGAACTCTGAGAGCCAAACTACAAGTGACGCCTTACACAGGTTGGACACTTGTCAGCTTCCCTCAAGTTTTGATGGGAAATGTAGGCGCCCTGGTTTTACAGCTTGGCTCTCCATTACAGCTGCAAGACCAGGATGCCTACATTTCCCATCAAAACTTGAGGGAAGCCGACTAGTGCCCAACCTGTGTAAGACGTCACTTGTAGTTTGGCTCTGAGGCTTTAGCACACGGAGTCCATGGAAGGTCTCAGAGCTAGGTCCTATCCACACTAAGTTTCTGGCAGTGTTTGCATTTGTGCAACAGATTCATGCTTCCATGTTATTTATTTTTTTAAAAGAAAGGTCAAGGGATATTTGTAGAGAGTTTCCATGTTTATAGACAGCGGTTCATCATGCTGGCATCTTCAAAATAACTATCATTAGGTGAAACTGCTCTCCGCAGCAGACACTGCATCAAATGGCTCTGTGTTATTAACAGGGCCAGAGGCATTCAGGGAGTCAGAGCTCATGCTGCTCAGGGAGGTTTGTTTGCACTGAAACACAGCGTTCAGTTCTAACTGCAAGACCAACTCTCTGTCTGGCTCCCAATTATACAGATGCATACTACTCACAACCTCTACACTACCTTGGATTTTTTAAAAAATGTGTTGGCATGGTATACAGTTTTAAATAGACATAACATTAATACCCTAACCACATATTACCTAGATATTCCCAGCTCAGAGGCTGTAGAAACCCTAGACACAATCTGTGTTAACTGTAACACTTTACCTCCTGGAAATCCCTCCATGGCTACAGGAGGAATTTAAGAAAGCCCAGCTGCATTTCAGACCATAAGTGATTATTCCTCAGGAGAACCTCAATTTCTGGTTTGGGGGGGGGGGTGTATGAAAAGTAATGTGTTCTTTTGTTGCTATTTATTTATATCATTTATAGTCCACCTTTCTCACTGACACTCAAGGTGAATTACATAGTGTGAGATTAGTACAATCAATATCTACGACATTTCCGCCGTAGGGTATATAAATACAAATTTACAAAGACATAGCATTAGCAAGAATCCAATACGGAGTTGAAGAAATGCTGAACCAGAGCATAAGCAATTCTAGGACTGACATTAGACAACATAGAACTACCCAGTAGGATCATACTTGAAGCACAGGTAGCACTTAGGAACACAAACTTAAAGCAACAAATAGACATAAGGCAACATAGTGGTGAAGTCTGTGGTCCCTAACTCATTAGTGAAGCATCTGAGACCCCCTCTTTACAATACAGCCCTTCTATCTGAGTAAAAAGCCCTTTTGAATACTTCAGTTTTAAATCATTTGTGGAAAGCCAGGAAAGTGGGGGCTCTCCTGACCTTCTCAGGCAGGCTGTTCCACAGGGTGGGGGCCACCACAGAGAATGCTTTTGTACAGGCAGCTGCAAGAAACCTTGTTCAGATGAACAAACATATGGAGAGAGACTGTCCCATAGGTATGCTGGACCAAGGCTCTGAAGAGCTTTGTAAGTGATAACCAATACTTTGAACTGAGGACAGTAACGGATAGGTAGCCAATGAAGTGACCACAGGATGTGAGTGATATTTATGCTCCTGATTGCTTCTGACAACAGCTGAGCCACAGCATTTTGCACCATTTGGAATCTCCTAAGTAATTTAGATGGGATAGCTATGTATAATGCATTACAATAGTCTTGATGTTACCATAGCATGGATCCAGGTGTCCAGGTCAGCCATGTTGAGGTAGGAAGCCATCTTCCAGGCTAGAGTGAGGTTGTAGAAAGCATTTTTAGCAGCTGCCTTAACTTGCTTTTCTAGTAGTAGTGCTAGATCGAGTATAACCCCTAGTCTCTTAACTGAGTTTGTAAGGGTCAGATAAACTCCGTCAAAAGTGGGAGTACAATGTCCTTCAAGATCTCTGCCTTCCCAAAAAGCATCACATCTATCTTGTCTGGGTTCCACTTCAATTTGTTCGTTTTCAGGCATTTGACCACAGCGGTCAGGCAGTGATCCAAGATTTCTACTACATCTTGTGGGGCCTGGATAGTGACTAAAACATGCCTTTGAATATGAATCTTGCCTCTCCTTCCCCCACTTGAAGTCTCCCCTTTAATGAGATCTAAATTAATGTAAGTTTATACTTATACAAAGTTGTGGTGAAATCTTATCAACAGCTAGAGATGGGCACGAACAGCAATACGAACCAAAAAAAGCCACAAACAGCCCAATCCACTGTTCGCGAGCAAGCTGTTCATGAGGCCCCGTTCCCGGCGAACATGTACTCGTTCCAAGCCCTCTTCATGGCATTCATCAGCCCTTCATAAAGCCAGACAGTCTGGCACCTTTCAATCAGTTCCCCTGGCAACATAGGCATGGACTGTCTGAACTCCTTCTGGCTTTCCTTCTGGCTTGTAACCCCTCAAAGTATCTTCCAGCAGGCAGTCCAGTTTTTGCCACTGTGAGGAGAAAATTACAGGAAAGGAGGAGACCCATGGATCATGCCTTCCCCAGGATGCAATCTCTCTGAAACATGGGGGGTCTTCAGAGGACAGTGAGGACTATGTCCCCTGCAAATTTGGTGGGTATTGGACATTGGGAAGGTCAGTTTGTAACCCCTCAAAGTACCTTCCAGCAGACAGTCCAGGTTTTGCCACTGTGAAGAGAAAATGACAGGAAAGGGGGAGACCCTTGGACTCTCCCCAGCTCAAGTTCAGCTAAGCCCCAAGGGGGTCATTCTGGCTCCCACGGACCTCCAACTACGAAGATGTTCGTGAACATGTAATGTTCGTCAATGTTCGTGAATCCCTGTTTGTGGATGGCGACGAACAACAAATATCGTGTTTGTTTTTTTTCCTGTTCGTTCCCATCTCTTCCAACAGCCCAATCTGAAATATTGAGTTTAATGCGACTTCTCCCTAGTGTGAATGGAATTGTTTACACTGAAAGATACAGCATTAGTTCTAAGTGACACAAGAGAACCAATCTTAGATAGTCATTATATTCCCATCCAGATAACAGAGCACTCTGCCTAACAGATAACCTCATCTTCACAGTGCAGAAGAGCCATTGCCTCTCAAATGATATGTAAGGAAGCATTCTTGTGCTTGGTAATTCCTTGATTCAGACACTGAGCAACTCAAATGACATGTTTTCCCTCCTAAATCAACATTTCCATTTTCTTTTACTCAGCATCTACATGTTACTGCCACTTAAAAAGTGCCGCATGCAAGAAAATAATTTAGGGTCTCAATTGTGAAGAAATAATTTGAAATGTTACCTGCTCATTGTAGTGAGTTATTAGACACTTTGAAAACATAATAACAATCATGTCTGCCATGTCAACCAAGAAAATGTATGTGGAAAGAAACAAAACAAACACATAACTTGGCCAGCTTTATACTTTTCAGGATCTAGCTAATAAAGGTGGAGCAGAAGGAACCTTCCAGGTCCAGTACTTGGTGGTGTCATGATGACCCCCTCTGTCCAGGCCAGTGGCTCAGACCTGGAGGGCTCAGAGGAAGAGCCTGATGACCAGCAGAGGCACTGGCTGACCATGCACCAGCAGCCCCAGAGACCACACTACCAGAGCCAGCAAGCAAGTCCTTGCCGCCTGCCTCAGAGATCACCACTGGGCCCCTGCCAGGCAGGACTTGAATCAGCACGGGAGTTACTCCAGATCACCTCCAACACTGCAGGAAGAGCAGTAGCAAAGGGCCCAGGCAGAGGCAGCACAAAAGAGGTGAAGTGCAAGGCTGACAGTGCAGCACTTCCCTGCAGACTCAGAGCAAAGCACTGAATGTGATGCTTCCTCATAGGATCCTGGCCAGAGCCCAGTGCAGCCTCCTGAGCTCCTAGACCTGCCAGCAGATACAGCTGAGCCAGATTAGCTCTCAGCCTATTTAGGGTGAGACTTGAAAGCGCTGTACTGCTGGATCAACCAGTCCACTAGGTACAAGCTCTGTGTTCCAGCTTTCTCGCCTTAGAGGCCAGCTGGCCAAGTGACCGGCTTGTGAGGAGTCCAGCTGATCAGGCACAAGACAGGTGGCACAGAAAGAGTCTCTAACATCATAGAGGAGTGTGAACTAACAAAAGCAGAGAATGTTGGAAGTCAAGGGAAAAGGAGGAAGAAAGGAGGAGAGGGTGAAGTGGAAAAGAAAGAAAGAAAAATAAAGTTTTGTTTATTTTAAAAAGGATAAAGGTCTTGGGGAAAGCGGGGAGTGAGTTTTAAGCTAGTTATTGCTTATTCAAGTAGACTTGTAAGAAATGAATTTGGGATCATGGAGCAATTCATACTTTTTTTGACAACTGGGTTCTAGTCCAAACAAGGCCCATTGCTAGTAGAGCCATAAAAAACCGGACCTAGATAAAGAGAGACACGCATCTGCAGAACTGTGGTTTGCATTTTTTCTAATTCCGGTTTGTAACAAAAACAGCACACTCTAAATAGAAAACAGTTACCATCATCTTTTTAGATGGCTCCAGTTCTTTCCTACAATGTTAAGTAACTCATGGCAAAAGTATGACTTGGTAGGGTTTTTAAGTTCCATTACACTCCTCTTGAGCAATCATAGCCATGCATGGCTGCTACTGAAAAAAAAAGCCTCAGAGGCAAGAGAACTTCACTTATATTCAGTTATATATTCAGTATGATGGTGTATGTGTGTGTCTGTGTTATGTGCTATCAAGTCACTTCTGACTTATGGCAACCCTATGCAATCGTAATTTTTTTTGCATTAGTTCATATCCTTAGCACACAACACCAGGAGAAAACTGTAATACAAAAAAATCTCAATACCAATTAGAAGTTTTAAAATGTCTGTTTAAAATTAAAATACATAATAATTAAAATCATAGCAATAAAATAGAAAATTAGAGGCAACTTACTATTCCTACATTAACACATCGAACCCAGCATAGCACTTACAGTTTATCCATCAGCTGTGCAAGCAATAGGTGGTTTTGACAGTCTTTAATACCCAAGTGATAGATAAAGGTAAAGGTCCCCTGTGCAAGCACTGAGTCATTACTGACCCATGGGGGGATGTTGCATCACAACATTTTCTTGGCAGACTTTTGTTATGGGTATCTGAACCCGGCTTCCGCCAGGATCAAACTCAGGTCATGATGAGCAGAGCTTGGGCTGCAGTACTGTGGCTTACCACTCTGTGCCACAGGGATCTATCACCCAAGTTTATCACTCAAGTGATAAACTTTACCATTTGTGATGTTACTCATTTATTTTTATCAGCAAACAATATTCTAAGTCTGTTCTGGTTTGATCTCCCTGAATATTGTGATAAAATATTCCCCAGATATTATTCACATTCTGCTACAAATCTTGGGCACTGGAAAACTACATGGGCAAGGTCCACAATACTACATGGGCAAGGTCCAATTTCTAGTCACAGGGGCAGACACGTTCATTATATGGGGTCCCAGTGTTACGACCTCTTAACATTGCCAGTTGTAAAATATCCAAACATGCTTTGGTGAATACTTTCCTGTGCTTGAAATTTAAATAAGATGAAAGGATTAAAGGGAAGAATGCAAGCTTCCTATAGAGAGAAGGGCCGTTTCCAGATGGCTTACCTGCCTCCGGAACGTTGCGCCATCTTGCGGGGAAAACGCGAAATATTGCATTTTCTCGCGCGAGTTTTGCGCGACGTCGCGCAGAACTCGTGTGAGAAAACGCGATATTTCGCATTTTCCCTGCAAGATGGCGCAACATTCCGGAGGCAGGTAAGCCATCTGGAAACGGCCCAGCTGTTCTCCGGGTACCCAATAGCATCCACGTGAACACTTATATCCAACAGTCTTTGTTTTATTAATTGATTCACTGCAAAAAGTCAAGCCTCCTTAAGTAATCTTCTGAAAATCTACTACTAGATTTTGTATATGACTTTGTCATTAGTTAGCTTTCACTTCCTCATAAGCGCAAGTTTAAAAACCTAACCTTGGACCAAAGAGAATTTTCAACCAAAAGTTAATAGCAGCTTTATGGACTGAGAACAATATAGGAAGCAAAGCCAGCTCAGATATAACTGTAACTGCTGGTGTTGAGTTAGGAACTGCTAATAACACGAGAGCACATTTATTTTGAATAACTTCTAATGGCCGTAAATTTCAAACCCCCAAACTGGAGCTCCATACAATATCTGTGGCAATACCTTTGTTCTATAGATTTCTAGTACTGGGGGCACCAAACAGTCTATGCTTCTTTTGTAAAATCTAAGAATGCCAAACACAACCTTTTCAAAATTCCACTTTGCATGTGCAAGGACCAGGAACCAGAATTATGAAAGAGTACCCCAAGATATTTAAAAGAGGTCACTTGCTCTAATGAATGCTCATCCATCGTCCACTTATTAGGATGGGTCCTTTTAGTGAACTATAATCTTTGTTTTATCATCGTTAACGTTTACTAAATTATGTTCACAATAAAATATAAGCTTTTTAAAAAGGCTCCTAAGGCCAACTTGTGTATGGGGTATAAGTAAATTATATATATATGGAAAAAAATGTACTTCTGACAAATATTCAGTCATGTCATTTATATACAGATTGAAAAGCAAAGGAGCCAAAATACAACCTTGGCATACACCTTTTGAAGTTGCAACTGGGTCGGAAGTTGACCATAAATACCTAGTCTAACCTTAAGAGCTTTAATTTGATCCAACAGCCTACTATCAATATTCAATTTAATTTATCCCATAGGTGTTGCCTTGGGATAGAGTCAAAAGCAACTTTAAGATCGATGAGAAATAATTCACTATTCAGCACCTGTTGTATTTCAGATTGGAGTATGGGGGATAGGCAACCGTATGAATGAAAGACCTCCAAAATGTCCTCTCATTATTAGCCCTCCTCAGATCCTGCAAGCTGGAGAGCCTGGCGACTTTTATTGAGTCAAGCCATCTCATTCGTGGTCTTCCTTCTTCCTGCTGCCTTCCACTTTGTCTAGCATTACTTGACTTTTCCAGAGACTCTTGTCTTCTCATCATGTGACCAAAGTATGCTAGCCTCAGTTTTGTCATTTTAGCTTCTAGGGAGAATTCGGGCTTGATTTGATCCAGAACCCACTTATTTGTCTTTTTGGTCATCCATGGTATCCACAAAACTCTCCTCCAGCACCACATTTCAAATGAATCAATTTTCTTCCTGTCAGCTTTCTTCAGAGTCCAATTCTCACATCCATACATAGTAATGGAGAATACCATAGTGTGGATGACCTCTTATGAAGACAAACATAGGGAATCCTTTAACTTGAAAGCTGCCCATAAGGACTGAGATTCCTTTACCAAGGCACATGTTGCTTTGGGGGTGAAAACTACCAGAGTATGAGTCAGAGGCGGTTGACTGACTGACAGCCCCTCCACACCCTGGAGACACGCAGAGATAATGAGGTTTCCTAAGAAAACCCTTTTTTAATCCCATCAACACCCTGCTCTACTTCCCCCTCACCCACTTATCCTAATCAAAGCTACTCAGCAAACCTGAGAGCTTTTCCCATCCAGTACTGACCAGGTCATCAAGCAACAGTCTATCCCTGATAGTCACTTCAAGCCTCTCTCAACTTATTGCTCTACCTCTGGACAAACCATTAAGCCATTGTTTTGGGGGCAAAGACATCAGTTTTGCCCCAGGGAACATTTTACCCTATAATTGGGCTTCCCAGCCCTGTGCTCTGTGTGTGTGTTCTTTATCTGTCCATACACCTCCAATTCGTTTGGGCCACCTCTCCTCCCTTCTGTTTGTGAAATATTGGTCGTTTTGTGGCTTTCATGGACCTGTGCTCTTCAAGACAGGTAACCATCGCCCTCCCTGAAACTGCTTTCTCCCATTTTCCTCCCTGATTAGAGGTCAACATTTATGAACAGCTTTGGGCAGTTGCCTGATACTCCTGTTTTTGCAATTTTATGCAGGCAGCAAAAAAAAAGGATCATTGGGCCTCTGCTGTCACCAAAGACAGCTAGTGGTTACATTTGGGTTGGTAGGTCACTAGTTGTGATTGTGAAGTCCAAACTTAGAAGAAGCATAAAACTTGAAGCTCTATCTCCATGATAAATATGCTTTGAATATCTGACGGCACAATGAAAAATACTGTCTACTTTGCACGTTCTGTTCCACTAACTCATTTTCAAAGGTATCACAGTAAAATCCCAAGAAACACTTTCTGATGTCCCAGTGCTGTATAACCCTGACTACTGCCTGGCAGTGTCTCATAATAAACCAGCTCTATCTTTTTAAACCTTTGAGCTTGAGGAAAGGCAAGCTATTTCATTTCCCTGTGACAATCCCTTCTAAAATGGGTCTTTGGCTATCCCCTCACTTTTCATCTTGAATCCCTCTGGCAATTCTAGAGCCTGCGGCAGGCATCCTGCTTTCTTGTGGTGCATGGCTGGTAAGACAAAAATAGTCTGTTAATTATTTATACATACAATTATCACTGAAGCCAAAATCTGCTACAAAACCTAATTAAACATGCCAAAGTTATTCCAGCCTACTTGTTTACTTGGGCTTTGGGAGACATATTTTCAAAACAAAGGATCAATTAGCCCTCATTAAACATCTTCATGGTTTTTCTGTCTGCAAGAAAGTGCAGTGGACAGTGTGGAGCAGGGACAATAAGACTGCCATTATATTCCAGGCTCCCGCTCAGTTGACATTCACTCTGCTTTGGGCCAGGCAGTGCCTTGGACTTATGGCATAGGAGGAAGTGGTTTATGAAATTTCATCCATACACTGCCCTCTCAGCATGGCTGCTAAGAAAACAATGGTGTGCACTAGGCCACTTATGACTGTATGCTGGGGCTGTTGTATTTGTTGCAGTATAAGAATATTAAGGAAACCATTTAATGCTTGACTACCATTGGATTTAATGTCCTTTTTTATGCTTTTCCCTGGACCTTGTAACCTGTGCACTGCTTTGCATTGCCTATACCAGCAGACATTGGGAGGTACTGATGTGTTATAGCTTGGATTCAGCAGGCAATGTTGCCTCGCTTTGTGTCCAGTGGATGTATTCTACAATAAACAGCCACAAGCAACTGTAGAGGTTTTTATCTGCATTATGTATGTATTAAACATGAGCCATCCTGGGCACTCTGCTAACATATCCCTTGTGGGATAAGCCACTGCTAAATCCCCTGTGAAGGATCTACATTAATTTTTCCAGAGGGGGGGGGATTTCTCTCAGACGCTAGCACAACAATATGAGTACACAGCAAACACCAGCAGTTTCCTTATTCAGCCAAATGGGGCACACTGCGCCATAAGACTTTCTGGTGGCAAATGCCACTTATTTATTAGCCCTGGGAAGGGAAGGAGGGCAAGGTCAGCTTCTGCGAAATTGCCAGAGAGAGAGAGAGCCACCTGTTTCTTGTCCTGTTCACCTTCATATGGACAGCAAGGGCAACTGGCAACAGCAAGTCTGCCCTGATGTTTCCTACCTGGTTCAGTGTCCCGGTCACACAGGCAGTGATGTTTGAGGGGATAAGCTTGAGAAATGGGGCAAAAACAAAGCTGAGGTTCTGAGGGGAAATACAGAGACAGCTCTGGCGGAAACTGTCTTAGACGACCGATCCCTTGGCAAGTAGGAGCAGTGGACTATGAAACTGGACCCCCCCCCCTTTTGCTCTTCTTGTAGCCACTTTAGCACCTCAAACTCAGAGCTGGTTGGGATGAGTTCCTTTGCAAACCATGATGATCCCCCCCCCCCCCACTGCAGGCTGTGCAGAGTTGTGTCAGATATCATAAGGAGAATATGCTTATTCTTCCACAGCAAAATGGAGAAGCATGCATTGCCTCAAGGCATCTTCTAGAAGAGTACTCAAGCCCATATGTGGCCCACATCTGGGCAGTGAGGCAAGAGAATTGTGGATTTACTCACATGTTTAGGCAGGGGGAAGAGAAAGATTTAAGCAAAGGCTGGCATACTGCTGCTGGGCAAAGCAGCCTATGATTTTCCTACTTGCAATGAATACTTTTCCATATTGCAATGAATGCACAGCCAGGGTGGAATTCTTGTAGGCTTTAGCCATCAGCTCCGGCTGATGTCCCAATCAGGCAGGGGTCTCAGTTCCTTCTTGTTAAAAACAAATTAACTGGTGGAATCCTCTCTCCTCTCTGCCCTGTGTGAAACACCCAGTTGGATTTCAGTGGTGGTGAGGACTCTGTGAACCGGGGAGGACCTTGTAAGGAGCAATTAAAATACAGAATGCCTTCTGGAAATACAGACGGCATGGATACGCATTCAGAGGCATTGTTTGGGGTGCCAGTAGATGGGAATTGGGTATTTTCACACACACTGGGCTAACAGCACGTTGGGCCATTATCGGCCAGGGAAGGAAGGCTGGGGGAGGCAGGGATGTACCTGCAAGGGGGCTCTGGGTTTGCCTGGTTCTATTAGTTTGTTGCCTGAATAAATTTGAGATCTGGTTTCTGCTTTAGGGAGGGGAAGTAGCATTCTTGCAGCAGAGCCCCAAGATATTTGGCAGGTTTGTGGTTCCTTGAAGAAGGTAGGTTGAAGGTTGTTGGGTGGCTGAGTGGAGTATCTGCCACAGGGAGCTCTGACCCTCGAAAGCTCATACCTTGGAAATCCAGTTGATCTTTAAGGTGCTGTTGGACCCGGATCTTGCTCTTAGAATGCAGACTGACTCAGCTACCCACTTGAGACTATAATAGCTATGTATGATTCCAAACCAGAGACCAGGAAAGCAAGCAAGGACTAAAAGAGATGCCAGTAATCACATTTTCACACCCTCAAGAATCCTAGAATTGATTATGTTCTGCTTCAGTGTTTTTTCTACTCTGTACTGGAGTCTTGCTAATATTATGTCTTTTAAACTTGTATCTATTTACCCTATGGTATTGTTTGTGAAATGTCCTTGATACTGTATTGAAATGTACTTGAAACTGATTGTACTAATCTCATACTGTGTAATCCGCCTTGAGTCTCAGTGAGAAAGGCGGACTATAAATGACACAATCAATCAATCAATTTTAGTCGATTTATTATTTGATTTGATTATTAATTTATTATTTATTTTTGATTAATTAATTAAAAGTGAAACTTTCCTGTACTGAAGACTTCATCGGGGTAAAGAAAGTAAGGGAATGGTGGTTGGAATATAGGGAAGTGGTATTGTGTAGTGGTTAGAGTTCTGATCCAGGTTCAAATCCCCATGTGCTGTGAAACTCCTGCAGTGCCCTTGGGCCAGTCCGCCTCTCTCAGCCTAATTTACTTCACAGCATTGTTGTGAGAATAAAATAGAGGGAGAGCTATGTATTCTATGGTAAGCTCCTTGAAGGAAGTGTGCAATTAAAAAAACATAGTGGATAATAATCAAACTCTTAGTCACTATTCTCATTCTGTGTTTGCAGTCTTTGTGGAATGACCAGTATGTTACTCTTTGGTGCCAAAGCATGAAAGGAAGCCTCCCTGTGACATCATAATTAAGAGAATTTTTGGCTGTTTGATAGGATTGCCATGCTTATATTACAAGTTCACTGGGTGTCTATAATCAGCCTCAGAGCTAGGCCGTGATCTGTTTGATATTTAAGTGATTATAGAAGCAAAGAAGCATGCCCTACTCCTCAGAGAGGTACTGGACACAATCTATATTTTATATTTTAGATAGTAAATGTAATCTGAGAATGTTGCTTTAATCTCTATTATCCAGAAGGGGAAAGGATGAAATTGCCCTTGTCCTCATTCAGGTTGTACACAACAGTTCTGTAACACCCCTCATCTACTGTGTATTGGAGAAGCCTCTCTTCTTGTCCAGAAAAAAAGCCTATACAATCATAGAATCATAGGGTTGGAAGGGACCTCTAGGGTCATCTAGTCCAACCCCCTGCACAATGCAGGAAATTCACAATGACCTCCCCTCCTCACACTCCCAGTGACCCCAGTTCCATGCCCAGAAGATGGCAAAACACCGTCAGAATCCCTAGCCAAACTGGCCTGGGGGAAATTGCTACTTAACCCCAAGCTGGTGATAGTCCGTACCCTGGTTATGTAAGAAGGGCCACGAAAACTAAGCACTGATGTAACCCTTCCTGCCCTCCCTCTCATGATCTGCCTAGGTTCACAGAGTCAGCATTGCTGTCAGATGACCATCTAGCCTCTGCTTAAAACCTCCAAAGGAGGAGAGACCACCCATCCCGAGGAAGCCTGTTCTCCTGAGGGACCACTCTAACAATGAAGGATGTGAGCCAGCAACTGACCAGTGTCTGTTGCAGTGCTTCACATTCTGCTCCTGATCAGACCCTGTGCTTGAACTCTGCTGAGAAGCAATTCATATTCCTTTTCATAATGATATACCCCACAGAGCAAGTACATGACGAGGCAGCAGAGCTGGGGGAGCATCGGGGCTGCTGTTGCACTGATCTGAGCTGCCTTGAAGACCAGTGGAGAGAAGGAAACTCTGAAACAGGAAATTATCCTTATGCAAGACTGAGAGCCCAAATTGCAATTCATGGTTCAGTACAGCTGCTTTTCCTTCTCTTCTGTTGTGCTGACAGAACACAGCCTGCATTACAACAACCCAATTTAAATGTGATGCCCCGGCATGCAAGAAAAACTTACTTGTGTGGTGTTCCACATGGCTGGCATCTCATTTAACTGGCTGTGCATACAGTTTTGGCATGCCAGAGATCCATGGACCAGATGGGCGCTGCCATGTTGCATGCATTGCAGTGAAGCTATACATGGATTAGGGGGTCAACTGTTTGCTGTTCCCCCAGTGGCATTTTAAATGTCTCCAAAGAATGGGGGTCATGGGAGAGACAGGAGCATTCAGCAATCTGTAGGGGATCTGCACATAATGTACTTGAGATGCTGCTGATTACCTTCACTCAGCGCTACTGTGAAACTGCCAGGTCTGCTTCAGCAGCCTTGCATCTTCTGGGCCTTTAAAGGAGTACATGATGGGAAAGAAGGAAGACGAGTTGGAAGTCTGCATGACCCACACAGTGAGCCAAAGCCCTAGGATGCAAGCAAAGGAGGGAGGCAGCAGAATTTTGAAAAGGTGCCAGGTTGCATCACAGCAAGTCATTAGAAAAGGCCTTTGCACCCCCTAGTGGTCATTTGTTGCCTTTGCACCACTGGTAGGTGATATGGCTTATCGCTATGAAGAGCGACATTTCTGAAATTGCCCTTCCTAAAGTGGCCAATAAAGACCACTACAGTAAACTGACGAAAGCATATTTAAAGTGGATTCTGTGACTGCTGCTAATGTAGTATTTCCTCTTCCTTGCCACAACAGTGCTCAGTTTTTAACCACAGTCTTAGGATGGGATTGCTCCTGCAGAGAGCCTCCACTCATTTCTGTCACTGAGCGATGAGCATCTTTAAGTATTTCATAAACTGGTTCTTCGGGTGCACACACCCTGTGTATTACGAAGAGAAAAGCCTAGCATGTCCCAACAGATGCAGAAAATTGTCCAGGCAGCTAAAACTTTGCACCAGGTCTCCTGAATCAGTGCAATGGAATAAGTAGCGTCTTACAAAATATTTTAAAAATATGTTACTTAGTACAATTAGTTCCTCATATCAACGTATCTCTTAAGCCAAATGTAAAAAAAAAAAAGCGTTCCTCACCATATGCCCCCCAATTCCTTATTACTGAGGTGATAGCTTTCGAGTACAGAAGATTCTCTGTAGTTTATATCCCTAGTACTGTTCTCTGCCTGCTGTAGCATAGTGGTTAAATGGTTGGGCTGCAAATCAGCACTCTGCTGGTTCAAATCTCAATACTGCCATGAGCTCTGCAGGTGGCCTTGGGTAAGCCACTCCTCCCAACCTCAGCTCCCCAGCTGAGTTGTGGGGTAATAAGAACACTGAATTTGTTCACAACTCCGAGTGTGGCACTTTCCTGTCCAGAAGGGTGGCATATAAGCACACTGTTATGATTACTGACCTAGGTAAAGGAGGTTGACAGTGATAATTCATCTGAGGATATGAGTCCAGTGGTACCTTAGAGATCTATAAGATTTTCAGGGTATAAGCTTTCGAGAGTAAGATACAGGAAGGAGTAGAGATCCCTGAACCTTTATATTCTACAGCAGACCAACACATTCATTTGAGGCCACATTCCATCCTGTAATCATTGTACACCAGTGACTTTCAATAACTCCTCAGCCAGTGGGGACCAAGAGTGTGGGTGGGGGAAAGAGGGAGCTGATTGCACTGGCAGCAGTCAGAGAGAGCTGGCAGCAGAGGTAGGATCCTTGTCCCTCTCGCCCCCACCTTTGCTCCCCTAAAAGCATTCAGCAGCCAGAGGAAGCCGAGCCAAGCACTCTGGCGGGGCAAGAGAGACAAGGAGCCTATCGTCACTGCCAGCTCCCTCTGATCGCTGCTGGTGCAATCGGCTCCCACTTACCGCCATCTGCTCCCTTGGCTCCCTCTGGCTGCTGAGTGCTTTTAGGAGAGCAAGGGGAACTGGCGGCGGCAAGAGGGAGTCGAGTGGACTAGACGAGAGACCTAGAGAAAGAAGCTCTGCCAGGGAGAAGAGGGATTCTCTTCCTCTTCTCCCTGCCAGTTCTTTTTCTCCTCACTTCCCGATGAACCTTGCAAGAAACAAGTGTCCTCCACATGTCAGGTGTCTTGTCTGATTGAGCTCTTAGTTTTGTTTTCTGCTGGGTCTCAGCCTGGATGTCCAAATGCACATGTAAAATTGCTTTGTGGTTATTAGCCCCCGATGCCATCAGAGAGGGTGCATTACATAACTTTAAAAGGGAATACTAGAGGATTTCCTTTGCTTGAATGTCAGGCTTTGTCTCAAGCTGGTTGAGAAAGATGTATCCCATGACAAGATTTCATACAGATCAGATTTCCAACGAGCTGCTTGAAATGGAGAAGGCAAAGCTTTTGAACAAGCCAGTCTGAGGCCACATCACATTTACTGCTAGTAATATAAGAGTTTTTTTGTTCGGCATCTTCCAGTGCCGGTAAGTATATGAATACATGTGGACAGAGATACTTTCATCATTCTTTCCCACCCAGTTATTACACTCTTTCTAGCTGGCAATATTCAGAGATGAAGGAACGATGCAGTCTTCTCTGCCCTTGTGTCCCTTGTGTTTTCTTACGGGAAAAGACTAGAAGGGAGCAGCTTCTGCAGCATTTGCGATTAAGTATCTGAGGCTCAATGGTGTGATAGTTCTGTACATGTGACTGGGAGTGACCTCATCACCCATGGTAGGGGAGATAAAATGCACAAGGGAAAAAAAACCAAATTGGAGTTGGGTAAATGAACATGTGAATCCATCCTAAGATAAAGGCTCATCAACCACTTCTTACGCCACAGTGATTGCTAGGTTTGCAGCATGACCCAATTAAAATGAGACAGTCACAGTTCTCAGGCAGAATTGCCCATAATGGGCTATTTGACAGATCAGTCCATCCCCCAAAGAGTACTCAGAAGGGAGCCTTCAAATGGGGAGCGAAAGAAAGAAGGACGATGTTTGCAGTTTAGCATTTACTCAGCTCATTTGGCAGGGCTTAAGTGGCAGGCATTGTGCACTTCAGTGAATCTGGTTTGTAGAATACTTTTGACAGCATTCAATTAATGTTGAAAACTCAAGGCAACAAGTCTCTCTGGAGCTTGCCGTAAAGATCAGGAAATTTCATCTTGGGAAGACAACGGTCCAGAGGAGGACTTTGGCATTCCTTGATGATTGCTCTAGAGGTCTGCAGGGTTAAGGGGAAAGAAAAGAAACGGGCAAATAAGTAGGAAATATTGGGAAAGGACTCAAAGTGGTGGTAAACTATGCTGGATGTGAACAAGGCGCATGCATATCCACATGCCATTTGTTTGGGTGCCAGGTAAATCCAAAGAAATCATATTGATTCCTTTAAGTTAGTCTTCTGCTCTTAGCTTATACGATACAAAAAGAAACACAACTACATGTAAGTTTTTGCTCTGCTGCTGTAAAGAGGTTGGCATTAGTTGATGTCTGCTATAGCATTATGCGCTGAAACCTTTAAGGCTGTGGAAATGCCTAAGAATACAGGCAGTGGCATTTGCACTGCACATGCTAGAGCTGCTTTTACTCTGTCCATATATAGGCATATGGAACAAGAACAACCTTATAGTATATAGAGAGAGGAAATAGCTCTTGTATCCTACATATGAGCCACACTTCATGTCTAGATCCATAGCCAATCGGAGCCTCTCAAAGAAAGAGGCCAGAAGACATTGTAGAGATTCCAGATTTTTGGTAACAAAAATGACTCAAGTGGTGAACAGGGCAATTTACTGCAATTACAAGCTTGAATGTCCCCAGCAACTGTACCCCAGGATACAGTCTTATTAAGAAATGGGAATGTTGCCCTTTTCAATAACAATAACCAGAATGTTTCCCACTTTCATACTTGTGTGTCATCTTGAAGAGAGATTCAGAACAACTCTGTTGGTTTTTATGATACCTGTACAACACCAGCAAGACTGTAGTGTTTATGATGGAACCACTTAATGGGCTTATCTGGTATTGCTGGAGCTTATTCCTGAGCACTCTTGTATGTACCTGGTTTTCTAGTGAGCCAGGGAAAGAAAGGCCACTTGAGAAAGAATGAGGGATTCATTTGGCTGCATGCCTGTGGGGTGCCTTGAGGTATTACATTCTCCAGCCAGCTTTAGCTTTTAAAGGATTAACACTGCCAAGTTACCCCTTACTTAGCAACAAAGTAAGGCCATCCCGATTCCAACTGCCAGCAAGGCCCAGCTGAGGTTATGTATTCCATGTATGTGGAAGCCTTTCTTGGATTAAATAATCTACCTACGGTCTAACTGCCTACTTCCCTAAGGGGAAGAAAACCAGATTGGTGGACTCTTCTTCCTATTCGAGTCCTCCTCACTCATGTTTTGACTGTCTCTTCTTTTGAGACCTCTCAAGCATCAGTCAAAGGTCACAGTTAAAGAAGAGGAGCTTCTGGCATATTGATTGATGTGAGGTGCTGCAATGGATCCAGTTTGGTGTGAGAGCCAGTTTGGTGTAGTGGTTAAGAGCGACTCCTCCGCCTGAAGCCAGCTGGGTGACCTTGGGTCACTCACTGCTCTCTCAGCCCCACCCACCTCACAGGGTGATTGTTGTGGGGATATTAATAAGTTATGGTTGTTGTGGGTTTTCCGGGCTGTATTGCCGTGGTCTTGGCATTGTAGTTCCTGACATTTCGCCAGCAGCTGTGGCTGGCATCTTCAGAGGCGTAGCACCAAAAGACAGAGATCTCTCAGTGTCACAGTGCTCTGAGTGAATGTTAAGTTGTCCTGAAGGGCAGTATATAAATTGAATGTTGTTGTTGTTGTTGTTGTTGTTGTTGTTATTCACACAATCCGCCTCCCTTCAATATGTAGTGACTTTTAAAGGTGCAGAGTATAGGGCAAATGAAGAGAGGACTGCATATAAAATTGGACATGCTGGACTCCCTTGCAAGACTATTCAGACAACAGCTGAATTATCAGCATACTGTTGGACCTCTGTAACCATGTGAAGATACAGGGCCAAGCTACAAGTGACGAATGACACTTGAACAGCAAGTGTATTCCACCCTGTTCACTTGCACTCCACTTGCGCTCCACTTGGTCCACTTGCCATTCAAGTGTCATTCGTCACTTGTAGCTTGGCCCATAGTCATCCCTAGCTCTGGCCCCATGTTTATCACCTCTCCCTTTCCTCAGATTTCCAGGAAGCTTCAAACAATTGGAAAGTTTCTAGTCCTTTACCTCTCAATCCGCCTTCCTTCAAGTTTCAGTTTTAATTTTTAAAAGTGTCTAGCCCTTCTATTTGGGAAAATCTAAGGGAGAGTGTGTAGGCAGTTATTTTATTAATATTTAATTCAAATAAATAATGTCAGTCACATTATATTCTTTATATCTACATGCATTCCCCACCCCTTCCCAGTATATACTTAGAGCCTTCACCACAAAATTTCTAGCTCCAGGCCTGGCTGGTTCACTATGTGGCCGGAGGTTTCAGAAGTCCATTGCCCATGCCCAGCCTGGTTCCCAGTGCCCTATGGCTTTGGGTCATCTGATTTCTCCCTGAGATGACTTGATTCTCAGAGGGAAAAAAGTTAGCCCTAGCTAAGTGTATGAAGCTCCCCACACTGACATCTGGTGGAAGGTGTGATTCTCCTTTTAATTGAGTACATGATCTCCACCTCATACATACACTCCTGAGGGTGTGTCACATTCTTTCTAAAATTGTAGTTACCATGGTAGGTTCTATTAGAGAGTGATAGCAGGGAGGGGACATGTAAGATACACAGGTCAGGTCACATTATCTCCAAGTATTTGTTGAACACATTTTGTTAATCTCAGAGTCTGAAACACTGGGTTTCTTATCCATTATACAGTATTGCTGTGATCAGCTTAACTCTAGAACAAAAATATGAATTACTGGTATACTTTACTCTTTTTTGTATATATGAAGGGTTATTTAGTTGAAGGGCCTTCTGATAATTTTCCATTTCCTTCAACAGCAGAATTTCAAAAATGTTGTGCACCTCTCTGTTCAGATGGGTGTGTGTGTGTGTGCAGATCCAGGCATAAATGAGGTAACAAATTTTACACTGAACCAGTTTGCTTGTTATTTTAAAAAAAGTAAGATCTGAAGACATGCCACTCTACTTCCTGAGTTCAACTGGATATGAATTAGCTAAGCAGAACAATTCTAATGAGAACATATGGGAAAAGTTATTAAGGCTCTTGTAAATTAAATATTTATTGATTTAAAGAGGCAGAAAGTTTGCCAAAATAGCGTGTTCTTAGTGATGGGAGGAAAGAGTGTTTGCAGTGCAATGGTGTTACAGATCTAGAGTGCCTTGGAGAATGCTCCTCTCTTAACCTCTCCACTTCAGTACATAATTGATCATAGCCAATAGAACAATCATGTCCTCAAGTTATTACAGCTGGATAGGGTAGCTACTAAATCTCTTAATTTGTTACAGCAATGAATTTATGATGGTGTCGTGACATCATCGTCATAACTGCTGCAGAAGCATAACTTCACGAGAAGAAGCAAATAGGATGGAGGCAGATTGGAGTAGGGGGGCAGCTGAGCTATGGTCCCTCTCTTGCAGAGAGATGCTATCATGAGACAACATATATCTCTGGTATCACTGGAGACTGTCCCACCTCTCCACTCTTTCCCTTACTCCATACAGCATCTAAGGTTGAGATGCTAACTCAGTGGCCAATTACCACACAGTACTAGGAATCTATAAACCCTAGCAAGGGAACACAACTGTCTTAATATGAAAATGAACAGATGGAGCTCTTTCACTCTGAGTTTGTGCCTTTGAACATGGGGCACCCACCTGAGTGAGATCGCTGATGAAAAGAAGTACTTGGTATGCAGTGAGCAGTTTTCACAAATACCCCAAAACCAAAGAGAATAAAGCAAATAGAAAGGCTGATGAATAACAATTGGTTTCTCAGAGCACTTACAGGTATCCTGCCTCAGGATTCCAGAGACAAATATTCACCAAGAATTTTAACTCTGCTGCTGCAGCTGGGCAGCAGTGACAAAGCACTCCACAGTGGTCAGCAAGGAAAGAGGCTTAACAAGACTAGACATAGTATCTGAAAACAGGATTCCTGAACATTCTTCCTCCCCCGCTTGCTCCAACAATAGGGATGTGTGTGCACAGCACACAAATACCCATGGCAAGAGAGTCTTCCCTTGCAATGGAAGGACAGTATGTAGTGACTTAAAACCCCTCTATCAGGTGAGCCTGATCTCGTCAGATCTCAGAAGCTAAGCAGGGTCGGCCTTGATTAGTAATTGGATGGGAGACCTCCAACAAAGACCAGGGTTGCGGAGACAGGCAATGGCAAACCACCTCTGATAGTCTCTTGCCATGAAAACCCCACCAGGGGTCGCCATAAGTCAGCTCTGACTTGAGGGAACCACACACACACACATCATTCAACAAGTTATACCAGTGCCTTACACTGGTAGGTATCCAAAGGAAGATCCTGTTGCCCATAACCTCCAGTAAGCTCCCACAATGGAGGTGCTGAAGAACTGTACCCAAACTGATTCCTTGTGGATCGACTGCTAAGAAAGGCAGGAATAAGTTGAACGTTCAGAGAGAGACAGAGAAATTTCAGCCTAGCCTATTGCATGCTGTGCAATTTTTTCAGTTTCAGGAAATCATTAATAGAAGGGAAGTTTTGAAAAATGCATTTCCTTACTTGCTATTTGAAATTGTACCACCTATTCTGCCACCTCATTACCACTTGATGCTGCATGTATAGACCACACCAGAGATCTGGGATGAACTAGAATACAGAATGATATGGAGTACGGTGTGTAGTTTCAAAAATGCTGTTCACTCACTCACAGAAGGATAGTAACCCTATAATGCCCTTTATCTGCCATTTAAAACTTAAGTATTTCAGCTGATGTTCCCAAGCAGGGCCGGCGCTCCCATAGAGGCCAGGTAGGCGATGGCCTCAGGTGCGGGGTGCCGGAGGGAGCGCCGGAGGAGGCGCGGGGGGGGAGCATGCGCCACAAAGCAGCAGCCTCCTATCCTTCCCGCCATGCGCCACCGCCGCCGCTGCCAGCACAAGCCCCCGGCTGGGCGCAGCCTCCGCAGGCAGGCATCTGCGGTGGCGCAGGCAACCGAGCAGGAGAGCTCGGAGGCCACCCACCACAGCGATTGGGATGGCGGTGGCGCATGTATGCTCTCCCGTGATGACATCACGTGTGACGTCATCATGCAGGCTGGTGCGCGCACACTTGCGCGCATGCGGGGGGGCACCAGGCCGGCCGGCCACGAGCACCGCAAACCTTTGCACCGCCCCTGTTCCCAAGGATCAAAATTTTAAGTTATGATGAGAGCCAGAGATGAGTTACATACAAACAACCAGGTTTATAACATGTTAACTACAGCCATCCAAGCTAGTACTCCCTGTCCACAGCAGAAAAAGGCAGTATCCTCAAAAGTACAACAACATTATTTTACAGTGTTCCATAGACCACAAAACTCTCGTATCTTGAGATTTATTTTGTGTGCTAGGGTTGCCATCCCCCAGGTGATGGCTGGAGATCTTCCAGAATTACAACTGATCTCCAGGCCACAGAGATCAGTTCTTCTGGAGAAAGTGGAGGATGGACTCTATGGCGTTATACCCAGCTGAGGTACTCCCCTCTCCAAACCCTGCCATTTCCAGGCTGCACCCCCAAAATCTCCTGGAAAATCCCAACCTGGAGCTGTCAACTGTGTGTCCCTCTCTCCCATGCACGCCTTCAGCTTTGCCTCATCACCGTCCATTGTCTACCAGGTCAAACTCCTGGTATTACCCACATATTTATGCATGATAGTCTTCCTGCTTTCATGTTGGAAGGTATGGCAGCAGCAGCCAGGCAAAATGCCCTAATTATGTGGATGGAGGAGGCAGCAAACACCAGTATAAAATCTCATTGTCTAATCTAATATGTAACCCTGGCCTTGTGAAAAGTGGTCCGAGGAAATACATCTTAAGGAACATGCCATTATTCATTAAAGAATTCAAAAAGCTTGGCATCAAACTGAGAGGCTGTATGCACAAGAAATGTGTTCCCTTGTTATTTTAGAGAAATGATAGTGCAGATAGGGTGTCACTCCTCAGCATCATGCAGAGTAACAGGTTGTGCACTGGCCTACAAGGACACAATTAGCTGTAATCAGAGCTTAAGCACATGGTATTAAAGAACCAGCATTATGCAAGATCATGACCAATGGCTATAACATAAAGCTTTTTCCTCTTTGTGTTGATAAAGATGTGCAGAGCAATAGCTGCAGCTGATCCACAGTTGCAATCAGGCTCACATTTAGAAAGGCACAGTTTCCCCAGCAGTGTTTAGCTACATGATTAATGTCAGGGCTTGCGGCAGCTGCCGCTGGGCGTGGCACTGGGCGGTCTGCTCCTGACGTCACAGGGGGGCCAGGGACTCTGCAGGACCCTGCTCTGTGGAAGGAGGGGCGGTATACCTCACCCAGACTCCCTCTCAGTCCACTCGCTGGCCTGCTCAACCTGGCCTGCTTACCCTCTGTGTCCTCCATCTCCTCCTTCCAGAACTCTCCTCCAAGCCTCCACCCTTGCATCCTACTGCTCTCACTCCACATCATCACTCCTCACTCACACCCACCACCGCAGAGCTCTTCCCAGCCACCCTTTATAGGGTTTCCTTTCTCCACCCCGCCCTCCTTCCAGGCTTGTTCCCTCTCCTGACTGGGCCCAGCTGTGCATTCCTCCAGGTGTTTCCCTCCAACCACTAATCCCTCCTGGGCCCTTTTGCCATGCTGGCAGGGTGGGGTTGAGTGCGAGCCATCCCCAGCTGAGGGCTCCTTGGCCTTGCTCACGAGGAGCTGCCCCAGCCAGCCCTTGTGCTATTGAGCTTGCCTGGCCTTGCTCACGAGGAGCTGCCCCGGCCAGCCTCTGTGCTATTGGGCTTGCCTGGCCTTGCTCATGAGGAGCTGCCCCAGCCAGCCCTTGTGCTATTGAGCTTGCCTGGCCTTGCTCACGAGGAGCTGCCCCAGCCAGCCTCTGTGCTATTGGGCTTGCCTGGCCCTGCTCACGAGGAGCTGCCTTAGCCAGCTTCTGCGCTGCCTGCTCAGCAATGCTGGGCGGGGTTACCCATCTCCTCCCCCAGAATGCCTGTGGCAGCCCCCCCTGGAGAGGCTTGGCTTCTAGCAACTCCTGAGCCAGGCTGCTGTCTTCTAGCCATGGTGTGGCTCTGGGCTGCAGCGGCGGCGTCCTCTCCCTGCCAGGTAAGGGCTCTGCTTGGGTTGCTGCTGCTGCTGCTGGACCCACCTTCTCCCTGCTGTGTCCCTTTCCCTCCGGCCTGCTTAGCCCCCTCTCTTCCCCCTGGAGGGTGGGGCTGGCTGGTTTCTCCTTGCCCCCTCCACCCCTCTGAGGTACTGGCCTTTTGCCCCTTCCCCATGGAGTAGGTAGGTTCTGGCCCTGGTTGCCGGCTTGGGGGGTGGAGTTGCTGCCACCCTTTTGTCCCCTGCTGTTCCCTCTTGTCAAGTCTGGGGGCTGGGGCTCAGACCCCGGACAATTAAAACAAAGTCAAGTGTGTGATGTACACCTTACACTGTATTCACTTTTGCAGAGCACTGAAACCTTCAACTCTGGCCTTAGAATTCATTTGCTCTTAAGTTAATGGATAGTTTTAAGCTTAATAATGGTTATCTGTAATTGCTCACATACTTAAAGGTCAGAGAGCTTTTATTCAGTGCTTGCCAAAATGTACAATGCAGACAGGCATGCAGAACTCAGGCTTTTTGAGGTGGACAGGACATTGCCAGCAATCATTAGCAAGCAACCTATTAACTATGATTGCCAGATCAAAAATGGGTGTAATCAAAAATTGTAGTATCACCTCTGTGGAGCAGCATAGTTCTGAAATAAAGGACGCTCATTGTTATATGCAGTAGTAATATTCCTATAAATGCTGAACATGAGCAAAAGTCAGCCATAGCCATGTGATGAATCCTACATTGCAAGTCACCCTGCAGCCAATCATCTGATTGGACCATTGTATAGTCTGATTAGTTTTCCGGCAAAAATGAGGTAGGTGGCAAAAGCCACTTTTGCCCACTCTGGCCATACAATGAATGGCACAATCAACCAAACACCTGGCTATGCTAGAAACAATGTGCATTAAATTTATTGTACAGAAAAGATTATTTTCAATTGGGTGACCTAGCCCTATAGGACAACACTCTTGTAATAATAAAATCTGAATCCCGCCCCGCCCCCCACACACAAAGACCAAGATAGCATAGCTAAGGCTCTATGATAGCCAAACATGGTAGAAACTGTAACTAGACCCGTTCTGACCCCTCTGCTATTCTATAGGCTGGAGACATTTATTATGTACTCTGCTCATTAAGAAAGAGGCCAGACACACACCTGCTGCCATGGTAAGCACAAAATGCTTGCCAGCTCCTGCAGAGAGATCCGTGATTAGTTTCCATTAGTTGAGAAGCTCTCTGGGGAGAATTCTCTCCATTGGCAACTGTTCCATGATGCTGCCGGGAGCAAAAGCCCTTGAAAGTTTGGTCACTGGCACAAACTAAAGATTTCATTTGCTGTGAAAGTTTAAGATAGAAATGGCAACAGACAGTTTGGAGTCTCTCCATTGCAATAAACTAGGTTCGAATTAGACCAAACAAATAGGACCAATGAGGAATTACCGGGAAAGGACAAGTGCTTTGTAAATCTGCCTCCTTCCAGGAGTCTATATGAGCAATTGAGGACTTGGGCAAACCAATTTTCTCACCACCCTCTTCTCCTTCCAACTATCAAAAGCTCAACTTTCACCAACAGCAAACTCAGTCCTCAACTGCCTCAGCCAGGGTGGGGAGGGGAGGGGGCTTTGTCTAATAGTTGGTTTGCAATATCATATTTCTCTGCCTATCTTAGGAGTCCTCTGAATTTTTAGAATAGTTTATCTGGAGGGTGGCCTGGTTTTGCTACTCTCATGATTGGCACAACTCTTCCACATTACTGTTTATTAGACAGAGTAATATTTTACATTTTACATTTTTAGCATCTCTGCACTGAATGATCCTGACAGGGCCAGGTGATAGGAAAATGGCTCAGGAGCTACATAGCAGGGCCTTCTCACTGACTTGATACTTGTATCAATGCTATATGTCGTCCTTCCCTCAACAGAATGCAGGGATTGTATATGAAACCAGTGGAACCTGCAAGGAATTGCAGGGGGCATCTCATTTTCCTCTCCTCTGCCATATCCCTTTCCTGAAAGCTCCCATAGCCTCTTCCCATTTCCTGCTTCCTTCTCTCCTTCTGATCCCCAACCAACCTACTTTTATCTGTCCCCATCTTCAGCGTTCCCTCTTTCCCTCCCCCAGCAGCCTGCATCTGGGAAAAGTATGGCCCAGGTGTGAGGCACCAATGACAGGGCAGATTGGGAACCCCTCAAGGGCTTCATAGAGACACCTCATTTTCTCCTGTATCCCCTTCCCCACAATATTTTCTTTTCCCCTTATCCTGGCAATGCCTTTATTATCACCTTTCCTTGATCCTTCCTCTCCTTTCCACCCACCAACAAATCTTTTATCTAGCCCCCATCTTCAGCTATATTTATTACTTTATCTATACCTCCTTTGGGCACCCAAAGCAGCTCACGTCATTCTTTCTCCTCCATTTTATCCTCTCAACTACTTGTGATTAGGGTTCCCATTCCGGGGCGGGGGGAATCCCCTGCTCACAGCCTTTGCCCCCTTCCACCTCTCACCTGGTCAGCAGACTGAAAAGGTGCAGGGAACAGGCCAGGGAGACAGGAAACCTTCAGGGCAGGCATGCTCCAGGAGGAGGAGGGGTACGACATCACTTCCTAAAGTGACATTATTACACCGGAGGCAGGCATATGCCCGCACTTTGTAGGGACTAATTTTGGCCCCAAACAGGCTGAATTGGCCCACCACAAAGCACAGGAGCACACCGACCATTGGCACGATGACATCATTTCCAGAAATGCCATCAATTTGTCAGTGCCGGGAGCATGTGTGCGCTTTGCACATGAAGAGAAGTCTCCTGGTAAGTACTGGGTCCCCCTCCCACTAGGAGGGTATAGGGACTTGCGTAACCCTACCTATGAAGTAAGTTAGGTTGAGGGGGTGTATAACTGACCAAGGGTCACCCAATGAGCTTCCATGGCAGAGTGATGATTTGAACCTGGGTCTCGCAGATCCTAGTCTGAAGCTCTAACCACTACACAACACTGGCTTTTGTGAGGAGGAGCTGGTGTTGAAAGTAGCAAGCAGCCAGTCCTGGCCCTGGGTTGAACAATAGCAAGTTGCCTGGCCCCAATTGCTGGCAGGCCTGACCCTGTCTTCTCTCTCCAAGGATAAAACAGCCCCAGAAAAGGCCCTGCTCCCTCCCCATAACTGAATAGTTGCCTAGAAACAGCCACTGAGGGCATTTGTTTCTTAAAGACACTGCTTTTATTATGGGGGGGAGGGTAATTCCCCAATGTATTCTTGTTCAGATTTCAGATTTTTCTGCAAACCTGGGGCATTTTTTGGTTTCATAGTTATGTGTCTTTTTTGTTCATGGCTCCGATTTCTGGATTTAAGTATCCACAGATATGGCCATATTAACAATTAGATATATTGATAAAAATAAACTGTATATGATTTATCAAATATTTGCAGATAAATAGATTACCTGCTTCCTGTGAGCACAGGCAAATCATTCAAGGCTTATATTTTTTAAAAAAAAAATTCACATTTTGGAAGTTTACAGAATACACTTGAAAATTCTTTTAATTAACCATCCACCCTCAACCAATTTCGTTAGTTTTCTTAACCTGTAGCACAATTGAGCATAAATGAAATGCTCAAGACATATCTAATGAAGATTCATCGCCTTCTGTATTCTGATGTAGATGTATTAAACAGCTGAGAAAAAAGGGAATCATTTAGCATAGTTTTTTTTTCCAAATGTCTCAAGAAAACAAAGAACGAAACATCTAACAGTGTTTGTCTGGTACATAGCAATGTTTCTGCTTTGGGGACAGGCTGTGGCTTAATAGGAGAGCATATACTGTGCAGAGAATCTGAGGTTCACTTCATGGCATCTCCAGTTAAAGAACTGCAGGTAGCAAGTGTTGCAGAGGACCTTTTGGTTCCTGAGATCCTGGAGATACACGTCCCAAATAGAAGGACCAAAGGTCTGACTGACTCATTTCCAAATATTCACTTTAATTCCACATTAAATAGAAAGGGAACATTATTCATGTAATCATAGCTATGTATGTGAGCATAGACAGTGAAATCATACCTACTGGCAAATTAGGGTTGCTGTCTTTTAAACTGCTCTCTAGCTGCCCTTTTAATATCAACTTGATTGTGGCAATTTTCAGGTGATGTTATTTAGCTCCATGCCATAAAAAGCTTCAACTGCCGATTAAACCTCTATTAAAAGGACAGGACATTTCCTTCCTCTCAGTGGATTGACAACCTTAAAGCAAATTTATTATTATTAAAGGGCCAGAACAGAGACTATATTCATACATGCACAGGATTTGTTTGCACAGTCAAGCACAGTAAACTCAGGGGCTCCGTATATGAATGTATATTCTGTGCCAGGTTTAAAATAAACACATGGATGCTTTCAGGGCCAGCGTACCCATTGAGGCTAGGTGGGCAGTTGCCGCGAGCACTGGGGAGCCGGAGGGGGCACTGGAGGAGGCGGTGGGGGCTGAGCGGGAGGGATGGGAAGCCACAGTTGCTGCAGCCTCCCAGCCCTCCCGCCCTGCACTGCTGCCGCCACCAGCACATGCCCCCAGCCAGGCGCAGAAGCCATGGGCCAGGCATGGCAGGCATCTGGGGTGGCGCAGGGCAACCGAGTGGGAGAGCTGGGAGGCCACCTGTGCTCCATCCCAGCCACCCGCCGCAGCAATGGAGCTGGCTCGCTGCATGATAATGTTACACGTGATGTCATCACGCAGTGTGGTGTGTGGGCGCACATGCGCGCGCCCATCCACAAGCACCGGAAACCCTAGTGCCGCCCCTGGATGCTTTAAATAAATACTATTAAAGTTTAAAAGTCACTGGTCTAACTCATCCGTCTGTTTTAAGAAATATACCCTGAATCATCTTAATTCTTGCCCAAATTCTAAAAATAAAAGACTTTCCCCTCAGCACACAAGTTTGACTCCAAACTTTAACTCCAAAGTAAGACTTCACACACACATTCCCTTTAACTTTAACTCCAAAGTAAGACTTCACACACACATTCCCTAGATAGCTTCTTCCATCTCTAAATTGCTGCTGCAGATATTATGCTTATTTATGATAAACTTAGTTCTCTGTAGATTTGGTGCTGTCATTTCATGTCTCTCATCATCAGTGCCTCACCCACTTAGCCCTTATAAGATTTCCCTGCCTTTAACAGTTTACCAAGCAAATCATTTGGCAGTATGTTAGTCCCATGATTCCCCTGCAAAATTTGCAATGTCAAATAGGCTCTGTGGTTCAGTGGTTCACCTACTGAGAAAAAAAAGTAACCCCAATTACTAACTGGGAGAGGCCAGAAGGACGACCTTGATATGTGACTGGTTCCATCCATTTCATTTCTAAAGAGAGGACCTGACCAGGTCAATGACCTGTCTAATCCGCCCTTTGGCCTTTAAAAGCTTAGTCTTCAAAAACCAGCAGGTTAAGCTTTTCACAGCAGGAAGAGAGCAGCATTATCATGTACTAATAATGCGGAACAAACTGCTGTTAAGGGCAGTTACCAAGGTTCATTCAAAGGTCAGCAATTGTGCACATTTCTCTCTTTGTTTGTTTAAATAACCTAGGATTATAGTATTTTTCATCAGATTCATCCAACATCTTTTGCCTGAAAGCCACTCTTGGCTACAGAGATGATGCTACAATCAGCCAAGGCTTTTGCTTTCTCCAGTTGTTGGCACTGGAGAAGAGGCACCAGTTATGGCTCATGCTTGTCCTTACTTCCCAGCTACACATGACAGCCACCCAAGTTCAAGAGCAATCTCCAAAGATGCTTGGGTGCAGTCTGCAACAGGCAGCAAAATATCTTGAGCCAACCTTGGGCTGTGATCAGGGTCTCCAACAGCTGGTTTAAAATGCTGGAAGCAGCTGCAGGAAAGTCTGGTTCAGATCAGGGCCATATCTCACAGAGAGAGAGAGACTCTGTGGAATGCCTGACATAGACAAAAAGCACAAGACAAAAGACACACGTCCTCAATAGCCTTCATTTGGATTAGGCCTCCTGTAATTGCTATTAGTATTTTTAAAACCCACAGGCTATCCAATTGTAGGTGTCTGATATGGCCCTAAGCGAACAGTCTGTAAAGTCACCTTATTGGGAATAGAGATGGGCACGAACCAGAAAAAAAAATGAACCATGCGGTTTGTGGTTCATCATATTTCATGAGCCATGAACTGTGAACCATGAACCATGCCCCTTTCCCTGCTGCTGATAAGTGGCCAGAAAGGGGCATTTAAACCCCACGAACCACAAACCATGAACTGGTTCATGAACTTGCCCCACTTCGTGGGGTTTCGTGGTTCCTTGTTCGTGAAAACACCACGAACCACGAACCGCATGGTTCGGGTTTTTTGTGGTTCGTGCCCATGTCTAGCAGCCACTTTAAACATGGAACACTTGGAGTTGTTCCATACAGCAAACCATTCATATTCATGTGATGTGATGATTTGCTATGCCATTGCAAACCTGTTTTGACTTGATTGTGGTCTGTGGTAGCACCAGGGTTTTTTTTTTCATTTTTAAAAAAGTTCCAGTACTCATAGATAAGTCTGCTCTGCACCAATTTCCACCAATTCCCCCCTCCCTCTGTAGATCCCCAGTAGGCCATTCCGGAAGGTCCACTCTCTCTTTTTCTGGCTAAGCAGGTTGGGCCAGTACATGATCAGGACTTGGGAGACCCTTGAAAAAGGTGCAGGTACTTGGTACCAGTGAATACTATCACCCAAAAAAGCATAGTGGGTAGCATAGTGAAAACTGCCAGCCATAGAAATGATAGAGTTTATAATTGGTAATACTATTCCACCTAAACCTGAAGTGATACTGCTAAACTTCTGGAATAATAACACAATGCTTTCTATTTGAAAAGAACTGATAGCACTCCTGTTAATAGCACAGTAGTGGAAATCGAACAAAGTACCAATCATCATACAATGGAAGAACAAAATCTGGTATATGATGGTGATGGACAAAATATCAGACCAATTAATAATAAACAACAATCCATCTTTCCAATCCAGCATTTTAGAGAAGTGGTTCCTGTATTTAGACTATATTTCAAACCACAAATCATCAGAGACCGTCTTAGCAAAGAAGTATATGGACTTTTGTATTCTACTAACTTCCATACAATACTTGTCATTTAGTTAGATGTTTTATTGTTTGAATGTTGTCTGTTTATCCTGTTTTATTATATTGATTGTTTAAAAAAGTTAAAGTTAGAAATAAAAAGTGTTTTAAAAAAAACCTGCCAGCTCTCAAGGCCAGCTGCTATCGTGCACAAAATGTGTTGCCATATACAATCAAGGCTTCTGGGTGCATGTGGGGGGGGGATTACTGAAATATGTATTTATTTTTTAATTTACTTTAGATTTATATTCCGCCCTCCCCACATTTCCAGCCGGCTCAGGGCGGATAAAATTCCAGGGGCCCTGGTCACCGTGGGCGTCTAGTGAGGCATCACTGGTATGCAGCTATAGATCCAGCAGCTAGGAGGAAAAAAGTCCTATCCCCTTAACTTTTCATAGCTCTAAGTAACATCACCTGGTAAATTGCACCTCATTAAGCCTCTGTTAAAAGAACAGGGCTTTTTTTCCCCCTCCAGACAGTTGGCAACTCTATCAGCAGCTCCTTTATTTGGAGAAAAGGCAAAGGGGAAATGTAACCTTCAGTCAGTCATTGTCTCTCAAGCCTAACCTAGTTTACAAGTAGGTAGATATTGTAAAGATATACCCTGAAGGAAGCATGTACACAGTCCTGAACTACTTGGAGGAAAGGTGGGCTATAAATATTTATTTATGTATCTCATTTATAGTCCGCTTTTCTCTTATATGCCATATGATATATGGCAGGGGGTTGTACGGTATATACAGAGGAAGCAAAGTATTAGCCTGCTCCTGATAAAATCACTATGTGATTTATTTTCATATGATGTTTCAGTTGGGTCTGGATAGTGGGAGAGAAGCCCAGTGTGCATAGGGTTTAAGCCTTAAGGGGTTTAGCCCCTTAAGCCTTAAGGGGATTCTGTCCCTTTTGAAAGGTACAACTTGTTCCACAATAGCACTGTGATTAGAAAAACTGAACCCAGCAGTTTTCTACCTTCAGTGCGACAATTGGTGACTTTTCTTGAACTGAACCTTGGCAACCTTAATTTATGAGGATTTATCATTTGCCTGCACAGGGCATTAGGCACATTAAAGACTGTTAGAACACTAGATGACCTAAAAGATGAGACCCAAGAAAATGCCTCCTTGGTTGATGACTCTTGCAAATTTTGCTTTGCATCAGTCTCCTGTCTCATACATGCAAATTGACAACACAGTGAAGCAGAAAACTTCATTATTCAGCAGCCTCATCCTTTTGGGCACAAGTATATGTAATGCAGCTTTATGCACTATCTGGAGAATCAATGAAAAATTAGGAGCACAATTTACATAGCTGCTGAAGCAAGTAGGACCACACAGTATATTTAGGTGAGGTGTCAGCGTCCTGCTTTGCAAGCCACATTCGCCATGGATATTAGTGCTATGTAGGAAAGAATGTGCACATGTGACAACTGTATACAGAACTGTTCAGGAAAATGTAGCATCTGCTGGTGTAGATGTCTAAATACATTGTTTTCCTAAAAGCAAATAATTTATTAAAATTGTCCTGTGTCCTTCATGTCAAGAAAATGCTAATGTAAATAGTATTATCTGATGAGTATTTAAAATTATAGTATCACATGTATTGTATATGTGTGTATGTGTGAGTGTGATTAATTCTATATTACATTTCCTGTATATCTCATTTTTCTGATATTAGGGAAATAACTTGTATTTGATTCATCCTCAGGATGGTCTTCCCCACATGTGTAGTCTAATCTAATAAGAGAAAAAGCAGGTTTGAAGGAGGGGACTATGCATGCATCCCAAATTAGTTTGGCCCCAACTAGTCATGCACTACTTATAAAAACTAGTGGTTCCAAATAAGAACTAGTCATCCCGTTCATATCCTAAGATACACCCAATCAGATATTACTCGTTCGTAGGGAAAAGTGTATTTACACGTGTACACCATTAGATGTTTGTCTATTTCACCAAAGTCCCTGAACAGTTTTGCACGCATTCACCAGATTTCGGGAATACTCATGCATGCACTCACTGGGGGGTACATTGTCGTCAAATGCTAATGCACATCCAAGTGAATGTTTGCCTCCACATCATCCACATGTTTGCAAGTCTTCTTCCACATGCAGATCTCCTTTTCTGGACCAGGATTTGGGGTTCAATAATGTTGTCACCTGTTCCGGGAGGGAGAAGACTTAATTCAGTCCTCTTCCCTGTATTCTCTGCTCAAACAGGGTGCTTATTAGTATTAAATACAGTCTTATTGGGGCTTTTTCTTGGATCAAGTTTCCAGCCTGTCTTTTGGAGCACAGTTTTCTTCCTGTTCCATGCTACAGAATAGCAAGTACATGAAGGCCCTTGATCGTTCGTGAAGGTATCAGACCATTATTTTGTTGTTTCAGCAACTGCTTTCTCGGTGATGAAAGAAGGATGGCGAGTAAGCGTGGGGGTTGCAGGGAGAGCATCATAAAAAAAAGAGAGAGAGAGAGGAAAGTGAAATTTGTTACAGAATGGATGTTATTTGCTTAGAACTACTTCCTTATTTTCCCAGGTAATTAATTTCCCTTGTTCACAAGCCATAAAAAACAACCGAAAATACCATTTGGGCTTCAGACACATCATTTATCTGTGGCTTATTTGACAACTGCAAATATTCTAGCTTTCCATTTTAGTCGGCTTTATTAGCCAAGACAGATCACAAAATATACAGCCCCTTCTTCTGAAGACTCTGACAATTGCTATTTTTTCTGTTATGGATCAAAATAAATCTATTTCAGTTTAGCTTAACTATCAACATGGAGGAAAGCACTGAGTCTGGGAAAAAGTGTGCTCCAGAGAACGCCGAGGCACAAAGAAAGTCTCGAAAGGCAGGCTGGAAACTAACTTGGTGAAAAGAGAAGGATGTTTTCTAGGGAATATTATCTTTCAAACGAGAACCCTTTGGGGACTATTTAATGTTTTCCTCATCAGTTCCCAGGAGTCCACAACCTGGGAAGGAGAGGCTCGGTGAGTGATTTATGTTTCAAATTAGAACTGTCAGTCCCAACCTTGAAGAAGAAGGGCCGCTTTCAAAGTTCAGATCAATACCTCAGCATCTTAAAAGATCTTCTTCTGTCAAGAGTGGGATGAAAGGCTGCCCAGCATCTTCAGATCCCTCAATGTTTGCTAAAATGCTCTGATCTGAGCCACTTAATTAAAGGTCTCATGCTGCAAGGCACTGGGGCCCTTCAGCTTCCACCTACTTCATCCTCAGAGATGCTGGGCACCTCCATTTTCTGTTGAAGTCAGAGGGGCTTTGGTGGCTTTCAGGACCCAGGTAAGCTATTTAAATGGGGATGGCAGTTACACAGATGCTTAGCAGAGAAGAACTCAGCACACAAAAGAATGGGATCTCGGTGATTGATGACAGGTAGCAGGAAATGGATGGTGGAAACTGTCCCATTCTAAATATTTTTTTCTGTCATGTAAATTAAATCTCAGGCTATCTTCATAAACCTAAAGTGGCTGGTGTTGAGCCATAGAGGAGGAGCTGGAGGTTGACTGGGAAAGAGGAGTAAGTGGAGGGCAGAGTCTGGATGTCATGTAGCCATGTGAGAGTGGAGGATTGGCAAGACATGCAGAGAAACCAGGTGAATTCAGGGCTAGCTTAACCAACTCTTGTTCAGCACCATGAAAGCAGCAAACGGCTAATAGGAAGCATCAGCTGCATGGGCATACCAGAGACTTGAGGCTTCCTGTGTAATGGCTTCCTTCCTTTCACAGAAGCATTAGTTACACTTGCACACCTTTTCTCTCCTCTCTCATAATCTTCCTTCTCAGGCAGCGGCTTTTCCCCCACCTCTTTTACAGTGGTAGAGTTGTGTTATTTGGTACTTCAGATGGATTACATTGTTTACAGCAAGTATACAGTGATTAACGATAGTGGCAGGGACACTCTTTCCGACCCTATTAATAAATATAGAGCTACTTGCCCATTATCCCATTATCAGCTCTATTATATGCTATGTTGTTAGACCTCCTTGTCTTACCTATTAGACAGGGAAGAGGAATTTGTGGTATTAAATCTGGAAATTGTTTTAAAATCAGTGTATATGCAGACAACATCATAATATACATAACCAATATGAAGTAGTCAGCTATTAAATTACACAAAATCACTGAAAATGATGGTCCAATCTCTGGGTATAAAGTAAATATAGAAAAAAAACTGAGGTTATTGGAACTAATATAAGTAGATCTCAGTTAAGTAAGGAGAAACTTCTTAATAAGCTCATATGAAACATAGTAAAGTATCTAGGGATATAGATTATGAAAAATAATATAGATTTGTATAAAATAACTTTGAGCTATGAAGGAAGAAGATTAATGAAATAATATGTGGTCTGTGAAATTATCTTATCCGGGTGGTATAAATGCTATCAAGATTATCTTTCCAAATACGAATGTTTGTTCTGTAATGTTCCTAAATTAATGACTGGGGGAGGGGATTGGCAAAAGGTCATCTCTGATTTCGTCTAGGTGGGTGAAAAGGTGAGGATAAATTTACAATCTACCAAAAGAAAGATGGGGAAGAGGTCAAGTGGAATACCTAGCATTTGTTTATATTATCATACTGTTACAGTATCCTGTGTCATAGACTATCTGGGAGCAGTGCTTTTGCATTTTTCAACTTGGAACAATCCCATGTTAATATCCCACTAAAATAATTTCTTCCTAGGGGTTGTCACTTACCTGGTTTCAGCAGGCATTCTTCCCTTTTCACTGTGGTTCTCTTGCTGCTTTCCTCCAAATGGTGGGAAGGAAATAGGGGTGCAATATCATTGTGTGTGTCACAATGCCACTTCCAGCGAAAACCTAGAAGTGATGTCATGACTAGAGATGGGCACAAACTGAAAAAAAATGAACATGATGTTCGTTGTTCATTGCCATCCACGAACAGGGACTCACGAATAACCACAAACATGGCCCTGTTCACAGACATGTTCGTGGTTGGCTGTTTGTGGGGGCCAGCAGGCTCTCCTCCAGCCATCATCCAAGTCAAGATCCCTACTGCACCACTCCCAGAAACCTGACCTGAGCAGGCACTAGGAAAGTTACCAATAATAAATAATAGCTTGGCCCCAGAGCCTGGCAGCAGCCCTGGAACTTCAAGGGGTAGATACCTACCACACCACTCTCAAAAACCTTACCTGAGCAGGCAGCAGGAAAGGTACCAATAATAAATAATAGCTTGGCCCAGAGCCTGGCAGCAGCCCTGGAACTTGAAGGGGTAGATCCCTATCCCACCACACAGAAAGAAAATTCCAGCTCCAATGCACTCTCTATCAAAATGCCAACAGCAACTGTCTCTCCACTGTCTGCAAAGTCAGAGCTGGGAGCTCCCCTCCCCCCTGCTCTTTGCTCCCGTGTTGTAACAAATTTGGAGCTCCACACTTGAAAGGAAGACCTGCCTATCAAGCTAAATTGGGCTTAGATTGGGGTTTCCAGGGCAACAGTAGGAGTTCAGACAGAGTTCAGACAATCCCTGCCTAAGTTGCCAAGAGAATTGATTGCAGATGCCAGACTGTCTAACAGCAACGAACAGCAACGAACGAGGCTTTCTACAACCATCTGTTCATTACAGTCATATCTGCTCCAATGCTCTGAATTGGGACTTCCACTTAAGAGATTTACAACAAGCATTTTTTGGACTACAGTACCCACCAAATGAGGTGAGGAAACAAATCGACAGGGCCAGACTAATACCCAGAAACAGCCTGCTCCAGGACCAACCTTAAAGGAACTAACAACAGAACACCACTGGTTGTCACCTATAGTTCCCAGCTCAAACCCATCCAACGTATAATCAGTGATCTACAGCCCATCCTGGAAAACGATGCCTCTCTCTCTCACAAGCCCTGGGTGGAAGACCTCTCCTTGCCTACAGACAGCCCCCCAACCTTAAACGACTTCTCACTAGAGGTGGGCATAAACAGCAATACGAACACAAAAAAAAGCCACCAACAGCCTAATTAGCTGTTCGCAAGCAAGCTGTTTGTGAGGCCCCGTTCCTGGCAAATATGTGTTCATTCCAAGCCCTCTTCGTGGCGTTTGTCATCCCTTTGTAAAGCCAGACAGTCTGGTACCTTTCAATCAATTCCCCTGGCAACATGGGCATGGACTGTCTGAACTCTGTCTGAACTCCTTCTGGTTTTCCTTCTGGCTTGTGACCCCTCAAAGTAGCTTTCCCAGGGGCCAATCTCTCTGAAACTTGGAGGGTCTTCAGAGGACAGTGAGGACTATGTCCTCTGCAACTTTGGTGGGTATTGGACATTGGGAAGGTCAGTTTGTAACCCCTCAAAGTAGCTGCCAGCAGACAGTCCAGTTTTTGCCGCTGTGAAGAGAAAGTGACATTAAAGGGGGAGACCCATGGATCATGGCTTTCCTAGGGTCCAATCTCTCTGAAACTTGGAGGGTCTTCAGAGGAACGTGAGGAGTATGTCCCCTGCAAATTTGGTGGGTATTGGACATTGATAGAATGTTCCTTCTTGTTTCTTACATTTCCAATATTTATTTGACATACCTTTACTCATTTTAGCTAAGTTGTCAGGACTCGGAGATATATACCACCAATACATCATTTTATAAACATTTTCTTTAAATCTAACACTCAAAGTAAATTTAAACCCCTTTATCCAGACATTTTCCCATTGATCCATCATTATATTTACCCAAATTTTTTAGCCCGTTTTACCATACCATCTTTCACAGATTCTTCTTCTGTTTCAAATTTCAGTAACAGCTTATACATTTTAGAAATAACATGTTCATCATTTGAACAAAGCTCTTTTTCAAACTCAGTCTTATCATTTTCAAAACCCCACAGTTTTTTATCTAATTTGAATGTTTCTAAAAGTTGAGCATATGAAAACCATTGACATTTATAACCTTTAGTTATTTAATCCTCCCTTTTCTTCAATTTGCAATCTCCCTGTGAGAATTCTAGTAAATCTCCATAAGGCAGCCATTCCTGTTTGAAGATCATCTCTCTTTTGTAAAACGCTTCCTGCACTGAAATCCAAAGTGGTGTCTTCTGTGTTAGTCTCAGTTTATATTTATTCCAGATTCTTAAAATGGCTCTCCTGATATAATGATTTTTAAAGTCTGCATTGACCTTTACTTTTTCATACCACAAATAGGCATGCCATCCAAATTTCAGGTCATGAACTTCCAGTGTCAGGAGTCTCTCATTTCTCAAAAGCATCCATTCCTTCATCAACATTGGACATGCAGATGCATAATACACTCTCAAGTCTGGTAAACCAAGTCCACCTCTCTCCTTCACATCCTGTAAAGTTTTATATTTAACCCTTGGTTTTTTCCCTTGCCATATGAATGTTGAAATATCTTTTTGCCTCTGCTTAAATGGTACATCTGAAGTTAACACAGGTATCGTCTGAAAGAAGAATAACATTCTAGGTAAAACATTCATCTTAATAACTGATATTCTCCCCAACAAGGACAACTGTACTCCATCCCATCTTAACATATCTTTTTTAATTCCATTCCATGTCTTAACCTAATTATTTTGAAATAGCATACAGTTCATCCCCGTCAGCGTGATACCTAAATATTTTACCTTCTTTTCAACCTTAAAACCTGTTATTTTCATCAATTCTTCCTGATTTTTAATGTCCATGTTTTCTGTCAACATTTTTGTTTTCTGTTCATTTATTTTAAAGCCTGCCGGAGTACCAAACTCTCTCAACTTCTCCATCAATATTTCAGTTCCATCCAACAGGTCTTCCAGAATCAAAACTAAGTCGTCTGTGAAGGCTCTTAATTTATATGACTCTTTTTTTATTTTAACCCCCTTCATCTTTTCCTCTCGTCTAAAGTCTCTATTCAGAACCTCTAACACCAAAATAAAAAGGAGCAGTGACAACGGACATCCTTGATGTGTTCTTTTCTGTATCTCACATGGTTTAGTTAGTTCTCCATTAACTATGATTTTGGCAAGTATAAATCAATTTCACCCATTTTATAAAGTTCTTCCCAAAGTTCTCCCCAAAATTCATCTTTTCTAAGACTTCAAACAAAAAAACCCAGTTCAAGTTGTCAAAGGCCTTTTCAGCATCCCAAAAAATTAGAGCCGCTTGTTTTTCACTGTGTTTATCCAAGTATTTCACTATGTCTAACGCAGTTCTAACATTATCTTTCAATTGTCTTTTGGATTAGAAACTTCTTTGATCCTTGTGGATAATTTGTTTAAGAACATACTTAAGTCTTTCTGCTAAAATCGAAGTAAATAATTTATAATCATTATTCAGCAGTGATATAGGTCTGTAGTTTTTTGCTAATGTCAAATCTTGCCCTTTTTTAAGTATCAGTGTAATGTTAGCATCTTTCCAAGTCTCCAGCATCTTGCCTCCCGATAAAATTGAATTAATTATATCTTGCAAGGGTACTAAAATCTCATCTTCAAAGCATTTATAATACCAACTAGATAGTCTGTCTGGGCCTGGTGTCTTCCCCATTTTTGTCCTTTTAATTACTTCCACCAACTCTTGAATCGTTATAGGGCCATTCATCACCTGATACTGTTCTTCTGTAATTTTAGGTATGTTCTGTTTTATAAGATAATCCTTCATTTTCTTTGAAGAAATATCATGTCTTCAGTAAAAGTTTGAATAATATTTTAAAAGAGTCTCTTGGATGGCCCCATTATCCGTTAGCATAGTATTCCCATCTTGCAATTTTAAAATCATTTTCTTCTCTCTCTCTCTCTTTTCTCAATTTGTAAGCTGACCATCTTCCCGGTTTATTGGCTAATATGAAGTTTCTCTGTTTAACATAATTCTCCAAGTCTCTTACTGTTAGCACTGATAGCTGTTGTTTCATACATTTTATCTCTTGCTGCACCTTAACATTCCCTGGCACAATTTTTTCCTGCTCCTTCCTCTTTAATTCTGAATTATGACGTATAAAGTGTCCTCTTATAAATGCTTTGTGTCCCAAACCATTCTCAAATTATGCAATGCTTTTTTAAAGGGTTCTGCCCTCTGAAAGATCCTGTTCTTTGTGGGACCCAGGCTGACAAATATATTGCTCTCAAGAAAAATAAATAAAAAGACTTACAGTGCCATCCTAAGCAGATCTACTGAGAATTCCACTAAAGACTATTTAATGGGACATGCTCCCAAGACATTTACTACAGCATGGCATGGAAAGATATTATATTAAGAGTTTTTATTGGCATGGGAAACAATTTGTTCCCACAGATTAAAATACTGAACCAACGTATGAAGTTTCCACATCCTTAAACAATAGAAACGGCACCAGAGGTATTTTTAAAATTCCAAAAATAACTAGCTTGTTTATTTACTTTAGCAGGGAAAGGTTAGGTAAAATCAGGGGCTGAAAATTTCTGAGGTAACTGAGGTAAAATCAGAACATGCCCAGACTTCAGTTCTTATGCTATTCACAGATACTTAAAGGCTTATGTTTTGAGGTTTTGGTTTCCTTGTTCTTCCCCAAGCACTCTAGTATACTTTCTTTTAGTATTATCTTTCTCTTCTGGAGATTGGAATGCTGGTATCCACATTCTAGTGCCCCAATCAGCTTCTCTTCAAACACCAATGTTTTCCTTCAGTTGTTAACTGAAGGTCTCCACAGGCAGTTTCCAATCATACCGATCAGGGATCTCGTCACTCTCCAGAGCTACCTCCCTGTTTGACTATGTAGGAGAAATTGCCTCTCCTTAGAAGATCTATCCCTTTCTTTTACCCATTTTAGGGTGTGCACCTACTTCCCAAACCTCCTTGCCAACTTTCCCCAGTTCTCCTGCTGGTGTTATAATTGTTCTCCGTTAGGACTCCGTTTCCCAACTCTTCACACTGGATTCCACTCTGCTAGGGCTGAAAACAGACCCTCCTCTTTCCAGCTCATGCTGCCCAATCAGATGCCTTGCAGTAGACTATCAATCTACTGCATTTTATGGCCCCACAAAGAAGGTGCCCCCAGCCACCCCATTTGCTTCTATTGTGGGGAAAAACTGACTCCCACTGCAGAAACATATGGATCATGGCTGCCATGGCCACAAGCACACTCCCAATTACAATGTAAACACCAAACTGTAGCCCCCCCCAAAAAAACCCAGCACCCCTTGAGCATGTTGACCAGCCACTCTCCATTGTTCCCTATGAGGACCAACATCACACCAGAGAATCACCAAACCAAAATGAAGCAAAGGAAGGTTTTGGCTCCTGTGCCCTGTTTGCTAGTCCCCCAGGGCAACTGGCTGGTTGCTGCATGAAACACAATGTTGGACTAGATAGACCACTGATCTGATAGAGCGGAGTCCTTCTCATGTTCTTATATTTCTTTTTTGTTATGGCTGGAATTTGGCCTAATGTTTTATATTGGTTTTTCTATAAAATAGTTGAAAAGCAAAGATAATGGATGGGCTATGTTAAAGAGGAGAGCTTCCCTGCCTTTGTAAACAAACCTGAGCGGATTCAGTATATCAACCAGAACAGAATAGTTTCAGTGTCCTTGACAGTATGAGGAAGCTGTCATTGCCAGTACATTTTTAATGCAGTGCCATTATCTGTAACTATCCAAACAGAAAGGAAGAGAAAAGATGTAAGGATCTCAGATATACTAAATATCATCATGTAAAAACGTCAAGGCGATTGTTGACACCACAGAAAGGTATAGGGAAGAAAGGGCCATAATGCAACATGTTGAACTGCTTTACGTCATACCATTTTGATTGCAGAGATCTTTTACTCTGTAGAGATATAAAGGCTCTTTGAAAGCAACCAAGTGAATCTGTCTGCTCGGCTTCTGGGATGTTTACTTTAGAAGTGGTTCATAGCATTGGCTGTTCAGTGCTCATCTCTGCATTCTGCGGCAGGCAGTATCTTGATGGCTGATTTCCTCTGTCTTTCCTTCTTTCTCTCTCCTTTCCTCTCTTCATATTGTTATTTGCTGCCTCCTCTAGCTGCACCCAGAGAATTCTTATTGTTATTGTTGGAAAACCAAGAGCCCTATTAATCTTTTATTTCCCCAATGGAGTTTCCCAGCAGATAGATGTGAGCTCAGCATATCATCCATAGGTCTGCCTTCTCTCTCCCTGGCCGGCTTCTGGCCAGCATGCCGCCATTAGCAAAATTACCTCATTAAGCCCAAGAAGGCACAGAAGGGCCTGCCACCATTTTTTAAAAGTATGTTATTACTATTAGCACTCTTTAGTGCCGCTTGCAAAAAGTGCTGCATCGAGGTCAGCAATGCAGAGATTGCAGCAGTGTGGAAATGGCTTTATAGTCTGCTCATTTAAAGGATGCCTCCAGAAAAAGACACTTTAAACAAATGTGATTTAGTGAGTTAGAATTGGGAGGGGTTGGAATGGATGACCTCCAGGGTGACTCTGAAGATGTAGACACAGTTAATCTTTTTTCTATTAGCGTAAGAATAGCAAACTCATTTGGTCCTTCACATTAAAAATTACACTTTTCTTGTATTCTCAGTTATTAAAGTGGCCAGTGTGTAGAACATCTGCTGCAGCCAGCAAATGTAAGAGATGAGGCAAAATGGCTGCTCTACAAGAGACACTGGACTAGCCTTGCATGTAGACCCAAAATATCACTCTGCTACAGCAGGGTAGGTGGGTATTATATGTTGGCTGCAGTCAGAATTGCCAAAGAGTACACAGTAACATCATATAAAACTACCATATGGCACAAATTAAAACTAGGTGTGCAACATATTCAGAACCCTTTTGGCAACCAGAAGCAGCTACAACAGCCTTGTATAATGTAATAGTCATCTTATATTATGGAGTTATTACAAATGGCAGGTAGCATAGCGGGATAGACTTGACTCACCCAAGGCAAGAAGCAGATGATAGGGAAGGAGTCCTGTCTGTCCATTCAGCCTTCACACTTGTTTTCTTTCCCCTCTAGGATTGCTAACGTCAGGTTGGAAAATCCCTGGAGATTTGGGGGATAGAGCCTAGGAAGGGGAGGATTTGGGGAGGAGAGGGGCCTCAACAGAGTATAATGACATACAGTCTACCCTCCAGCAAAGCCATTTTCTCCAGGGGAACTGATCTCTGTTATATGGAGGTTAGTTGTAATTTCAGATCTCCAGTTCCCACCTGAAGGTTGGCAAACTTGTTCCCCATGCACCCCAAAACCTTAGGACATCAGTGGCCCCACTTGTCCAACAGGGTGACTAGCTGTATTGGCGTAAGCCGCCCTGTGTATCTTCATATTTAAACAGAGCTATTTTGAGATTGAGATTTGGGATTTGAATAGTCAGAGGTATCATATGGCCATGTTCTTAAGAAGCATAGAATGGATCCTTTTGTCAAAAATAAACATTGTATCTTCATAAAGCATGCTGGCATGTACCCAGTCACATTAAGAAAACATATTAAGGGCATGTAAGAGGGGGTAGCGGTTTCTGTTGATCCTGCTCCTCCTTAAGAGTGTAGACACACACACACACACCAGACACACTCACTAAGTGATTTCAAATGCGTCAACTGCTCCCTTGAAACAAATTTTCAAGGAGCATAGTGGGTATGCTGCAGCAAAAGGGAGAAATCAGCAGAAAACTTTAAGGAAAGTTAAAAGACATTCAGTTTTTTTAATTGCGTGATTGGCTTGGATACAAGCTACTATCTGTCTTCATCAGTACCCTACAGCCCTATATCGTGCTACTGGTCAGACACTACAATTCCAAAATGTACAATGGCGATGTAGAAGCAAGTGACACCTGATGAAAGTGATTCTGCTTTGAGACTGGCAGTGCAATTCTAAGCAGAGTTATACCCTTATAAGCCCATTCGCTTCAGAACTCTGCTTAGGAATGCCCTGCCAGTACCCGGGTTGAAAGAAACAGCAAAAGAAGGTATATGAGTGCCCTGAAGTACTACCTTTTCTGTGAGAACTTGAGTCATGGGACTAATGGTCATTCTCCACAGAGAGACCTGGAATTATCACCATGGAAAAACTTGTAAGTCCTACTTCCCATATTACACCAGACATGAAAGAAGGACAAATTACTCATCCATCTCCTTTCCCTGTTCCATTGAACATGCGAACCCACTTCAAACTCAAATAAATTTTGTATTTCACACACTCACGTTCAGTTCCTATTTTCACAATCGGAGAAACTTAAATGCTACCGGCCAAAATATCTATGTAGTTTAAATCCTTCTGACACAGCAAGGAAGTTTGTTCTTACATAGTTAGAAAATGCACTAGAGGGGAAAGGGGTATTAGAAAATTTGGACGTATGCTTATCTTAGTAGTGGCTTAGAATTGAAGATTTAAAAAAAAAAAGCTTGTGTCCCCTTTCCCTTTGCTCAGTTACTTTACATGTAAAAATGTACATATAGTTAGTCAGCGGGTCCCAGATAACACCTGAAATGTGCTAACACATGAAGCTCTCCAGCATTTAAATATTTCCCTTTGGGTCATTTAATCCTTTCTGGAACCCACAAATAAGTCTATTAAAAGCAGGGCTTTTTTTCTGGGAAAAGAGGTGGTGGAACTCAGTGGGTTGCCCTCGGAGAAAATGGTCACATGGCTGGTGGCCCCACCCCCTGATCTCCAGACAGAGGGGAGTTTAGATTGCCCTCTGTGCTGCCAAGCGGCATGGAGGGCAATCTAAACTCCCCTCTGTCTGGAGATCAGGGGGCAGGGCCACCAGCCATGTGACCATTTTCAAGAGGTTCCGGAACTCCGTTCCCCGGCATTCCCCCTGAAAAAAAGCCCTGATTAAAAGTAGAATATGATGCTATGCAGTCAGATAATACAACCAATGGTGGTGATTCCACCCAAGTGAATAGGTTAGCCCCGTGCTTAGCCACAGCTTGATTGCCAATGTATAGCAACAAAAGGATACTTCTGGTTACTCCACTTGCATTCTTGCACGTAAGGACGTTTACTTAAAGCCTACTCCTACTACTATCTGTAATAATGTCCCACTGTAATTTGTCCATATTATTTTTCATCAACATTTTAGTTGGTAGTGAGTAGTGTGACCTGAACAATACAGGAATCGGTTGTCTTGCCAACATCTAATGTTCTTTGTGGGAGCTGAGACTTTGCATAGTTTATATAGTTCCTCCCGGTCCATTTGTGGGAGTTCCAAAAGGAAATGTACCTGTCTTTTTCAGAAATGTTTCTTGTGATTATTCTAGCTTCATGCTATACTGTAGAGCTTCTCGGAATAGAGCAGCTGCCATCTTCATGTGCCCATCACTTTCTTGGGTTTTCCTTATAATTTGGATACGTTTGTGGTGAACTTGTTGCTAAATCAATTGTTTGCAATGTTCTGTGTCAGTGTATGTAACTGTAGATACATACTATGTATTATGTACATACTGAAAGCTACTTTAAATTGTTGCCTGCGGTGGCTGTCACCACTTGGTGAGCCATTTTCATGCTGATCAAGTAATCGTGCCATACTTCCATCAATAATGGAAATAAAATTAACTGGTAATGGGATCCACATGGTGGAGCTACTGCCCACCACTAGTTTGCCTTGTAGATCCATTTAAAGGAGCTTCCATGTAACATGCTCAGAGGTACCTTTTCCATACAAATAACCATTTGCCATAATTGAATTACCATATGAGCATTTGCAGTATGAATTATAGAAGCCCACAACCTCCCTAGTTCCTAGGCCGATTGCTGAAATCTTATGCTTTAGATGTGCTTCTTAGGTTGCTGAATATCTTATTTGTGGCTGCGGCAGCATGGGTGCTGTCATTCATTAACAAGTTTTCTCTGGCATCTGAATTTTTAAGAGAGTAACATGAAAGGCATTTTTTCTTTGTTAAGCGTTTTCTTCCCCTTAATCACGCAGAGATTTCCCATGAATAATGTGAATTATAATTATTACCCGCAGGTCTGCAGAGCCTTGCTGAGCAATTCCTAAAAGGGCATTTTCTTCTTTTTTTCTGTGAATTTCAGATGACCAAGAGCCAAATTATAATCACCTGATATTAAGCAGCGCAAACCAGACACCTTCTAATGGTAAGACAATAAGCAAGTGAAGGGAAAAGTTACAGAAGCTGTAACTTTCCTCTTTCTGCCAGTAATTCTTCTGTTGGCATAAAAAACAGACAAATATCAATAGAATATTTCATGATGTGATGCAGGTGACATATGTGTTCTATTGATATGATTGCATGTAGGGTCATATTCGTAATTATGGTCAATTATAAATATGACCCAGTTTCTCATTCACAGAAAACAGAGAATTTTTCTGTGTTTCTTTATTTATAGAAAACATGTCTGCATCCCTGACTTCCTCTGCAGGTACTATTTCCAGGGCCACACTACACGTGATACCAGTGATTCCTGAATGGGATTTAATTTAGCACCTCTAAGTAGCTGGGGGTGGGGGGAGGAATACTGACAAGGGGGGCAGGGCCTCAATACTGACCTCTTCCAGCTGGTTTTATCTCCAGTAGGGAAAAAATGACAGGCAGAATATAAGAAGCCCAAAAAAATTTTGTGAAGCCTAACGTCAACAATAAAGAATCAACACTTATACAATTCAATCACATGTAATTATTGTATAATAAACTGTAATATATCAAACGTTGTGTACTATAGATACATACAACCACGCATCATCACCTCAGCTGCATCAATAAATAATTCAATACATTAATTTGTTGGGGGAGGAGACCAGGTGAGGGGGAGCAAAGCGACAAAAACACAACAGAGAACAGTGCTGGAGTTGAAAGAGACCACAACTTTATTAATATTACAGCTCACAGGGCATTGGCGTGGCATAGGGCACTGATCCAAGCATCAGCTGACCCGCCTGCCCCACACCCTCTTAGACAGCTGCTGAGGTAGGGAACTATGGGATGCCAGCCAGTGGGATGCGACGTGGGTGTATACCCCTGTGTGGGTCCCCTGCCACCTGGGAGTGAGGTGGATCTGACAGCCCCCGCTGGGCATGCACTTGCCATGCCTCACTCCCCAGACCCCTTAAGGGGATCCCCATAATAGAGAAACTGAGCTTGCGGGCCCCGTTTTCTCCTTAAACAGATTGGTGCCCAATGCCCAATCCATCTGCTCACTCCACAGCTGTGACAAAAGGGAGGACCAGTCCAAGAGCCAAGTGCTGAGGGGCGGGGGCCAGCTCCCCCCGACCAGGGCTTGCAGTGGATGTGTGCGGACTGTGTCTCCCAGGCCCTCCACACTTCCCCCCCTGGCTGCAACATGATGGCCACAATGCCCTCCCCACCCTCCTTCCTTGCACGGCCTGCAACCTGGGCCCAAAGGTGAGTCTGGGGGCTGGTGTTTCTCATTACAGTGCCTCCCCTTTCTAAGTCATCCCTCGTCACAAGTTACAATGAATGCACATACAGTCTGAGTAGAATATATGCTTGATTTTTCATTATTCTTGTGTTATATTCAACACATGTACAACTGAACATGTGATTGAAACCCCATATATATCCAGGTGGTTCTAATCTCTGCTATTCCTCAGATGACTACAATGGAGGCCTTTAGCCTGTCACTTCCTGCCTTTAGCATCAACCTACTGCAGCTTGTTTTCTCTCAGGCATTTTACACTCTCTGCTTCTAAAGACAGGAAGATGCTCTTGCCTGTTTCTCATAAAGTAAAAAAGAAAAGAAAATTACCTACAAATCAAAGCACACTCTTCCCTCAGACTTTCTATGGCTACCTGTCAACTTCGTTGTTTAGTTCAGAGGTTTATTTCACACCTTTTACAAAAGTTTTAGGTCTTTGTTGACTTTGAGTCTGGTTCTCCTTACTAGCTTCCTCTGTCCTTCTGCCATATTTCTTTGGTAGCCTAAAACCTATTCTTGTCTCAGCATTGTGCCTGCAACACTCCTAATATGCAATTGGCAATGTCAGCGTTTCCATTTTGGGGAAATAGTACCATGCGAATGCGTCTCTTTTTTTTTCCTATGCACTCTCTCTGGATGTTTCTTTTTCTAGGCTGGCATTTATTAACTAGCTTTGTAGTGGCATTGTCGCTGACGAAGAACTGTGAGATAATTGTACATGAAAACAGTATTGTATTTTGAGTCTCTGTAGCACCATGGCTTGAGAGAACAAAACAGCCTTGAAAAGGTTATCTTGGCACTTTGCTAAATTATCTCTTTTATTGCTGAGCATTGGCAACAGTCACCCCGTAGCTAAATCAACAGGTAATTTTCACTAACACAGTAACCCCGTTTTGTGTCCTTTCCATCAAAACCTACAAAAGAGGTAATGCTAGCTACAAAATTGGTTGGTTGCATTTGGCAGCAAGGCCAAATATTTGCCTTATATCTGAAGTAAATTGGACAAGTGGGAGGCTAAGATTTTAGGACCCTTTAAAAAATAACAATTCACCTCAAAGACACAACTTCACTTTTTACAGCTATGGTACAGTAAAAAACAGAAAGTAGTAGTATGTGAAGGGTGGATGAGATAGGGCCCAAGCTATTTTTGAAGCCAGAATGAAGCTTCTATTCTAACTTCAGTGATATGCTGCTTTGAGCAGGGACACTTGAGAAGTGTGTGGATTGGACCAATTATAGACTCTCTTAGTTTTGGGTCAGGCTAAAACCCAGTTTTCATGATCTTGCATTGTCAAATGTTAATACTTTTTACACCAAATATTTTTACACCAAATACTGTCAAATAGTAAATATCATTGGCCGTCGTCACACGGCCATAAATTTAGCGCCAAACTAGCGCCATCACCTGCTGAATTCTCACCTTATTCCAGCTCTCTTGCGATTTCACCATTCTCCCCAATTCACACTTTGTGACTCTTTATGTCGTCTTTATCGACTTCCATGTGAATGCCCTGGATCGACTATGAACGCTTTGCAACACCAAAACGCTCACTCTCCCTGATCATCTGTCTCACCTAACACTGATTCTCCTGCCCTACACTCCCACAAGCCCCAGTGCAACCCGCAATTAAGCCTCAAAGTAATTTTTTTTAAAAAAATGTCAGCCTTATAGCACTATAGCACTATAGCGCTATTCTGCCATGGGTGGGAAACCTCTGCTACCTATCACGGTTGGTTTTTGGGTTGGCCCAGCACAACATTATAATAGAAGAGTGATATAACACAAATATGCGGAAAAAAAATTTTTTAAAGGGGGCGGGATTTTTAGGACCCCGTTTCTGGAGGCACTTTGACTGACTGTCAAATTGCACTTTTCCCTTTTAATGTGACTGACTGGAAGCACAAGCAGTCATCAAAAGATGGGAGAATCCGTTCTAATAACGATAACAGAAAAAATGATTTCTAGTGCAAAACTGATGAAATACACTGTCAAATATCAATGAACCAAAAACCACTCTCATTGTCACCAAATCATCCAAAGTGGCTCACTTTCAGTACCACTAGGTGAGAATGCACTTGCAGAGACTATCTGGATAATTGAAGAATATATGTTGAATGCTCAACATCAGAACTATTAGAGGAGAATTTGGAGGAGCAAATGTCATTTGGCACTGCATACAAAACTGACTATTCACCAGTCAGATTACACCTTACATATCTCAGGCTTTGTCCCTTTCTAGAATACTCCTTGCTGTATAGACATGGCAAAATCACAACTGTTTGGCAAAGGCATTAAGTCTCTAAACACCTCTTATCTAAACCCTTTTAGAAATCTCATCAAACACTGTTTCTTCTCAATAAAAAACATTTTAGTAAATCTGAACTGCTGTTACCTGTCTGTGGGCTGATACGACAATTGTATTCATGGAAGCTTTTTAAAATGTCTTCTATTGACAGATTTATGTGTGTGTTTCTGTCTGTTCATGACAAAACCCAACAAGCATCAATGTGAGAGACTTGTGATTGTATCTCTGACTGTCTTGAAGGGAGTGTGTGTATATTTTCATATCCAGAAATTTCTGTGGAATTTCTAGTGCTCAGCAGAAATGGATAACTCGACCTGGAAATATGTATGTTCCACTATGGATCACATGCGTCCCTGGCTCTCGTTTGTGCTGTCTTCCGAGCACGAACAACAGGATTTTTTTATTTACCCTGGAAGAAATGTGAAGGCAGAAAGCTGGCTGCAGGGAGTCACATTTGGAAGAGAGGGGGATGAAGTGGAGCAACTGAAGGCCGACCTCACCTCATCTCAGGATCAGGACAGGAGGCGAAAAACTCTTGAAGGAAGTTCATGAGGGACATTCTGAAGACTGACTCAAACAGAAAGGAGTCTGAGAAATATCTGACAAAGGACTACTAGACTGTGTCTTCCCCAACCTCCAGTAGTTTCCCAAAAGCATTCAACCTAAAGAAGGGCAAAGAGAGATGAAGTATACTAAGTGTGGGGGAAGCAGCCTGAACACGCATTTTCTGCATTCAAAAGCCCTGTTCACAGTTTATGTATGTACATCCTCCATGTACACGTGCACACCTGTTTGCAAGAAAGAATTAACATGTATTCACTTTACAAATGAAACCAGGGACCAGTACCTGGATAAAAGTGTAGTTTCCATTGTGTGTTCAACTGTACATGCATTGAATGAAACATGAGAATTACTTAATAGACATATAAAGAAAAACAAGTGTACACAGGGCTGACAGGGTGTTCAAATCAGTGCATATGAACAACAAGAGAAGGGGGCAAGCTCCAAGAGCCTGTCCTCTTTATGTTTCTTTCCTACTCACTCCTCCTTTTTTTTTATTTCTTCCTTTCTCTTTTCTTCCCTCTACTCATTTATCCATTTCAGGTCCCTAAATTTCGCTTGGTAGCAGAATAGGGATGAAACAAACATTTGCAAAATTTTCAAAATCCACCAAAATGTCACAGTTGGAATTGAGACATGTTCTCAGATTGGATTTGGGATCCAAATATACCAGGGAAATTCAAAATCACCTTTTTTGATAAGCGAAATGAATGAATGGAGAAATTAATATGGAGAATATTTAGCACTAAAAGGCATTTGGGAGTCGGGACCATTCTGAGGAGACCCATTGAAGTACATTCTGTCAGCTCTGCATCAGACTGCTCTGTATCTGTTTGCTTTCAAGCAGACAGAGAGATAAACACTGAAAACACGGACTCCAACTGGTCTGTATTTTTCCCATCTGCACACTCCGCACTAGCTTTCAATCATTAGCAAGCATTTTATAATGGGGTGAGGAACAGTACTAAATCTTACTCCTCTTATTACATTTCATAGAAAATAAGCAATATGGGTGGCCTGCCCCATGATCAAGAATTACAGTGCTTTTCTTCTTCAGCACCCATCAGTTAAGGGGTCTTCAAGACATACTCACAAAGGATATCCTTTGTATAGCTTGTAATACCATACCCATTTGATTTAGGCTCTTTACAGGCCATAGAAGTTCATGATGATATAATTATACTGTTTGCTGTATGTAAGCAAGCAAGGAACAATTTCACAAACATGTTTGGACTGCCCTATATTGAGATGTCAGTCACGTACCTACAGTTTAAGGAGGGTGGGGCAACTGAGTCATAAAGTGTGGGCTCACTCACTGATTGGCTGGTAAGCTTTTTTAGCACAAAAGTACAAATTAGTATGCAGAGAGAGCAATGTTACCTACTGCTCCAGTGAAAGCTTTCTGCAAACATCCACATGAGCCAGACCTGAACTGAAAAACCAGAGAGAAATAGGCTGTTTCGGAGCATTTTGTGAATATCAATCCCCCTTATTCACCCAGTCCACAAAACAGTATCTGAATTGTCAGAGAATGTATTGAATGGGTTTTCTGACGGTATGAAGGAAGTTCACGGTGCAATCCTATAGCACTTCAGAAAAAGCATTCCCCACCCACCCCCGCCCTGTTCATAATTCTCTAATACCAACTCCAAGTGCTATGGTGGTTAAAGAAGCAAAAAAGTTTAATGCTATTTGGAAACAAAAGATAAAACAATACAGAAAAGCCTATTGCCCTGCCTGGAAATCAGTGGTAAAATTCACACCGTCATTACTGTTGGTGCAGTTGTGGCCTCCGTGCCCAAATTATGCCTGAAAAGACACAAAGATGAATAATGCGAGGGAACAGTGCAGTATCCAAGGACTACTCTCTACCACTGAAGACTATTCCCCTGACCTAATACATGTGTGTTTGTATATGAAACAGGAACGAAACAGGTAGCATTTCTTTTGGACAACAGGCTACAACTTTATTTTTAGTGGATATAAGTGCCATTGACTCCAACTCTGAACTCCACTCCTCCAGTGTGCCGATGCTAAAGGTAGGCTTATCCAACCACCTCTTTCTACATCAGTGTGACTTCAACATGGCCTAGTCATTAGTATTATTCCTCATTACACTGGGTTGAGCTACCCAGAGGGAGGCTACTGAAGCAAGGGGCCTTCTACCCAAACTCCTGGGTGGACCATTCCCCCTATTCCACTCCTGCCACATTGCTCACCAAGATTCTTGGTACTTTGTTTCCAGTATTCATTCCCAGAATAATTCTCACTTGTGGTCCATGCATATAAGAATTCTTGCTTGTGGGCTCCAGCTTTGTACTGATTCTTATCTCCAAACAGGAACTGGGTAAACCTATGAGAGGGAGGGTGCCATATTCAAACCCCAATAGAGGTGGACTTCCAGATTTAAATAGTCCAGGAATGTTTACCTCCCATTGGCTGCCCTAAATAAGGCACTGGAAATGCTTCTAGAATAGTCTCGGATGTTTTCCACATCATCTCTACACACTCCTGCTCCACAAGCTAGGAGAGTGGGATGGTACTTCATGTGCATGTGCCCCTGCAAAGAAGCACAGTTCAGTCTTGGAAGCCAGTTTCATTATTTTAAAGAAACACGTTAAGAACTTCTGCAGGAGTTCTTGTGTTATGCTCTGAGGCAGTTACAGGAGGACAATTTTGTCTAGTAAGCAATCAAAAGCCAGGTTTCAAGAAGCTCAATAGACCTCAGCCTTGAGTGTAGCTGATTCCCTGGGAGAAGAGAAGTCTGACTGCTGAGATTTGATTGCACTCAATTGTGTGTGAATTTCTGACACACGGATGATTAATTAGCAAGGGGATTGCATTCCACCTGACCCATCCAACTACTGCTACCGTAATAATAATTAGGTCATCCTGGCTCAGCCCTGTGGGCCAAGGGGCAAGTGTTTATGCACGTACAAGCAGTCACACATTGGACTTATCAGAAAGCAGCAGCACTTTGTGAAAGACGTGTCAGGTCAAAGGTGCACAGGTTTCTAGAGGTGCTAGATGCAGAGAGGCACCTTGTGTACTTGTGAGTGAAGCTGAAAATTAAGATTTCATCAAGACAAATAGTACAGAGCGGCTGAGAGTCCAAGTGCTTTTAAAAAGTATTTAACAAAGACAAATATCCAAGAGAGCTGTTTACATTTGATATGAAGAGCAGAGTATGAGTCACAAAAAGTATATGCATTGTTACCGGTTTAATAAAAAGAAATACCATGATAATTATCAAGATCTGAGATCATAGACGTATGTTTGTCAGTCAGCTCCTTTCTAGAAGATGACATGTGAAGAGTTAAAGGCTCTCCAACTTTGTTGAGCCTATATGAAAGATTAGCGAATTTTTTAGATCAGTCATGAAATCACACGAGTATAGAAAAAGAGACATGAAATATATTCTTTGTGCATGTTTTAAAGTAACTGGTCCCTGCCTGGGCCCCTCTGGCTCCTTGGGCCTTTCTGGCTACACACCAGAATAGGAGAACTTTTGGCCTTCAGGAAGTATAGATACATGGACATTCCTTAGACCCACCTGCAGAAACAGAGATAAGGAAAAGTGAGGGTAGCGTGACCATATATGGGGAAGCTGATAAGGAGGTATGAACAGGGATAGAATTGCAGATGTCCTGTCGCGAGACTAAGTTTGAAAAACGGACAATAGCCAATCCAAAGATGTGAAAGAAGTCAGATGCTTTGCCTTAAGTGTGACTTTCGTTTCTCCAATGTGATGTAATGTACCTTTAAAATAGCATGTACTCCTTTGTTCTGGTGACACACTCAGAGCTCACCTAGTAGTAGGGTGTCCTATAATTTGCAAATATATCTGGCTTTTCTTTACAACATCCTTCATTAGACTTCATTCTCTGTGTGTATTCATTTCTCTTAATTGGCTAAGATAACCGGACACACACAATTTGGGTACAATGTATAGACACTTTTAGAATTTTGAGAAAGAATAGTGGGTGCCCAAACTACACAAGACATTTGCCCATGAAGCAGACAGGGGTTTCCCCAACTCACATTGCCTGTAGCCAGACAGCAGCTGCGAGGAACTTGTTTGTTTGTTTGTTTGTTTGTTTGTTTGTTTGTTTGTTTGTTTGTTTGTTTGTTTGTTTGTTTGTTTGTTTGTTTGTTTGTTTGTTTGTTTGTTTGTTTGTTTGTTTGTTTGTTTGTTTGTTTGTTTGTTTGTTTGTTTGTTTGTTTGTTTGTTTGTTTTAGCTGCCCTGAGCCCCACAGATGGGCTCAGGGCAGCTAACAACATTAAAAAATACATTAAAATCACAAAAACATAAAATCAATAATAATTTTTAAAACATCATTAAAATAGTCCAGGAGCAGGCTATTTAAACAAATATTGGGAGTCTGTATACGGGCATAGCCGATGACCGAGGGCAGCCTCAGAAGAACTGGTGGTCTTAGATGGAAGATTTACCCAAGCACTGCAGGGACTAATTTGGATTGATGCCTTGATGGGGGGGGAGGGATGACTTCACCCTGTCCTCGTACCATTTCCCCAGCCCAAAATAGCCCCAGAGGGTGACTTTTGCACCATGGAGGGGGCTGCATGTGCATTATTCAGTGACTATGCAGCCCTGTAATGGGCAAAAAGTGCTCCTGACTGAGGCCATTTCAGGTTGAGAAAATGGTGTGGAGAAAGAGACTGAAGCTCCTTCCCATCATACTGTGATCCTGATCCAAATCAGGTGATGTGGCATTTGGGGAACTATGTTCACTGCTGCTGCTGGCTGGCTCATATTCATACTGCTGGCTGATCCAATTCATGGACAAACAATCATGTAGTTTTGGCCTCTGTCACTCTGTCAGTTCTAAGGATGGCAGTCCATGGCAGATAAACCCCCAGACCCCTCACAGCAAGCACTGAAAAGGTCTTTATTCAGAGATCCATTAAGTTCATGGGTACATCCATAGATGGGAAAGGTTGGCAGGAATGAGTATACAAGCAAAGGCACTATTGATCTAGGGAGTACAATTCCCCCTCCCTTGGAGCAGTTCGCATTTAGGTGCGAAGATGCATGAGAACACAATAGCTTAGTCTGGATAGCAACAACAGAAGATTACAAAAGAATCAAAGACTTTCTCTCTCCCCTGGGAAATGGCTACATTTCTGGAACCAGCTGCAAGGCCAGCACCGCATATTTTCAGAGATAACAGGCTGGTTAACTTCTCTGTGAAATCAGCATTAGTATTTTCGTTTTCAGGCAGGCCAAGAATCGCATGACTATGTGGCTACATTACAAAGCTCATGGCATGAGATCAATACATTAGAATAGAGAGATCCTTACAGTAGATCAAAGAATACATGAATGGCATGGGTGTGCGCACACATGACACACTCCCTGGTTAGTTATTTTTGAGTGTGTTTTTGTAACCCATCTTTGTCTGTTTCTGCTCTCTTTTCTCAGTTGGTTCCCCACACAGACACTTCCTTTACCTGTTTCTCTCTTTCCAATTTCTCTATTTCAGAATCATTTTAGGTGCCCTACTTTATATACACAGTTGTTTTTCCAAAAGTATTTTGTTTTTATTAATTTACTTTTTTTGCTGAGACTCGAGATGGATAACAGAATTAAAAAAAAAATTGAAATCATGCAACATAAAAATGTTCAGTGAACAATGCCAATTGGACTAGGATTACAGAATTAGTAGACAATGCAAACCACAACTGTTTAGGAAATGTGTAGTGGAATTACAACAGTAGAAGACGATGCAGTAAAGGCAAGATGACGCCTAGAAGAATCACTGCAGTGGATTCAGTGCAGTAGATTTCATTCCTGTTCCATTATAATGGTGCACTCCTCCCTTTATAAAAATGCCCTACTGAACACTTCTGTTTTGCACATGCTGTGAAGTGTTAGAAGTGTGGGAGCCTTCCTGACCTCTTCAGGCAGCCTGTTCCATAGCCACCATAGAGAATGCCCCTGGGCAGGCAGTTGCCAATCTTACCCATTTGCACAATGGCACTTTCAGAAGGCATGGCTCAGATGAGCAATGCTGTTGCAGCACAGCATAGCAGAAGCGGCAGTCCTTATTTTTAAAATGAAGAGCCGTTTGAGCCTCTGGAAGTCATGGCCCTGATCAGAGAACTCTCTCTGTAATCCCATTTAGCTAGGTGTGATGATAACCCATTGGTGACGGGAAAGTACTCTACAGATGCTCAAAGGCAGTATCTTTTATTTAATCACAAGCTATTTCAAGGGTTTCAGTGCTGGTACTGAGAGGAGGTCCTGGAGCTTAGTTTTGCTGTACCTTCGAAAGCTTTAAAATGCCCTTACATGGTCAGCTCCTCCCTGTCCATCTAGCACTAGAGCTCAGATCATAATGCTGTTTGCTACACCTTTCTGTTCTATATCAGATCTGTGCTTGTAGGATGCTGTTGTATGGATTGTGGACACTGATCCAGTACGTGTGTGCATAGATATGTAAGTAGGTCCTTGGGCAGAGACTAGACCTGTGGTCTCCGCCAAATGTCAGATGCTCAGGACTATATCATACGAAGTGTGTCCATGGCCAAAAATGTTTGTGCCTTAAATTCACTTAAAAATTATTGGCTACATCAAGTATTTTTCTATAACATAGTATTGGATAGGAAGGAAGTTTGATATTTTTGGATTATTATTTTTAATCAGTGTTTTAATTTTAGTTGTGTATTAATGTAAGGTTTTGTTTTCTATCCTTGCCCTGTTCCTGAATAAGAACATGATAGAGAACACTTAAAAATAAAGCACTGCTGAAAAGCACACTGTCCATTCAATGCAAACACCCACTTGCCTCAGTGGAAGGAGTGATGCTTTCTTTTATTTTCACCATGGATTATTGTTGCTATAGAACACTAATCACCCAATCTGGATATATTCGCTCTCAGTATTCTTTCCAGTGTTGGGATTTTTTTCACCTCTTTTCTGTGGGTATTAGCAAAAAATCTATACATTCTGATCAGCGCTTTCAACTGGATTCTATAGGATGCACATTTTCCAAAGCATTTAATTAAGCATCAGCTTCTACCAGGGATGCTGTATATTTTCCCCAGCATCCTGTGCTCTTAGAGAAGAAAAGCAGGCAGGACAGATAAAGCAGTAAACATTAAATTAACATATAAAATAAATTAAAATCATATTAAAAACCAATATAAAACACTGTATGCCCCACTAGCAGGATGTCCAGGCTGCTCAAAAAACTCTCCTATAAGTGGCATAGGAAGATAGTTGCTTTTATATCACACTAGAAGTATTTCATTTAGGACCCAACAATATATGATAATGACTCCCCATTCTATGCCCTGACCTGCATATCTCAGGTGAGCTTGATCTCGTCAGATCTCAGAAACTAAGCAGGGTCAGCCTTAGTTAGTAATTGGATGGGAGACCTCCAATGATGACCAGGGTTGCAGAGGCAGGCAAAACCTCACCAATGTTCACCGTAAGTCAGCTGTGACTGGAGGGCACTCTCCACCCCCCCCCCCATTCTACAGCATCTTTTCCAGGATTTTGTGTCCATTTAGTCTAAAATGCTCTTTGCTTTAGAGCTCTATTCAAAATTATTAGGATCAAAGGAAACTTAAAATATATCTAACCCTTCTATAAGCAGCTATGAAAGGAAATGACCCAATTACAACGTTTCTAATCCAAAATGAGTAAATAATTTTTTTTGCCCCTGAAATATTTATGCAATACTTCAGCAAAGTCAGAAAAAAGTCAATTAAGATTGCAGAAAGAAAGGCCTCTACAAATTCACAGAGTGGCTCGGAGAACCTCTTTTAAATACCAGAACTGTGCTCCAGCTGGGCAGAAGATAAGATGAAATTTTAATATTAGAGATTTCTGTAGAATCATTCTGCACAATAATATGCATATCAAATTGGGAATCTGTGCTTTAGGTGATATATTCAAATATCACTTTGCATCACACTGAACACGAAGCTTTTGACATCCAGCAGCCCTTTCATCCCCATAGGCCTTATCTTGGCAACTCTTGATAGGGCCTCCTTTACACAGCAATAGCTTCAGCTGCTCTGCTCATTGCATCCTTTTGTAGTTCAAAGTGAATCCTGGTTTCAAGGCTCACTGCATGGCTGCTGTTCTGCTGCACTCTCTGTTGTTCTGCTTCAGATTTCTTGCCAGCTCTGCTGCTGCTGGATTCCCTTCCCTATTCATTGGACCTTCCAAGAGCAGAAGGGGTCTTTGAATGCTGTGCTTGCTGAGCCACATAACTCAAAAAGACAGTCTTTTTTCCATCCGTTTCCCCAGCAATTTGTGCTGTATTTTATAAGCACGGCCTTAGACACCTAACCGGAGAGGTCCAAACTACCTCTCATGCTGAAGATGCATGAATGGACTTAACGCTAATGAACTTAACTCTAGTTCGGCTGCAGAAAGCAGCCGCGCAAGGCGGGGCGGGGCGGGGGGCAATATGGATGGGGCTGTGGTGCTGGAGAACGAGGGGTTAACTCTCACTCCCTTCCATTTTCCCGATTGAAAATGCCTCCCCTCCGTGAGATGATTTTAAGTGCTGGGAAGGAAAAAAGAGAGGCAAAATGCAGGTCAAAAGGGCCAAAAGACAACACCCAGTCTTGCCGAACTCCAGCCTTAGGTGTAGTTGCCCCTGAGTTTTCATACTCAGGTGAAGTTGCAAGAGATGCATGGCTTGTTCCCCCTCCTGCCTACATAAGATCTAGCGAGGAAATGTGACATCACACATTTTTCCTTATCTCCACTGCACCTCATTAGCTGCCACTTGTGGAGGAAGGAAAGCCAGAAGCAGTTGGTGATGTCAGATCACACATGTTGACATGCTGGGAAACCTGGGTCTTGTCATTTGCAGCTTGCACCCTCTCGACACGGACAGCCCTACAATATGCAGGGGTGTATCATCAAGCAGCCAGAACGGCATGCGCTTTATCTAAATTCACAATCCTCCTCTTTTGACTATGACTTCATCAGGGTAGCAGTTCTAGAAAGGCTCAGAACGAGGGTGCAGAGAAAAGCTGCAAAATGCTCCATTTTTCTTGAGTTATTTTTATTTTTATTCCCCGGGGGAGCACATTGTGGTATTGGAACCATGTGCCTTGCCTGAACCCTGCAGTGTCTAAGCAGATGAAGATATGAAAGGGGAAAGATATGCTTGGGCAATAGTCTCCCTAACTGCAAGGAGCAAAAGCAGAATGAGCAGCAAGAGGCAGCCCTGCATCTGTTTGAAGTGGCAGCACTTGCTCTTGCTAGGTGACAGGCACAGATGGCATCGACTGAAGAGCTGCGCAGAATCTATGCCAAATATGTGTGGAAACTAAAGTGTAAATAAAGAACATGCTCCTACTCCCACACAACGCCTCCAGAGACATCTGCTCAGCAACTCACTGTTCTCACTCAAGCCCCTTCGTTACTCAGCCAGTTCCTTGGGCTTGATATCTGAAGTGCTGACCAGCAAATGATCATAGAATCTTAGGGTTGGAAGGGACCTCCAGGGTCATCTAGTCCAATCCTCTGCATAATGCAGGAAATTCACAACTACCTCTCCCCCTGCCCCACACACACACACACACAGTGACCCCTGCTCCATGCCCAGAAGATGGCAAAACACCTCCAGGATCCCTAGCCAAACTGGCCTGGGGAAAATTGCTTCCTGACCCCAAAGTGGTAATCGGCATTACCCTGGGCATATAAGAAGGGGCAATGAGAACTAAGCACTGATGTAACCCTTCCTGCCCTCCGTCTCATGATCTGCCTAGGTTCACAGACTCGGCATTGCTGACAGATGGCCACCTAACCTTTGCTTAAAAACCTCCAAAGAAGGACAGCCCACCACCTCCCGAGGATGCCTGTTCCACTGAGGGACCGCTCTAACTATCAGGAAGTTCTTCCTAATGTTTAGCTGAAAACTCTTTTGATTGATGCAGCAGCCTCAAGGAAGAGGCAGTAGTGGATTCTTTTGCTGCATTCTGCTGGATGAAAACTTCAACTTTTAGGAGCCAAGGACTTCCGTCCAGCCCAGTTATAAATGGTGTTAACACAGCCGCTCCTTCAGCTGGCCGAGTGGTAAAGACATGGGGTCTCAATGATGCCATCCTTCTGAGCTCACTTTAGTGTACACTCTTTTTCTGCACATCTAAGCAGAAGTGACAGCCAGAGTAACAGGGCAAGTAGATGTAGCCTAGAAATGTACATGCATCTGGGAATCCTGGCCCACTTAGGGCTCCCAGACACTTGAAATAGCATTTAAAGGCATGAGGGAACTACCCACACTTTTAAGTAGTATAATTCCCTCAGGTGTGCAGCTACCTTGACTGGGCATGGAGTCGTTTGAATTCTGCTGCAGAGAAACTGAGAATTCTTTTCTAGGTCCCTTGCAGAAGGGAGAGGGAGACCAGAACTGAGCAGGAGACTCAAGGTAATCTTCTCTCAGAAGGGTAAACTGAAATGACTCCATTCAGTTTAATTCCCACCAGAGCTTTGTAGCTGAAACTCCTGAGGGACAGCAATCCTCACACTGCTGCATCGTCAGTAAAGCTTTTTGGCGTGCCTGCGAGGCTGCTCGTCCCCTACTGTGCAGACAAAGAGACAAATGCAGACCCAACCAACTGGTGGGAAATGGGAATCATCAGAAATGTCTGTGATGTCTCTGCTGTCAAGAAGTAGGAGCTGTGATGTTTTAATGGTGCTCATAGTAGCTCTCTGAACACGAACACTGTATTTCTTCTCATGAACTATCCTGACAGGAATCTCAAGCTTGGTGTGAGTAATGCCAGTGTTTAAGACAACATAATGTGAAGTGTAATGTACTGTAAGGAAATATAATGTACTGTACACATCTCTGAGAGAAGATTCACATTTGCAGATCATGGCTAAGACATGGCTAGGACATTCACTGAGTAGCCTTAGGCAAGTCAAGGGCCATTTCCACATGGCTTACCTTGTTCCAGAAAACAGCGAAATCTCATGAGAAGACGCTGTTATCGCGCGAGAAGACGCGATAACAGCATCTTGCTCAATTTCGCGCGAGATTTTGCTGTTTTCCAGAACAAGGTAAGCCATGTGGAAATGGCCACGGTCTCTCAAGCAGACCTGTTGCAAAGTAAAAATGCCGCTCTAAGCTTCTTGAAAGAAGGGCAAAATACTTCAAAAGGCATAAGGGAAGGGGAAAGCAGAGTTATAAAATAATTACAAGTTGCCCTGATCCCCCACAAAAAGAGAGTAAGTAATAAATTTGATATTCTAATTTTCATTTTTCATTTTTGCTGCACTAACCATTTTTATTATGTTTAACAATATACAGTGTTAAAATGTTTATAATTAAAAAGTACTACAATTGATAACTCTTAATGATAAGCCTTACTTTACCTCTGAGTATTACCTTTAGATTTTGCTTGTAATACTTTATAAAGTGCCATGGACACTAGTGGGGTTTTATAAACAACACCAAGCATAACAACATAATTCTTTCAAAATAGAGCCATGAGGCAGGGCCATGTTGGCACGAGGAAGGCAGAGGCACATAAATGAAAGCTGGGAGGTAATTGTAGCTAAGTCTGGCAAACAGGCTTTTGAACACACAAGTGTGAAGAAACCATTCTGCATACCTAGCAGCTGTATAGCAAAATGCATGTACTTTCCCTTCCGACAGAAACCTTTCAAATATTGACCTTGGCTGCAGCTTACATTATGCATAAGACAACTTCCCCAGCCATTTCACTTGATTCTTTGGTGTTCGTGTGATAGGCTTCAAGGTGACCTCTCATCTGCAGCCTCCTGATTGACTGCATGGCAAAACAGATGGTGAGAAGCTGCTCTGATTTCATGCAAGCCCATTAGATAAATGTGGGGCACTTAATTTCACATGCTTCATGCAAAATAGGCAATTAGCTGCCTTGCACAGTCCTCAAATGCATACTCCAGGCAGATGCCCAGGTGTGCTTTGCCTCCTCAGAAGTGCTGTGCCCCTTGTAAGTTGTATGATGAGATTTGCTGGTGAATTTATGAAAGGGACCCAATTTTTTTTAATTTTAAGGTAAGAAATGTGTCATAAACTGCCAACACATTAGCAGTCACCATTGTTTGTACCCATTGTCATATTTAGTTGTTACTGTGCAAATGTGCTTGACTTGAGAAGGACCTCAAACATCTCTTATAAGTGCTCTGTGGTAGAACTGAGCCCAAATCCAGGAAAAAGATATTTCATCCACTCTCTGCCAAGTTTACACTTGATTTCTCGTTTCTTGATAATACACAGGTGAATGTTCCCAATCCCATTGAAAAGCTCTGTGTTTGTGATGAGTTGAAAATTCTGGATATGGTAAACATATGAAGCTGCCTTCTCATGAGTCAGCCATCAGCCTGTCTAGCTCAGTATTGCCTTTTCTTATTGGCAGTGGCTCTCCCAAGATCTCAGGCTGTGCCTCCAGAAACCTTACTTGTAGATACCAAGGACGGAGGTTGGGAATTTCTGCATACCAAGAATGTGCACTGAGCAATAGCCCTTCCTCATCTATAATCTGTGATTCTAGTCTATGACACTTCTTTCAGACATGCAAGTCGCTATTTTATGCTGCACCCACCAAATGATAAACAGAAATTTGTGAACTGCCCCTTGTCTTTTCTTTTTTTTTAATAAATATTTTATTAGCTTTCTCATGAAGATAGGAATAGGGGAAGGTGAAGGGGAAAGAAAAGATAATAGGAACATCATACGTCTGCTTGCATCAGCGTTCTACTTATCTACATATCATATCATTTCACAATACAAATCCTTCAACTGTGATTACTAGTAATAGTTACAATACTGCCTTCATATGTTTACTACAGTCAGATCTTTATGTTTGTTTTTAATCCAATTATAAAAGGGAGTCTATGGGAGGGCAAAATCTTCTTCCATTTGTCCTTTCATTAGTGAAGTTAGTTTGTCTATTTCTGCATTTTCCATTATCTTCGCTATTAGTTCCTCTTTCTGGGGTGTTGTTGGTCATTTCCAATACTACGCTAATAAAATTCTTGCCACTGTTACTGCATGTATTATGAAATATTTCAGATCGTATAAATCTTTTGCCCCTTCATCGTTTCAGATTTTAGGGATATTCATGTAAATAGCAGCTCTTCTCGTTTCATGCTGTGACTCAGAGGTTTCTAGCAAGCTTCCTCATTCCCCCAGAGCTTGGACTGTGCTTAAAATTGCATCTCTGATGTGCCTATTGTTTTGAATTATCAGTCACCCCGCTGCAGATCACTTATCTTTGTAGGATATGATCATAATTCCTTTCTGCCGCACTGGAGTGACAGAAATGCCTCCATGCTAATAAAGTCTCTGTTTACAGTGCAATATTAAATCAATGGTTACTGCTGCCTGGTAAGTGGAAAGGTGTTGCCTAACACCAGTTTGTTGTAGTGGTTAAGAGCAGCGGGACTCTAATCTGCAGAACCGGGTTTGATTCCCCACTCCTCCACTTGAAACCAGCTGGGTGACCTTAAGTAGACATGGGCACAAATGGGAAAAAAACTGAACACCCTGTTCGTCGTTCGTTGCCGTCCACAAACAAAGAACAACAAACATGGACGAACATGAACTGTTCCTGGACATGTTTGTTGTTTGTGGGGGACAGAACCACCCACACCCCCAACCCACCCCCACTTAGCCCCCCCTCCCCTCAAACCCACTTACCTGGCCCATTAAACATCCCTTTAAACTATCAGCTGGCAGGCCACAGGGGGGGATTCCCCCCTGCTACCTGCCAGCTGATAGTTTAAGGGGCCCTGTCCTGGCAAAAACAGCAGTGTCTGCTGGCAGCTAGTTTGAGGGGTTACAAAAGTGACCTTCCAAATGTCCAATACCTACCACATTTGCAGGGGACGTAGTCCTGACTGTCCTCTGAAAACCCCGCAAGTTTCAGAGAGATTGCACCCCGGGAAAGGCATGATCCACTGGTCTCCCGTTGGCTGTCATTTTCTCTTCACAGTGGCAAAAACGGGAGTCTCTGCTGGAAGTACTTTGAAGGGTTAAAGCCAGAAGAAAAGCCAGAAGGAGTTCAGACAGAGTTCAGTCCCTCCCTGCCTCCAGTTGCCAAGGGGATTGATTGCAGATACCAGACTGTCTGGTTTAACCAACGACTGCCGAAGGCAACGAACGAGGCTTGCAATGACCACCTGTTCGTTTAGGATGGGACCTCACGAACAACTTGTTCAAGAACAGCAGATTAGGCTGTTTGTGGGTTTTTTCTGTTCGTAATGCTGTTCGTGCCCATGTCTAACCTCGAGTCAGTCACAGCTCTCCAGAGCTCTCAGCCCCACGCACCTCACAGGGTGTTTTGTTGTGGGGATAATAACATACTTTGTAAACCACTCTGAGTGGGTGTTAAGTTGTCCTGAAGGGCAGTATATAAATGGAATGTTGTTGTTAATGGTGGAATCAGTCTATCATATGTGGGCTGAAGTAGTTAGAAGTGAAATGTATCATTTGGAGAAAGTCCAGTTGCTAGAAGGTAACTTCTTGGTCCTTTATGTTTTCCCAGCCCAATCTTCCTCTCAAAGAGCTGAGGGGATAGATAGAGATGTGCAGGGCCAGATCGACGGGGGCGCATGGGGGGTAGTCTGCCAAAGGGGGGGCGCCGGGCACAGCTGCCAGCTGCCGGGAGCATACTGGCGGCAGTGCGCACAGCTGAGCGGAGGGGAGAGGCCACCCATGCCATTCGCCTGCCCTGCAGGACAGGGAGCGTGCGACAAGCTGGCCACCCCCTCAGCACTGTGCACCAGGGCAGCCAGCTTGCCACGCTGGTGGCCCGCTCCGCCCCTGCGTGATGACGTCACAGAAATGACATCATCACGCAGCGCCAGGAGCACGGATGCACTGTGCATGCACGCGTGGATCGGACTTGGGTTGCCCTGGGCGCCGGTAACCCTAGATCCAGCCCTGGAGATGTATGAAATACCAAACTGAGTTTCTTTTAAGATAGTTGCACAAAACTCTTGTTAGAATTAAATGTCAGGAAGCTATATTAAAAACCATTTTTCTGTGGTAGCAGAATACAGTAAGGAGGGGACAGAGGAGAAGGGAAGAGTTGATCTAGTATAGTAAGATGACACAGGGACTTCCTCAGACAGCAGTCAGGCCTGACACATGATTACTAATGAAACATGCCACACAAATGAGGCAGAAAAAGCTGGCCACCCCCTTGATTTGTGAGGCAGAGGCAGCACCACTGCAGTGTAACTCAGAGAGCCCAGAGTATTTTACAGCTGACATATTCTTGTCCAAGGAGCGAATCCCGAGAGATTCTGGAAGAATTTACAGAGGCTTACAGGATACATTTTTGAGAGGGGAAAAGAATCTCTTGATGCTAGTACGGCAACTTTATGAGGCAGGCTTTGTTTAGCGGCTAGAGGAAGCATCTGCAAAATCATGCTGCTGTACAGAGATGTTTGTAAAGGTTGGCACTGTTGCAAGGAGCACCTTCTTTCAGTTACATCTAGATCATTAGTTGACCCCTTATTTAGACTTTGACAATCTAACCATACCGATTCATGCTAATGTAACTTCAGACTAGACTACTGTAATGTGCTGTATATGGGGCTGCCTTGAAGACATCTTATAAGCTTCAATCAGTATAAAATGCAGCGTCAAGGTTCCTGTCTGGGGTCAACTGCTTGGACTTATCACTCCAGTGCTGCTGAGTCAATTGCATCTTTTTTTGCTTCTGGGCCCAATTCAAAGTGCTGGTTGTTGCCTTTAAAGCTATTTACAGCCTGGGGCCCTCATACTTATTGATCTGCATTTCCTGGTATCCTCCCCTGTACCAGCTATGCTTTTCTGACAACCTTCTCCTTGTGGTGACCTCTCTCAGGACTGACTATCTGGAGTGTACGCCGTTTTCTATGGCTAGAACAGTCCTTTGAAATGGTTTGCTAGAGTGGGGTGATTGGCACCTTCTGCTTTCAGGACAGCATATAGAATGGTTTTATTTCAAAAGGCATTGGATGGAAGGCAAATCTGGCTGTACTGTCTTTATCTGGGGGATTTATTATTGTCCTGTTTGTATGTGTTTGCAACTGTCCCCTGAATCTTTCCAGACAGTTCTGCACTACAACAGGCAGCAGCCCGAATCAGTCTCCCTGATCATCTGAGGCTTTGCTCATGGCAAGCACAGCTACAGTTTTTAATGTTCTTATTTCTGCCTATTTTTAATACCTGAGCACCTGGGTGATAGAAATGTTATAATTTGACAGGCCTTTCTCCTCTGGCTTGGGCTGATGAAAGACAATTTTAAACTTCAGCTTCGTTCATTTGATCTGATTTGCAGCAAAGAGATGCGATTTCAAAACCAAACAAACTCTGCCCAGATAAGGTCAAAGAGCTTTATGGGGCTGTTTTCCCTCAATGGTTACAATCTGCATGGGCAATTTTATGTTAAAGTTCTCCCACGGGAAAAGGACAGAAAAATAATGGGTGTCAAATCTGAATGGCTACCTACAAGTGTTCCATGTTATTACTCTGTCTTCTCTAATCATCATAATTTTTCCCCATATCTTCTGCAAATTGCAAATTCGGGTCTAGGTTTGTAAAGTCTATGCAAGGATGCTATAGCCTATGAACACATTTATGAGCTCTTATGGCGCCTAAGCTTGCGACCCTAAACAAATGCTGAGAATAAAGTCTTGACAGCTGGCCCAACTGATAATGAAATTGTACAGATGATGTACGCATTAAAGACTTGAAAAGGCTGAAGGGTCATTTGTCTTTGTCATGGATTCCTCTGCATTCCTTCCCACCCGTGCTTGTTTTCAGTAAGAGTATTTACTGCATTCAGAATGCAGCACCCGAGTTCCAATCTCAGATTCAGGCCTCAACATGATCATCTCACTTGGAGCACCTGCCCAAATTCTGTGATCCAGAGATCCATACAATAGAACAGGATGTGTGAGAGGCAGAAGAATGACATCAGCACCATATATTACAATATTCCTTATCCAACCACATTATTGTAAAAAAAGAGAGAATGGACAAAAAGGGTCTCCCATTGTCTTCCAATGCAGGTGTCCTTTGTTGACTGTTGCTTCAATGTGTGAAGCTGACTTATGAGTCAGACTGTTGACCTAGACCAGTATGGTCTATTCTAACTGGAAGAACCTCTCCAGGGTCTCAGGCAGACATCATTCCCAACTATACTAACTGAAATCATTTTCATTGAAGGTGCTGGGATTGAATCTGTGACCTTCTGCATGCAAAGCATGTGTTCTTTCACTGGCCGTAGACCAGTGGTCCCCAACATAATGCCTGTGGGTGCCCACCAAGTGTTTTTAAAAAGTGGATGGGAAAAGTGAGGCGTTTGCCAACCAAGGCTTCAGATTGGCCACTGGACATTTGATTGGCTGTGCAAATCTTTTAAAATGTTGGCTCAGCAGGAGCTGCCAGCACAGCTCAAGGCTGTTTGAGTGAAGGTAAGCTGCAGCAACCTCTGCATGGCTGGCTTCCCCTCCTGCAGCAGCCATTGTGTGGCAGAGGTTTAGTGGCAGCACCCACCATTCTGTGTCAAAATTCCAAAGATGCCCACATGCCCCAAAAGTTTGGAGACCCCTGTCATAGACCCTTGAAAGGTTGCTCATACCAAACTGTCCACATGATCCATGATCTGCTGCATATCTGCTGCACATGATCTGCTGCATATTCTTGCAGCAGAATATTGACAAGCAGTTCTTGGGCAAAGAGTCAAGAACTGCTGGGATAAAACTGGTGCCCTTTGCATCATTTCTGTGTTAGCCCTTGAGATAGAAGATGTGTAAAGGCAATTTGGGCCACTCCTCCCAACTCATATTCTCCGGCTGCAATCTGACTGAAGTGATACTGCTGAAGTTGCTGAATTCCACACTGCATTATTGCCAAAGCTTCTCTCCAAGTATTGTTCTGCCGATTCACAAATAACCACTAAGATGGTGAGATGTGCATGTTAATATAATACTGTGCACTTATGAATGCCTTTTAGGTATAATCATTGCCATTGTTACCTTAAGTAAGAGCAACAATATTTTGATCATCTTCAGCAATGAGTAATGGACAACTGTTTCTCTGAGCATTTGAAGCAAAACAAGCAGGTATTGCTGTTCCTAGTTCTCAGAACGGGGAGTGGGGGAGACCACATGAGGAGAACTGACTGGTTGTGATGAGGTGGTAAGACTCTTCATTACTAAGACAGGATTGGAAGACTCCATCATATCTGATCCAATGGGGCAGGTGACATTTGTAGCCAAATCACTGTACAACGAATGCCCCATCACTGTTCTTGTAGCTTGATTTCAATGGTGATCTGTCTCTCTCTCTGTTTCTTTCTCTCTCTGTTTCCCTCTCAGAAAAGCCACGGATGAACAGTATTCTTACCTCTGCAACTGAGCCCTACGATCTCTCCTTCTCCAGGTCCTTCCAGAACCTCTCTCACCTCCCGCCATCCTATGAGTCTGCGATCAAGACTAACCCAAGTAAATATTCTTCCCTGAAGAGATTAAGTAGGTGTCTGCTCATTTCATTACCTTGCTGCTCAATGTGCATGGTTAGGATGAGAAGCCAAAACAGCGTCTCTCTTACTGTATGCCACCTTTGCTGCATGGCTGTTATTCATGGAGACCTTCCACTGTAGAGAGCCTGCTGCAAAGGACTTTTCTAGGTTTCTTCAGCTTTACCTAATACACACACGGCCTTTTCTCTTTTTGCCAAAGCCGCCTGACTTTCACTTATTTTGAGTCAAGGATAGTGAAATCACAGTTTGGTCATTTTTCATGCATCATTCCTGGCTAAATGGCTTTTACTTTTTCTAGAGGCAAGTCGTTCAACCTGAATTGTAAGCTAGACATTCTTGCCCAAGCTGTAGCAACAAATTCATTTTGCTGCATGACGTGTGACTGGCTAACATTTCCACAAGGGGTTTTAACTCTGCCTTGGCTTCCTTTCCGCAGCTCTGCTTTTGGGAATATCTACATGATGTCATCCTCTATTTGTTCAGCTTTCATGTCCTGCTTTGCTGCAGTCTTTCCCAAACTTGGTTTGATATAATCGTTTTTGGAAAAATTTCCACTGGAGCACCTTTGGATGTGTTATGGATGGGAAGATGTGCATTTTTTCAGATCCTGCCCACATCAGCATCATTTTCCTTACCACAGTCCTGCAGTGGCCTTTTCCCTCCTCCAGTTGAGTGCTTTTTGCATCCTTTTTAAAAAAAAATTAATAATAGCTATATCGCTGTAATGTTGCAACAACATACCGTTGCAACAACATACCGTTTCCCAGCTTTCATATTTTTAAAAAAGTAACTATCTTTATAACTCTGCAACCAAAAAGGGTAGAGACTTTTTTTAAAAAAATGAAAGCTGGGAACTACTACATTATTGAAATAAATTGTCATAATGTTCTAATACTATAGCGCTATACCTATTGCCATTTTTTTTTAAGTCTGAAAACTCCCTCCAGTGGCAGAAGGGAAATGGCAGCCATGGAGGCCTGAGGCAGGGAAAGCAAGGGGGAAACTTACACGTGCATGTTCTGTTGCCTTTGCAACAAGAACTACTCAGAGAATCACCTCTGTGTAGAGGAGCCCCGATGGGATCGCATTGCCTTTCTTGGCTGCAAGCTTGACTTTGCAACATAATTAGGCTTGTTTCCCAGATTTTATATACTCAGCAAATAGACAAAGATTTAATCTAAATATTTTTAAAGTAAAGAGACCACACTCCACAATTCTCCATAGGACCCCTAAACCCCTGTCCCAGTCATTACTTAACACTGCAGCATCCCTGATCCTGTGGCTTGCTTGGGAAGATTTGAGCATCAGTGTTCCTGTAGTGAACTATAGGTGCGGGGGAAGAGTTCCTGACCCACCTTTCACACAAAAATTAAGTTCCGCCCAAAACATCATTGATGTCTAGGCTGGAAAGAGACTTTGGAGACTCCAGCAAGAGAGGACCAAGTTAAATTGGCCAGTGTCTTGATTCTGTAAAAAGCAGCCCTTTATGAATAACAAAGTGCTCCCCACCTTCAGCGTTACATCCATTTCTTTCCAGGTGCAATGTGTGTAACTCCTGAGACTGTAAACATCCCAGCATTTTTACATATCTCAAGCCCATGAACATTTCAAAGGAAGATCACATTCTTCTGCAGCTTTTTGTGCCATTGATTTATTATTTCAAATTGGTTTGAAATGATTGGTTATAAGTCAAAATGAGAGCCAGTTTGGTGTAGTGGTTAACAGCGCGGAACTCTAATCTGGAGAACTGGGTTTGATTCCTCACCCCTCCACTTGAAGCCAGCTGGGTGACCTTGGGCCAGTCACAGCTCTTCTAGAGCTCTCTCAGCCCCACCCACCTCACAGGGTGTTTTGTTGTTGTGGGGATAATAATGACATACTTTGTAAACTGCTCTGAGTGGGCATTAAGTTGTCCTGAAGGCTGGTATATAAATCGAATGTTACTATTATAATAAAATCTTGATAGAATGACTGCTTACATGGAAGTGCCTATGTTTACTTTCCCCCAGTGGATTGAGTGTAAAAGAACGCTCTCCGTGCACCTGGTGAAGTAAACTCTGGCTCATGAAAGTTTCTGTTCAAATGAATGTTGTTAGTCTTTTAAGGCACTACTGGATTCATGTATATCAGGCAACCTTTCATATGAACAGGCATATTCCATAAGTGATGAAGGTGTAATGTAGCCAGCGTTGGCAACCCTCTAGTTTCCTGCCTCTAGAGATTCTTCTGTCTATGTTACACTTTTTCAGAACTCCGGAAGGCAACCATGTTCTGCTTTCATCCGTGTCTGTGATGTTTCAAACCTTAGTATGCTTTTGATATCTCTTTTCTCCTCACAGCTGACAAGGATGCTGAAGAATACTACTCAAGAAAGAGGCACCTTCCTGACTTAGCAGCAAGAGGGACTCTTCCTCTTAATGTCATCCAGCTATCCCAGAAACAGACCATCCAAAGGGAGCGGCCACGCCGTGTGATGCGGGCCATGTCTCAGGACCGAGTGCTGTCCCCAGAAAGGGTTATGCCTGAGGAATTCAGCATGTCCTATGAGCGGATTCTCTCTGATGAACAGTTGTTGTCCACTGAACGCCTGCACTCCCAAGACCCACTGCTATCTCCAGAGCACTCAGGTTTTGGAGAGCAGTCTATGTCACGGGCTTTGTCACACTCAGACGTCTTTGTTTCTACACCTGTCTTGGATCGTTACCGGATGACTAAGATGCACTCCCATCCCAGTGCCTCAAATAACTTATACAACACCTTAAGTATGAACCAAACATCTGCCAAGCGCCAGGCATTCGCCTCCCGGCGGCACAACACAGTGGAGCAGCTACACTACATCCCAGGACACCACCATTACCGCACAGGTAGCAAGACAGAGGTGACTGTTTGATCGGACACTGTGCATTGTAGATAATCCATATGGACTGGGGTGGCATCAGTGCCCTACACTGCAGTGGCCTTATGGCCAAGATAACCTCTAATCCCATGTCTGAAAAGACAGACTCTTCCGACAGTCCTGTCTGTGTTGTTTTGAAAACTCATCTACATGTTATTGACATGAAGGAGGAAAAAACCTGAACAGGGAGAGATACAGGTAAGATTTCCTGACACGCTCAGTTTCTGTCAAAGAAAGCCATACCAGATGATGGCTCTTTTCAAGGGCTTGCCTGCAGCTTCTCTGTAGTTTGACCGAAATAGGATTTTTTTAAATCCTTCATTAAAAACAGAGAAGAATCACTTATACAATTGGTGTAATATGGCAAATTTTGCAAGCTCCGAAGCTGGCACAATGGGATCTTCTTGTGATCCCTGCGCTTCCCAGGTGTTGAATTTTACACACACACAAAACCCCACTCCCTGACTGATGACAATCCCAGCTGCAATTCTTACCACAAATTAGATGAGGGTGACCCATTTTCATGGCTCCTTGGTTCTTCCTGGTCCTTGGGAGAAATGTCAGTGGCCAACGCTATTACCACTTAGTGGCTAAATTAGTTATGGATGGGAAGCCACTTTATTTTACCTGTAGCTGTAAAACAGAACTACTGCAGTGCCTATATATTGCCAGCCCTCTGGATGGTTGGAGGAGTGAGATGGATTTGTTTATAAGCACAATCCTGCCAATAAGAGTTTGCCAGCCCCCTCAAGTATAAATCCCCAAAATGTAAATTAAAAGGGGGAATGGGACAGAACTGCTTCTTAGTAGCAAGAAGCACCGAAAGGTCGCTTGTTTTCACACAACTTAATGGCATTCCATTTTTATCTCCGGGATGTTGTTCTCCATGAGAAAGACACAGCAGAGTGTGAGAGAAATAGAGCAGCAGTAACCTGTTGATCAGTTTGTGGAAAGTTGGTCACAGTTCAGTCTGTGCTTGATTCGTTGCCAGCTTACACCTTTCAGTATTCATTGGAAGTTCTGGAAAGGACCGGCCACTTTACAGGATACTCTTAGAAAGACTGATCTTCCCAAAGCGTTCTCCTTCCATTGAACGGCTGCATAACATTTTTGGAATGCCAGACTTGTTACATCCAAATCCCATCCAAAAGATGCTTGGGCATCTCATATACCAATTGGGTACATTGTATGGCCACTGTGGAGTGGTGCTTAGACACTAAGTGTCTGTAAAGTCTTTCAAACAAATATTTGCAAGTCCAGCATTTGCTGGATTTTGTATAGTGGGAAACAGATTTTAATTTAGTAATATGTACATTGAAACTCCCTATCTTCCCACCTGGAAGATCTCTAATCCAATGATTAAACATGGGGATTAAGTGTGAATCTGTGGAATATTGATTCGTTCCATTATGTACTTGCAAACTAAGAATACAAATACACATGGTGGTTCTGGACAACAGCACTTGGAATTCTCTCATCTAATACTATCCCCTACTGTTTAACAGTCTAAACTTGTACATTGATCACTCTTCCCTGATCTTCCAGGCCTTCCCATGACACTTCCTGAAATGCAAAGAAGATATCTGTGCTGCTGTTAAAGTGCAGGGGGAGGAGAGGGCCATGACCAAAGCCCTCCGTGGTTCTTAAGCTGGGTCATTTGGCCCTGTTGCATGGCTCTGGCGCGGCCAAGATCCCTCAGTGCCAAGCTGCCCATCTACCTCCCCACCAAGGTGTGCTCAGGAGCAGGCAAGGCCAAAAGTAGGCTGCTCAGTTAGAGCTACTGCCTTCTCTGTGCCACGTCTTCCAAAAAAAAGATGCCAGCAAGCCCCATCCCCTTACCTAACTCTTACAGAGAGGGGCAGGAGCAGCATTTTCATCATCCAATTTCTCTTCAGACAGCTTTGCTCTTTGGTCTCTGCATGATTCAGAGAGGTGCACACATGAATACGATATCCCATCACTTTTTAACAAGATTTTTTTTAACAGCACCAGCAGAAAGCCGCCACTGGGCTGCTTTTTGCTGGCATTTTGTGTTTGTAGACCACAGACTGGAGCCATTAGAAACACTGTGCTTTGCTTAACAGAAACTGGGCTAGGAAGGAACAGAAGACAATGGCCATTTCTAGCTGCTGCTCATGACCTGCTTGCAAGTCACAGACATGAGTTCAGAGACCGTTATTGCTGACAAGTCAGGTCATAGCAGGGCAAGAGAGAAGCAAGCTCCTCTGAGCACTCTGTAACTTGTACCATTTTCTATCTTCAACCTAGCTTTCTCAAAACATCTCTGGTGGTGAGTGAGCAATATGGATAATAAGTTTTTGAGAGACAAAAGTGGGAATACCCGGTCTCCTGCCCAGAAGTACAAGAATCCTTTGCTATCTTGAATATGAAATCTCAAGTATATCGTGTATATGGTTTTTATTTTCCATATAGTGTAGGAGTTCGTGTTGGTTGCATCAGTGACACGTATGAGAAAATGTGCAACCCCCTTGACTCACTGGAGCGAGGAGATATCGCTTATATGAAATGGAACCGCGAGGGCCACATAAGATGGTATGGACGGGCTGTGATATTTGCCTCTGTCTGTTAACCAAGGTGACCACAAATCTGCCTGAGCTCTATTCTGGTGGGAAATGTGCAGATTCCCTTCTGCCCAATACTGTGTGGACACCTTTCAGGCTATGTCCTGTTCTGCTGTACTATAAAAATAATCTGTAATACAGCATTAGCGTCCTTGCTCCTACCTATTGGGTCTTCTTTACACAAACACTGTGGTTGTCGTCAGAAATTCTGTGGCACACACATGCTTATAACATAACACCTACTGGCTGGCCCACACCCTTGCAGAGGTGTTTCCCAGTGGCAATTGTGGTGTCTATTTAGCATATAATGTAGGATTTGATCTCTTGATAACTAAAATGCTCGACAGGAATAACCAGCATAGATTGATAGATTGAGACGATAGCTGTAGGCAGCCAGATAAAGTGAGCAGTTCAGTTTAGTTGGTTGTATTAGCAGTGGCTTCCATTAGCGCCGTGACACATGAAGCTGGGTGCCTCAGAAGGAGTTCTTGTCTCAAATCCACTTTCATCAGGATACAGACCATCCTGATATCTAGTCCTATCATCCCGATAAAAGCAACAATGATTGCTGTATTGCTTCATGTAAGGGAATAAGTGCACCAATGTGAGCAGTGTAGGCAAAGTGGTCTTCAAGTGCTGGTAACACTAACAGTGCAATCCTAAGCAAAGTTACACCAGTTGGTTGATTTCAATGGGCTTAGACTGGTGTAACTCTGCTTAGGATTGCTCTGTTAATCATTAACATTTTGTCTCAATGAAATTGCAGTGCTGTATATTTAGTTTAAGTATTGCATTTTACGGAAATATCCCAACCATAAGAGTAATTTTTTTTAATGCAGAACAGCCATTTTGCTATTCTAGACATTTCGTTCCATCCTCAGCTGCTGAAATTGTGAAAACTCAGCTCCAAGTTAAGCCTACTGAGGGCCAAACTACACGTGACAAATGACACTTGAATGGCAAGTGTATTCCACCCTGTTCACTTGCCCTCCACTTGCTCTCCACTCAATCCACTTGCCGTTCAAGTGTCATTTGTCACTTGTAGCTTGGCCTTGAGTTCGTAATGGCAGACACAAGTTCAGAAGCCAGCAGGCATTTTTAAAGGGGGGTTGCATTATGTTTTTACTGCATGATGGGGAGAAATTTGGTAGCCAGAACGGCAACTAGGAGATATTCCTTGAAAGCAACATCCTGGGTATTCCTTTGCCTCTTGTGACCTAACACTTTCTGGAGGGTTCCACATCCATGGCCTAAAAGTTTCATGTCTTCCTTGTATTCTTCAACCTACCACAGAACCATCTCCTTAGAAGAATGGGAGAAAATTTTTATACACCGATCAGAACACAGGGTTCTTTCATGTTTTCCAAAAAAATACTTTGCTTCAACTATCTAAGCATGGTGTTTGTGGTTTAGAGGTGGGTAGATGAGAGTGGGGAACTTGGGCTGCAACCCAACAAATCTGTATACATGTGTACAAGACAGAACTAACATGTAGACGTTTTTTGTTGCGGCTGCTGCTTATGTCATAGGGTTTAGACCAGTCACAGGGTTTACAAGGGAGCCAAGTTTACATTGAACAATAGGTTTGCTTGCCTGTTCCGCTTGGCAAGTGGCTACAGTCCAACTATAATGACCCTTCTAGCTGGAGGAACAATTCTTCCCCCATAAAATCACTTGGTTTTTTAAAATCATCCTGTGCATTACACAGGGCAAACCTGGCTTTGCCAATGACTGTATATTCACTGAACTACAGCCAATCTTGGCTCCTTCGTGAGTGTACATTTATGTACAATACATGAGTTTGCTGCAGTCACACCTCCCATAAGATATACACTTAAAATAGCTTAGCTGCACTCATAGAAACATGTGTTAAGATGTCCTAAGACTGCAGACTGGATTGATTTCTCTTGTAATGATGACCTATCGTAACAGTTGGTAGCATTTTTGTACAGTCATTATTCTCTGCTAGTTTTTGTTCAGCTATATATTAGATCTTTAAAGGTAAAGGTAGTCCCCTGTGCAAGCACCAAGCCATTACTGACCTATGGGGGGACGTCGCATCACGACGTTTTCTTGGCAGACTTTTTACAGGCTGGTTTGCCATTGCCTTCCCCAGTCATCTACACTTTACCCCTAGGAAACTGGGTACTCATTTTACTGACTTCAGAAGGATGGAAGGCTGAGTCAACCTTGAGCCAGCTACCTGAACCCGGCTTCCACCAGGATCGAACTCAGGTCATGAGCAGAGCTTGGGCTGCAGTACTGCCGCTTACCACTCTGCACCACGGGGCTCTTATATTAGATCTTTGGGAGGGGAGAATTCAGACTGAATTACTATAAATCCATCAAGATAAGCAGACTGGCACATGTCCTTAAAAGAGAAAGAGTGCTGTTTTAATTACCTTTGTGTACTACCTATGTGTACAGGACATTTTTCTTTCATTAAGGCAGCAATCTGTGGTTTCACCGAACAGGGCTAATTTTTTTCCAGTGTATTTCATGTCTCTTTCTTAAACTGCACAGATTCACTAAGTGGCAGGGTGTTAAAAGATAAATACCGTGTTTCCCATCCTCAACCGTGACCTCTGCCCACCAGCACCTTCAGGCATTGTGCAGAACAAAATGCAGCCTGTGTACTGACATCTTGAGCCACCTACACAGAGCATTCACTGTAGCAAGGACTGCTATTGCTGAAAAGCCCAATAATTTTTGTTTCGGGGGCCTAAGAGTATGTAAATGGGATTGGCCTACTGAATAAAAATGGGGAAATTCATCCTTTCAGGTTTCTCCATTGAATTATTAACCTTGAGAAACCAGCCTCTTAACTCACTCCAGTTTCTATTTTTTTCATGATCAAATAGTTAATCACTCAAACTGAAATGAGTTGAAAAGAAAAGTGTGCCAGCTAACAAGCCTCTGTTTCTGGGTCAATCTTGAAATAAATTGTGTCGTAGGCAACCGTGCACTGTTCTGCTCAGTGATGCTTTCCTTTGGAAGACCCAATGTTGCTGCAACTCCCAATGCCACTGAGAGCCAAGCTACAAGTGACGCCTTACACAGGTTGGACACTTGTCAGCTTCCCTCAAGTTTCGATGGGAAATGTAGGCATCCTGGTTTTACAGCTTGGCTCTCCATTACAGCTGCAAGACCAAGATGCCTACATTTCCCATCAAAACTTGAGGGAAGCTGACAAGTGTCCAACCTGTGTAAGGCAGCACTTGTAGTTTGGCTCTTAGTGGCAATGGGATGTCCAGAGGGTGGGTTTTCCCACATTTCCCAATGCTCATTCCTCCCAACACTATGGGGAGGGGGCTTTTTCTGAGGTTTTCGACATCTCAATATACCATTACACCCTCAAAAAGCCCCCTGGTGGCATGCAGGGGAATGGCTGCTGCAGGGAAAAGGGCAGGGGAAATGACTGCTGTGTGAGTGGGACCAGGAAAATCCAAACTTTCCTACCCACATAGCAACCAGCCCAGCTTTGCTCTGATCATTCCCAAAACATTGCAGCAAAGCAGGATTGGGAACATATCACAGAAATGTCAAGGAAGTCCCAGGCGCTGCGGCACATTGCTGGGAGGAAGCAGGGAAAAAAACGTTCCAAAAACATCGAACCCAGAGCAAATCATCAGTATGGAAACAGCCACTATCTTTGGTATGCAGAGGTGGGTAAAGGTCAGAATTCAGTAGGCAGGCAATTAGAATATCTTGTTATTTCTTGTTCATATGAACAAGGGCTGTTGATTCAAAACAACAACCCTGAATCAATTATCTTGGCTATCCCTCGACTATGTGACAGGTATTTTCTCGCTTATAACACTGTCTTGAAGCTGAGTAACATTAGCACATTATAAAAGTTCTACCCTGTGACTCATTAACTTTACTGAGTTTTCTTAGCAGAGAATGAGGTCAGGTCTTCTCCACTGAATGCTCTTTGATTCATATCAGTAGTGGATGTTAATGTTTCATAAGGGTGAGAAAAGGTTGAGAAGTCAGACTAAATACTTTCACTGAGAAGTTTTAGCAATAATTTTGGATTGGGATTGTCCTCAAAATAATAGCCTCTTGTGTGTTGTATGTTTACTGATAATTAACAAGATGATCTAGCATTATATCTGAGGTATCTTCACTGAGCTGTAGAAGCAGCAGGTGGAATAAATTAAACAAGTATTTCATCTGCTGAAGGCCTGAGGGAAAGCAAGACAGATATATTCTGTTCTAATAATATTTATGTAAATCTGGGGGGCAGGGAATAAAAGTCCCATTATCTCATTACTTAGCCAAATGCCATTTGGTGTCTCTTGTGACCTTTCATGACTTGTGGAAGCTCTCACCATTGGTGCAAACCGTAAGACCCATGCCGTACTGTTGCTCTAACCACGTGCTTTGTAACTGCTTCTTCAAGCTTTCATCTCACAAGCTGGCGTGAATCTTATAGCAAGAGTTTCTCACCTCAGAGGAAGCCAATTCTTACTGTAACCAGCTTTATTTGAGGATAAATGAGGGGGAAAGTTGAATGTCCGATCCTTTTTGTGCTTTAGCCCAGTTTATGGAATCCATGTTTATTCTCCAGTAGTTCTGATGAGGAAGTACATTTGTATCTGTATCTTTGCACAGACTTTTGGTTACGCATTAAGCTTCAAGGCAGCAGTATTTGACTGTTTTTCTCTGTATTATCCTTGTTGTTATACTTACCTGTAAAAGCACATTCTGTAGGTACTGTAAACAAAACTATTACCAGTTTAGTAAAAATTTAGTCTTAAGGATTTTTTCCACTTTTGTCAGTAACAAATATTTATGGATTCAGAAATAAAGCAATTTCAACATTAATTTCAGCTGCTTCTTTTTGATACACATGGGAGTAACTCAGGGGTCATCTTTCTTGGCTGCCTTTGCAAACTTTGTAAGCAGAGATATAGATATACACACACACATATATAACACATCCACATATCTGTATGTGTGCTTGAAGAGTATCATACATCTACTTGGCTTATTTAAAATCTATGACATTTTTACCTATCCTGTCTACAAAGAACTCAGAGCATCATACATTCTTCTCCCACTTTATCCTCACAATAATTTTAAGACTGGGAATGATTGGTCCATAGTCTATCTATTAGTGAGTTAAAAGGGACAAGTGGGGGTCTTCCCAGTCCTTATCCAACACTCTAACCAGTACACACCCCTTTGGGCTTTTTAAAATCTGCAATAATTTGTTATATTGTACCTAGAGTCATTGATGTCTCTTTAGGGAGGACTGAGGCTCAATGCAATATAATTTCTCTTCTCTGAAGTTGTACTTTGCCAACCTTAGCAAATCAGAGATAGTTGCCCTGTGACACAGAAATCACAAGTGGAATAGGCAGCATCAGTCTGTGGCACTTCTTGACAGAAGAAGAGCATGTGGGCCACCCTTGGGCACAAAGTCAGGTCTGTACTCCTTCTGACTGCCGCTGTGGCACTGCACCATAGCCTCCTTCCTAGTTCAATAGAGTAGACACAAAACTACAACAGAACATGTGGAAGGAATCAACAAACCGTAGTGCATGCTGAAGTAGCACTAGTTCCTTCTTTGGGCTTAACTTGTGGTGCCAGGAAAATTTGCTTAATATTAAAAAAAAAATCCTCTAGATCCACTGTGGGGGGCAAAGGGGATTTATGAGTGCAGCACAACATCTAGTTGATCATACCCAGCTGATCTTTAGAAGAATGCCACTCCCTAGAGAAAATTACCTATATGTTTGCCGCCTACGGTCGAAGGCCAGGTGGGGAAGCAGGGGGGCATGGCGACAAACACAGACCCACACATAGCTGGAGTAAAACAAGGCCACAACTTTATTAAACAAACAGCAATAAGGAGTATTGGCGCAGCATATGGATCAGATCCCCAAAGAAGCATCAGCTGACCCGCCTGTCAGCCAATGAACCCAATCCCCCTCAGGCCCCGGCTGAGGGGGGGGGACCGAGGAGTGGCATCAAACGGGAAACACCTGGTGTACACCCTTTGGTGATTCCCCTGCCACGTGGGAATGAGCATGCCCTGGCAGCCCCCAAGCTGGGCATGCACCTCCATGACTCACTCCCAAGATTCCATATGGGAATCCCCTCACGGAGGAGCCTGTGCACACAGGCCCAGACTCCCCCCAAATAGGATCTGATCCAATACCAACTACCTACAAAGTTGTGACGAATTAAAACACAGAAAGGGGAGCAGTGGGAGGGTGTCCAGAAGCCGGCGCCAAAGTGGAGGTGAGGAGGGGCAGGCCGGGTATAAATGCCCGGGCGCCAGACCTGACAGAAGACTGCAGGACTGCGGTCCGTGCGCACGCCCTGCCCCCGGCCTTGAATCCCGGGCTCGCTATTGGATGGCCCAATATTCAAACTGATTGGCCGCTGGCCGGCCCAGGGGATGCTGGGTCAGCCCGTCCCTCATGGCGGCCACCGTGCTAGCCTCCCCTCCGGCCCTCCGGTGGCAACCCGGCCCCAGGTAAGCCTGGAGCCTTCGTATCTCTGCTGACAGGAAAAATACCTTTAACTCCAGAAGGCAACCTTATCCCTGCAAGACCTTCCCCCAGCCCCCACCATACTTGGTAGGGTGAACTGAGCAGCAAGTTTGTAGGAGAAAGTTAACACCAAAAATGTCCTAGAGTAAAGATCCAGGTAAAAGGTTTATTCTAAGTGTACAGAGATGAGGGGAAAGATGGAAGGGAGGAAAAAGAGATGCAGAAGATAGCAAGAGGAAAAAGTCCAGTTTCTACTTCAAACATACAAGGCTTTTCTAGTTATGTTTCCTTTGGGTGATGGGCTAAGGACCACATGAATGAAAGCTGATAGAGCTGATCAAGGCAGACTGAAGCTGACACAAGAGGCCCATTTGCTAATCCATATTGGAGGGGTTTCATGAGAAGGATGGGATTCCCCTTTGACCAATCAGAAAGTGGAGGCTTATGCTTTCAAAAAGATTCAAACTAATATCCATGCTCTTTCATGTTACTTAGATGCAATGTGTTACCTTCTGCCGAGATGAAGGGCTGTTTTGGTAAAATTCCCCCTGAGAAACATTATTGTACTCATTGTAAGGATCAAGTCGATTCAATTGCCCATATCCCTTTTAGCTGCCCCCATTATAATTCACTTCACAACCAATATATCACTCCCTGGACTGAACATCTATAGAACATTTCTGAATTACAGAAACCAAAGATTTTGCTATCAGGCAAGATAAAAATGTGTACATGTGATCTAGCCATACTTATCTATGGGTCTATCAATTACTTATAAAATACTTTGAGGTATGGCTTGTAGGCTGTTAAGTTACAGGAAAAAGAAAGATTCAGACTAATCAGCTGTTTCCCCAAGATCGCATGGCTATTTGCACTCAGCACTTTTGGAGTTTTGTGCAAAGGTAAGATGGGGCGCAGAGGTCCCTAGAGGCTAGATGGGTGCTTAAGAGATGACAGATGGGAGAAAATCCATTGTCCTGTGATACTCAAGCTATTTGATAGCCATCTATGTGTCAAATCCTGGATGCTTACATGACTTTCCTTTGCTCCTGAAATGGAGTTTTGGTAGACTAAAATCTTCACACATGGGCCCTTTTTTAAAATGGAAGAAGTCATGTTCCTCCATCACAACCACAGTAGTAGATCTTCCAACAACCAAGAGTAGCACTCTTCATGAGATAATGGCGACATGACTGTGGGACTAATAGTCACAGGTCTGCTTTTGTCCATTCTAGATTTTTTGCTGCAGGCAGTCGCTGCTTACTCCTTCTATTTACAACTTCCATATGGGTGTTCTCCTAGGTTTACAGCACAGTGACTAAACAGCAGGTTCAGAAAATGGCCAAAACCACTAGAAATGTCTGGAAACTGATATGCAAGACATACAGCATTTAGGTGCAGGATAAGAATACAAATGGCCTGAAATAGACATGTGTAAAGAGAGATGTGTGGGAATTTCAGACAAGTTTGTGATCTGTTTAAGAAGTAACCTCTAGAAAATCAACAAAGTACACAAGTCACCTGCTAGCTTCTTATTTGAGCAAATAATTTTAATTTCTGTCTATCCTGCAGTTGTCAAAGGCTAAGAAAATAAGAAGCCCTATTAGGAAAAGAGACAGACATTTAGCCCAAGCACTTACATACTTGTAAAACTGAGTAGAAAAGAAAATATTTCTGAGAGGGCTTTGATTGATTGCCAGCCACTGAATGTAAAATAATCAAGTACAGAGAAATCGAGTGGTACATGCAGGTTTGAGCCAGACCAATCTTTGTTAATGCACAATGACAGTGAGCAAGCATAGTAGTAAACAAGACTCCTGTGCCTTTAATTGTTATTTTTAAAAGGTATTTCAGCAGATACATTTTGGCATGCTAAAGATGCAGGGATGAAAAGAGCTACATGCCCCCTTCAACGGAATGGAGACACGGGAGTGGCGTTATTTGTTTTATATTTATATTGATTTATTAAAAATATTTATATGCCTGCCTTTCTTCTGAGTATCTGGACACAACAGATGACCTGCCACCACACACCCTCTCAACCTGAACTACCTTGCAGGGTTGTTGAGAGGATAAAATGGAGGAGAGGAGAAAAATGGAAGGTGCTTTGAGTCCCCAGGAGAAAGGTGTGGTATACATGAAGTTAAAAAAGAATAAATATAGGCTGCAGCTTATAGTCAAAAGATGCCGATCACAGCCCACCCAGAAGCACTGCTATCCCGCTATGGATAAGAAGAGTGGGTGCAGTGAAATTGCCAGAGGAAGAGAAATTAACCCAAGCTTAACAAATGAGCTTGTTAGTTTGAGAACTTGTTACTTGTTGCTTGTTACAGGAATAAAATCACACACACAAAACACCAAAAGTAACTCTGTAATTTGCAGAAATGAAAGGATATCACTTGAGATTGCAGTGCTGCTGACAAGACATGGGCACTAACAGGAAAAAACCGAACATGGTGTTCGTTGTTATCGACAAACAACAAACAATGAACATTGACTAACATGACCTGTTCACGAACATGTTCGTTGTTCATGGGAGCCAGCAGGCCCTCCTCCAGTCATCAAGATCTCTACCAAACCACTCCCAGAAACCCTACCTGAGCAGGCAGCAGGAAAGGTACCAATAATAAATAATAGCTTGGCCCAGAGCCTGGCAGCAGCCCTGGAACTTGAAGAGGTAGATCCCTATCCCACCTCACACAGAGAAAATTCAAGCTCCAATGCACTCTACCAAAATGCCAACAGCAACGGTCTCTCCGCTGTCTGAAAAGTCAGAGCTGGGAGCCCACCTCCCCCCTGGTCTTTGCTCCCTTGTTGTATCAAATTTGGAGTTCCACACTTGAAAGGAAGACCTGCCTATCAAGCTAAATTGGGCTTAGATTGGGGTTTCCAGGGCAACAGCAGGAGTTCAGACAGAGTTCAGGCAGTCCCTGCCTCTGGTTGCCAAGGGAATTGATTGCAGGTGCCAGACTGTCTGGCTTGACGAGGCTTGCAACGACCACCTGTTAGTTTAGAATGGGGCCTCATGAACAGCTTGTTCACAAACAGCTGATTGGGCTGTTCGTGGCTTTTTTTAGTTCATATTGCTGTTCGTGCCCATCTCTACTGCTGACTCTGTGATGAAGAAAAGCGAGGAATGAAAGTGGGAGAAAAAATGGGGGAAAGGGAGGTGGATGTATCCATATAGTAAGAATTCAGTCAGACACCAACATCTCCTTCCTTTCTGTGAGCACCACGGGGTAAAACTTTCCCAGAATCAACTAATAAATTTCAAGAGAAAAACCTCTTCACCCAAACTATCCAGTCGACCAGTCTATTAGAAACAGTGCCCAAGCATTTGTCTGAATAAATATGGTTCTATACCTATTTCAAACACACATTTGCGAGAGAAACCTTCAGTGGCAGAGAATGAAACCTGTTTTAACTATGATGCCAGTAAGACAAAAGAACTTATCTGTGTTACTTTGCACACACTCAGCAGCACATTTAACCAGAACGGCTATGGATATAGCGACTCAAAGTGCAGCCTCAGCACAACCCTCACTTGTGCTGCATGATGCTGCAAGCCCGTTTTAAACAAGGCACTGGAGGGTTCTTTTGTCCTTCCAACATCACCTTTAAATCAGCCTTCATGCCTGGAATTAAAGGAGTATATTGACATAGGCTTCTCCAGTAAGGTGCTTGTGCCCTTTTCCAGAGACCATGCCTATGCCTTTAAATGCAAAAGAGGGACTGAGCTGGTTTGGACACAATTATGAACTGTTGGAGGGACAGTTGCCAAAGATTCACTCATTCAAAGGATTAGGCAACATACATCTCCAAATCTGGGTGGGTGGGTGGAATTGAAAGAATCAGATGTTCTAATATCAGGGGGCAAATAATTATCCAGAAATGGCAGAGCTGGTGACTGTGGAGGGCCCTGGCTGCTCCTTGCTTGCTAACTGATCAGAGCCCAGGTTTTCTTTCCTCCTTATTGAGGTTTCTTGGAGTGTCTTTCTAGTACAGGAGGAAGCCTAATGCTTAGTAACCCATGTAATTCAAACTCTGCTGCAGATTGCTTGCTGGAGGCTGGAAATCAGGCACGGAGAAACCCAGGTGAGTAAGAAAAGAAAGCCAAGCTGTCAAGGATTTCACGCTGCTTAAGACCAATGAGGGAGAGTGAATTGATTCCTGGGGCGAGGGGGCAGCAAATTAATAAGTATCTCCTCAAATCCATTTGTATGCTTTTTGACGGCAAATAATGTCAAAACTCTGGCTCCAGGCAGCCGTGGCACAATACGCAAGCAGGCTTGTTTTGCATATTAATAGCTGCTTTGCTAGTGGCCATTCATTACTTAATGAATACAGGGGCAAAACAGCTTTTCTAACAGACTCTAGCACTTAACACAATGTATGTGCCTGTAGTAGTCTGACAGCAATTACAAGTCAAAAGTGGTGGCACATTTTAGCCATGTGAACAGGCATGAGAAATGGGCGGGCTCTTTTCCTGCTGGTACCACCTGCTGGGTATGTTGTAGGCTGAAGGGACTGGGTCTCTAATAATAATCTGGTACTGATAAGGCATTCTACCCCACCAAGTGCAATGTCTGGCCTACATAAACTCTAATGCTGCTATAGCACAGTGGTTAAGTAGTTCGGCTGCAAATCAGCAGCATGCTACCGGTTCAAATCCCACTACTGACATGAACTCAGTAGGTGGCCTTGGGTAAGCCACTCCTCTCAGCCCCAGCTGTATTGTGGGGATAATAACACTAACTTGTTCACCACTCTGGGTGAGGCACTAATCTGTCTAGAAGAGTGGTATATAAGCACAGTTATTATTATTATTAATGTTGGGGCAAAAAGTGATCAGCAATTGAAAGTCTTTTCACCCAAGGATAATCAAAATCAAGCCCCCTTGAATGAAACTTCTCTCATTCTCATCTCATCTTTTCTGCCAGAGCGGAGGTGTATCCACTATGTTACCACCATCACTCACAAGAGATGCACAGCACATACCTTTGTTGGTCTAGGGCTTGGCTGCACACTTGTGCCTTTGCATCCTCCCTGTGCCTGCACTGCATTGTGGCACTGCTCCGAAGACCAGACCACAGCCCCTCCCTGCTGCTGCCCTTCTTGCTCTCTTCAGTCCGAAGTGGCTGGCAGGCATCACATAATGTAGTTCATCGTCTCCTGAAAGGTTTGCCCCGACTGCCTGCCTTTCCTCATTGACCCAGCATCAAAAACAGCAGGTGCCAGATTCTGACTTCACACCAGGCCTGTTGGATTTAAAGCTGTTTTTCCAAGGCAGCCTCCACTCAGATAATTGGACAGATCAAATTGCAATAGGAAACACACTGAAGGAAACCCTTGTTGGAAATTCATTCTCCCACACTCAACCCCAACTCAGCAAATGCCCATAAAGGATATCTAGAAATGTGCTTTACAAGTGTGCTGGAGATTTTCAAGTGTTTTCTGCTTAGCATTAGAGAATGGCAGATGGGGGACCTGTGTAGCTTCTGCCACATATGATTGCCAACTGCCTGGAGAAATAAGTCCTGTCCTTGTAATAGCAATTTAATTGGATTTTTTTTAATCAGTTGATGGTATTTACTTTCGTGCTGTGAAAATTCATCTTCTCATTTCCACACATTAAACCTCCATTAAAGGGACAGGCCATATTCTCCAGGCATGTTGGCAACCCCACTCCATTCATATGTAGCTCCAGATGTGCAGGGTGCTTTCTTTTTTCACACCCACACAATTGTGAAACAAAACGCACACTCGCTCACAACCAGGGCTTTTTTTCAGCGAGAACGCACCTCTTAAAAATGGTCACATGGCCAGTGTCCCCGCCCCCGATCTCCAACAGAGGGGAGTTTAAATTGCCCTCTGCACTGCCTGAAGGGCAATCTAAACTCCCCTCTGTCTGGAGATCAGGGGGCAGGGCCACTGGCCATGTGACCATTTTCACCAAGGGCAATTTAAACTTTAAAAAACTCCCCCCTTGTTCCAGCTGACCCAAAGTGACCTCATTGTGCGGTCTTGAGTTCCACCACTGAGTTCCACCACCTCTTTTTCCAAAAAAAAGCCCTGCTCATGACTAATTGTCTGATAAGAAGCACAAAGAACAGCAAATAGAATTATCATTATTCACACAGCCCAGAGAAGCTGACTATTCGCCACCTCTTGGAAGCTTTCTTGTGGGATTCTATCAATGATGCCCACTGTTACTCAAAGTTCACATGATGCTACAGTAAATGCATGTATTTGCATATTGCATACATTTGAAGAAAGAGCCAATGCATGTTCACTTTTCAAATAAAACTGTGGTCCAGTACCTGGATACAAGTGGGGTTTAAATCACATGCTCAGCTGTTCCTGCATTGAGCATAACATGAAAATTACTCAACACATGTATAAAGGAAGATCAAGTGTACACTCTACACAGTTTTTGCATGCATTCACTGTAACTTGTGAACAGGGCTAGTAATACTGCTCTTAATATGGTATTTACATTCCTGGAAACAGAATGAGAAGCGGAGCAGCTCTATAAGAGGTTTTGATAACGCTGGTTCTAATTTGGATGTGTTTCACAGTATTATTTCTTACATATGAGCAACTGGAAAAAGTGGCAACCACTCCTGACTACCTCTGTTAGGCACCTGTCTTGAGAATCCTGGAAAGCATTTTTGGGTCACTTTCCATATGGAGTCTTCCTTCCAGGAAAGCTGTAGCTGCCTCCGCTGCCAGTCCTGAAGCTCCGATGAGGCCCTGTTTGCAAGTCTTTTAGAGCTCTCCAGTGTTGTTGGGAGGTAGCTGTCCCACTGGTAGCGATGCCACGTCACTTCTGCCGTGACTACATTTACATTTAGCTGTGGTGACTGTGTTGCTGAGCTGCTACTCAGCCATCCTCCCTAACACTTATTTTAAAAATCATACCCATGGAGTGCTGCATTGAATCAGCTTTACAGAGACAGGAGGTATTACTGTATGTTCAGTGTTTGGCAGGAAATCAGCAGTATATGTTGAATAGGCAAGCAGGGCTGGCAGTATTTGAAGAAAAGATTAAATTGACATTTTTTTAAAAATTAAAGAGCCTAGGGATGAACGTTTTAACTTCCAGGGTCATTCCATCAGATACCTCAGCATAGCCATTCTCCAAGCAGTAGGTTTGGGTGGATATACAAATATGATAGGACAGGTCTTTATTCAGAAATGTTGACGGTGTTAATCAAAGCCTAAACTAGTATCAAGGTTTCTTCACATAGGGCAAAGAGTAACATTGCTTTGGCACCATTGATATCCCTATCTATAACCCCTGTTGGCAGATGTCCCTTTAAGAATTCACGCATAAACAATCCACCCCTGACTAATTTCTTGAGCTTGCAGTTTCACAGTTCCACAAGCATCTGATGAAGTAGGTAATAACATACAAGAGCTTGTACTGTCTAAATAAAATATTACAGTTAGTCTAAAAGGTACAACTGAATTTGCTTAGGGTGATCAAATATGGTGAAGCATCCAGAAAGGAATTAAATGGAAAGCACTTTTCTTCAGAATTGGCCATCTCCACCAACACTACTGTTTTCCCCCCTCAGCTAATACAACAGTCAAAAGTTGATGGATACTCACTAGCTTCAGTTAAGCATCTTAAATGGCTCCATCCAGTTCTGCCATTGCATACTTAAAGAGATCTCATTGTGAGCCTTACAGCATAGAAAGAGCAGCTCTCGGGGTACAAGTGGTGGTGGGAAGGCACGTGGAAGAAGGGAGAGTGGTGTGCTTATTTACTTACTTCATGTATAGCTTACCTTTCTACTATAGACTCAAATATGCCAGTTTGGGTCTCCATTGGAGAGAAAAATGGGATATAAATGAAGTAAGTGAGTAAATAAGTAAATAACTACAAATCACAAAGATTTATGTCATGAGCTTGGAATGTTTAAGGCTGGTATTCAAACACCATTATTCTGAAAGTGCACACCCTTAAACAATGATAGCTGAACTACGGGCATACAGCTCTTGAAATTTAGGTTGACATTAATGGCCATAAGAGTACTCTGGCTATAAGGTCTGCAGAATCTTCCTGATGCATTGCCTGAAAAGTAGGATATCAGACGACTGAAAACTCAGACAAAACACATCACCAGTGCAAATCTTTTACTGCTGCTAAACAAAAATCTGTCTCTAGAGCCATGGTTGTTCTGTGTTCTTGTAAGGCACTGAAGTGCATTGCCGTCTGCAATTGACAAAGAAATGACATCAGGTTTGTGGACTATACAAATTACCATATTTCTTTATCAGTATGACCCTTTGCAGGAAAAGATGAAGCGCATACGTATACATCTCCAAGGGCCATATCATATGTAAGCCAGACATGTTCTGGAGTTTAGGACCCTGCAGGTGCTGTTGTCCTGAAGGACACCCCATTGATTTTGTGTCTGGCACCTGCCTGGACTCTTGTTACAAACTGCTTGGTGAACGTTCTTTGGCATCGCTCACTCTCTTGGGTCAAGGCTTTATGACAAGATGTGGATATTTTGTACAGCACTTTCCCTTCAGTTGCTGGCAAGGAAGGAGGAACAGGAGAAATGAATGAGCGAGATATCCTTACATGACCTTGACTGAAGCCTGGTGCTAGCGCCAGGCACAAGAAGACCGGATACAATCCTTCTGCCAGAAGCAGCAGGGACTGTGCCATGGGATAGCCTTGAATTGCTGCAGTTATCCACCTCATCCAGCACTCGGGGTGTTTTTCTGCTTCTAGAATGACAGGAATTAATCAGAAGACTGGAAGGAATCAGAGGGCCATCTGGGTCAATTTCTACACATCCTCAGCAGATCAGTCCTTAATACTCAGGTTCTGCCATGCCATAAACAGAGAGAAAAATACTCCTGGACTGAGCAAGTGAAGCACTCCAGCGTTGTCTCAATATGACCAGAAATTATTCTAATAAATCATCTTCTGTTTCTGGCCAAGATGTATTATCAGGCAATGCTTACAAGGACCATATTGGCGAATCTGGAGTTTCATTACCACAGAAGATTATTTCAAAAACGGGTAATGCAAGTCTACATTGCTGCAGTCCAATCTGCTGTGGCAGATGCTAAAGAGCTTTAAATTCCTAGTCCTTACCTCTACCCACAATTGTTAAAGCCATAATTTTTTCTATTAAAACTGCTAATGTTTCTTTTTTGTAATGCTTCTGTGCTTAACAACTGCATGGCAGAGGAATTCAGCAGGTGAAACTTTCCCCCATCATTCCATCTCAATGCTGATAGAAGCTTCATCTGCTGAATTTCTGCCTGATGCACAGTTACATAAAGAGCCGTGCCAGAAAAGAATTGGCAACCCTAGATATTCTGCACAAAACAACTCCAAGTATTACAATCGGAGATCTTGGCAAATCAGACAAATCCTCTACAGGCATATTCCATCACCTCTACCTTTGCCTAGTTAATTGATGAGCAGGCAGGGCCGGATTGAGGAGGGGCAGGGGGGTAGCCTGCCCCCGGCACTGGCAAAGAGGGGGCACTGGACACGGCTGCCAGCCACTGGAAGCACGCCACAGCTTGCTGTGCGGGAGGCTGAGCGCAGGATTGGGAGGCCCTCGCCTGCCCCACCAGTGGGGCAGCTGGCTTGCCGTGTGTGCATGACCTCCCAGCCCTGCACTCAGCCACCTGTACAGCAAGCCAGCTGCCCCAGCACACTCCTGCACCGCCGCCACCTGCTCCATAGCTCACCATGCGCTGGGGTGGCCAACTTGCCGCATGGGCGGCATGGGGTAGCGGGGCAGGCTAACCGTGCAGAGGGCCTCCTAGCCCTATGTTCAGCTGCCCGTACGGCAAGCTGGCCACCCCAGCACACGTCCACACCACCACCGCCAGCTCTGCAGCGCACCAGGCGCCAGCTTACCACACGGGCAGCACGCCTCCCGCCCTGTGTGATGACGTCATGGAAGTGACATCATCATGCAGTGCTGGGAGCGCGCATGTGCGTGCATGCAGAGGGCCAGACAAGGGTTGCACCAGGCGCCGGCAACCCTAGATCCTTTCCTGCGAGCAGGATTATGTAATAAAAGCTCTGCAAACCATTGTCTGCTTCTAGGGGAGAGTTGAGCAGAAAATTATCCAGCCCCCTCCTGGTTGCAATCAACCCTCCAAAAAACAGAGCTCTGGTCTTTTCCAGAAGAACACACTGGACATAATCCCCTGGGAACTTCTGTGCAAATTTAATTAAAATGTATGGAAGTTCTTCCACTTCCTAGTGGATTGTGCCCATTATGGTTGGTTCAGTTCCTTAAATGCATCTGCTTGCAAGCTAATTGAAAGACGAGAATGAGCAACACAGTTCTCTGGAACAAACCATTCAGTCATACACATATTACAGAGACTGATGCAGTTTTTTCCTCAAGAAGACCTTAGTGTGATGTATATCGATATCGATATCGATATCAATGATAATGATAATGATAATGATAATGATAATGATAATGATAATGATAATGATAATGATAATGATAATGATAATGATCATCAGGCTGGATTTGGCCCGAACTGGGCCCAATTCAGCCTGAATCAGGCCACTGTGGAGCACAGCAGTGCTCCTGCATTCCACAGCAGCGTAATTTGAGCAGATTCAGTCCCGAATCACGCTGATTTGGGCCTGATTCATCCCCCTGCGAAGCACAGGAGCGCTCCCAAGGCCGCACGTGACCTGTGTGATGATGTTACTTCCTGGAAGTGATGCCATTGCACAGGCTGGGAGCACACACACGCATGAGACGGATGTCAAAAGGTAGGTGACAGGTCTCCAACCTCCCACCCTGGGGGTAGGGGGACCTGGCAACCCTAGGTGTATGTTCAATGTGATATCATGGAATGTTTAGGCCCTGAGAGATTCTATTACTTATAAGAAGGTTATTTCTAAACTGATAACTCTTAACACTGATCTGGCTTTTTTACAGGAAACTCATATAATGGTAAATGATAAGAGTGAGTCGTGTAGAGACTGGGTAGGAGAGGTATGTTACAAATATGTCTACTCAGTCTAAGGGTGTTGCTGTATTGATACATATACATGCCTCTTTTCAGGAACTGATAGCAGACCCAAATGGATGTTTCATTATTTTGGTACTGAAAAGTTCTTATTCTACTATAGTGATGATTAAACTTAGAGAAAGGGAAGAAACAATCATGAAAAATACACTGAAACATTTGTTACATCTGTTTGCTACATCTCCCACACCAGACCATTATTAAGAGTTGCAAAAGTTTAAATATGAATTGAATAATATATTGTCAGGGAAAGAGGAATATGTTTTGAATGCTTGCATCAGTCATATTGGGAAAGGGGAGAGAGAACAGGCAAATTATTAGAATACTGTTTGTCTTCAAAAGAATAAGAACTATAATCCTTTGATTAAGGATGAAAAGAATGTAATACATACTGCCCCTATTGAAATTGTATAGCAAGAGCAAAGATCCATTATAGCCATTAGAAAAAGATGTGGAAGCATTTTTCTTTCACCTTGATCTTCCATGTTTAGATATTACTCAGCAACAGCTTCTTGCTAAACCATTTCATATAGATGAAATTAAGGTTGTGATAATGAATATGAGCGCTGGCAAATCTCCAGAACCAGATGGGTTGCCTATTGAATGACATAAAACCTTTCAGATTTTCTCATTCCAAAATTATATCAATTGTACAATGAGATTTTTGAATCCAGTTTATTGCCAACATTGCTGCTGGATGTCGCTTATATTACTGTGATTCCAAAGCCTGGCAAAAATCATACTCAGTGTACAAATTTTGACCCATTTCTTTGATGAATGTAGACACAAAGATATTACCAGCAATACTTGCTAACAGACTTCAATAAAATTAGGTTCATGTAGATGAGGTAGGATTTATACAAGATAGGCAAGGTTCTGATAATCTTAAATTGGTCACAGACATGATTGTATTAAATAGAAAGAAATCTGATCAAGTTGTTATTCTTTCACTTGACACTGAAAAAGCATTTGACAAAATATCCTGGATATTTATTTTTGCCTCACTGATGGGCAGCCCAATCCTAAGAAGGGCGTGGAAAGTGAACAGGAACCGAACTAAGGCTTGCGACGGCGCATCTGGCCCGTATGCCCGCATAAGTGGCCCTCCGCCTGCGCTGGGACGCGGCGCTGGCCCGCCGGCGGGCCAGCACCAGTGGAAGCCACAGGCGCCCGGGCGGCGGCGCAGGAGTGGCGTAGAGCCCTACGCCGACGCGGGGGGGGGGGCGGGGAGCAAGGCGGGGTCGGAGTTAGTCCGCTCCCTAAGCTCCTCCAGAAGCGGGAACGCCCACAGCGGCGCAAAAAAGCTACGCCACGGAAAAAGAAGGCGTAGCCCATAGGCGTCCATGGAACGGCGAAAAATCAGCCCCCTCTCTGAGCGCCCCGCCCCGCCCCTATGGCCCGAAGGAGCATAGGATGAGAACTATCCCGGGGACCAATCAGCGTGCGCGCCCGGCATGGACGAGCCCCCCTCTCTGCACCCAATCACCTGCGACCACGCCCTACAAAACATCCGGCCAGCGCCGCCCAAACCCCCAGGTAAGTGAGCACTCGGCCGGAGGCTCTGCCCGTCTGCTGAGTGGCATTGCCCCTTTGAAAACCGAAACAGGCTGAGGGCATTCACGTTGGCAGGCGCAGAATGCACTCGGAGGACTTTGCGAAAAAGTGGGGGAACTTCTCGTAAAGGGGAAGAGGTGCAAATGTCTGCCTAACTCTCTTTCTACCATGATAGAAAGAATGACTCAACAGCTAACTGGACTCATGCATGCTAGTTGCTTCTAACTAAGCACAAACAAACTAACCCTTCCGTGGCAGAAGGGAATGACACTTTGCAAATTAACCGCATGCTCTCCCGTTTCCTTACAGGTGCCCTGACTCTGGCGCTCCCACCTGGTGATGACCGACGGAGCGCTGACAGGTGAGGAGGAGGTGGGGGGGGCGTTCCGCAGATTAGTGCAAACCGCCCATTCACCTGAACCCACCCGCTCACTTGCCGCTTTGGGTGAGGCCCAGCAGGGGTGGGGGGCAACCATGGCCGCCCCTGGCTGCCTCAGAGGCAGGCGCCTCGAAAACCACATGAGGCCAGGTGTTTGTTGTGACCAGCTCATTCCCTCCCATAAAGGTAAAGGCTTCCCAAGGCTGAGTGCATCCTCGCCAGACCGTCAGGCATCAACTGCTGCCCTCGACCATGTGCAACCCCCCCCCCGGATGGCGGAGTGTGGGGCTTGCCTTGCCAGTGGAACGAGGCAAAGCCCACACGTGTCTTTTTCCCCCACAGGCACGTCCAGGGCATGACTGCTCCCCCGCGCCCCGCCCTCCCCAAACATCTCTGACGGATGGTTGGCTGCAGCCCAGGAAGCACCGTTGCGCCGCGGCCTGCATCCCAGCCCCGCCCCTCCGAGCGGGAAGGAGGGCTGTGTGGAATGCTCCGGCTCCCTCGCCAGCCTAAACGCAAGCCCGCTCTGTCCAGTGCAATAAAACGAGATGTACAACAACTGTCTTCTGTGTCTGCGAGTCTGACTTCGTCCTCCGCCCCTCCCCCAACACTCCCGTCACATCTCCCCACCTGCACATTGCCACAAATGTATCCGACACACCCCGTCTTGCCTCCCCGCCCCCTCCCTCCCTCCTCCTCCCCCCCTCCTCCTCTGTATTTGACCAGTGTCTGTACCACCCATCTGCCGAAGAGAACTTGATTCACAGAAGCCTATGCCACAATAAAATTGGATAGTTTTAAAGGTGCTACGGGACCCTTTTTGAATTCGCTACCACAGGCTAACACGGCTAACCCCCCTGTATCTATGGCCAGGTAGAGGGTTGGGGCGGGGCAAGTGAGCGGGGAGGGGGATCAATCCCCGGTGGGGAGAGTAGCTGGCACCCGATAAGCCAGGGAGAGGGTGGTGCGAGCTGCCGCTGCAAGGGGGCGGGAGATGGCAGGGGAAACGGTCCGCTCGCTGGAACCCTAGCCCCCACCAATGGAGAATCCAGGGTGGTGGCAGACGGATGCCATATCCCGGGCAGGAGGTCTCACGCGCATGGGGAGGGTCGCCCCCATCGCAGCCGCAGCCCCAGCAACACAGTCCCATGAGCGGCCGCCTCCCAGAGTGGGTCCAGCCCCTCGGGCATCTGCAGCAGCCCCATTGGTCATTCCAACACCTTCCACCCCAGGGCGTCCTGCCTCGCATCCAAACCCGTGGAGCAGTTGCCAGCCTCCCACGCCAACAGGCCATGGTTGTTGGGAGGGGTGGGGTGTGTCCGAGGCTGCGCGTGGCTCCGCCCTGGCTCGGCGCCGTCTCCTGCGTTCAGCAATTGTGGCCGCTCGCGTTGCCCTGCCGGGGGGGGGGAACCACTCCGAGGCTTCCAGCCCCGCCAATCCTGCAGGGAAGGCTGCTGGCCCCGCCCACAGGGGCAGTGGAAGAGCGCACCAGCTGCGCAAAGTGGCTAAAATGCGGGAGCCCGAGGCCCCCCGGCTGCCTGCCACAGCGTGCCCCTCCCCCGGCCGGGCCATGCAGGCTGGGTGGCCACCCCAGGCCCCGGGAGGGCCCCCCGATGGCAGGTTGCATGACTGACCCAGCTCAGGGCGGCATGCCAGGTAGGGCAGGTGCGTTAGGGCAATATGGAAGACATGCCAGAGTGGCCCCTGGCCAGTCCTTGTGCATCCTAAGCACCCCCCCCCTTGGAAGGGATGCGCTGTCACCGCGGGCCTGGTCATGCGCTCATGGTGCGAGGGCAGGATATGGCTGGCAGTTCACCAAAGTATCGCAGGCAGACACGGGTCCATGTGTAGATGAGCTTTATTCCCAGTCCCACGGCGCACCGTACGGCCAGGCCCAAGGGTTCGCGTCCCGCAAGGATGCACCTGAGTAGCACAGCATCCCCGAAAGGGAAGAGGGCCCTGGGGCCATAGGAAGCCAACCACCGCGGCCCCCTCCCCTCCAACCCACAGGTCTGAGACGGGGGGGCCTGTGCTGAACCTATCCATGAACTATGCAGCTGCCAGACAGAATATAGGGAATTGTTACATCTCAGACCCTCCAAGGTCATGCCGGCGGGCAGTGTAGTTCGGTGGGCAGCACAGAAACACTATACCCACAGCGGTCCCGGCTGCATGGAGGGCGACGGGTGGCGGGAGCAGTGGGCGGCCCCCCATGGCCAGGCATGGCCCTCAGCGCACAGCATGCCACAGGTGCTCCGCGACCCTGTCTCGCACAGCTCGGTCATGCTCCTGGGGCTCTGCAGGGGCGTCAGGAGAAAGGCGACCGGCGGGCGGCAGCCAGGGGTCCTCGCCTGGGCCCTCTGTGGCTGGCAAGGGGAGCTGCTGGCGCACGGCAATATTGTGCAGCATGACACAGGCAGCCACGAGCTTGGCGACGGTGAACGGCTGCATGGCCAGGCGGCCGCCCGTGTGATGGAGGCATCTGAAGCGCATTTTCAGCTTACCGAAAGCACGTTCGATCACCATCCTCGTGCGCCGGTGGGCCTGGTTGTAGTTGGCTCTGTCGGCGGGCTCATCCGCAGGGTATGGCGTCAGGAGGTAAGGCAGCAATGGATAGCCACGGTCACCTGCAAGGGGAGGCGGAGTTAGGATCTCCCTTCCCATCCCCGTCCCCTCGCAGCTCCCCCACCAACTCCTGACCTAGGAGCCAGCCTCTCCCCTCAGGCCATGATGACAGGAGCCTGTTCAGGCCGGAGGTGGTGAAGATCTGTGCGTCGTGGATGCTTCCCGGGAACTTGGCAACGAGGTCCGTGAAGATCCCCTGGTGGTCACAGGCTGCCTGGACATTGATACTGTAGAACCGGTGCCGATTCCTGTAGACCTGCGGCTCCTCTCTGGGAGCGCATATGGCCACATGCGTGCAGTCGACTGCTCCAATCACATTGGGGAAGCCTGCAAAGGAGGAGAAGCCAGCCCGGATGGGTGCCAACTCTGCCTCCGAGGTGGGAAAGTGGATGTGCTCGCGGATCCGACCAACTAGGGCGTCCAGGAAGGCATGCAGGCAGCGGCTGGCGGATGACTGGGAGACCTCCAAGGCCTCAGCCATGACTCCCTGGAAGGAGCCGGTCGCAAGGTAGCGGAGGGACAGCAGGACCCTCTGGAGGACGGGGATGCCCCGGGGAGCCGCAGCTTGCCCCTGAAGGGCGGGCGTGAGCTCCTCGCACAGAGCCTGTATGGCTGCCCTGTCCAGGCGGAAGCGGTCCAGGCAAGTCATATCGCCCAGGAGCAGGGATGGCACCCTGGCCTGGAACCGGCGGCGGCGTCTGAGGCGGCGCCGCCTGAGGGCCGCTCGGATAAACACAGCTGGCAGGAGGTGGCTGGTCCGGATGGCTGGGAGCCGCGGCGGCAGTGGCGGGCACCAGGCGGGGATGATCGAGGTCCTGCCTGGAAGGAACGCAGGTTGAGTTCCAGCACCCTGAACCCCCCCCCCACGCACCTGGAAGCAGCAGGCCTACCGGTTTCAGCGGCCCATTGCAAGTGGTGCTCAGGAGCAGGTCCTCTGTCTGCTGCATGGGCCGTCCCAGCCACCCTTCCCGGTCCTGCACCCCCTGTGCCCTCCTCCATCTTGCCGAGGGGATGGGTGAGCACATGACTAGGTGGCTGGTTCCCACCACTTATCTCGGGGACCGGACATTCCAGCGGGCACTACCCCCATGTCTGCTGAGAGCACTAGTGGCGGCGGAAGCCAGCACCAGGCAAACTGGACAGAGGCCGAGAGAGTGCTGCTTTTTGGGCTCGTGGTGGAGAATGCGGAGGTCGCCCTGAGCACGCACAGGGGCACCTCGTCCCGGTCTCGACGACGGGCATTCTGGCAGATAGCAGCTGACAGGGTCTCGGCTGTGGGCAACGCGCCCCGCACTGCTCACTCGGCAATGAAGCGCTGGAATGATTCTTTCGGGCCCGCGCGCAAACGAGTGCGCCTCCTCATGTCTCAGGGGGTTCCTTATGAGCGGGCCCTTGACGAGGGGCTCCCAGGCCCAGAGGCGGTCATGCGAGCGGTCATCCCGGAGGCGGTGGTGGGCGGCCTGGGCGTTGAGGTCCTGCCCGGTTAGTATTTGTGGATTCAGGGAGGCGAGAGGGGGGGGACGCATGGATCATGGCACATGTGTGACAGGGCCTCTCCCGTGAGTAGGCACGGCCCCTGAGGGTCCAGACCCAAGCCAGGCGGAGGCAGAGGCAGCGGAGTCTGTGCCCCCCCTGGCAGAGAGCGGGGCCCAGGAACCAGCAGCCCTTCCACCGCCACAGCAAGCCCCTGCTGCCAGCGACGAGGAGCCTCAACCGGGCCCATCGGGGGGCATGGATCCGGAGCACGGTATGTATCTGTGGCCCTGCTGCTGGTGGGGCCAGGGACCGGCTCGGCCGCCGGCCTCGGCCACACATCCAAGGCCCCTCATGGTCCCGACCGGTCTCAAGACGAGGGGCTGCGGCCGCAGCTGGAATGGCTGTGCTTGGCCCGGCTCGGTGGCCTGTGGCAGCCCATGTTGGGTCGCTGCTCTTCCCTCCCTGGGGCCTCTTCCCACCCATGTCTCACTCCAGCAGGGACCATGCGCCTGGAGATAGGCGGGGAGTTGATTGCCCAGCTGCGCGAGCTGCCACCCTCCCGGAGGACCTCTGCTGCCGGAGCGGCTCTCCTGCAGTCGCTCGGCTTCCCTGTGTCGGTGGAGGGTGAAGGTGGCCCTGGGACTCCGCCGGTCCAGGACACCTCATCGACAGAGCCGCTCGAGGAGCTGTCCCAGCCTGCAGCACCATCCCCTCCAGCCCCCCCGCCCCCGGGTGCCATGGGCCGTGTGCGGGAAGGACCTGGCTCCGCCTCTGAGGGGGAGGGGCCCATGGAGGGGGTCCTTCCAGGCGCACGGGCTTGCGGCCCCCGCCCTGCCCAGCGGCTTCCCCCGACACTAGCCGCAATGTGGGCGGCGATCGAGAGGGAGCGGCTAGAGGTGCACGCTGCATGGGAGGAGGTGAACAACCGCGGCCGGGAGTTCATGGCTGCGGTACTGGAAGTGGGGGAAGGGCTCCATGCCTCTCAAGTCCATGCCGAAGCCCTGCTCGGGCGGCTCGTCGCCATCCTCGACCCTCCGGCCCCACCCGCTGCAGCAGCTCCACCCGCCCCAGAGGCACCCCTCCCTCGGGCCCAGTTGCGTGCGAGAGGCCGGGCCCGTGGACGGCCAAGGGGTTCTGGCCGCCGCCCTCGCCGGTGACCGCCGCTGCCGCCTTGGGGGTGGGGTGGGGTGTTTTGCTGCACAGGCGGCTCTCCTACACGCCTCCCCTTCCTCACGTCTGCTGGGGGAGGTGGGATGATATAATAATAAAGGCTGATTTCTGTGCAATGGGTGTCTGTGTTCTTTGCCTTGGGATGGGGACGAGGGGGCAGGCCCGCTGTGTCTGCCTCTTGGTGGCGGCATCAGGCCAGCCCTCCCCTTCGGCGCCACTTGGGGGCTGTCCCCTGCTGCCAGAGACTGGCTGCTGCCCTGGATTCCTCATGGCAGGGCGCCTGCCAGTCCCATGCCAACCTCTCTGGACGCAGCCGCCACGGACTTGGTGCTACATTGGGCAAACGGGGGAAAGGCTTCTCAGACTACGCCCACCCCTCTCCTTCCCGACTGCGAGCCCCGCCCGACACACGAGCCGAGGCAGTCTGCCGGCATGGGCGCGGTTTGCCTGCTGCTCTGGGGCCTGGCCGGGATCACGTGCTGCCCATAGGCTGCGCCTTTCCTGGCCCCTCCCTCTGACGCTTGTCAGGAACAGCGCCCTTTGGCTGCGCCTGGCGGCGGCCGTGCATCAGACCCGCCCACAACACTTTCTGGTTCTCCAAAATTGCATCTCTGCGCCGCTGCGGGCGCCGCTGCGGCCACACTTTGCTGGCACAGGATCCGGCCCGGCGGCGCCGCCACACCACCAGTGCAGCCGCGCCGGCGTTGGGGCCGGCCATAGGATTGCACTGTAAATTTGGCTTGCCTCACAAATTTTTGTAATGGATTAGAATTCTTTATTTATCTCCCAGATCTAGGGTACAGACCAATGGCATATTTTCTGCACCTTTTCCTCTTTCTAGACAAGGTCTTTCTTCTCTTATTTTTGAACTATGTTTGGAACTCCTGGCTTGTGCCATTAGACAAAACAGTAATATACATGACTTTATACAAAACTCTTTAGAATTTAAAATTATTTTATAAGCAGATGATCTTTTATTTATTTCAGAACCTCAGTCTTCCATTCCTGTATTAATGACCTTGAATCATAATTTTGGTGATTTGTCTGATTATTCAATTAAATGGACAAAATCAGAGTTGATGCCGCTGGGAGACAATATATTATAGAATATCATTTTTATAGTGCCCAGATGTCATTACTTATCTCAGAATATTGATTCCAAGAAATGTTAAGTACACGATTATGTTGAATTTTAGCTCTAGATAGAATCTCTTGGAGGATTCATGTTTAGAGCCACTTTTTAAATGGAATGCATTAAGATCTATTTATGTTAAAATTGATTCTGTTCCTCCATCAATTCCTATAGTTGGAGAAGTATGGCACAAAATATTACGACAATATCAATTTGATCCATGGCCCAATTCAGATTTTAAAATTTGGAGGAAACCTTTTTATGGAAGTCTTGGGTAGGGGAATTTATACTTTAGATCAATTGATAGCATATGATGATGAATTCTTCTCATTTTTGTCAATTCTTGTCATTTTCTCAGCTGAGGTCTAGATATGATTTGCCAGCTTCTGCTGAATTTACAATTGCAACATCTGTTGGTATTCAAATATAGCCCAGCAGCTTTGAGTGCTTCAGAATCTCTTCCACTTTTGGAAACTTTTATTAAATCAACACAGAAAATAAAGCCTACAATATTTGTTTGTAAATATTTGATGTTGGTTAATAAATATGATATGCAGGGCCTCAGAGCTAAATCATCCAATTCTGCCAAAGCAATGGGATAAGGCTTTAAGCCTTATACCTGTTGCTGCTATGGATCTTGTTCATGAACAAGGTCAAGTTCATGGTTGTCCGTGACTCCCTGTTCGTGGATGGCAATGAACAACGAATATCGTGTTTGTTTGTTTTCCTGTTTGTGCCCACCTCTACCCATAACTCAGGAGATTGAGGACCTTATAAACGTATAAATATTTGAATGTATCGTATATACATACATACATCAATTATGTATGGACTTATTTTCAGATATTTGGAGACCTTTTATAGAAACTTATGTATAGATTTGCCAGCATTGGTTTTTGGTTTTTTATTTGCCAGCATTTTTTTTCTTTTTTCTTTGTTTTCCACAAAAATATTTTTTAAAAAAAACACTTTGCAAATCGGAATTGTTCTTTTGATTAGGCATTTCAGCTAAACCTCTGCATCAGGTATCAGACCTCCTTCAGTTAATTGATATCCTCAATATTTTAATTCTCCCATTGCAAACTTATATTTCTTTTTATGCAACCTCTCATCTTGACACATGTTTAGAATTTGTATGATTTAACCTCTTGTTATATTCTTGTTTGGTCTTTTCCCATCCCAGGATATCTCATCTATGAACATGTGACACTAAGGGATTGGGATCACCTGCTGGGTACCTATCTAGAGCTAAATGGTTATCTTGTAAATTTATGCCTGCCAAGTGCTGTTATTAATGTTGTATAGTGTATTAATTGATTTTTTATCATCCAGGTCAATTTTCCAAAATCCACTAATGGCATCAAGGATAACAAATAGCTCCTGCTATATTTCTTGGAATGCAAAGTGTTTAAAGAAAAGTTGCTTATCCAGCATTAGCATGGCAACACCATTAAAACAATTATTCATTAAAGAGCCTGATTGTTTACTGGAAGCCCATTCACGAAACAACATTTATAAAGAAGTAACTTTTTAAAAAAATGTTGAATATTTACAATGTGGGTGAGTAATGATTTCAGGAGCCAGTTCTATGAGATTTAGTGTTGCAGGAAGGCTTTTCTACTGCATGTTTCTATAGCATAGTACCAAGAACTGCCCAACAGAAATATATTCAAATAGTAAAAGAAATTGTCGTGTTGCCAAAGTTTGTTTAGAATACAAAACTTGGCAATTCATAATTCTCACATTCAATACAAGACTTAAAATTACAACCCCTGGTTTTAATCTGTGCTGAAAACAGTTCCACCCCAACATTCACTTACCAGGCTGTTGCTGTTTCAGTGACTATCTGACTGGCATACTAGGAACACTTGTAATTTTCCCAGAATGCCTGAGTATAGGCAGAGAAAGAGAAACAGAATGTCACCACTGCCACAACTGCCAAGAGCAAGAAATAGAAAAGGGAAGGACGGAAAGCCATCATGGAACAGAATGCTAATTCTGAAATATGCCTGATCATTCAAGTCAACTGCAGAGACTCTTCTCTCTGCAGAAAAAAAAACTGCCAGAGTATCAGCAGCCAACAGATAATAAGATTGCCAGGCCCTCACAACAACAGGTGAGAGCATGGGGGACTTACTGGGTCATTGAGGGGCTCACCTGTCACCTTTGACATCGCTATGTTGCCAGTGATGCACTGATGTCACTCCCCATATCACTCCCCAGAAGTGATGTCAGCATGTTGCTAGGGAACACCAGGGATGTTTTGAGTTTTGCCCAATGACACGTTGAGTTTCCCCCGATGACACACTCATGTCACTACTAGGTGCATGGGGAATGACCACAGTGCACTGGTATGCTGTCATATCCTGTTTCCTGCCATTTTTCCTACACAGGCCAGCTGAGTGGCAGTGGGAAGCACCCACTGGTGGGGAGGGGGAGTCTCTGCCACCAGTGGAGGAATTGTAGGCCTATCAGATAAGTAAGTTGGATGGTGGGCTGGTGGAGGCCAGGTTGGAAGCTCATAGATTGGGGCAGGCAATGACATGTAGTGCAGCTGTAGCATAGTGGTTAAGTGATTGGGGTGCGAATCAGCACTCTGCTGGTTCGACTACCACTGCTGCTATGAGCTCTGCAGGTGGCATTGGGTATGCCACTCCTCTCAGCCCCAGCTCCCCATGTGTATTGTGAGGTAATAATAACACTGACTTTGTTCACTATTCTGAGTGGTCACTAATCTGTCCAGGAGAGTGGTATATAAGCACACTGTTGTTGCTCAATTTAGAAGTGGTGGTGAGGAGCACATTTCCCCAAATATTCTTCATTTTATCTTGTAACTGTAATCCCAATCCAAAACAATTACGGGAGAGTTCACCAGTCACTAAAAAGAAAAGTTAACAATAGTATACAAAAAATTTCACTATTTCTTCTATAGAAAAATAGTGACTGTGGAAACAAAATTGCACTGGATGCAATTTTCAGAAAGTCTTTGTCCAAGAATCAAAATGTGGCAGTTATTACTGCAGAAATGCCAACGACAGACAGCAAAGGCAAGGCAAAAAGTTAACAATTGCTGCTGCCCAGAGCGCACAACCTTTGAGATAGCTGGTGTTATGGTACTTCACAATGTTTTATTTTCCAATATCAGAACAAAAATGAAGGAATTTTTAACAGCTACTACAAATGTTGAGAGTTTTGCTCCCAGTTTTTCTCAGTTTGGAGGGATCATCAGTCAAAAGAGAAGAAGTTTCAGAAAGCATCTGTGCTTATTGGAACAATAGAGAGAAATTAAGTATACATGATGGACGCGTTTTTTAAAAGAACAGTATGATAGTACAACAAGAGCAAAGAAATCAAGGTTCTGAATATCATTTACAAGAGCCATCTGGGAACTTAAATATGTAAAAGAAGGACTAGAGAAGCTGTTTATTGGCAACGCTTGTATGCTCAAATTGTAGATTTGGTAAGTAATGTACCAGATGTCAAAGCTTCAGAAATAAAAATCAAAAAGAGCTTTTATTGCCTGAGGAAATTCCAAATAGGCAATGGCAGAAGTTGGGAATAGTCTTATTTGACTTTAAAGAAAAATGCTACTTTTGTTCAAACTATGCGGAAATAGATCAAGATGGCTAGCCATGTTAGAGCTAAAATACACGAGACAACTTACATGAGTTTGTGCAAGTGTTTAGAAGGATGTGTGCTCCAACATTCCCGTGTTGACTTTTCCCCTAGCTGGGTATATGTCCTGTAACTTCAGTCCATGCATGGGTCCGGTAACTTCACGGAGCTGCATTTGTGTGTATCCATGGTCATTATCAGCTAGTTGCCAGTGCAAAGTGCTAATTTTGGTCATCCATGAGGGATGGTATGCCATGATGCACTTTCTCTTTGCACATGCTCAAATCTTCCTCGGCAGTACAGAGCAAATTCAGTAAAGTTCGGCCATTGTTTCCAATGGGAAATGTAATTTGGGGATTTCTGGGGGAACCGAATTCCAAATATGCTGTGGACCTACTCCTAACTGTCCTGTAACTACTCCCCAAGTTTCATGAACATGGGACTTTGGGGGACCATTTTATGCCCTCCCATAGAAGGTACCCCCAGCCAACTCCAATCTCCATTATTCCCTATGGGGAAAACTAAGGGAGCTATCTAGGGGAGCTTTCTAGGGGGCTGGGGTAGCAGTTTGCAATCAAAATCCACCAAATTTGCAGGGAACTTACTCATAACTGTTCTCTAAAGACCTCTCAAGTTTCAGAGAGATTGGATCCTGGGGGGCAATTTAATGGCCCTGCAAAGAAGTTGCCCCCAGCCACCCCATTTGTTTCTATTGTGGGGAAAGACTCCCACTGCAGAAACACATGGATCATGTCTGCCATGGCCACAGGCACACTCTCAATTACAATCTACACTAGACATCCCAACAGAATGAAACTGAACCCCCACCCACCCCAGCGCCCACATGGAATAACATGTTTATGGACTGTGGATCTTGGTACCTAATAATAAAACTCAAGACATTGCATCCACCTGGATTGAATGGAGACCTAGACTTCTTGTCTCATTACCAGTGCTGATTTCTCCACACCTAATCCAATCACGCCTGCTATTGTCATTCACTAGTGATTATCATTTACCTTCTATTGTCATTCAGCTTCTGAAATCACTCCACTCTGTAAGATATAATGACAGAAGGACTCATATTCTAGCTGTATCTGAAGAAGTGAGCTGTGTCTCACAAAAGCTCATACCCTACAAATTTTGTTAATCCTATAGGTGCTACTGCTTTCTTGTTTTTTTCTACTGGTGTAGACAAAGAGCTGAACTACATGACACAAATTACTCGTGTAGAGCACATGATTGCACTTACATAGGTTTCTCCTGTTACTTTCCTGTTCACTCGCACACTTCAGCCACACAGCAGTCATTCTTGTTTACGAACTGGCACAGGTTTTCTCCCTGTTCCTCCAAGATGCGGGAGTTACTGAAATGGCTGCAGGATAACTGCTACTTTTAGGTCATCAACTGAGCATCCTGGAAAGTTAAACTGTCCCCCTACTCGTTTTTGAATATTGTATTTTCGGATGTCAGACTTACGCAAATTTTGTTCTCGTATAGATCCTAGCAACACCATCAGTGGACCAAGATTCCAACTTTGCTCTCATATAGATCCTAGCAACACCATCAGCAGACCCAATAACTTCAGCCATACCATCTCAGGTTCATATTCCTACTCATCCTCTAATGTGATATATGGCATCACATGTCAGCAATGCCCTTCCACTCTCTACATTGGGCAAACTGGGCAGTCCCTTTGACAAAGATTTAATGGATATAAGTGTTACTGTGACACTAAGGGTCTCTTGTTCTTCTCTACTTTGCTATGTGGAAATAAGTTTGCTTGACATCACCACAAGTAAACAGCAAATTGTTGTAGATCTATATTTAGAAGGCATGGTAAACCAGAAGAGATTGTAAGTGATAACACCCTTCAATTTAAATTTGGACACTGACTCTCCTAAATGGAATACCTATTAGTATTTCTAAATAAGGAAATGTGTTAATGACTGAAAGAATCAGTATTCCATTAGAAGGTGCCTGGAAGAAGCCAATCTAGAGAACACCAGCAGAGAACTGAAAGCTAAGGTAGCAGCCATTTTGAGATGAACTGTAGCAGTAGTAAGATTGTCAAGTTTGTTTATTCCATACGTCAGTCTTCTGTAGCATCCTTTTGCAAAGTTTGCACTAGCAGATCTTACACCAGGGAGCCCTAGTGTTACCTGAAACCTTACTGTTTCACAGTGAGAAATCAATAACGGTTGACCCAGCAGATCTTTCACTACAATGTGCAAATACAGAAGAGTGTTATAGGGCCTGTTGTCACTTCAGTTCACTCAATGTGGATGTGAGCCCTCATTAGCCAGTGCCCTCATGAACCGAATATACATTCTAGAACATTCCTCAACATGGCAGTAGGGACAGGATTATCTGAAGAAACCATGAAGAAAGTTTAAGAACAACTGATCTGTGGCATTAAAAACAAAAAGAAATTGCAGCATCCTGAAACACAGACCAATCATCCCCATTCTCACTTGCCATTATAATTTAAAAGTAAACTTAGCACTTATTCAATATTCTCCCAGGTTTTGCTTTTTACCATGGTGATAGACACGGTCTCACCCAGGTGAGCAGAGCTGCAGTCAGGGCTGCTGCCAAACCCTCATTAATCAGTGACTCAATTATCTCTTCAAAGCCAGACAATCTGCAGTACATATTCAATAAGGTCCCACAAACAGCAATTTATCTCTAATTATCTAATCATCCTTCTCTAAATCTGCCACTTCTTACCAATAATCTTATTACTGTAATTAATTGCAGAACTCATTAAGTACACAGAGCACAGCAAAAGTGTACAACAACAACACCCAGATTCTACCCACGTTTTCTAAGGGGGAGCCAAATGCCTGAAAAAGATTGCTGTTTCTTCTAGAAAAAAACAGTAAAGTCTCTTGAATATTAATAGGAGGAGAACAAAAATACAATGGCAAATCTCCCAGGTCTCCATAAGGACTGCTTGATATAGTATTTTCCTTTAAATAACATATGTAAATAGTCAAAAATTACACAGAAGTGTTTCGGTGTAGGTGGGTGACATTGCTAATCACGGACCTACTAGAGTCTCTAAAAATATTACTGGAACATATAATTTGATTTCCATAACATAAAAAGCACTATATTTTAAAAATGTGTACATATATTTGACAGCCTGAAACACTAGACTTGTGGTATTTGCATCATCCCTTCAGAACAGATAATCAATAAATAATTAAAAATTAATTAATCTTCAGATGTTAAATTACAAATCAATAATTTTAAAAAGTATGCCAGTGGAAAAAAATTAAATACCAAATTACTGTCTTGCCAAAAACTTTCTGATATTAACAATATCCATCTACACTAAAATCAAATTCATGAAGAAAAGGTATATCAGGAGCCAAAAAGGGATCTTTGGGAGGGAAAGGTGCCAATTCAATGATAAATACTAGTGCCAGCATTCAGTACGAGGCTCGCAAATCCCTTTGCCCGTGAACAGCTTGCTTTCCTCCCTCAAGCATTACAATGCACTACAATATGAACCAGCAAAACCGTTGTGAGTGGCGTTTGCTGTCTGGCAAGCTCAGGGACCATCTGTGCATGTGCAGCCCTGGGCTCTTTTATAACTATATTTCAAAGCCCATTTTTCCAGCAGCCCCCTTTCCTACAGCGCATCACTCAACTATTGCTGTGTCAGTAAAATCCCTCTTTTTCATATGTGTTTGGTCGTTTCCTAGAAACCAATCATATATTGTTTCCCTTATCACATATCCTTATCTCGACACAACCAACCTGGCCACCTGGATCCATGCTATGGTAACATCATGGCTTGACTATTGTAATGCATTATACTTAGGTCTCCCGTCTAAGTTAACTAGGAGGCTTCAGTTAGTGCAAAACACTGCAGCTCAACTGCTATCAGGATTGAGCAGGAGCAGGAGCATCACTCCCATCCTACAGTCACTCCATTGGCTACCTATCAGTTACTGTGCTCAGTTCAAGGTACTGGTTATTACATACAAAGCTCTTCATAGCCTTGGTCCAGCATACCTGTGGGACCACCTCCCTCCCTATGTTCCTCTACGGCATCTTCGCTCATCTGAACAGTGTCTCCTGCAGGTGCCAGCACGTGGGAGAAATCAACAACAGCCCACACATGAGCTTTCTCTGAGGTGGCCCCTACCCTGTGGAATGACCTGCCTGAAGAGATCAGGAGAGCCCCCACTCTCCTGGCTTTCCACAATGCAAAACTGAACTACCCAAAAAGGCTTTTTACTCAAATGCGAGGGCTGTAATGTAGGGATGGGGTCTCAGATGCTTCACTAATGAGTTAGGGACCATAGACTTCACCATTATGTTGCCTTTCATATTATTTGTTGCTTTAAATATGTACTCCTATGTACTACCTGTGCTTTAAGTTGCCTAATGTCAGTCCTAGAAGTGATTATGTTCTGTTTCAGAATTTTCTTCTACTTTGTATTGGATTCTTGCTAACACTATGTCTTTTTAAACTTGTATCTATTTACCCTATGGCATTGTTTATGGAAATGTCCTTGATACTGTATGGAAATGTACTTGATACGGATTGTACTAATCTCACACTGTGTAATCCGCCTTGAGTCTCAGTGAGAAAGGTGGACTATAAATGATATACACCAGTTTGGTGTAGTGGTTAAGAGCACGGGACTCTAATCCGGAGACCCGGGTTTGATTCCCCACTCTTCCACTTGAAGCCAGCTGGGTGACCTTGGGCTAGTCACAGCTCTCTGGAGCTCTCTCAGCCCCACCCACCTCACAGGGTGATTGTTGTGGGGATAATAATAACATACTTTGTAAACCACTCTGAGTGGGCATTAAGTTGTCCTGAAGGGTGGTATATAAATCAAATGTTGTTGTTATAAATAAATAAATAAATAAATAAATAAATAAATAAATAAATAAATAAATAAATAAATAAATAAATAAATAAATAAATAAATAAATAAATAAATATTCAGGCTCAGCCTACCAGGTGTCATATCCTGGGAAGTCATGTTTGCAGGTGAAAGGAAAGGGAAACTGACATAGAGGGAATTGAATAAATAGAATCTTACTGGGTAAAAAAAATTGCTAGGTACCAAGATCCACACACTATATCACAACAGTTGCTTCCTGCAGCCATTTCATTAACTCTCCTGCTTCTTAATCCTACAAGTTAATACCTATATGGATCTTAATACATTATTTCACAGACTAGAATCACCTCATTACTGAACACAGAGATTCTGCTAAGAGCTCCACAAAAGTTCTCTCCCATTCAGGAATCGTTTTAAATGAAGAGCATTTGTAAATGCATGTGCTGCATTCTCTAGTCAATTAGAGGCATTTAATAAACTCCTCATAATAAATAAACTGCATGAGTCTAAGAGCCAATTTCAAGCTAAAAACACTACAGCTGCCCTTGCACAGCAGGAACCATGCCCATAGTTGAGAGTTCTGTGCTGCAAATAATCTCTAAATTATGTATAGCGTTTATCCATCACTGAGTTTGGATTGAAAATGCATCCATTTTCAGAGCCAAATATAAAATTAAGAAAGAAATTTCATTTGTCTCAGAAGAACCCACACTCCAACAGTATTTAATTCTGCAATACTCCCTCTTGAGGCACTGTTGCACATCACATAGCTTTAGGAGTCATGAATATTCCTTTGTTGGAGCAGTCTTGCCCTGGCTTTCAGACTGTTCATTCCAATAGGGTGCAATTCAACAAAGACAAGTGCACAGTATTACATCGGGGCCACAAAAATGGGAAGCACAAATACTGGATGGGGGATACACTTCTGGGCAGTAGTATATGTGAAAGGGATCTTGGGGTAAGAGTGGAATGTAAACTAAATATGAGCAGTCAATGTGATGCGGTGGCAAAAAAGGCTAATTCAATCTTGGGTTGTATCAAAGGGGCCATAGCATCGAAATCGCAGGATGTCATAGCCCCTCTCTATACTGCCTTGGTCAGGCCGCGCCTGGAGTATTGTGTGCAGTTCTGGAGGCCTCACTTCAAAAAGGATGTGGGCAAAATCGAGAGGATGCAGAGAAGAGCGACGAGGATGATCGGGGGTCTGGAGACTGAGTCCTATGAGGAAAGGCTGAGGGCCTTGGGAATGTTTAGTTTGGAGAAGAGGAGGTTGAGGGGGGACATGATTTCTCTCTTTAAATATTTGAAAGGCTGTCATTTGGAGGAGGGCAAGGAGCTGTTCCAGTTAGCAGCAGAGGGTAGGACCCGAAGCAATGGGCTTAAATTACATGCACAAAGGTACCGGCTGGATATTAGGAAAAACTTTTTCACAGTCAGAGTAGTTCAAAAGTGGAACCAGCTGCCTAGGGAGGTGGTGAGCTCCCTCTCACTGGCAGTTTTCAAGAAGAGGCTGGATGAATACTTGTCAGAGATGCTTTAGGCTGATCCTGCACTGGGCAGGGGGTTGGACTAGATGGTCTGTATAGCCCCTTCCAACTCTATGATTCTATGATTCTATGTATGCTTGGTTTCTCTACCTCATTTGCAGATCTATCTATGGATGGTGATTTAACAGATAGGCCCAGTTTACTGATTGCTTAACAAGACACCTATTAAATGAGGCATTTGGGTTGCCAATCTTCAGGTGGGGCCTTCATAGGGCTGCCAGGACACCAGCAGCAGGAGAATTTTTTTTCAAGTCAGTATCATGTGTGTCACTACATCCCTTCCAAGTATTCCCTGAAAATGACATAAGAGTCGCTCTAGGAATTGCTGACCCTGGGTGACTTAGTTAAGAACCTAGGGGTTATACTGGATCCAGCACTGCTGCTAGAGAAGCAAGTAAATGCAGCTGCAAAAATGGCCTTCTCACAAGTTAGACTAGCCGGATCCTCTATCTTGACATGGCCAATCTGGCCACCTAGATTCATGGCACAGTATCATCAAGACTAGACTACTCTAATGCACTCTACATAGGCCTCTCCTCAAAGCTGACTCGGAGACTCCAGCTGGTGGAGAATGCTGCAGTTTATTTACTCTTCGGAGCTAGATGGAGCATGCATGTCACTCCCATTCTGCAGTCATTTCATTGGCTTCCTATAGGGTTGCCAGCTCCAGGTTGAGAAATTCCTGGAGATTTTGGGAGTGGAGCCTGGAGAAGATAGGGTTTGGGGAGGGGAAGGACCTCAGCAGAGTAAAAAGCCATAGATTCCACCTTCCAAAGCAATCCATTTTCTCCAGGGGAATTGATCTCTGTGGTCTGGAGATCACTTGTAATTCTGGGAGATCTCCAGCCACCACCTAGAGATTGGCAACACTAGCTTTCTATCAGTTACTGGGTTCAGTTCAAGGTCATAACCACCACATTCAAAGCCCTTCATGACCTCAGCCCCTCTTATCTATGCAGCCACCCCTCCCCCTATTTTCTGCTCCAGCAGCTTCACTCATCTGGGCAGGGCCTTCTGCAGATACTGCCCTGCAGTTGGGCAAAATCAACAGCTGCCCACACACGTTTTCTGTGTGGTAGCCCCTACCTTATGGAACAGCCTGCCTGAGGAAGTCAGGAAAGCTACCACTCTACTGGCTTTCCACAAATTATGCAAAACTGAATTATTCAGGAGGATTTTCTACCCAAATTATAGGGCTATGTTGTAAGGAATAGCTCAGAGAGATGCTTTGGTAGGGACTAGGGATGTGCGTTTCGGCATTCAGAATGCCGAAAGAATGCCGAAACAAAAGTGTTTCGGCTTCTTTCGGGGAATGCCGAAACGTTTCGGGGAATGCCGAAACGTTTCGGGTAGCCGAAAGAAAAAAGCCGAAACGTTTCGGGATTCTTTCGGCTTTCTTTCGGCTTTTCAAAGGGAAAATGCCTCCGTCTTCCCGGACGTCTGGGGGAGGCATTTTCCCACCGAATAAGCCCAAAATTGGTGGGGACCTTCCTCTAACCCTTCTCTAACAACCACCCAAGTTTCAGACAGATTGGACTTTGGGGGGCCATGTTATGGCCCCCCAAAGCAGGTCCCCCCATCCTCCCATAAGAAAGCGAAGGAGCAGCATATTGTTAGCATGCTGCTGCTCATCTTTCTTCATTATTTCCTATGGGGAAAAAATGAAGAGGCAGGCTTCCTTTGCCAGGGGTGGCATTTTGCATGCAAAATGCCCCCTCACCCTCAGGGGCCCTTCTCCCACCCCTCCTCCCACCCCCCACCAAGGCTCAGCCTGCTCCCACTTGGGGGGGCATTTCATGGCCTCCCCAAGTAGGTGCTCTAATCTCTACCACTGACAGCTGGGGGGGGCTTGTGTTGCCAGGGGTGGCATTTTGCATGCAAAATGCCCCCAAGCCCTCAGGGGCCCTTCTCCCACCCTTCCCCCCACCCCCCACCCAGGCTCAGACTGCTCCCACTTGGGGAGGCATTTCATGGCCTCCCCAAGTAGGTACTCTTTTCTCTACCACTGACAGCTGGGGAAGGCTTGTCTTGCCAGGGGTGGCATTTTGCATGCAAAATGCCCCCCAGCCCTCTGGGGCCCTTCTCCCACCCTTCCTCCCACCCCCCACCAAGGCTCAGACTGCTCCCACTTGGGGGGGCATTTCATGGCCTCCCCAAGTAGGTCCTCTCAGCCCCTAAAGTCCACCCCTTACAGCCCCACACAAACCCAATTCCCCCCCAGCTGCCACACACAGACCCAAATCCCCACATTAGCCCCTCACAGACCCAAATCCACCCCCACCTGCCCCACACCCATAACCCCAGGAACAGGCTGGCAAAGGCCAGCCCTCTCCCTTTGTTCCCTATGCTGGGAACTTCTAAACTCTCTTTCCCTGGGCAATTCTGCACAGCCCAGGGGTGCCACAATGGTGGGCACACTTCTGAGTGCCAGCTGGTCCCTGTGAAAGAGCACCTGAACCACAGACACCCTCCCACAAATTCCTCCACCACCTACAGAGATGGCTGGCCAGCCAGCCCCATTGTTCCCTATGATGGGAACCAACTGCACAACAAAGAATAAAACAAGAACAACACAAAATAAAGTTTTAAAAAAATTATATTCTCCCTTCCAAAGTACAAGTAGGCAAAGCATTATGACACATTACACCAGCAGTCCCCCACACAGAAAAATTAAAACAAAACTCACTTAACATCAGAGAATCACAAAGCACAATTCCTGTCAAAAACACTTTATTTCTTGAACAGCTTTAGGTTACACAGCAGGGGGGAACACCAAAGGGCATGGCAGCACTATCTTACACAAAAATAACACAACTCACTTAACATCAGAGAATCACAAAAACACAATTCCTGGCAAAAACACTTTATTTCTTGAACAGCTTTAGGTTACACAGTAGGAGGGCACAACAGGACATGATAGCAATGTACTACAAAAAATAATACAACCCACTTCACCGTTTTTGACAGCAATTGTGTTTGTGTGATTCTCTGATGTGAAGTGAGTTGTGTTATTTTTGTGTAGTACACTGCTTTCCTTCTCTGTGGTGCCTTCCTACTGTGTAACCTAAAGCAGTTACAGAAATAAAGTGCTTTTGACAGCAATTTTTTGGGGTGATTCTTTAATGTGAAGTGAGTTGTGTTATTTTTGTGTAAGATACTGCTTCCATGCCCTTTGGTGTTCCCCCCCTGCTGTGTAGCCTAAAGCTGTTCAAGAAATAAAGTGTTTTTGACAGGAATTGTGCTTTTGTGATTCTCTGATGTTAAGTGAGTTGTGTTATTTTTGTGTAAGATAGTGCTTTGCCACCCCTGGCAAAGGAAGCCTGCCTCTTCATTTTTTCCCCATAGGAAATAATGAAGAAAGATGAGCAGCAGCATGCTAACAATATATGCTGCTCCTTCGCTTTCTTATGGGAGGATGGGGGGACCTGCTTTGGGGGGCCATAACATGGCCCCCCAAAGTCCAATCTGTCTGAAACTTGGGTGGTTGTTAGAGAAGGGTTAGAGGAAGGTCCCCACCAATTTTGGGCTTATTCGGTGGGAAAATGCCTCCTCCAGGCGTCCTGGAAGACGGAGGCATTTTCCCATAGAAAAAAGCCGAAAGAATGCCGAAATAATGCCGAAAGAATCCCGAAAGTCGAAAGCCGAAAGAGATTCTTGTTTCGGCTTTCGGCTTTAACGATAGAGAATCTTCTTTCGGCTTTCTACTTTCGGCTATAGCCGAAAATTTTTGGCTTGCACACCCCTGGTAGGGACAGAAACTATTCACTACTCAGTTGGGTACTATCTGCTGATGTAGTCATGGGCCTAATAGCAAGTTTCCACATCCCAAACCATGTCATGTAAATTAGTTGTGCTGTGTTTCAGGAAGATTCATCTCTGTGCTTGGCTTTATGTTCCTCCTCCCCCTAAAGCCTTTCTGCTTCCATATCCTATTGTTTCTCTTTCATTGAACTGTTGTTCATTATTGTACTTTGCTCAGTGGATATTGTATTTTCACTCACACTGTGTAATTTGCCTTGGATCTCAGTAAGAAAGGCAGAATATAAATAATAATAATATTTTTGCTTTTACCATAGTTTCCAGCAATTCCTAGAGCTACCCTACATAACTTCCAGGCTTCCTCCAGAAGTGAAGTTGCAGCACACACAATGGCATGCCCTGGGTTTGTTAGGGGCCTGCCTATGGCAGGCAAATTCTCAGCGGTTTGCCCCTCTGCCCGCTGGTGATCAGGGGAAGGAGGCAGGCCATCTGGTGATAGCCTGCCACTGGTAGGCAACCCTGGCAAACGTCCACATGCATGCTTCCACACCCTGTGGAATGGTGTTGCTTCCAGATACACTGGAAGTGATAGCATCATATCAGGACTAATTCTTTAAAAATTGGCCCAAAACATAGCAGAAGGGATGTCATTGCACAGGACTGTGCATTTTGTGTGCACATGAAGGCAACAAAAGGTAAGTGCCCACCCTTGCAACCTTCTGGTAGTTGCCAGGGTAGACCTGGCAAATCTGTCATGCCTGCCCCCATGTCTGTACCTCTAGACCTCCCACGGGCAATTCTCGCCAAATTACACCTGACATCTAGACTGCAGAGATCAGTTTCCCTGGAGGAAGTTGAAGCTTCTGAGGGTGAACTGCATGGCATCATATCCTCACTGAGCTCCCTCCCTCCCCAAACTCTGCTCTCCCCAAGCTCCACCTCCAAATCTCCAGGAATTTCCCAAACCAGAGTTGGCAACTCTATGTGGCATCAATAATGGCCACCCTAGCCATTACCATAAAGAAGAACATAACGTTCCATGTTATAAAGCGATTGTTAGATAGCAGACACAGATTGGCTAGGCTTGCTTCAAGTCTGTCATGACAGCTACTCAAAGAAAGCAGTTTGACTTAAACAAATGCACTGTAGTCTAAAATCATAATAATGCTTTTTTTAAAAATCTAAACATGACATCGGTACTTAAAATTGAACTTAAAGTGCAATCCTATGCAAGTTACTCCATTTTAAGTCTGTTGATTTCAATAGGCTTCTGTTGCATTAACGCTTTATAAGATTCAACTATTAGTTATCTATAAAATGGGATTCATACTTAGGTCACAAGAAATGGTGTTGGTTGTAGAAGTTACAAAGAGAGAATGGAACAGAAACAAAGCTAAAATGATGCAAATTTATGGGATCTTAGCCAGCAGTAAGAAAAATAGAAGCTAAATGCCAGAGAGGAAACCTAAAAAGACAGGGGAGTCTGGAATTAGGGAAGTTAGAGATATCCAAGTGTCCTGTCTTAGAATCCTATAATACACGATGAGCGCACCAATGATCCTATGCATCTAATAGTGAGCCTGTCACCTGCCATTCCATCTGTTCTCTGCTGAGGAACAGCCTGCCTGAAAAAGTCAGGAGAGCCTCCATTCTCCTGACCTTCTACAAACAATGCAAAACTGAACTATTCAAAAGGGCTTTTTTACACAGATAGGAGGGCTATATTGTAGGGTGATGATCTCAAAGAGATGCTTCACTAACGAGTTAGGGACCATAGACTTCACCACTATGTTGTCCTATCTGTTGCTTTAAGTATGTGCTCCTATGTACTACCAGTTGCTTTAAGTATGACCCTACTGGGTAGTTCTATGTTGTGTACTGTCAGTCCTAGAATTACTTATGCTGTTTCAGCATCTCTTCAACTCTGTATTGGATTTTTCCTAACATTATATCTTTGTAAACTTGTATTTATTTACCCTAGGGCATTGTTAATTGAAATATCCTTGATACTGACTGTGCTAATCTCACACTATGTAATCCATCTTGAGTCTCAGTGAGAAAGGTGGACTAAGAAAGAAAGAAAGAGAGAAAGATTCAAGTTATGACCATTTAATTTGCTCTGCATCTTGTCAACTTGTGCCTAAATATCCTGAATTCCATCTACATGACGGGACCATTTCTTTTCTTGAATACCTCATCTAAATCTTTAATACAAGTGCATTTTGCAAGCTTGACTGTTTGAAACTATTCACATCCATTAGGCTAGAGCTGGTTTTTAATACTTATTCTTGTTAATTAAGATTCCAAGAGATTCGTAATGCATTGCTGCAGTGTTATATACTACGCCATGTAGTGTATAGAATGCTTATCAAAGACAAAGAGAAAAGTGAAAGCCTCTTCTCATTTCTGCTTAACTAATGGTGAACTGGGGATGATTATAGTGAGGACTTTCAGCCATCAAGTTAACATAGCACTGTGCCAGCGGCACACACCACAAGTGAGTTTCTTTTATTGTTATCAATTTTTAAAAATTCAATTTCTTCAAAGCTTGAAGCAACGAATTATAATGTGTATCCCATATTCATTTGGTTTAATTGGCCATAACTTTCCCTTGCTTACTTCCCATCCTTCTTTTCTTCCTTGGTGAAATATCAAAGAAAAGAGGGGGAAATCAGGGAGAGTTTCTTTTTTACTTTACGTTATTTATTGTCCCACATTCTCACTGAAATACAAGGCAGATTACACAGTATAATTCAGTATGATCAACAACTGGAACACTCAAGAAACAATACAATAGGGTATAGATTGCAGAAATTTGAAATAATGTCGAAACAAAACATTAAAAAATTGACATAATTGTTACGCTAAAAGGATATCAAAGAGGCCCTTAGATATCAAGTTAGTCTTTTAATTCACCAGGTCTTGGGAAAGCTGTCATCTGGTGACAGAGAAATGTTTTTCTTGCCTTTTTGTTCCATCATAGAAACCGGGACTCTGTGAGCACTCCATGGGCGACGTGCCTACGGATTAGCCTGGCTATGGAGGAGAGGGTTTAAAAGGCTCTGCTGTCATTTTGTGCTGCGTGGTTTTTAAGTAGTGGGTGAATAACCACTTTTTGAGCTGCCAGGACAAGATCCTTGATTAAGTGATTGATTTAATTGATTTATGATGGACATCAAGGGCTCATTAATGCAGCATTTATATGATTTTAGCAACCAAGATGAGCAAGGATCAAGTGCACAAGCAGTGGCCTTCAAAGATGCCAGGATCCCACCTACATCCATCACTGTAACTAGGTCAAAATAGTCCAAAAGCAGACTATTTATTAGGCATTTCTTCTACTGCAGTTACATTACAGCCAGCATCCAGGTCAGCGCATATTCATGCTATTTTGTCAGCAAAAAAAACCCTTTGTAAAGGTGTCACAATTAATTGGCTGCTTCTGAGTTCTGATTTAGGAGTTGGAAAGTGTTGAGATACCTTAAACAGTTGGGAGGGTTGTGAACCAGCTGATGCAATGTTTGCAGAGAAATAATGTTTCATTGCCACTATCACCGCCTCTTCATAGGTCTTCCAGTAGGCTCTGTAGCATGCTGTATCTGACTCAGCGAAGGGTGGGAAAGGTTGACAAGGAGCAAACTTGTCAATGGTTTCAAGTATCACATTTCAAGCTCCCACCTCAGGCTCAACAGAGAAAGTGATAGAAATTCTAAAATCCCACAGAGTAGTTTGGAATCCAGGAGGATCTATGAGCCTCCATGGTTGAACCATCTTAATGGGAACCCCCCCACACCTTTTTTTTTTTTTGCAAGGTGTTGTAGGCTGTAGCCATATTCAGCAGATCATGGTCAGACTACAGTTCAAGCCAGATCTCCAGTTCTGAAAGACAACTTCCCCTCAAAGTCTCAGTGTAAAAGATTAAGTCCTATGTGTGACCTCTTTCATGTGTTGGTCCTGTCACTATTTGAGAAAGGCCCAGGACAGCTCATGAAGTTTTAAATTTCTGAGCCAGACCTGATGAAGAGCATTCAGCATGGATGTTGAAAACACCCAAAACAATCAGTCTAGGAGCCTCACTACAAGTGACATTTTACACGTGAAGGACACTTGATCATTTTCGCAAGTCTTTCTGGGAACTGAAGTCCCTCTCCCCCACCCCTTTTCCTTCTGTTCCTTCCCCTCTCTGTTAGAATGGCTGCCTGAAGAGACAGAGAAAGACTACGGCAACAGCAGCTTTTGCAAATCATCTTGCTCGGGGAGGGGGGGAATGCTCTGGAGAAAGCTGAGAAAGTTGCAGCTGCCCGCCCCCAAAGATAGTTGAGAGCAGGCTTGTGACTGGAGGAATGATTTGCAAAAGCTGCTGTTGCCGCAGGCTTTCTCTGACTTTTCAGGCAGCGATTCTAACAGTTCTAACAGAGAGGAGAAGGACACTAGGACTTCACCGACATGGCAGCTTTCTCCTGAGCATCCCCCACCCCCCAGCAAGATGATTTGCAAAAGCTGCTGTTGCTGTAGGCTTTCTCTGTCTCTTCAGGCAGCCATTCTAACAGAGAGGGGAAGGAACAGAAGGAAAAGGGGTGGGGGAGAGGGACTTCAGTTCCCACAAAGACTTGCGAAAATGATCACGTGTAAAATGTCACTTGTAGCAAAGCTCTACGTGTCTCCAGCACCGTGTCCGAGAGCACTTCCACAAGCTCAGAAAGTGAGCTTACTGGGGAACTAGATGGCCAGTAGACAAATAGAATATTTAATATATCCTTAGTTCCCAACATGACGATCATACAGACAATGCCAGCTATAGTTTGTACTGGGAGTCTGTGGAAGTTGAAAAACCATGGCCACCTGTGCGGGGCTGGTGGCATAACCAGGCAGAGTTAATTGGGACAGACACACCACATCATTTTCTTCCAGCCATCTCTGTTATGCAAGCCAGGTCAACTCCCTCTTCCTGCAACAACTCAGCAAAACATGCAGTTTTGTGCCTTACTGATCTAGAATTGCACAGTATTAGCAAAGAGGTGGGGGGGCTGGGGGGCCCTGCACTGTCAGCTCTCAGGATGCTATAGAGATTAGTTAGGTACTGAGCATCCTTGCATGCTACTGACCATCTTTGATAGATTCTGCCGCCATACCTACCAGTTTCCGTCTGCACTGGAATAGAACATTCATCAAACATCTTGCTCTAGTTAGAGATTGACCCCACAACTACAATAATTCACAACAAATACCTCACATTTGACATAATAATAATAATCACAAAGAACTACTCTCAATAATAATCTTAGTCCATAAAGCAGCCATTAACTACTGGCTGAAAATCACCTTTTGTCTGGCATACAGAGCGATGAAGGCAATTCATCATGCAGGTTTGTATTGAGATTAGAGGCTAGCCTTGGGTTTTCGGAAAAATATTTGAGGACCTTTAGATTTTATGCAGTCAAACTCTTAGTAAAGCAAAAATTGTTAGACCAAAGTGCAGAATAGTAGGCATCTTGAGAACAACCCTACTTCATAGACAGTTACTTCCTTCTCCCCTGAATCTTCCAGCATACTTTACCAATATAACAAATTATGAGTACAGAAAGACCTTTGCTGAGGCATGCCTGGATATTCTACCACTTGCAGTCTTAGAAGGCCACTTCAATGGGATTCCTTAGAGTGAAAGAGTGTGCTCCTGTGATTGTAGGTCCATTGAGGATTTGTCCCATGTCATATTCCAGTGAACAAACAAAATTTGAGGCTGAGTGCAGCAGATATCTGAGGACCATTATGTCTCAGCTCCCAAGAAAGTCAGACAAGGTGAAATTGGTTTTATTATTGACAGATAGGAACAAATAAATTACTCTCCAAATGGCAAGGTTTGCCACCATCATAAAGGTAAAAAAAGTAATGAGTTGTGCTGACCCAAGCATGGTTGACCCATATGGCCTTTGGACTGTATGGTCTTTTTATTATTAGATATTAGAGTTTTATTATTATAAATTTAAATGATGAGTTTGTATTTTAATTTTTTCTGTATGAATGTCCAGAAATGTCATTTTATTTTTTAAATTTTATGTGGATGGGCATTTAATGTTCATTGGAATGTGGCTATGGCTTTTTGCTAAAGCAATAAAGATTGATTGATTGATGATGATGATGATAACGACGATGACGACAGCAACAAAGAACTGTGCAACAGTCCAGGACTACAGTCATGATGTGTTGATGTTAGCTGGTGTTTTCTACCAGCTGTTTCTGGTCTTCAGGTGTGTAACTGAAGAAGCTCTTACTGTACCACTCAGTGTGCGCAATGGCTGGGCTGGGCTTGCATCCCAAGCTAAGAGCCATGGGCCAAGAGCTCTTATCCTCTCACCCTTTGCTTGCACCAAGAGGCTCATCATGACTTCAGCAGAGAGTTCCTACTTTAATATCTGCAGGAACCCCCAAAGCCACAAGCATACCCAAGAACAACAACAGGAAGGGAGCAATCAGTGTTGCCAGTGACAGTGAATTTTAAAATGTCATCCTGCACGGTTCCCCCCCCCCCCTCCAAGCTGGGCCTTGTTTCAAAGATTTTGTTCAGGGATTACTTTTCACAAATGTTGCATTTTGCTTATGTTTTGTTTCTGCACTGTTTCATCTCTTTATCGGCTTTATGCTTGCATCAAATTCCTATTGTATTGTTTATTGAATGACCCAGCCATTGTACGGATTTATACTGTGTAATTCACCTTGAGTCTCAGTGAGAAAGGTGGACGATAAATAAGTAAGTATTAAGTTTTTGTCTGTCTTAGAGTTTCCTGAATGCCAAAGGACGTGGCAAAGAAATACTGTATCATTAAATGTTCAAGTATACAGAGTACTCAGTACAGATTCCAAAACAGCTATCATAACACCAGTAATTTCATAGGTCAGTTGTTGACTTATGTGTATCAATCACAGTATGGATTTACACAAGTGCAAACATGACATAAGATGTCTTTGGCAATGATCAGAGAAGGCTCAGAAGAGATCACCTTGAATCTCCCTACTTGTCCAAGGCTTCAAAAATTGTTTTGAATGTCTTTACCTTCCCAACTAGCCAGCAGTACAATGGCCTTTATCCAACCACACAGTTCAAAAGACTTTAAGGCCATTTGTTTTCTTAAGAGAAAGTGGCAATTGCTGCAATTTCCCCCTTTCCACCAAACACCACTGAGTCCGTCTGAAATATTGTCCCCGAGGGTCATTAGAGCCCTAGGAACTGCATAGGGGGCAAAGTGAGGGGGACCGAGTGGGAATCAGCAATTGCCACCCCTTCTTAGAAAAGTCCCCCTTCAGTCTTTGAAACAGTTTTGTAGAGGAAAGGAAACTATCTTAACTAGTAGATTGTTCAAAGGGTAGCTGCTGCCGTAACATGGAAAATGGCATTGGCTGTTTTAGGTCCATTTTGGTGATCTCTTGAAGAAGATGCATTTCTTAAGAGTGAATTTCTCATAGGATTCATGGTAAACCACAAGATATTGATTATTCAGACAAAATAGGGGAGGATGAAATTTGAATCTCTAGAGAAACTCAAATAACAGGCTAAGCTGACAGCAGAGTCATGGAAAGAAAACATTTGCACTAAGAAGTTACACCAAGAATTGCAAAGTATTCATTTACAGCAGAAATGCCCTATTTGCATTATGATTACTATAAAATGGTTTGTCTTGGCTAAAAAAAAAAAAATGGGGACAAAACCCAGATCTAAATACAAATAATAATAATGTTTGTTTTACACTACTTATGTCAGCTACATCACAGACTCAAAGTGTTGTTGCTAATCAGCATTGTTATCTTACGACATTTTAGTAGTTTTTATGCTGATTCTGATTGCCGTGTTATGAATGTGAGCCATCTTGCGGAGCAAAACTAAGAGGAAAGCCATGCAATCTTCCTCGTGTCTTTCCACATACTTTATGCACACAGTTTGATCATCCAGGAGTAACTTGGATCATCCAGGAGAGGAAATAAAACGGCCAGTAAAAAAGAAGGTATTTACAGACATTGCACAAGTAATATTTTCTTAGGAACGTTTTGCTATTTTGCCTTTCCTTACTACCCGTTTGCCTTGTTTAATAGCTTTGTGAAAGTTCACTTATTCTCAGCGTTCCTAGAGTGTAAATCTTCTGTAAAAATGAACAATCTGTGAAGGAAGGTGTCAGACTCGGCTCCTTTATGCCTCAAGATGTTGTATGACGTTACGGCAAATCTTTAACTTGTCTAGTAAGATAAGCATTTTTCATGGATAGCTGAAGCAGAATTAATCCTCTCTCTGTGTGCAGGGGAACAATCCTGTATTTGATTCTACAGTATAAATGAATTACTGCATTAAAGTAAAAGGGAGCACTATCATTTGTACAATGGAGGATCACCACCAGTCTCTATTTCCCCACAAAAGCGTCAATACCGAGCAACCTTTTCAAATCAATCTTGTTTTAAGTCAGTTGCATTATTCAGTTTCAGGACAATAACTCTTAGGATGACTCAGGGCTTTTTTTCAGCAGTAACGCAGGGGAACGGAGTTCCAGAACCTCTTGAAAATGGTCACATGGCTGGTGGCCCTGCCCCCTGATCTCCAGACAGAGGGGAGTTGAGATTGCCTTCCGCACCGCTGAGCAATCTAAACTCCCTTCTGTCTGGAGATCAGGGGCGGGGCCACCAGCCACGTGACCATTTTCTCCAAGGGCAACCCACTGGGTTCCACCACCTCTTTCCCCAGAAAAAAAGCCCTGGGATGACTTAATCTTTTCTCATAAGAAAAAAGCCAACAGGGTGTAACATTGTATTGCCCATTGTGAAGTTTGCTCATAAATGTGACTCTGTGTTTAAATTATGTGTAACTTTTTTTTTATTTGAAGCCTTAGTTAAATATGCAATGGCTTATTTTATTTTCAGATTTGATTCTGCCTTTCTCCCAATTGAGGTTTCAAGGCAGCTTACAAATAACCAATAAAACAATTAAATTCCAGTAGAACATAAAACACTTGAACAGGAGCTACACTCTTCTTCCTCATGAAAGTTACAGAACACAGTGGGGCAGGTTGCCATGGGTGAGGCACAAAAGGGGGGGAGCAGGAAACGAAGCAAACAAACTCATTATTGAGGCTGGTTCACACATGCATGTATAATTCTTGCTTACTCTATATTTGATGATCCACAGCTGAATGTGGGAACTGGATTCATTGTCAAGCTTTGCTATTGAGAAAATGATAACAGGGAATATTTATTTGTGATGGCTTATTCATCAATGTAAGTTACAACCTGATAGTTAGCCTTTTCCTCATGTTACAGTGAACACATGCACATTCTGCATGTACCTATTGGTAAGAAAGAGCCAGTACAAATTTACTTTACAACCAGTGACCAGTTCCTGGATAAATGTGGGGTTTAAAGTTAATCAATACATGAATTGAACCTAACAGGAGAATTACTCAATGCACATATAAAATAAAATCAAGTGTACGTGGTGCATGGGTCATACACATGTTCACTGTAATTTGTGAATAGGGCTCATATGAATCAGTTAATTCAATCTGTGAAAAACTTCCAAAAGAAGACAAAAGAATCTTTTGGGAAGAATGTTTTGAGTTGGAGTCTAAATCTGCAGGAGGAGTGCCACCCCTGCTAAAACCCACTTGGAAGGTTTCTCTTTAGTCTTCAGGTTAAAGGTCCAGACATACGTTGGGCCCCGTTGGCGGGTTTTATATACAGGACAAGGGTACATGTTGCGGTTGTCTTGCTTATCAACAGGGATAGCTCTGATGAAAATAATCGGCATAGATGGAGTCAGGTCCTTCAGTCGGGCATCAGCAATTAAACCTGTCTGTGGAGGACAGCAAGGAAATGGGAGATAAGATTAGCAAAGGCTCTCTTGTATCATCACTGAAGCATCCACATGTCTCTGTCTCTTGCCTTTGTAGAATCTACTGTATCCCATTATCTGTTATTTGCCTGTTCCCTGACCTACATTTCTGCTAGACCCCTGGAGCAGTTGATTCTGCCAGAGTAATATCCAAACTGACTGATCAAGATGGTGAACTTTTTCCAGCTGAGCTACTCAGTTACCAAGCATTAGTTCGAACGATCAACTTGCCTCATCACGAATACGGGCTCAGCAGATTTATGCAGAGTTCGCTTACCACACAGTGTTCATGAGATTGCTTCCCTGCACACTGAGCTCTGTTCCAACCGATGAGACTCACACTGCTGTAAAATTGCTACTAAACATGGCAGACTGGTGAATGTGGATTTAACATGCGCTGTACAGGTAACAAAGCTATCATATGGCCTCTTCAATACAAACTATGGTGCCACATAAAAGTGCATATTGTCTCTCACTGAGCTAAGAACAATTCATTGTTTGGAAATTTAAGCCTTGTACTTGAGAATTCAACACCAGAGCTAGCTGAGAGTGGGACAAAACAGATAAGGTGTTGGAAAATCCATTACTGGATCTTCACAGAGTCTTTTAAAGCAAAATTATAGGTGGCCAGGACTTGTTTGTTTGTTTGTTTATCTTCCATTTCTATTCCGCCCTCCCCGAACTGGCAGGCTCAGGGCGGATTACATTCTATAAAACAGCATATTAATCACTTACATTTTATCATTTTAAAACAACAATATTGGGGGGGGTCAGAACATACACACACACCAAATGCGAACTGGATAATCAACATGTAAATCCTCCTCTGTTAATTCTACAGGCAGCTGAATGCAGAAGAATGACTAAGCAAAACAAATCAGCAGTAGTGTAAAACCACGTTTAGGTGATGATTCTGTCACCTAAAAGTGACTGAAACCTACGTGAGTGACCACCATTAACTTCAGTGGATAAAACACTCCATTGTCCCATTAAATATCATGTCGCCAGTAATTTCATTAACTGCCTAAGCACTGAACTCTCTGCCCCTAGATGGGGCTAAGAAAACTAATGAAAGCAGAGGATAAGCCAAGTACAAGGGAAAAAAATAAGCAGTGAATAGAGAGGAAAGCCACAAACGCTAGAGTGGCTAACCTCTCATTACAGATTAACCATAGCAAAGAAGGCATATAAGATACAACTTTGTGATCAGTGTATTTACATCTAGGAAAAACATCTGCATTCTGACATGAACAGACAATATGCAACCCTGATCTCTGGAACAACAATATGTACACTGTTATATTAAGGTAATTCTGATAACAGATAGTGTCTGCAGAGCTTAAGTTTTCTAAAGCAATGGGTAAACATTAAATAATCCTTGCAACAACATATCTTCTGGGAGCTGCGGTACGGCAACTTATTTCAACTTGCAGAAAGTCCTTAATTTTTCAAAGTGTTTTCTGAGCAAGCATCTTGTTGTTTGAAATAAACAAACGAAATCAATTTCCCATGAAATATCCTCCTCTGTTTTTAGGCTGACAACGTCTTCAATCTTTCTCAGATAATTCCATGGCATTAATTCATGTTTTTATTTGCATGTTTATCTCCCATTTGATCAAAAGAAGCTCCAACTTGGAAATAACCACTTTTGCTGCTTATTTGGCATACAGTTGCTGCTTATGTGTGCAAACATATATTCTCTCTGGGCTGAGATTATTAGTAGACATGGGCATGAATCAAAATACGAAGCAAATTTCGTCACAAAATGGGCTGTTTCGTATGTTGTGAAACAGAATTTTTGGGGCTGTGGTTATCACAAAATGATCACGAAATTCACAACTTTTTGGCCTGTTTCATTAGCTTTGTGAACGATTCATAATTGCAGACAGGCTGGTACCGATCCATTGATTCCCTAGGCAACAATGGGCCCAGACCTTTTGTTGCCATTGGAAACCCCAGTCATAGTCCACTTACCTTTGATTGGCAGGTCTCCTAGCCATCTGGAGAGCTTCTATTCTGCCCTATACAGCCAGGAACTGGGGGTCAATGCCCTAGGCAACCAAGGAGGTGGGCCTGCTATAGCCATGGGCACAGAAATCTCACCCCTTCAAACCCTGTTAGGCAGGTCTGTCAGCCAACCACAGACCTCCTGTTCTGATATATGTCAGCATTTTGCTGGGATTGGAGTGGGAGAGTGTGTGGAAGGATTTGGGATTGTGCTTTTGGCTGCTGCTGCTTTAAAGAGACTGAAAGAAGCTTCTTATTTCCAGCTCTTGGCCTTGCTGTGGGAAGGTCTTTGGGCGTGCCTTTTTTCCTCCACCCCACCCCACCCCTCACTCTGTCTTCCCAGCCCAGCTCCACTACGGCCAGTCCTTCATCCTCCTCTGATCCAGCAACTCCTGGTCCCCATTTCAGCCATGCACTCTGGCAGCACTTCCCTTCCCACTCTTCCCAATCAACGTATTGCAAACTGGGAGGGTAGGTGGAAGAGAGCCTGCTTAAGTCTCCCTGCGAGTTTGGCATCTCTGGGTATGAAGGGGGTTGTTGAAATGCCCTGGGTTCTAATGAATCACAAAACTAACCAATTGTTTTGGCAAATGTGTCAATTTTGTGAAGTTTCGTGATTTGCGATTCATGGATCATGACAAAACACGAAACTCTCATTTCGAGCTTTTTCCATTTCGTGCCCATGTCTAATTATTAGCACCAAAAGAATGCGGTAGGGAACTTACTTAGAAATTATTGTCCTGTATGTATTCTACTCTTCCTCCAACAAATTCAAGGTGGGGTACATGTTGCCATTGTGTCCTCACAACAACTCAGTTTAAGCTGACAGACTGCAGCTGGCCTGAGGTCATACAGTGACTTTCACAGTTGAGCAGGAATTTCAAATGGGGCCTCCCTAATCTGCCTAGAATTTTTACTACGTACATCTTTCTGTAATGTACTACAATGGAGAGAACATAAACGGTATGCTTTGCCAAAGATTGATTGATGGCCCATCTTCTATACACTAGTGGTAAACTGAAAGTGTAGAAAGATCTCCGCTAAGCAAGTCAATGTTGCACTGAAGAACCCTAAGATGACACTGTATCTTGAAATGGGAAACTGATGTTAAAGGACATATTAAAGTCACAAGTGTATATCATACAAAATACGTGGTTTTTAAAAAAGCTCAAGATGACCAAATTTCTAGAGAAAAGTATCTCAGAGAGGGGCAATCTGAAGCAGAGCTGGCAGGGTTGTCTGTGATGCTGAACCATTTCCCAGCTTGCAGGATCAGCTCAAGGTGGAGGGCAAGGGCAATGCAATAAAGGACAAAGAAACACCAGATGGGATTTAAAAAGCCACAACATTATTGATTACAACTTATGGAGCACTGGTACTGCATGGGGCTTAGATCCAAGTATCAGCTGACCCATCTGCCAGCTGATGACACTCTCAGTTCCTCAGCCTGTCTGCTAAGGGGGGAACCACAGAATAATAGCCAGTGGGACTCCACATGGGCATAAGCCTCTGGGTAGGCCCCCTGCCATGTGGGAGCAAGCATGTCCCAACAATCCTCCAAGTTGGGCTTTCCCCCACCATATCTCACCTCCAAATCCCATAAGTGAATCCCCAGCTATAGGGGAACAGCACACGCAGGCCATGTTTCCCCCAAAGGATCCATGCCCCATGCCAAACCACCCCCATTAAAGTTGTGACACAGAGAAAACAGCCTGACCACCAAACCCATTACCCCACAATATACTTAACACCTGAGCAGAGACCATCCACCCTCCCATCTCATGAGCCCCAACCATATTCAAGGGAGGGAGGGAGGGGTGTTATCCAAATAGGCAATCTCTTAATAAGTTGGGAGAATTAGCTTAACGGAGACAAGCAAGAGAGGCAACTGGGTTTCTCCATCTATGTTTACAGGGATTATTCCCTTAAAAGAACTCTCAAAATAAGCCAAGCAGATGTTCAACCATTAAGGATTTTTATTAAAGAGAAATAAAATCATTATTGTTGTTGTTGTTTGTTTGATTTACAGCCCACACACATACAGAAAACCACACACAGCACACATACAGTGCTAAGAGAAAATCAGTGAGGAAAAGGGGAGAAAGCATTTTTGGGGAAGGCAATAGTTACCAGTCTCAAGGATAGAGGTCTGCAGAGGCAACTACAAAATGACCAGTGTTTTAAGGAGAAGAGGTCCAAATGCGTTTGGGGCGCGTGTTCAGATCTAAAGACCCACATACTCTCACTGGTGGCTAGAGAGCCCAGTTATAGGGCAAAAAGCTCCCTGGGGCAAGTTGACATCTTCTCCCCCCAAACAATGACTTAATGGTCTTTCTGAAGGGTTGGGAAAAGGCTTAATAGGTCTTCCTGTGGCGGAGTGTAGGTGTGAATGGTGCTTAATGACCCTTTGAGTACGGGATGGGAAAAGCTACCAAGTGTGCTGAATAGCATTAGGTGGTGCTTAATCAAGGCAAGTGGGTGAGGGGAAGTGAGGCAGGGCTTGGATGAGATTAGACAGGAGCTTCCTGGGAGCCTCATTGTCCTAAGTTATACATCTCTCCGGGGCATGGAGAAGGTCTTTAGTCAGTCAGCCACTCTGACTCCCCTTCTAAAATAACTTTCCAGGCTCATGCCTGGCTGGCATCCATTTTGTTTTATTTCAGGCCAGGCAGTGCCTTGCACTTATCCTAATCCCAGCACCCTGAGCCTGTACCTATATAAACCGTTTGCAACCCACAATGTGTGAAACACAATGTGTGAAACAAGCATACATATGTGTAGGAAGAATAATCATTCAGGAGACTTGACCCTTTGCCTCCTTCAGGAACATCAGTGTGCATTACTTATGACTTTATGACTGAAGTGTATATGGGGTCCTGTCCAGAAAGGGGAAGATCACCTTTCCCATTAAAATTCCATTGGTGTAGTCCTCATTATTTCACTTCACCAGAACTACTAGCCTCCAAAATCTCTCTCTCTCTCTCTCTCTCTCTGCCAGTAGCAGAAGTGATGGGGATGGAGAAGCCCAAAAGGAACAGTCAATGAGAGACAATTCTTTTTGGTCATTCTTTCTACAATGTAGGAATAAGTATTTTTCCTCTACTATAAGAAGCCAGGTTCTTACCTGTTAAAGAATTTTTAGGCCCCATTTCATAAAATCTTATTCCGAGCATACATTCTAGCTAAAAACACCAGAAGCACACAGAAGAATGTAAACAGGTAAAACAAAGTTTTGCTCTAGTGTTAAGATCCTTTCTCTGAGTGAGACAGGTCACTGGGCAACGTGTAAACATATTGTTGTTTTTCTTTATTCTGATTAAATAAAATGAGATTCAGCCTTGAATAAATTCCTTTCCAAGGAATATATCGGATATATGGCTCTAGCTTTTCAGTTGTTTGTATAATTCATCTATCATTCAAACTCGTCAGATGTCATGTTCTCTGGGAAAATGCGTCATTCTGTGTCATTTTGACAAGGTGTATGCGTTATTTTGATAGGGTTTCATCCTAACCTCTGATCTTTTATTCTGTAAACAAATAGCAATTATTCTGTAAACAAACAATCACTACTGAAGGGTATATAAGGCCCTCCAATGCTACTGGTCTTTACACGTCTCCCCCTAATGGAGGCAGTGTCTGGGGTTATTCCATGTAAGAAATAAACCCATTTTTCCTCTGTAATCACTGTGTTTGGTTTCTTGAAATATATATATATATGGGTTAGTGGTAGTAGGGGACTTATAAATTGGAAGCAGAGTGCTATTTAAAAATCTCCCCTAATATTACCATATGCAGTTTATCTGCCTTCAGCACATTTATACTAACAAGGAATTTAGACTCTTGTAAAATCTGTTTGGTTTTCATTTGTTAAGTAGGTGGCTGTTATAGATTGATCCATAAATGTAAGCCATCCATATAGTCATATGAACACACAGTAGATTCATTTGCATAAAGGGCAATATGGGAATTGCAGTCTTTGGCTAGAGCTGTCACCTGAAAATGAAATTTCATTTTCCAAAGTAGAATAGCTCCTCAAAGTGATTACTCTGAACTTCAGAGCTCAGCTTCTTACCAAAGGATTAATTACTTGTGGATATATCGCCCAGAAAGATAGAATGCATACGGTTTGAGTTGTTAATTCTTCATGTTGACACCCTCATGTGTACCCACAAGAATAGTTAACTGAGCTATCGGACGGGATCGGTGAGTCTATTTGAATGGACCAGAAATGATTCCCATCCCCCCTCTACTGAAAAAAGAATGCTCAGGCACAAAAAAGGAATGCCAGTATTATTGCTTAGCATCCTGTAGTAGAGAAAGAAGTACTTTCAGGGGAAATAATGGGAAATCGGTACTGATGCTCTCACTTGAGACGCCAAAAGCCCTCAAATCATGCTGCCACCCACTAAAGAAAGCCAGTGTGACAGAGTGTCAGACTAGGATCTGAGGGACTGAGGTTTGAATCCCCACTCTGCCATGGAAGCTTGCTGGATGATCTTGGGACAGTTACACACGCTCAGCCTAATCTACCTCACAGGGTTGTTGTGAGGATAAAATGGAGAAGAGCAGGATGATGTAAGCCATGGTGGGTCTACATTAGGAGAAAGGTGGCTGTCAAAATAAATAAATAAATAGATAAATAAATAAATAATAAAGCCCATCCCACCCCCCCCAAAGTAGCCAAATGTGAGTATGTAATTTTGTATTTAATTAACTATATTTGATTGGAAAGTCCTACATAAATTTATAATGCAATGTTGGTTGAACTGCATTTCTTGCTGGAAAGAAGCATTTTTCTTTTAAAAATCACAGAAATAATTAAAAAACAGTGTAGCTTTGCTCTAAACATCCAATGAATAACTTACGCAGTCTTTATCTTAAACCATGCCCTATTCATCTGACGAAGAGAACTGTGATTCTCGAAAGCTTATGCTACAATAAAGTTGGTTAGTCTTAAAGATGCTACTGGACTCTTTTTGATTTTGCTACTGCAGACTAACACGGCTAACTCCTCTGGATCTATTCCAGTTTGTTTCATTTATTTTAGCATTCAACAGGCGCTAACCTTCATCAGAAGTCTCTTGTACTCGTTTGGACAAACATCCCACAATGTTTGTCTTGGCATCTTGGCATTTGTTGCATTACAGGAAGCTAAATGTTTACACTTTCTTCCATTCACACATCCCCTTATAAATAGGTTATTTGGGAGGAGGTGGAATTTTCTCACAGTCTTGACTCTTTCTGCAGAGGAGTTAGCCGTGTTAGTCTGTGGTAGCAAAATCAAAAAGAGTCCAGTAGCACCTTTAAGACTAACCAATTTTATTGTAGCATAAGCTTTCGAGAATCAAGTTCTCTTCGTCAGATGCCTGATACAGAGACTGGTCAAACACAGAAGAGCAGGAGAGAGAAGAGAGGTGGCAATTAGGGGGGGAGGGGGAGGGAGCAATCAAAACATTCCTTTGCTAGTATATGTAAACATCTCCTTTTGGTGTGTGTATCAGTTGGCTTCAAAGGAGTTTGCCCTGTTAGTTTGTAGCAGCCAAACAGCTAGACCATCCAATTCCAATGCAGTATGGGCCTTCGATAACCACAGCTCTCCCTGCCAGATGCATCTGACAAAGAGATCTGTGGTTCCCGAAAGCCCACGCCAGGTGCCACTGAGCTCCCCCAGACCCCGCCTCTGTAAAGGAAATCTGTTAACGGGAGGCTGCTGAACTGGAATTCATATGCAAATTTGACTCTGTCAAGCTGGGACTGAATAGGGACTATGAATGGTTATCACATTACCACAGGTAACAGATTTCCTTTACAGAGGTGGGGTCTGGGGGAGCTCAGTGGCACCTGGTGTGGGCTTTCGGGAACCACAGATCTCTTTGTCAGATGCATCTGGCAGGGAGAGCTGTGGTTGTCGAAGGCCCATACTACATTGGAATTGGATGGTCTAGCTGTTTGGCTGCTACAAACTAACAGGGCAAACTCCTTTGAAGCCAACTGATACACACACCAAAAGGAGATGTTTACATATACTAGCAAAGGAATGTTTTGATTGCTCCCTCCCCCTCCCCCCCTAATTGCCGCCTCTCTTCTCTCTCCTGCTCTTCTGTGTTTGACCAGTCTCTGTATCAGGCATCTGACGAAGAGAACTTGATTCTCGAAAGCTTATGCTACAATAAAATTGGTTAGTCTTAAAGGTGCTACTGGACTCTTTTTGATTTTGACTCTTTCTGAATCCCATGTATGGATGCCCTACTATTTCTTAGGATTTTTTTTTGTCTCAAAGAAACCACAAGGTGAAGGTGCACAAAAAGCAACAGAGCAACTATTATGAACAAAATGAACCACAGGAAAGCGCAAAACAGAAAAGCAACTCCACACTAATTCACATCATTAGGATCCAACAACTGGAGGACTCGTGAGGGGCATTTCATTTTCCCCTCATGTACTCTTTCCCTTCCCTGGCCCCCAAACCCTCTCCTTTTCCTGCTTCCTTCTCTCCTTCCCACCCATCTCTGTCTGCTCCTGTCTTCACTTTTCCCCCTTCCTCTTATGGTCCAATTGTGTGGTGCCAGCTGAGCTAGGCCCACTTGCATGGCGGGGAACGTGTAAGGACTTGAGGGAGGTACTTCACTTCTCCCTGTGTCTCTTTCCCCACATCACTCCTCTTTCTATCCTCCTGGCAGCCTCCATATGCTCACCTTTCCCTAACTCCTTCTCTCCTTCAAACCCAGTAAACAACTTACCTTTTATCTGCCCTCCCGAATCTTCATTTATATTTACTAATTTACTTCATTTATATCCTGCCTTTCTCCACAATGGGGCCCCAAAACAGCTTACATCATTCTTCTTGCCTCCATATTATCCTCACAACAACTCTAAGAGGTAGACTAGGCTTACAGTGTGTGACTGGATCAAAGTCCCCCCACCCCCCACCCCGTGAGCTTTCACCACAGAGTGGTAATTCAAACTGGAGTCTCACACATGCTACTCTGTTGCTGTAGCATAGTTTTCATTGGTTAGGCTGAGAATCAGCACTCTGCTGGTTCGAAACCCACTACTGCCATGAGCTCAGCAAGTGTGCTTGGGTAAGCCACTCCTCTCAACCCCAGCTTCTAGCAGTCTTGTGGAGATAATAATAATACTGACCTTGTTCGCTGCTCTGAGTGGGACACTAATCTGTCTAGAAGAGAAGTATATAAGCACAATCAAAAAGAGTCCAGTAGCACCTTTAAGACTAACCAATTTTATTGTAGCATAAGCTTTCGAGAATCACAGTTCTCTTTGTCAGATGCCTGATACAAAGACTGGTCACCAGTCTTTGTATCAGGCATCTGACGAAGAGAACTGTGATTCTCGAAAGCTTATGCTACAATAAAATTGGTTAGTCTTAAAGGTGCTACTGGACTCTTTTTGATTTTGCTACCACAGACTAACACGGCTAACTCCTCTGCGTATATAAGCACAGTTATTATTATCATTATACTGTCTGGGGTGGGGAAGCTGCTGTTGAACAGTAGCAAGCAGGCAGGCCTGGATGAATCACGCAGCATGATATTGTACAGTTAGTTGTACAGTTAGGGTTGCCAGGTCCCAGTTGGGAAATTCCTGGAGATTTGGGGGGTGTGGCCTGGAGAGAGCAGGGTTTGGGGAGGGGAGGGGCCTCATAATGGTATAATGCCATAGAGTTCACCCTCCAAAGCAGCCATTTTCTCCAGGGGAACTGATCTCTGTCACCTGGAGATCAGTGGTAATTCCAGGAGATCTCCAGCCACCACCCAGAGGCTAGTAAATATGGAGAGTCAGGAAAGCCAGTAACAAAATCAATGAAACGTGACGTTTCGTTGCTTTTGTTACCACCTGGAGGCTGGCAACCCTATGTACAGTGGTTGCTTCTGGGCCTATCCCAATAAGTCTTCCCTCAAAGACCAAAACAGCCCTGGAAATGGCCCTTTCAGATCAGGGCCATTTGGCTATTAGTATATAAGATAGTGGGGAAAATATACATCTTGCAGGTGTTAAGGTCTGGGGACAACACTTAAGTTTGTCTATTGTCCTTTCAGCCAAAGGCAAATCCGTAAAAAGGGAGATTGTGGAACTGGTCTCTGAAATATTCTTTAAGTAAAAAGACTTTTTATTTATTGATAATCTTTTGCATACAGGACATAAGCTTCTGCAATTTTTCCTGCTTCTTTTCCATGAAGTCTGCCCTAGTCCCTGTGCTACAATGCCCCTCCTTGCTACAGAGCAAAGGCAAGATACAAGCCTCTGGATCCCTGAAGTGGACTTTTAACAATGAGAAAATTCTGTGCATGAAGCTGAGCTGCCTTCCAGTATATCTAAGCAGAGCTGGCCATGAGGAATACATTTCTGGATGCAGCACAGATGATGAAACACGCAAAGCGGCCTGAAGAGTAGTTTTCTGCTCGCTTCTGGTATCCTACTCAGATCCTATTTGCCATCTATTATTTTTCATTCCTGACGCCTCCTTTGCATAGCCAGACAGGTGTAGTAATGGTGGTGGTGGCAAGTACTGTCAAGTCACAGCCAACTTTTGGTGACTCCATAGGGGTTTCAAGGAAAGAGACGAACAGAGGTGGTTTGCCATTGCCTGCCTCTGTACACCAATCCTAGTCTGCCATCTAAGTATTAACTAGGTGTGACCCTGCTTAGTTTCCAAGAGCTGACAAGATCGGTCTTGCCTGGGCCATTCAGACAGGTATAGCAGTAATCAAAGGTATGGCCAGGTATGCACCCCTCATGTACATATGCTGTTTCTTAGAAAAACAGAGGAAGGTGAGAAGTGCACCCCTCAGTGCCAGGCACTCCAGGCCCAATGAGTTTAGCATACATCGTAGCCTTGAATCTCCTCTGATTGCTCTGGCCACTCAGTCTTGGCTCATTCTCTGCTGGGGTTTATGCAAGGTCAAGAAATCTACCAATGCAATGGTTCAGACTTCTGATACTTTGAAATTGCTAAGGCTAGGGAATAAATGAAAATCATTGGTTTGGATACATCTGTTGAGGGATATGAGCCAACAAGCCTTTTAACTCCAAGCTGATAGCAGCACCAGATGCTCCTTTTGGCAAGGTTTTAGATAGGACTATGTGGAATCTAAGCCTTAAAAAGAATAAGAAATCCAAATTCTGCACCAAGATTAATACAAATTACGCACCAAGGAAATGCAAAATCTGAGATTAAGAATAAATTATGCTAAGAAAATTTGCATTTGATTTATTTATCTGACCCAGGGTTTTAGCTTGCAAGCCATAGTATTTACTCCTCTAGTGGCTACCCCTCAATGCTCATGTTTACCTGCAAATCCCATCGTGCTCCCTCCATGAACAAACCATGGATATATGCTCCTTCCCGTGGTGGGCTGGTAAAATCCTCACGATTCTTCTTGGTCACATCACATTGCAGGGTCATTTTGTCTAGTGGCCACTCATTCTTTCGGGCCATGGATTGCATTATGGCTGTCAAGAAAGACTGGGGGTTGAAGAAGCCTGCCAACCACACCACAGATGGCAGCATGAAGTCCCCTGTCCACGTCTCCAGCTCCTTGATACGATTGAGAAGGTCAGCAAACCAGCTGCAGAGACCAGCCATGGAAGGATAAGCCCTCCTGGTCCATGACTCAGGCACTGTGTCTAAGAAGATGGCATTTTGTATCGTCTCCATATCACTGGTCATAGTTAATTCGCCCTTTAAAAATGTGAGGAACAAGAACATGAGTTGCAAAACAGTGTCAGAGGATTAATGAAATGTAGCAAATCTGTAAAAACAATATGGATCAGACCTGATACCACGTTTAAAAGACTGTGCAGTGGATCAAAGTCTTTATTTGAACCATTTCTATCCCATGCAATACCTGGTTCTCTAGACAACTTAAAGCAAACATTTTAAACATACCACAGTACATTTAAATATGTGAAAAGCAAAATACCAAAGTAACCAGTAAAAACCATTAAAAGTAACCAAAAACAGGATTAGCAGCATTAAATAAAAAACAAAAATCATAACCAGTATAAAAGCATCAATTGGTCATCTTTAAAAAACAAAAAGCAAGGGGAAAATACCTTTCAACATACACTCGCATACCATCAGCAAATCAAGAAAACGCCTAGGGGGAAAGTAAGTCTTGGCTTGGCACAGAAAACTCAAAAGACAATGTGCCAAGCGAATAGATTTAGGGAAGCTGCTCCTCAATCATGGTGACACAGCAAAGAAGGCCCTGCCCCTCTTGGCCATCCCTCCAAATTCAGAAGTTAGGAAACACAGAGCACAGTCTTTAAAGAACTCAGCTGGCTGGAGTGGTGACTTCATATGGGAGCAGATGGTCTTTTAGTTACTCTGTCCCAAACCATTTAGGAGCTTTAAAGGTAATAATGAACTCTGAATTGGGTCCAGAAGCAAATTGGCATCTTGTCCAATTATTTACAGATGAGCAAGTTAGGCGTTACTATCTTTGTTACTAGTGCCTTTGTTAGTTACTCGTTTGTTTGTTACTAGTGCCAGTCAGCAATCTTTAGGCTGCATTTCTGAATCATCTCCAGAGGCAAATCCTGTAAAGCATATTACAGTAATCTAAACTGGTTCAGACCTTGAATAACCATCAGCAACAGACCAGGAAGTTAAAATGACCCAGCCAGGAGCAAGTTGAGCTGAGTAGCCTCTACTGTGCTACAAGCCAGCTGAAAGTGATGCAGGAGTCAATGGGTGAACTAACATTCATCACAGGTGCTTTTGCAAGATCTGAGCTGACTGGCCCCTATAGCACTGGCAAAGTTAGTAAAGCTTGGTGCTACTTGTAACTGGTGCCAGAGGTGCTCAGCAGTGGCCAGAGGCCCAGCAGGAACTAGTCCTGAAAGTTATCTGGCCAGTCTGCCCCTGATAAATATGGCCAGATCCTGTCTTTAATCCAACAAGAGATGTGCAATAAAGGAGATCATATCTGTTTCTTTATGGGGAGAGCGAACCTGTCAAAATAGGCTGATTCCACAATTCTTGACTGGTTACATAAGCAACCAAAAGTACCTCAGTCATTCCAACATGAGAAAGATGGTGGAGGTGGTTGGTGATCAGCATTATTTGTAGTACTAGATTTTTTTCATTTTTTAAAATGTTAAAAGAGAGGCATAAGAAAATATGTGTTAAATCACTGAAACTAGCACAATTCCCCCTCTTGCTTATCTCTACTTGCATACATAATTTCTGAGCGAAATGACAAACAGCCCAAAGGAAAGAAGATTGCAGGAGTGGTGCAAAACAGAAAAGGGAGGAATTTGAAGGAAGGACAGAGAACGGAAGGGAAAGGGCACAGGAGACACATAAGGCCTAGACACAAGAGGCACTATGTATAATTGACAGAAAAGAAGAGAGTAAACCAAGGTAGAGAACAAACCAAGGTGGCCAAGGGCTATTAGGCCTCTAGGCTAGAATCTGGCAACCAGTTGTGGCTTCTCCTGCCATTGCAACTCTGCAATATGACAACCCTTAAGGGATGAGGGCCAGGAAAGCAGGGGAGGCGGGATAAATTTTGCATACAGGTTTACACCAGTCAGCCAATCATTTGATTGTGAGTTTCTAGTAATTTATATGTGTTTTTGTTACATGATACATTTGATAACTTATTTTGATAACTTTTGTGTAATCTGATTCAGTACAGACATTTTCATTTTCACAATACCGGTATGCCAATCTGTTTGCCTATTTCCTGCAGTGTGTTAATCTTTTAACAAGACTTACTGGCTTTTGCTGATTCCACATGGGTCCCCCCCCCCCGCTTAATGGAGAACAGCATGTCCCTGTGTTTTGGGGAGGTTCTACACAATGCCATGCTCATTGTGACCATGACTTATAGGCCTCCTGGGGTTTTCATCCAGCTCAAAGGAGAGACTGAATGCTCCATGTGGATGCTCCATTCACTCTGCCTGCAACTAAACTCCACATTCCACCCCCACCCCCGCTTTTAGCCCTTTAAAGGGCTTTTTCATTTCCCAGCTGAGCCATAATGTAGCTTTACACTATGGTTCATCTGGGAAAATGGAAAGGCTGCAGGGGTCCATCACAAATTTAATGGTGTTGGCATTTCTGTGCTGATGCAATGGAGGCAAAAAGGAGGAGGTGGGGGGGTGGCAACTGCAACAAGTAGCCCAGGGATGGGGCACATGGATGCTATTCCTAACTGCTTCCACACTACTTGCTGCTGCTTCTACAGTGGAGCAGACCTTTCCCCACCCTCACGTAGAGGCAGCCTTTGATAACTTGTATGCTTAGTCAACAGATCGCTGGTCTTCTACTGGCAGGTTGCAATCCACAACGGGAATATTTCTCCTGTCCCAATAGCGGCCATCTTCATAATTACACAACAAGCAGCCCCTACCTTTAGCCCTAAGTCCAGCTCCTGCAGCGACCGCCTGATCTCACTAGTCAGGAGATTCATTCGCTCACATTCCTGAAATGCAACAACAATGTATGGTGTCCTCTCTTCCACCTTGGCCATCAGCTCTGGTATGTTAAACTCATCAGTCAGCCTCTCCAGGATGTCATCCAGCAGTGCTTTCACCTGCATGCCCAAGGGAGACAATATAGGGTATCTAAGGGCCACTTGCAAAATCCAGTAGAAAGCATCTGCTATTCATGGCTGCATTGGAAAGGAAAAACCTATGCCTGGCAAACTGCAGATGAGCTGAGCCAGAACAGGCTCATCTAAATCAACCCACCCAATTGATTATTACTACCTAAATACCTGCAAGCATTCAAAGTGGCTCTTTTTATAGAGATGATTTAGAAATTGCCACACATTATGCAGGAGCTCATTCTTTCCTTTCGATTCTCCCCTGTGCCTCATTGTAAGGTTGGACTAGTTCAGTGAGATGGATAAGGCTATAAAAGTAAACTCAAACAGAAGAGCTTGCTATATTGCACCGTTTATGAGCTTTTTTTTCATGTTATTGACAAATGCAGGAAATTATTTTAAATGGAATTTTAAGGTGAACTATCTCAGTACACTGCAAACAAGACAAGAAAACATCATCAGTCTCCAGGTTCCCCGGCACTTAAATTTGGAAGCATAGTTATTTTTGGACGTTAGAAAATATCCTGATGAATCAGTGCCTAACTACATGATACACTTTCCCCAGGTACGTCCCTGGGACCAGTTGATAGGTGAGAACTGGGAGTTCTGAGCTTCCAAGCCATGCAGGGGCCTGATTCTAATTGGAATCATAGGGAGAGGAGAATTAAGCCTCCCCCAGTACCATTTTCCTAACCCATGGAGTGGTACACATTTAAGTTTCTCAAACAAGGCTAACAGTAGATCCTCAGGAAGAGAAAATGGTGGAGGAGGGAGGTTGAATTGGTCCTGCATGCCATTGGGAAGTGCGGAACTATGTTCTGCTCCCAGAACCTTGAAGTAATGTGGGTTTTGTCATTATTTCTCTTCTTGGAGAGCATTGCTGGTATCCTATGTTAAAGTTACATCGGCATCAGTAGGACACCAATTTAGTGGGACTTTAGGATTCCTCTGCTCATCATTTAAATACAACAGAAAACATTCCAGTCCTGCTTCAATGCATTATTTGGGCGCTCTCAGCATTTATGCTCTCCTTTTCCAGTTTTTTTCCTTCTCTTCTCATCCAGTTTCTCTTTGAGACAAAGGCTGAAGTCACATATGCCAATTAAAGTGCTTTTCAGTCCTTCTCCTGTTATGATGTACATATATGATAATCAGAAAGGCAGTTTTGAATGTGTATGTACCAGTTTTAAAAGCACTTCACTGCCATGCCAATATTCTTGCATTTACCCTGGATATATAATTTCAAGCAAAATTCAGCAAGTCTGTCAGGGACTCTCTTCGTCTCAGGATCAAATGCACATTGAAAGGAATGAAACCTGAGCTTACCTTTCAGCATCAAATGCAACCTGCTTACTCTTGCTGATATTTTTCCGGGTGGATTTCCAATCATGATCACAGGAGGAAGATAAAAATTATGGCGCAGTAAAAGATGAAAGCTTAGCATAAGAACAAGCCTAGTCAGAAGACCAGCTAGCAAATACTGGGCATTCCCTTTGTTGTAGGCTAAAAAATAGAATTGCTAGTGATATTTTACCTAGAGGAAAAACTACATACAACATCTGGGGGTTCCTCATCAGGTAAAATATCAAAGAATTTTGAGGGAAGCCAGAAGAGTTTCTATAGGACTGGAAAATTTCTTAGGAAGGCTGAGAACATCCCTACGTTACAGGATTCTGCCTAAATTTGGTGGTTCCTCCTTGGTGAAACATCAGAAGAGTTTCAAGGACAGCAAAAAGGTGTTTCCATTTTCTTGATGTCAGCGTTAAGCTATGTGATAGATGCATAAATACCATATTAAACTGAAAACCCACCAGTCACTACAAATAGGTTCCTGCTTCCAGCTACCACTTGATCCTTTGTCTACAGCCAAGCACAACATTACAACCACTTTAGCCCCAATTCCTTGAATATGGACTAAAAACTGAAGGACTTCTGACAAGCATTCTTGGGATCATAAAACCCATTCAGTGAAATGAGGAGAAACTTTGATGAAACTAGACTGGTATTCAGAAATAACCTACCACAAGACATGTCCAAAGGAGACAATATCACTGTTTATCACCCTCAGTTTCCATCTCAAGCCAGTCAAATACATCATCAATGATCTACAACTCATTCTGGATAATGATAGTTTTCTGTCACAAGTTTGGACTTTCCTTGCTTACGAGCAGCCCCCGCCCCCCAACCTAAAACAGCTTATTACAAACAATAATTGACTGCCTAACAGATACAAACTGCAATAAAACAGGAGGTTGATGTTGTTTCCATACACACTCGGGCAACACTCATATGGAATCTAATAACTTAAACCACATTCTCATATTGGAGGATAAATTAAACTAATTCATCCTCCAATATGAAATATGCCATCATGTCAACAGTGCCCTTCTGCTCTCTTCCTAGAACAAATGGGTCAAGCCCTTAAAGATAAACTCCAGTGGGAAACTGCTAACCCAGAAATTATTAGAAAATAAATTCTCTTCCTCCCCCATCACACACACCAGCCTGAACTGATACATGGGATTTATGGCTCATTTGAGATATTTAAGATGCAATCCTAAACAGGTCTACTCGGAAGTAGTCCCTTTTCATTCAACTTCTAGGAAAGTGTTCTTAGGACTGCAGTGTTACTGTCTTAACAAGATCAGTTATACACCTTAACAGTTCTCCCAGAATTACTGAGGAGGCTTTGATAAGATATAAACTTTACCCTGGCACTAACTACCCTGTACCCCTCTGGAATTTTACTATGTTCTAATTGAATTTCATGGCCTCTTGAAGTTGCTGTTTTTATATTTAATCTCATTATCATACATGAAATGCCTGCAAATGAGGGCATGCTCATAAGTATCTGAAGAAGTGGGCTCAAGTCCATAGGAGCTTATGCTGAAATAAATTTTTGTTTGTTTTTAAAACGCCCTACGAATCCTCTTTATAACATCAATGAAATTGCTCACAGGTGGTGGTGGAAGATATGTTGTATATCCCTAAAAGAGAACTTGCTTGCCTGGGCTTGGGCACCATTTGGAACTGTCCTGTATCTTCTTGTTCCTATAATTTCATGTAACCATTGTAACAGGTCTTTTTGTCCAACTAAAGGGACCCACGCTGCCTCCAATAATTTTGGGTAACTAGGCTATTTTACATATAACTATTACATATAACTGAGGGGAAATGTCAGACACACTGTCCACTGTACGGCCATATTGCTTTTCTGATGTATCTCACAACTGTAGTTTTCCAGAGTTGTTTGTCTGCAGGTTCATAGGAGGCAGCTGTGTTCTCAGAGCGGCCTTATCTATCCGAACTAACCACTGACCTTGGAGGAGCTTCCCTCGCCTTCCCAGGCCTCTGCTTTGACTGGGCAGATAGCGGGGGGGGGGGGGTGGAAAGGAGGTTTTGATATATTGCAACACGTAACTAACATGTCATTCTCAAAGAAGCCTTGTGTTCATCCAGAAGCTCTCTAGCATTTGGATTTATTATGGACACCTGTACTTTGAATATAATCTTTCAATAAAGACCCTTTTGACTCAAGAGACCTTGGAGTTCTTGCAGCAAGGGGTGGGAGATGAAATCAGAGTAACTTGAATTCCATAGACTGACAGGAACCCTCCCCTCAGTTACTAGAAGTTCCAATGGCAGTGAGTATAAAGGCTTTGGGTTCACTCTTACTAGTAGTTTTTGTAGCACTTTGAGAAGTAACTTTACCATAGATGGGTTTTGGCCATTTAATTCTATCCTCTGAATTTAAAAAGTTAGCAAATAATGGGACACATTCTCAATCTTCTGTGAATCACACATAAACAACATTTTTTTACACTGACCTCCTGCACTTTCACAGGGACCGAATGGAGCCTAAAATGAAATAAAGGCTACTGTTAACAGAGAGAAAAATAACTGGCACAGGTTGATTGTGCCAGAAAGATGGTTTGAGAAGGGAGTTGGCCAAGAGGAGGAGAAAGGAAGAAAGATGAGTGCTAGGAAGTTCCTTTAAAGCATGTTCGGGTTGCTTTCCTTTTTCTGATGGGGAACACTGTTTCAGTGTAACCAGACTCCTCCCAGCGGGGATGCTCCATGCCCAATTAGTCCTCATCTGTCCACAACACTGGAACTGGGGAGTAGTGTTGTGGGCTTGCTGAGCTCTTTGCACAAGTGTGCAAGGAACAATGAAATAAGTATGGGGCCCTCCTGTTGTCCTGCCTGTGCTCTGCAAGCACAACCAGGCTTGTCAGAAGCCACTCCATGAATGAGGTCCCCCACTTATTATAGAAGAATAGCCCAGCTTGTGTGTACAATTAATTGTCTTGGTTCTTTCGTATGACAATCACTATGCTCTGGCATCATTACTCATGCTGAAAGGCAGCTGAACTCTAGAACGAAATTCCTCTGTAAGGACAGCATAAGGTAATAACTATGTTACTGGAGTACAGAGTTCCAAAACCTTGTATGGCTCTATTTACAGATACACAGTGATGTATTCTGCCTAAATGTCTATGTATGAGTTAGAGATAGCCAATGTTCCTTAGAAATACCTCAGACTGAGGTAAAATGATGCAAAGTTGCCTCTGTGTTGATGGTAAAGGATTCGGTGTGATCCCCTCACTCACCTTCTCTTCTCGGGTGGTCCCTGCTCCTTCTCCCATGCTGGTGTTCCGAGGCTGCAGCTCCAAAATGGTACGGAACAACTTTTCTGAGGTTTGGGTCAAGAAGCCAATTTCTGCATTGGGGTGGAGGCCATAAAGGTATGGAGATTCAGCAGGCAAGGCATCATCTATATACTGGGCAGGAAAGCAAAAAATCTATACTCAGTAAGATAACAGGTATCATGCACAAAAGGGAGCCACTAGGACACTTACCTAGCCCCGGACTTACCCAGGGCTCCATTTACAGTCTGCAGGGTCAGGTGATGAGGTGTGCAGCAACTGCTTTTATCCTGGGGTCCCAGAGGCTTCCATTTGCACCTACGGAATTGCACAGGCAGCCCAAGTTCAAATTTGCCAGCCAGCCATTCAGCAGCAAGCTGGCCAGCAAATCTTGAGAGAAAAGTCTTCTCTCTGGTTTGCCTGCTAGGGATATATTGCAGAGCTGGCAGGGTGCCTCCACAATCTGTTCCTGAACTGGATTCCCATGCATCCACCCCCTTTTCTGGGAATTGTTGGGCATTTGTAATGGAAATTTTGGAAATTTCCTGCTGGATCCTTTTTTTTTCTGGAACAGTTACGTAGTTGGTGGTAATGTGTTTTATACTTTGGAGTATTCTATCTCAATCACAACTTTGAGTAGGGGCAGTTTTGGCATTGGGAACAGATCATTGGGTGGGGGGGGGACACAGCCTGCAAATTCAGTTTCCCTATACTTGGGGATCACCTTAAGGGATCGCAAGATTGATGCATTGCAGGGACAACCCAGTCGGGGACTGCCTGGGCATGCTCACTCCCAGGTGGTGGAGGGATCCACAAAGAGGTTTGCATCCATGTGGAATTCCACAAACTGTGATTCTGCGGTTTCCCCTTTCAGCAGGCAGGCTGAAGGGGTGAGAGTGGTCATCAGCTGGCAGGCAGGTTGGCAAATGCTGGGATACGCACCCTATGTGGTGCCAAGGCTCCATAAACTGTAAAACAATAAAGTTGTGGCCTTTTTAATTCCAACAAGTCATCTCTGTGTCTTTGTGCCACCTGACCTGACCCCCTCACTGCCAAAGCTGGATCAGCAACAAAGATGAAGTTGGCAATAATAATAAGCAATCCCAGCCAAGCCAAAACTGATAGTTACTATATTTGGCCCTTGTTTCAGACAGGAAACCATTTCTTGACTTGATCTGGTGTGTGCCTCAACAGCAGTCTTAACTAGGAAATATGCCATACTCTAATGAGGGTTCTCACTTATTTGCTTTTTAAAAAATGTAATTGGCATTCTCCTTATCATGTCCCCTCCCTGCAAACTGAGAATAAACTAGTAAACCAACAGATTAAAAAGTGCTCCCACACAGAAGAAAAGTGATACATAAACAAAGAATTAATAAAGACCAATACATGATGGTAAGACCTCTGTCATCAGCAAGGGGTTTGAAAGGCCCTTTTCAACAAAGAGATGTAATTTTCCATTAGGCCTGCTCTGGTCTGGGGAAAAAAATGCTTCCCCTATTCAAGCATGAACTGAATAACCACATGATGAACTGTCACATTATCTTTAAAACGTGCACCAACCACTAGAAAAAGCAACACATTTTACTCGGAACTCTGCATTTCTGGTTATGTCCTCATAAAGCCATTAGAGAGAAGATGAATGTAAGCAGGATGAACAAAACAGCTGCAAGAGGGTTACCTGGTGATAGCCATTGTAGTCTATGTTCCCCGGGAGGGGAAAGCCTGGAGCCAGTGAGAATTCTCCCTCCAGCATTTCTGGCTTGATGTATTCCTCCAGATAGGTCTTACAGAGGCGCCTATCCCAGTCATCTGTGATATGTCCTCCATACATGATCTCCCCAAAGAGGTACCGCAAGTCATCATAGGGTACCTAAAAACAACAGGTAAGTGGGAGTGTGCAGATGGTGAGAGATGCTGCTTCCTAGCAGCAGTCTCACACTATGGACTTTTAAAGCTTAAGTCTCCATTAAGGCTTTCATCACCAGTTCATTTTTTTAAGGAATTGAACATTATGTAGCCGTTAAATCACTCTATGCAGCACACAGGAGATTCAGGAAGAGCCCAGACTGCAGAACAGACTGTGTGTTTGTATGTACGATGTGGGGAAGGGTGGGAGGATTGTTACTTAAAACAAGTCTTTCTCCTGTTCCCTAGAGAGAAAACATCTATCTTGGCAAGCCAAACATTTCCAAATATTTTCACAGGAATGTCATGGTGGAGACACAGAAGACCAGACATTTGCGTTTACAGAAACAGGGCAGTTAAAAAGAAAGATGTTTCCTGGAACCACTATAATACAGAAGTGGGGAGGGGAAAGTGGTCTATTGGTAAAGCTGTCAGAATTGGAGCCATCTAGTGTATAATAAGGATTCAGAAACACACACGTGACTTTTGCATATGATGGCATACATGATGCATCTCACTGACACCCTCGGCTCCGCTCACCTTTGAACTAGCCTCCAAGTAATTGTACAGGACATTGACTGAAATGGTGAGATCTCCAGTATTGAAGGGGTACAACCGGTTCCAGCCTTGCGGCCCAAACTTGCGCCTTTCTGCTACCACAGCATGAAAATAGCACAGGGCAAAAAGGATGCTCTTAAACTCACTCTCACGGGTACACATCTCCAGGGTGTCCTGTAAGGCAAACACAGGAAGAGTAATGGGAGTTTTCTTAGCATAATATTACACCCTCAGCAAGGACCTAACAAATTACAAATAACCGAGCCCTACATCCTCTGGGTAACTGAACTAATTGCCATGTCTAGAGAGTCAAGGTGAGGTTTGTTGACGAGAGGAGTTATGAGAGGATCAAAGTTGACTGCTTTTTAAAGTTATCCTCTACTTGTAATCCCATTAATTTCCCTACTTTGAGATGGAGGTTACTATTGGCAGAAGTACAGTTAAAAATGTTTTGATCTAAATGTTATACACAGGGCTTTTTTTCTGGGAAAAGAGGTGGTGGAACTCAGTGGGTTGCCCTCAGAGAAAATGGTCACATGGCTGGTGGCCCCGCCCCCTGATCTCCAGACAGAGGGGAGTTGAGATTGCCCTCCACGCCACTGCTCAGCGCGTGGAGGGCAATCTAAACTCCCCTCTGTCTGGAGATCAGGGGGCGGGGCCACCAGCCATGTGACCATTTTCAAGAGGTTCCGGAACTCCGTTCCCCCATGTTCCCCCTGAAAAAAAGCCCTGGTTATACATATAATTTGGAAGCTTGATTTCAAGGTCTGTGTAGATAAACAAGGATCATTTTGGTTGTTGTGGGTTTTCCGGGCTGTATTGCCGTGGTCTTGGCATTGTAGTTCCTGACGTTTCGCCAGCAGCTGTGGCTGGCATCTTCAGAGGTGTAGCACCAAAAGACAGAGATCTCTCAGTGTCACAGTGTGGAAAAGGTGTTGGCAGGTCATTTATATCTACTCAGGAGGGGTGGGGTTGAGCTGAGTCATCCTGTAAGAGTTTCCCAGGGTGTGGAATGCTAATGGCGGGAGGCTTCACTGTATCCTGAGGAGGTTCTTTTGCATATGGATTGGTGCTTGATGTGCTAATATGGATTGGTGCTTGATGTCCTGCAGAGTATACCTGGATACCTTGGTCATCCGCAAAGCAAACTTTCAGTTAGGTCACAAGGTCTACAGGAAACCAACTCACACTGATCGGTACTTACACAAAAACTCCAATCACCACCCCCGACAGAAAAGAGGCATAATGAAAACATTAGTGGATCGTGCAAGACGGATATGTGAGCCGCACTTTCTCAATGAGGAAATTAATCATCTAAACCACGCACTTCAGGCAAATGGCTACTCCAGAAATGAAATCCGAAGAGCAATCAAACCCAGGATGAATCAAACAACCAAGGAAAAACAGTCTCCTACAGGAAAAGTGTTTTTGCCATATATCAAAGGAATTACTGATCAGATCGGAAAGCTTATGAAAAAGCATAACCTTCAAGCAGTATTCAGACCCACCCGAAAAATACAACAGATGCTACGATCAGCAAAAGACAGTAGAGACCCCCTCACCTCTGCAGGAGTATACCGTATACCCTGCAGCTGTGGACAAGTGTACATCGGGACCACAAAGCGTAGCATCCAGACAAGAATAAAAGAATATGAAAGACACTGCAGACTTGGACAACCTGAAAAATCAGCAGTGGCTGAACATAGGCTAACACAAACAGGGCACAGTATCTTATTCCAGGACACCAAAATACTGGACAACACTGCCAACTACTTTGTCAGACTGCACAGGGAAGCCATTGAAATTCACAAGCATAAGCAAAACTTCAACAGGAAAGAAGAAACCTTAAGAATGAACAGAGCATGGTTTCCAGTTCTGAAAAACACCAAGCTAACAAAACACTCTACACCCGACAATAGCCCTGCGGAGAAGATTAGCACATCACGCACCAATCCATATGCAAAAGAACCTCCTCAGGATACAGTGAAGCCTCCCGCCATTAGCATTCCACACCCTGGGAAACTCTTACAGGATGACTCAGCTCAACCCCACCCCTCCTGAGTAGATATAAATGACCTGCCAACACCTTTTCCACACTGTGACACTGAGAGATCTCTGACTTTTGGTGCTACACCTCTGAAGATGCCAGCCACAGGTGCTGGCGAAACGTCAGGAACTACAATGCCAAGACCACGGCAATACAGCCCGGAAAACCCACAACAACCATCGTTCTCCGGCCGTGAAAGCCTTCGACAATACAAGGATCATTTTGCTTGCACTGTCTTTCCCTCTTTTACAGGCACTTCTGTTATGATGCCTTTTGGCTATTCCCACATTCTGCTGATGGCCTGATACAATTTAGATGTACATATTCTTGCACTGTTTGGGTTAATCTATGATGGCAGTGTTTTGGATGAGGGTAGTCACTGGACCTCACAGAAGGTTGCTGTGGCCTTTTTAGAATTTTCCCAGCCCAACAATGAATTCAAACTTGTCCCAGCCTGCATTTTTTGGCCCGTAGCTCTTCATAACACTGGTCAGGGTTTATGACGATCTTCCAGTAGCCGATCTGTCTGAGGGCACCTGAATTTTAATGTGTTAATATGTTAATAAGGTTTTAATTAGTATTTTAACAGTATAGTTGTTGGAAGCTGCCCTGAGCCCACTTGTGGGAATGGCGGGGTATATATTGACTTAAATAAATAAATAAATAAACAATGCAGAATAATAGAGCCAAAAGCCATTATTCAGACATGTAGTTCCTGCAAAGAGTGCCATAAGCCAGAGCCCTGAGAATCAGGATCATATCCCAAGGGTTACAGGCTCCTGGATGCAAAAATGAAACAAAGATCTCAGTCAAAGTTCTGGGACAAATATGCTCTGTCCTTATTTGGCCTCACACATTTCTCTAGGTGCAAGAGCAAAACATCAATGTGGTGCTGATGCAATAGCAAGTCCCTATCTGTTTACAAAATGAACACAGTAATAAACTGTTTTTCACTTTGTTCAGGAAACAGTGTTTGAACTAGTCTTCCATTAGCTTGGAACAGTGGCTCAAAGCAGTCAAACGAGGTATGAAGCCTCTGCTCCCATCCACAGCAGGATTTGACGGATAAGAGACATTGTGTAAGAATCCAGCAGCTTGAGAACATTAATTATGATCTGACTGCAGTACACAGAGGCAGGATGAGAATGAGGAAATGTTTAAGTTCCCCCCCCCACTCCTTTCCAGGAATCTCAGATGAATGACAGTAGATAAAAATCAAGTACGTCCCTCTGAATACCAGGGCTAACTTTCACCAAACTGCACCTGCTCAGTGATTCCAGCTCTTATCCTAGAAAATATTGTAAAGGCCAAATTCAAACATAGAGCTCAGCAACACAGCATCCTTCCACCAAGGAATGAACCCACCAATCCTACATCTAGATTGTGCTGTTCCATACTGGTAGGCACAAGGAACCCACTCCCATCCAAGCCCTGCAGCTGGCAAAGAGAGCCACAAGAGCTCGCATAAGGTTTCTTTTTGGACCGCCCCCCCCCCAGTACAGGAAAGCAGCAAAGCACGGCATCACAAGGCATGGAGATGCCTCCCAAGTATATGCTGGAACAGCTGGAAGGGTGTCTCTGGAATCATACAGCTTCCATCTCTCCAGTTCCTACAGGCACAAAGACAGCTCTGAGGCATAGGCTGTTGCACCACACAGGAACGGCAACATAGCAGTCTCTTGGTTTCAGTCTGTATGAAGCCAGTCTCCACCACCCACAAAAGTCAGTGCAAGTCCACAAAATTACATGTGTATGTGCTACTTGGTACACAAGTACTCTGTCTATTTCCTAGTTTGTTCTTCTACATGGCTACTGCAATTTTCCCTGAGGGTAGACCAATACCTGGTTGAAGTTGTCCAGAGCCTTGTGGAGATTGGCATGCATCCCTGTTGGGGGCTCATTAGTGATTTTGATGGAGTTCTCCAAGATCCCCTGAGGTATATTGTGGCCCTCAGGCGAAGCTGCAGGTTCTGCACTAATGAAGACACGAAATTCTGGGTGACTGCCTTCACTGTGCTGCTCTAGCTTCTTCTCCAGAGAACTCAGCCACTTGGCCACCAGGTGGATGTTCTAGCAGGAGAAAACAGAGTTCAGGAGGTGGTTTTTACTCCAGCAGCAAGCAACGTCAAGGAGCACTGCCTAGGAGGAAAATGCTCCACCCACTCCAGCTTCAAGAGCAAGCACCTTGTTTAATCGCTCTCTTCCACAGACATTAGCTGCACATAAAAGGATGTAGATTTTTATACACTTTGAAATGCAAAATAATCAAGACAAATAACTAGCAATTAAGGAAACAGCTCAGAGTGTTTGTTTTCTTAAGGATGATGATATTCCATTTGTTAGAATAATGCACTGCTGCTGAAGTAACATTATTTCCCCCAGACAAAACAAAGTTCCACAGGCAGCTAAAATAAAATTGCTTGATAATTTTCAATCAAATAATTCATCCTTGAAATCTGAGCCCATTACTAGAAAATCACATTTCACATCCTGCTCAACAGAAGTTTTTACAAATTTGCAATGTTGGCACCTTTACTAACAATCCACTAATTCAGACATGCATATGAACACTTGAAGCTGCTTTATACTGAATCCAATCATTGGTCCTCCAAGGTCCGAATTGTCTGTTCAGACTGGCAGGCCATGGCAGCAGCTCTCCAAGAGACATGCCTTGTTGCCTCTTACCTGATCCTTTCAGCTGGAAATGCCAAATATAGAACCCTGGGCCTTTTAGTTAGAAATCTAGCAAGCCAGGAAAAAAAACACATGTTCTTCTTACAAGAGGCAATTATTTTGGCTACGCAAGTGTATTCACATACACTTAGGCTCTTGGGCACTTGTCAATGTGGAGAAACTTTAGATCCAAATGAAATGAGACAAGAGAAGATACCCATAGATTCCCCCCCCCCCCCCGAAGTTTTTATGCGAATGCAGCTGAAGCCAGTTGCTTGAAAAGGGGTAACCACGATCTTGGAAATCACTGCGGCTTCTACTAGTTAGTTGGCTGGTTCACACCAAAATTTCTCCTCATGGTCACAGCCCACTGATGAAAATGTGCTGCTTGTCTGCACAAACCAGCTATTAGGTACAGAGAGTGACTCTCACTCAGGCAAAGCATTAGGTACTTCAATAAACTAAACTGGTAGAAAAGAATAATTCTTGATCATCTTTCTTCGTGTATTAGCTGGCTTTTAAAGAGTGGATTTTGACATCACAGGAAGTAGGTGGCTTCTGAACAACCAAGGCTCCTTTCCAGGTGGGTTTGGAATTTGAAATCTAACTTCCTGTAGAGTCATGACTTAAACAAATACAGTGATCTCACAACAATAACAGCAGATTTGGAAAACATAAAATTTACAATCTTCTTCAGCAAGGTGTAGTTATCAGGATCCAAAGATCAGACGGATAGCTTTAAGCCACAGTGAGATAATCAGGGTGTTTTGGACAAGAGAGAATCATTGTGAGGTGTGAAGAGTTTCTTATCTTGGCAGTGCTTTGATGTGTGAAGCTCTCTAAAAACCTTGCACTTCCAGAAGAGTAATGGATGATTGTGTAGTGGCTTTCAGATACAGACTAAACCATGGCTTTTAGCGACATATTTAAAAAACAAGCATAATTATTATGATAAACTTTAAGGGAGTACATTACCTAATCAAATACATCAAGTGGGTCCTCAGTTGACAAGACATATGACAGGTATGTAAACAGCTGGGTCAATAGGCAGCGCAATGCCAAAGATGTGGATTGTGACATTTTTATGGAAGCTTCACATGTATACAAGATAAGATACAAATTATTCCATCAAAATCTTACTATATAAATGGGTAAGCATGTAATCCTGGCACACGTGCAGTCCGAGCAAGCCTCTGGGGCTTCAGAAGGGTCCGCAGGTCAGGTCAGCTCTCCTCAGCACCGATTGGACCAGCCTGCATGGGGCATACCCAGCTGACCTGCACTCCACCCCCAAGTCTTCCACCCAAGCCTCTATCTGTGGGGGAGGGGGAGCATGGCTTTCTTGCCCTCCCCCCCACCAAGTCTTCCCCTCCCAATCCTGGAAAAGCAACAGAGAGGCACGAGGAAGGGGGGGCACAGCTTTCTTGCCCTTTCCCCCAAACCTTCCCCTCCCAAGCCTGGAAATGCAGTGGGGGTGCAGGGGGCAGTGCAGCTTTCCTGCCCTCCCCCCCCCCCAAGCCTTGATCTGCAGAGGGGGATGGAGGGCAGTGCAGCTTTCCTGCTGGACCTGCAGAGCCCAGGTCTACTTGCCATGGCTTTGTAAGGTGTGTAGTAGACCTGGCCTCGGGACTTGTGGAGGCCAAGTCTACCTGCTGCAGATTTGTAGGGCAGGTAAACCTGGTCTTTGTCCCCTCAGCCAGGCCACTGGGGAGGAGGCGGTGGAACACAACTCCCCAGGTATACTCCCTGCTGGCACAGCATGCTCCTGCGTGCCACATTGGGTTATTTCAGCCCAAAGCAGGCCCAATTCGACCCACTGTGGAGTGCAGGAGCACTCCAGGGTCCTGGGGGGGGTCTATACCCCCCACAGTGCTCCTGGGCTCCACAGCAGTCCAAATCAGGCCTGAGATTGGCTGGCGGAGGGAATGGCCTGCCTGCCTGCCAAGCCCTCCACAGCCTGATGGCGCAAGGAGACAGCAGGACAGATGGGCCCACCTCCCAGTCCTTCCCCACTGCAATTGGCCAGCGCTGGGGAGGGGGTAATGCCAGGCCCAGCCGTCCTGCCCTCCCCCTGCCCCAAACGGGGTGAAGCAGAGGGAGCAATGCCAGGCCCAGCCGCCCTGCCCTGCCCTGGACCAGATTGGGACGCGGTGGAGGCGGCAATGCCTGGCCCACTAGCCCTGCCCTTTCTAGAGCCCGTTGTATTTTTTCCCCACAACGGGCTTTGTTGCTAGCCTAGGTCAGAATTCAGCCTTGAGAGAGCAGTAATTTTATCAAAATGTTAAAAAGTTAGACATTCTAGAAAGATCACAATCCCTGAATATGCACAGTCATTTCATTGCCTTGTATATTTGTCAATGGAGGATGCACTTTGAGCATCTGGTGAAAGGGGTTCCTAGTGTCTAACTCACGTAATCACCCACACAATCAGTATGGTGCTTCCTCACAAAAAGTATAAGTAGTGAAATTTACTGCTACAGGATTAAACAGGATGTTTAATTGATTTCAAAAGGGGGATTAGACAAAATCATGGAAGATCATTTCATCAGTGACAAATGAACAGAGTACTGAGACAATAGCCCACTGAATACCAGTGCTGGGTGGCAAGAGAGAGGGTTTGGCAACCATGTCATGGTTGTATGTAGATCTTCCAGGACCATCTTGTTGGTTTCTGCATGAAAGAGGATGAACTATTGTTCTAATCCCACACGGCCAATCTTATGTTTGTTTTGAATGTGGCCCATGAAATGAGAGATGCAGGTACAAGCAGAAGAGTGAAAAAAGCCTCAAGATCTTAAAGAATAAAATTTGACAGAACACAGCAGGTACCCTAAATAGTAGGATGAAAATGGCATACAGAGTTGTTCTGTGTTTCTCAAATGTCTTTTGGTTCCATTGTCTTGATGAGAAATGACTGATTAATGGGGTTTGGATTCCAACCAGCTTTGTGCATCAATCCATGGGATTTGACAGGTATAAAAACTGGGGCAGCGTCTTGCCATACCGCTGAAGTTACTTTTACAATTAAACTAGATACAGTATGAAGCCACTTTATGTTTACAAGAGACCATAGTCAGTAATAGTCCCACACCAAGTCAATCCAACCTGTAGTATCATAGCCTCTACGCCTAAAAAGAATGATGTGTAACTACCTTTCTTATCACACTTTTTTCCAACTTGCCATACTGTCTCTCTTTTTAGCCTTCCTTCATGATTCATGGTACTCCACCTCAGGGTAGAAAAATGATGAACACAATGGAAGCATAGCCTTCTACTAAATTAAAAGCACCCAAAATAAGTCTTTGCCAATTCAGAGCAGCACCAGCTTTCCTAGTTACCATGTCATTTATTAGATCACCCCATTCTTTTTTGGCAAGGGCAGTGGTCTGGCCATCTATTCCCAGTTTTGCATTTTGAAAAATTCCACATAATGCACACACATTCATATGCACACCCTTTTGTTTTAAAAAAGTTAAACTGCCATTTATTCAGTACCAGAAATGTGGGCGGGGGTGTAAGCATGTGTATGTGGCTCCTGTCGAGAAACAGATTGTATATAGCATTCACAGGAGTGAAGGTGCATACGTAAATGACTGGGAAAGAATCCAAGGACGGATAGCGTGAACGCACAAACGTACACAATATGCGTAGGTGTCCAAATTTTTCTTTTAAAAAATAGACTTCCAAATATCTTTAAGTCTGTGGATCTTACAAAGTAAAACATGTATCATGAAGACGTAAGAGTTGCTATGGTAACTCCTGGAAATAGTACCGTACAAACTAGCAATTTACTTCATCACAGATTCCCTCCCACTCCAGCCAGCAGAGGTACACTTGTACACGTACCATGGGGTTATCTTCCCCAATTTATACACATATACTTTTCCAGGACCATCTGACCCGCTCGTGTCATGAAGCTGGAAGCAGTCCAACTGCAAATAGGCAGTGTAATAGAAAAACTTCTGAAGCTTTGTATGATTTGCCAGGAACACCTTGCTTAAAGCATCCTCACCATACTAAACACATTATTCCACACTGAATTTTACTCCAGTTTTGCAACTTAACTGCGCCAGTTTTCCCCATTCCTTACACAAAGTATTGTTCATCTGTGGATTTTTTATTCTTTGAGTTATTCCTTGTCATTTTTTCTGACCACCACAAAAGTGGCAACCCCCAAAGGATAAAAGACAGCCTTCTTCCTTTAGGGCTATTTAAGGCAGGAGAGGGTTGTTTTTGACTGGCAAAACTACAGAGAGGTAATGTGCGCTCCCGGAAATGCTTGATGATGTCACTCCCGGAAGTGACGCCGCTCCTGGAAGTGACGCCGCTTCCCAGAACCCAGCACAATGCATTACAATGAGATAAATGTTAGTAAGCTTGGAAAATTACACTATTATGAGAAAGGGTTTTTTTTCCTTTCTGTATCCTCTATAAAAAGTGAAATCTTCCATTCCCTTTCCCAAACATTTCATTTCTTTGGAATCATATTTTAAAATATGCAAGAAGGAGGGGGCCTCTAAAAATCCAAAACCCATCTCATAAATCTAAATTCTAACAGATTCCCTCTGCCAGCATAGGAAAAAAATCCAAAATTCTTTCTCAAAATTCCACAGAGTCTGAAATTCCTAATCTAATGAATATTGAATTTTCAAATTTTCAGGGAGGATTTTGCTTTACTAGAGGAATTCAAAAGAAGATACTCAACTTTAGCTGCATTAGATTTATACTTAGTTTAAAAGGGCTTAGTTTCTACCTTACCAATAGCTAAGCTGATGTGGCATTGTGAAATGCTCATAAATATTCCAGTGTTCCAGACAAACAATATTCATAAAAACTTCCTTAATATCCATATGTCCACTGCAATTTCAGTGATGTTAATCAGCTGAGGGTGGGGAGAACCATTTGAGTTACACCTATTAAGACATAAGAACACCTATATGCTGACGAATATATTGATGAAAGCCTTCTGTGACTTGGACACAGATATCCATTCCTAGAATAAAACTGGAACTGATATTTTAACTAATACAAATAACCATAACTGATATATTTAACTAACATGCATTCAAAAGCTGTAGGAACCATAACAATGTCAACTTCATTCAACAAAAGAATGAAAGCAACACACACATACATGCATAGTCCCACCCACCCCCATGAAAAGAAAGCAGAATGAACTCAAAGCAGCACACATACACACACGGCCCCCACACAGCCCAATGAAAAGAAAGCAGAATGAACTCAAAGCAGCACACATACACACACAGCCCCACCCACTCATGCCCCCAATGAAAATGAAACAGAATGAACTCAAAGCAGCACACACACACACACACAGAAACCCCTGAATGAAATGAAAGCAGAATGATCTCAGAGCAGCTTAACCTCCTCTGGAGAGCTGGCCCCAGCAGCTCTGCTTGCTCTCTCTCTCTCTCTCTCTCTCTCACTCACTCACAGAGGAATGAAATGAAAGCAGAATGAACTCAAAGCAGCTTAACCTCCTCTGCAGAGTCCGCGCCCCAGCTCTCTCTCTCTCTCTCTCTCTCACACACACACACACACAGAGGAATGAAAAGAAAGCGGAATGAACTCAAAGCAGAATGAACTCAAAGCAGCTTAAGCTCCTCTGCAAAGCCCGCACCAGGCCTGAGCACCAAATGCTTGCTCTCTCTCTCCCTCACCCCCCTCTCTCTCACTCACTCACTCTCTCTCTGTCACACACACACACACACACAAGAATGAAAAGAAAGCAGAATGAACTCAAAGCAGCTTAACCTCCTCTTCAGAGCCCGTAAGGCCGAAGGAGGAAGGAATCACATGGGCAGATTCCAGAGCTGCCAGAATGCCGTTCCGGGGCTTTCCTCCTCAAAAAAACCCCTGCCAATGCTTAAAGAGTGGGCAGGAACTTCCTACCTGGAAGTTAGTAACCATAGCTGGGAATCTCTCTCCAGGAATTAGAATGGGATACCCGCCAGAGTTTGGGAACAAGCTATCTTTCATTCGAGCAAGCTTTGCAGTTTAAATTTTGAAAGAGAGGAGGAGAAAGAAGAGCGTTTAACTGAGATAAGCAAAAACTGGGATGTATCATGCAGCTTTGGAAACAGTGGCTCACTGGGACTCTGATGTAGGATTAACAGTTTTGCTGTTGGTTCTTAGGAACTAATTTATTTCCTCTGTGCTCCGCTTGTATATTTGTAAATAAATAAAACAAAGATACTGGATGTCTTCACCCAAAGGAAACAATGCCTTGCACTGCACCAGATCGTCTTCCTAATCAAGGAAGTAGAAAACAAGCGCACTGCAAATTGACTGACCTTGGCAACAATGGTCACAATACAAATAGCCCCTTTACGCAAGTGGGGAAGGGTTGTGTATGTGCATTGTCAACTCCCACACTGGAACATAACAACAACAACAACATTCGATTTATATACTGGCACATCTGATATGGGTATGTGTTCTGAAACTCCCCGGCCAAAAATATACACAAAAATTACTGCTTGGGGTTGTTACTGTGATTTTCTGGAACAGTTACACAAATCCAGGATTCATAGGCATTACAAACACATACACATAAACACCCGAAAAATCTATGAAGTTATTCATGTTCAGGTGCTTAACTTCAGCAGCAGTAGGCAACAAGTTTTTCTTTGATTCTCTGAATATAACTCTAATAATAATAATAATAATAATAATAATAATAATAATAATATATACCGCCCTTCAAGACGACTTAACACCTACTGAGAGCAGTTTACAAAGTGTGTTATTATTATCCCCACAACAATAATCATCTTGTGAGGTGGGTGGAGCTGAGAGAGCTCCCAGAAGCTGTGACTGACCCAAGGTCACCCAGCTGGCTACAAGTGGAGGAGTGGGGAATCAAACCTCGTTCTCCAATTAAAGTCCCATGCTCTTCTTAACCACTACACCAAACTGGCTCCCAGGCAGTGGCCCAGAGAAGGCAGCCCCCAGCCAGTGCAAGCCAAATGCAGGGCCCGCCAGAGCTGCCAGTGAGGCCAGTTTCTACTCCTTCCTTTTTAGTGAGGGCAGGGCCCTTTGCAGGGCTGTTTCTTTCTCCCAGTTCATAGCTCTGCAAGTAGAATGGCTAGGAGCATCTTCTTCAGAAGTCTGTAGAATTGAATCTCTTGGTGTCCAATTCATTGAAACTTGAGAGGTCTTTAGTGGACAGGCAGCGATGCTGGGTGAAAAATAGCCACACCAGCCCTAGCCCCACCCCATAAAGTCTCCCCACAAAGAATAATGGAACCCAAATAATTCTGGAATCCAGGAAAAACTCAAACCTGAATCCTGAAATGGTACTGGATACCCAGATATCGCTGAATATCTACATCCTTCACAAAATCTGAAAAATACCATTTTTTCAGGTGCACATCCCTAACATATGTTTGGGCTACATCATAGTCTGTTTCTGAAGAGGGGGGCTTGTTGAACAGGCTTAACAGGTGAAACTCAAAAGTCCCAGTTATATGTGTGGATGCATCTACAGATCACAGACACTACATTTACAGTGCAAACCTAAACAGAGTTACACCTTTTAAGCCTACCGAAGCAGCTTTCCTTAGAAATGCAATTAATTTAAAGAGCCACTTGTCTTACTTCCAAACAGATAGTCACATCTTGTAGTGATTCTTTTACCATCTCCCAGGAAGTGTATCCTTTCAAAAAGTTATACATTTTTAGATATATAGAAAGAAAGAGGCAAAAAAGAAAGAATAACCAGTTGTCTCCTTGTGTGATTAGGCTTACAAAATAGAATCAGAATAGGGAGACTGAATGAAGACAGAGAGAGGACACCTTCTTCTTTCATTCACGCTTCTAGAAAATGACACAGGGTTCTTTTCTGGAGGGAACAATCAAAATCATTCTTAGTGGGTGTTCCCTCACTTCTCCTAAACTCATGGAATCATTTTCTAACATAACATGGCTCTTGCACCGTGTATCCACACAGAACTCATTCTTAAAAATAGATCCACTACACTGTTCAGTGGAATTTTGGGAGTATGTGATGGTAAGACAACTGGGCATGTAGACAACCAATTAATGAGGGCTACCTTTCTGGGTTTTTTTTAAAAAAACACATCATTTCAGTATTATGACACAAAAAAATTGTGTCTTGGCTTGTTTGTGAAGAAGCTCCTTGCCCTCCATTTCCAAAGTGTTTATCATGTAATCCAATTATTTAATATGTAATAAGAAAATCTCTGCCAAGCTTTGATCAGTACCTTGCTCTGGTTGAGTAGCTCATTGTTATTTAATTTAGTGCCTGAACTCAGCTCAGTGAAGCAACAACATATGAAAATGAAAAGCCCTTCAGGGATTCAATTAAGTCAATCATCAAGTGAAGGTTGTGACATTCTGACTAATGGATAAAGATGGCGGTTAAATGAGGAATAGCTAGTGCTTGAACTCTTCCAGGTAATAATGGATTCCAACCTCCAAGTATTTACAACACTTGGCAGCAATTATGACAATGTCTCTGGCATCAGGATTTCAGGAAGGATGGAAATTTTAGCCCAGAGTTTAGATGCAGCATCAGCTTTATGCGTTCTCTTTAGACACTCGCCTCCCCATACACCTTCATAAAAAATTGCAAATAGTGGTGAAGGGGCAGCTGCGGCTGCTCTTGCTTCCATACTGGGTGTTGCACAAAATTAAATGGACAATGAATGCTGATGACAACAAAGGTCTCTCTCTGCTTTCTTCTCACCAACCAAATTGTTATAGATGCAGGAAACAGAATAGAGGCCAGACTATGTTACACAGGGGCTGTGATGATAAGTTGGAGTGTGAGAAATCAAAGCTGCCACTCCTCTCTCCCTCTGTCTCCAAAAGCTGCCAGAAGAAAAGGGTGCCATGTTGGAGAGGCTACATTAAAAGTGCTCAAATTCATTTTCTAGCCTTCACATCTATGTTCCAGCACAATCACAAGGCAAATGCTTTTAGGCCTTTGAGACTTAGATGGAAAGCTTGATTACCAGTACTTTTTAAAGATTCCATTTCCTGAAGGACAGCATACTCCCTTAGGAAACAACCTGACCACTACTGTCAACTTTGGAGGCCCTGCTTCAAGTATCCTTGTCTCCCCAGATTAGGTGGATGGGATTCCAGGCCTCCCAGTGGGGGCAAGGGATCCCCCATTCCCACCTTCCACCCTCTGCCACCACTCCTGGCCAGCAGGGGGGGGGGAAGGTGGGGGAATAGGCCTCCCAGTTGCACTCCCAGGACAGTGCGACAACATTACTCGCAGGAGTTATGTCATCACACTGCAGGCGTGCTCCCATGCATTACAGCAGGCCAACTGGGTCCTAAACAGGCAGGCCCATTTGGGGCCCAAATCAACACACTGTGAAGTGCAGGAGTGCTCCCAGCCCCTGCATGATGACATCACTCCCCAGAAGTGATATTATTGCTCCACTCTGGAAGCGCGCCCAGGAGACGCAAAAAGATCCTGATCCCTGTCAGGAGGGTAAGGGGACCTGGCAACTCTAGGTGGGTGGCAGCCTGGGAAAGGGCCTTCTCAGAAGTGGCACCAAAACTTTGGAACTCTCTCCCCTTTTTGTTGCCACTCTCTTCCTTTTTGTTGCCATCTTCCACCAGTGGGTGGAGACTTTTTTGTTTCAATTGGCATTTCCTCAGTGATCCCTGCACCCTCCCCAATGTTCTAACCGTTGTTACTATCTTTTGCATATATTTTAAGTTGTGGTTTTAAATTGTTTTAATGATGTATTTATGTCTTAGTTTTAGCAGCTTTTGAGATTTTAATTTGTATGTTTTAATTTGTTAGTTGACTTGCTGGCCCTGTGAGGGCAGAAAGGTGGGGTAAAAATTCAGTAAATAACAGCAACAATTTCTGGAATGTCCTCATTCAGTTATAATAAGGAGTGATGCAAGAGTAGGCCATCTCAACCAATAATTTTTTTTCTTTACGGTGTGCACAAAAACAGGGGACACCGTTCTCTCAGGTCCTTCCAACCCTCTAAGGGAAATTTCAGATAAAAGGAATCATACAAGACCAAAGGGAATATTCTAGAATATTTACAGATAAGTACACTATACAAACTCCTCCATCACTTCCCAGATGGGTGTATATGGGAGAGGGGGCTGGTCTTCTGAGTGTTCTTCTCTGCTCCACAGAGAAGTCCAGGAGGCAAGAAATCAAAGGAATAAGGAGAAATCACAATTATGCAACCATTGCTTTAAAGGAGGGAAGGAAGAAAAGTAACAGTCTAGCTCCCCTCTCTGCAAAAGCATTTCCATTTTCAGGGTTGCTCTTGCCCTTAAATTCAGTGTGGGAAGCAATCTTTCAGCAAAAAAACAGACAACCCCCTTAAAATAGTTGTTTTTGCAGGATTCCATTTCCCTCGCTTCTCACCATCAATACAAGTCCAAAACAAACTTGGAAGAAAAACTACACATCCCCGGCTCAGTGTAATCCAGGTTTAAATCCATCAGTAATCACACCACTAACAGCATATACAGTGCCTTTCCATCTCATTTCTACTCAACCCACTAGGCTGGAAACACAGCACAGAAAATGCACCAGTGAGTATATCATCCAAACCTTGAAGATGGGGAAAATGAGGCACAGAGGAGTTGTCAACTGACATCCTCAGATGAGAGCACGTGGATTAGAATTTACACAGAATCTACATCAGAAAACTAGTGAACCTAGGAAACAAGCTACCATTTAAAATTTAGGTGATCTTCTCCCACATTTGCAAGGCAGAGAAAGGACCTATGCTCCATGCATCTTCTAGTTGATCATAGGGGTATACATTACTATAAAAATTAGTATTTTTCAGATTTGGGTATTTGGAATACCATATATATTTAGTGTTATCAATATTCAGGTCCAAAAATACCAGTATAGTATTCAGGTTTTATTTGGAATTCCTGATATATTCAGCTTCATTATTCCCTATGGGAGGATCTTTCCAGGAGGCTAGAGGGGCAATTTTTCACCAAAATTATAGACAATCTAACTCTATCAGTCCACTAAAGATCCACCAAGATTAGGTCAAGAGGTCCAACTCTATGGGCCCCTGAAAAGATGCCCCCAGCCACTCCCTATTATTTCCTATGGGGGACCTTTATCCAATGCTTTCTCCAAGACAAAGACGGAAACCTAAAAAAGAGCCTTAGAGCCTCGCTACAAGTGACATCTTCCACGCAAACGGCACTTGATCATTTTCGCAAGTCTTTCTGGGTACTGAAGTCCCTCTCCCACACCCCTTTTCCTTCTGTTCCTTCCCCTCTCCGTTAGCGCGGCTGCCTGAAGAGACGGAGAAAGCCTACGACAGCAGCTTTTGCAAATCGTCTTGCTGGGGGGTGGGGGATGCTCTGGAGAAAGCTGACATGTCGGTGAAGTCCTCCCCTCTCTGTTAGAACTGTTAGGATCGCTGCCTTAAAAGTCAGAGAAAGCCTGCGTTTGCAAATCGTTTCTCTAGTCGCAAGCCTGCTCTCAATGATCTTTGGGGGTGGGCAGCTGCAATTTTCTTAGCTTTCTCTAGAGTATTCCCCCCCTCCCCGAGCTGCCCGCTGCAACTTTGCTAATCGTCTTGCTCGGGGAGGGGGGAAAATGCTCTAGAGAAAGCTAAGAAAGTTGCAGCTGCCCACCCCCAAAGATCATTGAGAGCAGGCTTGCGACTAGAGAAACGATTTGCAAACGCAGGCTTTCTCTGACTTTTAAGGCAGCGATCCTAACAGTTCTAACAGAGAGGGGAGGACTTCACCGACATGTCAGCTTTCTCCAGAGCATCCCCCACCCCCCAGCAAGACGATTTGCAAAAGCTGCTGTCGTAGGCTTTCTCCGTCTCTTCAGGCAGCCGTGCTAACGGAGAGGGGAAGGAACAGAAGGAAAAGGGGTGTGGGAGAGGGACTTCAGTACCCAGAAAGACTTGCAAAAATGATCAAGTGCTGTTCGCGTGGAAGATGTCACTTGTAGCGAGGCTCTCAGCCAAACACACAAGCGCAACCATGCTGGACAAGCTTCCCAATGCAAACAAAACCAACAAAGCCCAACAATACCAACATCAAAGCAGAGAATCCCAATAGAACCAGAATGAAGCAAGGGACACGGTTGCAAGGCAACCACTGTCACTCAAAGATGCCAGTCAGAACCCAGGGCCAATGCAATGCAATACAGGGCCAAAAGAACCAACATTAAAACAAAGAATCCTGGCACCCCAGCTAGCAAGCCAGTAGCACCAAGATAGCTAGCCAGATCTAGCAATGGCATATGACAAGCAAGCAACACTGACACAGACACAATAACTCCCTTTCCCCTCTTCCTGTAGCCTGGGAAACCTGTAGAGTGAGAAAAAACCAAGGTGCTGCATCCCTTAAAAGGCAATTCCCAGATATTCCTGAATATATCCAAATAATTCAAGAATGTAAATACTCGTTTAGAATTCTAGCATCTGTGAAGACCACTACTCTTCCTGCCCTGTGCAGCAGCAGGGAGAGGGAAATTTAGACCACAGCAGACTGCACTCGGCTGCTTGTCAGGGAAACCCCTGGCAAGCAGCTGAGTTGGGGGTGAAGTGCCACTCTCCCTGCTGCTGCAGGGCATTTCACCCCGTCAGGCTGCACTCTGCCGCTTGTCAGAGGTTTCCCTGACAAGTGGCTGAGTCGGGGGTGAAGTGCCCCTGGGCTTAGATTGGGGTTTCCAGGGCAACAGGAGTTCAGACAGAGTTCAGAAAGTCCATCCCTACTGTTGCCAAGAGAATTGATTGAAAGGCGCCAGACTGGCTCGACGAACAGCTGATGAACACCACGAACAGGGCTTGGAACGAACACATGTTTGACACTGAGAGATCTCTGTCTTTTGGTGCTACACCTCTGAAGATGCCAGTCACAGCTGCTGGTGAAACATCAGGAACTACAATGCCAAGATCACGGCGATACCGCCCGGAAAATCCACAACAACCATCGTTCTCCGGCCGTGAAAGCCTTTGACAATATATTGAACACATGTTCGTCGAGAACAGGGCCTCATGAACAGCTTGCTTGTGAACAGCTGATTGGGCTGTTCATGGCTTTTCTTTTCATACTGCTGTTCGTACCCACCTCTACTCACAAGTATTCACTTACTACAGAATTCAGCTTTTTCTGGTGCAGAATTTATGTTATGTTGATACAGACTTTGATTTCTTTTATTTTTTTTATAAAGTAAAAAAAAAATTAGAGGGTCTAGCCTGGCAGCAGGCACCTCTCAACACGGAAAGGAATTTTTTGCCAGGCACTTGGGGATGGCCTCAGAAAATGAATCTTTTTATTAGCTACCAGAGCAGGGGGTGCAAACACTAAAATCTCAGTATTCTGCTCACAGGACTGGCTGTGCTACAAAGGGAGATGCCATCAGAAGCCTGGTGGCCAAAGTCTTTTTGCCATTTCTGTGGAAACTACCATCCAGCTTCCAAACTGTCGACTGATAATATGCAGGCATTTGGACTTACCATCCTGACCCCTTGCACAATCATCTGGTTTAACCACTTTCTGCAGTAGGAGATTCAGAGATCACTAGCAACTTTTTTCAAAACAAACATTACCTGCAGGATAACCCAATGTCCCTCTGCTGCAGCCAAGTCTAAAGCTTGCTCTGCTACTACTTCCTGGCCTTGCCCAAGTGAGACATTATGGAAATTCCTGTTATTAAATGTGTAGCCAAGTTTCTTCCCTGAAATGCAAAACAAACATTTTCAGATGTTAGAACACCTCATGCAGCAATGGGAGCACAGATATTGCTGTGATCTCTTTTATGGTACCCAGGTGTGTTAATGTGCAGAAATTAAGGTGCGATGCTGTTTCTATCAGATCTTCAAAGTCTGGATTGGCATGTGATTCAACTGGTGCATGTAAAGCAGGGGATTTCAGTCTCTGTGCAGAGGGAGCATAATCCTATGGAAAATCTAGGAGGACTCGTAAATTGTAGCTAAACTATAAAGGCAGGCAAGGTAGTATTTTACATAGACTGTAAGAACATTCTGCAGTGATGAGGCTTTCCCTATTCCCTATCTCCACAGCCTATCAAGATGTGCAGGGCAGGAAGAACAGTGCGCACACATACCACTGATGCATACATGCATCAGGTATGCATTAGCACCTTGAAAATGAAATGACTTTTGTAGATGAATAATGAACCCTTCTGTCAAAATTAAACTTTGAAATATGGATCCTACACTGTACCTGCAAGAAATGGGTATGAGCCACAAGGCATTCTCCAGCATAAAGCAAGGATTTGTGATGCAAACCTATTTGTATTCTTGCTGTTCTCATCTGCATATGCAAACACCCGGGGCATAATTCTGGCATCACTACTTCACTCAGAAACTGTGATTTTTCCAAAGGCACTCAATTTGCAAGTTGAATAAACAAGAGAGATAACAGAAGGGATATTGCAAGGATTATAATACTCTTGTTATCAACATGGCGCTGAAACTGAAGGACCACCTTTCCTTGCATGTTCCCATGCAGCAGCTTCAATCTTCCCAGCAGGCTTTGCTGGCTGCATCCTCTCTGTCTAGGGCATGCTCTGTAATAGCTGAGGCTTGGGCTTTTCGGTGGCTGCCTCATGCCTGTAGAACAACCTCCCAGGAGAGGTAAGGCAGGTTTCTGCCTTTCTAGCTCTCCAATAAGGCTGTAAAACAGAATTATTCATCAGAGCTTCTAGTGGAGTCTGAGTCGAGGCCAAAGGAAGTATGTAAACAGGATGTTTGTAAAGTGGTGTTTTTAAAATGTTGTTTTAATGTATTTTAACGATTGTTTTAATGTTTAACTAAATGGTTTTACATGGCGTTACTGTAGTTTATCTTACTGTTGCCTGCCCTGGGTCCTGAACAGAGATGGGCACGAACAGAAAAAAACCAAACATGATGTTCGTTGTTCATTGCCATCAACGAACATGGCCCTGTTCATGAACATGTTCGTGGTTGGCTGTTCGTGGGGGCCAGCAGGCTCTCCTCCAGCCATCATCCAAGTCAAGATCCCTACTGCACCACTCCCAGAAACCTGACCTGAGTAGGCACCAGGAAAGGTACCAATAATAAATAATAGCTTGGCCCCAGAGCCTAGCAGCAGTCCTGGAACTCGAAGGGGTAGATCCCTACCGCACCAGCCCTAGAAACCTTACCTGAGCAGGCAGCAGGAAAGGTACCAATAATAAATAATAGCTTGGCCCAGAGCCTAGCTGCAGCTCTGGAACTTGAAGGGGTAGATCCCTATCCCATCACACACAAAGAAAATTCAAGCTCCAATGCACTCTCTCTGTCAAAATGCCAACAGCAACGGTCTCTCCACTGTCTGCAAAGCGGAGAGACACTCCCCTGCTCTTTGCTCCCTTGTAACAAATTTGGAGCTCCACACTTGAAAGGAAGACCTGCCTATCAAGCTAAATTGGGCTTAGATTGGGGTTTCCAGGACAACAGCAGGAGTTCAGATAGAGTTCAGACAATCCCTGCCTAAGTTGCCAAGGGAATTGATTGCAGGTGCCAGACTGTCTGGCTTGATAAACAGCAACGAACAGCAACGAACAAGGCTTGCAACAATCACCTGTTCATTTAGAATGGGGCCTCATGAACAACTTGTTCACGAACAGCAGATGGAGCTGTTCGTGGCTTTTTTTTGTTGATATTGCTGTTTGTGCCCATCTCTAGTCCTGATTTGGTCTGGAGAAAGATGGATGCAGAAATGTTTCAGATAAAGAAAAAAAAAATCTCTCTCTCTATATTCCTGGGAAGTTAAACAGAGTCTGTAGCATAACCACTTCCCCTAAATCGCCATCCTAATGATTTAATTTCAATAAGTAGTTCACTCTTTTGGTAGGCAAGTCAGCTTAAGAGCCTCCTGACATCAGGGTCTAAAAAGATTCCTGTGCATATCCTTCATTGTTGGTATAGCTAAAAATGTTGCTGGACCATGATATACAGAGAACTCAGGAGCAGATATAACTTCTACTCAAGATGTCTGTTGAGTACTTTCGGAAACAATGTCATGCAAATGCAGCTTTTGAATGGCAAACAAAGTACTGAAGAGAAACAAAGATTCAGTACTGGCAGAATACTACAGACATAATGGCTTTGCTTTGATATCAGTTGTCTTTTTATATCTGCATAAACTCTGTAAATGCTTGAAGGGAGATGGCTCAGTTACAGGAGAATTTTTTCAATCCCAATTAAATCAACTCATTAACTGATGACAGATGGCTTAGCACCTAATCCTAACTACAAGGATAATGTGAAGCCCAGTTACACTGCCTAAAAAACCTACAGAGGGAATGCTGTACATACTGTGAATCCAGGACTGCGCTGGGTTTTCCCAGGCCCTTCTCTGAACAATTAAAAGAATACCGCTCAGCAGCAGTATATTGTGGAATACCAGAAGCTGGGCCGATTCCAGACGGCCCTCCCCATCCCAAAACATCGCGCAAAACGTTGCACGGCGTCGCGCAAAACTCGCGCGAGAAAACGCGAGATTTCGCGTTTTCCGCGCGACGACGTGCGACGTTTTGGGATGGGGAGGGCCGTCTGGAATCGGCCCTGGTGGGAAAACAAGGACAGTCATTCACATGATGTTGCATTTGTTTGCTTCCTAAAGGCCTCTGGCTGGCAACTATTTGAAATAGATTGCTAGACTAGGTTAAATTGGGATCTGATCCATTAAATTAATGCTTTTATAAATCTGTCAAGGCACACTCTCTTTCTCGTGGATTAAAGACAGTTCCTTACTGATAGGTGTCTCGTGCAAATATTTTTCAGCTCACATAAAGACATTTGTACTACAGCTTGGTGCTACCAGCAACTCCTTCTAAACCAACCATAGTCACAGTACTGTGCAACAAGCACAAGTGTGGACCAAGTAATGCCAGCACTTAACTCTAAGGTGGCACTGTACTCATTTGGGGAGTGTATCGTCTCATTTTCCCTGGAGGAAGGAATAATTGGTTGTTGTAAAGCAAAAACATTTGATTTTTAAAAAGTTTGGAAACTTTCTGATGTGGCAAGTTCGTGTGTGTGTGTGTGTTGTGCAATTTTCACATGGGGGCATTCTAGAATTTGACATACCCCATGTAAAAACTGGTATTCCATCATATCACCACCCCCATTTCTATGAAGTCTGAACCAAGACCAAACCACAGGTTGTGCTCAGTTGTTTGAATTGTTTCCCACTATTTTTTTTAAAGTAGTTGCATAAAACTGCAATTGGGATCACATTTGTGAAGGAGAGAGGAAACAGGGCTCCTGTCTCATTCTCTGCCTGCCATTTTCTGCTTGGGCAGAAAAAATCTGGTCACTGTGGTGCATGCCCTGGTGACATCTAGATTAGGTTACTGCAAAGTGATCTACGTGGGTATGTCCTTGAGAAATATTTGGAAACTTCAATTGGAACAGAAAGCTGCAACCAGGGCGTTCACTGGTGTGTTCTACGGACCATATCACTCTATCCTTGGCCCATCTACACTGGTTTCCAGTTTGTTTCTGGGCACCATTCAAAATGCTGAGGTTGAGCTTTAAAGCCCTATATGGTTTAGAACCAACATACTTATTCCCTTACAAACATACTCAACCATTGCAGTCACCTTCAGAGGCTGTGCTTCAGATGCCCTTGCTTTCTGAGATGAAGCAGGTGGCAACCTGGGAGAGGGCCTTCTCTTCCAGAGAATTCTCTGGAATTCTCTACCCAGGAAGATTTGCCTGTCCTCCCTTCTTTTGTCATTTTCTGCCAGTGGGTGATGACTTTTTCGTTTCATTTGGCGTTCCCTCAGTGATCCCTTCCTCCTATCCAATGGTTTGTTTTAATTGTTGTTTTTATGTCTGTATGTTTTTAGTTCTGGTTTTAATGATGTGTAGTTTGTGGTGGTGGTGGTTGGATTTATTGGTTTTAAAATGTGATTTTATTGTGCATATTTTAATTTGTTAGTTGTCTTGGTGGCCCTTGTGAATGCAGAAATAGAAATAAATACAATATTTTTCTTTAAAAAAATATTATCACCTTCTCCAATCTGCTTTTCACCCTGCAGAAGAAAACATACAGGTATCAGCCTATTTTCCCTTGTGGAACAAAAAGCAGGTCAGAAGATTCTGATATGAAAACCATTTCACAGGAAAAGAAATGTGCCCCCTGTAACTTCTAACCCAGACATCAGCTTTCTGCATCTAGTTTGGATAAAATAAAAACCTGCAGGAAAACATAATGTAACTGAGCATCACATGGAGTTTGGCCCTCAATCAGTTACTGAAGCACTGAGATGCAGGCTGAAAGATGTTCCGATAGAAGAGGTTAGAGAAATATCATCATAACAAGAAGAATGCAAGCTCATTCTTGTTATTTACAAGTTTTATGAGGAATAAATCTAGAAGGAAATTGCACCCCTCTGAACAGAGTCCTGCATGTGGGGCACTATCAAAAAATCTATGTTGGAAAGAAAATCCAAGCAGCTACATGGGAAAGTCCTTGCTGATGGTACTTTATAATCTGTGTGAAGGCTAAAGCACACGAAAGCTTCTTTTGAGGTAATGCCATAGCACACTGCACTGTCTTTTTTTTAGTTGAAGTGATTTATTTACCATGCTTTTCTACATCCTTCAGGGGATCAACTCCAGGTGAGAGGATAAAAAACATTGGGGTTGCAGGTCCCGACTCCTCAAATGATGTTGCAAAATCCAGAGATCTTCCTACTACATATTTACTCCCCAGCTTCTCTTCTACAAAATCTCTGTTAGGAAAGATTGTTGAAGGCATTCATGTTCAGAAAAACAATCAGATCAACTCCAGGAAACGTATTTATAAAATCAGACAGTTCAGATAATTTCATTTAAATCAATCTAAAGTTCTTTATATTGACTGATGGTGAGTTATCTTAGACTAGAAGAGAGGAACTGGAGATCCTAAGGTCTGACTGATTTCTGAACCTGGAGACAAAGGAGATAAAGTCACATCTGTATCCACAGAACTTGCCCGAGGACCTCAACAGAGGATTAGGGTTGGAGACATTGGCATACCAACTCTCACTCTTCAAAGTAATCTTCCAGGAAAACATGTTTATGGCCATGGGAAGAAAGCGATCAAATATGTGGTGGTAGAATGGGCAATACCACTTCAGATTACAGGTAGGACATACCACTTTTGACTGTTTTACCCCTCGGAAAAATAGAAAGAAAGCCTCCGGTGGCTGCTGTGGTTTTCTATTTGCAGGGAGTTATTAATATAGTTATACTGACAAATGTAATCCTCCATTTGACTAAAGTGGTTCAGTCTGTTCTATCATTTCAGGATTTACCATCTATTTCTGCTGCTGCAAATGTAGGCCAAACCTCAGGCATCATCTGTGTGATTTATCCAGGTACTGGTCCCAGCCTCGAACACATGCTGGCTCTTTCTTGCAAACAGATGTATGCATGTACATGCAGGATGCACACGCATTCACTGTAATATGTGAGCAGGGTCACAATGGCAGCTGTTTCTACATGAGAGGTATATAATTCAGTCCTCCAAGCCCCTACTCAGTATTGCAATAATGCCCAATTTACTGATTTACTGAAAAATCTATATTTTAGACTAGAGTAAGGATTGAATCTCCTGTGGATTTAATATTTATGGTTTTAACCAGAGCCTTAATACTACTAATGCACTAATATTGCTATCATTTACTAATACTACTGACCAAAATCATTCTTAAATATTAAATCTTTAGATTAATTGGGAATAAGAGAATCTTCACAAAAATAAAAGTATCAAGGAACACTAGACATTGTCGGAAAAATGTTTATGCTGCAATAAACAAGCTAGCACCTAAGATGCAATAATGCTGCTTAACTTTAGAGGGGTAAATTATAAAGTTTTGACGTGTTGGTCAGTAGCAGGAAAAAAACATCATGGAAGCAAATGCCCTTTAATATTTGTTCAGATATTGCCATCACAAAACCCACAACTGATCTCTTATAAATGCCTCCAAGGTTTTTTTAAAAAAAGCTTAAGAATTTTGATCAAGAGCTCTTTAAAGGTAAAATGTAGCTGATGCTTGATTTCCCCTATAAAACGTTTTTATGCCAAATCAATGAACTTTTTTTTTTAGATTTTCCCTACATTTCTATGATGCAAAACAACTCTCACTAGACCATGCCTGAGTAAAGCCATTTGGGGTGTCTACACAGATGGTGCATTGGGAGTCTCGGGCCGTTTCCACATGTCCTTAGAGGGACAGCCCACTCACTGAACGCTGGCAGCTTTTCCCCAGGAATCCTGACATCTTTGCTTGCAAAATGGTTGTGGGCCATTCAGCTTCCATTTTTTGGCACCTTTTCTGGGAACGCACTTTCCACGGTCACAAAAAAGGCACAGAAAAAACAGAAGCCAAACCACCCACAGACGTTTTGCAAACTGTGATGGAGCCAGCATTTTGTGAGTGGACCATCAATTTAAGGGTGGGTGGAAATGGCTTAGGCTCCCAGTCAAAGTCGTTTGGGAAGGCAGCAATGATGGTCAATTTGTATCACACAGTCACAGATGCCTCTAAGTATTGGCATTTTCAATAATGTTATCGACATACACTTGTAGCCTAGAGGCTCTGTCCAAGCCTAGTAAAGCTTCTAGGTATCTGGACCTTCTGGAACCAGATGAAAGACTGCAGAGTCTTGGAGCCCCCCCCCCGCCCTAATTTGTGGTGGATTCAGACAAATTCACAATACATTGCTGGAATTTTGCCTTATAGAGAATTCATTACCAAAATTACATCTACCATCCCTTATGAAGGTATTTATTTTGCTACACATGCAAAGGCTGGAAAGCCAATCTAAAATCTCCTCCACTCGAGACTTTCAGGAAAAGCTGGACAAACCATCCATAAAAGATGCTTTAAATATCAGATACTCTTTCTTGGGGTTGGATTAGAATGATCCAATGATTCCTAATGCTGTGATTGTATAATGCATGACTGCAGTTATTTTTCTGAAGGAATCATCTAGCTGTTAAAAGCCAAATTAGAACTTTCAGGCCCCAGGACATTATCAAATGTCAGCCACTAGACAACTAACAGGGCAATCCTGTGCAGAATTGCTCCAGTCTAAGCTCTTTGAAATCAATGGGTTTCGACAGGAGGAACTTTGTATAGAATTCTACTGTAAGATGATGAACAACAAACAAGTCCTGGTAGCGCAAAAGACCTTTTGCTTTCCTTGAAATACCAGTGCTATTCTTATAAGCTTGCCTGAAGTTTACATTTCTGCTTCACTGGCAGTAAAATCCAAAGCAGAGTTTCACCCTTCTAAGTCTACTGTAGCCACATCCTTAGAAGGACGTCACGTGACTGCTTAGAATTGTACTGTAAATAAATTATAATTACCTTAACAACCCTAATCAGCTAAATATTATTTATTTTTTGCAAGAAGTCATGCTACAAGGCATTTAATATAGTGTTTGACAAATAACAGACAAACTATTAATTGAAATGCAGGATCTACTTTCTGCTAGAATGGTTTATTCTTAAAACTTTAGAGAGTGTGGGAGGTGACTTACACTAGGATGTACTAGAATATATAAGGATGCTACTGATGAAATCACCAACAGCTCTTGTTCTCCTTGGAGAAGAAGCCTATTTTTTCCTTTTTTTAGATATAGAGAGTTTTAAACAATAACTTCTAATGATAAGATATACAAGTCCCTTACAGAACAGCTAAAATGACTTTTTTGTAATGAGCAAGTAGAGACACGATAAGCAAGTAGACATAAAGGTAACAACCAAATTTTTTAAAAAATAATTTTCAGTGTGTGTATAAGCCACTTGGTCTGTCTGAAAGGGTTCTCAAAGGTGGCTTGTGTAAAATGCCCCACACAACATTTTAAAACTTTACGAAGTATGTATGATTTAAAACAACAGTCCAAATATCAACCCATAAACTACCATCTATGCAGTAGTTGCAATTGTGGTTTAATGCAATAATTGATGAGGGTTCCACATCACAAAAGCTTAGGTCTTACTTACATGGCTTTTGATAGGTGGGAAGGCAGGCATTTTTTTTAGAGTTTGTGTTAAGGTACTAAGGAATCTCCAATAGATTTGAGGATTTTGCAGTCATCATGACCTATCCTCTTTTGGTTCCTGTATAAATTTGTTCCACTTCCCACTCTGCATACCTATCCTTTATGTAGTAGACAGATATGTCGCAAATGGAGCAGTGATGGTGGCAGAGCAGAAGAGCAGGCTTTCAGGTGGTACAAAGTTCTTTTTCAAAGAGAACAAGGCAAAGTTAATGCAGTCACTTTCACCTAATATTATCAGGATAGAACTGGTGAATGAAAACCTCCTGATGACAGCAAATCAGTTTTTTTTATTATGCCAAGCAATGAAAATGGCTAACACATATCTTTCCTTCAGCAAACTTTCTTTCCCTGAGTGTAGTTTCAACAACTGACAAAATGCATGCCAATCACAGAGTTATGATGAATAGCTATGGGTGATCTTTCCATTTGATGCAATTTATGGATGAGTCTGGCAGCACTTTAAAGTCCAACAAATGTATTGTGGCATAAGCTATTGTTTTGGCTGCACCAGATGAATATAGGTATCTCTTGGGGATGTATGGGTGGTTGATACCTGAAAGACAGGTAGAGATGTTATTTATGGTGGAGGAAGAGAGACAAAATGGAACACCATGAATGCATCATCAGCATCCTGTAAATGGCAATCAATGCTGAAAGTAGCTGAGGTTAAATGGACATCAGTGATCTAATCTATTCTGATTAAGTGGAGAGTCGGAGTGGGGATTGCATTGCAGAATTGCAAATGATTCATTCAAAGCCAACAATATTACTGTGTAAGAACAAGACATTTAAGCATTTGTTCAACTAGTTATTTTGTATTTCATGAATACAGGGTTGCCAGGTACCCTTATCAACTGGCAGGGGGAAAGACTTACTGGCCTGTTTGTGTGCTTGTCAGCAACATAATGACATCACTTCTGAAAGTGACATCATCACATTGCCACCACAGCAGAACCACTCTGGTTTGGGGGCAAAGCCTCTATGGTTTCTTCCCCCAAAATCAAGGCTACAGCAGCAACAGATGACATCACTGCCTGGTTCACAAGAGGTGATGTCAGTTGACTGCCAGTGATGTCATTACATTGCCAGCAAGCAGGTGAACCTGCCAGTGAGTCCCTGTTTCCCCCTTTAATTTCCCCTTGCTGGCCAGGTGAGCAGTGGGCTGCGGGATTGCAAGCCTACTTGGACAAGCTGTCCAAAACTCTGGTTTTTTGCTCTACTGGACAAGGCACAGATAAGCCATCTTGTGAACAAAACTTACCGTACAGCATATGTCATGCGGTCAGGTCGTATGGCTCTCATCATACACAACTGTTGCAAAGCTGACTTATTCTTCCATTCCTGTGGAAACTTTTCCTTTTCGGGACATTCAGATTCCACATACTTCTTCCAACGTTTGGCAGAACCCTCAATGTCACGGTCCAAGTTGCGAAATTGTTCCATGGACGACAGAGCCTGGAAAAGAGAGTGGTCGTTATTCAGACCCATTTGTGCAACCTTGCATAAGGGCCCTAATTGCTGGAAAACTGGCTGATACAAGTCTGGAATGTCATGTTCAGCATCATATTTTAGTGCTTGATTTTTAAAAAGTGTTTATTTTATTAGTGGAATGGGAGTTATTTTAACCTGACTCTAAGATTTGCTACCTTCTTGCTCTGGCCCCCTACTACATCTCTTTATCACTTTTGTGTGTCTATGAACAATAATCCTCAGAAATATTAGATACCAGATTTTGAAACTTTATGACAGCTATTCAACACTGGACAATTTATCATCTTCAGATCTATTCAAGCATATACGCTTCTACTTCCCAGAGTGCTCTCAAAACAATTCAGTGGAAGTTATGAAATCTATAGTCTATCGTCAAAGTTTTCTAGAGTATCCTGGCTATGCTGAAGGAATAGATCCACTACTGCAGTGTTCTTCAGTATGGTGGTCAGGGGGCCCTCAGCTGGGTCATGAAGTCCCTTCAGCTGGGTACTGAACCCCTCTAGAGCCAGCCTTCTTTGCTACACTGTTTGTAGGTGTGCAGAACAGGAGTACCACACCTCCTGCCACTTTGCATAGATACACTGAGAGGAAGAGCAGGACAGTGAGACGAAGGTCACTTGGTGGAAAGGATTCCTCCACAATATTTATCATTGGCTTATTTGTCACTACAGCACACTTCCTGGTGCTCAACTTGTGTCTCCTGTCCCTTGCTCTCTTGGTTTGCTACTCATGTTCCTGGCCTTGACACCAGTGAGATCACAACTCAGGCTGCTCCTCTTACTGCCATGTAACTAAGACTTCCTATCATATGCTCACAGCTTAATGGGTTCCATACTCATCTAGAAATGTATGGGTTCCATGTATAGCACACAATCAAGACTGTATTAAAAGGAAGTAAATTTGGAATGGATACAGACAAAGGCTCGGATTTTTTTAAAAGTATGGAAGCAGGTAGTGACTAAGCAGTGACATGTTATATATTCTGATGATATAGAAAGCAGCTGATACAGAGATGAGCAGAAAGTAGAGCACAAAACAGAGGTGAACACAGTCAAGCAAATACAATGAAGTACCATGAAATATAATGAAAGTTCCATGAAATACATTGAAATACCATCTCACCCCTCTTCAAAAGAGAGAAACAGGCTTCTGACACAGGAATGGAGCATATTTATTTATTTGATTTCAAATTTCTATTCCGCCCTCCCCGTGAGTGGGCTCAGGGCAGATAACAACATATTAAAATATAAAAATGCATCTACATTAAAACATTAAAACAACAGTGTATCAATACACATTTAAAACAGGATGGTGGACAGCCTTCACAGGGAGGTTTGAGATTTTATACACCCCTTTTTACAGGCCGGTGGAGGCCCAGCCTCAGCCATATGCCTGGCAGAACAACTCTGTCTTGCAGACCTGGCAAAAGGATAGTAGGTCCTGCCAGGCCCTGATTTCAGCAGACAGAGCGTTCCACCAGGTGGGAGCTAGGACCGAAAAGGCCCTGGCTCTAGTTGAGGCTAGGCAGCTTCCTTGGGGCCAGGGACCACCAACAGCTGTTTGTCCCCTGATCGGAGTATGCGGTAAATATAACCAGCCAAACAGTCTTATGTTCCTCTCTTGCCTTCTGTTACATACTCTTATTATGATTTCTAGTCTCAAATTGGGTTTTTCTATCATACCATACTCAGTCCTTACAGTGGTTGTTCAAGTGAGTCATCTGAATTTTAAATTTTCACATATTAACCCTTTTGACAATGTATGTCCTTCACAATGGCTAAAGGGAACAAGGTTATCAAGCCATCACGTATCATCTATGTTGTAGTCTGTAATTTGCAAGTTTCTTGGCCTCCAATGAGCAGCCCTCATCAGTCTGCAGAATACAGAGATGACCTGTGTCGTGGACATGATCACTCCAGAATGAACTCTACCCTCCTGCAGAACGCAAAATGTTTCTTGGTTTATGGAGGAACTTGGACTAATGAAGTGGTTAGGCTGACAGTTGCACAAGTGGAGGAGTGAGTGAGTGTATGTGAGAGCACATTATTGTGCCTACTCTGTGGTGGTGATAGTGGCAAAGGGAGCTCTCTTCATCACCACCACTGCATCTGTGCAGTGGAGCTTTTCTAGATTGTGAAGGGGTTCTTATTCCAGGTTCCTGAAAATATACGTCTGGAAAACATACATGCTCACTGCGGTGCTATGGATGACTTTCAGTTGGTGAAGCTTAATGAAATGAACAAGTCATTCAGAAATGTGTAGTCCATCACATCTAGACTTGATCCTTGCCTCTCATGACTGTTGCTATTTTTCTGGGATAGGTTGGTCGAATGGGTCTAGGAAGAAATAAATGCCTCTCTGCACGAGGGTGTAGTTCCAATTGCCTTGAAAGACGATGCCCTCCTGAAGAAGGCATCCTTGGACCCCACTAAGCACAACTATTGCCCGGAAGCTAACATTCTACTTTGGGGCAAGATGCTTGAGTGAGTGGTAGCCACACAGCTTCAGGTGGTCTTGGAGAAGATGGATTATCTAGACCCATTTCAATGTGGATTCATACTTCGGTTTGGACCAGAAATGGTCTTGGTCACCCTGATAGATGAGCCTTGCTAGGAGAGGAGGAGTACATCCCTGTTGATTCTCCTGGACCTCTCTGTAGCATCCAATACGATCTACCATGGTATCCTGGAGAGGCTGGCTGAGTGGGAAGTACCATGCTTCGATGGTTCTGGTCTTGCTCAACTGGCCAATTCCAGAAGATGCTATGGGGTCCTACAAGGTCCCATCTTGTCCCCCATGCTGTTTAACAGCTACATGAAACCATTGATAGAGATCATCAAGGGATTTGGAGTAAGGTATCAGTAATATGCAGATGATACTCAGATCTACTTCTCCTTAACAGCTGAGTCTGGGTCTGTGAAAATCCTGAACAGGTTCTTGGAAACAGTGATGGCATACATGAGGGCCAAAAAAACTGAAGCTCAGTTCAGACAAGACTGAGGTACTGCTGATCAATGACAAAGCTTCTTAAGAACTTAGGATTCATCTTATTCTGAAGAGAACTGCACAACCCCTGAAGGAACAGGTTTGAAGCTTGAGGGTACTGCTGGATCCTGACTTGCCATTGGAAGCCCATATCTCCTCTGTGACATGCAGTGCTTTTTACCCTCTTCGTCTGCTAAGCCAGCTACAGCCGTTCCTCAAAAAACATTATCTGGCCACAGTGATCCAACTGATTACATCCAGGTTAGATTATTGTAATGTACTCTACATGGGGCTGCCTTTGAGAACTGTCTGGTAACTTTGGTTCATCCAAAATGCAGCAGGCAGGATATTGTCTGTGGGAGATACAAGGATCGTATAATTCCAGTGCTGAAAGGTCTGCACTGGCTGACCATTTCTTTCCGCTAGGGTCGCCAGCCTCCAGGTGGGACCTGGAGATCTCCTGGTATTACAACTGATCTCCAGGTGGCAGATCAGTTCCCCTGGAGAAAATGGCTGGTTTGGAGGGTGGACTGCATGGCATTATGAACTGCTAAGGTCCCTCCCCTGGCTCCATCCCCCAAACCTGCAAGTATTTCCCAACCTGGGCTTGGCAACTTTACATATTGGGCACAATTTAAAGTGCTGGTCTTTACCTTTAAAGCCCCAATGGATTGAGGCAAGAGTACTTGAAGGACCACCTCCTTACATGTTGTCCAGTGTGCCTCACAAGCCCTGTTCTCTGTGCTCCTGCCTTCCGAGATGAGGCAGGCAGCCACCGGAGCCAAGGATTTTTCAGCAAGTGGCCCCTCTTCTGCAGAATGCCCTTGCGAGGCGCCTTTGTTGCTTTCTTTTGGTCACGACACCAAAATGTTTTTGTTGACCCACGTTTTTAATTAAGAGGTTCATTTTTGACACTATTTTAGCCAGGAAACTGTTATTTTAAGATGTCTGTGATTTGTTTTTATGCACTCTCTTTTCATGCTGGGTTGGGCCTTTTTTAATGCTGGATTTTAATTAGTATATTTTAATGTTTTGCTTTTATTATTTTTATTTTGTGAGCCACATTGGTCAGGATCCTGGAGAGGCAGCATAAAAATGTTCTAAATAAATAAAATAATGAATTTTAAATGTCTTATCCACATAATTCCTTTAGTCAACAGTGAATGTTCAGATCAACTATTCTGGCTTATTTATGCTAGCTTTAGATCAGTATATTCTGTACAAATGTGTCTGCAGAAATAACTGCTGATTAAAGGCTCATCAGATTAAATACCTGGTACTTCGTACCTAGGTGTTCATAAATTGCAATCAGCTAGGAAAAATATCCAGCATTTTTAAACGTTAAAAGTTGCAGTCTATCTCAGCATTCAAGTATTTTAAGGCTACAATGGAAGAAATCGGAGTAAAAAAACTACCTAATTTTCCCTCAGTGTTCCTGTGAAGTTTCCTTGCAATAGCTCAAGCAACCAATATCTAGAAATGCACAGGTACAAATGCGAGTATAGAATGCCAACAGAGCATGATACATATAATGGGTACAACCCAGTAAGCATCTATAGGTTCAAGAGAGTAAGCATTTCCATGTTTTTTTTAATTAAAACTACTAACAGAAAGGATCAGTATAGAAAATGAATTATTTGCCATATTCTTTCAGACTACATTTTGCTTTGTATCATTCATTTGCTAGAGGTGGCTTCTTGTTTGGCTTCATTAACTGAATTATTCAACTCATGAGCACAAGTCTAATGAAGGTAAAAATAAGCCATGATGGGTATGTAAAACTTCAATCAGTATGTCATGCAAGATCTACATTTTAATCACCCTTATTACTATTATAGAATTTGACAAGCTCACTGTTCCCCCCTCCCCGCCAATCATTCCCTAGCTTATCCTCCAATGATGTTATTTTTTTATATTAAAAAGCTAGGCCATCTAGAGCATCATTAATTTATATGATGCTTTAAAGACATGGTCAGCCCCCCCCCCCATTCTAGATTACCAGAGCTGCCAGTTAGTCTGTAGGTGTCTTACTTTGCAAAGCTAATTCAAGAAAGCTCTTACTGAATTCTGGAAAGGTTCACAAGGGCTGCTCTCTCAAGGAGACCTGTCATCTCTACAGGCTTTCAATTGTCAGTGACTGATCCTCTTTACAGGGACAAAAGAGGTCTTTGGACAAATACCCATATTCTCTCTAGCTGTATCAGATTGCCCCACTAATACATAATCAATGGTAGATTGGTTGGTCAGTCAGTCATGGGCCTAATGAAAATAGCAATCTTTCCACTTACTATCATAATAAGCACCATTTAGAAGGATATTTAAGAAGAAATTCTATACTTAAGTAAAATATGGCCCCAATTCATCAACCTTTTTCTAGAGGAGCAGAAAAACTTCCTACCATTTTCAGTATAAGATGTTGGACAATGAAAGTAAAACCACTGTAATATACTGAAATACAAAGATTCTCAGGGAAAGTGACTCACACAGCTATGATGGCAGTAAAGCTTGCAACACTTGGCATTTAAATAATAAGAACAGTAGTTTGTGATTTTTATGATGTAATTGACAGTTCAGTTTATGCTACCCTTGAAGAACCAGGAGCTGAGAAGGCAGCTTCAAACTGAAAATCTGAGTGGGAAAAGGAAGGGTCCCTGACAGTCAGAAAGCTAAGGGGGAGGGGCAAAATTCATAGTGATTAGAGGATGGGGCAGAGTAGGCATCTGACTGAAAACATTAATTGCAGAGGAACAGCAAGGAGAGAAGACCGGTGTTTGAGGAATGGAAAGGTAAAAGAGAAAAGGAACTGAGGGGCTAACAAGAAAGGAAATTACGGGAAAACGTTATCGGGCCTAAGCACTTGTAATATGGTTGAAAAAAAGAGGAGTTGTGTGCAAACAAGAGTTCAGGGTAGATATTACAGTATTATGGATATGGGTTTTTAAAATCCAAGACTCAACTAATGTATACTCCTCCTGAGTCCTCTTGAACCATGTCTTATTATGGGGAAACCTGTCTTGACTATAGAGAAATTTTAAATTAGTCACACAGAAGAATCATAGGATCATAGGGCTGGAAGGGACCTCTAGGGCCATCTAGTCCAACCCCCTGTACAATGCAGGAAATTCACACCTCCCCCTCCCCCCCCCCCCACACACACACACTCAGTGACCATTGCTCTATGCCCAGAAGGTGGCAAAGCATCATCAGGATCCCTAGCTAAACTGGCCTGAGGGAAACTGCTACCTGACCCCAAGGTGGCTGTGCCTCTGGGCACAAACCCTTATTCCAAACAGATCAGAAATACAAGATACATTTAACTTTCAAAATGTTCTATATTCTTTTGTTTGATGGTTGTTGTGGGTTTTCCGGGCTGTATTGCCGTGGTCTTGGCATTGTAGTTCCTGACGTTTCGCCAGCAGCTGTGGCTGGCATCTTCAGAGGTGTAGCACCAAAAGACAGAGATCTCTCAGTGTCACAGTGTGGAAAAGATGTAGGTCATTTGTATCTACTCAGGAGGTAGATGAGATACAAATGACCTACATCTTTTCCACACTGTGACACTGAGAGATCTCTGTCTTTTGGTGCTACACCTCTGAAGATGCCAGCCACAGCTGCTGGCGAAACGTCAGGAACTACAATGCCAAGACCACAGCAATACAGCCCGGAAAACCCACAACAACCATCGTTCTCCGGCCGTGAAAGCCTTCGACAATACATTCTTTTGTTTCCTGATCCCCAACCACTCTCCTCACAAGTTCCAGTTTTTCTTTGATGTACTAATGAAGAGATTTCTATGAGAATGACTCCCAGACAACACTTTCAAAAATAAACTGTGGGCCTGTCCTATCAGCCCATCTTAATCAAAAAACTGTGACAGCATTCGCAAAATTCAATGTACCTTACATATCTACAATAGATTGTGTCAAAATCAGTCTTAATCAAGAATGAAAACTTTGTACTTTTATGGGGCTATAAAGTACACAGGAAGAAAGGAAAAAAGGATCTTCTGTTCCTTTGTCAAGGAAATACTAGTTTTTCCTCAATGTGAAATACATGAATTGCTTTATTCTTTAGCCACACGTACAATCATATCATCTGCATTCTGTAAAATTATAAATACAGCATTAATATGCAGCTTTGTCTCTACAGCCGTTCCGTCCCTTGAAAGCTGAATCTACTACTTAGAGCTCATTATACAACACCACATTTATTGAACAATACCTTTTCAGTTGCTTTTTCATAACTATATAATGAAAATTCTTCCTCTTCAGAAACAGAAGATGGAGAATGATTGGGATATTAGGGGAAGGTGGAGGGGAATAATCCAAAGTAGCCAACTCATAGTAAAGTTCCTGTCATCCTACATGAGGTATTTACATTCAGAAAAGAAAACATCACATGAAAAGTGAGAGTTAAAAGGAGCAGTCGGCATTTCAATAACAGGTAACAATGCTTTAACTCTTAGGCTTAGCGGCAGAGAATCTTCTCTGCATGCAGAAAGTCTCAGGTCCAGCATCTCCAGTTAAAAGGATCTGGTAGTAGGTGATGTGGAAGACCTCTCCCTGAGACCCTGGAAAGCCACTGCCAGTTAGAGGAGACAATGCTGGCCTTGATGGACCAATGGTCCGACTCAGTATAAGGCCACTTCAAGGGTTCACAGCTCTGACAACAACATACATGATGATCTGATTTATATAGTGCATTTCAACTGTACTAAATACTTTGCGCAAAGGTAGGCCAGTAGTTTTATCTCCATGGTTGTAGAAACACTGTTGTACTTTCATCTGATGATGTCATTGAGTCTAGTCTGGTGCAGCCCACCATTTCAGGCAAGGACCAATCTGGCCCATCTAACTATCTGAGTTGTGCGCTTCTGCCTTTCGTTGCCTGTCCTGCACTGAGCTATGCAATCAGGTGTGAGTTTTAAATGTATTTGCCTTATGCTGCAGGATAAATCGGGATGTGGAGGGTGAGTATTAGCAAGTATTCTCAGACGCACATCACTACACCTATTATTTATTCAGATAAGAATTGGTGACTGAAAGCTCCAGAGAGCTCTCAGTGATAAGGCTGATTTAGCTGTTTGCCCTTTAATTTCAACAACAACTAACAAACCTGCCCAGAGCACTACTTTTTTGTTTGTTTCTTTCATTAGTGGGTGAATTTATTGCTTAAGAGAGATTCTTACTAGGAGACTTATATTTAAAGCTCCTGGCCATACATTGCAAAAATGTGTGCGTGCATTTTAATAAAAACTAAATTAGAGAGTCCCTTCATGGTCCAGACTAGGAAAGGAACACGAATGCAAACAAGGGAGGGTGCTCAGGGGAGAGAGGTGGTTGCAGTTTTCAGATTTGCAAACGCTGAAATTTAAGCCAGAAGAGAAACCAAACATTTATTATGAATGCTACAGAAAGAGGGATAAGAAAGGAATGGCCTTAAACAAAGGAACACTACAGCCACACTTGATAAAATACAACATGGTAACAAGGCCTCACAGAGTCTTGGAATCTTATCAGCTGAGCTGAATCTCTTCTTAGGACACTATGCCTAGAGCATTCTTTTAAAGTAAAATATGTTATGTGTGTTGCTTTATGTGCTCAAGCATGGAACTAATTTGTACTGCATAACTTACATTTTTAACCTGTCTCTGCAAGGGCTAAAAATAAAGGTGGGGCTGTCTAGATACCTAAAACAGTCTCTGCTGAACCTAAGATTAATGGACTAGGTTCTGTTTGCCCTTAAAGGCCTTTTTAAAGGAAGGATGAACAGAGCTATTTCAGTCTCAGAATTCTGACAACATTCTTCAAAGCAGAAGAACCTTAAGCTTTCAGCAAGCCAGAATGAATTCATCCAACCAGAATATCAGTGACAACTTGGCAGAAACTCAAGGTCCAAACACAATGCAGCACAATCCACTCATCCTCTTCTCCACATACCATTTCCTACCGTAATTCAAAATACTTTAATATATTACATATACATAAGAATGAGAATGACTTGTTTTATGTCGAGATGGTGGGGTAAACAGAGGGATTACAGGAAGATGTCCAAATGCTGCAGACAGGGCCTTCATTTGTATTATATTTTTTGTTCATAGCTGAGCCAGTGGTTGGAATTAACATACCATGATGTCAACTCTGCCTTCTCTTGCTCCTCTTCTAAGGTTCAACAGTTTCTCATTATCTCTTGTTTTAGAAATTAGGAACCATACAATTTCATGATGTAGCAGTAGTACATAGCAATGAAAAAGTGGTACTTCTAATTGGAGGGACAGTCAGGAATCAAAACACGTATCAAATTTTGTGAAGAATTGGGCTGATTCGTGTACCATGAAGACACATTTCGTGGGTCCGCGTTTTTCACAAAGTCCACAACTTTTGGGGCTGATTCATTTGATTCATGAATGTTTCATGATGCCAGACAGACTGGTGCTGATCCATTGATTCCCTAGGCAACATAGGCCAAGAATGTCTGCAAACCTTTTGTTGCCGTGGAAACCCCAATCTTAGCCCACATAACCTTGATAGGCAGCTCTCCCTGTCAACTTGAGAGCTCCCATTCTGGTTTATGACAGCAATGAGCAGGAGGGGAAATGGGCCTTCTGTAGCCATGGGAACACCAATCTCATCCCTCCAAACCCTGTTAGGCAGGTCTGTCTGCCAACCAGAGAGCTCTTGTTCTGCTCTATGTGAGTGTTTCTTATAAAAGGCACAGCTCTGTGCCTTCTGCTTTCATTTCCAGTAGACAGAGGGAGAAGAAGGAGCTGTTGCAGGGATTTGGAGAGAGAGTGGATTTGGCAGCTTTGGGCTGGATTTGCTGCTGCTTCAAAAGAGACGTACTGCAATCTTCACCAAACTTGGAGGGTGGCTGGAGGACAGCCTGCTGAAGTCTCCCTGTGAGTTTGGCATCTCTGAGTATGAAGGGGGGCATTGTAGGGCCCTGGGATCTGACAAATCATGAACCTAATGAATCATTTCACAAAATGGGAGAATTTCATGAAAGTTCATGGTTCGTGGAACACAATGAACGACAAAACTCAGGGTTCGTTTTTTCCCCGTTTCGTGCCCATCTCTAGTCAAGAACAAACTGTCCCTCTGTCCCTATTCAGGCATCTCTCCACATCGAGGATTGTCTTTATGACAAGATTTGCATTTTCATGCTTCCTTCCCTGATACTTTGCCATTTTCCTCAGTGGAGGGTAAAGCAAACAACTGAACCAGGAGACCCAAATTATCTGAGATATTAACTCCCTTTCAAAAAGGAAAATTTATATCCATCACAGTTACCTCGTGCAGGCTGCACACTCTATCCCAGGGTTCCCCAGTGTGGTGCCCATGGGTGCCATGGAACCCACTGACACCTTTCCTGGCAACTGCCAAGTGGTTTTAGAAAGTGGGTATGGCCAGGTAGGGGTTTTGCCCAGCAGGGCTTCTAATTGGCCACTGGAGATATTATTGGCTATGCAGATTTTTGAAAAGTTGCTTCAGCAGCAGCTGCCACCAAAACACAAAGATATTCACTGCATGACTGGAAATAAGGTGTGTATGCAAGAAAATATTTTTAAACATTTTTATTTTAAAAGGCATCCTGTTAAACAGAGTTTCTGCCTGAAATGTTGAAGAATCACTATTAGAATTATGCATGACCCCGCTCTTTTGACATTTTGTGGCTAGCTCTGCCTCAGCTGTTTTGTAGTTGTGTCCACTACCCTGTGTCAGAATTCCAAAGGAGCCCAAAGGCTCAAATGTTTGGAGACAGCACAGACCTATGATGTACAGCACAGATCTAAATGGGCAAGTTCAGCCATATTTGTTGTAACAGAACCTTGCTTGACTTAGGTTTTCATGATTCTAATTTCAGACACGGTCCCGTACTTCAAAAGAGCTTCAAAATTTCCCATACATTAAAAGACAATTATGGTCGTTTGAAAGTTATTAATTAAGATAAGATATAATTTAAATCTTTACCAATAATATTAAAATGACAAGTAGGAGACAGAATTAGTGATAAGAAACGGGGGGTTGTAGTGTTGTTGGAAGTCAATAAAGAAAGAGGAAGGGGAGGGGGTAGGAAGCATATAGTAGGTATAAGGGAAATAAGTAAAATGTAGTAATATTATGTGTATGTTAACCATCCAATAAAAAATCTTTTAAACAAACAAAAAATTCCCATACATTCACTTATATGCACAACAGTAGAACCAGGTCATGTGTAAAGAATATACTCTCAACTTGAAAGTCATTTACACACTACCCTGGATTTAATGACTGTTCCAACAAGGTCAACTCAGAACATTACTGATGTATGGATTGAAGAGAGTCAGTCTGAGGGTGCTTCCCTATTTTACACCTCTTGTTTGATTGCCTTTGTTTCCAATTCATATCCTGCATTTGATGGATTGGAGCATCAATACGATGAGACCATTTTTTTCGCCGATTCCATTTTGTAACAATTTAAGGTTCAGCCCCAAGTTGTTAGAGCGAGTCAAATACTTTTCTGAAGCTGATGAAGCAGGAAAATATTTTTCTTCCTTTTTATTTTTTACATGTTGATGGGAATCTGTATTGTAAAGATGCAATCAGTGGCTCTTTTTCCAGGGAGGAAACTAATTTGGCCATCATGGATCGTTTTTGTGCTTTGTTAGGTTCTGTATTATTCTTTTGTGGTAGACACTACAAAAGTGTTTGCTCGTACTGTTATTAAAGTAGGTATTTCTGTAGAGCTTTGGGTGTCCAGTGTAAGTTTAATGTTATAACTAGAGATGGGCACGAACAGCAATACGAACCAAAAAAAGCCACGAACAGCCCACTCTGCTGTTCGAGAACAAGCTGTTTGTGAGGCCCCATTCTAAATGAACAGGTGGTCGTTGCAAGCCTCGTTCATTGCTGCTTGTCAAGCCAGACAGTCTGGCACCTGCAATCAATTCCCTTGGCAACCGGAGGCAGGGATTGTCTGAACTCTGTCTGAACTCCTGCTGTTGCCCTGGAAACCCCAATCTAAGCCCAAGTTAGCTTGATAGGCAGGTCTTCCTTTCAAGTGTGGAGCTCCAAATTTGTTACATATATATATGAGGCCATCTTCAATTGGCATACAAGTTACAGTGATGTCCAATAATAAATATAATAATATAATATAAATATAATAATAATATAAGCCATATCTACAGGGGAGACACACTAATGTTGTATTTAAGTAAATACTGTACTTCACACTTTACCTGTTTTGGAACACAATGAAAATTTCCCTAAAATATTTATAAGCACAGCATTATTTTGATGGGTCTCCAAGAGAACAACAAAAGAATATTTCAATGGACAGAGAAACCAAATTTGGTCTGAGGTTGAGAAATATCGGCATCTGAAGTCTAATAAGAGTGTAAATAATTGGAAATAGTCTTAAAACAAAGTAATATAATACATATGAGTTAAAATAGGTACCTTGATTCCACCCCATGACTGACTAGACAAAAACTCTACTGGACAGGTGACTCCTGGTTGGGCAGGATATCGTAGGAGGAAATCAAGTTCTGTGGTGTTGATTTCTTTATTCATCAGAAGTATCTGCAATGACAAATCCAGTTGATGCTGCAGGAGGCAGTGATAATTGGTACATTTCACACTCTGTTTTTAGAGCGTGTTTGTACCTGTTCCACATCCCATGTTTGCAAGGTTTTCACACTTAAAAGCAGTCATGGGATGCAGTCCCGCTTTTTGTCTGCTGTATCCCTGATTTTCCCCCCTGCGGACATACCCCGATGTTTTTTTTAAGTTCGCTGCCGACTGGCAGCTGGCCTGCATTTTGCTAATGTGAACACTTTTGCCCCCTTTTTGCTTCTCTCCCCCCCCCCTCTCCTTTTCCCTGGGAGCTGATTGGTTTGTGCAGAATTAACCACTCCCACCCTCCTCAGCTCTCTGAACTCCTTATCCACCATTTTTTTTAGCTGAGGGTCATAAGGCTGCTTCTTCGTTGGTTTCCTTCCTCCCGGTATGCATGCTCTTTTATTTTTTTTCAAAAGCCAGGAATGATTCCTAAGCTTGCTGCTAATTCCCTGCTAGCTTTAAAAGCAAGGAAAGTGTTAAATAGCTGCTTTCTCCTTCCTCCCTTAGGGTATGCACACACATTCTTTTTTTTTTAAAGACAATAATGGGTTGCAACGTTGTAATGTTCCTGCACTTTCTTTCTGGCTTTAAAAGCCAGGAAAGAATTAAATGGCCGCTTTTCCCTCCCTCCCAGGCATGTTTCAGACTTTGCCAAAGAGGGGGGGGGGGGAAACCCAAGCATTTTGCACAGCCCTTTGGAAACAAGCCTCTGCTTCCTGGGAGGAGATGAATCGGCAGCATTTTAACCCTTTCCTGGCTTGATTTTAAAAAATGAGAGTGGTACATGTTTTCCCCCAGAACTCTGCCACCAATTGCCTCTCCAGTGGGCAGGGGACAGCCCAATCAGCAAAAAGGGGGGAAGGGTTCCAACATTGCAACGTTACTACGCATGCTCAATTTTTTTTAAAAAAGTGTGACGTGAATTGCAAGGCCCCAAAAGCCCAAAATTGCACCGAGGTTTTGAAATGAAGCACAGACACCAAATCGAAATTGCAGTGGACAGTGTGAAATGAACAGGTGCAATGCCGAAGCCACTGTGATCGGGGCGAATGCTCATAAATGGCGGTTTAAACCGTAAGTGCAAAAAGGGCCATTGTCTCAGGGTTGGAGAGCAGATGAAAGGTAACACTTGCATTTCAAGAACAACTGAGACCCTAGCTAGAATAAGTGGTGGGGGAACCATGCTATAATTACAAACACTGTGCACTATTTGCATTTAAATGCACAGGTAAAAATAATCCTGCATGCTTTTTGGAGTGGTCTGGCTGGTATGGTCCAGAGTATACCCTTTTGTCACTCTGTTCCACAGGGCATTTTTATGAATTACTGTTTCTATTGCCATTGTGGAGTTATGCTTTTGCTGAGTGGCTGGAAATTGATTTATGATTACGCATTTGTTTTATTATTTTTAATGCAGGCATTGTATTATCATTGATTAAAATGTGTAAAACGCTTTCAGAAACAAGATATGCTCTGATCACTTCTAAGAAAGATTATTGCAATGTACTATATGATTTGGAAACTTCAGTTGGTACAAAATGTGGCAGCCGGGCTACTATCAGGGGTTGGTTAAAGAGATCATATCACCCTTATGCATTAAGCACAATTTAAAATGTCCAAAATGCTAATTCTTACCTTTAAGGTCCTAAATAGCTAGGGGCCAGAGAACCTGAAAGACTGTCTCTTCTCATACTGTCCAGACCATCAGTTAAAATCTGCCTTCCATGTCCTGCTCTATGTGCTCCTGCCTTCAGAAGTCTGGAAGTGGTGACTAGAGACGGGGCATTTTCTGTGGTGGCACCTTGCCTTTAGAATAACTTCCCCCTTGAGGCTCACCTGCCACCTACTTTACTTTCTTTTAAGTTCCAGGACAGTTTTTTAATAGTCTGCTTCTGTCATATGACAGTTTTAATGCTGCTTATGCCTAGTGGGTGTTTTTTTTCCCTATTGTGATGTTTTAAATTGTAAGCTTCCTCAAGCAGGACTCTGAAGAGTCTTTATTTAGTAATATCCTAAATAAATACATATATTCAAATAAGCAAAACAATAAACAAAAAGTTACAGAACAAAAGTTCTTAGTGATTGCATGTCAATCCTGCAATCTAGCAAGACAAACAACAACTACAATATGATCATAATATGTCCAAAGCGATAGGAAGCCAATAGTCCAGCTGTCACTAGAAAAGTGAGATGTTCCTTCTCTGTGAGTGATGCGTTTTCCTTACCAATGGAGGAAAGCTAGCAAGGATTCTGCTAGAAGGTCAGGTACTTTACCTGGAAAGTGACTTGTGCTGTGTAAGTCAGTTTGTCACATTCAAACAGCCCTCGGGTTGTATACTGAAACACTGAAAAGGTAATGCTGTCAATAAGGTTGGCTACTCGGTCTTTGAGGTTTTCATCCACAGCAGCTCTTTCAACAGCTTTCTGGAAGACAACACTGAATGCCTGGGAGACAGAGAGAAGGGAGAGAGGAATGATTTTGGAGACATTTCACTTGATCTCAGTTTGTTTCCTGGCTTTCCTGATTGGTGCTGATACCATTTTACTGTATGGAGAAAGCTTATGAACATAATAGCCACCAATGAAAAATTAAAAGTTCACATGTAGCATCTACAATATCCCTCTTCACGGTTCCTTGTTTTCTAAAGAAAAGGATTCATTTTTCTTCCCTTACAATAAATATTCACAGGAAATTAAGGGAGATTCGGTCTGCATGACTAATATGCAATCCCTGAGTCACTTCTGCATGGCTCGCTATGCCTTGCCAGAATTCCAAGGTTCTTTTCATTTTAAGACGTAGAATTTTAAGGCTGCCACTGCAGACCACCCTTGGGCTATGCAAGGAGAAAGGGAGGGAGGCACGTTGAAGCCAGTTCTGGGCCCAGGATACTATTACTTCTTGCTTTGCCTGCTATCCTCAGCAGTGGCAGTAGTCTTGCCTCTCAGAAAGCAAAGTCACCACCACCATGAAATCTTCTGTCTCTCTGGAAACCTGTCTGGAGCATCTCACAAAGGCAGATTTGGCTTATAAACCCAAACCACTTTTTGGAAACCAACTCCACTCCCAATTATTCTGGAGATTTGCTGCCCCTGACCTTTTTTTTTTTTTAGGTCCTGGCCTCTTTGCCAGAATTTCACCATATGGGTCTTCTTAGCATAGTGCTGCAGTGGCAAGAAAAACTATACCTGCTGAAATTTTCCCTTTGACGCAACTCTTAAAGCAACAGTAGTCCAAACAGAATATGCAGCCATAAATCTCTTTTACTCCCTGACCACAAGCCTAGAGGGTCCACAGCTCCCTTGTATGTCTACTTCACTCCCTCCCTGCCAACTGATTAGAGAGTCCCTACCGTCACTGTCTTTATATTCATTGCTGCTCTAGTTCTTCAGCCATACTTACTTATCCCCATACTTATGTCCCACCTTGGACCCCAACTTTTCAACTAACTGCCTATTCCATCTCCAATTGTTTAGCCTTCCCTGTTCCAAGAAACTGCTCTAGAGTACTCTCTTCCATTAGCTCCTCCTTTGTTAGCTCTAATTCCTCTACCCTTATATTCCTCATATTTCCTCTGTCTTACTTCACTACTTCCTGGGCCCTTTTTCTTCAACTTTTCCACGCTGCTTCTGAGCACGGTGCCTTGTTTCCTCTGCCCCAAACTTTTTCAGATGCCGAAACATCAACAGGCGGCTATTTTCGCACCGAAAAGGCGGGGCAAGCACATGCAAACACTCTAGATCAGGGCTCACAGAATTTTTTTAAAGGATGACAAATGCTTCTAAGTCAGCATCAGCAGCCACAGGCTGGACCCATGGCTACTGTCACTTGTCACTGTCTCTGCTTCCCTTTCTCTAGAGATTTTTTCTCAAATTTCTAGTTCCTGCCCACATCTCTAATGAGGGTCTACAGTTCCTGGCCTTACCTTTCATCCTCACAAAAGTTCAGGTAGATTAGGCCGAGAGACAGAAGAGCTGAATGTGGTTCATGGCTGCAGGGATTTGAACCCAGGCCTCACTAGCCCTGGTCTTGACATTGTAACCACTACTCTAAAATGATTTTGCAAATTATACTGGGTGTACAAATTGCATTAGTTATATATGCCTAAAACATACCTGTAATCTGTGCTTGTCTGAATTTCTAATATAGATCACAAAAAACATTGCCTAGTCTGACTAAAACTAACAAAATAAATTAAGATGTAATATCTAAAGCATGGCTTTCACTGATAAGGCAAGACACGCATTTTCCTTAAGCCTGAAGAACTGACTTCTCTGAAAATGATGATCTGAAGGACACCAGAATCCTTAGGGAAAATGTACCTCTCATTATATCCCCTCTAGAGGCATCTCAAAAGATTCACTCTAAAGAAAAGAAAAATATTTCTGTCTTTACTGCAACTGAACCAATGGCACATGCTATCCCAGGTGTAGAAATTAGATTTTTCATATAAGGTCCCCTTGAAGGCATTACTGCTACAGCAGGGATTATGAGAAAGAAAAAGTCAAATAGATTAAAAAGCATTCTCACAGAATGGGGAGGGGGGCCTTTAAAGTCTCTATAACTTGCATAGGAAAAGATTACAAAAGAGAAATCATTATGAGCAACTGGGGAGGGGGGGGAAACACACTAGAGTTTGATTTAGAAATGTAAAAAACAGACCTCAAGTTAAATAGCCTGCCAGTGCACACCGTTAGCCCTTGGTAAATTGTTGTGCTTAGGATTTAAGGAGTCTAAGCAAAGAATTAACTACTACTAATTTACAACAATATTTAGTATAGACATGCAATATAACTAAATTACTCAACACACAGGCTATATGTGGACTCCATTTGGTCTTTTGTTCAGGTTGCAGGGCCCCCAACATGTTGAGCAGAGTACAATTGAATCTTTCTGGTTGTGGGTTGCCCTGAGGGCGATAGGGGGTTGTTCATGACTTTGTAATCCTACCAAACTCACCACTTCCCTGAGCAGCTGACTTTCAAAATGAGGGCCCTGAAGCAAAAGGATGTGAGCCAGTAGCCCATATACAGCAAAGAATTTTTCCCAAAGTACCTTGGCCACAGTGCTAGCCCTTTGATCTCTGGTGGGATAGGCCTGGGCATAGCACGTAAAATGGTCTGTTTCCACCAATACATTCCCACAGTTTCTACTATCTGTTTCCACAAACAAAAAAATGATGCACACCAGCTCCACAGGCCCTAGTGTGGTAATATTCTCTAAGGCTACTTGAGCAGGCAGGGTCTTTCGCTGAATGCACCGGGCACAGGTTGCACATTTCCTGGCAACATCATTAGCCATCTGGGGCCAATAAAATAATCTTCTGAGAAAGTTCAGTGTTTTTCCAGCCCCCAGATGTCCTAAATCATCATGTAGAGCTCTCACAGCGGCCAGTCTACATCTTCGAGGTAGTACCAGCTGTTTACGCTGCCCGTTTGCTGGGTCTAATGTTATACGATACAACACCTCATCAGTTATCTTTAATTTGTCTCATTGCCGCAACAGAAGGCCTGCTTGTGAGGAGGGGAGTACTGTACAAGGCAGGTGCCTATTGTTCCTCCAAACAACTGTCTTTATTTCTGCATCTTTGTGTTAGGATTCTCTCCAGTCCTCTACATTAAAGTGTGACAGAGGTGTCTGCTGAAGGGAAATGAGGTTCACAGACATAGATGACATTGCCTCAGGGGAAAGGCCTAAATGCTCAGCAACACAACCTTCCATTGGTCTAGATTATTCTAGTTCACCCTTGCTAGACAGTGCTCGGACTCCTTCCTCAGGGACCACCATTCATCCATCCTTTTGAGACTGCCGAATTAGAGTATCTGCATCTACATTTACTCTTCTAGCCCGGTAGTGAAGACTGAAATTATAATCATAAAGTGCAGCCACCCATCTTTGGCCTGTAGCATCTAGCATTGCAGTAGTAAGTATGTAGGTATGAGGATTATTGTCCGTCCACACTTGGAACTTGACATCATACAGATAATCCCAGAACTTCTCAGTGACAGCCCACTTTAAGGCTAAAAACTAATTTGTGGATATGATACTTGGCCTCACTGTCCATGAGGCCTTTACTCGCAAGAGTGATAGGGTTTTTTAAAATCAGTTTCTTGATACAGCACTGCTCCCAGTTCACTTATGCTCGCATCTGTGTGTAAAATGAAGGGCTTATTTGGGTCTGCAAAGGCCAACACTAGAGCTTAGGTCAGATGTCAGATAATTTCTTTAAAGGCCATCTCACAGTTCTTATCCGATCAATCACCAAATGGTTCTACAGGATTATAATACAAGATCCCTCCCAACATCCCTTTGGTTACCTGTATCTTTTGTTTCCTTCTAGGGCTCATTTTGCTGGATTGGTATCCTTTAGTTAAGTCATTCAGAGATTTCACAATTAAAAGCACAAACTGCCTATAATATCCAGTGGATCCAAGAAAAGTCTTTAAGTCTTTGTAATGGTGAGGCCTGGACCAATTAAGCAGGGCACTAATTTTGTCAGGCTCTGTGCTAATATCATCTTGGGAAACTATATGTCCTACATATTTGATAGAGGTCTGGCAGAACTGGCATTTGTCAAGAGACACTTTCAATCCATGAGCTTCCAGCCGGTCCAGCACCTTCAAGAGCCTCTCTTCATGCTCCTCCGGTGTTTTCCCAAATACTATAAGATCATCTAAACAGGCCAATACTTGGAAGAGATTCATGTCTCCTACTACCTTTTGCAAAGCCTTTGGAAAGTAGTGGGGGCTCCAAAAATACCTTGAGGCATCCTTTCAAACTGGTAAAATCCCAGTGGGCATATGAAAGCTATCTTCTCTTTATCTTCAGGAGCTAAAAGTATCTGGTAATCCCCCCTCAGAAGGTCCAAAATTGAAAACCACTGGCTCCCTACCAGACACCCAAGGTATGGTGTACTGATCTGGTTTAGTATGCCTGTTCAGTGTACGGTAATCCACACACTTTCCATTCTTCTTTCTCACTACCTCTACTGAGGAGGCATAGGGACTACATAATTCCGTGATGATATCATTGGCTTGTAATTCATGCAGGTGTTGCCTTACATCCTCTGTCTCAGAGAGTGCAATCCTCTATGAGTGCTCATGGAAATTAGAGGGATCTGTCAAATGGATATGATGTTCCTCACCCTTGGCCTCCAATATCCCACTCATGCAATGAAAATCCTTTGGGTATTTGGCATAGTTTCTCTCTTAGACAATCTTTCCAGGCTGCTGGTATTGGAGAATCTCCAAAACTGATTGAAGCTGGATCGAGCCCAGATTCTGCAGATACAGATCTATTTTGTCCCACAAGCTTAGCTTTAAACCTGATTTCACTACCAGGTTATATTTAGTCACATTAGTAATTCTCACAGTCACTCTAACATTCCTGCTTTGAGGCAGTTCAATGAGTCCAGCCGTTACTAACAACTCAGGAACAATCTTGGTTCTTGGGGCTGTTCTAGTAAGACAGTTCCTCTGACTGTCCCTGGGACTGAGGCAACCACCTGAATTTCCTGTTCCACACCTGCATGTATCACAACAGAATTCTTTCCCATAGGTTTCAAGGCGCCTATAGGCTGTTCACTTTCTGCCTTAATCTAAGTGAGTTGCCGATAGACTGCAGCACATAAAGAATGCACCTTCAACATGACCGGAAAGCTATCTCCAGCCTGCTGTTGATAATACTTAGCCACTACCCTGGAGAGGAGAGAAATAGTTCCAATCGCATCTGACGAAGAGAACTGTGGTTCTCAAAAGCTTATGCTACAGTAAAGTTGGTTAGTCTTAAAGGTGCTACTGGACTCTTTTCGATTTTGCTACTACAGACTAACACGGCTAACTCCTCTGGATCATTACTATTGGTGGCATTGCTAGCCCACTATCAGGACTGATTAATGCTATGGTAGACAACTCTTCCTTTGTTCCTACAACTCCTGGGAACTCCAGCTTAAGGACAACATAACCAAGATAGGGGTAACTTGAGTTGCTGAGCCCCCAGAGGTCTAAACCATCCAAGGACCAAATGGGTATGTGGTGTGCCACCTTGTCATAGAAAAATTTGAAAATAATGGTTGCCTGAGAGCCACTGTCTAGAACTGCCATACATTCATTGTTTTCAGTCTTAACTGGAACCTCTGTCCGGGGACCCACTAAGCCAATGGGGAAATTTTGACAGTTTGACTCAGATCCTGTGCCCATTTTGCCTTTAGTCTTTAGTCTTGGGGCCACAAAATTTCTCAGGCTTGGGTGGCCCCTTCATCAAGCCTTTCATTTCCCTGGTGGTCCCAGGCAGCATAGGTTTTCTGCAACACAAGGGAGGGGTTTTCAGGACCCCTGTAGGTAAGAGATATATGGCCATCTTGCCCACACTTGTAGCAGAAGATGAATTGTCTGGATCTTCTTTGCTGCACTATTGAGCTTGCAGTTGTTGGTCCCCTGGTAACTTGCTGCTGGTTGCTGTTTTGGAATATCCTCGGGTTCCTGAGGATGATCAGGCCTTGGAGCACTGTTACAGGTTTGCAGTTCAAAGGAGATGACTCACTCACACTATCTATAAGCGTCACAGCTGAGGCCTGTTTTGACTTGGCCCCTTGCAGGGGCTGTCTCCTGCAAGCTTCTTTAGTCACCTGTTTTTCTTCCTCTTCTCAGATCATTCTCATCAGTTGAGAAAAATTTGGTGGGCTTTTCTGTTGGTCTTGCAGATGGATATTCACTAGGAAAAAATCATCATAGAGAGTCCCCTTGAGGAGTTGAGCAATTCTATCATGATTCATTTGCTCGAGGGTCATACTGCCCTTTTGCACCACTTGCTGCAATATTTTCTCTAGCCATTGCAAATATGTAGATAGCTTCTCTCCCTCTCTTTGCATGGTGGTCTTAAATCTCCACAGTAAGCCCTCAGCACCCTCCACACTCCCAAAGGTCTGTTCCAAAGTGTCTAAGCATTCTTGTATATTGAGAACTGATTATTATTAGGCTGTGGATAATGGTCATGGCAGGGCCCCACAAGCTCTCAGAAAGTCATCTCCTCTTTTCAGCCTGTGGTACTGGCCAGTCTTGCATCTTCATCACTTGCATCATCACTGACTGGAGCTCCTGTTCAGGAGGTGGCTGACCAAGCTGGGAGGCCAGGCAATCCCATTCCTCACCAGGTGAGGTGAGGCTGAGCTTTCCTGTCTCTCACCAAGCAACACCAGGGGGGAACATGGCGGGCCCATCCCATCCCTTGCCGATCCCTTGCCACAGCAAAGTCAGGCCAAGTGAGGCTGAGCTGAGCAGGCACATTTCTTGCAGTGGTGTGCCCTCTTTCCTCTGGCTTGTACCCTCTCCTTGGGCTGGAGTGGCCTTGGAGGAGGGGATGGGCTCAGTGGCCATAATGGTCAATCCATCCCAGTGCAATACAGTGGACAGTATTCTACCATCCATGTGGACACAGAGTTTTCCCAAGTCCCCCTCCATTGTTGCAGCTACCTCTGACCCCATGAAATGACCACTCTTGGTGTCACAATACCCATGCAAAGGAACAGCTGTCACGATCTGTGGGCTGGAGTGGAGCCCACAGTGAGTGGAGTGGAGTGAAAAGGAACAAGGAGATTAAATCGATGACTCCCCCTTAGGGGAACTGTATGTGCAAAGCAGGAAGGAGGAGAAATTTCAGCCCCTTGCCCCTCCCTGCTCCAGCTCCCATCCTTACCACCTGTTCTTCAATGTGGGTCCCACAACTGCAGATATGATCTCTCCAGGTACAGAAATCCAGGAGAACTACACCTTCTGAACACCGAGCGGAAAGATACTGCCCAAGTCTCCTTATACTGGGTATCTGTCGCTAACAATCTTTCTGATTTTTTTGACATTTAAATTTCTTGGGGAAGAAACTGTGTCTTAATGGCTGCTTACAAAAGCTAACCTAGAGGCATAAAATATTGGTTCAACCTCTTTCTTTCCCCACTTTTAAAAAATGCTTGCAGGTGCTTCCACAAAGTGGCTCTAATTGCCTCAGAGGGTCTATGTAATTTGAGGCCATACTTCAGTGAAAAAGCTACTACTTAGAATAAGGAAAAAGTAGAGTGATTAGAGGAATCCATCACTGTAGTTGAAAAGGAAGGGGGCTCTACTACAACCGTGAGACCAACTGATATTTTTATTTAAGATTTAGCACAATTTAAAACAGCCTGTGGAATTCATGAGACAGCCCCTCTGCCCCCTCCACACACCCCCAAAAAACATGAATGCTATACCTTCAGGGAAAACTGGTACATGGGATGGATGGAATTGAGGTCATTCATGATGAAGTACAGCAGGGAAGCCCTGGCTGCTGCAGGACGGTAATGCTCTCTTGCCTCATTAATCTTTGTTTCTGTCACCTTGGACTCCTGGACCTGAAGAAAATAAAGGCAAAACCAACTATGACAATATGAGAGAGCTGGTTTTGTTTATGCAGATTTTCTGTGTTTGCTTGTGTATGGCACAACCTCAGCTGACTGATTTACTTTAGATAAACTCTGTGTAATGTGTCACGCATGACTCCTCCAAGCATTGCAGGGGCAGAGGGTAGATGTTCAAGAGTCATCTCACCTCCCACCTGGTCATCAAAAAAACGTCTTCTGCAAAACTCCCCTTATGCTGGGACTAAAGTACATGTAATAGCAGCAAGTGGCATGTTTCTTTCCACGCCTCTTCCCCCTTTACAGATAAAATAGGGTGGACAGCCAGAGAAGCACACAGGAAAGGGGAGTTAATCCTTCCCCTTTCTGTCTCTTGTACCCTTTCAAGTCTGCTGTTCCAGGCACTTTTCTTCAAGCTGGAAACTGAGATGTATGTCTGGGCCAAACAACTTTGGGAAAATGAGACACTTGAGGCAAGGAAAAGTTCCTGGCCCCAGCTTAGGGCTACCTCCAGGTGTGCCCTGGAGCTACTAATGATCTCACAACTATGGAGATCTGTCCTCCTGGAGGAAATGGTAGTTTTGGAGGGTGGACTCTATGGAATTACACCTTGGCTGCCACTCTCCAAAAGCTGCCTTCCCCTAGCACTGCCTTGAAATCTCCAAGAATTTCCAAAGCTGGAGTTGGTAACCCTCCCCCAGCCCCTGCTTCACATGTGAATGGGGAAGACACAAGATTAGCAGCAATATCTTGTCTTGTTTTTCTCTCAGAAATAAACACCTGTATTATACTTTTTATTTATAAATTTATTTATTTATTTATTTATATAGTCCTCCTGTTTCACAGAGACTCAAGGAGGATTACACCAATACAATCAATAGGATAAGGAGATATCTAATAAATAGTGTAATAGGAGTAGGACTGCAGAAATGTGAAACAAGGCATAAGCATTAAAGATGTCATGCTAAATAAACAGTGCAAGAAATGGCATTCCATAAGCAGAAATATAAGGCAGTGAAAGTAAGGCAAAAACACACAGCAACAGATAACATAGATTAGTAGCATAGTTCACAGTCCTGTTCCCTCTACTGAAATGTCTCCCTTAATCATTCTGCTATAAAACAGTCCTATTTCATTTATAAAAATGCCCTCTTGAACAGTTGTGCTTTAACAGAGTTTGCAGAAAGCAAACATGTGGGAACCTTCCCAACCTTCTGAGGTGGGCAATTCCACAGGGTGGGAACTGCTACAGAGAATGCACACCTACAGGCAGTTGTTGATCTTGCCCATCTGCAGGGTGGCATCTGTAGAAAGTCCTGCTCGGATGAGCAAAGTTGTTGTGGTGGTGCATAGAAGGTGAGGCAGTTCTGCAGATATGAGAGTTCAAGGCTGCATGTAATGGCCAGTATCTTGAACTGAACCTGGTAATTAATGGCGTGAATGCAGAATGGGTGTAATATGCACCACCTAGTTACCGATAACCAAGCCGTAGCATTCTGCACTTACTGAAGTTTCTGAGTTGATTTTGACATTTGAAGGCACAGATATATGCTGGGCTATCTTGCAAAGTTATGTGACAAACAGTCCCCGGACAAGTACTATAAGAACCTGTGCATCATCCCTTACAGCCAACATGGCTGACAGCTCTCAAGGGAAAAGCAGCTTGGCAAACCATAGTAGCGTATAAAGATACACAGCTTGGCAGTGCATACAACATTGCCATACAACATTTCTTGCATACAAAAAATGCAGCCAATATTTGCAAGGGAAATTATATATGTCAGAAGATTTTCAAGGCGGATGGTTTTAAAAGCCAATTTTTACCCAAAGGAGCAGCATTAGTACCAAACTGTTGAATTCCTGCCAATTTAATTTGTCCCACATAAATTTCAGCATATCCTGTCATGCAGCCTCTGTTAAAATTCTAGTTTAATTTAGTAAATGTAATGCATGCTGAATTAACTGAAGTTAAATATAAAAAAGCCTGAGTTTTAAACTGGAACAGTTTAAAGCATCTTGTTATAGTGCTGAAGCTTTATGATCTTTACATCCAGAACTGCTATTTGTACTTTGCCTTAAATTGCCCATTTAATACACACAGTGAAAAAGGCTGTTCAGAGCTGGCTGAAATAAAAGAAGATGTGGCTCTCCAGCAATTTATAATGTCCAAACTTCAGAAAAAGGATACATTTTCAAAACCAAATCCACTCAATATGTACTTCCCCATCACCACCACCAGTCCCTCCATCAGTCCCACTACCAGTCCCACCTTTTCTTCAATTTCTGCAGCTGTCTGCTTGGTGACTTCCAGATTCTCTACTAAGGCTGTGTCTCCCAGGAAGTTCCCCGAGGCAGAGGAGAGGCGGGACAGCAAGTTGTCCTCTAAAGTTTTCAAAGTTATTTTGAATCCATTCTGCTGCTTTGTGAGATCAGACTGCAAAGAGTTGAAGTACAGAATACCAATAAATACATACATACATACATACATAGCCTCCATCTTCTTTCTCTTAAATACTCACCTGCTAGATATTCTTTCCTTTGTACTGAGAAAAGGAACAGCAAACTGCAGCCTACTGAGGCACACACAAACATATATAATGGATATAACTTGTAATATTTGTGTGTGTGTGTGTGTGTGTGTGTCGGTATTTAAAACTCAGTCAGTGCTTTGGTGCTGGTACTTATGATGATCTCCCTTCTCAGCCCAAGTCCTGAATGCCCAAGAAGTGCCATTACTCCACACAGAGTAATGCCTACCAGTGCATACCCCATGAAAAAACCCTGACCCCAGTAAACTTTACAGTAACTCTGCATATAGGTCAATATTTTCTTTGTGGTTGAGAGACGCTGACTTGCCTAAGGCCACCTAGTGAGCTCATGGCTGAGGCAAGGTTTGAACCAGGTCAAGGTTTGAACCAGAAGTGCTGTCTCGCTTCTGAAGCTGCAAAAGACAAATGAATCAGAGTTCAGGACTCCAGGCAGCAGAGAGTACAGCTGCCACTTCAAGTGCAACCCAGGCACAGGTCAAAATCACATATGCATTACAAAGCAGAGTAAGCTTAAAAAGCAATTGTGAATCAAGCTGCTCACCTAGCTATCAAGCAATTCAGAAACTTGTGCCTAATGACTGTTCTTTCAGCTTGTTCAACTTGTTTCTTTTGCCCAGCAAAGACATGCACTTAACATACCATCTTTGGAAGTTGCTTTTTGTAGTGTTAACCATATAAAAGGATACGTGAAGAACTCAATTTTTTCAATCTCTCTCTGAGGTTATGGTAATTTTCTAAATAGGGGGGCGGGAACCTCCTTTGAGTCTTGTAGTCTGCATCCCTAGTTTATTGGATTTCAGAGTTCCCAGAATGGAGTATTGAAATGGAAAAGGTATCCTATTTAATTAAGAAATGTTATGCTACCACCCTAGAGTGCTGTTTGAAGCAACTTACTGGTAAAAACACCATAAAATCATCATAAAGAATATTTAAAAAACAAAACAAGTAGGTTTGCCAACCTCCTGCCCGAAGATCTTGCAGAATTAAAACTGCTGTACTAACTACAGAGATCAGTTCCCCTGGAGAAAATTGCTGCTTTGGAAGGTAGACTGTATGGCATTATACTCCACTGAGGTCCCTCCCCTCTCTCCTCAGTCTCCACCCCGAAATCTCCAGGAATTTCCCATCCTGGAGTTTGGCAACCCTAAAACTAAGTCATTAAAACAAGCAAGTAATATAAAACAATATAAAACAGTATAGCATAAAACAGCATAAAACAGCATAAAACAAATAGCATAAAACAGACCTCAGATCAGAAGTAGTCCATAAAATAAGTTCCTTAAAAAACCTTGGATTAAAAACCCGAGTAACAAGAAAAATTTTGGCCTGGTGCCTAAAAGATATTACAGTAGGTGCCAGGTAGGGCAACAGGGTTGGGTGTGGGAAGATGGGCGGGGGGCGGGGTACAACATCACTGTCACTGGAAGTGATGTAGTTGGGCTCTAGGAATTGCTTTTCCTGGTAATTCCTAGAGCTACTCTACATCACTTCTGGGTTTTCCCCAGAAATGTCATAGCACTTTTTAAAAATTATTTTTCTCCTACTGCTGCAGCAAGAGATGGCAGAAAGAGAAGGCTGCCAGCAGGAGACCTCCCACCATAGAGGGAGGCCAAGAAGATCTAGTGCCAGGTGAGTGTGATGGTTAGTGCCTGGTTGTCACCACTTTTGTTGCATGTTGTGACTGCTCAGCTTGAGTTGCCACTCATTTTATTTGGGGCATAGCCCTGATGTGATAGAGTAAGGAGAAGGAGGGAGGGCTGAGGGAAGATCTCTGGACTGAATGCTGTCCTATTACCCCCCACACTCTGGCCTCTCCTGTCCTGCTGTAGCACAGTAGCTAAGGGGTTGAGCTGCAAATTAGGACTCTGCAGGATCAAATCTGCCATGAGCTCAGTAGGTGGCCTTGAGAAAGCCACTCCCTCAGCCCCAGCTCCCTAGCTGCATTGTGGGGATAATAATAACACTGACTTGTTCACTGGTCTGAGTGGGGCACTAATCTGTCTAGAAAAGCAGTATATGAGCACAGTTATGGCATTTACTTTTGATCCTTATGATGATGTGGTACTTCATACTGAGGTGATTCGAAATCCTCTTTTCCCACAGCTATGTTAACTTGACAGACAACACAGAGATGGAACAGAATAGCCAAATATTTATTTACAAAAATTAAGTTGTAGAAATAGTTAAACATTTAATGTGGAAAGAATGGTAAGGACAAATGTACAACTGGCTCACATTCTACTTCCCAGAGGTTATGCTTTTCTCCCACGAAAAGCTAACAGGTTAAACCTGAGCCTCCTGTCCTGTTACTAAGTGTTCAATAATTCTGAGTATTTTGTTTATTAGAATTAACCCAGACTTTAGAGACATTGACCACTCTACTTTCTCTTGAATTCTCCAAGTGCACTGTTCTTCCATCCCCATGATTACACCTCAACAGAAGGTTTGCAAATTAATTATGCTTTCTTACACCTGATAAAAGCACACATATGAAACCACATACATTTATATAAATACCAGTTGCAGATTACAGTTTGTCCCAGGATTATAGATAACTTGCAAAATTAAAAAAAACTTTTAAAATGATACACATTTTTTATAATGTTGGCAGATTTTCAGTTAACAGATACATATGTAGTTAGAGCCAACAACAATGGAGGTCCATCAAGTTTTTTCCACCCTAGATTTTCTGTTCAAAGAGGTGTTTCATTCACAGACTATATGTGAAATTTGGGGAGGGGGTGATAATTTATCCATTATTTTAGCCATTATGCAGAGAATATGAAAGGGTTAAAGCTGATGCTTTTGTAGCACAACATTTTATTCCAAGAAACCTGATAACTAATCCTTTCATTACCTTCTACTATTACATGTATTCAGCAGTGAATTAAGCCTGTGATCCATGACTATTTGAGCATATGATTCACAACAATTAAAGCCAATTTGAATTGTGGATTGCACCCTTGAGGCTGGTCAATATGTTATGGCTACCAGGAGGAGGCTGCCTGAAACAGCTGCTCCTCTCAGCAGCCATACATATACACGGTTTGCCATCTCTGTGTGAAGAATCTTCATGCCCTCTCCATACATCTACGTTCATAGCTGAACGCAGGGAAATTCTTCAAGCAAAGGATGTAGTTAATGTGGTTAAGTTGCTCTATATATTAAAAGCCATGGAGTGAAGCACGTGCCATAGGGAAGTCTACAGAAAGTGACTTCTAGGAGCCAACAGTAACACATTAACTAGCTCGAAGAACAGGGTCGCAGAGGCAGGCAATGGTAGTCTCTTGCCATGAAAACCCAACCAGGGGTCACTGTAAGTCAACTAAGACTTGAGGGCAGGATTTCATTTTCATGCCATAATAGACCTTGTCTGGGGACCTTGTCCCCATTAATATCACCTGGTTCTGCTATGTAACATCATCTGGCTAGCTCCATTCTGTCCCATGACCATGTAGGGAGTAAGAACACTGCCTGTCAGCTATTCTCTGGGCAGAGAGCATGTCTAGTTCTGACTCCACCATGGGGAATTTCTCCATTGCATCCCAGGGAATTCCAACTGAAATTGGGAGTGGGGGGGGAAGAATACAGCCTCTCAGCTAAAAGAACTGAGAGGCACCATTCTGAGTCCTTTCCTCCCAAGGAGAGGAAAGTTCTTAATATATCCTAGAGCCAAAGATACAGTGAGATATTTCCATGGGGCAGAATGCCACCATGCTGTTGCATCCTTCCCCCAGCCACACAGGAAGAGGGTGTAGGCCACACAAGCATGGCTCTGCTGGGTCACATGCTGAGCATCCATGCCTTAAACAGATAGGAAAGGCTGCTTCCACTTAAATCGAACTGTAAACATAACTCAGGCTGATTCCGCACACGTTGGATAATGCACTTTCAATGCACTTTATCAATCGTTTGAGGTGGATTTTTTGTTCTGCACACAACAAAATCCGTTCCAAATGATCTATAAAGAGGATTGGAAGTGCATTATCCAACATGTGCGGAATCACTCTCAGTCGGCCAAGATAAAAAGTGTCCTGAAATGGGTTCCAGGCAGCCTCAACTTTTCCTACCAATAACAAGAGCAGAAATAAAATGCACCAAAGATTTCTTTCAGTGAACCTTGATAATTCGTTCTGTTACTAATGAGATGGGTTGAGCTTGAAGATGCGGATTTTCTTTAGCCATTCCAGAAATTCCTAATCTTGGGACTGAGCATTCAGATGAAATATAGGAAGGTCCAATCAGAAGGTTCAACCATTTGGCCCTGAATCTTACCTTTAGCTCTTCTAGGTCAGGCCTTTCCATACTGACAACTGCTGCTAGTAGTTGGTCTTCCAGGCCATCCTGAGTCACGGTAAAGTTGATAAGGGTACACTGTGCCTGCATTTCTGGTTGGTAATGGGGGTTTGCTAGCTTTGTATGAAGTATTAGGCGGAAGCTGGGGTTGTATTCACATTCTTTATCTCCAATTTTAATGTACCTGAATGAAACATGCGAGACCAATAGATAATATTGCACTACTCACACATGTCAACATAAAATAATTAATTAAATTTCCAAACATTGTGTCTATATATACATGAGCTTGAGGGAGAATATCATTCTCGACCGTTGTTACAATAGCCTTCTTGACATCTAAAATGTTAAATTGCTTTGAAGCTACACCAGTAAAGGATTGTGACACCACTATGAAATGAAATGAATAGCATTCAATAGCATGAAGTAAGGCACACTCTGTACATCTTAGAATTAACACTTCAAGTACACAAAGTTCTATTTTATTTGAGAAAACACCTCAGTGTCTCCTGTCATGGGCCACTTTACATGTAGACACACCATATTTGTCATCAACAATGACTTCTACCTGGACAGGCATCTGAAAGGCTACCATCATCACACATATTAATGGGTAGGTGTTACCATTTGTCTCCAAGCCAGCAACAGTGTCCCCAGAAAAGGACAAATAGAAAGTAGAAAGCTCAGCATATGTATGGCTGCTAAAAGTTGCTGCCTCTTACACTGATTTTTATGGTTAATGTAATAAATATATTACATTAATGTAATTAATATATTTTAAATGGATTTTAATGTGTTTTTTATTGTTGTTACCTGTTCTGAGCCAGTTTGTGAGGAGAGTGGATTATAAATTTAATTAATTGATTATAAATTTAATTAATTAATTAATTAATTAATTAATTAATTAAGAAGGGTTGCCAGGTTCCTGCTGCCACTGGGAGACCTTCCATCCCCTAATAGTCCTTGCTGCCATTGCTCAGTTGGCAAGAGAAAAATGAGGGGGGGGAGCAGATGAGCATCATCAAAGATGCTCTAGCATTCAGACAGAACTCTTAAGGTTAAACCATAGAGTTCAGGGCCAAATGCTAGACAGTCGTCAGTGACACAATGATGTCACTAACAGTGGTGTCATTGCAATGCGGGTGATATGACTAAGTCACTGGTGAGTCCCCTGCCCCCTGACAGTGACTCTTCCACCAGTTACCAGCCTCATGGTGGCAACCCTAACTGGAAGTGGCAGGAAGGAATCTGAGGAAGGAAAGTTGAAATGTGTAGAGGTGAAAGGATCTGGATAACAGAATGTCTCATGTATAATTATTTCTGAGGAAGTTTAGTAAATGGGTGCGTTTTCATTACTTTCATAAGATACTGTAAATTTGTTCCTTCTATAAAGTGGTTTTCCCTGTACTTCAAATGCCATTCATTATCAATTAGGACTAAAACAAAATACATCAGGATCCTGATGTATTTTTTGTTTTTAAAACAACAGTTATTAAATTGCCTTTACTAATAAGCACGGCACATAGCTTTAAATTAGTAAACATTAAAATCAATATATCTAATTCTCAAGTGGCCCCATCTAGGGATACTCAAATGCAGAAATTTGAGCCAAGATCAGACAAGCCAGATCTTTCTACAAACCTGAGAAAAGCTCTAGGTTTGAAGAAAAATCTGAAAGGGGGGGGATACATTGAGGGTTAAAACCCTCCAAAATAATAGAAATAACAGAAGCAGCACCCGTACATTTAATAAAGGAATGTCTGCTATAATGGCCCTCAAGTCTTGATTTCTGTCAGTAAAAGGCAGGCCCATTTTGGTTTTTAAGAGGGTACTAATTTGGGACAGGCCCAGTAGCAACCACTGGCAGGCCCAGCTGCTCACTTCTAACAGCAACCACTGCATCAAAGTAGGTTTGCCAGCCTCCAGATGGGAGCTGGAGATCTCCTGGAATTGCAACTGATCTCCAGCCAACAGAGATCAGCTCCCCTGGAGAAAATGGCTGCTTTGGAGGGTGGACTCCATGGCAATATACCCTCACGGAGGTCTCTCCCCAAACCCCACCCGTTCCAGGCCCCAACCTAGGGTTCCAAGGTCCTTATAGACTCCCAGCAAGGGGTAAGGGGATCCGGTACTTACCAGGACTCTTCTAGTTGCTTCCGCAAAGTGTGCTTGTGCTCCCAGCACTGATATGATGATGTCACTTTCAGAGGTGACACGGTCACGCTGGCTACAGGAGTGCTCCTGCACTCTGCACAAGGCTGATTCTTTGAGAATCAGCCCCTTTGAGGCCAAAGTCAACCTCAAACAAAGCTCAGGAGCACTCCAGAGGCTGGTGCAATGACGTTACTTCCGTCGCATCTGCTAGAAGCGCACATGCTGTATGTGTTCCTGGGATGCCTGCCGGTGGTGGGCGATCTCTGGGTGGCAACAAGATAAACTGGCAGATACCTGAGATCTCTACTCCACCCTCAAATCTCCAGGTATTTCCCATGTGCAAGTTGGGAACGCTACATCAAAGCCACTATGGTGCAGTGGGAGACCCAGGTTCAAATTCCCGCTCTGCAGTGGAAGCCTCTTGGGGTTAACTGGGCTTCTCCACACCTAACCTACCTACCCAGGCTGTTGTTAGGATAAAATGAAGGACAGGAGAATGACGAGAGCAGCTTTGGGTCCCCATTCTGGAGAAAGGCAGGCTTTAAATGACATAAATAAATATAGTTGAAGATGGAAAGTAGATAAAAGGTAGATTGGCTGGTGAGTAGGAAGGAAGGAAGCAGGGAAAGGGGAAAGGATATGGGTGGCTGCCAGGAGACAGGAAAGAGAAAATAGTGGGAGAGAAGATACAGGAGAAAATTATACACCCCCTGCCAGGGCTACCAGTTTCCCACCAGAGCAGAGGATCTCCCACCCCAATTCCCGTTTCTTGCCAATGCTCCTGCAGCTGGTAGGAGAAAAATAATGGACAAAAAACACTGTTGATGACAGCATGACATCACTTCCATGGAAACTAGGCAGTTATGTCAGTTCGCTCTACTCCTAGACATGTGACATCACTTCCAGGTTCCCCCAAGAACTGATGTCATGCCACTGCTGATAGCAACCCCCATGTCCCCCACCCACCCCAGATTCCCACTGGCTGCTAGCAACCCTACTCCTGGCAAGTCCTTGCAGTTCCCCCACTTGTAGTATTCTAATGCTTTATCATATATTACAAAAACAACAGCATATGTATCTAGAATGCACTCATGACAACAACATAAAAAGCTTGCTTACATAAAAGAAATATTAACAAATTACTCAAAACTAAACAAGATATCCTGCTAGATCTTCTTAGCTGTTCAACCGCCGTTACTGAGGAACGCTACGAGGCTTCATTTTCCCAAGGTAAAACTTGAAGCAAAGCCTCCCCTGCGGTCCTTAAGATCTTAGGAAGTTCACACGCAAGTGGACACACACAGATAAAGGGAAGGTTAGCAGGATGCTACCATACATTGAATCATCATCCAGAGGTTGGTAGCCTTAGAAGAGAAGCCACCACCAGCTTACCTTCCTTTTTTGATGGTCTCTCGACCAAGCAATGGACCTAGGACTGGGTCAACAGATTCTTCCAAGTTTTCAATGAGAACAACTTCACCAGCAGCGAGAGCCTGTTCTATGGTGTCCAGATATCTAGGGAAAGTAGCAATTAAGGTGACAGATGCAAACAGAATCAGCAATGCCTGCTACAGAACTGGACAGAACAAGACTCAGTGTGGTGCCATTGTTAAAGTGTCATTCTGCACAACCCAGGTTCAAATCCCCACTCTGCTACGGAACCTTGCTGGGTGACCTTGAGCCAGTCACATGCTCTCTGCCTAACCCAATCTCACAGAATTGTTGTGAGGATAAAATGGAGGGAAGGAGAACAATGCAAGCTTTTCTGAGTCTCCCATTGGGGTCTGAGTCCCCTGTGCAAGCACCGAGTCATTACTGACCCATGGGGGGACGTCGACATCATGATGTTTTTTTGACAGACTTGTTACGGGATGGTTTGCCATTGCCTTCCCCAGTCATCTACACTTTACCCCCAGGAAACTGGGGTACTCATTTTACTGATCTCAAAAAGGATGGAAGGCTGAATCAACCTTGAGCCGGCTACTTGACCCAGCTTCCACCAGGATCAAACTCAGGTCATGAGCAGAGCTTGGGCTGCAGTACTGCAGCTTACCACTCTGTACCATGGGGCTCACTGTTGGGGAGAAATGCAGGTTATAAATGAAGTTAATAAATAAATAAAAACAAATCATAGGGTAAAATCAGGAATGAGAATTCTGTAACAACAACAAGTATATATGTCCAAAGGAGTTAGCCGTGTTAGTCTGTAGTTGCAAAATAGTAAAGAGTTCCAGTAACACCTTTCAGACTAATCAACTTTATTGTAGCATAAGCTTTTGAGAACCACAGCTCTCTTGGTCAGATGGATGCATCTAACAAAGAGAGCTGTGGTTCTCGAAAGCTTACGTTATAATAAAGTATATATGTGCAAGCAAAATGTTTTCATGTATGTGAATGCAGGAATGTAGGTAGGTAGGTAGCAGAAATCTCCTTGCACTGCTACACTATTCATTGATGCACTTTTCTTAAGCACTTAGTTCTGTTGCCTTCGTATTCATGTAGGACGGCACAAGGCTTTACTGGAAAACTGAAAGCTAAGAATACGTGCATGCTAATAAGTTCATGAGGTCCAGGGATTTTTTAGTTGAACTGAAATGCCTGTTCCCGGAAGCAAACTATACAAACAGAGAAGCAAACTCAAATATTTTAAATGCAATATGCTTTCCAGTCTATTGTATCCTCTCCAGCGGCATCAGAGCCCCTTCTCTGCTTCCTTAGGGCTCCTACAGGCAAAGTTATAAACCTGTAAAAGAACAATACAACCTTTTGCATTGAACAGGGACCCTTGATGTTAAATTACCACTGAAGTGCCTTGCTATGCAGATTTTAAAGATGCTCCAACACAGGAAACTCTGGAATCACATAGAAACCTAACGGGTATTTGAGATTTGTGCCTTTTTAATGGGTATGAAATTAGCAGCATCAATCAGATGCAGACAAAAATTTGAGGTGAGTTCTAAAGAGTTGTTGGGATGTCAGGTAACAGTGAGAAACACCCAAAGATCAAATTCAAGTAAGTGGGAGACACAAAGGAAGACCATGCTGTGGTAACTGTAACAATTGTCTAGAAAAGGGAATTTCCACAAGGGCTGTTTTTCTCACATCTGAATATGAAGCTGAGCCTACCAAAATTATCTATTCTGCTCTGCTCACCTATGCATCTAATCACCTCATAAGAAAGTGCTTGCTTGCTTCTGGGAAAAGTCTGTTGTGAAGATGCTCCTGGTGTAAAGTAGTTGGCCCTGGCCTCTGCCATATTTAATAACTGTTTGATAGTTGCCTGTGATATAAAATTCACAGGGCCCCTGGATCAATGCAGCCTGATTTGCAGCAGGGGGGATTCCAGCCAGAATTGCTGAGTCCCGCATTAGAGATCAAGCATGAATAGGACATTCATGCTAATGCAGAATGACCACAGTGATTGTATTTACTGCCTTCTCAGCTGCGGGTGTGAGCTGTGATAACATAGGGTCTTGTTGAGTCACCCTCTTAGCACATTCGGATACCCTCCTTCCATGATGAAATCCCCGCCTCAAGATTGAGAAGCAATTAATTAGCACTGATAAGCTTATAATTTGTTCCTGGGAAGATGCCGTCCCTATCTAAATTCGTCAATTCAGTTCCAGGGAAATTCATTAGCAGGCAGCAGGAGAGACTTTGCATTTCCTTTTACACACCCCAGCAGCAAGTAATCAAAGTAATCAAACCTTTGTAATTCCCAAGAACTGACCTTTAGGGTCTTTGTTCCAATGGTTGAGGGGGCTCCCCAGCCTCAGGACATGTTTTGCCATATAAGAACCAGGGCTCTAGCCCCATTCAATTCATGCACGCTTTCTTGGTCCAAGCGCTGTTCCCTTTGGGTTGCTCTCCCTAAGACTCTCTTCTCTTGGTCGAGAACACGGGGCATTTGAAGCTCTTCCTCCATGGACTACCCTACTCTCCGGATAGGTAATTATCACCCTGAAATCCCTCAAATCTATTCCACCTTCACCCCTTCTTTTCCTAGGCATCTTGTGCATTTGTGAGCAAACTCGTGTGTGTGTGTGTGTGTGTGTGTGCGCGAGAGAGAGAGAGAGAGAGAGAGAGAGAGAGAGAGAGAGAGAGAGAGAGAGAGAGAGTTTTCCCCTTTTAATAAAAATACTCTTTTATTCAAGATCACCAATCTCATTTGCCTCCTTGGGGAAGGGACCCCATAAATACTGGTGGAGATATCCTGTTGTTACCCTTCTCGCATAACCTTGCTCCTTGCCACTAATTCCCCCCACTTATTCGCAAGGAGCCCTATTCTAGGTAACACTGGCATTATAACTAACTACACCATTTTCTTATATTCATTAAATGTCATTCCATAACAAGTCACCTAATCATTTTTTTACAGAGAAAAAAAGAGTTACATAGGCAATCAAATACAATATGCTCTGAAACTGGGAATGCATTTTCTTAATTCAATATAAATGTTGGGATACAGAACATAGAGACATGTCTGGTTCAAAGGATATACCATCACCAGAACCTGCATCTGCTGAAATTTGCTTTGTTTCTTTTTGTGTCTCTTTGTCCCAGTGCCTCTCTTTATAAGACAGTATGGTAGTGTACTAGTTCAAGGATGGAAGTAAGCAGCTATCATAAGAACACTGGAAGCAAGTTAGTACTTACCCCAGCCTTTGCAGACCTATCAAAGTGTATGGACTACACTATATATTACTAGAAGCCCAGAGCAAACAAATACAATAATAACATGTAAAGATGTCAAGAGAAGTACAGAACCAACAACAATGGGGATTGTTAAATTTCTACAGTCAATTGCCATCAGAAGTTGTGAGAATTCTGCTCCATCTGGCCTTCTCCACAGAAAGATAACAAGGACAGAAAGTAAAACAGCTTCTTATCCCTCTGTGAGCTTGTCTGTCTTGTATTCTTTTCTAAACCCTCAGGGAAAAGGGTGTGAAAGCAATCATCTGAGCAAGAGGCAACAAAAGTTCCTTTTCATTTTTACCCAAAGACCTTTTCCTTTTGAGGACATGTAAAACTGCCCCATCCCATTGCAGGCCTGAGCCTTGGCCAAGTATTACAGATGCACCAATAGAACAGGAATTAAATCCTCAGCACTGAAAACTGCAGTGTGACGCACAGCCAGCTGGCACCCAGAGTGCAGCCAACCCTTTTTATTCTCCTCCTCCTCAGTACATTCACAGTTTTAGTGAGGTTTCTATGGTAACCAAGCCAAGTTCTGCACAGCTCCTCCCTGTTTAATCAGAAATCTCTATAATCTTGGTAATGAAAAAGGCAGGTTAATACACAAAAGTTCTATAGCTGCCAAATTGGAGAGCTTTCCTGCAAATGTAATTGGCTCCCACAATCCTTAGTCTGAAACAGGATATACATCAAACTTGACACTGCAATTGAAGGCATAAATTTTTCACTGCAGCTTTGCATGGCATGCTTGCTCACCCCTTCTGGCCAATCCGAGTCACTCGGAGACGTTCACCATACTTGGTTTTGATCCATTTGATGCCCTGGAGCTGGGGGTCAACCATGAGTGGCCAGCGCTCACAATTAGTTAAGATGGTGGCATTTTCAGTGGACATGCGATCAGCTGGTAGCCCTTCGTTCTGCCAGGCCGCTATGTCAGCATCATCCGTCAGCATCATCAGTGGGTCTAGAGAAGGAGTCACAGGAATCGCAACCTAAGACAGTAAGAGAGAGACAGTTTGCAAACTCCTCCATATTCCATGTGTAGACAAAATGTGTCTGTTAAGATTTCTATTCTTTAACGGGAGGATATTACAGACTACAGCAGGAGTCATTAACCTTTTATAATTAAAGAGCCAAATTATGTCAACATTCAGAGCAAGAGATCAACAAAGAGCCAGTATAAGAAAGTCTATTTGCATAACTGACAACTTTACATTATTAATTGACATATGGACTAATAACCTGCAATGTTTTGCATGTAAATAAGTTTTTGTATTTTATTTCTGTTTGTTAATGTACAGTTTTTAATATTTATAACTGTGGTTCAAATGCAGGCCTCTGGGGAAAGAAGGAAGGGGGCTGGATGGGTGAATGCCGTGTGCTCTGATTGGATGGTAGCTATACCCTAGGGGGTAGATTGGACTGCGATTTTTAGTCAGAGTGCTGAGAAAAAAGTGTTCATTCCAAGTCAGGCAAACTTTGTGGAAGCCTGAAAGGGTGTCACCCTGTCTAGGTCAGGCAAACTGTATAGAAAGCCTTGAGTGAATCTATGTATATGTGTGGATGAGAGAAGAGTGGGATTTGAGAAAACAAAACAGGGTGTTTTGTTGTGGGGATAATAACATACTTTGTAAACCGTTCTGAGTGGGCATTAAGTTGTCCTGAAGGGCAGTATATAAATCGAATGTTATTATTATTATTATGTTGTTATTCTGTTAGTGAAGATCTGTAAGAAAATTAGTTTGGGTTTCAAAAAATAACTATTTTTGAAACCACCAAGCTTAAGAACTATTATGAAACCAATATGCTGCAACCATCATGCTTATGTACTTATTAATACATTCTCATTTTGGTTAAGCAACATTATCGCACAATCACACTCACATGCTGACTGTTCTGTCATACTACCATATATATGCTGGTACCCTCTTTCTAGTATATATATAACAAAGCTTTCCTATAATACCAATTAAACTGAAGAGATATAAGGCAAGAGCCTTTGGTGGCAGCAAAAGCCTTTTGAGAAGCAGCAATAAACAGACCACACAAACAGGACAAAACACTACAGTGCAGGTTAGCAGACGGATTCAAAGCCCCAAGGGAAGGTGTTCTCAAGGTAAATATCTGGGTAAAGTAGAGAACACCTAAAGCTCGGGACGTGGGGGCGGTAAAAGAGTGTTGGTTGTGACCAGGGCCCTCCTGACATAAAAGTTTAAGGTAATGTAAGGAGGACCCAAATTAAAGATCCAAGACAGGTTTAAAACACAAAATCATTATATTACCCAGAATGTTTCCACAGCCCAAAGACTGATTATTGCAAGTCCCTCATTAGGAAGTGGCATGCAAGAGGTCTCACAATAAGTAATAAATATACACAAGAGCATTCTATGTGATTGTGTTAGTGCACTGGTATAAATCTGGACAAGTTTTGCACTTGACGTACTAGCAACTTTATCATTTCCCTTTCTGTAAAGCATCTCTAAGCAGCTCTTTACCTGCTATTTACATACTGCTTATTCTAGCATCCCACTCACCTCTCCACTATACTTTAATGTAAAGATCACATCACACGTGCCGCTTCCTTTGAAAAGAACATGAGCTGTGTCCATAACAGATTCCACCTAGATAACGCAAAAGAGATCCCAGATACTGCCGCCCCTCAAATAGTTATACTCTTGAAAGGAATGGGCTTGTATACTGACATCACTATATTTAAAAAGAGATTTCTTCGTGTTCACTCTGATGACACTGAAATAAATGTTCTAGAAGTTGCTTCATTTGTGTCTTCAAGTTTTAATCTAGCATACTGGCAGGTAAAAAAAAAAAGGTAGAAACAGGGCCAAGCTGACTTTTCACAGTTTTAACAAGGTCCATGGCTCCAGGAAATTATTTCATAGGATAGGTGCAGGCTGCATCTCCCTCCCATCGCAATTTTTTTTCAATGTTCCATTATGTTTGGTTGTATACAAATCATCCACTGACTCAGAAGCCTCAAAGAATGAGGCCTAGAGCAGTCTAAACTGACAGTTTGATAGAACAGGATCAGATTATACCTTGTACTTTTGCAGAATGTAATTAACACATTCACAGGTTTGCTGTTGTGCTGCAGGGCAGCATTGGCAGTTCTAGAAAGAGGACACATACATGCCAAGCCACCTTGGAGCCTTCTGAGCTTAACAGGAAGACGGTGGGGAGGGGTGGAACCTCTAATGTTACATCACATTTTCAACCAAGACATTATTTCTCACTCAAATAAAAATACGTTGTACAGATATGTGATCTCTGTTGTTATAGCCTCTTGTTGCTTAACATTTCAGCCATAAAATAACGGGTTAGAAGCAACTGAAAATAGAAGGAGCTTATGAACAAAATACTCCAACACCAGCACATTACAAGAATCTATAATAATAAAAGGATCTACCCATCCGTCCATCCATGGTAGGCTAACTCCTCAGAAAATAAAGCAAGGCTCCTCAAATTTAGCCGCTGGCTTCAAGATGCTCATGAGTCAATGTCGGGTAGTGGTTGAAGCTTTTGAAGTCTGAGGAAGGGATCTTTGACTCGCGAAAGCTTGTAAGTTAACTTGAAAACCTTGTTGGTCTCTAAGGTGCCACTGGACTCAGATAATAATAATATTTGATTTATATACTGCCCTTCAGGACAACTTAATGCCCTCTCAGAGCTGTTTACAAAGTATGTCATTATTAGGGGTGTGCACTTCGGGTATCCGATTCAAGATAAATTCCCGAATCGGACCCAATCCGTAAAGATTCGGGGGTTCTGAATTGGGGCCACCCCTGAATCAAAGCTTCCTGAAGGGATTCATATCGCTTCGGGAAGCTTCAGAGCCTTTAAACTTTAAAGGGTTCCCTCCCTCCTACCCACCACCCCACTTACCTGGTCCTTTGCTGCGGCACTGCTGCAGCACAGATGGCACCACAGGCTATGGAGGCAGCGGCTACAGCCTTCCCCGCCACCCAGCTGGCTGCCATGGCGGTGGCAGAGGCAGCGCAAGCGGCAGAGGTGCCAGCTCCAGCCTTCCCTACTGCTCCGCAAGCCACTGCTACAGCGGAAGAGGCAACACAGGCGGCAGAAGTGCTGGCTCTGGCCTTCCCCACCGCCCAGCTGGCCACAGCATCTGGCTTTGTGTTTATAAGAAATAATGAATAATCAAACACAACTAATTTGTGTTTGCAACTGAATGTTAGTCAGCAGGTGGTGTCATCAGTGATGGACTGCACGTTTTAAAAAGCCTGGAAGTGCTGTACACACACAGCTGCAAGACTATTGAGGGTTAATCCCTCACAGACACACAAAGCTTTGAGTGACAGGCTACTCTAAAGGATCTGATTGGGTAGCATGATCTGGAAAGAGGAGGGTCTGTTTTCAGTTCTAATAGAGAGGAATCCAGTGTGAACAGTTGGAAGATGGAATCCTAACAGGTGAGCAGTTTTAACACTGGCAGGAGAACTGGGGAAGTTGGCAAGGAGGTTTGGGAAGTAGATTCAGACTCCAAAACAGCCAAGGAAAGGGGTAGGTCTTCTAAATTTTCCCTACCCAAACAGGGAGGTAGCTCTCGAGAATGAAGAGATCTCTGTTCAGTTGTGGTTGGAAAGTTTGGAAACTACCTGTGGAGACTTTCAGATTCAGTTAACAACTGAAGGAAAGCACTGGTACATGAAGAGAAGGGGACTGAGATACTAGAAAGAGGGTACCAGCATTCCTAATTCCAGAAGAGAAACAGAATACTAAAAGAAAGTATACAAGAGTGCTTGCGGGGTAGGGGGAACAAGGGAACCAAAGCCTCAAAACGTAAGCCTTTAAGTATCTATGAAGAGCATAATAACTGAAGTCTGTGCATGATGCCATCACAGAAATTTTCAACCCCTGATTTTACCTGACCTTTCCCATATAAAGTAAATAAATGAGTTAGTTATTTTTGGAATTTTAAAAATGCCTCTGGTGCCATTTAGGGATGAGGGGAAAGTTCTAAACAGCTTTGGACTTTACTGGGCTTGGTTTTTTTTCAGGCATGATAAGCATCCATGGTTTGTTTCTTTCTTCTTCCCAGAATGCAAGTGCTGTAATATAACACCTACAGCAATCAAACTAGAGACTGTGAACATGCTATTATCCAACACCAAACGCTGGCATGACAGGGTCTTAATTTGGACCTGGGAAATTTGTGTTTTTTTCTTCTTTCAGATTTTAATTTGTGCAACACTTCCCTGATGAACAGTTCTGAAGAACTGGAATGCTTGCACGATGTCTTGTGTCATCTGAGTTGGCCTCAATAAAAGATATTACATGAATTTTGTTTTCATAATGTTAACTACCTAATAACTACCAGTGGTTTATATAATAATAAGAGACCTTAAAGGGACTTGTTGCTATAATCATCTTGACCTTGTTTGCCTGCCAGAGGTCTAACTTTTTGGATTCAAAATATCATCTTCCATAAAATCAAGAGACTTCTAAAAATTTTAAAATATCTGTATGTGATGTCCATATACCTTTATGTCTCTGTGTTTGCTGCTAAAAACTTAAAGCAAGGGTGTTACTTTTTTTGATGTATTACTCTGCTGGCTCTGGCTCCACAAGCAATTTCCTTATCAACAGGAGGAAACAATAGGGAGAATAGTCTTCGTGCTCTTGTCTTCAGACTAGTATAATATGATTCCCTTTTTCTTACCACCTTACTGGGTCCAGAAAAAGGCACATATAGGCTGCTTCCACACACACTGGATAATGCACTTTAGCGATCATTTGGAACTGGGGTTGTGTGTGTGAAACAAACAATCCACTTCCAAAGGATTGCTAAAGTGCATTGAAAATGCATTATCCAGCGTGTGTGGAAACGGCAATAGACAGAAAATATGAGGACTGTGTGATGAGGATAAAAGGCTCCCCTGGTATCTGCTTCATGAGATCCTTTCAGTGAAGCTCCCAGGGACTGAGCTGGTAACTTCGGCATGCAAAGCATGTGCTCTACTGCCGAGCCATGACCTCTTCCAAATTTTCTCGAGTTTCTGTGAGATGAACACGCAAATGTGTCAACTATTTGTGCTCACCTTCAGTTGGCGCAAGTAAGGTTTCCAAACACTATCCATCAGGTCCTGTCTGTACTTCTTGGTGAAGTAACCCAAGTAGGAGACAAAGGCAGTTATCAGCAAGACATCTCCACACAATGCACTTTCTTGAATCTTGAAATCTTTCACTGATTCAGCCCATCTTACATTTTCAGAGGCAAGCCCCCCAACCTAAAATGATCAGCATAAAATGGTTATCTGGGTGCTATATACAACGGAATTCCATGCACTTTGCCACAGTTGTTTGGGCCTTATCTATACCTTACTGCCACAATAAATCCTATGTCAGAAATTCACACATTTGGAGAGACAGAAACTTCACAGCAACGTTTCTAGAAATAAATTCTGGTTTCAGATATTTTTCCATTTGTGAGAATATTTGGCTTCTAAAAATATCACTTGAGAAAGAGAGAAATGTCTCCATATCCAGTGAAGACACACATTAGCAGGTACACCTCCCTAAGCAGGTTTAGTCCACATAATTTCTGTGCAAGGTTGATACAGCAAAGGTGCATAACCTGTTTTCACTTTTACATCTTGGTTTTTAACAAGATCTTACAAATGTAGGTTGCATAGGGAAGAAAAATAAGGGTTCAAATGATTAGGGGTCTGTTTTTCTAGTCTTAGCATGTAGATAATATGGTAACAGACAATAGCCCTGTGTATTTTATAACAACTGCTCTGAGAGACAAACCAAAAAAATTGCGATCAGAATTAAATGCTATCACTCCAGTTCTTATCTTTGGAACAAAATTAAAAAGGAGTACCTTATGAAAGGAAGGGAAGATGGTATGGAATAGCCTGACCTTGTTGGAAACTGAGCAGAGTCAGTACATGGAAGACTGCAGAGGAAGGCAATGACAAGGTTGCACCTTGATGGCACGTATGTACATACACGCCTTATTGAAAGTTGTGTATAGAATTGGGTGAAGTCTTTGAGATAGGTCTACTGAGGGAAATAAAGAGGTCACTATCCAGTAGGGTAGGACATAGTAGGAAGGGATGGAGGGTCTGTGACTAACTGGAAAGGAAAAGGATTTTTATGCCAAGATGCCTAGTTTCAGTCCCTGGCATCTGCAGCTAAAAAATTTCATACAGCAAGTGCTATGAAAGATTCTTCTTTGTCTAAAACTCTGGAGAGCTGTCTGGGAAGGATGGTTTGGCTTTCTATGCTGAATGTCCTACAGTCCACATCCTGTCATTTCTGGTTAAACAGCTTCATGTAACAGCTGTTGGAAAAGGTCTTGGTGTTGCGATCTCTTCCTATTCGAAGTATCACAAGACTTCTTTTTTATTTTTGTTGCAATAGGCTACTGCAGTGATACTCAGTGACTTGGGAGCAACACGTGGCTCTTTTTTTAAAAAAAAAATCTGTTTATTGTTTTTAAAATCACCAACAATACAAAGAACTTTTACAAGAATAGGCATCTATAAAACATGTGGCTCTTTGACATGCTACTTCTGGCTCTTTCCCAAAGTGGCACCCTTTGGATATTCTAGAAGGATGCCTAGTAGGGCTTGTATTGGCAAGTGGTTCCCACCTTAAAACTGCCAGGTAAGCTGTGAGCCTCCCTGAACTGTGGGCCTCATTCTAGCAATGAGGAAAAGGCCTGGTTATTTCACTGCCCTTTCTCCACTGATAGCTGCTTCTCCTACAGGATCCTTGACAGTCTCACTCTCTTGCTCGATCTACTGTGCCTGAGGAGAAAGTGGGCAGGAAGAGAGGGAAACTCTTCCCTCCACTCCAGATACACCAGGGCTGGCTAAGTTCAGCAAGTGGTAAGGAGAGACAACTCTAAATTCACAAGGATACTCCAGTAATTAAAAAAATATATAGTTATGTACTTGATAATTATATCTTACGCCCTGTGCCTGGTGGCACACAGGGGATACAGTAGTCATGTGGCTGTTTTGGTTTTTGAGAACTGCATATATGGCTCTCCATGAGCCATGGAATGAGTACCACTGGACTGATGTTGCTACCTTCTGGAATTTCTCTCTGTTTGAGACCTTGGGGTGGCACTATCCCAGCATGGAGATTCTCCAGCATGGAGAATTCTGAACTAGATGGACTAAGGGACTGCCTTCATAGAATAATTTATTGCATTGATCAGATATGTGTTGGGAAAGTAGTGTTGAGGATAAGGGCATGCACCAAAAAAAAGCAAACTGAAACAAGGGAATGCCTTGTGCTTGTTACTAGGTACTGCCTGGTTCTGTAGTGTGGAGATTCTCCACTGGCTGAACTGTGTGCCTGGCTACCATGAATGACAATGGTTCTGTTGGGCTATGTTGCAACAATGTTGCTTGCTTCACTTTGGTTTGGATGGAATGGATGTGATTCTCTAGTGTGATGTTGGTCCCTTTCCTTCACTTTTGTTCTGAGAGAATTCCATTTCCTTGCTTCAGTTTGGTTCTGTTGGGCTTTCTCTAGGATGAGCTCAGCTTGCATTTCGGAGCATGCCTTGGCCATGGCAACCTTGTCCCAGTGTGTTTCAGCAATGGGAGTCAGCTTTGACTTTTTTCACATAGGAAACAATGGAGTGGATGGGGGCATCTTGTTCAGGAGCCCATAGAATTGGCCCCTGGTGTCCAGTCTTCTTGATACTGGAGGGGGGGTGTCTTTATAGGGCAGTCAGAAGTAGGTCTCCTGATAATTTGGTGAAGTTTGTTTGAAAAATGTCACCCCAACCACCCAGATAGCCCCCAGATACTTTCCCCCACAGGGAATAATGGAGAGTGGGTGGGGGCACCCCCAGGTTCAATCTTCATTAATTCTGGGGGGTCTTTAGAGGACAGTCAGTAGTAGGTTTCTTCCAGATTTGGTGACATTTGGTTGAAAAATGACCCCCCCCCAGCCCACCAGATAGCCCCCAGAGTGATTTTCCTGTAGACAGCAATGGCCGGATTTTACCAAATTTTTACTGAAAATCCGGTAAAAAATTGGGATATCTTTTTTTGATTTGGAATACCCAGATTTTACTGAATCAGCCAAAATTCAAGATTTTATTCTGAATTCCAAACCAAACTGCACAGCCCAGTTGAGGGTGTTCTTAAGGCTAGAAAGAGACCAAAGAACTTTTCCCACAGGGAAAAAGAACCTGTAGCTTCCTAAGGGTTTAAATTCCAAATCATATAACTTGATTCTTGAAATTTAAAAATGAAACTGTTTACTTCTCCAAAGTTTCTCTTCTGCCAGCCATAGGAGGCTCAGGCTGGAACACCGCTTTCAGGTTTTCATGTGCATTGGGGGTTACAGTATGAAGTTTCTGATTTTCTGCTGTGCTTGGGGTATAAACACCCTCATTTTGACCAACTAGTCAAAAAGTGCATAAATGACACTGGTGCCAGGCGAGACAAATCAGGCTTAAAAATAGAAAGCCTGAGGTTGAAAAATGTCCCACATCTGGGCTACAAAACGAAATCTTTCACTTTACCAGTTCCATCTTAATTAAGAGATCAACCTCCATGCTAATTAGTTGTTATTGCTCTTTTCCTTCATTCACTTTTTAATTGGCTTCTCTATGAGTGACTTTGGTAACAGCCTCAAAGCTTAACTCTCATTCTTTTGTAAATAAACCCAAAACTGATTGTGGAAATTACTAGCTCCCCTTGCTGGTGAAAATGCAGAATGAAACAAAGTTTGTGTTGGAAAGAGGTGCCTTGGGTTTGCAATTTGTGTTAATTATTCCAAGATGTGAGATTTTTCTCTATGAAATTTTATATGCAACTTTTAATTAGGCTAAATGTTGAATGTCTATGTTCGTTTTAGATTAGCCATGACACCATTTAGAACAGTGCAGGAAAGAAATTCCTCTTCAATAGTAAGTAGCTCCACTACACAACTAATTATTCCTTCTGCCAAAATATCTTGAAATAGTTTAAAAATAATAGAAGGAAGAAAGTAAAGTTGTTTGTGAATTCCATAAACCATTTAAGCCATTGCAGAAACATTTAAACTGCCTTGATTCTAATAAAGGCAATGGAGCTCAGCTCTTTAAAGAATTTGCAGATTGTAGCAGCATTTCAATATACTTGAACATACAAAATGCGATGCTGCTGACATCACTTACTCTGGATTAGTGCTACTGAAATTAAAGGATTCTGGAGGGAGTTTGGTCAAGGAGTGAAACTCTAATGACCTTTGGGAAGGCTCATGTTCCTAAACTGCTGGAAACCGACCCATCCAATTGCAATAGTCTAACCCAAGCAACCAATAGCCCTTATATTTAGATTCTTGTCGAGTAGCCAAGACAGCTTTTTTGTACAAAGCAACACTATGGAACTGTGCACCTTTCCAAAAGAGCCTTATTGGAAAGATAAAGGGCAATAATGATCATTAAAAGCTAAAATTAAAGCTTTCCTTTCATAACAGCTGTAGTTGGTGAATGCCTGCTTATTATCTGCAGTCACATATGAATGATGGAATATAAGAGTGGCATTTTGGGGGAATTGCTGCTGAGCTGTTTTGAGGTAGCAGTATATTTGTGCTTGCTTGCATGTAAAGATAGTTCACTGTGATTAGATGTATCATAAGCAGTCCAGGAGTACAGTGCTCAGGCTATGTGTGTTGCATCAGTCTTTGGATACACCATTACTATTTTATTTATTTATTTAAAACATTTGTATGCCTGTCTTTCTCCTGAGCATCTCAACCCCCAAGAAGGGTAGCAGCAATTTAAAAACAATTCGATAAAGCCAACATTAAAACAACAGATATAAAACTTTTAAAGTTATGCCCCCCACAAGGAGGATGTTCCCAATTACCCAGGCTCAGGCTTCCACTAGTCACCCACACTGACTCACTAATTTGCTCACTATGTTGCCACCATGTGTTGGTGAGGCCACGAGTTTTGGTTGTCCTTTACAATACCCGTAATTAGCATTAACTAAGCAGAATCCTCTAGAAAAGGGAGGGAAGGGACACTATTGCTATGCTTCTGTGTCCTGGGGGGCAAGTTGCTCCCCTTTGCAAGGCTAGTTGACAATGCTTTCAGGATTTTTAGGGTTGCCAACTTCCATGAGGGGACTGAAGTTCTCCTAGAATTACAATGGATGTTCAGGCTGTGAGCAGTCAGCCCAGCCTCCGCCATTTTAATAGCAGTTTTCGTATGACTGCTCATGATATTAAAAATACACAAGCCTCTGGAGTTTAAAATGGCTGCAGCACTGCCAACCAGAGAGCCTCTGTCGTTGCCAGATCCTGCCCTGGAGAACCAGGCATGTACAAATGCTGCACTGGAATGCAGAGGCATTGTGATGCAACTGGTCTCACTGTTCACCCATGCGCCGGAAGGTCCAGAGCAATAAAGGTCTCACTGAGTCACCCCCACTTAACACATTCCTGTCCCTCTTCCCACGATGAGATTTCCTATCCGTGATTGAGGAACTGATCAATTGGCATTCATAAGCATGTACAGTTGTTCCTGGCACATTGTATCCTGTCCCTAAAAACACTTAACCTGGCTCCGGTACTTCATCAGGAAAACTGTGCCTTTAGTGCAGTGCTGGAACTAGATTTTTATCTGTTTGCACGCACCCTGACAGCCATCAACCAAAGTACTTGAATCCTTTGTTACACCCAGGAACCGACCATTAGACTCTTTGTCCTAACTACCAGGAGAACTCTCCTCTGCCTTAGGACGCATTTTACCTATAAAGGTAGGGTCCAGGCCCCATTCAAATCATGCCAGCTTCCTGGCTTCTCCCTTAGGGTCACCCCCCTAAGTCTCTCTTCATACACGCTTGCTCGCTTTCCTGGATCCACAAGCGCTGTTCCACATCTCTGTCTCTGGGCTGATGACGCGGGATGTTTGAAGCTTCTCTCTCACGGACTGGACCCCCTCTCCAGGATAGGTAGATATAATTACTCCCTCTTGCTCTATTCCCACGCTTCTAGCTACATTTCCTAGGAATCTGTGTGTGTGTGTGCGCATGTGTGCGCGCGTGATTATTTTTTCCCCAGTAATTGGTGTTTATGTGCATAAAGTTCTGTTCTTTAATAAAAGTTATTAATTGATTTGAAGCACCAGACTCGATTGGCTTATTGGGATTGGGACCTGGTATATAAAGGTGATAGATTCCAGTTACCGCCTCTCGTATAGCTGTCTTCCTTGCCAGCTAATCCCCCCAGAAATCATATTTTTATGCAAGGAGACCAGGTAACACAGGCAGGCAACAGCGATCAGTTCTCCTGGAGGAAATGGCTGCTTCAGATGTTGGGCTCAATGAAATTATATCCCTGCTGAGCTTCTTTCCCTCCCCAAACCTTGCCCTCCATAGACACCCCCCCCCAAATCTCCAGGACTTCCTGAGCCAGGGCTGGCAACCCCAGTTTAGAAGTGGAGTTGTACAAACTCACTTGATTTAGAAACATTTCCAATTCTACACACAGACTAAAAGCTCTTCACATGCACGCTCACAATTTGCTCTTCACGCACACTAAGCTTCATTGAGCAATTCTTACCAGTCGATTTGCAAGGGAAATGGTCTTTGCAGTGGTTTCAGCTTCTTCCTGGCATTTTAGCTTCTCTGCTGTGGCCTTCTCAAATTTGGCTGTGAGTACTGCCAAGTTTTCATTAAGGTGCTGTTGTGTGAAAAGAAGAAAACCACGAGGGAAACAAAATATCCGTAATGCAGTCTGAGTATATGCATTGGCACAACCCTAGCCTGGAGACATCCTTTGTCAGAAGAAACTGTGCCTTTTGTTTTGAAGAAGCCAAGCCACACAGAAAACAAATCCTTAATTTTATTTCTCTAAGAAATATTCATGAGATCACCCACTTTGACCTCTTAAAGGCACAAGCCTTCTGAACCCCCTTCAGCCATTAGTACATCAGTACAAAAGATCTCTTCACTACAGAGATCATGTCCCTGGAGAAAACGGCAACTTTGGAGGCTGGACTCTCACAGTCCCACTGAGCTGCCTCCTCTCCCCAAACAGTCTCCTGATACCACCTCCAAATCTCCAGGTACTTTAGTGGGCACACGTGGCTCACTAAATTGTTGTACCCAGGGCTTTGTTTCTGGGAAAAGAGGTGGTGGAGCTCAGTGGGTTGCCAGCACAAGGAACAACTCTTGTGGGAGGTGGTGCCCCTGGTACCACATGCACATGCACGAAGTGTGCGCACGCTCCCAGGACCGCACAATGATGTCACTTTGGGTCATTGGAACAAGGGGGGAGTTTTTTAAAGTTTAAATTGCCCTCGGTGAAAATGGTCAGATGGCTGATGACCCCACCCTCTGATTTCCAGACAGAGGGGAGTTTAGATTGTCCTCCGCGCCACCAGCCATGTGACCATTTTCAAGAGGTGCTGGAACTCCATTCCACCGTGTTCCAGGCAGAAAAAAGCCCTGGTTGTACCAGAGTATCCAGTCTTCAAGAAGATTCTCTGTCCTTCTAACAACCAATTACTTCTATTATTGACAAAGTTTGCCTTATTTACTGTTTGCTTTCTCCATGTTTTTTCCCCATGCTTTCCTCCCATGTTTATCACCCTCTTAACATACATTCAGTTCCTAGATAAAAAGCAACTGATGCAAAAGAGATGGGGCATTCTTTACTAGCTGCACAGAGCAGAGGATTTTAGCAGAATCAGATTCTCACACAAAGTTGCCCCTGCCGGAACTCCCCTATTGCTAAAGGGACAGTTGCTCTGTCCTCCTTGCCATCTTGTTACCCTACCTGGATACTCACGGCAAGAATCTACACAACAATCCTACAGCAGAGAGAGAGAGAGAGAGAAATTGCCTCCTTGCAAGACCAGTTTCTTGCCCTTGAGATTATTGCTTCCAGGTGTAATGCTTTCTTATTTATCTGCATTGTTTGTCAAGCTGAGGACTGGCTGTGTAATAGCTACACAGGGCTGTTATTTTGATGAGTATGATTACAGGCTCATGCAAAAGCACCCCTTTTAGTTGTGCTTTAGTGATCTAGTGACCGATTTCACAATGGCCATGCTGTTGCTGAATCCATATCTGATAATATTTTTTCTACTCCACTGTAAAACAAAAGCTGACTGTTCCCAAAGTTATTGGAACATTTTAGTTCTCTGACAAAAGAAGTGAAGCTAACAATTGATTTTTATCTGCATCTAGCACAAACAGCTTAAAGCTAAGTGCCTCTAAATCATTTTAACACTGCTTGAACAATACACCAGGAATAAACCTGAATATGAAAAGAAGATTATTTTTTAGTGGCATCTGGAGTTCCTTGATCAAATACCTGTGCAGAATACAAAGTACAGTCTGTTTAAATTTCAATACTGCTTATGATTACAATCTATAGCTATAAGACTTAAATGACTTCTGTAAATTAATTTCCTTCCTCCCTTTCTGAAAGGATGTGCATGCATCTTTATCTTATATATGATTTTGAAAACTACAAGATCCATCTAGTTGCTTACCACTATTTTATTCTAAACCGCTTTATACACGAATACGGAAAGGTGGTATACCTAGACTATATGTGGAAGGCACATGAAACAGCACCCTTGATGAGCCAGTATGGATTTGGTCCACCAAGAAAGTACGCCCAATCCCCCAAGGAACTTTATAACCCACCTTTCAAGGCAGAGTATATAAATGTCACAAATTCATACATGTATACATTTAGAGCAAATTAATATTAAAAACACCACCTCTAACATTGGCTAAGTGAAGTGGCCTTTTTTCCTGGCAGAAGCTGCCTCGGTGTCTTTAGGAGGTGAACAGAAACTCTACAGCTTTACAATATTGGAAATTACTTCATCTGTTGAATTTCTGCCTGCCACACAACTGTTAAATGTACTAATTCTGAGATTATGTACAATGGATCCTATAACATATATAACTACTCAAAGATCTGTGGAAACTCAAAGTGTGGTCCTAGGCAGAGTTACACTTTTGTAAGTCAACTGAAATCAGCAGGCTTGGAAGAGTGTACATCTGTTTAGAAGTGCACTGTAGATCTCTTTTTAAAGAGCACACATCCCCTCTCTCCTTAGAAAACAAGAGAAAAAATTACGCGCAAATTGTTAATGACCTTCCCATCTTAAAACATACCCCCTGGTTATGAACACTTTCCAACATGAAGCAGTCTGGATAAAGAACAGAAATGATTTGATCGCCACCTTTCTCATCATTTCCCAATAGGATTCTAATAGCCCAAAAAAGCCCCTTTGTTATCATCGGTCAAAGAAATATGCTGCAGTAGAGAGCTGACGGCTTTCCTAATTAAAGGCTTGGCAAAGTTTCCCAGCAGCACCAATTCCAGGCTGCACTATACTGTGAAGAAGGAGAAAGAATTCTTTTAGACAGTGTCTTCCATGTTTATGAAACTGATTCAGTATAAAATGGTGAAACCCTCCAAATTTTGGAATGTTAATTATTATTACTGAGTGTTATTATTGTTATGCTAACTGTGATATGAAATAACTATCAATGTATTTTCCCCACAATACTAAAATCGCTTAAAATATCATAATATATTAAATATTAATAATTTAGACAATGGAATTACAGAATCCTTTAGTAGAAGTGATATATTGAATAAAACATGGCCAGAGGGGCATTCAAGGTCTCAAGTTGTCAGCATTCATGGAAGTAATATTTAGAGAGGATCACCGTTTCAAAAGCATTATTATACAAAGCATCTTTGTAAATAAATGTCCACAAAGGTGAACAAATGTTCACAAAAATCTGCCGCCCCAAATTTATCATCTTGGCTATACATTTCTGCCCTATTTTATGGCACATAGGCATGCCAACATACAAACAAAAGCACTAGTCCCTGTTCAAGTTACAATGAGTGACTCTTGCTTACCACAGGCAGGTGGCTATTTGCAGGCCTTGTGTATAGCATACACCGCTAGAGTAGGTGTCCTGCATGACGCAACTGCAAGTATTTCAATTCAATTCCATTTTAAATCATGAATCTGCCTGCTGAAGAGAGGATGGTGGGCAAAGGAACTGGCAGAGCTTGCCTGTCCCTTTGAATGCTCTGAAGGAGCAAAAGAGGATTTGGATGCTGTGCCACTGGTACAGCATCCAAATCCTCTTTTGCTCCTTTGGAGCATTCAAAGGGACAGGCAAGGTATCTGGCCAATCTAGAAAGAGATGTTAGCTGACAACAGTTTCTACAAGAGTATTTCTGATATTCAAGTTTGGGACTGCATTATCAACTAAACCTGGTCTACTGTGAAGATGAGTATATATTCCTGAGTAACATGGCAACATCTCAGATTCAAACCTAAATTTAGAGAACATTAACAGTTTAGCTGAGATGAAAGGAAATTATTTTTTTTGCTACTGATATGAACAATCAGAGCTTCAGCAAACACAGAAAACAACAAAATCCCCCGATATAAATGAAAATAAGAACCATCTACTTAAATACTGTCAGGCAGATATGTTGGAAATTTCCTCAAATTATTTTGATAAAACCTGGTACTTTTTAATTAGAATGCTTCTGTAACAGAATTGCAAGGGGCTGGCTTTCTGGAATTTCTTGGAGTGATGCACCTCTGTGTTCACAAATGACACTTTGTACAGCCATCCATCTTATTGGCACAGATTTGGTACTGCCAAGCCAAGTGCATCATTGACAATATTAATTGAAGTATATAACTGATTCACAGGCGGCTTTGTTCTTACCACAATTTTGGCCTTGATGCTAGCCAGCTTTTCTTGAGCAGCAGCCAGTTCAGCATTTGCTTTGCTAAGGGCCTGCCGCTTGGGCTCCACGTCACAATACACTTCATAGAAGCGCACAATGTTGATGACCCAGGAGCAGAGGCCAGCAGCTGCATAGGACTTGGAAGTCACAAACTCAGGGTTGAAGTCTGGATCCTGCAAATAGGGCTGCAGGGCTCGAAGGCAGTTCTCGTGTATGTTCTCTTTATTGAAGTTGATCAGGGAGTCCAGGAAGCCATCCACCTTTGCCATGGCCACCTTGGCTGCTTTCCAGCTGTTATCCTTAGGCACCTTCCCACCGGGGGCCATGAGTACCATCACAGCAGCGGTGACATTGCTGACGGCAGAAGGCGGTGATCCAAATGACCTCAGTTCTGTCAGATTGGTCTGAAAACGGGGGGGAAAAATAAGGTTGTTAGATGAAAATGAATGGATTTTCTTTTTACTTTGCTGGTAATGGAGTCAGGCTCCAGAGCTATCAATCTGAGAGAGGAGCTTTGAAGCCAGGAGCAGCGCTCTGAATTTTAAATATTATGACTCATCCAACGTAAAGCAATGAATCCCTCTAGTGGCACAGGGGCCTCTGCTGGCTTGCAAGATGAGAGCCAGTCGTCTGCCTTCAGCATTTCAACCAACTCTCAGGCCATTAAAAATGCACAATTAGATTACAGATTTATCAGGGATGGAAAAGAATCACAACAAAAAGATCAGAACACCTTGAAATCAACAACGTATGTCTGGACCTGCAGAGGGGGCTCTGAATATGGCTATTAATTGGAGAATTCGGAAAAAGAACTGCTTCATAAATTGTTATCAGATTTAATGCAGAGTGGATTCATGCAATACTGCACAGAGTGGTGGCCTCTAACTCTCTTATTTTGCAGTGGTTGCATCCATGGTGGAGCTAAGTATCACTATTAACAACAAGCCAGTTGGTAACCCTGATGTTATTATGCCCTCATGGAATCCTCTTCCATTTGGTAGCAGGGGTGCCCTAAGATCAGCTTCACTGCATAGCAACTCACTACATATAAATCGGTTGCCCAAGTAAATGCAGGCACCGTGTGGTATGACAACAAAAAAACTCCATGTTGTGCTGCCTCCAGAATACACCTCGGGTGGCAAAAAAGGGAATAAAAAGCCTTCACCTGAAATGACAGATTGGTGAGGTAACAAAAACAAAAAACAGATGCCTTTAATGAATCAAAAGAACATTCCCCCGTGTCCAAAGCAGTCTGGTGTGTGCCCTACAAGCTCAGCATATATATATATATAGGTGTCAAGCACAAAAAACTGCAGAACAGCCAAACATGTTTTGGCAATTAGCCTTCCCCTGGGGCAGGGAAGGGTCTCCTCCAGTTCCCTCCCATGCTGTTTTCAAGAGCCCAAACTACCACCACCGCCCCAGGAGGTATCCCTGTGATGAAGTCAAGGACACAACTATGTCTAATTGAGCCCTCAGCTGAGCAGAGTAGTGGGACACGGGTGAAGAGGTGGCCTTGCAGATATGAGCGTCCAAGGCCATAAAGGAATATGATAGCCAATACCATGCATTTAATTTTCAATGGCGAACACCCTCTTAATCTCTGAGAAATACAGTGCCTCTCCACAGAAAGAGACAGCCCTGAAGCCTCCTTCTAATACCAGCACAGACAAAATCCTAATAGGAAAGCAAAAGTTCCTTTCACACTGGGAGATGTTTTCTTTATTTTCACATTAATCATGATTTAAGGGTGCTCTTTCAAAACCACCAGATGACACTTGGTTCTCATTAATGGGGCCATTCATCCCCTCAAAGCAATTTTTTAACAGGCTGAGATGGAAATAGTCAGTATAAGAATCCTTTTCAGGCAGAAGCTAATTCTTGGAACAGAATTCCACCCACCCATCATGGCACTGATAGCGTAGTTTGCTACAGCATTCAACCTCTACAGCACAGAGATTTTTTGCAATGGATATTAGCACACAGAAGGGATTGGCCTTATGCCACAAGAACACTCCTGCCAAGGATCTGTCACATCTAACTGAGAAGAAACGTGTGTATCATGCTGACATCCAGAAAACGTGACAGCCCAGATACAGCAAGCTGCGATCCACACCAGGGATTCCTGCCCTGAGAGTCTCTTGGTACATTTACATAATCAACCCTAAAGCCTACAGAAATGACTCTGCTCCTCCTGACTTGCAGGAATGCCAAAGCATACGTACAAAATAAGTCAACCAGGAGACAGCCATTTTGTTAGAAAACTCTTCTGACAGAGAGATACAATAATCAAAGGAAAGGGATACACCCAATGTCAGAAAACAGTCAAGCAAAAAGGTGTGATTATGGGCCAAAGCAGATGTGACACAGAGAATTCCACGTACAGCACTTCTAGGTGGGTTTTCCCCCTTTTTTAAATAGCTGGCTTATGGAACCCCAAAATGGATCAGGAGTGGACTGCAGCATGGGGAAGTGGGGAATATTTAAAGGGATAAAACCTAATACATGAACACATATGAAGCTGCCTTCGATTGAATCAGACCAGTGGTCCATCATAGTTAGTACTGTCTATTCAGACTGGCAGTGGCTCTCAGCTGAAGGTCTTTCATATTTCCTGGGAGATGTCAGGGATAGAACCTGGGACATTCTACACGCCAAGCAGATGCTCTGCCCTGGAGCCATGGCTCCACCCTGGTCTCTTCCCCTTAAATAACTCTTTTGGGGAGTGGATAATAAAATACCCATCATTTTGGCTCTACCTGTGTCTGCTGCAAAAATTCACTTGAGGAAGAATCTTTTGTTGTTGTTGTTAATGTTATATATATAGTCTGCCTTTCTCTCTGAGACTCAAGGCAGATTACATAGGTAAATAACAACAACATTCGATTTATATACCGCCCTTCAGGACAACTTAATATCCACTCAGAGCGGTTTACAAAGTGTGTTATTATCATCCTCACAACAATCACCCTGTGAGGTGGGTGGGACTTAGAGAGCATCAAGAAGCTGTGACTGACCCAAGGTCACCCAGCTGGCTTCAAGCGGAGGAGTGGGGACTCAAACCCAGTTCTCCAGATTAGAGTCCTGCCACTCTTAACCACTACACCAAACTGGCTCTCTGATCAATACAATCAACAGCTGGGACATTCAGTAAACAATATAACATGCTATAGATTGCAGAAATTGGAAAACAAATATAATTCCAAGTACAGAGATGAAACACTGCTTAAACAAAACATAAGCAATTTGACAGGACATATTAAATTCTGCAGAAATTTAATACCCAGTAGGAGCATCTCTAAATCAACAGACAGTACCCAGTAGCACAGTCTACAGTCCCTGTTCCTTTACCAAAGGATCTTTCTGAGCCATTTATTAAAGCACAGCCCTATAATCTGAGTGAAAATAGCCTCCTGAATAATTTAGATCTTGAAATACATGGGGAATTTTATAATATACTTCTTACTGCGAATAGGAACTTTATATTACACTTTTAATTGCAACTTCTGCCTTTTCTTCATCTTCTTCTCTAAATACTGCAGCACAAAAAATGCCATAGGGACAGCTGCTGTCCAGTCACAATCTCAGCAAATGTGGTTCTACACTGAATGGAAGTAACGTAAGGAAACCAAAATAAAAGCCATGCCTTCGCCCCGCACATGCCAAGACAGATAAATCTGCTCTCGTTCATGGGTTCTGAGATCAGAATATATAGAAAGGGGCCTGTAACTGCAAATTCAGACCTTCCACCAGTGAGGAGCCTTTGCCTATTTATGCAGAACCTCAGCAGGTTAAGCAAATTTGCATAAAAGGAAACAAACTGTGTACACTGTTTCCAGATGCAAACATGCTCTATTCTGATTTGCTTTGAGTAGTTTTTTGAGAAACGCTGCTTTTGCTGCTATCTGTGAATGTGGCAAGTCCTACACTGAGAACATTTTGAGACGCGTTGTCGGGCTGGAGTGCTACATCAGAAACCGTACTGTGTGGGTGGGTGAGAGGGGTTACAGCTGCAAAGTAGCTACATGTTACCCTTCAGCAAAACCCTTCTGGCAATGCCATTCTTGAACAAAGGTTTGAATGATTTGTCTGACAGCAGAGTCTACCTGGAGTGCAAATGCTTTCATTTATTTTCTAGTTAGGAAAATGACATCTGTTTTAAGGCCACAAAGACAGCAGTTTGCTGTGCTTTGGGTACTGAATCATTCCACAAATGGAGTAACACTGTGAAGGGGAGTTTGCCAGATGCAGCCACTCACAACACCAGCAGCAACAGCCAACACCTTCATTTTAGAATAGGCCTTTGGAGAGGAGCATGCATGAATTAGCTGCTGATATAGCATTAATTGTAGAGCTTTGTGGAAAGCAAGCTCCACGGGCCAGTTCACACAAACCGCAGCATAAAGCAATATGAAGACCATTTGGATGTATGGCAAAGCAGCCACATCCTTGCTTCATCATTCACCCTATATTATGTATCTCAGTGCACAATGAAACACGGGGTTCGTGCTGAAGAAACTGAACTACTCTTCTGCCGCACACTCAACTGAAGAGTGTTTAATTATTCTAATGTTTTAATATGTCTGGCTTCTGGTTGGCTTTAATTTGCTTGTGTTAATATAAACCACTTTGAGTAACTATGAAAAGCAGTATATTCTACTATATAAAAGGCTAATCGTGTTCCAGACAATTCACTTCCTACCCTGGTGCACCACCAGAGGGTGCTGCCATGGAGGGAAGTGCAGAAGAGGCAGCCCATCCCTCTCAGAGCGTGCCACGGTGGGAAGCCCAGGCTGGGATCAGTCACTGAGCAGGTGGCAATGCCTGCCCCTCCACTTCACCCAGCTGGGATCAGGAGCAGAGCAGGTGGCAATGCCCACCCCCACACACACACCTTCATGCAGCTGTGATCAGGAGGGGAACAGGCGTCAATGACGACCACCCCTTCACCCTGTTGGGATCAGATGTGGAGCAGGCAGCAATGCCCGCCCCCCTTCACCCAGCCAGGATCAGGCACAGAGCAGGTAGCAACACCAGCCTCCCTTCACTCAGCCAGGATCAGATACAGAGCAGATGGCAATTCCCACCTTCACTTCACCCAGCCTGGATCAGGAGTGGAGCAGGTGGCAATGCCCACTCCCCCTTCAGCCTGCTGGAATCAGGTGCGGAGCAGGCAGCAATGTCTGCCCCCCTTCACCTGGACAGAATCAGGCACAGTGCAGGAGACAATGCCCGCCTCCCCCACCCAGCTGGGATCAGGAATGGAGCAGATGGCAATGCTCGCCCCCCCCCTCACGTGGCTGGGATCCGAAGCAGGGCAGGTGGCAATGTCTGTCCCCCCGTCTTCACCCTGCTGGGATCAGTCACGGAGGAGGAAGCAATGCCCACCTGCCTGCCCTTTCTAGAGCCCACTGTATTTTTTCCCACAATGGGCTTTGTTACTAGTAGGAAATAAAGAAGAAGACACCTGTTGTGCATCAGCCAGGGCAGCTGGGGCAAATGAGGAGTGTTACTGCTGTCATTTTATGGTGACAAAGAAGACATGCAGTCTGGAAACTGACTTGCAACTTCAGATGGCTGTTTTTTACAGTCCAATGGAAAAACATCATCATCTATGGGATTATTTAATACCTTTCTATTGGACCTATGGAATGATGGGCTCTGGAAGCCCAGAACCACAAACCCACATTGGTTAATCTACCTTGGAATACACATGGGGTATATTCTGAAAAGGTACTATCCTTTTGTCATGTGTGCATGCATTCCATGAGACAGAAGACCATGTGTGTGCATGCATCTCACACAAGTCGCTACACGCCCACCCTTCTGGCTTTGCCAGAGCCAGAAGTCCTGGAACTTGTAAGACTCTTTAACTAGCAACTTTTCCCGTTTTCCCTTTTATGCACTGTTGTTTTAAATATGTACTTCTATGAGCTTCTTGTGCTTCATGTTGTCTAATGTCAGCCCTAGAATTACTTACGTTCTGTTTCAGCATTTCTTCAACTCTGTATTGGATTCTTACTAATGCTGTGTCTTGTAAACTTGTGTTTATTTACTCTATGGCACTGTTTATGGAAATGTCCTTGAAACTGACTGTACTAATCTCACACTGTGTAATCCACCTTGAATCTCAGCGAGAAAGGCGGACTATAAATAACATAAATAAATAAAAAAATAAAATTCACTTTACTCCTGTATTTTTCATTAAAGATTTGGCCTAGTAGATAATAAAGTTATATAGCCTGCTGTAATATGCCCTGGCTGTTCACTACACTACTGAGAGAAGAAAGTCCTGCGTGGCAGTTTCCTCCTGGGCAATTACAGAGGGCAGAGAACATTCCAGCTCAAGGGGGGGCAGATAGCAGAGATAACAGGGTTAACATACCTGTAACTTATGTTCATCGAGTTCTTCTGTGCTGACACACATGGGGACTGCGCAGGCGCAGGCCAGCCGCCGGAGAATTTTCTAGAGCTTCCAAGGCTCCGAAGGGGCCGTTTGTCGCGCGCCTCAGCGACCGTCTTCCCGCCCAAACGGTCACGTGATCCTACAGCGACCAACGGCCCCTTCCCTCAGTTCTCCCTTGCCGCCGCTTGACCAACACACTTCAGCCATAACACCTTAAAAACACCAATATCCGTTACAGCCATCACAGTATTGTGCATTGGAGTTCACAGCGGGGTAGGAGGGAGGGTTGTGTGTCAGCACAGAAGAACTCGATGAACATAAGTTACAGGTATGTTAACCCTGTTTTCATCTTCGTTCTTCTGTGCCTCCACACATGGGAGTGTACCAAGCTTCACACAATAAGGAAGGCGGGGGTGAAGTCCAACACAATTTTATTGAACAAACAAGAACAACAATAAATAGATATGCATATATACATCTATGTAAAAAACTGTGTATGCACACATAAATATTCAATATTTACATATATACACACCCCCAGGTACATATATACACACTTTCACTCAAGGGTACCCAGCAGGTACGCCAAGAAAGTCATTCCAAAACTCCCTCAGGAAAAAAGGGAGTGTAAGACAGCCTTGGCCACAGATACATCCTGCTCCGCATTGACATCAACGGCGTAATGCCTGACAAAGGTGTCTGCAGAGGACCATGTGGCTGCTTTACAAATGTTAACCAGGGGCACCCCCCTGAGGAGTGCCGAAGAGGATGCTTGGGACCGCGTGGAGTGGGCTCTGACATGGAGCGGGCAAGCCACCCCTGCCAGGGAATAGGCCTTGCTAATGGCCGTCACAATCCACCTAGACAGGGTCTGCGAGGAAGCCCTGTTACCCTTGTCCTTGGCCCCAAAACATACAAACAGGTGAGGACAGGTGCGGAATCCCTTCGTCCTATCAAGATAATAGGCTAGGGCCCTCTTCAAGTCTAGGGAATGGAGGGCCTTTTCCCCCTTAGAGGAAGGCTGAGGAAAGAATGCAGGCAGTGAAATATCCTGCGAGAGGTGGAAGGCGGACACCACCTTGGGCAGGAACCCGAGGCAGGGACGCAGGACCACCTTGTTGGGATGAAACACAAGAAAGGGAGGGTCAGACCGCAGCGCAGACAGCTCACTGACCCTTCTGGCCGATGTGACGGCCACCAAGAATGCTACCTTGTAGGATAGCATATCCAAGGGGCATGTAGCCATAGGTTCAAATGGAGGCAACATGAGACGTGAGAGCACCAAGGACAGCGACCACTGAGGCACTGGCGCTGACACAGGTGGGTAAAGATTGTACATGCCCTTAAGGAACTGGCGGGATTGTGGGTGAGAAAACACCGTAGCACCCTCAACTCGGGTGTGAGCAGCTGATATCGCTGCCAGGTGGACCTTGAGGGAGGAAGCCTTCAAGCCCAGGCCACGCAAGTGGCACAAATACTCGAACACAACCCCCAAGGGACTGTTGTCAGGCACCACTCCTCTGGCAAGTGCCCAGAGCTCAAACCTGCGCCACGTGGCCGCATAAGCGCGCCTAGTGGATGGCCGACGAGCATTCAGGAGGACCCTCTGTACCTCGTCAGTAAAGCCTATCGGGGAGGAACGATCCGCCAAGCCGTTAGGTGCAGCTTCCTGGGATCGTGGTGGACCAGGCTCCCGTTCAGGAGAAGGTCTTGCCGAGGGGGCAGACTCACATACGTCCTTTGGGACATCTGCAGGAGCTTCGGGAACCAAACCTGCCGTGGCCAGAAGGGGGCCACTAGGATGCAGTCCGTCCCGTCCTCCTCTATCTTGCACAGGACCCTGGGAATCAAGGGGAATGGAGGAAACATGTAGTGCAAGCCCTGCGTCCACGTAAACTGGAAGGCATCCCCAATAGAGAGGGGGTCGCTCCCTGCCCTGGAACAGAACGTGTGGGCCTTGGTGGTCGCCGCAGTGGCGAACACGTCTATCACTGGATGACCCCACATCCGGAAGATCGGCCCAATGCACTCTCCGTTCAGTTCCCACTCGTGGTCTAGTAAAGGGGCCCTGCTGAGGGCATCTGCCCGGGCATTGTCAGACCCAGCCACGTGTATAGCACGGAGCGACACGCCGTTCTTGATAGCCCACTGCCAAGTGAGTGTGGCTTCCCGGCACAGGGCCATGGACACTGTGCCCCCCTGCTGATTCACGTAGTACATGGCAGTCGTGTTGTCCGTCTGCACCAAGACATGACGATTTCTCAGCAGTGCTGTAAGAGACACAAGTGCGAAACGAATGGCCCTTAGTTCAAGCACATTGATATGGAGGGTCTTTTCCCTGTCAGACCAGACATCTTGCACCGACACATCACCACAGTAAGCCCCCCATCCCAACAGAGAGGCATCAGTGGTAACCGTGATGTCATGGTGTTGATACCCGAAAGGGGTCCCTCTAAACAAGTTGTCATCAGACAGCCACCAGTCCAAGGAGGAGAGGATGACCCTCGGGATAGAGAATTTGAGGGACGGAGGGTGCAGTAGAGCATCATACCTCCGCACAAACCAGTTCTGGAGAGGGCGCATACGCAGCCTAGCGAAAGGCACCACAGAGGTGGCCGCTGCCATATGCCCTAGTAAGCACTGGATAGTGCGCACAGACTGGAACCGGTTCCTTTTAAACATGGACACTAGACCCCTTAGGGACCGAGCCCTCTCCAAGGGGAGCAGGGCCATACCCTCCACAGAGTCTAAAAGCGCACCAATGTAGGACACCTTGCAGCTGGGCACCAGCTTGGATTTCTCCAAGTTCACCAGGAGCCCCAGGCGTTGGCAAGTGCTAAGTACCAAGCCAATGTCCTGCACCAGCCTAGACTCTGATTCAGCCACGATGAGCCAGTCATCGAGGTACGGAAAGATGGTACAGCCTTCTTCCCGTAGGAAGGAAACCACAGGGGCCACACATTTAGTGAACACTCGTGGGGCAGTGGACAGGCCAAAGGGGAGCACCTTATACCGGAAAACCCTTTGCCGGTAAACAAAGCTCAGGTATTTTCTGTGCTCCTTCCTTATGCCCACGTGAAAGTATGCGTCTTTTAAGTCAAGAACCGCAAACCAATCTCCCTGTTTCAGCAAGGCGATCACAGCCGCCAACGTAACCATTTTGAATTTGGTCACCTTGAGGAAGGCATTAAGGCCCCTCAGATCTAAAATGGGACGTAAGCCCCCATCCTTCTTAGGGACCAGGAAGAACCTAGAGAAGAAACCCTTTACAGAGTCCTCATAGGGCAATTCTTCCACAGCACCCTTGGCCAAGAGCGACACGATCTCCGCATCCAGCTCGGCCATAGTGTTATTGACAGCTGTCAGGGGTGAACTGCACCTAGGCAGCTCAACAAACTCCAGCCCGTATCCCATTTCAACAATTGTTAAGACCCATGAGTCAGATGTTATTGACTCCCACTCAGAGAGGAGTGGACTCAGTCTGTCCGAAAAGTTCGGGGATACGGCTGGCGTGACCCGTCAGTACTGCCTCCCGGCGCCCTGCTGATCTTTCTGCTGGGCTGGTTGTTGTGCCGGACGAGGCTTGAAGGGCCGACGCCTCCTCTGCTGCTGTGCGGGAGGGTAAGGCCGCTGCTGGTATGCAGGATACTGCTGGTAGCCCGGCCGCTGCTGTTGGTATCTGCCCTGGTAGTGGTAAGGGCCAGACCTGGGAGCGTACCGTGACCTGGAGGAGGGCTTGTCCGCTGGAGCCAGACCCAAAGACCGCGCCGTCTGCCGGTCCTCCTTCTTTTTCTTCAGGGTCTCGTCGGTCGATCTGGAGAACAGCGAGTCCCCCTCAAATGGCATGCTCTCCACCCTGGAACGCACCTCTTGGGACAGGGCCGTCGACCGCAACCAGGAGTGGCGCCTGAGGACCACCGCCGAAGCCATCCCTCTAGCAGCAGTGTCAGCAGCGTGGCTCCCAGCGTTCATTTGCTGTTTAGACAGCCGGACAGCCTCTGTTTGCAGCAGGGACACCACAGCCTTCTGCTCAGGAGGGAGGTCCCGGGTATAGGATGCCAACTTCTCCCAGAGGTACAGCTGGTACCCTGCCATGATGGTCTGGTAGTTGGCAATCCTCAGACCCAGCGAAGCGACGATGTACTGGCGCCTGCCCATGGCATCCAGCTTCTTGCCCTCTTTATCGGCAGGTACCGAGGAGTGACCCGATCGTCGGGGTTGAACTCCTCTGTGACCAAGGAGGAAGGTGGAGGGTGTTTCACCAACGCCGGCCAGGTGCCCTGCTTGATCTTGTAAAGCTGCTCGATGCGCTTGGACGTTGGAGGTTGATCACAGGGCACCTGCCACACCTTCTCCACAATCTCCTCAATACCCTCGAGCATGGGGAAGCCAACGTAGGCCGGATTATCCCCATAGATACGCTTGAGGAGCTTGTCCTTGGTCTGGGGGACTGCCGAAGAGATGTCCATCTCGAGAGCCTTGGCCATCCTTGCCATCTGGTCGGCGTAGATGCGGAGGTCCTCGAATGGGGAGTCCGCAGATGGCACTAGCTCCTCCGCTGGCGATGGTTCGGACCAGGACTCCGACTGGTAGCCGCCAAAGCTCTCCACATCCTCCTCATCGGAACCGAGCTGGGATTCCGGAACCTGGAGCGGAGGGGGAGCCCACGCAGACCTCGATGTCGAAGGCCTCGGTTCCGACACGGAGAAGCCCGCAGGTGCCCCCTCCCATTGGCAACGGTATGGCGAGGGGAGGTAGGAAGCCTGTCGATGCCGGGACGCAGTGGACCGGACTGATCGGACACTGTCCCCGGAACCATGCCGCTCACGACCGACCGGAGGTGGAGACGGACGGGCAGGCGACGGACGGCTCCGACGAGGAGACGGGCTCGGTTCCAGCCTCGGCGACCGAAGGGGAAGCGATGGTCGGCCCCGACGGCGCGGGCTCGGCTCCGGCCCCGACGAGAACTCTGCGGGCACCGTCTCGAAGGCCATCGGATCCGGCACCGGCACGGAGATGTCTTCTGGCTCCGGGGAGCCCAGATGAGGGGAAGGCGTGTGAGGAAGCACGATGACCTCCTCCTGAGGAGCGGGACGCGGCGACCGATGATGCTTGGTCTTCTTCTTCTTCTTCGCTGGTTCCGAAGAAGACCTCGGAACCGACGCGCTCCTCGCCTTCGAAGGGGACCTCGGCTTCGACCTCTTAGGCTTCATCGGAACCGATCCGGACGTCGGTTCCGACCGGGGACTCGGTACCAGGATCCTCGGTTCCGACGTAGGTCTCGGATCCGACCTGGTAGATGACGCGCTACGGGGCGGCCGCACCGGTCCCTGCGCTGGAGAGGCCGCTCTCGACGCCGAGGTACTCGGGGGACGCGGTTTCGACCCCGACCTCGCGGAGGCCACTGAGCCAGCTCTTGAATGCCGTTCGGCAGAGGGGCTTGGGCCGGCCATGGAGGAGGGCAACGGAGCGCCTCCGGACATGACCTTCTGCCACAGGGAGGAGTTAAGTCGGGCCTTGCGCTCCTGTCGGGCCTTGCTGGTGAAGCCCTGGCAAATCTTACAGGCCGTCACATTATGGGTCTCCCCCAAACAGAACAGGCACAGTTCATGGCCATCGGTCTTGGCCATTTTAGTGTGGCATTGCAGGCAATGCTTGAAGAGAGCCTTAGAGGCCATCTTCAGGGGCACGCGAAAGGAAGGTCAAAACAGTCCGAGTCAAATTACCGAGTCCACAACAAAGTCCAAAACGAGATCCGAAGAATAGTCGAGGTCACGAAGTCCGAAGTCAAAAGCCAAGCAATCAGTCAGAATAAAGCACGAAGCACAAAAGCACAGAGCAACGAAGCTCACGTTCTCTCCAAGCGGCGGCAAGAAGAGAACTGAGGGAAGGGGCCGTTGGTCGCTGTAGGATCACGTGACCGTTTGGGCGGGAAGACGGTCGCTGAGGCGCGCGACAAACGGCCCCTTCGGAGCCTTGGAAGCTCTAGAAAATTCTCCGGCGGCTGGCCTGCGCCTGCGCAGTCCCCATGTGTGGAGGCACAGAAGAACGAAGATGAACCTGGGGGTGGCGCTACCTGAGGTACCATGGGAGGGGCACAGTCCCATGTATGTCACAACACCCGGGGGGGGACTGTTTACAAGTGCCCAAGTACTAACTATTAGCTAGTTACCTATTTGTAAAAACTGGCTGAGGAGAGGAGTTTCTTGGAGAGAGGTTCAAAATCAGTGCTAACGCTACAGCAGACGTAAAGGGACTTAATGGGAAGGCATGACTCCTCCTCCCTTTAAAGCATGTGCTGTTTGAGCTTGCATTTCAGATGGGGAGGTCTTCAGACCCACTAGGTAGCTCTAGAGGTTTCTGAATTGATGCTTCACAAAAGTGCAAAGTGCAATGCACAGACACCGTGAAAAAGTAGTAACAGGTGATAGCTATTACCTTTATATCCCCTTGTGAACTTCCAAATGCATCCATCTTAGAACCAAAATACTGGACTAGGTGGACCTTGTCAAATCCAGCAAATAAGTTTGTGGGGGAAGAGAATTAATCTTTTCCAAAAATTACATGTGTACTGTGCTATCTGCAGAGGGCACCTATTTTCATCAAGGCACTTATTGCCCATTGAAAAGATAGTTCTATAAGAATGTTCTTCCTGCTTAAACAGATCTATTTTGGAGACTAGATAGTTAGCATGGGAGGGATAGCTAAGACTCTTTACAAATAATATCCACTATCCAACAGATAGTCTTGAGTATCAGATCAGGGCATTAACAGAGAAATATTCCACACCAGTGACATCTTTTTAATTGAGCTGTTTATGATCAGCACATATTGGACAGCAACATGATTGAAATGCAAAGACAAAGCAATCTGTTTTGACATTTATCAATATTCCTCTCCCTGCCCTTTCTGACTATATATATTTCTCACTTCTTTCTACCAATGAGCTATGCTGATTGTTTCCTCTACCACTGCTCCATATGAAAGGACAATGTAAATATATTTGCATTACTGGCTGTAACTCCTTATTAATAAACACACAAATAGGGCCTATTATTCATGTCAACGGATGGGCTAAACTCTCTGACGCAGGTAAGGAGGAGGATGTGGCTTCTCGCGCTCCGTAAATGCTGCCTGGCCTCGGTCTCCAGGGAAGCTGCAGGCTTCCCATTAATCTTGCCTTAATGAGATGTTCTATAGTTTCAACATGAGACTGGAGTTGACATCCAAACATTTTCCTGTTACGCTAGGATTTTATTTCCAGACATATAGCTCCTGCCAACGAATCACACTGCGACATTCCTAAGAACAGAGTTAGTTGAAAAAATACTACCTATTTTTGTTTGGTTTTAACAATTCAGGGTTTTTTTCCATTTAACCTACTCACAGTGCAAAACAATGAATAATTCAACCACTGAATGAACTTAATTGCATTAGCATAGTTCCTCTTGGTGTGCTGGTAACACCATAAGTGGCATCTTCCTGCCCAGTGTTAACCAGGGGCTGCTAGACCGTCCATATGGTGTTTATATTCATTCTGTGCAGGATTCGGTATTCCCAGGACTTTCCCCTTTTAAGCCAAATTTAAAATAAGTCTGTTTTAATTCAGCTCAAAGGGAATTTTTGTGGAGTGGCTGTGAAGGAATGTCCATGTTGACACACCTGCCCATAGCCACTGCAGAGAGGAAAGACAAAACTGATGTCTTCCTGCCCCCTTTAAAAGATTTCCCCCCTTTCCCAGCTAAGACACACTATATGCTACAGTGTGGCTCCTTACAGTAAGGGAACAGCAGTTTCAGGGCCATGAGGGATTCCAACATGATTGTCACCATGCAAGGATCAGGTGGGGGGAGGGGAAGCTGAAGTGAGTAGTGACGGAACAGGTTGGGAGGACACCATTCGCATTCGGCTTGCTGCTGCTGCTGCTGCTGAGGAGAATTCTCACATTCGTATGTGGATGCAGCCAATTTATTTAAAGTTCCGTAAGTGCATGCCTCTGGGAATATCCTTTCCCCAATGGGTCCCTGAGGTGGATCCTAGCTCTTCTGTTGAGTCTTCTTTATTAATATGACTCAGGCATAGTTACCTGAGTATAACCAATCCCCACATGTTCCCATTTCAGATGATATCTTTAAAATGTGTACAAAAATTACATCAGAAGAGTCCGCAGAAACAAAGCTTTTTCTGTACTGAGGTTGTCATTACTACGAATTTGTGACTGAGCAATAAATGAGGCACACTTCCCATGTTACCTACAGAAATGCACCCACGGGTCAAGAGAACCATGCAGTATAATCCTGTGCATGTTTATTTACTTTTGTGTTCAGTGGGGCAAATGTGCACAGAATTGCAAGTGTAATGTGAAAAATTCCTTCACTGTAGGTTGCCTGTACCTTATTGAGTGTGTTAAGAGCCGTCTGGGCAGCAGCAAGGGCCGGTTCAGCTTTTGCTAGGTCCTCCTCACAGTCTTTCTGCTTCTGCTGGACCTCTTGGGTAATTAAGGCTACCTTCTGTTCTTCATCATCAGCAATGGCCTTCTCCTTGCTCACTTTTTCTGTCTCTATGCCCACCACCTGGATCAACTTGTCTGCATCCTCATTTTTCTGTTTCAACTCCACTTCTTGCGCTGCCAGCTTTTCTTTTAGATCATCGACCTAGAGCATAGAAAGTGGAAAACCCAGACAAGAGGCATGGAATTAGAATTATAGGACACTTACAAAGGAAAGGGAGCATTTGAAAAAGGAATGTGCAGGTGAGGGGAGGGAAAGATTCCAATACATCTCAAACTAGTGAGCAGATCTCTATAAAAAGTGCGGACAAAGACAAATTGACCATTGGTTTAGGAGTTGAAATGGATGCTGGGAACTAGATTCAGTAAGCTGAAAATCCACATCTACTATTTCTCTATGTTAAGGAGAGAAAGCACAGTCTACATATCCTATCAAAACACTGCTACTTTTATTGCAGAGGTCCCCAAATGTGTCTGAGGGCACATTTGGGATTCTGACAGAGGGTGATGGGCACAACCACAAAACAGCTGCCTTGGGAGGCAGTGCCAGCCGCAAAATGTCAGAGACGAAGGTTATTCAGAACTCTGATAGTAGTTCTTCGGCATTTCAGACAGAAGACCAGTTAATATATTGTTTAAAAATATTTTCTTTTATACTTACAAAATAAGTAAACATACTGAGCTAGCTAAGAAACGCTCATCTGGCAGTATATGCCTTCCTTTTACAGGCATCTAACACACCTATGCAAAAGGAAAAATGCTTCTTCACCTGGCTGTCCCTTTACCTACATCCTGCCTTTTTCAACCTGCATTATTTCTTGTAACAACCGACAGCTGATGCCAATGGGCTAGACAGGACTCACTGCACACATGATATGTCAGTAAGAGAATAGAAAAGAGTCCAGTAGCACCTTTAAGACTAACCAACTTTACTGTAGCATAAGCTTTCAAGAACCACAGCTCTCTTCATCAGATGCAGTAAGAGAGAAACTTTGGCCAGATCTGGACAGGTATTATTTTTTAGAAAGTTACCAAAATTTGATGCTGTGATGTCATTCTCAACTTCCACCTGAATGATAAAAAAGTATATTCAATTAAGAGCTGATGACTTCAGTAAAAGTTCCAGTTAGGTGCATTAAGCATTTTAGCCATGCTGCTGCCTTATTATGTTTAGTTAGAACAAGGGCCGTTTCCACATGGCTTACCTTTGCTCGGAACGACCCAGAACATCGTGCAAAAAACACAGAAGATGGCGTTTTCTTGTGCGAGATTTGTGTGACGTCACGCAACGTCGAGCAAATCTCACGCGAGAAAATGCGATCTTCCACGGTTTTTGCGTGATGTTCCGGGTCATTCAGAGCAAAGGTAAGCCGTGTGGAAATGGCCCGTGTCCTGTTTGTTTGTTTTTTCAGAATATCGCTCTCCAATTTGCACTTTACTTAAAGCATTATGCTTTATGACAGAAACTCAAAAGGCCCCACCTGGCCTCACCAACTTTCTATAAACACTTGACAGGCACCAAGAAAGTTGTAGGGAGGTGCCATAGAGCCTACAGTCACCGTGTCAGGGACTTCTGCTTTGCTATAATTCCAGTGCTCTGATTGGATATGTGGATAATGCTTTCCATCCTCTTTTTCCCCTTTAGATGGAATTGGATCCAGCAGAAAAGCTTGGAGGAGTTAGCAGAATAAATCTTTCAATGCCTTTCCCTTCCCAGAAAGCCTGTTGTTTATTGCAAAAATCCTCTTTGAGATGGTTTTCACATGAGGACAGACTTCTGTGGTTTCCCTGTTGCTAATACAGTACAGCTGCAATGGGGCGTTCACATGGCAGGTTTCCCTCACAGTTTACCTGTCCCAGTTGTTCAGGAGCAGCCATTCCCCCTCCCTCAGGTCATTAGGACTTTTCAGACTTTTTTTTTAAAATCAGCAGTTGAATATCATTCTAGTGTTATAATAATGTTGTAACAATATCTTATTTGAATATTTATTTGAACGGGCTTAAATTACATTAAATTAAATTACATGCAGAACAGGCTTAAATTACATGCAGAAATTACATGCTGGATATTAGGAAAAACTTTTTCATGGTCAGAGTAGTTAAAAGGTGGAATCAGCTACCTAGGGAGGTGGTGAACTCCCCTTCACTGGCAGTTTTCAAGAACAGACTGGATGAATATTTGTCAGGGATGCGTTAGGGTCATCCTGCATTGGGCAGGGGGTTGAACTAGGAGGTCTGTATGGCCCCTTCCAACTCTGTGATTTTGTGAATTCCCAGCTTTCACTTTTTATAAAAGTAAGTCTCTAGCCCCTCTCATTGCAGAGATGTGTTTTCCCCCTTATATTTATGCCAGGAAAGGGGCTACAAAATGAAAGCTGGGAATTTAGAACCACGTACACAGACTGTTATAATGTTATACTGATATAACAATATTCCGTTGCCAAATCGTACCCAAAGCAAATAATCTGTGTGGAAATGGCCTGAGTGTAGGGAGAGCTTCACACACAAAATACATCATAGTACTGGGTGCTGCAACAATGAGGGGAAATTAGAAAAAAAATTTTCTTCCACATGCAGCTTACATTAGTAAGGGAGGAGAAGTTGATTTTACCTGATTCCCTCTTGCCCACCCTTATTCTCTTGGGAGATGTATTGCACTGAGCCACTTGCCACCCATCTCTTTGCCAATATCTGCCATCTTCCTGCATCTCCTCAACCCAGCACCCCTCCCAGCACCTTCTCAGTCTCTTGTGCCATCCCATCTCTTGTGTCCAAAGTATATTTGGACTTTTGGGCCACCATACTGAAAAGGCTGAGAACCTCTGATCTAGAACACATGACAGCATGGTCAAGAAATTTAGCGCTCTTTCAGCGATCTCAAGTTGAACATCCCACCTCTGCATCTAGGGACCAGACTGTTTTCTTCAGCCTGGTTCCACGATTCCCAAAGGTAATATAATATAAAGGTGCAATTGAGATGAATTTGCCTTTTCTTGCCCCGTACTAAAAACACTTATCTTTCAACCATAACATTATTTCAGCTAAGTGAAAGCAGCACTGGTACAGAACAAGATGCTTAGTAACAGGCAGTCTGGGAACTCTTTCAAAGACAAGCATTCCTCCTTGAGACATACCTACCATATATAGCTCCTCCCTGAACCTATGTATGTGGCGCTGATGATGCTCTGTAATAGCAAGAACCATGGGACACAAAGTGGTGGATTAAAACACAAAGCTGTCTTTTTGGAAACTTTCTGGATTCAGGGATGAAAACTTCAAATGCTCTGGTAACCATACTGGTTAATGAAAAGCTCACTTCAGAGCCTGTGAAAGCACCAAGTACAATTAATTTACAGAAAAGAAAAACTCTACAACACTATCTGGAACAGTATCTTTCCATTTAACCTGGAACATAAGCTTTATAGCCTCAGGGTACACCTCTGCCAATGGGGAAGGGCAGACATATAATTGGTCTGGGATTCCATGCCATTTTCAGCACAGATTTTATACAGCCTATAATCGCCTCAAGTAAGTGGCAGGCATTTTGTGTAAGCTCAGAGTGAAGCCCTGCCCTTTGTATATTCCTTTGCTGAATGGCTAATCCATTTTCATCTCCTGTTGTTCTGCTGGAAGAGGCAAAATTATGCTTTGCTTGCTGGAGGGGGGGGCATAAGCACTTCAGTCAGCAAAACTCAGCAGCAACTTTTTTGTTCATTTAAAAATCTTTGGAGATTTGGGGAAATTGAAGCAGGAGCTTTGCTGATTTCAGATCTGGCTTATAACCTTCAGCCTGCAATAAGTAATTGTGTGCTGAATGAATACATGTATGAATAGAAAGTTTATCTGGTTTTAAATGCTTTGATGAGGCAACCAAGGGATTGACCTGTCAGCTCTGCATAAGCCGTATAACAGCTACATAAAGGGAGAGGATGCAAACGCAATCCAACAGGCTCATTGTGAAATGCCACAGAATTTCCAAACAAAACTTTCTTTTAAAAACCTTGAGCTAAGACTTAAAGTACACAACAGTAATTGAAAGCCTAAAAACATCACAACGAAAAAGAACTTAAAAAACAAAAGGAAATATTAAGGGCCTGGATTGCATTGGGATACATAAAATAAGGAAAGAGGAAAATGCAACAAAGCAAAATAATGATCCCTATATACATGCTCCTCTGCCAAAGGAAGGAAAAACTTCCTTAAGCATAACTGGTCTCATCAGCCACCTGTGAAAGTAAACTGTCAAATCTTAGCGCTTAGGCTCAAATTGCACGACCCATGCAAATGGGTACAATGATAACTGGAAGGCCCTTTAAACAGGAAAAACTGGAACTGGAGAAGTGAGCTGGAGGATTACATAGCCTTTTCCCTGCCTGCTATTTTCAAGTACAAATACCTTCCCGTGAATGACTTCTCTCTCTCCCATACATTTTCAAATGTACTTTCACTTTCTATGTTAATCCACACAACCGTGCTTAATTTGGACTACAGAAACAGCCTGAATGAAAGTGTAAACGCTCCTTTCTTCTACCATGTCTCCACTCCTGAATCCTGATTATTATCCAATGGAACTGGCTTCTCCTGTTTTAGAAAAGCTATAAGGCTACCACAATATGTGTTCTGCTGCCATGCTATTAACACCAACTATTCAAAAAATTGCAGGTTGGGACTTAAGGCTGACAACGTTGTTTCCTATCCCTATCTTAAGGGATGTATAGAAAGGGAGGGAGAAAGAAAGAAATGAAAGAAGCTTTTAAGAAAACAAAACACTAGAATATTTGACTTCTAACTTCTTGAGCATGATTGCCTGCCTTTCCATGAGCACCTATTCAAGGTGGCTTACAACAAACATTAATTAAAACTATAGAAACAATAAAGCAACAATTTAAAAAGAACAACTGATAAAAGCATCAAAACATCCATCAAAACACCAGTCAACAGACTTTATGTCAATCTGTTTTTTAAAAAAACTTTATCATCAACAGTTGCAATTATGAATACAAAAGAAAATAAATGTTCTCCAAGGCCTGTATTGGTTCCTCAGGAACTGGGCAGCAAATGCAACTCCAAAGAGTGAGAAGAAAATGACTAGCATGAAAAGCAGTTGATAGCAAGGGGGGAAATTGAATGGACGATAGTGATAATGACCACCCCAGTGATTTTGACATACTCCTTTCCTTTATGAGCAAGCCCATACAGATGGGACAAGGATAACAGATCACCCGAAACACCCCTAGACCTTGGCATAAGGGTGCCAAACCACCAATTCCTAACTGATCAAATGTGATGTTTCCGCCTTAATTGAGAAATGGGAAGATGTTTCTATTTTAAAGAAATCCTGCAATGGATTAGCAGTTACTGATGGGAAGAAGAACAAAGCAGTCCAAGCGATTTGTGACTCCCAGTGACAAAAGGAAAAATCCTACACAAAAAAATAAGAGCATTAAAGAACAGAGTTTTCCCACTAGGCTTTCAGCAGGCTCCTTTAATCTGACTGTCTGTACTAGGCTTCAGGATTATGTATGCAACATCAGAAAGGCCACCAATTAATTGCCAGACCAGGAGAAACTGAAGTCTGGAATTCAATGACAACAAACCTTTTACAAAAGCTATTTTTTCTACAACTTTCTTGCTTCTAGGCCAACAAAAGTGTCTCACACTAGGACTTGGCCCAACAGCCTCTGGTTGTCAGCCCCTACTACAGAATTTATCTACTTTCCTCTTTCAAAAATTCTGTACTTCAGTCACCCATCCAACCCTCCCACCTTCTTATATTAGAGGCTTGCACTTCTAACCATAGTAAACATATATTTAAAAGCCCACATTAATACAAGAAATAAAACTAGGGTTCCCAGGTCCCTATACCCTCCTTGTGGGACGCGGGACCCAGGACTTACCAGGAGTTGTCTTCTCGCACGCAGGCTCTCAGTGAGGCATGATGACATCATTTCCAGGAACTGATGTCATCATGTCAGCCACAGGCATGTTCCTGCTCTTCATGAGGAGCCAGTTCAGCTTGTTTGGGGCCAAAAGTGACCCTAGCAAAGCACGGGAGCACGTCCTTGGCTGGTGTGATGATGTCACTTCAGGAAGTGACATTGTCGCGCTCTGCTAGGAGCGCTCCCATGAGCGCTTTCTCAGGTTGCCTGCTGGCAGTAGGCAATCATCAGGAGGGTTGCCACCTCCCACCGATCACCAGCTATCAGCGGGCAACAGGGAAAACTCCTAGGAGATTTTCACTACTGGCAGGCAACTGGGAAGTCTAAGTAAAACATACAAACTTATTTATATGGCAAAACATTACATTCCATTTCTCTCACATTCACACATGTACACATATACAGAAGAAAAAGTTACAGTTTGGGGTGCTGGTCTGTTTACAGAAAACAGCAGGGAAAAAATTTCCCCATTCAAACACTACAGACATCCCCTGAAACGCGCTAATTTTTTTACAACCTGCCATTTTGTGATTAGCGCCAATCACAAAGCTGGTAGCTCCCAAGACTCTAGAAAAAATAAGTAGCTCTCAGAAACAAAGTCTGTTCTCCACTGTGCAAGGCACACAGTTACCACAGAGATGTTTTGGGGCAGTCTGACTTCAGTATATAGCATTCTCAGTAAGTCTGCTATATACACATAAGTGATTTAGAAGATACTGTTATACACAGAACTATTCCATAATTTCTCGCATGCACGCTCTCAGCGAGGCATGATGATGTCACTTCCAGGAAGTGATGTAATCATGTCAGCCATGTTTTTGGAACACAGCAGTGGCTTGAAGGAAAGGAACAAGATGAAGCAGAGCAGGAACTGAATGTTCTGAATGAATGAATGAAACCATAGTCAAGGCAAACTGCCGCAAGAAAGATCACCCATCCCAAACCCCCATAGGATACATACATTTTTTGGATTGCATTGTGGTGGTTTAATTCATACACACTTTCATGCCTGTGTGATTGTGTGTGAGAGAGAAAGGATGTTTGTTTTCTGCTTCCCACTTGCATTTGTCTTGTTTTCCACAACAACCTCCCTCACCTACCTGGGCAGAGGTGCTACTGAGCTTCTGCAGTCCATTCTCCAGCCGCTCCATCTTTACTGTCAGTTCTTTCCTCTTTTTAAGCAGCAAATTCTGATACAGTTTGATTTGTTCCAAGAATGACTTAGGAGTAGTGTAGTTATAGCGACGCTCATTACTTAGGTAAGAACGGGACATCCCATTCACACTGGTGTGCACATAAGCCATGAACTTACTTATAGATTCTTTCACTGAAGCCTTAAAATAAAATAGAAGAGAAAAATTTCTCAAGGCAAGTAATTAAGCAGCTTAGCCAAGTGCACCTGAATATGCCTTAAATCAGTCAATTTGCCATGCCTCTGTATTACAACAAAATATAGTGTGTGACATCCTACCAGGGGAACCATTCAAGGTTTACCCTCCCAAGAACGTATTTGGGTTTTGTCATTCTAGCTTGAAATGAGAATTGGCTGTACCCAAATATGTTTGACTTCAGGTGACTCTCTCCATATAAATCAATAAAGTGTATCAGGATGCACAGAGAACCCAAACTGGAGGAGGACGACAGGTTTGGTGACTAATAATAGATTCCCTCCCACTCTAAAAGAGTGGGAAGTTGAAGCGATTCCCTGCTTCCACTCAATTCTCCAAAACTAGCTCCGGCAGGAGGTGGCACATGTACACTTGTGAATCTTCATGACAACAGAGGGCAGCATACAGGTGCCAGCCCTTCCTAAAGAGGGGAGAGTTAGCGGTGCTGGCTGAGGGACAAGAGAGATGTATTCCTCCCTGCCAACACGTAGGGCAACAAACCCCTCCACTCAGAGCCAAGCTACAAGTGATGCCTGACACAGGTTGGACACTTGTCAGCTTCCCTCAAGTTTTGATGGGAAATGTAGGCATCCTGGTTTTACAGCTTGGCTCTCCATTACAGCTGCAAGACCAGGACGCCTACATTTCCCATCAAAACTTGAGGGAAGCTGACAAGTGTCCAACCTGTGTCAGGCATCACTTGTAGCTTGGCTCTCAATTATCACCTTGGGGAGGAGAGGCTGAGCTCTTCCTTCCCTTCTGATGGGAATGGGTACAGTGCGAAGAGAGGATGTAGGCTCAGCAGGAGGGCACACACTTCAGCATTCAACCTCTGAGCCTAAATACCTCCTTGCAACAGTCACCTCGCTTTCCACTTAGTAGTTACTTTGGAAAGGAGGAAGAATACAGACAGTGAATTTTTTTCACAAGTATTAAAAGTATTCTTCTAATTACACAGGCACTTTCAGCATCGCACAAATAAGGAAATGTATACTTGTTAAATCAAATGAACGTGGCTGAGCAAAAACTTGGTATATAGAAATGAGATTGTCCTGGATATGGCCAGTAATATGGGAGAATGGGTACTGTAATTGACCAAAAAGATCATGGATGTTTCAGCAAACCAGAGACAGAGTTGGTGTAGCCTTTCATCTAAACATGCCAAAAAGTTTAGAAACCCAAATTAGAATAGCCTTGGAAAGAGGCAAAAAAAAAGAAAAGAAGTGACACAACTATATGGCTTTGTGTAGATTAGAAGCTGTGAGGTCTAACCTATATCAACAGATATTATGTGTTATGGCCCAGGTGCAGAGGCATCTGATAATGGCAATAATGTTCAGCTTCACAGAAGTGAAGATAATAATTCAAAAATGATGTTTATTGCTTGAGGGTAGAAAGATATCCACATGTATGCGAAACTTCTAATCACTATTTTTCAATACTTTATTAAGATAGCAAAAATGAACTAAGAATGAACTTTCAAGTACAGATAACTTTGTATGGTGTTTGAAATTATAAGGTAATTAGTTAGCCAAGAATGTGCACCTTTATCAAGTAGGGCAATAATGCTAGGAAAAGGGGAAGGCAGTAGGAAAAGAGAAAGACCTAAAATGAGATGGCTTGACTCAATAAAAGAAGCCATGTCCTCCAGTTTGCAGGATTTGAGCAAGTCTGTTAACGATAGGACGTTTTGGAGGTCTTTCATTCATAGGCTTGCCATAGGTTGGGGGCGTCTTGATAGCACATAACATACACACTTCAAGTGGGACAGTTAGCTATTATCAGGAGATGATTTTAAAAACCTATAAATATGGGAAGCTGAATTGATTGGAAGCGTCTTCTTAGAAGGGGCTCCTTGTGGTGACCTGCTTATCTCTGGGTACATAGGAGTATGTACTCGTGCAATTGCTTTCCTTTAATCTATTTTATAGTAATGGATGTCATAATTTTCTGTTGAGTTAGACAATATTTAAAAAGTAATAGTTCTGCTTCAATAAAAAGGTCAAAATGGAAGCAGAGAATCTCTAATAGTATCACTTGGGCACTAGACCCACGATGAGCCTAAAACATTGTTGAGGTGTTCCTCTTGCCAGGAATTAAATGATCTGATATAGGAAAGCTAACTAGACACATAGGGCTTCTTAAGTGCCCACTTATATCTGAATCTATATCTGAATCCATATTTACAAAGAGCAGCTGTAGCACAGTGGTTAAGTGGTAAAGCTGTATATCAGCACTCTGCTGGTTTGAATCCCACTATTGCCATGTGTTCAGTAGGTGGCTTTGGGTAAGCCACTCCTCTCAGGCCCAACTCCCCTTTTGTATTATGGTGATAATAATAACACTATGTTCACTGCTCTGAATAGGCACTCATCTGTCTAAAAGAGCAGTATATAAGCACTGGTTGTTGTTGTTGCTGCTGCTGCTGCTGCTGCTGTTGTTGACACACCTGACAAGTATCATCCAGAACAACTTTTGTAGGAAACAGCCAACCCCACAGAATACTTATTCCTGCTTCCAGAAATAGTCAATGCAATAAAAGGGTGAGATTGCACACAGTTAAGCAAGCATATCATTTTTAATGGGACTTAACTGTACTGGACATAAATACACATCCTTTCTTTCTCTTTCTTTTGCTACTGCATTGTACTAAATAGCTATTTGAGTAATTCCCACCAAAGTTGGTATCACTATTAGCAGTTAGTATCTCCAGTGAGTTCCATTCTTCCTTGTTTTGATCCACATGAATCATAAAACGCAGCTTTGGCTCCAGCTACTAGTTCCTGTCTAAAGCTAATAATGTGAACCCTAGATGGGGGAGGGGGCATATGCTGAAATGACTTGAGCGCTACCTGCTAAAGCAATATGTTCTATCAATACACAACCATGAACAGTTTCTGCATGTTCTTGAATTATTGCTCATAGTAAATAGGAAAGTTACAGCAGAAGATCGGTTCTGATTGTACAGTACAGTCAGTGGCTTATTTGGGGGCACTCAGAGGTTCCTTCCCCCTTCTGCTGCCTTAGGTCCCAGTTGCCTAGAAGAAAGTGTTTGTAATGACTAAATGAATGACATGTTTCAACCTAACACCACAACTTCATTATCAGATATTCTGAGGTTTGTAGCAGGTAACTCTCTTCAGAACATTTCTAGCCATCAAAAGCTATGAGGGGAATTTGGCAGCTGTTGCATATCCACCTGAACTAAGTCCAAGATTCGCCATGGTTTCCAGTGAGCTCCAGGATCATCCCCAAGCACTTAACACTCAAACTACAGCCTTGAGTTGTGAGATGCTGTGCCCATACCACTTCCTAGGCTTGCAAGTGTCATGGCAATGGAAGAATCTCAGAGGTGCTTCGGCATGTTGACCAGCTCATGTGTGCAGTCAAAAACTGAGCCTGGCAGACCAAGATGACAAGCTGGACTGTGAAGAATCTGTGTACAGGGACTGGAAAGCTGATCAAAATGCAGCAGTTCCTCAATTCATGTACACAAAGCCCAGAAAATACCCTGGGTGCCATCCATCCATTCAGTCCATACATATATGCAAGTACAAAGTTTTCCAGCATAAAAATAAACCTCTGCGTCAGGAAAAATAATGTGTGAATGAGTTGTTCCGTAGATGCTCACCTCAATATTTTCTGTCCCTTGCAAGAAGCGCAAGCTGACAGACTCTAGAGCATCTCGAGGCCACTCATGGAACCAATCTATTGCTGTACAGTTCACAATGGCTGGGAACTTCCGACTGCGAACTCTCAACTTATTCCCCACAGGGGAAAAGCAAAGAGCAACCTGAGAAAAAGGAAAACGGGTCATGAAAAAAGGAAATGAGGAAAGTCAGAAAAATAAAATGAGGGAGAACTATGCTTCAGACATGCTGGAAGCTGACTAAAAATACTCTCCAACAACACACAACAGTCGGCATGCTATCTAGCAGCCCTTCCATATAATGATTTTTTTCCTTGATAAATGTTCAGTTGTTAATCCTATATTGTGCTGGATCTGGAAGTGTCCCCTCAAGGTAGCATTTCTCCTGCAAGGATGTCACATCATCTCAGCACTCAAACTGCAATATTTTACTGCTTAAACACTTAAGAGGAACTACTTACTAAAAAAATATTTTGGAGAAATCCTGACATTAGAAACAGCTGTCACAAGAGTAAAGCATTTTTACTTTTTCAAGTACAACTGATAGAGAAAGCAGATCTGATTTTGGGGGATCAAAGCTCTACCTTGAGCTGCCGTCTAACCCGATCAATGAAGAATTTCCAGCATGCCTCCCTGGTGTCCATTTGTCCTTGGGCTTTTACTTCATTCCTCACATTACTGATGATATTTTCTACTTCATCATCTGGGAAAAGATCAGGAATTTCTCCTAGAAACAAAAAATGTATTGTGAACTTGGAATTATAGATATTTTTAGGGTGCTTAGTGGTTGTTTTAGGATTTTTATGTCCTTGTCTTTTTTTAATGGTTTGTTTTGTTTTTATACTGATCATGTATTATTTTTTTAATGACTTTATGGTATTATGGGGGAAGTGTGTATACTATCTCAAACAGGACTTTGAGAAGGTAACATATATATTTCTTAAATAAATACGTTATTACTAGTATTGCTTCATTATAAAGAATAAGGCTACTGAGTGGTAATAGGAAAGATACCAGGGCATCTCGCTCTCACAAAACTTTTTCATCACCACTAGAGCAAAACAAAAGGCATCATGGGGCATAAATGTGCCAGACATGCTGATTGGCTACAGCACTATGCTATTTCAGGTGCATACATGGCTTTTCTCAGCCATTTCTCTTAGAGCCAAGCAACAAGTGATGCCTGACACAGGTTGGACACTTGTCAGCTTCCCTCTTGATGGGAAATGTAGGCATCCTGGTCTTGCAGCTGTAATGGAGAGCCAAGCTGTAAAACCAGGATGCCTACATTTCCCATCAAAACTTGAGGGAAGCTGACAAGTGTCCAACCTATGTAAGGCGTCACTTGTAGCTTGGCTCTTAGAAGCCTGTACAGCAATTGTTTGGTCTCTTGTATGCTAAAATACAACTCCACTTATACTGAAAGTCCCTTCAGTACTGATCTATATAGCTGAGCCAAAGAATGAGGCTGAAGTTGCATGTCCATGGGCACTAGGAGATTACAAATGCCCCTGACTGCATGGTTAGGGTCTGCTTTATGGTGTTAGATGTTTTCTTTTCCTCTATCTAAAAGTATTTTTGCTGTCACAATCCACCTTTACATTTTCCAAGAGTGAGGCCTGAAGATACTCTGTTCTTTACTGCTCGCTATGTTGGCTCCTATGCTATTTATTTATTTATTTAGTGTATTTATATGTTCTTTCCTGCCTCAAGGCAGCTACCCATTTAAACAGCAAATAAAAATCAAAAACACTTCAGACAGTACAGCAACAAACAATCACCATTCTCTCGTTCACACTAATCCAAAATCCTTACAGAACAATATATCTGCAGTTTGCTCTGGAAAACATGTAGGAACATCATCCATCTCACCTTGTGGGGAAGAGAATTTAGTGCTAGCAGCAATAATTTGGGTGTGACCTCTCAATAAGGAATCTGCAGATCCAGCCAATCTTACTGCAAACAGAGGTGGTTTCTCAAGAAGGTATCATCCATTGATGTCACAGGTCAAGAAGGTTGAAATGGATAAAGGTGCTGTACTTTGCAACCTCTCTTACCTATGTGGTGCCCATTCCCCTCCCTGATAAAATGGTTGTTCTCTTCATATGAACAGTAAATGGGTAGGGTGAAGTTTTACTAGCATTATCTCCCGGGGTGTCCCAGCAGGACACAAACATTTCTTCCACAAAGTCTACTCATCTATGAGTTCTCCATGCAATCTACCAATTACTTTGCTATGCAGGTCCATGTTGTTGGAGATGCTATAGACTATTTCTTGTAGGATTGCCAACTCTGGATTGGCAAATTACTGGCAATTTGGGAGTGAAGCCTGGGAAGAGTGGGATCTGGGAAGGAGAGGGACCTCAGAATGATATAGAGCCATACAGTCCACCCTCCAAAGCAGCCATTTTATTAAGGGGAACTAATCTCTGCAGTCTGAAAATTGTTATTCCGGGAGATCTCTAGGTCCTACCTGGAGAAGGTTGGCAGTCCTAATTCCTGGGAACATGCTTACATGTGTGGTGTATTATACCTGCAGAGGACTGATATATATGGAGAGAGCCACCTGAAGTCAAACATATTTGGATATAGCGAACTCTCATTTCAAGCTAGACAAAACCCAAATACATTCTTGGAATGGTAAACCTTGAAAGGTTCCTCTACTACGATTTAAAGCATATTGTTCTGTAGTTTAACTTTTTGTCATTCTGAATATGCCAGATCTCTATCCCATATATAAAAACAGGGACCAAGTAACATTACTGTGTGCTTGTTAAACTGAAATTAGGCCATGATCCATACCTGAAGCTAGCAAGTCATTTACGAGCACTAAAAACCTCTCATCAGCTACTTGAGCATCTGTCATAAGAAAGATGGTACCCACATTCTTCACTCCTGCTGTAATGTATTGTGCTGCCAGGTCTGCCTGCAGATACAAGAAGGGAAAGGAACATATATTAAGCAGCAAAATGTTGTTCATCTGCTGGTAGATGATCCTAGCCATTTTGACAGCTAAATCCAGTATCCGGCCAAACACACAGAGTCAAAGTACATAAATTTCTAAACGAATTAGTGATACAATTGTTTATTACTGAGAACAGAACAGCACTTGCGGCTGTATAAAGAGCAGCCACAAATTCTCCTCCAAGAAATAGAATTTCAAGAAAAAGACGATTGTACAATCTAGTCGCAACCAACTCGTAGCAACTCCATCCACAGGGCTTTCCAAGCAAGAAATTATCAGAGATGATTTGTCATTGCCATCTCCCAGTTTTCCTTGGTGGTCTCCCATCCAAATACTGACCATGGCCAACACCCCTTAGCTCCCAAACCCTGATGAGCCTGGATGAAGCTGGGTTATTCAGGCCAAAGCCCAGGTTTACCTCTTTGCAAACCATTTCTGAACAGAACAGCAAATTACTAATAGAAGTTGGCTTTCTTTTTGAATGTTCATTAGCTTTGGGGGGCTAAATTACCCATGAGTGCTGGAGATCTGTAATTGGAGCTCCTCCATTTTAAAAAAAGTGGTGTACAACAGTCATCCCCCGCCCCAGACACCAATCATGTTCCTGATGCAAATCACGCACTATCAGAACTGTGAATGAAAAGCTTACCACATCACTTTCCCCCCAAAATGTTATCCAGCACTTGCATCCTGAGGCAGTCCCATATCTCTGATGGGCTAGCTTTCTATATGCTGGAAAGCTCTGACTTTAAAAGTCAGTTGTTTAACAAGCAATCTTTCCTTACTACTAATATGCATTATGAGGTAGTATAGTTCTATGGAAAATGGGTATTATGTGCCTGCCTGCGCTTTTGGATCTTATCTTCAGGGTTCTGAATTGTTATATCACTATTATTTAAATTTCCATGAGTGACTGTCATAAAAAAAGACTTTTATAAACCAAAAAAAATGAAGTCAAATTCAGTGTAGACACCTGACATGTAACAATTGCAATACATTAAGGAATCAAGGAATTACAAGTCTCGTTCAAAGCATGGGCTGACATGTAAGAACAAGTTTAATGTCACCATTATGATCTTCTCACCTTCAGGTCAGGAATCCCATAGCCCTTCCGCAAGGTGATCTGGAAAACCTCCAGTGAGCTAATGAAAGCTGCTAATCTTGTCAGGCTCTGCTTACCACTTCCTCCCACACCAACAAGCAACGCATTCCCTCTGGGAGATTCCAGGATACGGTTGATCCGGCAACTAAATGGAAAGGTACACCGTTGTTTCTTGGAAAGTGTTTTTCCTCCACAGTATACTTTAGTATATGCATATACCGAACCTGTTAAGACTCAACCCATTTTGTCACGTAAATGAAAATTTTAACTTGATAGTATTTGGAGTCTTTCATTGCTCTTTTCTAATTATTTATTTACTTTTTTTATATCCCACATTTTCCTCCAATGGAGATGCAAGATGGCTGAAATAATTCTTCTCTCACCTATTTTTGCCCCACAACAACACTGTGATGTAAATTAAGCTGAGACCATGTGACTGGCCCAAGGTCACCCAGCAAGCTTCCATGGCTGAGTAAGGAACTGGAAGTAAGGTTCTCCCAGATCCTAGTCCAACTCTAACCACTACACCATGCTGACTTCTAAATTGTGGTTCATGTGGTCCTTTTGGTTACATGACTCAGACTGTTCTCTCCTTCCACATAGCAATAATTCTCCATCTATTTTGCATTACCATTGCAAATGTAGACCCATTCACAGTGGCAATGGAGCATCCATACAGCAGTTTTCACTGCACTTTCCTTTCCTCACCCCTCTCCCAACACAGCGGCTATCCTTTCCACCCCAATGCCAACTGAGGGCTTTTTAAAGACGTTGAGGGGGGGGAATCAGCAACTGATATATCTTTGCTAACATATAAAGATTTTGAAATTTCTCTCTTGCATGCCCTTGACAACTTGCTGGTCATTGCTGGAGTTGATGTAGCATAAAAGAATAAACTGGGATATGGTTTAAATTTCACCTTTGTCATGAATTTATCAGGCAGGCTTTTGAAAACTGTTCTCTCTTAGCCTTAATCTGCAGTATAGGATAATAATACTGGCCTACCCTATCAGATCATAGTTAATGATTACTGAGATAATGGATGTGAAGTGTTATATAAGTGTTAAGAATTATTATTGTTAACTAAAAGCAAATTATCTAAAATATTTTTACAATCTATATAATCTGATTATCTAAACAACTGATAGTTCAACATCTCCAGTACCTACATTTCAGATATTCTGCGAAGTCTGAAACACATAGAACACATTTTCAGATATGCTCTTTCCTTCTCAATGGGGACCCAAAGTTACTTACAATGTCACCCTACTACATTTTAACCTCACAACAACTACCCTCTGAGGGAGATTAGGCTGATAGTCACTGGCCCAAAATCTCCCAGTGAGTTTCCATGGTGGAGTAGTGATTTGAATCTGGGTCTCCCAAGTATTAGTCTGACACCCTAACCACTATAACTATGCTGGGTCTTGAAGTAGGATATATCAAAACAAAAAAGAAGTGGTTACTACAGTAAAGTTGCTTCCATCCATGTATTAACTGTGCATATTGTCCCTTCCACTGATTTCTTCCTACAGCAGCATTCCAATTTGACAACAGAAGGTAAAAAATGAATGGGTTAAGAGTGTGCAAGGTTTCTAGCAAGCCTGGAGAAAAATGTTCTGTCCCTTTAATAGTGGCTTCCTGTGTGGAAAGGGCAGCTGAAGCTTTTCAAGGCATGGAGATAAATAATATCATCAGGAAAATAACATCCAATTATGCCTCTATTTAAGGGCCAATATATTTCACACAGTTGGCATCCCTAGTCATGTGACACTGTATGATGGAATAGGAAGCTGTGGTTATTCATAGGTTTAGAAACAGTGAACTCACTGCTGTGCTACATTATAAGTGTGATGTAACCCATGCGATGCATTCTAGCCTTGGGAGACTTTGCTTTCTTGCCCTAATTTTTCTCCTTCACCGTGACTAAAATGTCAGAAAAGGTCTCCAAGAAATCATGCCTGCCATTCATTAGCCCTAGAGTTCCTACAGCTCAAACTCCCCAGGGCTCCTCCTACCCCATCCCACCTAGTGTGTTGCTGACATCCCACTAGGCATTCTGCCCTTCACTGCTGGCTCTCTGCTTCTCGCCAGGAGTGTATTGCCCAAACAACGATCTTCCTAATAATGCAACCGTCTCTATATTTTTCCCACCTTTATTTCCAAGTCTTGTAGTGAATGTGTGTATGATTCTTAGACTCTGTAGGCTCAGAAGTTATTAAGTAAAAGCTTTGATTCATTAAAGTATTAGTCTCCTCTCTTATTGGGCGTGATCCAGGAACTCTGACCCTGGTATACACAGGTCATGATCCCTTAATACAAGCCAATTACCTATTAATTCCCCATCTTTGAGACAGTTTGGCTAACACAAGGAATCAGCATAAAAACTGTTCTGAGCTGATTAGAGGAAGGGCAATATAAACATTAAACAGAAAGCAGATAATGCCTACAGAAATAGAGACAACAAAATTTTCCAGGATATAAGATTTGTGAGTCAAAGCTCACTTTGTCAGATACAAAGGGATAAAGTGAGCTTTGACCCAAGGAAGGTTATATTCTGGAAAATGTTGGTCTTTAAGGTGCTACTCAGCTGCAATTAATTTGTGGTCTGTAACCTTGAGCTAAATAACAAATAACATCATATAACCTACTGATTTTTTACAGACACGCAAATTCATGTGAGGAGGCTTCCTAGGCAGCACAGGGGCTGAAATAGATAGCAGAGATCAAATCAAATGGCTCCCTTTGCTGGCCTTACTTTTCAATCTGTGCAGATTTTTGTCTATCTGGATCAAATGTACCTATAAGGAGCTGGTCATATGAATGCCTTTATCTGTACCCTACATGCAGAAGCTGCTACAAGCCTGCAGTATCTGATGAATTTGTTTTCTGTAGACCTATATGCACACACCAGCAGCTTTTGCTTGTAGCAAAATGATTGGGGCATATTCTGTACCTGTACAGTGAGAGCTCATTCAACATGGATAGACAAAAAAAACATCCAAACAAAAACCCCTTATTAGTCTGAGTCGAAATACAAGCTGCAGAGGTATCATGGGTGTCAGATCTCAAACTCAGCTCTTGACTGAGCAGAGTAAAACAATGATCCTTCATGCCTATGCTGCAGCAGACTGCAATTAGAAAAAAATAATAAAGTAGCCCTCATAGCAGGTAGTAGTGCAAAGAACATTACATGAATAAAAGTAACTACTAGCCACAATGCCCATCTTTCCTCCCTAGAAGCTCGACACACAAAATCACTGCAGGTGCCTATTTTTATGCACTAGAAAACCAGACCGCAGCGTAGCCCAGTCCGCATGAAACCACTGAAGATAAAATGCTTGTTACTAACCGAATGGAATAAAAGCACTGTGGCATGCGGCAGCGCTACGATTGTATTAAACATCAAGGCCCTCTGGTGTGGGAATTGAAAGGATGCTGCACTCCCCAGAACACAAAGGAGCAACAGCAAGAGCTAAGGATTGTAAGCATTGTTCGCTTTTGTGACAGTGATTGAATTTGTTGCCTGGAGTTGCAGAAACAGTTAGACTGCCCTTCCCGCCCCTTTGTAATGAAACAAGTAAAATTTTGTAACGGCCGGGAACATGCGGGGCGGGGGGGGGGGGAGCTAGTGTTCTGAAGCACACTCTTCTGAGATAGTCATTGCTTCTTAGGCAAATAAGTCATTGCTTCTTAGTCACCACATATTAGGAATAGGCATATTTGAAAATATACATTTACACACCCATATTCACAGCTAACAAGGTGGATCTTACCCCTGTCCTACCACTTCACTGGGCAAAGCGCGAAGCATTCTTCCTTCTATTTATCTAGCTGCATAAAAGTGTTCCCATGTCCTCATGCAATTGCTTTTCTCTGATGGTTACCCAAACCACTTTATGAGAATTTATTATAAAGACAGATGCTGTCTTCGCGAGATAGAGAGTTTTACATTTTACAGTTGCCAAATGGAGTCAAAACCATAATTTCAGGATATGTTGTCCAAACTGAAAACAGAGTCTGTTTTTCAGAGATTCTGGCCACCCATTACTCTGTCACCTTGAGGTATATTTGCAGATATAACACTACATAGTACCCACACACAAGCTTTCAAGTGTACAAATTTCCCCTTACACATGGCACATGGCATCTTCAAACAACACCAGGTTCATGGCAGGGTTGACTTCATTGTGATTCTCTAAGGCTTCCACTAAGAGCTGGTTCAATGATTCCCAGCTCTGGACAGGCATGTATTTGGGCTCCCCAACCCCTTTTGCGAAATGGCAAAACACGTTCATCTTCTTAGTCTGTTCCAGGGTATCCTCCATATCCTAATGAGGAAGGACATAAATGAAACACAAAGTTCAGGTTGAACATTCTGGTGCTGTGGAAAAAGAGTAGGTTGGACCCCCCCAACCCATCATGTCCATGATGTCATAAGGATATATATCGGCACTCAACATAGATTACCCAGTGAGCTAAATTGCATTATTACCCCTCATTTTCTTGCGGGGAAAGGCTGTATTGTGATTGTTGCTGCCCAAGAACTGTTAATTATTTATCACCAAATAAATAGCTGACTGAAAAGCAAAGCCCTCTGTGGGGTTCTGAGTAGAGATGGGCACGAACTGCATTATGAACCTCAAAAACCCATGAAAATGGTGATCACGTGATTGCGAATGTCAGAATGTCAGTTCTCAAGCCAAAGCTACGCCATGTTCTCCTGTTATATGTAGTTATTTAGTTCTCTCCCTCCAGGCCCAGGTGCTGCCCAGGCCACCTATATCTATGGGAACAAAGAATTCTTATCAGCCCGGCCGACCTTGATGTCCTCGCCTTCCCAGGCCTTCTAGACAGGACTAAGGGGGGAGGCTGGGAAGGGGTGTTTGAAGTGTTGTTACTTTCATTTTATGTGTCATTCTCAACAAAGCTTTGGTTCAGCCAAGGGCCTCAAGTCCTTGGATCATGGACCCCTGTATCCTGAGCATAATCTTCCAATAAACCTTTTGAAATCAAGAGACCTTGTGCTTCTTGCAGAAGTGGGGAGATGAACTCTAGATAACTGGGATTCCATAGTCTGACAGCTATCTGGTGGTTCATTACCGGCCACGGCCAACGAACCAGCATTCGGTAGAGGCCTGGTTCGTTGCGTTAGGCCACGGTTCAGGAAGCCAGACACTCAGGCGCCAGCAATCAATTCCCCTGGCAATGGAGCTGGGGGAATGCCTGAGCTCTGTCTGCGCTCCTTCTGTTGCCCTGGAAACCCGAATGGAAGCCCAGCTTTCCTTGATCAGCAGGGCTTCCTTCCAACCACAGAGCTGCAAAGCGGTTACAAGTTGGGAGAAGACACCCAGGGGAGGAAGGGGTGTTCTGTAGCCACGGGCACTCCAATCTCATCCCTGCAAACCCTGATAGGCAGCTTTGATGGCCAAACACAGACCTCCTGTGTTGCTGAATGGGACTCATGCTTATAAATAGCCGTGGTCTCCCACGCTGGGTTTCGCTTTCTGCGAGCAGTGGAGAGGGACAGAGCTCTTGCTTGCCACTTGCTAGCCTTTGGGGAGAGAGACTGAGAGTACAATTGAGCTTGGCTTTGGGGGATAGGGATCTATCTCCTCTGGTTCCAGGGCTGCTGCCTGGCTCTGGGGCCAAGCTCGGCTGAGGGCTCACATTGATTATTGATCAGGGCCTGATCTGTTCAGGTCTGTGGGAGTGGTGGGCTAGGGCTCTAGTCCTTCCCTCCCTCTGGTGCCAGGGCTGCTGCCAGGCCCTGGGGCCAAGCTCGGTGGGTACCTCGGCTGAGGGCTCACATTAGTGCTTGATCTGGTCAGGTCTGTGGGAGTGGTGGGCTAGGGCTCTAGTCCCTCCCTCTCTCTAGTGCCAGGGCTGCTGCCAGGCCCTGGGGCCAAGCTCAGTGGGCACATCAACTGAGGGCTCACACAGTGTTATTAGTGCCTGTTCTGTTCAGATCTGTGGGCGTGGTGTGCTAGGGCTCTAGTCCCTCCCTCCCTCTGGCGCCAGGGCTGCTGCCAGGCCCTGGGGCCAAACTTGGTGGGCACTGCGGCGGAGGGCACACAGAGTCATCTCCTTTCCTGTCCTCCTTAATTCTAGTTTGGTGGCACAATGAGTCTTCCTGTGGTGTTGGCTGCCAAGGGTGGTTGTGGGGTGAAATGCGATGGCAGTCCTCCTGGTTCAGTTGTGGAAAGCAGTTTTGGGTGTGGCTCAGGGGTAGCAGGGAGTCCTCCCACTCCCCCCAATTCACCTATGTGGGCTGTGGAGGCCCAAGAGGTCTTTGCGCAGGGGGGGAGAGAATATCTCTCAACATTTTGAGGAGGGGTGGTGGGCGATGGATCCCTGGAGGAATGGTATGTATGTTATGAAAGATCCCTCCCGTCCCCATCCCAAACTCTCGGTGGTGTCCCCTCCCGCAGTCCACCCCTCATGCCGTCGTCCGTGTCCAGCCCCACAGCACAGCCTGTAACCATTCGTCCTCCTTCCCCTGGGATAGTTAGCGGTCGGCGTTACAACGTATGGAGGCACTTTCGGGCCCTTCCTGATGACTCCAGTGTGGTGCGGTGCCGTGCTTGTGATGTCCTGGTGCGCAGGGGCAAAAACCCAAAGCACCTGTCTTCGATGGCCCTGACTCGCCACCTGAAGAGGCACCACCCGAGCCTGCGGTCTCCCTCCTCACCCAGTGAAACATCCATTGAGGGGAGAAAGGGGGCCACCAGCTCTTCTGAGCAGGGATCAGTGGGAGGATCACTTTGCCCTGAGGGTGATGCTGGTAAGAGCAAGGCGCTCCGGCAGGCCGCGCTAGCGGAGGTTGTCCCCTCAGGGTCTGGGACAGCGCCGCTTACAACCTTGAGGCTGATGGCTCAGGAGGCGGCTGCCGCCACACTATTCCTCAGTGGAGCCCTCGGGTGAGGACCTGCGGTGGCTGGGGGATCAGGCCCCCAGTCCAAATGACATGCCCTCTCCCACCCACTCCAGGAATACCAGCACACTCCTCTTTGGCCTGGAGTTTGGGATGAGATCTTCTCACTTACCCCCCACGTGACAGGTCCTCTCCCTCCCATCCTTTCTGGCAAGGCAGGAAGGTGTGAGATGCTGGCTGCCGCCACCGCCGCACTATTCCTCGGTGGGACCCTCGGGTGAGGACCCGCGGATGCTGGGGGATATTCCCCCTCCCCCAAGTAACGGAAAATGTTCGTTGCAGTTTGCGATCTCGGGTTCGTCGTCGGCACCGAATCTCGAACTGCTGGTTCATTAAATTTTTTTGGTTCGTGCCCATGTCTATTTCTGAGTCAGGTAGCTGCCCTGTAGAAGTGCCTCTTTGCCCCCACCTATGCTCCACCTCTTTGTACAAGTAATACAAAGATAGCATATAACATCCAGGGCTTTTTATCCAAAGAAAATTAAATGTGAGACCACTGCCCTAGGACTTCGCATCACTCTAGAAAGCAGGCAGCATGTAACAGTAGGATTTAGGTCTCTCTACAAAAGAAGCATCCACATTATCTATTATATTATTAGTATGTGGATTGGATATGCTGTTCCTCCACTGTGGGAACCAGAATGCTTGCCCAGTTGATAACGTGAATTGGGCCTATATCACTTACTTCACAAAACTTCTTCACAATCTCTGTCTGCATTTTATCAAACAGGCCGAAGTCTCTCTCATCCACCATCTTATCCCGATAAACCCGACTAGATTCATGCAGGTACAGCTTAACTAAATCCTGGGGAGTCTTCAAACATTGAGGGGTTGAAAACAGAATACCCTGAAAAGGAATAGAGATGAAATCAACATGCAGATTATTTGGATGCAGATACAAATCTATAGATTAAGCTGTGTAGCCAAGAGGAAGAAAACACCGTGTGAAATGTCTGCCTTGTGTTTCCACAGATATAGCCTTAGATACCAATAAGTCTCATGCATGAATTACAACTACGATGTAAAATTTGCTGTTTAGTAAAACCACACAAGGGGAACATTCATTCTAGATTTCAATAATCTCTTAATCATGATCTGGTTTCACCTCTAGCAGGCAGCAAAAATGTGGGCCACCCCACATCCTGAAATTCAGCCTTTTCCAGAAATCTAGGTCATCCACAGACTCGCAGCTTCTCACCCAATTGGAGGAAAAACAGCTTGGTGATCAAACCGGATGCTAACTTTTAAAAATTGACTTTAATGAGGTAGATATTGCCTAGAGAAAATTTCAATTGCCGTCACATAATTGTGGTGTGTTTACAACAACCCTTTAAAAATACACAGGAAGAGCTCTCTTTCAAAGTGAAGTCAGTTTTAACAATATCTCTGGGGTGTAATGTCACCAATTTAAATACAGTTTCTATTTCTTACATCAGATGATTTATTCAGAAACTATAAGATGCTCTCAAAGGGAGTGAAAATGTCTTGCTTATTTCAGCTGACCCAAGTTTGAAGGTTTGGCTTTTTATACTTTAAAGAACTGCAAATAAACAAGCATCTCCTCAATAAAAAGCACATATTTAAAAAATTGGCAGCCTTAAGTTTAAAAACCATTGTTCTGAGTTCTAATTAGAAATAAGTGGGTTTGTTAAATTCCTTTGCAAACAAACTATATAACAAGCCTCTTCTTATTCTGTCACAAGTTCTACAATAAGCAGCCCTTCCCTACAGATCCAAGTTGTATTAGCATAGCAAGAATACAGAAAAGAATCACAGAAAAGAATCCAAGACTATAACCAGTGTTTACTTTCTACAATGAAAGGTACCTGAACTTAAGTAGGAACCTATATGAAGATCTGCTATATTAATTCAGACTGAGTGTTTTCTGGCATCAATATTCCTGGGTCTGAGCATAAAAGGGTTTCTCTAGGGTTGCTAACCTGGCTTGTAAAATTCATGGAGATTTTGAGGGTAGACCCTGGGGAGGGTGGGGTTTAGACAGGGAGGTATATCTGCAGGGTATAATGACATACAATTCATCCTCCAAAGGAGCCACTTTCTCAAGGAAGATAGTTTCAGGTGTGTAGCTATGTTGGTCTGCAGTAGAACAGCAGGATTTGAGTCCAGTGGCACCTTAGAGACCAACAAGATTTTCATGGTGTAAGTTTTCAGAAGTCAAAGCATCCCTCTTCTGAAGACAGCTTCTGAAAAAGGGGGCTTTGATTCTTGAAAGTTTATACCTTGAAAATGTTTTTGGTCTCTAAAGTGCCACTGGACTCAAATCCTACTGTTCTACTGCAGACCAACATGGCTACCCGCTTGAAACTATCTTCATGGAAGGCACCACATTCAGTTGCATGCAGTAATAATCTATCAATGACATGAAAACATTTGCACAGATTCAATTTAATATTATCTTTCTTACAAAATGCAGAAGACTGGATATTATACCTAAGTGACTAAAAATAAAGAAACCACTCCAAACCACTTATCCTACAAAGGATGGAGAAAATTTGTGCCAAACTTTCTCCAAGAAACTGTTTAAACATCTGATCAGTGTCTTGTACTGCAAGTAGAAACAGATCAAAGAGAACCTCTCTGAACTGGACATTTCCATAAGGAATCAACCCGGTTACCATAATTTTTGCACAAAAAAGCAAGCTATCTACATTTTTTTCCAGGGGAACTGATTTGTCATCTGAAGATCAGTTATCATTCTGGGAGATCTCCAGCCATCACCTGGAGGTTGGCAACCCTATGTCTCTCTCAATACCCATGACTTGAGCTCTTTCAGTTGAAGTTGCCAGGGTTTGAATTTGGGACTTCTGTATACAAAGCAGGTGTTCTATCACTGAGACAGCTGGGGTTCAAACTTCCCTGAAAGCCTAATTACACATTATGTTCTCCTTGAAGATCAGATGTGGACTGTGAGTTCTATGCTCCCGATACAATTCCAAGGGATGTGGTGGTCATTTCAAATCATGATCATGATGTGTGGGGTGAAGTAGCTTAAGTCCCTCCCTGCACCATTTTCCAAACTTGAAGTAGCCCCAGGTTCTAGTGCACCATTTGGCTGCACATAACATGATTGGCAGAACGTAGATGAATAGCAACTGCTGGAGCCAATGCCATATCAGGTCAGGAAAAGCGGGGAGGCTTAAACTCCCTGTCTGAATTGGCCCCTGTGGACCTGGGAATTGAGTTCCAAGCATGGATTTCACAGCACACATCTGATTGCCAGGACCTAGGGAGATCACAGGGGAAACAAAACATGCAGTTAGGCCCTGATAGTCCAACCTAGAAATCTTTCTCCTTAATCCACAATGTCTTAGATTGATTATGGTGACACTGCAGAGAAGGGAAAGCACTTAGCATTTGTTCAGTGGCATTCTGTTCTTTGCTATTATATCACATGGTATAAGGCTAAAGTACTGAAGCGGACATCAGGACTAAATCCTAGTGAGCCTTGGCTTGTTACATTGTGGATAGCATAAGTTCTCAAATAAACCAGCAACCTTCCTTAGCTTCAGCACCTTTGTTTCTTTACAAAGATAAGATTTTTATTGCAAACAAATCTTGCCATCCAATATGTAACCTTTCATGCCCCCAACAAAACCTTCAAAATCCCATTATTCCTGTTAAGGTTCAGACAGTCATAAATTATAGAAGAGCTGGCACAGAACTGCAATAGAAGAGAACAGCCTCAGTTATTATCATTAAAAAAGAAAAGCTAGAGTTAAAATAGATTTAGCTCTGAAAACTCTCAACAAAGCCTGATCTGAATTGCAAGACTGCAAATTCCGATTTCAGTATCTTGAATAATACTTCTCCATCAAAATGCAAACACTGATTTTAGGATCAGTGTATGTCACCTGAAATTTATATCTAACCCTCAAAACTTGAATTTTGGACCCCTCTTCGGATGGTGCGGCTATGAATATACTTTGGGGAGCAAATGGTTTTAGTACCCTTTCTGCTGTTTTCCTTACAGTGAGGAACATGGAACATCACTTGCTGCAATGATAAAGCACCAGCAGCATGAGGTGTCACCATTCAGAAGCCTTCCCACAGTCACCCAGTGATGTGACCGCTGATTATATCAGCACATGAAAATTGCTTTCCTCGGCCCACATGCCATCATGTTTGAGATATCTGGTAAACAGCCATCATTAATGTTGACATTCAAATCGGGGAACTCTTGTTGAAATGTGGCGTTATTCTGTTTCAGTCCAAGCCAAAATCATGTACTTGTCATGCATCCTCAAGGAATTCTGAGCAACAGCAGCCTTCTGCTTTAATCATTTTCATTTATTTTGCTCTTTCAGCTCTCCATCTGTGATGATTCCTTCTTGTTCTGCTTAACCAATTTTTCAGCATCGGTGTGCTTAACCGTTTCACTGTGCTTTTGACACAATACAGCCAAACCGCCATTTGCCCACTAAACACACATTCACTCTACACAAACTGACTTGTCGGTCTGACGAAAGGTCCAACCGAGCAATATCACCTACATGAGCTTCTGTGAATTTTAAAATTCTGCAGCACTTCTTCTTCCAGACCTACAAGGATGAGAACACCAAGTCCAACCCTCTGGGAGAAGCTGATGGAGGGATACTTGCAGCTGGGACAAGGCTGCATTAGAGAGTAAATCTGAACAACAGTCACTTTAGTGAGTGGGATAATAGTCTTCAGCTTGGGGAGCAATACAGTGTTGGCAGCAGAGCTTGGTAATATGCTAATTATACACAGCAAGGAACATCTTCTGCCGTTTCCCATGTTGCTTTGAAGCATGGCAAAATCTCTGATAGTGCTGAGGTTTTTTGCTTTAGCAGGGACTCGGAAACCTCCACTCTTATTTCATGCAAATGAAAAGAAAAACACATCTAGCTGTGTGTATTTCCACATAGAAGGGATTTTGACTGTCACATCTGCTGCAAAATTAGGCATAGCTTTTGCTTTGCACTGGAATATAAACATATTATGTTTGTCTGCACGTGCGCATGTGTGTGTGAGAAAGAGAGAGCGAAATAACCAGAGTTTTTGTCAGTAATTAATGGCAAGGCAGCTTAAGCATGTCTGTTTGTGGGGATAATAATGACATTGACTTTATTAATCAGTCTGAGGAGGAGGCAGAGACCGGGAATGGTGAAGGGATAAAAGGAAAGTCCACCCACAAGCGGGGGTGGGTGGAGAAGAAGAAGTTTGAGGAGAGCACAGACAAGACCAGAGGATAGCCAAGAGAGCAGTGAGGGGCGTCTGGGCAACATTAGTCCCCCACAAGCTCTTTTCCTGAGACCCGGGTCATCTAGCTGGGACCCGCCTGGTCAACGACTCTGCAGCTGATTAAGGCAGGGCCAGAGCAGGGGTGAGCATCACAAATGCAGAGTAGGTTTGTGTAGCAGTGTATATATGGCAGATGAGATGCATATGACAGAGGTCTTGATTCAGCACTGCTCAGTGGGATATAACTACTTTATAAAAGCTCAGGCATATGAGACCCCAGAATGGTATTATGGTTTAGCATCAGAGGCAAGAATGCATCCAAATATTGCAGAAGCTGACATTAAACTTGGATGTGCATGAACCTGATTTTGGGCGCACACATTTGATCCTTGCTTCTCCCTTCTCACATAGAGAGTCCAGATCAGAAACAAACTTCACTTATCTATTATGTATGAATGCATGCTTGCAGATTGACCAGAGACAGTTGTCTCTCACAAACCTCAGTTTTAAGATAGCAATAAACCCTGGTTTAGAATCCCAATTTGTGGGCACAAAACTAACTCCAGTTAACTCATGTCTGGCATTTGTATGTTATTGGTAACCACAATTAGTTTTTAACTTACAGAAAACAGGTGTGGAAGGAGACACAGACATGAGCAAAAGGCTAAGTGGGGTTCATGGACAGCTAGCGATTTGTCGGACAAGCTGCAAGCAACTCCCCGTGGAGAAGGTGTGACCACTCCTAGAACTTTGGGCATTTTGCCAATATGTGACGGTGGGGGGAGTTTGATGTCGTGAAAACTAGAGACTTTATTGTTTATACATTACAGATTCTTTCATATGTTGGATAGGGACTGATTCCATTTGTCATCTTACACAGAATGTACATTTGATTGTTTGTGAGCCTTTTGGCAATTGATATGTTAATGATTTGGATCCTGGTTGTATTTATTGATGGTGCTATTTATTGAGCAATGGGACTGTTAATTATTTAATTCTGGTTGTTATTTATTGATGAACATTTATTGACTGATTGAAATGTATATATATTGACTTTAACTGTTTATATAATTGTATTGATTGTACTGAATATATTTATTAGTAGCACGTTGCACTTTATTAATGGTTAGCACTTTATTAATATTAAAATTGTTTACAATCATTGTGTTTAAGATTAACATTACATAGGGAGAATATTTTTGTTCGGGTTCATGGACGTCTCAGCTTAATGTTGACTTGTTGAGACATCCGATAACAGTCAAAATGTACTTCATTGCAGAAAGATTAACAGGGTTTAAAAACATAACCGCAGCCAGTACACTAAGTCACAAAATACAAGAATATCCACACATATCATTCTTTCTTTATAATTTCATTGGTTAAAATTTGATTATTTCTTTATGGGAACTAACAATTGCCAATTCTTGCTAGAAGCAAACATGTACAATATACCTCGATTCTCAGTTACACTTTAATAATAACAACAACAACATTTGATTTATATACCACCCTTCAGGATGACTTAATGCCCACTTAGAGCGGTTTACAAAGTACGTTATTATTATCCCACAACAAAACACCCTGTGAGGTGGGTGCGGCTGAGAGAGCTCCAGAGAGCTGTGACTAGCCCAAGGTCTCCCAGGTGGCTTCAAGTGGAGGAGTGGGGAATCAAACCCGGTTCTCCAAATTAGAGTCCTGCACTCTTAACCATTACACCAAACTGACTCTCCCATATGCACAAGTCCATAGGACTTGCACATACGGGAGGTGAGCAAACACAGTTTCTCAAATCCTTGGTTTTACAAAGAAACAGTCACACTCACGTCACTGGCAATCAAGTGTGCAAAAGGCAACTCCATCAGACAGTTTTCCTTTATTCTGTCAGTGGTTACTATCCCTAGCAATTTGTAACTTGTCAACTAAAATAGCCAAAGCTATTTTTTCTTCAAAGAAAATGATTTCAGGTTGAGAGAGAAACGTATGCAACAAACTTGGCACACACAAAGCATCATTCAGATCTCTGCCTATTACTCACAATAATAAATGAAAAGTATTTTGCAATTTCTTTTGATACAGGAAGTGAGTGGTGGTTTAACATTAATTATTTAAAGATGTAGATAGATCAATAAATATGAAGACTTGAACGTTTTCCTTATGGACTTATTTTATCATACTGCTTCAGTTTATCCCAATTTCTACACATTTTCTTGCACCTTTAGTTTTCACATCATTCCCCCCTCCCCCATTTTTCCTGGTTCTTTTGGGACCACTTTTACCTCGATCTTTTTTTTAAAACCAATTCTGAGACACCATTGTTCCTCGTGAGTAATGTTTCCTTCCGTTTTTTTTTGTTCCACCCACCCCCTCACTTTTCAATGACTGAACTTTCATACTCAAACCCTGCTTTCACTCCTCCCTCTTCAACATGGATAATGTGTGGTTTTATTTTTGTTTCTTTTTTAAAACTCAGCTCCTATAGCAATATATTAATATATCAAGGTATCACTATGCCCTGGATGTCTTGGCCAGGGCTTTGGACACTGTGACTGTGTGAATGAAGCAGAGTCGGCTGAAGTTGAAACCTGTGAAGACGGAGATCCTGTATCTGGATCGGGGGTTGTTGAGCTCGGGAATCCGGCTCCCAGCCTTAGACTGGGTGCCTTTCACGCCTTCATCAATGGTGAGGAGCTTGGGTGTGATTCTAGATACCTCCTTCTTAATGAAGGCCCAGGTCTCGTTGGTTGCCAGATCTGCATTTTTCTATCTCTGGCAGGTCAGGCAACTTGCTCCCTACCTCTCCACCCATGACCTAGCTACAGTGACTCATGCAATGGTCACCTCAGATTAGACTACTGTAACTCACTCTATGTAGGGCTACCCTTGAAACTGACCTGGAAATTGCAACTGGTCCAGGATGTGGTGGTGCGTATCCTTACAAGAACCCCATTTAGGATTCATATTTGACCTGTACTGCGCCAGCTGCACTGGCTCCTGGTTGAATTCTGGGTCAAGTTCAAGGTGTTGATGTTAACCTTTAAGGCCCTTAACAGACTGGGACCTACATATCTTCGGGATCGTCTCTCCCTATATATTCCCTAGAGGGCGTTACATTCTGTAGATCAACATCTGCTGGTGGTCCTTGGCCTCAACTAGGGCCAGAGCCTTTTCAGCTCTGACTCCGGCCTGGTGGAACACTCTCCCAGTTGAAACCTGGACCCTGCGGGACTTATTACAGTTCCGCTGGGCCTGTAAAACAGAGATGCTCTGCCAGGCCTATGAGAGTGGTTGAGGAGCTGTCGACCTATCATGCTGGTCCCTTGCCTGTATTGCTTTGTGCTGCTCCACAGTCCAATGAGATCTGTTGATTTTATTTTTTTAATGATTTTAACTGTTATTTGTTGTATTTTAAATTGTGGTTTTTATGATGTTGTGAGCCCACTTGCGGGGAAGGCGGGATATATATCCAACAAAATAAATAAATAAATAAAAGGATGGCACCACAGGCATGTTTATTGAGCTCCCTAGCATGCTGCCACAACCCTAGAATTTTTAAATTGGTAGTCAAAGGTTTTTGGGTTTTTTTACTGAACACAGTAACATATTTTTACTGACAGTAGTATATTGATCAGAGATGTTCCTGAGAGCATGTTCGAGACACTCCTTTTCATAAAAATTCTGTACTTGTCATTATACCTGCTGTTATTATGGCTGTTCTATTTTGGGGGGGATTTGATATCACTTTCTATGTTGCATGGTCAAATGATGATTCTCACACATACACACTTCTTTGTCTATCACTTTCCATCATTTTATGTTTTCTGTGGGGGGAAATGATGATTCTTGTACATGCGCATTTATTGGTTTTACAATCAGTCTGAGAATCACTATCACGGCACTTCTTCAGTCAATCACTAGTGATCATCATGAACTATACTAGCCAACAAAAAGAGCAGGGCACGGGACATGGAACAGCCTTCCTCTAGAGCGGTGTTTCCCAGCATGTAGGTTGGGACCCAGAAGTGGGTCGCAAAGCCTCTGAAAGTGGGTTGCAGGCCAGCCATCCCTAATAGCCATGCCTGCTGTTTGCATTGCTCTCTTTCGCTCATATTCCTCTATGCCAGCTTCTCGCTTTCCCCAGCCTTTGCAACAATGGGGAGGGGGAGTCATCTGGCTACTGGTAACTTTACAGGTATATCCATTTCCCTATTTAGAATAAAATTTCTGTAGGAAAATCACCATGTGTGAAGTGGCTTCTATAATTTCAGAGCTTTATTTGTAGCAAGGCTTTGACTTGTATTTTGGAAACTAAGACCAGATCCTGGGCACAGTATCTTCCATGTCATACATTAGTTAGCATTTTTTCCTTTACTGCATACGCATGTTTATTGATAAACAATCAAGTAAAATGTGTCCTGATCGTTACTAGAGTAAGTTCCCTGGAATCTTAAAGGGGGTAGAGGGAATAATGAAGAAGAAGAGGGTGGTCAAAGGCTGGAATAGCAAGAACTGGGTCCAGTAGCACCTTAAAGACCAACTAGATTTCCAGGGTATGAGCTTTCGAGGGTCAGAGCTCCCTTCATCAGATACAAGAAGTGGAAAAGGGAAGAGGTCCTTATAATCCAGGCAGAGGGGTATTGCAAATTGGAGCGTTAGGAAGATGGCTATAATCCATGTTGTAATTAGCTTAATAGAGCATGGATACAAAAAGTGCAGAAAATTAGCATCTGTAATACGAGAAAAATCCTATGTCCCAGTTCAACCCGGGGGATCCATTGTTCCAGATTTGCAAACAATCTCCATTTCAGCAAATAAACTCCATTTCCATTTGAAGTTTCTCTGCTCAAGAACTGCTGCTCTGAGGTAAGTGACGGAATGTTCAAAACCATATGGTTGGCCATTGTAGAAAATGGAATGCCAGGCCAGTGGGGCACCAAGGTCATACTTCACTTACTGCACCAGAAGACCTTGGGCCGACTCTGACTGGATCACTGTACCAAGCAAATTTGAACCTGTGGGTCTCCATATCCAAAAGGATGGGAACCACTGCTCTAGTGGTATATCAATATAGAACATGCACAAGATTTTTTTAAAGAGGTTGGTGCTGTTACATCACTTGTGATGACACAATTGATGACAGCATCCTCCCTGGAAAATCCTGATTATTTAAGGCAGAAAATAAACCGACTCCACAACTGGAAACATGCAGAGGGAGGGCAAACATGCAGAAGACCTTTGCCAAATACAATACTGATGTGGATCAACTGCTAAGAAAACTAGGAATAAGTCACAGCGTGCGGAAAAGCCCAGAATGAATGAGTGAATTGCTGTGGATCACAATGGAAATTCAGGTTACTCATCATGACGTAGCAAATGAAATTACTGAGATGTAAAAAGTATTGCAGGTTAACTATAAGGGGCTTGAATTTACATGCATTTTGTGTAAGACACCCTTAAACTGTGAACATCTCAAGCAACTAGAAAATAGCAGCTGTAAAAGCAATCTTCAAAGTCGTTCAACAATAAGCCACTTGAACTCCTGTGTTGGATTAAAAGAGATGTCAGAGGGTCACCACTCCAAACATGTCTCCATTTGCATTGACATTAGAGGTTAAAGGAGTTTCTGGTATCTAACACTGAACAAATTACAGAATAGAAAGTTATAGCCTAAAACCAATTTGGGCATTATCTTCTTGCCAGCTTGAAATGAAAGGCACTTAATCTAACTAGGTAGAAAGATAATCAGAACTCGGGGCTTCTTGTGAGACAAACCTATCTACTGTTGATTATTTCTAAAGCCTGCTCCTCTGTAAACCAAGCTACATGTGATGCCTGACAAGAGGAGGACACTTGTCAGTTTCCTCCAAGTTTCCCTGGGCCACACCTGCCACCTTCCTTCAAGCAGGAGGGGCAAGAGCTCTGGGGCTGGGCGAAGCAGGCGCAGGGGCAGGCGAGGTGCAGAGCGGCTCAGGAAGCAAAAGGAGGAAGCTCAGCCGTGGCTCCGCAGCAGCTGCTCATGCCCTCTGCTGCTGCTGCTGCTGCTGCCTCTTCACCCACTCTGGAGGCCGCCAGCGGGCCCAGCAGCAGGAGCTGGGTGTCCTCGCAGTCGCCCTGATCACAAGCACAGAGCAGCAGCTGGATGCCTGCCGGCACCTTGGCTGGATCCTGGCCTGGACTTGCTCTGCCAGCTGGAGAGGGGCCAGCAGCAGCACTGATATCTCCAGATTCCTGCATGGGCAGGAAGAGTGGGGAGGAGGCTGGCAGGGGATCCCAGGGAAGCCCTCCTTTTCCATCAAGCAAGCACCCTTTGCCTTCATGTTTCCCCAAATGGAGCACACTGCAGCTCTGTGGAGCTGTTTTAAGACTGGGGAAATTGTGCATGTCTGAGCTGGCAGCGGCAATCAGACAAGACACCTACACTTGCCATCAAAACTTGCGGGAAACCGACAAGTGTCCTCCTTGTGTCAGGCATCACTTGTAGCTTGGCTCTGTGACATGGCAACTGCACAGATAACAAGATAAACCAGTTTGGTGCAGTGGTTAAGAGGGGCAGGACTCTAATCTGGAGAACCAGGTTTAATTCCCCACTCTTCCCCTTGAAGCCAGCTGGGTGACCTTGGGTCAGTCACAGCTCTTCCAGAGCTCTCTCAGCCCCACCCACCTCACAGGGTGATTGTTGTGGGGATAATAATAACATACTATGTAAAGTGCTCTGAGTGGGCATTAAGTTGTCCTGGAGGGCGATATATAAATCGAATACTATTATTATTATATAAAGAATCTCAGCCATTTTCCAATGAATCCTGCCATTTTCTTTTCTTGCCATGCCATGGAATAACACTTCAAATAAATAATGTTATAAATCCAGTATCAACTGCTTTACTTTCAAAGCCTGATCTAATTAGGGGAACACTCTCCAACAGGAACAAACAGTGGGCACCCTAACAGAAAAGCTACTTACTTGGAAGACATTGGAGAAGTCCCTTAGGTTGAAATTGTAATGAAATTTGATAGCTGTTGGCAGGAAAGTTGCAGCCACTTTCAGGTGCAGGGCAAGCGCCAGATTTATCAACTGCTGTGATGATTTCTGTAAAGCCCCAGAGAAATTCCCTCGCTTCAGGTGCTGTGTTAAGATGGTGCTGTAAATGGTGGAGAGAGCATCTGACCCAGGAAATGAGAGGGCAAACACGCTGAAATGGCGCTGCAAGACAGAAAACAAACACAAACTAGGTCCCAAATTGTCAGCGATTGTCTGGAACAAAGGCAAGACAAGCTTGGGTGACATCACTTCCACTTATGTATCTTTTTTTTGACTTAAAAATGTAACAAATATCACAGTTGTCTGCCTTAGGTTATTTCTACACACACCCTTTCTGTTCACATTCTGCATTTGTTTTCGTAACAAATCTTGGGTTGAGTCTCTTCCACGGTTTTCAAATTTATAAAGTTTGCCTTCATGTAGACACAGTCTAAATTAGTTTTTTCCCCCAAATCATCGATGCTTCCAAAGATGGGATGAAAGTACTACGGGTAGCCAGGTGAACAAGCAATACCTGCAAGCGTGGGTTGATAGTGAAGCTGCCTGCCGTGGGATTCATGCACGACACGTACTGCACATTCATGATTTCCTTCAGGGACAGCTTGTTTCTATCATACCTTTGCCAGAAGAAAAAAAGAATGCATCATCCTAATCACAGCCTATTAGTGACAAACAAACAGCAGTGTGCCTGCTGGACATTGCCAAGTCTCAAGCAGTATGTCTTGTAGGTCTTGGGCACCTGCTGCATCCCAGCTGTTTTCAATTAATGCTCCATCATGGGCTGTGAGATTTTGGGAACAAGGTTAGAATTCACAGATGTTTGTAATGTAATGCACGTTATGGACTTGATTTAAGGGAGAGCATCATCCTTCCATTACAAGTATTTACACCTAATGCTTTAAGGGATTTCCGTGCAGCACTGCTCAAGCAACCATGGTCCATCAACGTTCATGCTTATCGTTAGTTGTATAGATGCACTTAAGATGTTATTAATTGCACAGTGCTGAGTCGTGGTCCCTTTGCAACAGAAGGTAGGCCCAGCAAAGGAATGGAGAGCTTGTTCGTCTCCCTGCTACTTTCCTTCTGAGAAATTAGGTAAAGTCAGTGGCAACTGGTATGAAAGGTTTAACTTGCCCAATGATTAAGAGGTCATAGCTCACGTTTGGTTGTCTAATCATGATAAACAGGTAAAAGGCAGACCATTTGCTGCTCCCTATTTGTCATGGTGCCTGAATTTTTCCATGCTCATGCAATTCTTTATAAAGTCAAACAGTACACAATACTCATCCATATGAGATCTGTGTCAAACACCATGCCAGGCCACTGGTGACCAATACTGTCACTATGCTGTTGGAAAAAGGAGAACTTTCCCAAAGGGTCAACATCCGGAGGATAAAGCGAATCACTTCAAAACAACAGTAACTGCAGATCTTCTTTTGGAGCAATGCTGTATGGACTCCTGTAAGCAGCTATACAGCACTGGGGTTTGAGTTCTCTTTAATAGGGCTGTGTGCAAGGAGACATTGCAGTTGAGAGTAAATCTAACAAAGAAAGAACACTAATGTAAAGCATGAATGTTGATGGACCATGGTTGCTTGAGCAGGGCTACACTGAGAGATGCCAAAGTAGTGCTAGATTAAAAGTCTCACTTTCTTTCATACTACCAGTAGGAAAAGAGGAACCAGATGGTATGTGATCCTACAATGGTGAATTAAATGTGTGAAGGTTTCTCATAGGCTCCTTCCACCACTGCACCAAAAGCAGAAGCTTACCAGTGCCCATAGTCCAGATGCTGGCGGATCAATGTGTGAGGCTGAACTGTCCCATAAGTGTCTACTTCAGGCATGTTCATGTCATCAATGAAGTAGATAAGTTTCTTGGTGCCAGGGGGACCATAATTCCTTCCAGCCTTTTTTTCTAGTGGCTTCTCAAGAACAGCTGAGAGAGACAAAGGCTCAGAACATTAAAAGTCACAGTACTAATTCCAATGTTACAAGACTGATAACTAGGCAACTTTGTACTCCAAGACATCTAGAAACCAGCCAACACTTGCAATGGAGCAGCCACCTCCGTGTTGAGTTGGATATAGTGATAATTATACGTTACAGAAACACAAAAATTAAGACAGGAGAAAGACCAATTAGAAGGTTACAATAGTTGATGTCATAAACAAGACTTTAACAGTTTCCAAATTTATGCAGTATTTAAACATTGAATGTGATGTGGCTCAGAGGCTAAAAATTGGAAGAGAGTTGGAAAGACGTACGTATCACTAAATCATGAGCATGTTACTGTAAGCATCAACTCTAAATCCAGTTTGCTCCTTGCCTTCACGTAACATGTTATGTGATCATCACATTGTGCATTTTCCCACCCCACGCATCAGCTAATGAAGTGGAGCAGAAGTGGGAAAACATGTGACATGATGGATGCCATGTTTCTGTAAACCGTGCAAAACCAAATTATTCAGGAGGGCTTTCTTACACAGGTAACAGGGTTGTGCTGTAAGAAAATGCCTCCAAGGGATACTTCAGTAAAGGGATAGGGACTGTAGACTACCCTACTGTGCGCAGGCACTATTGTTTATTATGGCATGTTAAATGGCTTATGTTTTGTTTCAATATTGTTTCAAGCTCTGGAACGTATTTTTGCTTGTTTTCAAATTTCTGCAATCTATACCCTATTGTACTGCTTATTAAATACCCCAGCTGTTCATCATAGAATTACACTGTGTAATCCACCTTGAGTGAGAAAGCCAGACTATAAATAACATAAATAAATGTTACTTTTTTTTACAAAATGTGATGGAAAGAGAAAAAGGAACTGGATGTGGAGTTTCTGTTTGCAGTGTTGTATCTAGTTTTTTGGACTGTTAGCCAATCCAGGTTCCCTGGCATGCATACCTGTAATAAACATGTGAATATGTTTCACGCTTATTACAGGTATGCATGAGATGTGCATGAGAGATGCACATTCTTTGGGAAGAAGATTAGTTAGATGATTAGGTATTTGGACTTCTGTTCGCATTACTTATTACCTGGATGATCAGTGACAAGCTGTCTGAGGCTGTATACAGACTATTCAAATTTAAAACAAGTCAGCTTAAAGAATGGAAGATTAACCTGAACAAATATTGTTCAAAGCCAGTGACCAAGAAAGCTAATCTAGATGAAGGATTCACTTAGGCTGTATGGCATTCATCAAACTGAAATGGTGGTACCAAAAGGTACAGTTTGTCTGATGTGATATTAGAAGTTGTACAATACCAGCTTCTCTCAAGTCATCACTCAGAGTGCCAAATCTCACACATAAACAAATGAAACAGAAAATAGATGTCAAAGAAAAGGAGCCTCAGGCAATTTAGAGCCTTAAGCAGAAGGACTGGGGGAAATCAGTGCAATATCTTAACAATATATCCTTCCTTCAATTGCTGAATTTATGAAAGCCACTGTTATAATGGGCTTTATTGAGTAATTCCCTCTCCTCATGCCATATGTACCAGCCCTAGGCCAGAGCGGGTGGGACTCATTAAGGCAACATGAAAAGAAGTAATGTTCACAGGAGTAGGTTTTTTCCTTGGGGAGGACTAAGCAGGAAGACAGAAGACAAACAGGACTGTGATACTTCTGGATGCCCCTGTCCCATATGTGGCACACTTGAGAGGCATCTGGTGAAAGGTGTATGTTTATTTTTGTAATTATCAGTTCTCATGAAAACAATAACAAAGGCTTCACTTATGAAGGTTGTCATCTCTGTATCAACCCCCAGATTCACATATCTGAGTTTTAAAAGACCCCTGGCTTGGATCCCACATCGAATTCCACTGGTTCAAGGAGAGGGGCCATTCCTTCTGTGGGAGACTTCCAATCTACCCCTTCTGTGGGAGACTTTCCAATCTCTCCAATCTAACCCTTCTATGGGAGACTTCCCATCTCCCCCAATCCACCTCTTTTGTGGGAATCTTCCAATCTCCCCCAATTTACCTCTTTTGTGGGAATCTTCCAATCTCCCCCAATCCACCCTATCTGTGGGAATCTTCCAATTTCCCCCAATCTACCTCTTCTGTGGGAATCTTCCAATCTCCCCCAATCCACCTCTTCTGTGGGAATCTTCCAATCTCTCCCAATCCACCTCTTTTGTGGGAATCTTCCAATCTCCCCCAATCCACCTCTTTTGTGGGAATCTTCCAATCTCCCCCAATCTACCCTATCTGTGGGAATCTTCCAATTTCCCCCGATCTACCCCTTCTATGGGATTCTTCCAGCCCCCCCACATCTAACCCTTCAGTGGGGGTCTTCCAATCCACCCCAAGACTTCCAATCCCCTCCAAGCTATTTCAGAAGGATTTTGGCTGCCATAAGAGGTGAATCAAAATCTTCACCCCTCCTTGCATCTGTGGAAATCTTTGCAGGATCCAACCCACTGGTACCATCTTACATACATCAAAAGTTATAAACTTTTATATTTGCATTACAAAACAGCTGCTCTTAGAAGCTCTTTGTCATCATGGCAGAGAACCTGCAAGAATAAAAAGTTTTAAAACATATGAATATTACAATTTATAATTAACTTATTAATAATCACAAGGCCGAGCTATTAAAAGGAGATTTATCATTTTCTTTTCACTAAACAGATTTCAAATTTAAGGTTATTAAAAATGCTTTTTGTTTTGCATGCCATTTCGCATCCATGGTATAGGATCCATCTGAGTTCCCATCTTCTGACAGTTTGTGGCACAAAAGAACCTGAAGTAGTGTATGGAAGATAACACTTCTGTCAATGCAGAATCTCACTCTTTCAATAACACCCCCCTCCAAAATCTGAAATCTTGGGAAGTGAGATACAGTCTTTCAAATAAGCATTTAATTAGAGTTTAATTAACATAGAAAATACCCCTTTTAGGGATTTAACAAGTATGCTAGAGATATATCAAAATGAAATGCAATTACTGAGAGATCAAATGACACGTTTGTAAAAGCAGCATTTTAATTTAAGAATGCTTCTCACAATAATATCAAAGGCCACATGTCTCTGGCACAGAAATAGTTAGATCCCAATTACACTGGAATAAACAGTCACAGTGTTTGAGGGTTATTAGGCATCTGCTATGCTTCCCTGGGGCTGACGGGGTCGGTTTCTGGAATTCTCTTGGGGCAAATTTGCCACATGAAGAAGCCTTGCACAAGGCTCTATAGCTTGAAATGGGATTTAGAAGGCTCAACGGCCTTTTACTGAATCTTTCCAGGATTAGAAGCATTATGTTCTACAACTAACTGCATCTGGAAATCTGTTAAGCTCCATGACCATACAGGGCAACGGATTTTGTGGGAACATAAAGCTCTTGCCTTGCCTGTCACACAGAGCCTTCCTCCAGTGTGAAGTTATTCATCCCATCCTGTGTACCTTCAATTACCCACACAGCTCTCTTGCACAGACGCTAATTTAAACAAGCACACATCCTGAGTGTGCAGATTAGAAATTACTAATGGGAAATGTGATGAATGGCAGCGAAAAGCCTTTTGTGAGTGCTTGGGAGTTTCTATGATCATAAACAGTTGTTGGATAAGGCCTCCCACCACCTCTTCCAGCACAAAATAATAGGTCTTAAGAATGTAAGAACTAAGAGTCTCTCTACACAAGACCTGTTACACAAGGATGCTCAAGTCAAAGGAGACACAACATTAGCCGGGAATCCAAGTTTTAAAAGACAGATCAGAAGGCTCGGTCAATTTCCCGTCTCTACAGAGCCAGCAAAGATTGCTCCTCAGAACGTTTGCTAATTTTCTCTTCCCCTCCCAGAAGGGGAGGTGAAACTGACAGAGCCTTTGAGAGCTTCTGTCTTTTAAAACTCAAGTGTCTCTCTTCACACACGCCTGGAAATTAAGTTCTGAGTTCAGAACTCCCAGGACATCTCATTGAAAGTCCTTACGGCAGTAAGTTGGACATGAGGACTTTGTAATGTGAATTTGTACTCAGGGGGTTCTCTCCGAGCACTCATGGGGTACTTTTCACTTTGTAGTCAGCCAAAGTCACTACTCATTCTTTAACTGTATTAAGACTGTAATAGTTTGAAATAATGATCACAAAAAATAAAGTAAGTGAGCAGTGGCATTAGCTGCCTGCAAAGTGAAAACAGTATTCAACTCTTTCTCCTACCTTGGTAATTTACAACTGACTAATGAATGCTGAAAGACAGAGAGAGGACCAGTCTGACTGAAAGGAAGGAGAAAGAAGGGAGAAAATTGTAAAGGAAGAGTAACCCTGCACTGCAATTGTACTGTAAGGTCTGAAGGATATTGGGAGGGGGGTCAGAAAACACTGGAATGAAGTAGTTTTCCAACAATCTTATCTGGAATGTTCAATAAACTAAACAGCTAGAACAAGCCACAGACCAGTTTGGCCTTGATCTTTACCTGGCCTCTGCCATGCTTTGCCTTACCTCTTATCTTAGCCTGTCTCACTGGACAAGAACTAGGCTTGATAAGTGGGGAGGGCAAAAGAAAAGTAGTATTTCTGGCTTGAGGGCTATATCTGATATATAGAGCAATTGGCTCAACGTGCTCACACCTGTCAATTTCAGTACTTTTCCATCAAGTCACACTTCTGATCTATGCAAAAGGGAAGTGACCATCAGCAACCAGATCCCTTACTTTGATTTTCATCCTGACAAAACATAGATTCATCTGATCTGCCCATGCCACCTCTTGATTCTTGTAAATCAGTATTGTAGCCCTGTAAAGGAGCAGTATAGTTGGCAGGTCGGCAGAATCGTTCCCTTTCCCTAAAACACCAACTGAAGCTGGGCAAGCGTATCATTGTCTCTGCAGCAGCTCTCTGGCAAGTCCCTCATAATTCTGCCTGCTGTTAGGTTTCAAAGAGTGAAACTGACAACCGTTAGAAAGAGCTGCCAAATGATAAACTGTGAAACAGAACCAAGTAAATCTAGAAAATTAGCAGCATAAACCAAGGCACAGGGAATATAAATCATGTCCAGCACACACCAGCAACAGTAGCACTGTCTGAGGCACATGCTCACACATACCCACACAATGGATAACTTATTCCAATTTCCTGCCCCCGTCTAAAGTCATAGCTCACAGTACAAGTAAATATGAAAAGGCCTCCATCTATCTCTATAAATCTCGACAGCAAGAAGTGGCTTTCCCCACTGGTACTGAAATAAATATGTGTTGTGGTTCTTTATCCTACTAGTCAGAAACACCAAAAGGAGCCAGACTCATTCCGAACTCAGCGAGGCCACCCTGCTTCTGAGCAACTCTGCCACCAGCAGTTCCAATGGAACTGGGCAGACTAAACTAAATATCTGTTTGTATTTGAAGAAAACAGTTTTCCTCTTTCTCTAGTGGAGATCAGTCTGACCCAAAAGACAAACAAAAGTCCGCTTCTGGGATTACTGGGCATGAATGACATTTCTCCCCCCCCCCAATTCAAATGTTCCAGGCAACTGTGGGCCTTTTCAGATACACTTCCTCATATGCTATTCAGAACCTTTATATATAGTGAGATCAAGAGCCAGTCACAGGCTTGGGCACTTTCCCAGTCTCCGACACAGAATCACAACCCCTGAACTAGGAGATACCATGAACAATTAAACTGCAGGAACTCCCTGACCTCACAGATCACAACATGTACACCTTATGCCACCTACATTACTCCCATCAGCTCTTCCTTGCTGCACCTCCCTATAGGACCATTCAATCTTCTTCCTCCTAGTTGTCGGGTTCTTCAGTTATGGCATTAACCCTTCGGAATGGCTTGCCAGAGCAGGCAGCATACGCTACTGGCTTTTATGAAGGCCTTTATAATGGTTCAGTTTCAGAAGGCTTTTTGGATGGTGATTTGATGATTAATTTTTATTGAAAGACGGGATGTTGGACAATATAGTTTCTTTTGTTTACGCGGCTTGTGGTTGATGGTGACTTTTGTTGTTTCTATTGTTACAATGCTTTTAGATGTTTTATATGCTGATACTTACTTTTAATTATTTGTAAACTACCTTAGGCATCTTTTTGTGAGGTGGAGAGGGCAGTATTAAATAATAAATAAATGTAAGGCAAGCATCATTAGTAAAAAGCACTGCGTTCCCAGACAGCAAGGCTGGGTGTACGCAAAACATGAAGACACCGATGTGCACAAAAACACCAATGGTCCTATGAACATTTCAATATACACAACAGATAGCAGTAATATAGATATTTCAGCAGTGATACCAGGGAAAAAACAAATAAGACCCCTCAGTTCATTTCACACATGGATATCCTAATATGAAGCCTTGTTGTTTATTTCTGGCACCTACCAAACTACGGGCAGGTTTCTAGTTGGGATTATTCACGAGTACAGAAGCTATAAGAATGCTCTGCCAAAAATACTATATTTCTAGCTAGAACTATTTATTCCGTTGCTGCAAAAGTTATGAATTACTGGTGTTCCCATGTTCACATATGCTGCTTTCCCCACTCATAAATATTTAACTAGCATGTTCAAGTACAGCGAAACAAATCTGTTGTAAACAAAAGGCCCCCAAAATTCCCTCACTATCTAAGGCCCTAGTCAAACATTACATAGTCAGTGTGATTACCACTGAAAAGGTAACACACCTTTTCATTTGGGGAGTCCAAGCAATTTTTAAGATTTCAAGAGGCCTGGGGACTGAATATTTATTCATAGCACCTTTCCTTATTACAGCACCCAGTGCCAATGTCATTTTTTCCCCTCTATTGGAATAAAATATGCATATAATCTTTTCAAAAAAACATCTATATTTGCCAATGGAAATTAGTACAGCACTGTACTACAATGTTATATCTTCAAATGTGAAAGTAAGAAAATTACTGGATTCATTTGCAAAATATGACCTTTAGCAAATGAGATTCTCCCTTCAGCAATTGAGATCCTCCCATTTTAGTGGACTTTGGACCTCAAGTTAATGGAATTCTGAAAAAAAAAAAGTGAAAGTACTCTTTATCTGGAATTTTAGTTGAGCCAGGAATTACTCCTGACTGCTATTGGCTGGGATGATGGCTCTATTTCCCCCTCACCTACCTATCACCTAAGCTATTGGTTTGCATGATTGGAGGAAGAGGAAAGGAGTCAATGACTTGTATCCATTTGTGCTCCTCTTCACCCATTGCTATACTTTCCTCTGGCACTAGAAGCAGGCCAAACAGGAGCAGGTCTTTCACTGAAATCAGTGGCCCAGTAAGTGGAGTGCAGGACAAACCCCAAACTATTGAAATTACACCTAGTTCTGGGGGTTTCATGTTCACCTAAATCAAACATGTTATTGCTTTGGAAGGGAAAGGATCTCATCTCTTCAAGCACTGGAACACAGTAGTATTTGCCAAACACCCACTCACTCCCCAAGTGTGAAGGGCAATATCTCTCCGTAAAACAGGCCTGGGGAACTCATTGAATGAAGCATCATCTGCATAGTTTGGGCTCATTTTAGTGACACAAGAACTGATGCACAGAAGTGCACATTATGGGATTCTTGAGCTGAAGATATACACCAGAATCACTGATTTGGATCATTACCACAATTTTCTGGAGGATGCTTGGCAATTACAAAACTCCCTCCCCTGAACAATCCTTCCTGCCCCCCACCCCAGCCAAGTTTGGGTGTGTACCAACAATGCATGAGCTCATGTTTTTGAGTCTACTAATTTCCTGGGCAATGGCATTTCTCCCTTCCAACCAGATCATAGCAAGGAAGGTGCACAGAGATCTCCCATACATTGCTGAAGGCAAACTGAAGAGAACTGCCATTCTCCTTTGTTTCCTCCTTCGTTGGGCTGAGCCCTTTATTTCTCTGCAAGTAACAGCTGAGGGCAGTTCTTTAGTGGGCAAGCAGCAGTAACTTTGCTGCAATTTTGGTGTCATTTGGTTGAAAAATAGCCACTCCAGCACCCCTGAAAATGTCCCCCACAGGGAATAATGGCAGCTCTTTTGGACAGGGCTGAGAGGTTTGAAAAGGAAGCTTTCCTCCCTTTGAGAATGGATCATAACATGGAAGGGTGGCAAACATAGTTTTCAATGGAAAGGTTAATGATGGTGTCTGGCTGAAACTCTCCTGCTAGGAATGCCATTTAACCACCATTTTAGGGATCAGTAGAGCAAAGTGCTGCTGAGCAGAGAAGAATCTACTTTGGGGGTCTGTAAATATCTAACCCTCTTGCTCACTCTCCTTGAAACTTAGGGGGTCTTTAAATTAAAGGAATTACTATGTTCTTTGCAAATTTGGTGCCAATCTTTATCTTTGGTGCCCCAGACCTTCCAATAGATTCCCCATTGAAGCAATGGCCCTGAACCCAAAAGATCACACAGATCTGAATCCTAAAACAGCAATGATTGACATGAGCATAAGCAATTAGGAAAAAAATTCCTTCTCAAATACCAGATATGAAAGCATAATGAATTTTTCTTGGTGTACACCCCTAAAGATGAGTATGATGATGTCATGAGAAAATGTTTCTGATTTAGTAGTTTTACACACCTTGCAGTGACATAGATCAACAGGGCATACACAGAGCTAGAAACTAAAACAATGGCAATACTACTCATATACAGGGCTTTTTTTCTGGGGGAAAAGGTGGTGGAACTCAGTGGGTTGCCCTCGGAGAAAATGGTCACATGGCTGGTGCCCCCGCCCCCTGATCTCCAGAGGGGAGTTTAGATTACCCTCCACACGGCTGGCAATCTAAACTCCCCCCTGCCTGGAGATCAGGGGGCGGGCCACCAGCCATGTGACTATTTTCAAGAGTTTCCGGAACTCAGTTCCACTGTGTTCCAGCTGAAAAAAAGCCCTGCTCATATAAATCTACAAATGCATTCAAAAGACAGTTTGAGAGCTGCCTTATTTGCTTGACTGGTCCACTGTTTTCACTCTGTTGGATTGAATCTTGTTTAAAATTTCAGTACATGAAAGAACTTACTTCCCCTCCTTCCCAGGGATCGTCTTAGTGATTTGGGGGCCCTGGGCAAACCTCCAGAGTGGGGCCCCAGAATCATAGCACTGTATCCTCTAAATCCTGGACAGGGTGGGGTGTGCATGCATGCAGAAACCACTGCGGTAGCCAGCTACCACCTACCTGCCCAAGCAGTGGAGCAGGAGGGCCCAGCTTCAGCCAGCTTCTTCTTTCCCGCTCTGTCAGGGAAGGGGTTGTGGCCAGTTGGGGGCCTGACCTGGATATCCCATGACTAAGAGTCCCTGCTCCTCTCCTGCTAAAGCTCAAAATGACCCCCACAAAGCTACTTCTGGAGGATGGGGACTGCCCAAGAACAGCATAAGAGAAGGGCTGCTGGGGGAGTGGGGACTGGTGAAAATCACTCCTCCTGCACACACACATCCTTTTGACAGGATCCAGTCACCTCCAGCATGAGCCCAATCCTAAGTACAGCAGAAAAAAGTACTGATTGAATCTCTGCAAATCACCTCATATAGTTTTAGAACAGCATGTACCAACCGTGATAGGACTAGTATTAACTAACCCTGTATTTGACTGGTTCTTTCCGTAACAAAGTTGTACTTCTGACCATTACTAAAGTATTAGACCCTGATGGTTCAAAAGCCTGATTTTTTTTTGTTTCAGGCATTAAAAGCATCTTTATTTTTACCTGCTTAGCTAGCTGCTACTTAAGATTTTCTTGAGCTTGACTTATACTGTGACCTTTTAATTTGCCAGATTTTATTCTTTCCTTTACATTTGGATTATACTTCCACTTGACCGGATGCAATCTTCTGCATGAGTTGTAATTGTTATGCTTTCATTTACTGTGTCTTTTTTTCAAGTAAATAACTTTTTAAAAAAAACTTCCACACTTTTTTAGCTATTCCAGACAGTTATAAACCTCTATTGATTCCTTTTGATTTGGGGTATATATTTATTTTGAACATCTCTTAGTGCAATTTAGTCCCTGAATTTTTAGGTCCGCACTTTAGCAACCGCCTTTTAAATTTAGTCGCATCCCTGCCATTTTGCCTGCTGATTTACCTTGAAGCATGGCAGATGTTGTATAGTAATTAAAAGGAACATTCTTCACCATGTACTCCTCAGAATCCAGCAAGGACAGCTTATCTCCTACAATCACAGACTTCCCTGTGCCTGCATTTCCCACCAGCATAACTGGACGGCACTTCTCCAAGAGATGATCCATAAAGTAACGCACTCGGATAGTTTCGTTGGTATGTACCAGGCATGCCTGAGCAGAGAATAACAGGAATTAATAATGACCTCAGTACACTTCGAGGCAAGACCGGGCCAGAAATGCATAGCTGGTAGAAGGCACTGAGTGATATAAGGCCAAGACCCACCATCCTCCTAGCTGACAATAATCAGGAATGCTGAATGCAGCTGGTCTTTAGCATGACACTGTCTAGCACACGTAAGACTGCTTCTAGTATGTTTCAAAATATATGCAATGAAGCCACAGATACAGATCTTTGTAATGTGGGAACAGTTGACGTACATGATCAATGCAGCTCATGAAACAATAAGGTGATTTGGGAACCCAAGCAGCAATTTATGGATTGGAGAGGCTAGTAACATATTCTTCTCTAGGCAAAGCTGACTGATTTGGAAATCCTCTCCAAAGTGTTCTGTGTCAAGAAGTGTAAAGTTGCTGAGTTCTCAGAAACGCCTCTACTATGCCTTTGCCTTACTGAATCACACCAGTAGCTTTATTGTCTTCAGCTTTAACCTGCAACTACTGTAGGGGCCTAGGAATTTCCCATGAACCACAAGAAGATCTTGCTGTGTAATGTAGGTCATGCACATACTATATTTCCCTGGGAATCTGTGGAAAGCAGTGGTTCCCAAACATTTTGTTCATATGACCCCATTTAGAGACTTTAATAATCCCATCACCCTAGACAGCAATAAAGCCATGCAAAGTATATTCAACAGCATCACAATAAATGAATGCTGGTTTTCCCGGGATCCCTTGTGAACTGGGAACATCCTGGCCCAGAAAAAAGAGAACAACGTTCTATTGCAGGGTGCAAAAAATCTGGCTGGCTAAGCCAGGACTAACAGGACTAAGCAGAACAGAAAAGCTGCAGGAGCATGCTTCATGGTAGCTGGATAGGGTTTTCAGCTCTGATTTGGGAAATTTCTGGAGATTTGGGGGTGGAGCCTAGGGAGGGCTGGGTTTGGGGAGGGGAGGGGCCTCAGTGATGTATAATGACATAGAGACCACCCTCCAAAGCAGCCATTTTCTCTGACTTCAGTAGCATAGAAAACAGTTGTAATACCAGGAGATCTCCAGTCACTGCCTGGAGGCTGGCAACCCCAGAGCAGGATTTAAAAACCCATATCCTATACTGGGCTTTTCTAGGATTCTACTATGCAATAACAGTAGGTGCCTGCAAATATGTATATTATGCATTATTAATCCCTTAAGGTGTGATGAATGCAGTTTTCTCACTGAACTCTGCCATAATTATATTTGTCTAATCTCTAGTAGATGGAACAAGACCTGTTCTAGGCCTCTGCACATAATAAGTCAAAGAGACCAATGCATAAAATCATCCCACTTACTGAAACAAAAACCAAGTTCAGCTAAGAACCACAGATGCCATAGTAAGAGATCTGTGGAGTCTTTTGGTTAAGTAGACTTTGCCTCCCATTGCCTGAAAGTGTTTTTGAAACTTCTAAGGGTGTCTTCCACATGGTGATGAGATTTTGTGGCTGCAGTTAAATCCCTAACGGAGCCCCCACGTGGCAGGTTTCTGTGCCCCAGTCCCGAGAAGTGGTCACCCCTTCTCCTTGGGACACCAGAGCTTTTGTAATTTTGTATTAATCAACATAAAAATATTGTTATATCACTATATCATTGTAACAAAAAATGTAGCAAATTCTCTAAATTCACAGTTTTCATTTATTAAAAAAGTAAGTAAGTATGTAGCCTCTTCCCTTATGAAATCAGTTTTTTTCTTCTTTTTGAAAAAATGAACGCTGAGAATTCAGAATTCAAAGAATCTGCTACACTGATTTTTATAACAACATATCGCTATAACAATAATCTTGTGCTGATTAAAAAAAATTTAAAACCAAGTGACAGGGGAGGAAACGGCTGCCATGGGGACAGGGGTTAGGGAAGATGGTGGCCAAGTAGGCTGGAAAATCTGGATTTACCCACCCATGCAGCAGTGATCTAGGCTTCACTGTGATTTTTTCCAAAACTCTGGAGCAAAACAGGTTTAAGAAAGATCAGGAAAAACCCAAGGAACCTTCTGGAGTGTGGGAGGTGCATACATGGACCATGATACTGTATGGAAGCAGGGTGGAAAAACACTTCCCAAAAGCATTGAACTTAGAGCAAATAATCTCTGTGGAAGTCTGCTAAATTTCCATCAAAAGGAAATAAACAAACAGATGTGAATGGGGATAAGTCAGGTCTCCCAATCCTAAAGGTCTAAACATTTAAAATGATGCCTTGCTTAATGCAAAGAATGGCTTTAAAAAATCAAATATCTGAATTAGTTAGGGTGTTTATTATTTGCAGTCTGAAATCCTGATTATCAGAATGCCCCGAATTCTCTCTCCCCCACTTCTTTTCCCTTCCTCTCTCTCACACATACTTCAATCCACTGCAATAAAGCTGATGCTGTCAGAAAGCAGTTAGAAGTGCACTGTAGCCTCAGTTCCCCCCTTTCTCTGCAACTGTGGAAACTAGAAATACACATCGTGTAAAATGAAGATTCAGTGTCCTGCAATTTCAGTATTTTGGACAGAGCCATCCATCAAGTTTTCACGCAGAAGGGACGATCCAGCACACTCCTTTAAGTGAACAATAACTCCTCACTTCTCAGTCATCATAGCCCAGTCTAAAAGGAGAAGCCGAAGCAGAGCAGCAGGCAGTGCAATAATAATGGGGACAGTATGAACAGCAGAGGCACAGATGACTGGAGCATAGGGAAGGCCCCACGTCCCTGCTAAACAATTACCTGTAAAGCTGTTCTAGCAGGCAAAACATCAGTGTTGTTTTCTCACTTCAGTGCAAATGAACACAAATTAACAGAGACAATGTGTTCACAAATGTCTACCTGGCACCTTTGTTTATTTTACATACAGATAAAGGCAGCCACTTACCTGTAATGGCATTTCTGGATCAAATTCAAACTTGGGGATGAGCTTGGACCACGGCTCAAATTTCTTTGTTTCTGGGTCAATGTAAAAGTCAAAGACTGTTCCTTGGGAAGGAAACTTGATTGTCTTGAACTCCGTCACCCACCATTTACTGAACTCAACTCTGTAGTCTACAAGCTGCCAAACAAAATGTTGAGGAAACAGGTTAATGCACAGAGAATAGTGCAAGCCGGCTAAGTATCTCTCACTTAAATCACCTGCCTAAATGGAGAGAAATTATTCACTCAGGTTTTTAGCACCACCACCCTAATCCAAGTCCCCTTGGATTAGGGAACAAGTGGTTCCCAAGGAATCACTTCCATAACATCAGATCCTATATCAAAATGTTTTCCTATCATAAACAGTTTTTCTTCTAATTTTTTTCCACATTTCATCTTAGTACACCTAAACAAATAATTATCCATTATGGGAACTGGACAGTGTGAGATCTATCATATATCAACAGACTTGTATATACAATTAGACAAAAGCAAGAGGCTCCCATCAAGCTATGCCAAGTCTTTCTCCATCAATCCCTGCAGGCTTCCAAGTTGTTGTCACCTATCCTTGCCCCTGAGATGCCCAGCAGCTTGGATGCAACATTTTTTTCTATAAATATTTTGGCATTGCAAATCAAACCTTTTCCTACAGATTATTTTCCACAATACTGAGATTTATTAAAGCAGCTAGTAACACCATAATTTTAGTTCACCAATAATCAGCCTAGATACAAGATTATATACCCTTCACAGCAATGTACCTAAGAGCTCTCTCACATGTGAACAGGCTGTGGGATTAGTGAGCTGACTTACTCCTCAAGGAGGCAGAAGAGTCGCTGCTTCTCCTGTTCTCACTGACCACTGCAAAAGTAACACTTCTGCTGCATTATGCTACGACTTGCTGTGTCATCAAATTAACATTTTAATATAGTGTGTAACCAGCACTGAAACAACCCTGTATTTTAGGCAGGCTCTCCGGCACACATGCTTAGGCTCCTGTCTACCAGGGAAGAATTTTTCCATCAAATGACGAGCTTCTTCCATCTGTTCAACCCCATTTCTTGGTGGCTCGGGCCTGAGAACCCGTTCACACATTTCCAAGTCCTCATGGCCATCACAAAGACTCTCCAACAGCCCCAGGAGTTTGATGTGGGGAACTGAATTCCCAGGCACACAGAAGCCTGATGAGTTTGGACCTTGTTGTATGCAGAGAGGGAAGTTGTAATGTGCAAGATAACTCTAAAAAGATGTCTGAAGCAATGAGAGCATTAGAGACACTTGGGAGGCAGCAGTTTCTAGTATCTAGTGATATTGATCACCCGAAGTGTTTCATTTTTGGTGGAATCAACCACTGGCTCCAATGAATCAGCATCCAGTGGCAACCAGGAGGAAGCAACGTCTACTTGGAGACTGGGGTTACAAGACTGGATCTATTTTGTTTTGTTTTTTAACTCTCTTCTTCTCTGCTGCATTGGTGGTGGATACTTTTGCAAGTTTTATCTTACTAATGTTTTCCAATTTGATCAATGGCGTTGGGTCTTCTCAATTCGTAAGCCACCTTAAGTCCTTATTAGAGGGGGGAAATGGGATAAAACTATTCTAAGGAAAATAAATGATGGTCAGTGGATCAATTTTTGATTCATCCATCACTTCTCTAGTAATTACTTTCTCTCAGCACTTGATGACCCAACTGCACTGAAAAGCCTTGTGTTTGAGGAGACATATGAAAGCTCAATCTACGACGTCTCGCTCACACATGCAAAGTGATGCAGCAGTCACCAAACAGTCAATATGCATGTGTGGAACAGCCCTCAGACAGTATAGGTAACAGTCTTGGCTCCTACAACTACTCCCCACTCAACTTCCAAGAAGTGCTGCCAAGAGAAATCCGCTTACACTGGGGGCTCTACTCATATGTAGGTCAGTGAATGAAACATACTGAACCTAACATTGCTGCTTACCCAGCCTCTAACTCTCAATGAATTCTGTATGGATTCTTTCACCCAGATTTATTGGCTGCAGACACTTTTCCAATACAGCAAGTCAGCTGAGGCCACAAGTTCATTTCATTGAGGTTATCCAATTTCCATCAGGGAGCTGTGCATGTATGTTTTTGAAAAAAATGACAACTGACCTATACCAACTTCAGACTTTCCTTGGAAATGCTCCAGGGATTTTCTTAGCACACCTTGGCACTGTCAAAAGGATTCTGCAATCCTTTGTGGTTCCCCGGCAGCTAATATAACTGTCATATCAGAATCCACATGGCTGTATTCAAGTGTCCAAATGCACCACTGGTACAACATTCACACAATGCTCTAAAGGTGCTTTGAAGCTCTTCTTTTTAACTAAGAACTACAGACTAAAATTGTCCGAAGTTCTTCCACGGGAACTTTTGCTGCTCTGATGCCCTTCCTGCTTCCCCAACTGCCTTTTTATCATCAAGATTTCTACTAGTTCTATTTAAAAGACTGTAAATACAAACCAAATAATAATTTGAACTCTAGAATAATTATCTCTCTGAATCATACTAAAGATAGGAAATGATTATTCCTCTCTCAGAATAATTATACTATATCTTTAGTATAAGTCAGAGAGTTAATTAAACTAAGAGTTTACACATATTGTTCAAATCATTTGGTTTGTATTTCTAATCACCTTATCTCACTCTTTTAAATGTAATGTATAGCTTCATTAATAGTCAACATCTCACTGAACTGTATATAAGACATATGGATTAATTTGTTGATAATCGTGAATCAAGAACACTGGAAAAACAACAGGCTACCAGAAAGAGCAGCCAGACACAAGAAGAGAGAAGAGTGGAGAGAAGACGAGGAGAAAATGGCTCTGTTTCACTCTAGAATAATGTTAAACTGGAAGAATTCAAGCAACCCACACAGCCATAGTGATGATCAATTTCTGCTTCTTAAGTAATGGAGGCTTGCTGGATTTTAATGCTTCCACCACTCTCCTCTGCTTTTTAGAGAGAAACCTGGCTGCTGCCCACCTATCAGCCTGCAGTAGTGGGAAGGCATTCATATTGTTTATTCTGACATTTCAGCAGCAAAAGGTCAGAACTAAGGGCAATTTCTATGGTGAGCAATAAACAGATTTTATATTGGATCATTTTTCACCAGATCATTGCTTGTTCTTATTCAGACTACAGCACTTCAGATCTTTTGCTCTGACATTTTCAGAGAAGCCAAGGAAGAAACATGGAGTTCAGTGTCAAAAGCAACATTGCAGAAGCAGAGTTTGTCTTCAGGAGGCCAGAACACTCCTGAAGCAAACATGGATGCTTTCAGGGCATTTACCACATACCATTAGCCCTGAGGGAGCAAGAACTCACCAGGGGACCTGGAAAATTCCTCAAGGATATCAGTCCATGACTCTCAAGTAAAATGGTTCTGTCATTATAAATAAATTCAAATAAATTCCTGACTTGTCTTGTTGACAACTTCATTTTTCAGAGAGGGAAACAAGGGGTTCTGCTATCTTGGACTTGATACTCACCAAAAGGGAAGAACTGGTTGACGAGGTGAAAGTAGAGGGCACTCTGAGTAGCACTGACCATGTAATTTTGGAATTTACAGTCTTGGGGAAGGGAAAAGCTGTACATAGTCAGACATATAGGTTGGACTTCAGGAAAGCAAATTTTAACAAACTGAAAGCTATGCTCGGTAGAATCACATGGTCAGAAAAACTTAAAGAGAAGGGAGTTCAAGAAGGGTGGGAATTTCTTAAAAGCGAAATATTGAAAACAGTCACAAACTATTCCTATGAGAAGGGAAAACGGGAGACATTTGGGGCACCACGATTTAAGAAGGATATAGACAAGCTGGAACATGTCCAGAGGAGGGGTCTGGAGACCAAGTCCTATGAGGAAAGGTTGAAGGAACTTGGAATGTTTAGCCTGGAGAGGAGACAACTTAGAGGTGATATGATAACCATCTTCAAGTACTTGAAGGGCTGTCATATAGAGGATGTCACAGAGTTGTTTTCTACTGCCCCAGAAGGTCAGACCAGAACCAACGGCTTGAAATTAAATCAAAAGAGCTTTCTGCTAAACATCAGGAAGAACTTCCTGACAGTTAGAGCAGTCCCTCAGTGGAACAGGCTTCCTGGGGAGGTGGTGGGCTCTCCTTCTTTGGAGGTTTTTAAGCAGAGGCTAGATGGCCATCTGACAGCAATGCTGATTCTGTAAAACTGGGAAGATCATGAGGGGGAGGGCAGAATGGGCTACATCAGTGCTTAGTTCTCATGGCCTTCTTAAATGCCCAGTGTAATGCCAATCACCACCTTGGGGTCAGGTAGCAATTTTCCACCGGTCAGTTTGGCTAGGGATCCATCTTCTGGGCATGAAGCAGGGGTCACTAGGGTAGTCTGGGGGCGGGGGGGGTAGTTGTGAATTTCCTGCATTGTGCAGTGGGTTGGGCTAGATGACCCTAGAGGTCCCTTCCAACCCTATGATTCTATGATTAAGCAACCATGTATCAGAAGAGTGTTTGATACAGAACCCAACTATATCAATTGATGAGGCAACTAAACGTATCTTCATAGTAATCTCAATGGTTGCAAAACTAGCACTGACAGAAATGTGTTCTAGCCATCTATTGCTTCAGTTTGAAATAGCCAATTCCTCTCCCTCTGTGAAAATCTACCACTAATAATAATTTGAGAGAAAACAGACTGGCTGTTTGAAGTCCAGAAAGTATGGGGAGTTCTTCCTCACTATTCTAGCGCAAACTTTACTAAGAGAATACACAAGACTACCATATGTGGTAACTAATCCAATTAATCAAGTATCCTGACAGAGATTCAGTGATGGAAACAGGTACTCCTTGAAACTGTGAGTGTGCTTATATAGAATAATTATTGTGAATAAAAATAAAACTGGCAACCAGCTACAAACTGAGAGTGAACATTTCCCTTCTTTACTTCTGTCCTTTGAAATAGGTGAATGTCAACTATAATGCAATACAGTGCTTAATTCCAAACACAATGGACTAAATAGAAGCTCTGGTACTTCTATGTCTTACAACCTGTGACAATCTACAAAAGAAGCTCCCGCACAAAAAGCATGACCCTTCCACTACAGTGTTGAGAACATTACTCTGTACACAACTCTATCATGTGGCCACAGTCTACCTCAACACTGAAATGAACAGAAAAGTTGGCAGTCATATATGAGTTTCATATGCACATCTTTGCAGAACTTTGGAAAAGGCTGCCTCCCCTCTGGCTTAGTTCAGACATAATGTGAAGCCATGGTTTATTTTAATTTAATTTTCCCTTACCTGTGAGTCCCACCCCACTTTGTAACTGACTAAAGTGGTTAATCAACTTCAAATTATGATTTCAGATCATGGTTTGATGCTCTCTAACTAATCATAGTTGGCACTTGGCAGACCAGCCCATGTTCAGATGATAACAGTAACCATTGTTAGTTTATTTAAACCATGGTTTCACATGACATATAAACCGAGTTCCCCCCACTACCACTATACACACACACACACACAAAACTTGCTGGCTAAACAACTGACATTCGTGATTTGGTTTGTAAAACAACTGTGATTAAGATGTTATCTTCCACTGATCACAATTCTTAATACTGTATACTAATGCCCTGTGTGTACTGTGTGCAGGCTGCTTCATTAAGCTGAGGACTTGTCCGTTTCATCAGTTGATCAGCTAAGAACAGGTCTGTTTCCTCAACTGATCTGCTGAGGTCTGGTCAGTTTCATCCATTGATCAACTACAGACAGGTCAGTTTCCTCAGATGATTGGCTGAGGAAACGGAAAGTATTTTTGTTTTTAAATGCAGTAACTTTGCAATGTTTCAACACTGTTATTTTAAAAAAATAAAAAATGGATTTACTTATAATAACAACAACAACAACATTCAATTTATATACCACCCTTCAGGACAACTTAATGCCCACTCAGAGCTGTTTACAAAGTATGCAATTATTATCCCCCCAACAAAACACCCTGTGAAGTGGGTGGGGCTGAGAGAGCTCCTAGAAGCTGTGACTGACCCAAGGTCACCCAGCTGGCTTCGAGTGGAGGAGCGGGGAATCAAACCCGGCTCTCCAGATTAGAGTCTCGCACTCTTAGCCACTACACCAAACTGGCTCTCTGAGGTCAGTGCACACACAACAAAATTTTTAGTCCATTCTTAAAATTTCTCTTAGTCATATTGCAGCTGATAGGCTTAAGAAACTTGCAAGTTTTTTTTTAAATTCACCAATAAAACACATTTAAAAAAATAAAGAAAAAACTGGATTGGTTACTGTTCAACCAATCAGAACAGAGCAGGATAAAGAAATAAAATATTGTGCACTTCAAAAAAGCTCTGGTTTGACTTTGCTGACAAAAAAAAACAGCAGCGTATGTGCACAGGGAGAAAAACTGCAGAAAACCTGGAGGGAAATCGACTCTGCAGCTAATGTAGCCTTTTACCATAAAGAATGCAACAAAACCTGGGAAGCAGTTTGGAGACTGAATCAGGTTATTTTGACCATGCATGCAGAACTCTGGGGAGAAATTGATGCAGTATGGGGCCAGAACTGATGAAAAAGCCCAGTATGGGAAAGTTCATATTTCCAAATTACCTATTTAAGTCAACCTTGGCTGGGGAGATGAAGTCTTAACTCCAGTTTAACTCCTCTGGCCTTACTCCACATTCTTGGAAGCAGATTATTATAGTTCCTATATTTTAAAAAAATGACTCTCTCTGATCTGCCATGATACTGCCTGATTAGCCTGCTCTCTTGCATAGGAAAATTATACTCTTTTTTATTTGTTGGAATGGATTGAATCTACCAACATTTTAGGGTGGGAGCAAATTGGTTTCAGAAGAGGATGCTTCACCTTGGACCACTTTCTGATGCTCTCCCATCTAACTGAGAATAGATCTCACTCCCCCAAGGTGTTCTTTTTGTAGGGTTTATGGATCTCAGAGTTTATTTCCAGAACCAGACTTGACAATAAATTAAGGAAATCTATTATTGATAAGCAGTTATTGTGGTTGACTGAAAATCTTCATGCCGGCCAGAGTGCTCAGGGCGGCTGTAACATCAAGGATAGCTTGTCTATAAGCTCCCCAATTGACAAGGGAGTTTGGCAAGGATGTTTATATTTCTGATTCTCTTAGTAAAAACTGCCATCCTCCTTGTTTAGCTAATCAAGAGATTCCACTCTTATTATATGCAGGTGATGCAGTTTTGTCTCACTCCCGCACTGGGCTTCAGAGAGAATGAACCAATTTTGCTAATTTTTTGCTAATTTATCCAAATGTCTAGAAATTATAGCAAATGTAAAATATTACTGTTATATAAGAAAAGTGTCCCTGTATAGCAATGGTCTATTGACAGAATTCAAATTCAACAAGTGAAAGAGTACATGCATCCTGGGATATTTTTTTCTCACAATCTGTTTCATTAGAAAATGATGTTGAAGAAGGTGAGACTTTGTACTAATGATATATTAAAATTTTAGCTATCATGGGTGGGGGGCATTATATTCCCACGGCAATTCAAGTTTTTAATTTGAAAATTATTCCTATTTGCTCTTCGAGGTGGTTCCTTGGATTCAATTGATAAATGAATCTTCTGACCTTTAATTTTTTTTCTTTGTAAACTGACTAATGTTCCTAAATGTGTAGCTAGAGTGTCATTAGGAGCTGAATTCGGTCAATTATCCTTACAAGTTAGACCTTGGCTAATGGCCTTTTGTTTTGATTCTAAAATGTTCTTTAGTGATTCTGGAAACTTAGGATTGATAAAAGTAGATTATTTTACACCTTGGATCAAGGCACAGCAGCTTAAGGCATGGTGTCCTAGCATGGGACCCAGCAGCTCTGTTCAGGGCATGGCGGGGAGGGGCACCCAGATTGCAGCTAACCTAAGGCACCAGAAACCCTTGGTCCAGCCATGATTACATGCAGCCATTAGTACATGTAAGCTTCCCCAATGGGGAAAACCATGACTCCTTGTGGCATTTTCAGGTTGGGAAAATTGCATAAGGGCAGAAGGCTGAAGCCCTGTTTCCTCTCACCTTGTTTGCAATCTAAACTGGTACCCTATGTTTCCAGCACTGAGTTTCCAGCATGGAACTCCAGGTGCGTATCTTATGAAAGTGCTCATGGTGGCCATATGAACTTTATACCATGTGAATTAGCCCTTAGTCTGAACAGCAAGGCATCTCCTGTTTCTTTACACTGCCAGAAGATGCTGACAGTCAGTAGTTTTAGGTGGCTTTTTAAAAGGCTCGAACAAAATCACAGAAAGAAGATAACTAACTTTAGCAACAAAAAGAGAGAGAGAGAGAGAGAGAGAGAGAGAGAGAGAGAGAGAGAGAGAGAGAGAGAGAGAGCCTTCCATATGAAATGGAATGAAGATACTACCCCTATCCTATCACTCGAGCAAAGGTTTGTTTGTTTGTTTATTGTTTATTAAAAAGTTTATACCCAGTCTTTCCATTTGGTTCAAGTCTGAAGCCTTCCTCCAGTCTAAGGAGGGATTGGACTCTCACTATATTGTAAAAAAACCAAGACAATGAATAGATTAATAAAAATAACAAAGAGTGTGTGCTCTGCATATCTGTAGTTGACTCTTCTTGTAGGGTGAACATAATCAAAGGACTCAACAATCAGAAGCAAGCAGGACACTGGCCATCTTGATTCATCTTACAGAGGCGACATGAGGCATTAGCTGATGGGGAAAAAAGGAATCCTGAATATCCTTCTCCATTACAAATTCCACCCACAAGTAAACCATGTAGCAACAGAAACGCTGATCATTACCAAGGCCTGTCATCAAAAACAGAGAAAATGAATGAGGAAAGAGCTGCAGGCCTGCATTAATTATATGAAATGCTATATTAATGACAAAACAACAGAGGTGAAAAATAGGATTAAATAAGTAATTGGATAATAAAACTAATTAAGATGCAGAATTAAAAATGGAAAAGAAAGCATCCTTTCTTCCCTCCTGCCATGGCACCAATCAAAAGTTATGAAGAATAAATTCAGTTCCCCTGTGCCCACGAGGAGCTGTTTTGAAGGCAGCAGAACCAGCGGAGGAGAGGGGGCTTTGGAAGTCCCAGATTTGTCAAAAAGAAAGGAATGCAAACAACCCTTCCCCCCTTCTTCCCAGAAAGAGCCCTCTGGACCTGCTAATTCAAACATGAATGCAACTGTGGCTCAAAACCAAATGACACACAAAGGAACTTCTCCATTCTTTTTCCAGACCATTTTTTTAGAGGGGAGGAGCCTTGAGATTTTAGCTAAGGTTGCCACTCTGAAAGTGTCCCAGCATTTAACACAATCATCTTCCAGATATGCCTCAAAATGTCCCCAGATATTGGTAACTGTTTTGAAAAGATGAGACAAAGAGAACACCTGCAATGCTTAATGCAATTCATAGTTGAGTGAAACTAATCCAGGGTAAATTGGGAAGCCCCCAAAGAAGCTCTACAAACCAAGCCAGCACCTGCCGAGCTGTATGCTGGAACCACTGATACTTGTAATGTCTCGCCTCTCTGCTAAGAGAAGTGATGTGTCCAGTCCTGAGTGCTAAATCCATGCCATCTGGTTCCTGAAATTGACTGGAATCTATCCACTCATTTTGAGAATGGCAGGCTGGCTCTGGTTTCCTGGCTGCAGAAGGTTGCAGATAAAAGCTGACGGTTTTTTAATATTTTCATCTCTCAGGTAAACTGGCAATTACAGGTTGGACAGAGATTTTTTTTACACACTAGACCAATGGCACTAATATCTAATGAAATCTCCTGGATTTGTCTAAGCTGGAAAGAATCCTAAAGTGAAGATGAGCACTCGGTACCTCCAAAAGTGTGGCATTTGCCCATCTGACAGTTGTCATTTAAGAAAGAAAGCAAGATGTGAGCCCAGCAAACTCCTTTTATAGAAGCCATGGTATCCACTCAAGGAAACCCTGAAGCACATTGTCAGGTCCCTTCTACAATGCTCTTTCCACTTATGAGCCCATAATATGACTGCAAGTCTAGAGTTGCCAGCAAATTTTGTCAAAAACAAATTTGGGGTGAATTTGAAGGTTCCTGCTGCAACCAAAAGGTCTAAGGAAACCTGCAGGGAGCTAAGAGCGTTTCAATAAAACTAGCCTCCAAATGTCTTCAGGGCTCTTTTTTCATGAAGGGATTTCTCCCACAGGGTGGAGTTGCCCTGGCTCCATCCCAATTAGGGGCCAGCTCTTACTTCCTGATGATTACAACATGACACAAAGCAAGTTCCTATTACACTATGGGTTTCTCCATTTTGGGGGTGTTTGTCAGTCTCTTATTGGGCGGGGGGGGGGGGGTGTCTGTGTTCTCCAAGAAAAAGGCATAGGCTTTTTGTCACAGATGCTACTTTAAAAATGCAGGGCTAAATTAATTAGCACTGATGCCAGTAGAAATATCTTCTTACCTGGTCTTGGAACAGAGCACCACCAAAAGCCCAGACAGCAGCAAAAACAAAATAAAGTTCATAGAGTTCTTTGGGGCAGTCGGGAGGGGTATTTTCCGAGGTTAGGAGGCATTCAAGGAGGTAACACAACATCTGAACCATGCTTTGCTCAGGAACTGGAATAATCTTCTTAAATCTATAATGGCAGAATTGAAAATGTATGAAGTTTAATTGGATTTAGCATGACGACCATTTAACAATGTGAGAAGATAGGCATATAAATCCTCTTTCAGAACATTAACTTTTTTTTTTACTTTCATTGTGTATATCTTTCTTATCCACTGCTACAGAGACAAGTGAAATACCAGCACACAGCCAAGTAATAACTGTAATCATAAGTTTGAGCCATTCTAAAACTTTGATCCTTTTCAAAGAAGTGAAATGGAAGCCTTGCTAAGGGCATTGATTTGCCAAAAATGCAATGAGTTCAGAAGTGGTCAAATAACAGAGTAATAAAATAAGCCCTTTCATCTCATATTTTACATGGGCTTAGGCTACATTTACAGATATGTGAAGCCGGAAGAGCCCTGCAGTTTGCTACAACATAATTATAGTTATTGCAAAGGATGGCTCTACAAAATATACTCGTCTTGGAACCATATGCTGCTCATCCTGAGAGCACCACATAAAATATACACAGAGTATCAGAATGCCCTTTTCCTCTTTGCTGGTCACTATTTGTGCTTGTAATACAACTCCACTGACTATCAACTGTGAAAACTAGTTGCATAGCTGCTAAAATCTTTTCCTTTCCAAATCTTTTTCATTTGGCTTACTTGTAACCCCTCATGCCCCATTGTGACCCTGAGGGCCCTGTGTGAAAACAAAAACCATTTTAAAACGTTTAATTTGGAAAAGCTAGTCACAGATCCTTCAACTCTGTAAGAATGTTGGAGAAAACCCTTCCGCTTCTTGCTAATCACTGCTCTGAGGTTCTATTCTCTTAACCACTGGATGTTTACTTAAACACAAGAAAAGTGCCTGAAAAGCCTGCATATACTGGCCTCATTCTATGGGCTGCTAGCAGTGCATGTGTTCTCCACATGCAGAAGTAATCTTTTGGCTACAAAGGTCATTTTTTAAATACTGTGTTTGCAAGACTGTGCCAAACTGAATCCTGTGTAGGGTAGGTAAGGTGTGTGTGTGCTATGTGCTGTCCAGTCGTCTCCAACCTATGACGACTGTATGAATGAAAGACCTCCAAAATGTTCTATCATTGACAGATTTGCTCAGATCCTGCAAACTGGAGGACGTGGCTTCTTTTATTGAGTCAAGCCATCTTGTTTTAGGTCTTCTTCTTTTCCTGCTGCCTTCCACTTTTCCTAGCATTGTCGACTTTTCCAGAGAATCTTGTCTTCCCATGATGTGACCAAAGTACGACAGCTTTAGTCTTGTCATTTTAGCTTCTCAGGAGAATTCAGGCTTAATTTGATCTAGTTCCCACTTATTTGTCTTTTGGGCTGTCCATGATATCCAAAAATCTCTCCTCCAGCACCACATTTCAAATTAATCAATTTTCTTCCTGTCAGCTTCCTTCCTGTCAGGTAGTTAAGGTAGGTATACAAATAATCAACTGGCCACAGTTGGGACTACAGCACAACTTATTATGGAAACAGACCCTACATTCTATAGAGTAACCTTGTGTTGTAAGACTTTTTCTGTCACCAGTATAGTACTTCTAAACATCTAACAGTACTAGAAAATCCTACTGACAAATCATCATTTATTACCTACCATACCTCCAATGGCTTTAGAACCGTTTACATACCTATGAGGTTCCCCTTGAAGACAGGCATTCTTCACTCATTCCCACTCAACAATACTGAACAAGCAACCATATGAGGGAAGTTGGAGGACACAATGTAAGAGGAGGAAACAGTTGCAAACAAATGGGTTTTAACGTAAATCATCAAAGACCCAAATGGAATACACCTAGAGTAAACAAATAATATAAATTTTTGACTGTGCAAACTCACTCTCAGTTCTGTTTCACTGTACCTGGTTCTAAGATTGTCCAGACAAACTGGCAAATACTTGTCAAACAAAATGGTTAAGTTAGCTCTCTCTGACTGGATTTCTCGTTTGTCGATCCAACTGCTTGCAGGAGGATTCCAGCCCAGATCAGCTGGATTGATGTAAAGGATCCCTAGAAATACAAAGTATCAAAGTTAGCTATAAAGTTTTCCCTTTTTCATAGCTAAATTATGGATTAATAACAGGAAATGATGGCATGTGGTTGTACAGAACCTTAAGAGCACATGAAGTTTTCCATTTTGTTCATGATTTATTTTGGCCCAAAAGCTAATGATTGTTTCCTTCTTCACTGTGTACTAAAATACCCAAGCAAAATTGTCAGCTGCCATTCTCCTGGCAGTCAAGGTCAATTAAGATAAGCCTCACAGGGAATGGAGATAGATCAACAAGGTCTGAGGTGAGAGGCATAATTATAGTTTGGCAAGAGGTCCAGACCAACACAGTAAACATCCCTTGGGTGACTTTTTCACTCACAGAGTACTTGTGAAATTTATTGGCCCAGTGAAAACCACTAGTTTACTCAGCCTCACAACTAGATTAGATAAATAACAACTTACTTATAATAACAACAACAACAACATTCAATTTATATACCGCCCTTCAGGACAACTTAACGCCCACTCAGAATGGTTTACAAAGTATGTTATTATTATCCCCACAACAATCACCCTGTGAGGTGGGTGGATCTGAGAGAGCTCTGAAAGAGCTGTGACTGACCCAAGGTCACCTGGCTGGCTTCAAGTAGAGGAGTGGGGAACCAAACTTGGTTCTCCAGATTAGAGTACTGCCACTCTTAATCACTAAGTCATACTGGCTCTCCGTGGAGGATAGTTCTATCAATGATTGCCAGCCTCAATGACTAAACAGAACCATGTTCAGAGACAACATCTCTCTGAATACTAGTTGGTGGGGGGCAACCAAATGGGGAGGCTTTGGCTTCCATGCCCTGCTTGTAGACCTTCCAAGGGCTTCTATTTGGTCACTGTATGAAAAAAACAGGCTGGGACTAGATGGACCACTGACCCAGCATGGCTGCTGTTATGTCCTTAGAGGCAGGAACAGCAGTCATATCAGTATGACTAATGGCAAAGCAGCAATGACAGGTCTAGAGAAAGTAAGAAGCAGGCACTGCAGAGCTTGGTCCTTCCACTGCAGAGTTACTACTACTGATGAGACAAAGCTTATCTATTTCCAGCTGCATTCTGACTGGCTTCTCCCTACCAAGCTGCCCCAAGCTGTTCCTAGAATAGCCACTTACAGGATGGTGCTGTGGCTCACATAACACCTGGATTGTTCACCTTGCACAGCTGTTGTGCTCTTCCTACCTTTTTCAAGTATGTATAATAAAGACAGCTGTTCCCTCCACTATCTTTGGACTCAGTGTTAGTGATTCTTGTTGCAGAACCTGAATCCCCGTGCCAGAAGCAAGCACAAGCTTAATATAATGTAAAAACAGGTAGAAATATATGAATAAAAAGGTGCCCATATGCCCTTAGTCACCACTGCATGGATCATCAGACTTTTCTGGCTAAGAAGCAACAGGCTTGGATACATGCTAGGCAATCAATATGATGCTAAATTACATGTTGCAAAAAAGATACACACTGGACGCTCCCTTGAAAGCCTTATGCTATAGATAACTCTGTTCACTTCCTTACAAAGTCAAGGGAAATTCCACCTTCTTTCTCCTTCTCCCATCTACCTGCTCTGGAGACAGTTGCTGGGGTGGCAGTCCGTAGGTGACTGATCTCAAATAGCAGCCTCATAGTGGGGTTGAGAGGGATCCTTTCATTGCTTGCTAGAGTCAGCACCTGCAAAGGGGTGGATGCGGTCAGGCTGGAAACAAAAAGAACGCTGGGAATGGCAATGTTTGCCCAGGTCTGTATCTTCTATGCATCACCAACATTCTTTATTTAATGGGTTTTTAAAACTTCCTCCATTGTATCCCTGGTTTCCAAAGGTATGAGATTAATGCTATCTTACATATAAATGAATCAGATTCAGAGTGTTGGTTCTTACCTTTAAAGCCCTGAGCGGGTTGGGACCGGCATATCTTCGGGACCGCCTCTCCCTGTACGTTCCCCGGAGATCGCTTCGATCAGCGAATAAATATTTACTTGTGGTCCCCGGCCCTAAGGAAGCCCGCCTCGCTTCAACCAGGGCCAGGGCCTTTTCAGTCCTGGCCCCAGCCTGGTGGAACGCTCTGTCAATGGAAACCCGGGCCCAGCAGAACATATTATCATTCCGCCGGGCCTGTAAGACAGAGCTGTTCCGCCAGGCGTTCGGTGATTGAAGGGGGCGGCGCCATGTCAGCCTCCCACCTTTGGGGTGGGGGAGGGTTCTCCCCACCACTGCACTTTGTTAATTTGTTTTATTGTTTGTATATTGATTTTAGTTCTTGTTTTTATCGATTTTAACTGTTCACCGCCCAGAGCCCCTGGGGATGGGCGGTATATAAATTGAAATATAAATAAATATAAATAAAATATTATACCCTTTGTAGAAATGTGAGTTTTGCCACTTGGGAACGCATGCAGTAGTTAGTTTTCTTTTTCTGGAGAGAGGTTTAGTGGTCCCCCTACTTCATCACTTCCCCCAACAAAATCTTTCTCCGCTCCAGCCATTCTTTTCAGAGCTAGGATTAGCAGTCAGCTATGCTGCAACTGGAGGAAATGGAAGAGTCCATCCTTTTCACTAGCCCACTGAGAACAAGCCAGCTGCTACTGTACTGACCAATGTCTCCTAGGCCGTTTCCAGACGGCCCCCCGCCTCGTGAAACGTCGCGCGTCGTCGCGCGTCGTTGCGCAGAAAACGCGAAATATCGCGTTTTCTCGCGCGAGTTTTGCGCGACGTCGCGCAAAACTCGCGCGAGAAAACGCGATATTTCGCGTTTTCTGCGCAACGACGCGCGACGACGCGCGACGTTTCGCGAGGCGGGGGGCCGTCTGGAAACGGCCCTAGACTTCTCTTTTTACTGCATAAAGTATCTAATAGCTTATGTAATCTTCTGTGATGGACAAAGTACAGTATAAACTAGAGTAAATTAGCAGAACCGAAACTCATAAATGCAGATAGATTCAGATGGGTAGCCTTGAACGGTAAAAAATTAGATGACAAATGCAGTTACGTATAAGAAATATTTCCTAGTCAGGAAACTATGATTTTAAGAAAATCCACAAAAGAATGATGACCAATGCTGCAACCCCATAAGCAAGAAATAACAGAAGAAACATTGTTCCTGTTCCTACAGGAACCCCACAATGGATAGCTGCCCTTTTACTGGAACAGTCTGTCTGGGGCTATCAGGAAGCCCCCCCCACACGTGTTCCACAAAATGTGCAAAACAGAATTGCTCAGAAAGGCATTCTGGTAGAGGAGTAAAGCGGCAAGCTGTGATGCTATGGATCAGCTTGTAAGGTGACTTCTATTATTTATACTGTATTTATGTAATTTGAAATGTTGTACTCCACCCTGAGCCCGCCTGGTGGGGAGGGCGGACTAAAAATCTAATATAATATACAATAAATAAATAAATAAATTTTAGGGATAACATGTTTTTTCTTCCAGTTCTTCAGCCCCAGCCCTACTGTACTATATTGTTTTACTAGGAATACCTGCAGCTGTATACCACTCTTCTAGACAGATTCATACCTCACTCAGAGCAGTGAACAATGTCAGTATTATTATTATCGCCACAATACAGCTGGGGAGCTCAGGGTGAGGGGAGTGGCTTACCTACTGAGCACTCATGGCAGTGGTGGAATGGAAACCAGCAAAGTCCCAAATTACAGCCCAACCATTTAACCACTATGCCACAGCAGTAATTTGCCTTTACACTCAAATATTATCATTCAAATGTTATCGTATTTTGTAATCGGCTTACCGATTGACTGAACAGTTTTACTGTACTTAGCCTTGCCCGGTGCCTGCTTATGGAGGGCAAACTCCTGGCAATTTACACCTCTGCCTGCCAATCACCAGCTGAGGTAGGCCAGGGAAATGGGTATGGGTGAGCTAGCATTCCTGGCCAACGATATCACTTCCAGCATGACCCAGAAATGGCAGTGTGACACTAAGGCAGATTCTTTAACACTCATCCCAAAACATAGTTCCAGCATGATGCCATTGCTTCTGGGTTACACCGGGAGTGACGCCATCAGCTGGGGGACACCAGCACACACACACACACACTGGTAAGACCAGTAAGTTCCCGCTGCCACCCTCCCAGCCTCTGCCGGTTGTGAGAGAGGACCTGGCAATCCTGATCGTACTCACTCCATGCATCCCAGTAAGGAAAGTGGACTATAAATTAAAATAAATAAATAATGCTGACTGCAAAAGTATTCCTTGCACTGTATAAATAGACACAACTCACAAAAGATCAGGTTCTCTGGGTATAATTTTTCTAGAGTTTCTTAGTCCCTGCAATTGTGATGTGGAAAAGTTCTGTTTCTTTAAGAAAAGTCTGTTATGAAGTTTTCCAATATCAATTGGATTTCTACAGTTGCCAAAGCTTAGTGTGTACATTTTAGCAAAAAAACCAGTGTCCTATGTACTGAAGAACACATATTGTCTTTGTGCCTGTGTTTTACCTTATTATCATCCATGACAGTATTGAGAGACTCAATCCACATTGGATCAATATCACCATCCAGCACAATCCATTTGGGGCCATCGTGTGTAATATTGGCCAAGTCTCTCATGATCGATGAGAACAATCCTAAAGAGATCACAGGGAGACAGTGGGATGCTCAGAAGGCCCTCTAGGCTTTCTTTAATAACTTTCAAGGAATTTATTCAGCTTGCACACAAACAAGCAAGGCAAAGACTAAATGCAACTTGCTATATCTGATAATTACAAAACCAACAAGTAATGAATGAATGTGATCAAACAACCTCATTGAAAATAATCCCATGCCACTTAATACAGCTCAGGACTATTAAGGAAACAAAAGCAAAGTCCTAAAGTGCCACTTAGAAATAAGAACAGTTTTGAAATGGGTGAAGATCAATAAACTGAACCCCACTCCAGACTAAGGTGCTTGTTGTTCAGTAATATACTCCAGCCAAGGAGGAAGCACTTAGTTTATTGCAGATAGAGATAACCTAATTTAGCAGATTTGCAGCTTGTAGCGCTATCAGATCCATACCTATAGACGGGGCTGGGGGCATAGATCTCTTTGCACCACATAGCGCTTTTAAGCAGCTTCAGCCAGTGCACTAGCTATGTCCTAGAATACTAAGGTTGGGAAATCCCACAGTGCAAGGATGGTGCCAGAACTGGTTGTATTATGAGGTGGCCAAAAAGCTCCAAATCCCACAGCTAATTGCACAAGCCAAATTAATCCACAGAGAGGTGTGACCAGGCAACATAACCTGACAACAAATATGGTCTCAGGCTGCAGGTAAGAAGTTCCATTCTTCTCACCTCAGGAGCTAATGGAACATTCTGTAGCCATCCCACACTTCCCCCAAATTAAAGAGGCCACATCTGCTCATAGTCACATTTCAAAGGCCCCATTTTAGCCCCAGAAGGAGATTATGCATTTCCAAAGTATTTGTCTTTTGAAGACGTTGAACAATTGGGAGTGTAGGGTAGGAGGAAACAGTTAACACATGCAAGGAAATTAAGAAGATAAAAGTGTCTCTGGAGAAGCCTGCATGAAAGTTCAGATGAGAAAAGTGTGCAGAAACAACAGCAGCCCTATTGCACAACACACCAGAGGGCCCCAGAGTTATTACTTTCCATGAAAGCTTCATCTAAGAAAACAGAAAAAGGCAGAGACGTGCAAAAGAAAACACTACAAAAGCTCTGTGTGATGAGAAAAAAACTCAAATTTACTATGAACTCTCAAAGCAAATATTTTGGGCAATCGGCAAGTTTAATTTTAAAAGTCCTCTCATACTGGGTTTTCAAAGATGTGAAATTGTTCTTACCATCCTTCCACTCTCTCGTGGCAGGGTTGATGATGCCAAAAAGTTCATCGTTGGTGACTGCTTTGGGATTAAGATCTGTCCAAACGGGCCGCCGCTTCATGATATGGTAAGTCTTGTTCAGGGACTTTAGCACCTGGGATTTGCCTGTGCCGGCATTGCCTACCACAAAAACAGAGTGGCGAACAGCCAGGAGCTCCTCAAGCTGCACAATCTGCAAGAACAGTCCATGAGAACTGGATACCACATTATGAACAAAGCAGGCATGTCATGTCCTACTTTACTAACCACACACAGGGCTGTCCTAACACACCTTCAGAATAATATACACACAAGTCTAAGGCTGAAATCTCACATTCCAATATAATTCCGCACAATCTGTTGCCAACAAATTAATAAAGAAAATGATTTCTTGTAGCAGGAAATACAAACAGCCGCACATTAGGGTAAATAATTGCACTGAACCGAGGGATACCTTTGTTAAACTAACATCAACTTTACTGAGGGCAAAAGTATATTTAAATAATTCTAGCCAATGATCTGGCTTAGAGCCGCTAATTCGCATAATTTAAAAGAGATACAAAGGTCAGACTGATTATTCCCTTGAGATCTGACAGTGACATTCCTTAGAATTATATATATATCTTCCCCATGTGATTTGTACCTGATTGAACCACAAATAGCTTGTGTAATCTATCCTATATCCTGCCTAATCAGTGTTCATGCCTGTATTTTTAGTGTGGAAATTACAACCTTATTAGAGGCACCAGTCCTCACAGAATGGGGTAGGTTAACATTTTACAACATCCCTCAGTCCTGGCAGCATTCCCACTGCTTCTGGGGTGTTCGGTTAAAATAATATTACATTTCCACATTGCTACTTATTTACCTTGCCTGCTAATATATCTTGTCCGCAATTCCAAAAACACTTTCCTGGGAGTATGCCCCATTAAATATAATAGGACTTATTTTTGAGTAACTTCTTTAGGATTGCTTCCTTGACCTGGTTCAAGATTTTAATTGCTTCCAACGTTGCACTTTCTCTGTTACAGTGATGGAAATGCTTTTCTGAATACCCAGCTCCAACTACTGTTGGAGCTCCAACTACCCAGCTCCAACTCCAGCTCCTGAAAAATGACTGCTGTGCACTTGTAACTGAATTTGCAACATCTAATCCATAATTTAGGGATAACAATCTGGATCTGAACAAAATAACTTGGGTTGAGTGTGAGCCAATGGTTATAGCACTGAACATATGTAGCAATGGTCCTAGTTGTGAACTGGGCTTTCCCCATAAGAAATACCAGGAGACCCAGTGTGGTGTAGCGGCGAGAGTGGCAGATTAGGATATGGGCAACCCAGGTTCAATTTCCTGCTATGCCATGGATGGTCTCTGGGTGACCTTGGGCCTGTCACACATTCTCAGCCTAATCTACCTTACAGGGTTGTTCTGAGGGGAAAATGGAGGAGGGAAGAATAATGTAAGCTGCTTAGGGTACCTATTGGGAAGAAAGGTAGGGTATAAAAGAAGTTTAAAATTTAAAAAAAATTTAAAAATCAGCTGCAGTGGTTATTTCTAGTACCTCTCACTCTGTGGAACAGGAGAAACAGACTAGGGTTGCCAGTCCCCTGCTGGGGGTGGGGGATTCCCCGCTCTCACCCTCCACCCTCTGCCCCTGCTTACCTGACCAGTGTGGGGGGGAAATGTGCCTCCCAGGGCATGCTCCCAGGCAGTGTGGCATGATCCCACGAGCCACAGCAACCCAGTTCAGCCCAAATCAGGCCTGATTTAGCTGGATTCAGCCCGAATCTGGCCACTGCAGAACACAGGAGCACTCCCATGCTCTGCAGTGGCTTGATTTGGGCCCGATTCAGCCCTCTTGGAAGCACTGGAGTGCTCACAGGGTGGCATGTTACTTGTGCAATGATGTCACTTGCCAGAAATGACATCATCGCACAGGCCGGGAGCATGCAAGGGGAAAAGTGAAAAAAGGTGCTGGGCCTCCAACTTCTAAAACTAGAAACTGATGTGGAGCAGTTATATTTTTAATACTGTTCCAAAAATGGCTCATAGTTTGAACAATTTTTATTTATTTAATTTATTTATTTCAAATTTCTATTCCGCCCTCCCCACGAGTGGGCTCAGGGTGGATAACAACATATTAAAATACAATAAAAAATTCATCTACATTAAAACAACAGTGTATTAATACACATTTAAAACAGGATGGTGGACAGCCTTCACAGGGAGGTTTAAGACTTTATACACCCCTTTTTTCACACTGGCGGAGGCCCAGCCTCAGCCATATGCCTGGCAGAACAACTCTGTCTTGCAGGCCTGGCGAAAGGATAGTAGGTCCTGCCAGGCCTTGATTTCAGCAGACAGAGTGTTGCACCAGGTGGGAGCCAGGACCGATAAGGCCCTGGCTCTAGTCAAGGCTAGGCAGGCCTCCTTGGGGCCAGGGACCAACAGCTGTTTGTCCTCTGATCGGAGTGTCCTCCGGGGAATATATGGGGAGAGACGGTCCCGTAGATACACTGGTCCCAGTCCGCACAGGGCCTTATAGGTCAATACCAGAACCTTGAATCTGATCTGGTACTCCACTGGCAACCAATGCAGCTCACATAACAGTGTTATATGCGCCTTATTTGGCACTTTTGTAATAACACACGCCACTGCATTTTGTACCAGCTGTAATCTCTGGGTCAGACTCAAGGGAAGCCCCGCGTAGAGCGAGTTACAGTAATGTAGCCTAGAGATGACCATTGCTTGGATCACTGTAGTTAAGTCACGGGTTGACAGGTAAGGGACAAATTGCCTGGTCTGCCACAGATGGAAAAAAGAAACCCACAAGGAACACAGGAATGCTCAGGAAAAAACTGGTTTTTGAAAAATGTTTTGGATCATTTTGCTTTGTGAACAAAACAAAAGGCAACACACACAAAAATCTGCACTGGAGAATGCACTGGTACACACATTCCCTTAGATAGTGATAAATCCCTTGATATCATAGAAACTATTTCAAGATACTTAAGTAAACACCAGAACCTTGACTACATTTTGAAGGATGGATGAATGGAAAGTTGTACCCTTACTTTGAGCACAAAGTTATCCTCTGGTTGCAGCTTAAGCTCCAGTACAGCTTGTTTCACAAAAGATTCAAAACCAAGGTCTCGTTTTCTTGGGACATCCAGAGCAGGAAAGAGGTCCCCAATTAGACCCATGAACACTGGCATGTCATCTGTCACAATCTTTGGGATGTTGAAGTCTCGGAGAGAGCGCATTAACACCTGGTCTTCGGGACGGTCTGGGTCACCTCGCTTGAGAGAACCAGCAACAACCAGGACTGACTTAATTGCACGTAACCCCCAGTCATAGTGATCCTAAGGAGAGAAGAATGAATATAATCCATTTGTGATTAGACTGCAAACTGGAGCAAAAAATGCTCCCTGGGTTCAAAGAATCAAAGAATCTTAACATAATACCTAAGCAGTAGAAATTAACCTTCATAATATTCTCACTACAGCTTGCTTTTGGAGAACTTGAAAATTCAGTCTCCGTAGGCAGGAAGTAGTCAGTTCAAAACAAAAGAGGTGAAAGAGGAGAAACTAAAAGGGTGACATCTCAGTGGGTTTGACCCAGAAATCCTAAGGACTAAGATCCAAGCTACAAGTGACTTCCTTCCCACGGAGAACACTTGATTGTTCTCGTAAGTTTACCTGGGAAGTGAAGTCCGAGTGTCCTTCCCCTCTCTGTTAGAATTGCTGGCTGAAGAGCCAGAGAAAGCTGGCGGCAGCAGCAGCTTTTGCCAATTGTTCCTCCAGTCACAAGCCTGTGGGACAAGAGGGCTCCCAACGGTAGTTTGGGGGCGGGCAGCTGCTACTTTCTCCTAAGGGGTCCTGTGGACTGCCTGCTCCCAGGGAGCTGCTCTGGAGAATGAAGCTCCAGCCGCAGTGACAGCAGAGGGATCTGCTGCTGCTCTAACATGCCCTCATTCCAGTTTTTCTCCAGGAACTCAGGAGCAGGGGAAGGGCATGTCAGAGCAGCAGCAGATCCTTCCACTGTTGCTGCGGCTGGAGCTTCATTCTCCAGAGCAGCTCCCCGAGAGCAGGCAGCCCACAGGACGCCCTGGGAGAAAGTAGCAGCTGCCCGCCCCCAAACTACCGTTGGGAGCCCTCTTGTCCCACAGGCTTGTGACTGGAGGAACAATTTGCAAAAGCTGCTGCCGGCTTTCTCTGGCTCTTCAGCCAGCAATTCTAACAGAGAGGGGAAGGACACTTGGACTTCACTTCCCAGGTATCAAGTGTTCTCCACGTGAAGGAAGTCACTTGTAGCTCTGACCACAATTCCCAGAAAACCAGTTCTCACACAGGCCTTCTTCTCTCTCCCCTATACTTTTGGTAAAGGAAAGAAATGCAGTGAGAAACAAAATCCTCTAAAAGGATAACTATCCCTTCTTCATATCCTAAGATGCCATTGAGTGAAGGATATAGTTGTATGGGAAACGCATCACTTCAGGTATTCACAGAGCTGTCCATAAAGTTATCTATTATCTGATATTATGCAACTAATTAAGATTGACTTACCTGTTTGGACAGCAGTTCTTTGCATAACTGGTAAAGGGTGATGAACTTCCTAGCTAACAACCTGGCTGCTATGAAACCTTCTGCCACCAGCATGATTTCACAGATCAGCTCAAAGTCTGGCACAACCATTGCACATGGCCTAGAAGAAAAGTCCAGAGAAATCAAAACCTCTGCTCTTAGCACAGAGGTACCAAAGTACTGCAGCACTAATATGACAGCAGTGAAGAGTTGACTGACAATCTTCCTACACAGTTTTGAAGTTTCGGATAGGAGGAGAAGCCCACTAATCTGCAATAATGTGCATTATACCAGCTCTGCAGCCTCATTAAGATTAAGCATTCAAACCTGAATAATATGACTTCGACAGGATTTTCTGAATGATTCCCCTACCTGTATTAATACTGCTCTTTTCTGGCTTCAGAAATGTCAACATAGTCAAAGAAAGAGCCAAAAACCAAAACACATAGAAGATGGTTCCTGCAACGTGACTCAAAGAGGCATTGGGAAGGGGCATGTTTTGCTACAGCAGGTAAAAAGGAATGCCAGAGGTCACAATACCTTTTTTGTGATGTAATTGATGGTGGGGGGATGGAAACCATAAAGGGCTGGGGTCTGTCCCACCTCCTTCCCTTTTTGATCATTGGCAAGGAAGACGAGAGACAGGGGATGGGAGATACACACCCACCTTCCCTCCATTTCAGAGTGGGCACAGGCTGGTTGCCCATTTGGGCAACAAGTAGGAATTTTTTCCCTTCTAGTGGATTGGCACTGGGCTAGGGTGTGGTTTTTTGCCTACTCTACCGTGAAAATAGCAACAGAAAATAATCTGTTTTCCAGTGACACTGGGGCATTAGTATCCTATGTTGGCTGTAGCAGGGCTGGTCAAGTTGCTTGAATGGAATGAGGTACAGCTTTGGTGAGCACTCTGAGGCATAATTCAGTTGGTGAGGGGTTAACCTTCAGACCATGCCTGGTGCCTCAGTGCCTTCATGGACACGGGACAGGAAGCCCTTGAGAGACACCATTGTACTTAGACCTGCAGCTAGGAGGACAGGAAGTGGCACACCTTCTTCAAGCATCACGAAGGCTTGGCAATGAAGACCCTCGGCCATAAATTCAAGGATACACAAACAAAAGGAGGCCTTTCTGTATCCCACCAAAGGTAGATCCTCTTTTGAGTGATGTAGATAAATAAACTTGGTCCTTTTTATTACCTATCTGAAGATGTTGGCTCTCCTTATTCCTACATGCTTTCACAGACTGGCTTTTGTTTAAAATATACAAAGTTATACATTTCATGTAGCCTGAAAATTCCAGGTCAACCAAAGACTAGAAACCTTTGTCCATAAACCAAAAGATTAAGTGCGGGGCTGAAGTATGTGATTGGCATACACAGTCTGCTTCTCTTGAGAGCCAGTTTGGTGTAGTGGTTAAGAGCGGTGGGACTCTAATCTGGAGAACTGGGTTTGATTCCCCACTCCTTCACTTGAAGCCAGCTGGGTAACCTTGGGTCAGTCACAGCTTCTAGGAGCTCTCTCAGCCCTACCCACCTCACGGGGTGATTGTTGTGAACATAATAACAACATACTTTGTAAACTGCTCTGAGTGGGTATTAAGTTGTCCTGAAGGGCAGTATATAAATCGAATGTTATTATTGCCCTTGCCAGGGCAAAACAGAGGAAAACAACCATGGCAGTTTCTTGTAGTCTACTGCTGTGGACATGGAGCAGTGAAAGCCAGATCCATTTTCCTAGTCAACAGGCAAGTTATAATATGTTAGTCTCAGTTTCCCACCTCTAAAATGGAAGCAAGAATGACCACTATGGACAAGGACTACTCTCAAGATAAACAGGGCAAACATTTTAGTGTACTAAGATCCACTGCCACCAGAAACATCACAAAATCTAAGAGAAATAGGATCCATAACTTACCTGAAAAGAGCTTTCAAATTCTCCGGCAGTTCTGTACGACCCGCATAGCCAGGGTTCATGGTAATGAAAATACCAACAGAAGGAACCAATTTAATGTCTTCTCCAAGGAAATTAAAGTTCTGTTTTTTGTCTCTTATGGCATCTTGTATGCTTTTTACCTGAAAATAGGAGGAAAGGGGGGGTTGTATTAATTCATTCCCAGGAACCCCATTCAGCTTATAGCAAATCCTAAATAGGTTTCATAAAGAAGACTGGTGCTGATACAAGTAGACAAAAATTTATATACCATTGTGGCTTAAATTATAATCAAGCATTTGTCCACACTGAGGCACGTCATAGCTGAAAACTGCCTGCTTTTATTTGGCAGCATAAAATTAATGTCACTTTATAAGGAAGCCATTTCTTTTTTCATATTGGGCTGCCTACTGCCAAAAGAGCTGTCCTAGCAGTGGCCGTTTCCACACGGCTCCCCGCTGCATCTCACGTGAGAAAACGCGATCTTCTGCGTTTTTTTCGCGATATTCCGGGTTGTTACGAGCAGCGGGAAGCCGTGTGGAAACGGCCAGTTTGTTCATGTTGATGGGATCAACTGCATCAGAACACAAGACCACTCCTCTTGGACCACACCAAGGATCCATCTAGTTCAGCATCCTATTCCGAACAATGACTAGCTTCTAGAGACCCTGAAAGCAGGGCTTGCAGCCAAGAGTCCATTCCCACAGCTTGCCACTCAGCCCCTGCTCTTCAGAGCCTCTGAATATAAAGTTTCTCTATAGTTATAGCTAAAAGCCATTGACAAACTTGTCCTTCATAAATTTGTCTCATCCCCATTTAAAGACATTTAAGCCAGCGGTCATCACTATTACTTCTAGCAGAGGGTTCTATAATCATGCAGAGTGTGAAAAAGTACTTTCTATGGCCTGCCTTTAATCTACTGTCCATTAATTTCACTGGGTGACCCAAAGTACCAGTATTATTTAAGAAGGAGTAAAATATTTACCATACCCCCTGTGAAGGTCTCACAAACCCCATTCCTTCAGGCTCTGGGAGACTGAAAACACGTCACTGCCACTCTGGGTCTCTGCCTTACCCACAGGGATAACCGACTTCTCTCTGGGTAGCAATTGCTGCCACCAACTGCGTGTTATGTGCTGTCAAGTCGCCTCTGACCTATGGCAACCCTATGATGGAAAGACCTCCAAAATGTCCTATCATTAACAGACTTGCTCAAATCCTGCAAACTGGAGGACGTGGCTTCTTTTATTGAGCCAAGCCATATCATTTTAGGTCTTCTTTTCTTACAGCCTTCCACTTTTCCTAGCATTATTGACTTTTCCAGAGAATCTTGTCTTCTCATGATTTGACCAAAGTACGATAACTTCAGTTTTGTCATTTTAGCTTCAAAGGAGAATTCAGGCTTGATTTGATCTAGTACCCACTTATTTGTCTTTTTGGCTGTCCATGGTATCCGAAAAACTCTCCTCCAGCACCACATTTCAAATGAATCAATTTTCTTCCTCTCAGTTTTCTTCACTGTCCAACTTTCACATCCATACATAGTAATGGGGAATACCATAGTTTGGATTATCTTGATTCCCAGAGAGACATCTTTATCTTTAAGGATCTTCTCTGGCTCCCTCACAGCTGCTCCACCAACAAATTGGAAAGAATATCTACTGCTAGATAGATTTGTACATCTAGCACTGTATCTGTGTTGCTGTTTTTTTTCTCTGCCTAGATGCCACATCTCTCACTGCACTCTTACCAGCTAGAGTGATCTATCACACTTCCAAGCTTCAAAGATGGCAAGCTCAACCACTCTCTCTCCTCCCTCTTACTGTTTTTTTCAAAAGTAAGACGGAGGCTCTTTTCACACTGACTTTAAAGTGTTTCAGTATCTGTTCTGCTTCCCATGTTTGCAGGAGTTTCACACTTGCAAGGTAGTCATGGGACACAGTTCTGATGTTTGTCCGAGGTATCCCCGATTTTTCCCCCTGTGGACATACTGCAATGTTATTTTGAAGCTGCTGCCAAGTCGCAGCTGGCACGATTCATGTCAGTGTGAACTCTATACTCCCCTTCTGCTTCTCTTCTCCTCCCCTCTCCTTTTCCCCGGGAGCTGATTGGTCTGTGCAAAATTAACCACTCCCACCCTCCTCAGCTCTCTGAACTCCTTTTCCACCATTTTTTTCAGTAAAGTGAGGTAAGGGTCATAAGGCTGTTTCTCCCTTGGCTTCCTTCCTCCTGGGTATGCATGCACTCTCTTATTTTTTTTCCAAAGCCAGGAACAATTTCTAACCTTGTTGCTTATTCCCTGCTGTCTTTAAAAGCCAGGAAAGGGTTAAATGGTTGCTTTCCCCTCCCTCCCTTCTGCCAATGTAAGAAAAAGCGTTTTGCAAATCAAAACAGTAAAGAGCCCATCTGATGAAGAGAGCTGTGGTTCTCGAAAGTTTATGCTACAATAAAGTTGATTATTCTTAAAGGTGCTACTGGACTCTTTACTATTTTGCTACTACAGACTAACATGGCTAACTCCTGTGGATCTATTGCAAATCAAATCAACAGCAAGGGAAAGAAGCAGCAGCATTTTAACCCTTTCCTGGCTTGGCTTTTAAAAAAAATAATAAGAGTGGTACATGCTTTTCCCCAGAATTCTGCCACCAATTGCCTCTCCAGTGGGTACGACACAACCAAATCAGCAAAAGAGGGAATGGATTCCAACATTGCAATGTTACTACGCAAGCTCAAAGTTTTTTTTTAAAAAGTGTGACGTGAATTGCAAAGCCCCAAAAGCTGAAAACTGCACCGAGGCTTCAAAGCCAGTCTAAAATGAAAAACAAATCGAAATTGCCTTGGACAGTGTGGAATGTGGGAGAGCCATGCCAAAGCCACTGCGATCGAGGTGGATGCTCATAAATGGCAGTTTAAACCTTATGTGCAAAAAAGACCTGAATAGGCATGGTGTATTTACAGAGATCAGGCTTCAAGTTTTCAAAACATAAGAAAGTTTAATAAATCAAAAGAGTACAAATGGTCTGCACAAGCATCAGACTGAGCAAGCTTATAAAGAAAAGGCAAAAATATGCAGCCCGCAATCTAAACACTCCCTAACAATGTTTTGGTTAGGATAGGCTATTAATTCTTTGGGTTACAACAATTCAAAAGTCCTTAATTACTTCCAATCTTCATATTAGGGATTTCTCCCACTTGCCTTTATAGTGGGTGTTGTGACCCAGCCCCGGACTGAGCTCTTGCCCCCTGCCAGCGAGTCCTCATTGGAGGAGGAGGACTGCGTTGGGCAGGCAAATCCAGCCCCAGAATCGGTGGAACCGGCAGTGAGGGATGAAGAAGCACCAGTGAATCTGGCCATGCAGCAGCCAGAGGTACAGCCCGTGCCTCCCAGGGAAGATGCCGGGCCCAAGGGAGTGAGCAAAGCACAAACAGCCCTGGCTGCTAGTCAGGGGAAGCTGTCAGAGCCAGCAGCCCGGAGGAAGGGCCGGCCGCGGTAGGTGGTTTGGCAATGGCGCCGCAGTGCCCGACTACAAGCACAGAGGCATCTGGAGCTGATTCAGGATGACGAGGCAGGGCAATCAATGGACAAGGAAACACCTGGCTCATCCGCCTCTTAAACAAGGCAGAGTATAAGAACAGACGCTGAACTCAGAGCAGCGTGGAAACAACTTCAGTCATCATCCACTCTGCAACTGAAGCCTCGCGCCTGGAAGCCTTCCCACCTCCTTTGAACCTTGTTCCCCCCTTGGACAGATTCCCGGACCTCAGCCTCAGCTTGCTTTGGACCCTGCACCTGACCCTTTGTTTGGACTGCCTTGACTGGATTTGACCTGGACAGTTGACTTTGGACTTTGCCTGAACAGACATTGGAATAGCTAGCACTCGCCTAGGTGAGCAGCCTTGCCCGGCCCCAGCCTGCACCCCGAGCACCATGCCAGAGCACGACAGTGGGATAGAGTCCCAATATAAAAGTTAGCCCTTCATGGTCTGAGGATTTCCCGGCAAGACTCCAACAGAAGACAACTTCTTTCTCATGTCTTGAAAATGTCTAATCTCCTTTTGGGAGTATAGCCCCCCCCCCTGGGTAATTCACAATCTTTTTGACCAAAGAGTAAGAAATCCTATCTAGCTTTTTGGTTTTCTCAGTCTCTGTCCCTTCAGGTTAACATTATATTAAAGATGTTAAATCGTAAACCTTTTGTCTTACTCCAGCCGGAGCTATTTGCATATCTAAACACTGAAGTGTTCTGAGCTTGGAGCTCAATGACTCATCCCATAGCACTTTTCTTCTTGATCAGCTAGGAGCTCCCAGTCGGGTCCCAGCTCACAGGCTGAATGCAGTCCCAGCGACTTGAATTATTCAGGTGAATTCTAGAGTGGAGGGCACTTCTCCTCACAGTCATCTTTTCCCTAAGCTAAACAGCCTCAAGTACTTTTATTGTTGGGAAGCTACTCTAGTCTCTTAATCAATTTTGCTTGCCCTTTTCTGACTTTTTTCACCTCTTTGGCTTCCTTTTGAGACAAGTGACCACACCATACACAATATTCCAAATGCAACCACATAACAGATTCATATAAGAGCACCACAAAAGTAGCTGTTTTATCTTCAGGCCCTTTCTTGATAATGTGTAACATTCAATTTGATTTTTTCCCCCATCACCATCATATCTTGAGCAGTAGAAAAGAGCAAGAGTGCAGTAGCACCTATAAGATTAACAAAATTCATGGAAGCTTTCATGAGTTTTCTGAAGAAGTGAGCTGTGACTCACAAAAGCTCATACCCTACCACAAATTTTGTTTGTCTTATAGGGACTATTGGACTCTTGCTCTTTTCTACTGCTACAGACAGACTAACATGGCTACCCATCTGGAGCTATCATCATATCTTGAGTTGATTTTTTCACAAAGCTATCTACCATTATCCCAAGATTTTTTTTCCTGGTTATTTGCAGCCTATTCAGAATCCATCACCATATATATGGTTAGGAATCTTTGCTCCAGTGTGCATCATGTTACACTTGCTTATACTGGAACTAGTTTGCCATTTGATTGCCTTTCACCCAATTTGAGATCCTTTTGCTCTCTTGCTCTGCTTGACTTTTCACCATCCTCAACAATTTGGTGTCATCGGAACATTTAGCTCTCACTCTACTCATCCCTGACTACAGATTCATTACAAATAAATTAAGTATCACAAGTCCCAATTAGATTCTTCTTCCTACCCTAGTATGTAAAGTTTTGAGCATCTCATCCTTATACACTGTCCTTTTAATTTTTTAAAGATTCACAGCTCATAGAATATATAACAAAATTCACAACTGCATAAGTAACCCAGTTTCCTTTTCCTAAGATGGTTAATATGTTTTCAGTATGTATTCTGCTTATCTGAAGCTAGTTAAAATAAGAATTGGCTCAGCACTGACAATCCCTGAGTGTGAGGGGATGTATTAAAGCGAACACAAATTGCAAAAGAGAGGGGCTGTACTGGTACAATTACAGTCACGTTTTGGAGTTGCTTCACATATTAACCATGTGGGGAGCCACTTCACACAAACAGCTTAATGTGCTTCAATGCCTCTGCCTAACTGCAATTTCAGCAACCACTCATGTGACTGCTTCAATGCAAAAACCAGACCAGAGAGCCTTGAGCATTACTGTCAGAACTTGATTGCTGTTCTCACACATCACTAGAAAACACAACAACAAAACTCAGCATGCATTCCTAAAAGCAGGAATGAAGAAGTTCACCAAGCCGCATCCCAAACCAACAGCGCAATCCTATGGAGAGTTACTCCAATCTAAGCCCATTGAAGTCAATGGCCTTAGACTGGAGTAACTCTCCATAGGATTGCATTGTAAGGCTACCGTTGGGCAGCAGGAAAAAACAAATTCAAATGTTTCTTGCAAGCACGTGCCTATCCCACTGTGTGATAACTCTGCATATTCAACATCAGAGGCACATACTTACAGCATAAAGCCTATTAAACAAAACACCCACTGCTTTGGGCCAGCAATGTTATATCCACATACACTAGTTATCTAAGATACCATTTTAATTGACCTGAAATTTAAGAGAGGTTTTGAGAGCTGCTGTCTTGAATGTTTAATAGTAACTGCATTGCATATACTAACATAGTTCCCTTTACTTGTTAACTATGTTTGCCTGCTTTGTCCTGCTGTGTGGCTCATACCTCTGGACTACTGATTTATCATGTGGCTATTATATCTGGAATGCTTACTGTCATTAACGTTTTTTCCTGATGTTTCAAGAGCAAAAAAGGATCATTACCACTATTTCACTGACTTAATCTGAGTACTAACAGACCATCTCCAAACACAACCAATTAACTGCAATTTCAAGATGTTTCCAAGACATTCACACTTCACAAGAGAGACAGTCAGTTAGAAATTTCCATATTTACATTATAAATGGTATTCGAAACACCGAGATGACTTACTGTGGCATTGCTTATTCTATTTCAGTAGTCTAATTAATAGAGAAACACTCATGAAAGGTTGAGTCAACCAGGGACTCCTTGTCTGAACATCCCCATTCCCTTTAATCAGATCCTACCCCTTTTATGCTCTTTCCTGGTGAGTGCATATTACCAAGCTCATCACTCTCCAATTATCACTAGACAGATTCACACAAGAGTCATCATGTCCAGGGAACAGATTTTCTATATAAGGATTGCACCTGTGCCATTGCCATTGTCTGGTTTTGGTACACATCCCCAGCACTAATAAAAGCTAACCAGCACACCACCAGTTTAAATGATGATTACATGGTCAATGAACAGAGAGAGATTTTGTGAATACCTTAACAGATCTTACCTACAACATATGCTGGGATTGTAACTCAAGTCTTCCAAGGCTCATTCTCTGCACAAGAAAGCCAAGTGGATGCTTGGGACACTGAATTTGAGAATAGTGGTCACGCAGGAGGAGTAACAAGTAAGGGGGTGCACCCAAAAAATATTTGGGTTTCCTGCTTTGGGTGTTTAAATGCTTCAATATGCTCTGTAAACATTCGTGAATCTTTACAGGGCACACTGAAGCTCAAAGCAGCACCTTTCTTGCCATTTGCAAATGGCAAGAGAAGTGTTGCTTTCAAATGCCAGCTGCTTTCTCCTCTCATCCGCTTTTTTCAGCAGATGAGAGGAGAATCCCCCTCTTCGCGAATACATATCGCTTCGGGAAGCTTTGCTTCGGGATTCCCAAATTGGCTCAGCAATGCTGGGGCCGATTTGGGAACCCCGAATCTTTCCAAATTGGCAATTCCAGTAAAAAACCTAAATCTGAAACCGAAGCCCTAGTAACAAGCATGGCTATGCCTGCCTTCATGGCCCTAACCTGCCCTGCCACTGTACGTCTTCCAGGCATTAAAAATAGTTTTATTTCATTAGGAAGAAGAGTTATCCCGTCAGAAGCATGTTCCCCAATGTGCAGTAATTAATCTTCAGGCAATTAAATTGTAGAAAAGATAGAATTTACATTTAGTGAGGTAGATTCCATTCACAGCAATTTATTGTAGAAGAGAGAAAGAGTCCTAGTCTAAAAGTAAACTGTCCAAATTTGGCATGGCTAGCTGTCCTGGCACCATGCTTGGATGTGGGTATGTGGATCAGGTCCTCTGGAGCTCTGAAAAAGGTGCCTCCTCCTCCTTGGAATGCCATGAGACAAAATCTGCCTCAATAGAGACAGGGAGAGAGGAGGAGTCAGGAGGTGCTCCCACCTTAGAAAAAGAGAAGGAACTTGCTTATCAGGAAAGTGACGCATACACACAGACACACATATAGTGCCCCCTAATGTCCAAGGTACGCTGAGTCGCTTCTCACAGCACCTGGAAGATGGTGAACTCTAGTGGTGCCAAATTTGCCTTCCTTCTGAGTTCTGGACAACAGCTGTGTGCGTTGGATGGGAGGAAACATCCCATCACCTTCCAATGCTCTTCTCTACTTCTTGGGATGGTGAACTCCCAGATGCAGGCAGCACAAGCTAGGGAAGATGATGGATGCTCATTGATTGCCTAACCTATACCACGCAGGGAGATCCAGCAGGCTCACTTTCCCTCTGGCAGTACAAGATGGGCTGAAGACCATCCATCACTTCCTCGACCCACACCACCACTTCCTCTGGAAAGAAGGTAAGCTCCAGCAGTGCTGACAGATCATCTTTCTCTCAGCCACACACAGGCTGGGAAGGTGGCAGACCTGCTTGCTGAAGCAAAGTGTCTTGAATCAGGTCTGTCTTCTCCTAAAATGCAGCAGGCAACACTTTTTTGTCTGGGTGCCCACAAAAATTGCAACATCTACATGTGAAGATGATGGTGTGCTGACAAACAAAAATGGGAGGGGAGAGAAAATACTGTAATTTGGCCAGACACACTGGGAGCAAAGAGAGCCCCAGTGATGCTACCAGTGTCTCAGGGACTTGGGTGCCGAACCAGTCCTGTGTGCTAAGTAAAATAGTCTGGCGAGCCGCTGTTTGGTGACCAGGGGGCACATGCATTCATCCTAAGAAATCTCAGAAATGTGAGGTGAGTTAGGAAATGGAAGTTAGAACAGCCCTACCACACTCAAAAAGTCAATGTATGATGGCTTTCCCATGATGAGAATTATTGTGTGAATTGGCCAAAACACTGCTTTAACCTGGTATCACATGTGAAGACATCTAAAAAGGAGAGGACTCGCTATATGGTCTGTATTTCTGCTGAGTATTCCCAGAGCATGGTCCCAAGCTTACGGGCTAAACTGGTCTCTAGATTCCACAGATTATAGATTCACTTTAATAACGTCCTTAAAAAAAACTGAACAAAAACTATCTTTGCACCAATAATTACAACAAAAAGCAAGGCAGAGTTAGTAAATAGTCATGCACTTTAAATACAATGAATGTTACCAACAGCTCAGCCAAAAGCTTCTACATGAGCATATTAAAAAAAAGAAATCCTTCGTTGATGGAATGGAATGACTTCGCATGTTCAATGCACTTAGGCTATGAGTGTCAGTTCTCACCAATATAATAGTTCTTTGAACCCTAGATATTAATTGTACAAATGTACCATAGATTATAACAGCTCTGTATACAGAACTAAACAAAGTCGCTATAAAGAATCTTTTCCCCCTCCCCAATATATCAATCACTAGAACACACTGCAGTTTAAAAGATATTTATGTTCTCAATGAGGCTGGTTTTCAAATTACATAATCATAATCAGCTTCAAAGCCAGCACCCCAAGTAACCCTCTTCTCCTAGTATCTCATGGTACTTGGCAGAGCAGACTGGAGCACATCCCTTATTCTTATGAATGAAAATACATAACAGCACTTGGTTACTTACCTGAACAGCCACCACTGACAGAACCTCAACAGAGATCCTGTTAAACTCATCAAAACAGCCCCAAGCACCAGTTTGAGAAAGACCTTTGTAAATGTTCCCACAAGACTGCAATGGAAAGAAATGATAGTGAAATTACCCTCAAAATGTGTTTCAGTAAAAACATGCATCATTCATTTCCAGTCTCATAAGCGATCTGGGAAGCATTGCAGGCAATAGTTACAGAGCAAAGGGACCAAAGGCAGAATGAAAATGATAGCAACAACAAACCAATTTACTATGTTCATTTTCATTATATATGCACAATGTTCTTGTTTACAGATTATTGATGCTGGTCTACGGACAGTTTGGCTTCCTGGATCAGCTGTGAGCCAAAACAGATGAAGGAAGAACACTGCACTTGGTCTTTTACATCAAATGAGATGAGACGAAGAACCATCTAGACTGCAGAATCAGTAGCACTGATTCCCCAACAATGGGATCATCTCACCAGTGACTCATTCAGGGATACTTGGTTTCCAGCAGTGTGCGTTAACCCCAGTGTTGCAAACGAAACTAACCCAGTTTCATCTCCTGGCCCAGATGCTTAAAATAACTCCCTCACAAAGTTGTAATTCAATTTGTGGATCTTGAAAACTTTTCAGAAGTTTGGGAGCTACTTTCTTAAAAGCAAAAAAGTGAACTTGATAAGGTCAAAAGTCACTTTTCTTTCAGAAGAGTAATTAATGAATATTTGAGCAAGGAAGGAAAAGGGAGCATGGACAACCAATTGGATCTGAGGAGAACTATCAATTATCAGGAGGAGAGGAGATGACTGAGAAGTGATATGATAACCATCTTCAAGTACTTGAATGGCTGTCACATAGAGTATGGCGCGGGGTTGTTTTCCGCTACCCCAGAAGGTCAGACCAGAACCAACAGGTTGAAATGAAATTAAAAGAGTTTTCAGCTAAACATTAGGAAGAACTTCCTGACAGTTAGAGCAGTCCCTCAGTGGAACAAGTATCCTCGGGAAGGTGGTGGCATGGAATAAGGGTCTCTGGGTGTGTGTGGGGGGGGGGGGGTATTTGTGAATTTCCTGCATTGTGCAGGGGTTCAACTAGATGACCCTAGAGGTCCCTTCCAACCCTATGTTTCTATGATTCTATTATCATGAACAGTAGCCCACGCTGTTCCAGACCACTTTCATACATGTGGGTAGAGCCCATTCATTTCAAGGTAGTTTGTGCTGAAGAATTTCCAGAAAATGGGATGGAAAAAACAATGAATGAGAAAGACACCAGCAGATCATTTATCAAAGTTAACCAGAAATACATTTTCCAAGCAAAGTGCAAGTTTGTGTGTATAATTTTTTTTAAAAATTTATAGTTGTGTGTGTTTAGATTTCTAGCCCTTCCCATCACAATCTGCTATACCTTAAAAGGAACAGTCACCTTTCCTTACATGGAAACAGAACTGAAGATGTGTTACACGTGACACAGCCCTTAGATAAGTCCTCTCCATTTCTCCCTGCCTAGATCTGTCCAGACACATATTCATTCTGAAGTGTTTCTGAGCCATTACCTTGTAGTCCATTTGCTCCGAACAGTTGAACACATATACCATGATACCCAGAGCTCGGCCCAAATCCTTGGTGGTCTCAGTCTTTCCAGTTCCAGCTGGCCCTGCAGGAGCCCCACTCATAGTCAGGTGCAGAGACTGAGTGAGAGTGATGTAGCATCTTCCATGTACAGAGAGGGGGAACAGAAGGAAAGTAAAAACCCAACGATCAGGTTACATTACAGAAAGACTTTGATAGCCCACCAATGGCTCCTAAAAATCGCTGGTCTAAAAATAATACAAAGATTCCATGCTGAACATGGGATGCTGAGACAAAAATGAGTGAAGGATGATGCTGGAGCAATAAGCTGCTCCATTTACAATCTCTCAGGGACACAAGAAGCTCCCGACAGCCAGGTCAGTTACACAACGATCTGTGCTGGGGAAGGTGAGGTTTGGAATTTTGTAAAGAGAGATGAGCAGCTGTGAAGAAGTTCCATTGGTGACTGCCTTAATGGTGACCTCCTTTGGTATGACAGCTTCACTACAGAATCCTAAGCACATTGTAACCTCCTGCAGTGTCTCTTATTCATGCCTTTAATAGAAAATGTGTTTAAGCCAGAGGGCAAATGGATCTGAATTGAACCCCCTCCCTACTTGAGCTATAATGCCATAAAACCTTTGTGAGTTCTGCATCAGAAAGGCCACATTCCTGCAAAAAAAGAGCAGACTGTGTAACAGCCAGACAAATAAAGTTCCTTCTGTGCTGACTTCTGTCTCCTCAAACACATACCCATATGAAGCCTTCCAGGCACCTACCTGTCTGTCAGAGGAGTGATGACCAGGCGTGGTGTGTTCCCAAGATATTCATAGGAATATAGGAACTGTGCATCACAAATGTTTGCATAACAGTGTTTCTCCTCATCTGCCCACCTGTGCCGGAGTTGTGATAGCCAAAGAAATACTTGTGCATTGTCCACCTTCAAAAGCAGAAGACAAAAATCACCCAGGAAAAGAAAAGAAAAGAGGCACAGAGAAAAGAGGTTCCCCCTAAAAGCAATCCCATAATTGGGGACTGCAATTTTCCCTGGCAGAGTCCAAGCTCTCTTCTCAAAGGAGACTGCAATTATTGTGAAAGCAACATTCGGGGCGGGGGGGAGAGATGTTCTTGCTTATTTAATGCAACAAACCTTTTGAGCAATCATCTTGGCCACCACATCTCGAGCATGTACATCGATGGTACATATGGTCATTATCTTCTGCCTGTCACCCTTTGAGAGATGTCCAATGAGCATGGTGATGAGGGTATTCAGCTGGGTCACCTGCTTCTTGTAGTACTCCTTCATGGCATTCTCATAGCCTTCCTCCAACCTGGCAAAGGCAATCCCAACCTCTGTGGTCCACCAAATCTGGGTGCTGGTGAGTGCCACCTTGGAAAAGTTTTTTTAAAATCTCAGCATTCTTTGAAAAGTCAGCAATAACTAATGGCTTTCTGAGCCGCAAGAGACCAAGCAATACCTTCATGCGAAAAATGTTGCAGCCAAATACAAAGTTTGCATCTGGAGGAAAGCTGTCTGAGTGGAAGACTGGATGCCCTCCAGTTCATGCTCATGACCTCACTTGGGGTACTGTGTTCACTTTTGGACACCACAGTTTAAGAAAGATGTTGACTAGCTGGAGTGTTGTCCAAAGAAGGGCAACAAAAATGGTGAGGGGTCAGGAGACCAAGTCCTATGAGGAAAGGTTGAAACGGCAGGTACGTTTGAAAGGTTGAAAGGGCTGGTAGCCTGGAGAGGAGGTGACAGAGAGGTGATATGATAGTCATCTTCAAGTATTTGAAGGGCTGTCACATAAGAGGATGGAACGGAGTTGTTTTCTATTGCCCAGAGGGTCACACTAGGTCCAACATGTTAATATTAAATTAAAAGAATTTTTGGCTAAATGTTAGGAAGAACTTCCTGACAGAGCGGTTCCTCAGAGCAGAACCACAAGTGACAAAAGGCACAGATTGGACACTTGTCTGCTTCCCTCAAGTTTTGATGGGAAATGTAGGCATCCTGGTCTTGCAGCTTGGCTCTCCAACTGCTGTCCAATGGACTTTTCAACTGTCACTTGTCCAACATTCCGCCAAGCTGCCTACATTTCCCATCAAAACTTGAGGGAAGCTGGCAAGTGTCCAATCTGTGCCTTTTGTCACTTGTGGTTCTGCTCTGAGTGAAACAGGCCTCCTTGGGAGGTGGTGGGCTCTTCTTCTTTGGAGGTTTTTAAACAGAGGTTAGATGGCCATCTGACAGCAGTGCCCATTCTGTGACTCGGTGTGAATTTATGTAGATCGTGAGAGGGAGGGCAGGAAGGGATGAGCCAATGCTAACCTCTCATGGCCCTTTTTTATATGCCCAAGGAAATGCCAATCACCACTTTGGGGTCAGAAAGGAATTTTCTTTCAGGCCAGATTGGCCAGGGATCCTGGGGTGTTTTTGCCTTCTTCTGGGCATAGAACAAAAGTCACTGGGGGAGTGGGGGGGGGGAGATGTGAATTTTCTGCATTGTGCAGGTGGTTGGACTAGAAGACCCTTGGGATCCCTTTCAAGCTCTATGTTTCTATGAATAGATCACCTGAATTTTGCCCTCTGTAATAATGTTTTACTTGTGTTCTGATACATTAGTATTCTGCCATAGCATGAAAATGTTGCTACCAAATAAATTTGAGGACATTTCAGGAACTTTTCTTATTCAAGCCAGGGTAGCCGATGATACGCATTTTATGCCAATACAATGGGCAAATGTTCCTAAGGCACGACAAACACTCCACTAAAAAAAAGCCATGAGGAAAGTAGGGATATAAATTGGAATTATCCCAATGAAAAAGAATCCTCACAGATCACTCCTGCCACAGGGTTATGGTCACAAAAGATCAAGCAGTCTAGGCGTAAAATAAAAGCTGGGATTTAAACATTGCTGATGCCAACAACATCCCCCATTGTCACCTATGTCAGGTAATCTATGAGAAGCCATAAAAATGTGCGTAAGTAGCATAAGATGCAGAGTTATTGCTACTTAAATGTCAAGGAACAGAAAGGAGAGGTTAACAAATACTGCGCTGTGAAATAAATCATCAGGAGCGTTTAGTTATTTATAAGTGAAAATAAGCAGGAAGGCCAATGCTATAGAGCTATTCAAATGTTTCTGAAAGCCGTAGTATTTTCCACACTTCTATAAAAACTGAAAACCCCACCCAAATTGGTCCCATTTCCAAAATCTAAATCAAAGTTACCTTGCCAGAATGGAAAAACAATCTAGGCTCACTATATATTAAAAAAGAAAAGCATTCCCCAAAACTTCTAACAAAGTAAAGAAAAACAAAAACTTTCTGAGCTATAAAACCATCAGATAATATTTAAACATTGGCAAACTGATTCTCACAACACTGACCTGGGTCAAGATCTATTAAACGCAGGCAATATTTATAAAGGAAAAAAATGTGAAATTTTAACTGCTAAAACCTTACTGCTGGCTTTCTGTTCTTCCAATATATGGCTTTGAATTTCTTTACTCCCCATGCTAAAGCTCCAAGATACACCTCTCACATAGGACTTATCCCTACAGTAAGGTCAAAAATGGTTTACCATGAAACCCAGGTACTAATATCCTGTTCAAAGAAGAGAAGCTTCATTTTCCACAAACTTAATGAGTGAGGTGTATTTATTACACATATTACAATGGGACAGTTGACTTCCCAAAGCTAATGTTTATGTGTTTGTGTTGGTTTAATCTCATGGGGCGGAGTCTAGGGATGGGCACACACACTCAAAAAAAACATCTAGGTGATCTGGATCCAAGTTTCATTTTCAAAAAAATCTGGGATTCCTGAAATCCAGGCCAGAGTTTCTGATCCAGGTTAGAGAATCCCAGATTTAACAAGCTATTGTTCTGTATGGGGAAAAGTGTCCAGGGGGCTGGCGAGGAGGGGGGGATTTTTAAGCAATCTCCTTGAAATGTAAAGGGACTCTAGTCCTGTCTGTCCCCTAAAGCTCCCCAAATTTCAGGAGGATTAAACCCTGGGGTCCAATTCTATGGGCCCCTGCTGCTCTCTGCTGCTCTCCATTGTTTCCTACCGAGGAAACATTTCCAAGCCTTTTAAATTGGTGACTCCCCCCTACCCTTGCTTGGGATTGTCTGGTTCAACATTGCAAGTATATCATCAAACCAGAGAATCCCTTCACTGAAGCAGGGTTGGGGGAGCAAAGTCAAGATGCAAAGTTTAAAAGGCAGCTGGGGGAGGCTGCTTGAAGGTGCTCTTTTGGAGCTCAGGGGGGGCCACAGAATGGGATGGGAATCCACGATGCCTGCTGCCTTCTCCTCACCCTGCCAGCCTCATGCCACTCTCCTGCTGTGGCATGGAGCTCAGCCCAGCTCCATTCATGCTGCTGCCACCCTCTCACTCTCTGCCTGTGGCTCCCTGCTGCAGCCAAATAATCTGGCCCTGCAGAGTCTGAGTGCCCAGATCAGATCCATGGTTCTTCAATGGGAACTGGGAAAGCCATATCAGAAAAAATCCAGCTTTTTTCCTGGTTTCCAGATTGCACACCCCGTGTGGAGTCCCCTTGGTTGGTTCTGTTTGTTAGAATTGTAGACTGCATGAGCTCTCTTGTCCTAAAACCAGTTGTTCTCATCCCTGTAATCTCCTTGCTAATAAATGGGTGTTATTTTGAACACACCTATCTCTGTTGTGTAAACCTAAGAACAGGAACCTGACGGAGTACCCTGACATACAAGCAAAAGGGGACACTACAATAAGGACTCTGCTTCACAAACATCCACTGGGTGGTACTTGCTTTCTGAACTGCAGACCAATATCAAGCAGGAGACTGACAATAACAACCACAAGAAGCTACAATACACAATTTCACCTTCTCGAAAACAGCCTCTTATCTTCTAAGAATGATGGTTGCTGGTTGTTTACCAGAAGACTGACTGAGTACAGAAGAAGTGGCAGCTGCTTAGGAGTAGAGGATAATCAGGATTTCCTCTCACTACTACTGCTAACTATCACCACCACCACCACCTCTCCCTCACACAGTAGATCATCAGCAGAAGAAGAAATGGGGCATAATTTCAGGAGGTACCTGTGCAGGGTAGTCCAAAAGCCAGTGTTCCCTTGCTTTTTCCTCATAAGCCGTTACGGCCTCTGTCATCTCATATCTCACAGTGGCCCTCATGTGGTCCAGCACACGGTTCAGCCAGCTCTCCACCTGTAGAAGAAGAAGAATCCAGATATTTACCATCTAAAGTGCTGTCCCTGGAGCTGGTTCCTCCTGCCTCCCTGAAACTACAATTTCTGCTGGCCTACAGCCAATAAAACAATCCAGGCAGCAACCAGACATTGCTCTGGGGGAGAGGAGCTGTTAAGAAGTGGTTGTGGAGCTAAGAACCCAGTCCAATGCATGTTTATTCAGAAGTATACATAGGACTGCCTGCACCCTTATCTCTCCGCTTTCATTTTGTTCTGTGAACTGAATAGGAAACATGTAACTGACGACCATGTTGTTAGCTGCCAGATTCATGCATCTATGGGAACGTTTATGCCACAATATATACATGGAGATTATCTCTATAAGCAGCAAGAAAGGTTGTCCAATAACCAGCTTAGCAGTGAACAGCTAAAGTAAGCAGCTCAATTAAGAGACAATCTACATGACTGGCTGCAACACATGATAGATCTATTGATGGACTGAAACAATTCAGACTTTAGGGATTGTGTAGATGTGTGAATGCACATTACATTCAAAACCACTATGTCAAACACAGCTTTCTCTCTGCTATTCATTTTAATGATTTACAAAATTTATACCCTACCTTTCTGTCCTTATCAAGGTCCACCAAAGCAACTAACAGATTGAAAGTATACATAATAAAAGCATGTCTCAAAAATCATTAAAGCAAACAAAGGCAAGCCATAGTTTGAGTCCAGTAGCACTTTAAAGACCAACAAGATTTTTTGGATATAAGTGTTCGAGAATCAGAGCTCCTTTTGTCAGTGATTTGCTGAAGGGAACTTAAACTCCCAAAAGGTTATAATCTGCAAAATTTATGTCTTTAAAGTGCTATTAGACTCAAATCTTGCTGTTATACTGCAGACCAATATGGCTACCCACCTTTAAAAAAGCCATGCTTTTTCCTGACCCGGATAGCCCAAGTGAGCCTGATCTTATCAGTAGGGGTGTGCACTGGTGAAATATTCAGTTTTCCTGCTTCAGAATAACCCGAAACCCAAAGCAGCAAGCTGCTTCAGATTTGGGATATCCGAATTGCTTCGGTATGCTTCGCACTTATTCAGAGCATACTGAAGTGAAGGGGGAAACTGCCATCAAGCCCCCCACCCACCCCCACTGAGCCCCCCTTACCCCAACCCCATTTACCTGTCCCGAAGGCAGGAGTCGGCTCCTGCACCGCCCGCACCAGTTCCTCCACCTCCGCAGTGGTCAGCTGGGTGGCAGGGAAGCCGAAGCAGGCATCTCCGCCACTGCAGTGGCCAGCAGGGTGGCAGGGAAGGCCGGAACTGGCACCTCCACCACCCGCACCACGTTTCTGCCTCCTCAGTGGCCAGCTGAGCGAAGGGGAAGGCTGCAGCCAGCACCTCTGCTGCCAAGGCAGCCAGCAGGGTGGTGGGTAAGGCCGGAGCAGGTGCCTCCACCACCCACGGTGCTGCTTCTGCCTCCGCAGCGTCCAGCTGGGCAGCAGGGAAGGCCGCAGCCAGTGCCTCCACCACAGAGAAGGCCGCAGCCACAGCCTCTGCCACCCACACCGCCAAGATGTCCAAGGTAAGTGGTGTGGTGTGGGAGGGAGGGAGCCCTTTAAATAGGCTGCAAAGCACCCCAAAGTTATCCAAATCGCTTCGGCGAGTTTTGATTCGGTATTTCCAAATCGGAGCCGTCATACTGGCCCCGATTCAGAAATATCAAATCTTTACAAACTGGGCCCTATTTGGGTTTTTTTCTGAATCGGGAACCCAAAGCGCACACCCCTACATAGTAGATCTCAGAAGGGTTGGCCTTGGTTAATAATTGGATGAGAGACCTCCAACGAAGACCAGAGTTGCAGAGGCAGGCAATGACAAACCACTTCTGTTAGTCTCTTGCCATGAAAACCCCACCAGGGGTCGCTATAAGTCAGCTGTGACTTGAGGGCACTCTCCATTCCACTCCACTTTTCTATGCACAGGTAAGATTTTTTTTTTACATGAGGGAATATTCAAACATTCCATCCACTACCGTCAGACTACCTTTAATGCAAAGAGGTGCAATCCAGCAAAATATGCATCAATTACACTCAGAAATCATGGCGACAAGAGGCTTGTATATGATGAGTACAAACACAGCTTAGTGCCATGCTCTTGCCTCATAATTCACTGGCCTTCTCTCATCCCAGACAAGTGTGATTGAAGGTTTCTGGGCAGCCTTGAATTAAGTTTCAATCTTGATGTTCAAATGCAGGCAACGGTGCAAATCAAAATTTGTTCCTACCCACACACAAACCAGAATTCTAAACTGGGATTAAACAGAGGTTTAGAATCCCAGTCTGTGGGTGGAGTGATGTCTCCAGTAGCCCAAGTGTCTGTCTTCAGATGCCAAAGAAAACTGAGCTTGATTTGAGATTTACCAGACTGCCAATCTTTTGACTGCCGTCACTATCTGATAGGAAGAGGGAATCAGGAGAAATGAGGCAAACACATGATTATGGCAGCTGTCTTCATACCTGTCATGGAAATACCTGTTTGACAAGCAGGCATCAAATGGAGATGCTGATGGTGTAGCTTGGTTCTAATCCACTGTTATCATAGGTCAACTGCTGCTGGAAAGACTTCTTATGTATAGGGAAGAGCATACTTTGTTGACTTCCACACCAAGCTTTTTTTTTTAAACTTACACATGACATCATCATGCAGTCACTCACCTTCTAGGTTTTCCTCAATTTTGTTGTGTAGTTTCCAAATCCTAATTTGTTACTATTTTTCAAGGAAAATCATATTCTCAAAGCAGATTTTGGATTCCTGTGGATGAGTCACCATGCATCACCATTGCTTCCCCATTTTCCCTTACACTCAACTTTCCAGCTCCCTCTCATTAGACTTTTCACTGTTGTTGTTATTGTTGATAATAAGTATATCGCTACAGCATAAATCCCACCACAGTAGAGAGGGAATGGTAGGCACAAGGGGAAAGTATGGAGAAAATCCCTGTGCAGAGGCTCCATTACAGTTGCAAAAGTATTTGCATCAATAGAATAATAACAGCAAAATGGGGGATCATTCCCACATGAAAGCAGCCTAAGTCTGATGGGATTTTTATTTTTGATTTAACCATGTGATCACAGAGCAGAGCATATCACAGCCAGATATTCTGTTACCAGAGTCTGCTGCTGGCATCTATATCTCCTTTTTACCACCGTCCATAAGAAACATTCTGATGCAGTGGAGATTTTTGAAAATACAGTCCTCGTTCTCATTTGCAGAAGCAAAATAGATTTCTGACATCACTTTACCTGGCCACTGCAGTCACACGGCTCACTGAAAGTAACATACTCTTCCTCTTTGCTGTACATCCCTAAGCTCAGCTTGCTTGGATGTTGGTCAGAATCCATCTTGAATTTCATTTTGGCCATATTGTCAAAGAGTTTTGCAAGATGGCGCTGGACCTGCAAAAATTAATTAGGTCTGAGCAATAGTCAATCAGAGTAAATACCACTTTCCCACACTGGTTTTTGGAGGAAGGGTCCCCAGTTATGGCATAGGAGAATCCCAGCCCAACAGAGCTGTACCATAGTACAAAAAGATCAGAGTGAAAGACAAAAGCAGTTTACATTTAATGTCCATGATTTTCAGTTAATGCTTTTTCAGAGAATTAAATTTTGTGAAATGGCCAGGAGCCATAATTGACATTCAGCAGCTTACAGAAGCAGCTCACTGCAGTCCCGAGAAAAGCTTTTTTTATGTACAAAAACATCCTTCCTTCTATTTGATAAACTGTATATAAAACATTCTCATTCCCTACCAACGGGGTCCCCTAAAGCCTTCAATTGCACTTAAATCATTCCAAGTTCAATACTGGTCCCACTAAGATAAAATTGTTATGTATTTAATCCTCCTCCTGGAATCAGCCAACAGAGCTCAGAGACAACAATGGAAAGGCCACAGGTTTATCCACATTTGATTTTACTTGACATTTATTTTGATTTTATTGCAGATCGCTTTAAATAGGAGTAACAGATACAGCTCAAAGAATTCCATCATACCAGGGAACCTTTCAAAGCAATATTTTTCTCTGTGTTCCTTATATCTTCCCCTGTGTTTTAGGGCATTGATCAAATGTGAAGTTCTGAGCCCAATCAGTAGCTGAGGAATTTCTGCACTGGGGGAAACCACTTTTTCTGGTGTAAACATGAATCATTACATAAAGCTCATATTAATCTAACAGCCACAAAACATGAGGGTTGCCTGGAATCAGAACTGGAGTGGTCCTATCCGTAAGAATATGTAGCCTCTTGTGTTATAGGTATGTACAAATGCCAGATAGATGGTTATCTTTCACTCTCTTCATTCTTCAGACACCACAAAGCAATTTTGACAAGTATCAAATGATTTTGCGGAACAGATATTGCCAAACTTATTAGATGCCCCACAAAATCAAATTTCAGTTCTCACTACACAGAGTTTACGGGGTGGGGAGGAGGATCACCTTGTGGAAGACAAGGAGGCTCCTTGGGGCTCCAACCTACATGAATATTTTGGAATTCTAAGTAGAAAAGGAAAGTGCTCGTCCTATTTTAAGAAACTTGATTCTGAACTCCCCCACCTCAAGCGACTGTACTGGTAACATGGAGGCATGGTTTGTATTCAACTAGATGTGATCTATCATGTTTATTCTGGCAGCCACTAAGCGTGGCAGGAAGAATATGTTGCGTCAATGGATTTGCTACAATCTGTCAGCACTATTGCCCCTTCCACCGTGGTCTTTTACAATGCATGTAAGTGTATGGTTTACAAAGTTATGTTGACAAGGGATTCACAGGCAGAGGCAGAAGCAGCTGTCACCGATAGTTCACACACAAAAAAATGGAAGAAAATGACCAAGGTAAAAGCATCTCTCTGGCATGCAAAAATGCCCACGATGCCTTTGAAAACACCAGATGTGCCTTTCATGCAGGCATAAATGGAACTTGCATACTACTTTTTGACTTCTAAGAATCCCTCTACACATTACTAAGTACCTAGGGACACTCAAGTGCAGGATTGCATGTCTAGTCCTCAATTCACGTGCAGGTTGTTCTTGCTCAATGCACATGAATGCCAATTTCATGGGAGTTCCCTTTGTGTGACTGCATCAGCATGTGATTCCAGAGGGCAAAGCACCAATTCAGTTCTGTTTTCCCTGTGAGAACAAGTACTATAAGCTCCTTTGAACTGCCAATTTGCATTTCTTTAAGGTGTGAGAACATGTCAAGATCTGCATTTCAATGAACGGATGTGGGGGAAACTGGAATACTTTTAGCAGTTGAGGAGGAACTGATCAAACGCTTCACCAGGAGCAAACTGAAGTGTGACTGTGCAATCCAGTGCACAGAAAGTTGGAGGAGGAGACACATGAAATGAGGTTCACTTGAGTGTCCCTAGTAGACTAAGTAATCTATTTTAAAATCAGGATCTCTGTCAACAGGAACCAGAAGCAGAAAAGATGGAAGAATTCAGATCTTTTAAAAGGTTCCTTGATTTCTAAGGCATACCAAAATTAGTAATCAATTCCAATTCCAATCCAGTCTCTGTGAATCCATGGTGGGGCGGGTGTTAAGTTAAAAGCTTCCCAACAGTACCACCACATACTGAACTGGATAGAGCTAGGGAATGTACACAAGAAAGATATCCGATGGTCATAGGGAGAGGTTGCAACAAGAGTTACGGATTCTGCTATTCCAATTTGAACTAACCCCAATGACCATGAGGATTAGGACACCCGCCCCCGCCCCCATGTAGCCTGCAGATATCCAGACTGCTGAATCTTGGTGCCTAACACTAAAAAAACCCCGCGCTTTTATCTGCAAGTGCCCTTATACCCAGGTAAGTCCTTCACCTCTCCCTTCTATGAAAAGTAGATGCTTGCTGACTAGGCTTAACAGAGTTCCATGAGAACAGGAGTATGGGATGTACAGGCTGCCATCTAGTGGAGATTCAAATACTTAACTTCCTGAAAAGAAAGATTATGGTTAGTGCTGCAGTCGTAACAGCAGTAGGAAAGAAACTGAGGCGTCTTACCAGCTGTGGGTTGGTGCCATTTGAAAGAATATCCAGTAAGTCAGCAGAGGAAATAAAGTAAAATCTAGGAAATGCCAGCCGCTTGGTGTCTAAGTACTCAGCCAAGGCTTTTTCACACAGAGACAATCTGACAAAATCAAACACAGAACAGCATAAAGAAAACTATAAACTAAACTTCCACGCCAGAAAATCTGAGGAAAGCAAACACATACACTTCCCAAGCATAATTTAATTTTTCTTACTGAACCATTTCTTTGGAGCTTTTTGATAGCAACTGCTGCAGCTATCACAATCAGTTTACAACTAGGAGCCAAAGTGACACAGTAGATAAGAGATGGAGTAGTGATCCACTCTAACACAGATGCTTACTGAGTGACCTTGGGCCAATCATACCTCTCTCAGCCTAACCTAACTCCTGGTGATCCAAACTTCTGCCACAAACTCATCCAGCTGGCTTTGGGCAAGCTATTCTTTCTCAGCCTTCATCCCCTACATACAATATAAAGATAATAGCACTGGCCTACCTTACAGGGTTGTTGTACTATGATTTGAAGCACTTTGGATACTAAAAGTGTTCTATGAATGCTAGGCATTATTATTATGATCCTATAAACCAAAGGCTATGATAAAGTGTAGGAGGGAAGGCAGCATGGTATAGTCTGAACTCGTCAAATAATGGAAGCTAAGCAAGATCAGTACTTGGTAGGGCAACCACCAAGGAAGACTCTGCAGAGGAAGGCAATGGCAAACTACCTATGCTTCTCATTTGCCTTGAAAGCCCCTTGCTGGGGTTGCCATAAGTCAGTTGCGATTTTACAGCACATATGCATGCATGCATGACAAAACGTAAACATTTGAGCTATAAAAGCAACCAACAAACGAAACCTGTGTGTATTTTAAGAGCTGGAGCCTTAGATCAACACACTTATAAAATCAGAGAAACCAGGTTATTAAAAAGTCAACTACATGCTCAGATATAACCTTCTGATATACTTTTATGCTACCATAGAGGAAGAAATTTTTCCAATAACACATTTCAGTCTTTTGCAGAAAAGACCAGTGGAACTTTCCATACAATAGCTGAACTCATGGCCTTTTGATCTCATGGCCTTTTATTTGGAACATAGCAAGAAATAATGCTGTAAATTCTCACTAAACCATTTCCACAAGTATAATGTCTCATGATTAAAGAAATCTATATCGATCTTTCAAAATAAGTCCTTTGATGGAATCAAAATAACATAATAAAAGCTCTCCTAAATGGGTACGAAGAAAAATCTGATAAGATAGCTGTCAGAGGTGTGGGGAATTTTAAAGAGGCAATACCAGTGGACTGCCCCCACAACAGAAGTTCACCTAAGTCTGGTTATACAAAAACATCATTTAGTCTAACTATAAAATGGCATGAGCTATAGATTTCTATTCTTGTTAAAGCAAAGTGATGAAATAAGGTAGCTTTCACTTCTTTAGACTTTCGAAACATGTATGTGTATTAGGGGTGTGCAATTTGGGGTTTTGATACCCGAAAAAACCCCGAAACAACCTGTTTCGGGTTGTTTCGGGTTTTCCTGAAACGTTTCAGAAAAACCGAAATGTTTCGGGACAGCGATTTCCGAAACGTTTCGGCTTGTTTCGGCTTGTTTCGGGTTTCTTTTCAATGGGAAAAAGCCTCCCCCAGGCTTCCTGGATGCCTGGGGGAGGCATTTTCCCACTGAATCAAGCCAAAATTGGTGGGGACCTTCCTCTAACTCCCCTCTAACAACCCCCCAAGTTTCAGAAAGATTGGACTTTGGGGAGCCAAGTTATGGCCCCCCAAAACAGGTCCCCCTATCCTCGCCTAAAAGGGAAAGGTTTTTGCTTGCTGATGATGATCTCTTACGTTGTGGATGCTGCTGCTGATCTCCTTGTTTCCTATGGGGGGAAAATGAAGAGGCAGGCTTGTCTTTCTAGGGGGGGCATTTTGCATGCAAAATGCCCCCAACCCTCAGGGGCCCTTCTCCTACCTTTCCTCCCACCCCCCACCAAAGCTCAGCCTGCTCCCACTTGGGGGGGCATTTCATGGCCTCCCAAAGTAGGTGCTCTCCCCCACCCTTTCTGCACTATTTCCAGCTGGGAAATAACAGAGGCTTGTTTTGCTAGGGGTGGAATTTTGCATGCAAAATGCCCCCAACCCTCAGGGGCCCTTCTCCTACCTTTCCTCCCACCCCCACCAAGGCTCAGCCCCAAGGCTCAGCCTGCTCCCACTTGGGGGGGCATTTCATGGCCTCCCAAAGTAGGTGCTCTCAGCCCCCAAATTCCACCCCCTACAGCCCCACACATACCCAATTCTCCCCCAGCTGCCACACACAGATCCAAATCCCCACAGTAGCTCCTCACAGGCCCAAATCCAGCCCCAGCAGCCCCACACAATCCCAGGAACAGGCTGGCCAGCCTTCTCCCTTTGTCTCCTATGCTGTGAACTATAACACTCTGTTTTCCAGAGCAAATGTGCACAGCCCAGGGATGCCACAATGGTGGACACACTTCTGAGTGACAGCTTGTCCCTGTGAAAAAGCACCTGAACCACAGACACCCTCCCTCAAATTCCCCCACCACCTACAGAGATGGCTGGCCAGCCAGCCCCATTGTTCTCTATGATGGGAACCAACTGGACAACAAAGAATAAAACACGAACAACACAAAGTTTTTTAAAAAACATTTCTCACTTTCAAAGTACAAGTAGGCAAAGCATTATGACACGTTACACCAGCAGTCCCCCACACAGAAAAATAACATGACTCACTTAAGATCAGAGAATCACAAAAACACAATTCCTGTCAAAAACACTTTATTTCTTGAACAGCTTTAGGTTACACAGCAGGGGGGCACACCAAAGGGCATGGCTGCTGTATCTTACACAAAAATAACACAACTCACTTCACATTAAAGAATCACCCCAAAAATTGCTGTCAAAAGCACTTTATTTCTTTAACTGCTTTAGGTTACACAGTAGGAAGGCACAACAGGGCGTAAAAGCAGTCTACTACACAAAAATAACACAACTCACTTCACATCAGAGAATCACTCAAACACAATTGCTGTCAAAAAAGGTGAAGTCTGAAACTTGGGGGGTTGTTAGAGAGGAGTTAGAGGAAGGTCCCCACCAATTTTGGCTTGATTCGGTGGGAAAATGCCTCCCCCAGGCGTCCGGGAAGACGGATGCATTTTCACATCGAAAAGAAACCTGAAACAATCCGAAACAACCAGAAACGATACCCGAACCACTAAACCCGAAACGGCTTGCTGTTTCGGATTTAGCTGTTGCCGAAACAGATTCTCGTTTCAGGTATACCCGAAACGAGAATCCTGAAACAGTGTGCCTTTGCACACCCCTAATGTGTATGTTTATGAAGGAAGCCACAACTAATCTCTGCTCTCCAGCATGTATACCCCTAACAAACTGAAAACACTGAATGGCTACATGCATGTGTCACATTTTTACAAGACATTGAAAACATTTTAAGTCTGTCTTAAAGATGTAGAGTTGGATTCTACAACTCCCTTCTGCTAGTCTGACCTTGTAATAGCCTTCCACCAAAATATCTTTCTCTATGAAATAGCGCCAAGCGTTCCAGCTATTTGGATAAAATGCTTCTTAAAAACAGCTCTTACAAAAAGTCATGATTGCCTAAAAAAAAAAGCTACCACTGTGGACAGGCTGGAAGAGCTGAAGAGAACATGCTGCATGTGCATACATTTGTAGTTGAGCTAGCATCGTATTGAGTTCAGGCCTAGATGTGGTGTGGTATAATGATTAAAATGCTGGATTAGGATCTGGAAGTCCCAGGTTCTAATCCCTACTCTGCCACAGACGCTTGCCAAATGACCATGGGCCAATCTTACCTCTCTCAGCCTAACCTAACTCTCAGCATTGTTGTGAGGATAAAAAGGAAGAGAGGAGAGCAATGAAGTAAATAAATAAACAGATGTAGTACCCACCTGTTCTGGATATCTTCCAGTTGCTCATAAAGACGAGGCTTGTTGGTTGCTTCCACTACATTGGGGGTTTTTTCAGCATCATATGCCAGCTCTTTGAAGTCAACATCGATTCCCTCAAAGCGCTTGGAATCCTACAAACGACACAGAAAGTGTCCTACTAGCTGCTTAGATACCCCTCACCTTCCCACAAGTGCACCTTTATTTTTCAGATCCAAACCAGAAGAGTAGCAGCATGGCTCAATCAGATAAAAAGAATCCCCCTTCGAGCCTAAGAAACAAACCTTGAAGTTCTGTAGCTAAATAGCATCCTATACATACTAGTTTTTCATTAATACAGAAGATATCTGCAGAACAGCATAAGTTGACATTCTTAGCAGAAACTCCTGACCCAAAGTTATAAAGTCAGGATTTGACTTTCCCAAGACCGTTCTCCTTATAGTGCTTGCTATTTAGCACTTACGTTCCTTGGATACAGAGGAAGGGTCATTTACTTCCATGTTGCCTGATAAAACAGCTGGGGAATTCTGCTCAGAGAAATACACTACCCCATGATTAGAATGGCCTTTTGTAATTATGAAGTCCGCAGGTGGTCTGGGCATGACACTTGCAGCCAAGTGAAATATACTCAGAACTACTGTCCCACAGCTGTGCACTGACGTACGCTATCTAAGCACCTAGGGGAAACAGATGGAAAATTTTTAGAGCAGTTATTAATACTAAAAAAAATTCTAGATAAGCATACTGGCAAAATAATGCAGGCAGGTTCCAAAACCTGAATATCCCTACATGCCGCAGACCACCAGCTTTGGTTTCAGTCCCAATTTGCCACCTCTTTGTGTAGCTGCATGTTATGGTAGTTTCCAGTTTATTAATGAATGATGCCTTGCTCAAATTAAAGAGTGCAATGCAGAAACATCACATCAGAAATATGAATCGTCCTGAAAATTTCCATATCAAGTGTGTACTTAAAAATGGAAAAGGAAAATCTAATGGAAATGGAAAATCTAATGTAGCGAGAATTACTGTATATTCCATATATATTTCTGTATATATTTGACAATCAGATAGGTTGAAAAAATATTTTTCTACACATGCAAATAGGATACATTTCCTGACCCAGAGAAAATGGATCAAGGACATTTTATCACTAAACTCTTATCTACACTGTTATGGTTTCGCTAAAGGAATCCAGGGAAGTGTAGTTTGTAGTCTCCATCAAAAAAAAATAATTCCTAGGATATCCTGGCAAGTCAAGACACATATTATTCCATTTTAACCATAAAGTGTCCCCTAACTAAATCCATGGCAACAGCCCAATACCAAAAGATATATACTTAGTTGTTTTGAAAGCCTATGTCATAAAGTACATTGAATTATCTTGAATAAGTTATAAAATATTAAACAGACCTCAACAAAGATCAGTCTCCCTCAAGTAATTGCTAGTGGGAAGACAATAGATGTCAACCAGTATTCTCCCATGAAGAGGAAATAATGTTTTTACCTCAGGAAGTTGTGACCGTATATCTTCCGATCCAATGAATATGCTTTCCAAATAAGACCAAGTTCGTTGAACCTCAAACCAGATAGAAATGACTGCATCCGCTGTTGATAGCTTCCTCTGCCAGAAAGACACTTCCTCTAAGAAGAAAGCAATATACTTTGATGTCATCAGATTCTGTAGCTGGACTTGATTGTCTTCCAAAGTTTCAATAAGCTCCTCATCAGATTTCAGTAGAGGGACATTTGTACGTGGATGAGGCTCATACTGGAATTCCATGCTGGCCCAAGTGGTCTTCAGCTCTTTCACAACTTTCTCCATACTCATTTCTTTAACGGCTTTGTCCACGATGCTCCGAACCTCATCCTCAAAGTTATGCAGGTTGAGTCTGAACAGATCTGCCAAAGTTGTGTCAGCATCCATTGTGAACTGCACACCTGTCGCTTGCATCAATTGGTTCCAATGCCTCTCTCGAATGGCAGAATTCTGCAGTTCTGACACTGCCCTGAGAGATGTCAAAATGTTTTTTACTCTATTGTCCAACCCTGAGAAAGCATCCCAGGCCCTCATTTCTTTATCCAGATTTCGAATATCTTTGGCAAATTTTTTGCACTCCAGCTCCATGTTTTCTACATTAATATTTTTCCATTTTGTAGTCTCCCAGTTGTTTATGCTGGAGTTTACTATGGAGATCATATCCCAGAGTTCTTTAAGAATGCACACTTCCTTTCGGCACTGCTTGAGCTGTTTGTATTCTGGAACACTGACTTCAAACAAGTCAGCTGATTCATATATCGAAGCCATGGTGGTTTCCATCTCCTTGAGTTCTGCATGGGACACATCCAGCATTTGGTAGGGATTTGCGGCATCAAACCTATGACACAAGTTTTAATCATGAGGATATAAATGCAAAACCATCTGCTATAAAAACAAAACTGCACTGGATCTCCAAACACAAGTGAGCAGGTATGTATGAACTGAAGGAGAGACACACCCATCTATAAAACTGGAATGAGAGGAAACATTTGTCTCTATTCTTCCACAGATTTTTACTCCTGACTCACCAGCACTTTCACTCCTATTCTCCATGTATACCATTTCAAAACAATTTTAAGGCCATAAAACTCGGACCACATTTCCAACCCTTGGACCTTAAAATGGCAGCAACCACAGAAAAAACAGACATACACAAAAGGCATAGAAAAGGATGCAAAATGAATTGAAATAAAGAACTAAGTCAGGAGGCTCAGTTCAGGGATTCGTCATTGGTAAACACTGATGGTAATGGATCTTTCCTGCACTCCTCTCCCCCTGCAGCCCCATGAAACCCAGAGAAGGCTATTCCTAGGATTTTGGTACTGGCATAGACTAGGGGCTGCAGTGTGGAGCGGGGAGGGGAGGGGAGGAGAAATCACCCTCCACATCAGTGAAGCTACTCTGACAGGAGGAGAGGTTTTGTCCCCTCCCTCTTCCAGCAGCCCCACAAAGCACATGTGAGGAGGGTGTATCTGAGCTTTTATTTTAGTTGTTATAACTTGTAATGTTTTAACTGTGACATGTAAGCAGCCTTGAGCCACAAGGAAAGGTGAGATATAAATATTTTAATAATTAATAAATAATTGGCTATTAGTCCACACAGGGCCCATGACTCAGAGACTGTGGCCTTTCCTATTCAACTGCTTTTACCTTGGCTTAGGGTAGAACAAGAGCTTATATGTAGTTCTGTGATTTTGTTTTTAGAATACTTGCCTTGTTTCTTTCTGAAAATGCAGTGGTTTTGCCTGCAACTTGAAGGAGGAGACAAGGTGCTCTGAGAGAAAGGGTATTTGCAAACACCCCAACCTTTTTCCAGCTGAAAATTCCCACCCTAGGAAAAACTAATGAATACACATGTGTTTTCCCCAGAGGGGGTAAAGAGAGAACTGTTTTCAGCAGGAGAGAAGCATTAAATAACCCCTTTTCCCATGATCCTATCCACCTCTAAATCACAACCTCAACAGCTGCATTTGTAAAACAAGACTCTTAAAAAGAACCACAGTAGTTCATGTAGTTCAGCCCTTGGTAGCCAAGCAGAAATGTAAATACTTCCACAGATAAGCATATATGCCCTCCATGCCTTCACAGCATCTGGACAGTGATCTGACCTAACCTGAACGGTGCTTCTTTATGAAATCTCTCTCTGAATTTGTGCTGCTCTACATCAAACACAGCACACTTCTTGCGAAGAACTGTCACTTCGTTTGCCTGCAATGGAGCCACATGCTGTTTCACAGTTATTGCCAGCTTCTTCACGTTGTTCCATTTTTCAGGCAGCTCCTGGCAGCAAAGCAAGACAAAACAGAAAAAATAAGATGCTAGCGTAAGATCATTTCCACATCCAGCCACGAACCCAGACTGCATGAGTACAGTGAACCAATGCTAGAGAAATGTATCAGATTTTATGTTACTGTATGAGAAGAGGATATTTTGCTAGGATATATTAACGGCGGTACTATCTCATCCATTAACATTTCCCTCACTAGATATTATCCATCCACCACTGACATAGATGGCAGGTGGACAACCAATAAAGTCTATTTTAAGTCTTCAAAAGGAAGCGGAGGACTTTTCTCCGTGCTCTTAAGCTCTGAAGTATCATCACTGTGTTCTTTATACATTACAAGTAACAAAACCCGTTGTGGGGAAAAATACAACAGGCTCTAGAAAGCCAGTCAAGCCTGAGGCCTTACTCCAGAGCAGCCTAGACCTGGCCTACCTGCAGAGTGCAGGACAAAGAGGAAGAGGTGGCCTTGAGGTGTGCCTCAAGATACTGCCATCTCAATCCCTTCTCCCACAGGCATGTTTTTCTGCCCCCAAAAAACAAAGTGTCTGCCCCGAGCCCCTCACAGGAGGTGGCCCCAGTGGTGCCTGCCCCTTCTCAGCAGCATGGGCGCCCTATTTCTCTACAGTCTGGGAGCACTTCTAGAGGATAAGGGATCCCGTTTTGCACAGTACCAGCTGTGTATGGTTAGGATCAGTCAAAGGAAAGATCTGGATTAACTCTTGATGACAGGCTTGGGAACCATTTGAAGAACCACCACCAGGACTAGAGTACCGCTGAATACCAGTATTTATCCCCTTTCTGAAATCTTAATTTAAAAAATGTTTTTTTTCAGGTTCACATCCTTACCTATAGGAAAAACCATAGAGTTTCAACTGAATCCTAGAACGTCATGTAATTTGGTGAAATCACTTTGAGTTGTACAGCCAGAAGGGACATTGCAGCACACTGTCTAGGACCCCCATTCCCCTCCTGCTGTCCTGATGAACAGCAGTGGGGGACCAAGCAAAGGGTAAGAGGTTGCTCAACAAGCAGACAACCTGGCCACCCTAGTTACACTCTTCTAAGCCCACTGATTTCAATGGATTTATGAAGGAATAACTCTGCTAAGGATTGCACTGAAAACCATTCAAACTCCAACCCTTGTAAAAGTCGTTAGCATGCTGACAGTCAAAAAGGAAGCTTTTAGAGAGTACATTTTTTTAAAAGACCATACTATAAAATTCAATCATTTTACATACAATAGATTTTTAAAATCTCAGTAAGGGACTCAGTGGTACATTATAATTACTGAGAAATGCTAATTAAGTTACTATTTAGTATTTAAAAAGCTGACTTCCAGCCTAATCCTCACCATGCTTACTCAGAAGTAACCCCATTGATTTAATAGGACATAAGCCTGCTTTAGGAATGTAGCCTTAGGCAACTTTCAGAACAGTTGCTACACCAGTGGCTATGCTGGTGTAATTACTTTTATTTAATTATTATAGCATTTTTAGCCTACTTTTCTCCAAAACTGGACTCAAGGTTTGTTAAAATGATAACAAAAACTATATACAATTTAAAATTCCTAAAAACTAGCAAACATATATAATTAAAAACCAGGGAGCAGTGTCAAAAGCTGTCCTGAACAATTCCACCCTACATAACTTGTGGAATCTCAGCAAAGTGAAAGCTTTCCTAATAACTTCAGGAAGGCTTTTTCATAAAATTGGAGTAGATGCTAAGCCTCAGATCTTGCTGTGATTGTCTTAACTACCCTATAGGAAGGAATAGTCAATAAGTGGAAGGAAGGAATAGTCAATGAGCAGAACTGCCACAAAGGCTGATATTGGGAAAGGAGATCTTGAAAGCATGGGTTCCCAGGCTATGAAGGATAAACAAGCATAATGTGTTATACATCTATATCTTGTTCTTCCTTAAATGGGGTTCCCAGTAGTCTCCTTTTCAAGCACTGAGCAGGCCCACACATCTTTAGCTTCTCCAATACTACAGGATTGTGTGTTGCTTTGATCTAAGTACAGAGAAAAGGTCTCCATGAAACTTTAAATTACAGAATTCGTCAAGCAGTTTCAATAATCTTTTGCATCTTCTGCCTATCAAAGAACTCTTCCTAGAAGCACTGCATCCTTAATGAGTGCGTGTTTCAGAGTTAACCATACTCTCAAAGGACTGTTTTTAAGTTTTCTATCTGTCTACATATTTGCATATCAGTCACATGTTCTCACCCACCTCAAGCTGCTTGTAGACTTCCCCTGGCAATTCTTGCTCATATGTCTTCAGGAGTTCAATTGTTTGTTTCAAGGGCTCAAACATCTCATTGGTGCTAGTCTGTCTGTCTTTCAGAGCCATCAGATGACCCATAACTTCCACCAAGCCTTCGTAATCTCCTTTCTGCACATCTTTACTCAAACCTCTCTCAGCAATTTTTACAAACTGTTCAAGGTCAGCCAAACTGAATACAGAGCAGGAAAGAAAACATTTTGGAAAACTATCATTACTGACTGACTCCATCAGCCTTAAAGCCAACATGCAGAAAAAGCAACATGAGAACACCATTTCTGTTCACGTCCCCCTCTTCTGGCCTTAGGAGTTCAAACCTGGCCATGCCAAGGATTCTATTAAGCAAAGTACTCAAATGCAAATAAGACAGAGAGAACTATTAAAGTTATAACCTTGCATCGAAAACTTAGCTCACATATTAAAACGGAAAAGCAATTTGCCCAATACAATTAATGTTCTTCCCTCGTTAGAAAATTCATTTTGGAATGCCTATTAATGCTGCTAATTTGGATGACTGAATGTGCTAATTTTAGTTTAAGTTCTGTATGTTTATGAAAAAAATGTATATTTTATCCGGAAACATTCATCTGATGAACATACTTGTGCTTCACACTGTATTTATCCTTCTACTTTTACAAGATTTTTTTTTACTATTAATGTGAGACTTGAAGTTTCTCACTATGAAATTTTTACTGAGGATTGATCTTTAAAATCCCATGATATTACTTTAGAATCATCCTGGTTCATTTTCATGATTTCTTTTTACTGTCCATACTGTAGGTAGCCTGGCATTGTTTGTTCTATTTGAGATTTCAGATTCTATTTTAGATTTCACTGACAATAATCCAAAAATGTATACTCTCACAGAAATTATACAAGGACATTAATGGTGCAAAACAAAAAAAGTGCTCAGCATTTCTTGGTTTTTTTGCCATTCCTGACTTTTTAGCTTGAAAAATGATAGGACAACAAATCCGGGTCAGACCTCTCCAAATTTATCAGGATTTACCAGTGACTCATTATCAGGCATCTGACGAAGAGAACTTGATTCTCGAAAGCTTATGCTAAAATAAAATTGGTTAGTCTTAAAAGTGCTACTGGACTCTTTTTGATTTCATTAAAGCCTTGTGAGCAAGTCCCCAATGTGGCAGCAATGGCCATCAATACTGTGCTATAGTGGCTAAGAAAATGTTGTGAACAAGTTAAGACAATCTACCATAAACTCAGTAGCTGGTTTTAGACAAAGGTTTTATTTCTCAGCCTCAGATGTCACTTGCAAATAAGGGATGACAACAGGGATCCCAGATCCTCCGGTGGAGGCAGGGGATCCCCCCCACTCCCACTCCCACTCTCCACCACCCCCACCATTCACCTGACCAGCGAGGAGGAAAGGCTCGGAAATGAGCCTTCCAGGCGTGCTCCTGCGGTGGTGCGACGTCACTTCCCAGGAGTGTCATCATTGTGCTGCCCCATGAGCGCACCCATGCTTCGCAGCAGGCCAATTTGGGTGCCAAATTCAGCCTGCTGTGAAGTGCATGCATGCTCCCACACCTGTGCAATCACACAGGTGCAGAAGCACACTCGAGGAACAAAAACAAGGTGAGTGCGCTGAGCCCCCTGCCTCCCGCCAGGAGGGTAACGGAACCTGGCAATCCTAGATGACAATAATGACTTGTACTTCTGGACTATTTTTGAGAATTACTGGGATAATGTACATGAAATAAGAGATTATATGGTGCATTCTGAAGTGGAATATTATTATAAATGATATATTATTGCTGTTAATGAAGCAGAAGTTTAGATCAAAATCATATGACCAAACCAGTGTGCTTTAAAAGTAGATTAAATGGATCCATGGAGTCCTCAGCGGATGCTGAATCAGTCATAAGAATGCCGAACACAGACCTTAAACCATATTTATCAAGCCGCTATAAAGATGCCAAAAAGTGGGTTAAGCAGTGACATAATAAATGTAAGGTTTACTTTTAGCTGGACATGTGTTGAAGCCCTGCATAGATCAACTTAAATTGCATTCAACACTTCTCTAGTACATGTCAAATACTGTATGGGCACGCTTGTCTAAAATGAGTGAATTGGCTTTGGATGGAAGGTTAGCTGAGAAGGTAGAAATGGTAGCTCTCTTAGGTTGGATCCACAGTATGAGCTTTTTGCACAGCTGAAGGGTCTCTTTTTTCCTCATTTAGTTGCAAGTGTTATTTAATACATTTAATACAGCCTTATATTGCCACTAAAAACCTGGTAATGGCCATCCCTAAGGCCAAGATCCTACTAATATGTTCACTTCTAAGTAAATAACATTCTGCATGAGTCCTGCTTCTCCTCACAATTATCCTTTTAAACTTAGGGTCTGATTAGATGATACATTAAACCCAAGTTGGGTTGGGATTTCCAACTTGCACTTAACATGTGAACCGGGACTCATATTAAAAATAGTGTATCACTTCCTGACTGTGGTGTGGCAGCAGGAAAGGCTTCACCATTCCTTCCCTTTCTCCCCACATGCTTTCACTAGCAGAAAAGGGCTGTGGGTGGTGAGTTGTTTGTCTTACTGCAAGCTCCATGTGACTTATAATAATAATAACATTCGATTTATATACCGCCCTTCAGGATGACTTAACACCCACTCAGAGCGGTTTACAAAGTATGTTACTATTATCCCCACAACAACAATCACCCTGTGAGGAGCTGAGAGAGCTCCTAGAAGCTGTGACTGTCCCAAGGTCACCCAGCTGGCTCCAAGTGGAGGAGTGGGGATTGGGAATCAAACTCAGTTCTCCAGATTAGAGTCCCCTTGCTCTCAACCACTACACCAAACTGGCGCTCTTCAGGGCAGTTGATAAAATTACAGCCTAAATTTAGTGTCATGGGGAACAGGAAGCTGTCTTAAAACAGAAGGGGGATTTAAAAGGAAGAAGAAGCTTTAATTACTTCTTGCCCTGTAAATCAATGAACAATAATATGTGCTGTGGAGATGGGGAATGATTCATTCAAGCCTTCTCCCACCCACCCCAAAGGATCCATTTAAGAATGTCGGGCCACTAGCTCCACAACCCTGGAAGAAATCAGAAGCTATAAAAAGAAGAGAACAACAGAGAATTCAAAGCAACAGCAGCCCTGAGATACCTCAACAGCATTTTATCAGTGTCCATGTGGATGACTGACATGGATGCAACTCCATTTTAAGTGAAGGGAAAAAGTTCTAAGAGTCAAGATTTTAAGAGATGGGAACAGGGAACACTGGGAATCAATGGGCTGATTATTATATAATCTGATTCCTTCATAAAAACTGCTTTGTTTTTATGAACAAACAAATCATAGAAATTCCAGATCACACAGAATGTAAAAGTCACTTCTCTATGCAGTTTTAAATTATCACCTACTGTGTACCTCCAATAAAAATTTAACAATGCTGTTCAATTCTGTGGGACCCCTCTTATGTTCCTATTAAAAGAAGGTTAGACAAATCTATTAATGGAACTTTAAAGTGGGGGCAGCAGCAGGGGGATTTTGATCATCCTTGAGTTGACTTGTGGCTTTCCTGAAAGCATCTGGCTGACTAGTGTGGGAACCAAGATGGACCTCTGGTGAATCAACTGTGCTCTTCCTCTATTCGTAAGAAAATAGCCATACATTAATTATATTTTCTAACATCTTTCCAAAGTTAGTGGAGAACCACCATTAGCAGAACCACCATTACTCTCTATAACACTTTCCATACCAAACAATTTAAGTAATTTATCTGACAAAATTTTACATCTCTGTGATTAGAATAAAGTCATAAGTGGTTTGATACTTAAAATTACGTAAAAGTATTTTTAACTTTGTAGATTGTTTGCTAATATTATTAGCTTTTCTATGCTCTTTCTCCCAACATGGGATCCAACGTGCCTTATACAGCACCAATAAAACATTATAGCAGTAAATTAATATGAATTAAAAACATATCAATATAAAATTAAAATCTGTTTAACAAGAGGCCAATGTTAACCAACTGCATGGAGGAAGTGTCCTCTCCCTTTGCTTAATGGAATGTTATTTACCAGGTGGTATTATTTACCTCCATGTCATAAAAAATTTCAGCTGCCCATTATTGAAGGGACAGGATTTTTGTCCCAGCCTGTTGGAAATCCTAAGCAGCCTAGGACCTGATTTCATGCAGTCATGATGACTAAAGTTACTTTTGGAAGCATTAGCCTCTGAATACCAGTGCTGTGAGGTAGCATCAGGGGAAGGCCTTTGTTTCTATACCCTGTTGGTTGGCCTTCCAGGACAACTGATAGGCTACTACATGAAATGCTAGACTAAATGGACCACTTGTCTGATTCAGCAGGACTTTCTTAAGACTAGTACAACTACCAAATTTCCAAGCATTAGGCAACATCAGGAAAGGAAGAAGAGGGGGAATTGCCTGCTAATTTACTTGCACTGTTTTTGAGACTGGTCATATGCATCTCACAAAGAACGGATTTCAAGTCCTAAATGGCTAAGCAAGAATTCTAAGCAAGAATGGATAAGCAAGTGGTTGCACACTTCCCTTTTTGTTTTAAAATCCCCAATCTATTGTAGCAACTAAACTCAGTTTCTTGTGATTTACATCCCAATCCTATGCGTGTTTACTCAGAAGTAAGTCTCACTGAGTTCAATGCCACAGAATCCTAATACTGCATAGGATTTCATTGTGAATCACTGTCAGCATTGTGTACAGCACTTGAGCCTTCTGGACAGCTGCTGGAAATACTCCGGAGCATTTCCCTACTTTCGTCACAAACAAAATGAGGGAAATGCTAATTATTCCTTTCTATTTTTATGGACATGAACCCAATGTCTGCAAAAATAAAATACAAAAATGAAAATACGTGAGGATGGCTAAGAGATTACTAATAAAAAAAAACTTTAAGAAATATAACTTGGAGATCAAAGATCTCTTCTTAGAGACAGATGCATCCATTTTGATAGTCTTGTTATATATTCAAAGAATGTTAGGACAAGTCCTCTTCAGGTATGTTATCCTATTTTTAGTGTTGATACAAAAACAACGAACATATATTTTTAAAATAATGTTAAGGTTGGAAGAGAATGATTCATGTTATGTCAGACTTCCCGCTCAAAGCAGGAGCTTGCCTTACCTTAAAATTCACCAACATATGCTTGTTCAACGTTTTTTTGCAAAGCTTTGGAAGTTCCTACAGAAGCAACTTGCTCCAAGGCTGAACTACTTGTGCTATTCAGAAATTCTTTCTGACAGTTAACCTGAGCCTCATCTGCCCTGCAGATAAAGCTACTGCTTCTTGTTCTATCCTCTGTGGATCGTTTTCCTCCCCCAATGCAATCTTGAATATCTGAAAACTGTCAACATATCCACCTTGTTTTTAATCTTCTTTTGTCTATGCTAAATACATTTGGTTTCTTCAGCCTGTCCTGTTAGGCTGTATGTTCCTGATCCTGTGCCATCTTTGTAGCCCTCATCTGAAACCCTTCTACCTTGTCACCAACTTTACTCATTTATGCTGCCCAGAACTGAAGATACTATTCCAGATAAGATCCTCAGGGCATAACAATACTATTATTTCTTGAAATTTTTGGGGTAAAAAAATTACTCATAAAACACTGCTTATGTTAAAAAACACATGAAAAGTGGCCCTGAAGCATGAATACATTAACCAGAGGCCTGTTCACATAATCCAGAAAGTTGTAAATTAGGCCCAGATGAGAACTGGACATTTCCAAGGGAGAATAGTCAAGATGCCATGCAGCAAATGGCACCATGAAGGGAAGATGGAACTGAAGCCAGAGGAGTTGCGTCTCAGATCTACACCCAAGCTTCTGATCATGAACCTATCTCACGTACACTCTCAGGTCCATAGAAGTGGTTCAACAGAAAACAGTGATACCTGTGAGTCACATGATCAATGAGATGCTGCTTGAACATGAAGCTCCACTTTTTTATTATGCCCAAAAGAGATGCTTTGAATGGCCGAGCATCAACTTTCATCCAACTGTCAAATATACTGATGGGCTCCAAGTGGCTTACTTCTTCATAGATCTTCTCATAGGAGTCTATTTGTTCTTTGAATTGTTGCAAAGTGGGAGGGGTCTCTGGTACCCCATCCTCAGCATGTGCTTCTATTTCCTCTGCAGTGAGGACATGACTATACAACAGAAAATGCCGCATGAATTCCTTCCTGTCATCCACATAGAGGTAGGAGTAGTGGTCAAAGGAGCTGCGGTAGTCACAACAGACGGATATCATCTTCTGAATACGCCCCATTAGGGTTTGGCGCATATCAGCAAGATCTGACATCTCTTCCATGTCATCCTGGAGAAGACAGAAATATAAGGTAATGTTAATTAGCAGGACTGCAGGCACCTAAAAGTGAAATAGAGCAAAGGTTCACCAAAGGAAAGACCTGGTAATGAGGGAATGTGGTATGGTCTGCCAGCCTGGGCACTAGAGAGGAAATCCGGAATATATTATTGACAAGACTTTCAACCATATCATAGAAACCATCACTAGCACCAACATCCAAAGAGGGACGGAACAGCATATCAGGAATCGATAAATCCAGTTGCACTTTGAAAAGCGGAGCAAGGCCTGCCTTAGAATCTGCAAGACAGAGAGATGACTACAGTTTAGACAGTCACTTCTAATAAATACCATATGGTAAAACATACTTTTTGACCTAAATGTCTTATATTTACCAGTTTCAAAGGTAATGAATACACAGAGGAATGTGAGCAGCTTTTTATCAATCAGATCTTTTTACTATTATTCAGAGACCCCACACTGGCTTAGAGACTAAATGTTTATTATACTCACCCTCGGTTCCACCCTGCCCATCATAAACATAACAACAATGGAAAACTACTAAGAACAAGTAAAAAGCAGTTTGGTTAACTGAGGGCAAAGTCACTGCAAACTAATCACCTGTGTTTTCCAAAAGGTACTTCAGTGAACATTCAATGGCATTAAAAAACCCATCCAGGACAAGTTCATCCACATATTCCAGATAAGCTTTCCAAACATCAGAAATTGGATCTGCTCCAAAAAGTATCAGGTTTTCCTAAACATAAAAAGCCAGAAACAAAATCAGGTGATGTGAACATGTCCAAGCACTAACAGAAGATCTGATGACCCTACTGGCTCATATCATGTTTCCTCCACGCAGCTGTAATGAGAGGATAGTTCTGCATGGAGGATTTTAGCACATACGAACTGGGCCATAAAGTCTTCAAATTCTAATAATGTTGTCAAGCAGAGGAGCTAAACAAGATTTCTCAGGAAATTCTATATATAAACGTTGTAGAATGAAATCTCCCTGAGGGGAGACTAACAGTGCAATCCTATGGTGAGTTACTCCAGTCTAAGCCCATTGAAGTCAATAGACTGGTGTAACTCTCCATAGGATTGCACTGTAAGTCTGCAATCTTAAACATACTTACCTAGGAGTAAATGCCACAGATCACAACTGGATTTACTTATGAGTAGACTTACTTAGGATTGTGCTAAGCCTTAAGAAAAACAAAAGCAGAGATCCACTAATTAATCTGTCAAACTTTTTCACTGTGATGGAGCAATTGCAGACTGTGGATAAAAAAACACATGCAGTTTCCTTATACTGTATCAGATCATTGATCCATTTACCCCAATATTGTCTGCTCTGACTGGCAGGAGCTCTGCAAGTCACTAGGCAGATGTCTGACCCAGCTTTGCTACTAGAGGGAAATGCCAGGGAGTGAACCTTTGACCATGGGCTGGCTCTGCAGCTGGATTAAGGGTTCTCTGTTAGTCTTTTCTAAATCCTGAGAGATTTTAACTGGAGATGTCAGGGACTGACTATGGGACCTTAAAATGTGCTCAGTCTTTGATCTCTAGGTATTTGTGAGACAGTTGGATCAATAATTCCTCTATCATCTTGTATGCTTTATCTCCAACTCTGGACACAAACTGAAGGCAAATTTAATGCTGGCTTTGGCAAAAGAGTGACAGGCCACACTCAGTTGCAGAAGCAAACCACTGTGTTTATGAGATTAACCTCTGGAAGTCCTCAGGCTCGAGCACTCCCTCCCCCATCCTTTGATGCACAGCTCATGAACTGTGCTGTGTTTCTTGCTTACAACAAACCAGGATTAAACCATGTTTTAGGGAACATATAGACATGGGCTTGGATCCACCAGACAGCTGGCACAGTTAGAACAATTCCTCCTGTGGAGCATGACTTTTTCACTTCCCTCATCTCTTTGCAGCTCCACAGGCCCCCAGAAATGATGCTCCCATTTCAAGGGCCATTCTGAGCTAAAGTGGAAGGCAAGAAAGTCAAACTCTGCGAGCAGAAATCGTTCCATCCATGGAAACACTCAACTGGATCCAAGTCGTGGACTTCCAAGATTCATTCTTATTATGACAAACCAAGATTTTTCTGTATATCTCAGTGTTTGCCATTATATCTGAATGCAGTCCCATTGAAGGTATTTATACACTTTTCAGAAGGAAAAAGCCCAGAAATGTTATAGAACCGGTAGGCAGTTTCAATTGTAGATAGACCATCTAGACTCTTGTGAACCCTCACATTTTAGGGCTTCGTGACATGTCAAACGGGTCGGGCACCCTACAGAGGCTACCACCCTCTCAGAAGAAGAAACATGGGATCCTTCCAGTCTTATCAAAAGGTAGGTAGCCTGGTCACACAATACATTATATAGAATCAACTGCTCTTCTTTGCTTGTTTCAGTGCTGAGCTACATTTGGAGAGTTTGTATTTCTCCAGCTGTACGATTTCAGTCAGGCTGCAGGCCACCAAGTCCAGGAAGATTTCAGAGATCTGAGGAAGGTCTAAATTTTTACAGATCCCTGAAGAATAGCACAGTCCAAAGTGGCACACTTTGCTGCAAATAGCTGTGCAATGCTAAGATACCGTACTACCACCTTTTCTTTCACACCCTTATATGCCCTCCATGATGCATTATATTTTTTACTGTAGCCTGAACACAGACTTCATATTCTTTCCTCTGTAGGCAAGAATTAGTTAATCTGAGAAAATAGCAGACTTTCTCCAAGCCTTTCAATAAACAGGAAAAGAACAAGGAAATGCATGCAAGTGTCATTAGTATCCTTCTGCGCACTAACGTAAGTGTTAATTTAAGAATGTGATTTTTCACACACGCATATACTTTCATGTATATGCATACACATAAAGGAAAAGATAAAGGTAGTCCCCTGTGCAAGCACCGAGTCATTACTAACCCATGGGGGGACATCGCACCACAACATTTTCTTGGCAGACTTTTTACAGGCTGGTTTGCCATTGCCTTCCCCAGTCATCTACACTTTACCCTCAAGAAACTGGGTACTCATTTTACCGACCTCGGAAGGATGGAAGGCTGAGTCAACCTTGAGCTGGCTGCCTGAACCTGGCCTCCACCAGGATCGAACTCAGGTCGTGAGCAGAGCTTGGGCTGCAGTACTGCAGCTTACCACTCTGCGCCACAGGGCTCATATGCATACACATAGAGAGAGCAAAACAAAGACAGGGGTGCCTGTCAAAAACAGCTACCCCATTTCTGTTTCAGTGTTATATCTATGCTAATGAATACAGATGTAAGAGTATGACACAATGGCAATATACATAAAACTATCTAGTAATACAGTAATTAGAGTGCGGTAGTGTGCATTATAAGAAAATACAACTTCTTCATGCAACTTCAGAAAAAAAGAAAGACAACCTGTTTAATATCAGCTGTCTGGGACTAGTTTTACTGTGTTGGGAAAAGGAATATTACAAATGTCATCTCCTAGCAACCCTCCCACTATGATCCACTTACATCAACACATACATACATATTACCTTGATCAGCAAATGAATCTTAAGCCCTGAGTCTGTGATGAGTCGGTAGTGTTTGTCCAATCGTTCACGTCCATCATCCAGGTACAGCAGAGAGTCTCTTTTCCCATCTTTTCTTTCAAAAACTGGCAAGACCCAAGATTTCATGATATTCTGAATTTCTTCTATGTTGTCTTTGATCTTCTGGATTCTTTGCTCAAGATCCCGAACATTGTTAACCATTTGTGAAATACAATCCCAAAGGCCTTTCAACAACAATTGAGAATGAGTCAGAAGAGAGCTGACCTTCCATAGGGAAACACAAATGCATTCTTTGTTGCATTGTTACAGATAGCATTTCACCTGCGAATACATCCATTGTAGGGAAACTGCATGTTCCCAGCATCAAACCTTAATTCCAAGCTGCTGGGGAAAACATGCAACATGTTGTATTTGTCAGGATCAGAATGCTTTTTTGTATACCTATGCTTAACCGACTCCATATTTAATCCTTTCAGTGTTCAGTGCTTTCTTCCCCAGGTGCAGAGGTTCCCAGGCAGCTATCTCACAGACCCGCATTGTTTTGGCTACCGACGTTCCACCAAGAACCGGCCTTGGGGAAGCTTTTGCTTTTGCAGCTTCAAAGGGAATGTTTTGAGAACTGTGGGGGGAGGATGGGTCAGCTATGATATTTAATATGTATCTTTTGCTTTGCCTGGCATTGGTAACAATGCATATGTACCAACCTGGATATTGCATTCAGGCCAGTGGACTATAATAATCTTTTTCTTCATTAAATGCTTTTTGGAAACAATGGACTTTTGTCTAATTGCAGAAGGCAGACTGGAGTAAGGATTTTATCTAGCCACAGTTCTGACATTTTGTTACCAATCATCTTTCCAATGCCTCAACCGGATCAAACGGATTCTAAAGCTGTCCCACCCCGGGACCCTTTGTTCGACCTGTATGTCTCTCCCGGTCCTCGAGGTTCGGAATCTTCTCAAGTTGTGCCCAGGAGACAAGGATCCACGGTTACAACCATTTTTACCCTCACTCCCAGTACGGAGAGAACGAGGCCCAGCGCATCAGCCGTTCCACTATTCAGCGTGCCGACCCTGACGCAGTGGGGCGCCCGGCCCAGAGAGACGAGGGAGCGGAGGATCAGCGCGATGTTTACCCAAATACAGTTGGATAGCCGGCGTAGTCTGGGATCTATACCGGAGCAAGCTGAGGGCCGTCCATGGCTGTTCTGGAACCGGACGGCCGAGCGAATGGAAGGGGATACTTCCCAGTGAAGTGCTCTGAGCTGGGACTATGCCGAAGTCACCCCGAGAGTGGGGGAACCAGATGTCGGAGAGCATCAATGGGCACAGCTCCAGAGCAGAACCATTGCCATTGATTCTGGGATTTCAGTAATCACTGGATTAACCAAAGGTGTACTCGCTGCGTGGTCACAGGAGGAACAAGGGGTGGAAGCACCCCAGCCGTGGCAACAGACGCTGAGCACGGACCACCCACCAACCCCTCCAACTACTGGGGATACGGGGGATCCGCAGCAGTCCACAGACAGAGTACGGAGGTTGGAGAACCAACTACAGAATATGGAAGAGAGTCTAGCCAACGCCGTACATCTGCTTTCAGTTTTAGTGGCGGGAGACAGAGACAGGGCCCCGCCAACGGGCCTGTCTGGCATTAGCCAGAGTCTGGCTAACTTGCACGACCAGATATGGCCGCAGCAACCGTCGGAAACGGGTGAGGAGATTGGGGCCACTGGAGGGGGATCCCTCCTGACGGGAGAAGGTGGTGAACCGTGTCCAGAGGACCTGTACCCAGACCAGCCTGCAACCACTGATACCAGCAGCAGCGAGGAAACGGAGGAGGAGGAGGAAGAACCGCCAGCCCAACCACGCAGACCGGCTTCCCCTATAATTCCTCCACCAACCACCCAAGCGAGTCAGCCCACCACACCGACGGTGGTTCCAGGAACTTTGCTGGCACAACCACGCGGGCCGGCTTCCCCTATAGTTTATCCACCGACAACCCAAGCCAGTCAACCAATTACGCCGCGGGTGGTTCAAGGAACGCAGACCTCGCCGCGGGGACCTCGCCCCACCCGACCAGCGCCAACCCGACCGACGCCGCGACAGCCGACACCGAGGGGACCCCTGCCGTTTCCGGGGTCGATACCGCTAACGGGGCCGGTGGCCCCTCCGCCCCTACAACCTCTACACCCGCAGCCGACGCCAAGGCAACCGGTCCCCCAACCTCAACCGCATTCCCACCCGCGCCAGCCACCGCTGCAACTGGGGCCAATGGACGCTTATCCCATGCCAGACCAAACCCCCAGACAGGATCTACCCATGGGATGGGTCAAACTGGACGCGACTTTTGATGGAGACCCGTCCAAATTGGGATTTTTCCTGGTACAAGTGGTGCAATTCTTTAATCGTTGGGGACACCTGTTTGGAAGCGAAGCCAGCCAGATAGAGCATCTGGGATCGCGTCTCCAAGGTAAAGCTGCGGACTGGTACGTGGGACTATATAATGTGGGGGCCCCCCGAGTTAGAAACTCTCCAAGGGTTAGTGGATGCTATTCGGGTGCAATATGAAGATCCCTTGGAGGAAACTCGGGCTAGAATGGAGTTGCAAGCAATTAGGCAAGGCAGCATGTCGGCTAGAGACTATGCCACCCAATTCCGACAGCTCGCTGCCAAATGCCCGAGGTGCGAGGAGTCCACCAAGATCATGTTGTATAAACAAGGATTGAACCCGAAACTACTAGACCGAGCGCTCATGCAAGACAATCCGCCTACACTGATAGGATGGATACAGTTGACTTGCGAAGTTGAAAATCGACTCCTGGAAGTTCGCCTAGCGGAACAACACCAACAACCCCCGAGCCAAAGACGCTCCTCCACACCTTTGTCTCTGAGAGGGAGCAGGGGAACGGGGTATGCCACCCGGGGAGCACGAGATGCTAGATGGCAACAGGGATTGTGCTTACAGTGCGGCCAGGGTGGCCATTTCGCAGCGCAATGCCCATATCGGCCTGTGCAAAGACCTCCGCTCCAATTACGATGCCCAGCTCCCCTAACCAGCCCAGTGCTGCCGCGCCCTTCTCCGGTACCCAGAGCTGCCCCGAGGAGTAGGGGAGCGCCAAGAAAAAGCTTCCCAGATAGAGGACTGGAGTTGGAGGAGATCACTGAAGACGATCAAACAGCCCTGATCGGGGGAGGAAATCCCGAGAGCCCGGAGTCGGGAAACGAAATGGATCTGTCATAAAAGGACCCAAACGGCAGATCACACGTCAGTCTGGTCCGGTGTTAAACCGACCCCCGGGGTCCATACTGTTCATTCCTGTAACGTTAGTAAATTCTGACAAGAAGATGCACATCCGTGTGCAAGCCCTCATTGATTCGGGCTGCTCTAGAGACATTATTGCACCTGCCTTAGTCAATGGGCTAGTACTCCCAGTGAAAGAGTTGGATATACCGGTCATTTTTGAACAGATGGATGGCACTAACATGAATCCGGTTACCACAGAGACTGCTCCGATCATAACCGGCATGGGATCACATTGGGAAACCAGATCCTTCGTCATTAGTGCCACAGCTAAATATCCCCTGATACTGGGAAGCCAATGGTTGTGCGATCACAACCCCCACATCGATTGGGCAGAAGGGAGTATTACCTTCACCCATGAATCTTGCAAAAATCATCGTTGGGATCAGAACTGGGGAAGAAATCCCACTATGTCTGATTCAGCTCTACTCACCCAAGAAGAAATTAACCAAATACCTAAACAATATAGGGCATTCACTCAAGCCTTCACAGAAGAAGAGGCCAATACGCTCCCTCCGCATAGGAGGACAGACTGTGCTGTGGAAATTTTACCAGGGGCTTCACTGCCAAAGGGTCGGTTATACCCTATGAGCCCCAACGAAAGAGACGAACTTCGGAAGTTCATTGATCTCAATTTGCAAAGGGGGTTCATCCGCCCAGCTAATAGTCCCCATGCAGCCCCAGTTTTGTTCGTGAAAAAGAAGGATGGGGGCTTGAGACTGTGTACTGATTTTCGGGGACTAAACGCTGTGTCCGCTAGCAACGCCTACCCCATTCCACTCATCAAAGATCTACTCAACGTCGTGGCCCAAGGTAAGATCTTTACTAAATTGGATTTAAAAGATGCTTACTTCCATGTCCGTATCCGAGAAGGGGATGAATGGAAAACCGCGTTCAATACCCCACTCGGACAATATGAATATTTAGTAATGCCTTTCGGCTTGACTGGCGCCCCGTCGGTTTTCATGTCCATGATCAATGAAGTCCTACATGAATTTCTGTACCAGGGGGTAGTGGTGTATCTTGATGATGTGTTGATTTACTCACAAACGGAGGAGGAACATGTGGAACTTGTACAAAAGGTCCTAACCACACTCATGAATAACAAACTGCCTATTAAACTTTCAAAATGTGAGTTCCACAAAACAAAACTCACCTATCTGGGCTATTGTATATCGTCAGAGGGCTTGAAAATGGACCCAGAAAAAATACAAGCGGTATTAAATTGGCAAGTCCCCTCAACCAGAAAAGAATTGCAATCGTTTCTAGGGTTTGCCAATTTCTATAGAGAATTCATTGCTAATTTCGCCCAGACCACGCTCCCCTTAACTGAACTGTTAAAAACGAAAGACAAGGGGGAGCAAGCAAAAAAACCTGGTGCAAAGCTCTCATGGACACCCGAATGCGAGGCAGCATTCAATCAGCTAAAAAAGCAGTTTGTCTCAGAACCCGTCCTACAACACCCCGATGAAAACCGCCCCTTCATAGTACAGGTCGATGCCAGCGATATGGCAATTGGGGGTGTATTATTGCAGCGAGGAGAGGACGGAAATCTCAAACCTTGCGCCTTCCTTTCTAGAAAGTTTTCTGAGGCAGAGAGAAATTGGAATGTGTGGGAAAAGGAAGCCTTCGCTGTTAAAGCGGCGCTTACAAATTGGAGACATTAGCTAGAAGGAGCCCGACATCCGTTCGAAGTCTGGACGGATCACAAACATTTAGAGGCCCTGCACAGCCCTCGCAGACTAAACGCCAAGCAATTGCGGTGGGCGGAATTCTTCTCGAAATTCAATTTTACCTTAAACTTCCTACCAGGCAAAACTAACTTCCTCGCTGACGCTCTATCACGCATGCCCCAACATAAAAGCAAAAGGGAGGAGACAGTCGACACGGTGTTTTCGCCTACGCAATTAGGGGGTGTGATGACTACGCGCAGTCGCGCTAAGCCCTCCCCGTCACCCGATCAGGGGTGGAGAGAAAAGCTGAAAGCCGAAGTGGAGAAGGAGGGGGGGAGGCGCCCAAAGACAAACTGCAACAATCCGCCACGGGGGAATGGCTTTGGGGAGACCGTTTTTATGTGCCTAAATGTCTGAGAAAGGATGTTTTACAACGATGTCACGATGCCCCCACAGCGAGACACTACGGTTACTTAAAAACGCTTCACTTGGTGCAACGCCAATTTTGGTGGCCAGGCATGCGCAAGGACATTTCCCAATACGTAGCCTCTTGCCCCATCTGTCTCAGCGCCAAATCCCGAAAGGGCAAACCTCCGGGACTTTTGCAACCCTTAGAAACACCAAGTCGACCGTGGGAGATTATTTCTATGGACTTTATTACTGACCTACCCCCCTCTAAGGGACATAACTGTATCTTGGTCGTGGTCGATTTGTTTTCCAAGCAAGCACACTTTATACCGTGCACCACCATTCCCTCCGCTAGAAAACTAGCTGATATTTTTATGAAAAACATTGTGAAAATACATTCTTTTCCATCCAAGGTGATTTCGGATCGCGGCGGGCAATTCGTTGCCAACTTCTGGCGGGAGCTTTTACAACTACTGGGAATTGAACAAGGGCTCAGTTCAAGCCATCACCCAGAAACAGACGGACAATCCGAAAAAACTAACCAGATATTAGAACAATTTCTAAGGTGCTACATCAACTTCCAACAAGACAATTGGATTGATTTGCTCCCGTTAGCAGAGTTCTCCTATAATAACAGTGTACACGCATCTACAGGAGAAACTCCTTTCAAAGTAGTTTATGGCTTCCACTTCAAGCCGTTCCCGTTCGAAGCGCTCCCCCCTCCAACTACAGCTTCTCAGGACGTCACCGAGTGGTGGGGGGAAGCAGCTCAACAATGGACTCAAATCAAAAAACACCTCGACAAAGCCAAACAGGACTACAAGAAATACGCAGACCGCCACCGTGCGGCGGAATGGGATTTACAACCTGGCGATCTTGTCTATCTGTCTACAAAAAACCTAAAATTATCTCAGACCAGCAGGAAACTAGCTTTGAAGTTTTTAGGACCTTTCCCAGTGAGTAAAGTAATCAACCAAGTGACTGTTGCTTTAGATTTGCCAAAGAACCTACGCTACGTGCATGATACTTTCCATGTCAGCCTCCTAAAAAAGGCTCCAACAGATAACCAATGGCACATCAAAGGCCCCCCTATTCCAACGTTAATCGATGAACAGACCCACTACGAAGTACAACAAATACTGGACTCAAAAATTAAACGAAACCAGCTGTTTTACCTAATTAGGTGGAAGGACTTTGATTCTGGGTTTGATGAGTGGGTCAGTGCTGTACATGTCCATGCCCCTAGACTGGTGAAAGCGTTCCACTCTCGCTATCCACATAAACCGGGGGGGGGGGGTTCTTAGGGGGGGCAGAATGTCAGGATCAGAATGCTTTTTTGTATACCTATGCTTAACCGACTCCATATTTAATCCTTTCAGTGTTCAGTGCTTTCTTCCCCAGGTGCAGAGGTTCCCAGGCAGCTATCTCACAGACCCGCATTGTTTTGGCTACCGACGTTCCACCAAGAACCGGCCTTGGGGAAGCTTTCGCTTTTGCAGCTTCAAAGGGAATGTTTTGAGAACTGTGGGGGGAGGATGGGTCAGCTATGATATTTAATATGTATCTTTTGCTTTGCCTGGCATTGGTAACAATGCATATGTACCAACCTGGATATTGCATTCAGGCCAGTGGACTATAATAATCTTTTTCTTCATTAAATGCTTTTTGGAAACAATGGACTTTTGTCTAATTGCAGAAGGCAGACTAGAGTAAGGATTTTATCTAGCCACAGTTCTGACAGTATTTGTAAGTGAAGTTATAATCACAGGTACCTACTGGATGGTTAGACAGTGCTCACGACACAATGGAATATGTGTATTGGCTGCTGAGGAACTAAGTTCACATGGAGCTTGCTTTTAAATTTTTGGAAAGAAATATGAGTTCTCTATTTAAAGGAACTCCATTCAGGATAGGACAGAGTAGAGATAGCATTCTAATCTAGCTACGCTCCAATAGGATGGAGAGAGATGTGGGAAGCATGTTGCGCCCTCATGGTAGAAATTGGAGGGGAGAGAGAGAGAGAGAGAGAGAGAGAGAGAGAGGTGTTAGCCAGAAGGAAGGAAGATTCCTTGAGAGTAGCAATCTACACATCAAAGGGATAGCAGCACCACTGGAGAAGGGAAGGATACACAAGTACTGACCAATCTCTCTCTCAGGCTCTCTATAGTTCTCCCTCTGAAGTCTGAAGTGAAAAGACAGTGCAAAGTCCTGCACTTACAACATCTTTAACATCACCAGATCAAGTGACAGATGACTTTCCCTCTCTTGCCATGTTGTGACTTTTAATTTTTTTTCTCATTTAACATTTTTTTAAAATCCTTGAGATTCTAAGATTTTACGACCCCCCCTTCTGTCCTTGCAACAATACTTCTTTCTTTCTTTTAATTCCTTTAGGCTATGCTCCTGTCTAACAATGAAGTGTTATTTTTCCTGATACATTTTTAATTGCAAACAGGTCGCCACCTAATATGGACAATCTGACCACCCAGGAGACCGGGGCAGGATGGCGTCCTGAGTAGACACACCAGCGCGTCGCTCCTGCTTTTATCCAGCTTTAAGGTAAGTGTCTGTGCAGAACTTTGCATTTTGATAAAGCCGCAGTTTGTTTGGATTTTGCACCTTCAAAGACCACCCGGATCCACACCATGGTAACACAGAAATGAGACTACTGCAATGTAATCTACATAGGTTTCCCCTCAAAGTCAATTAGGATACTACTGTTGGTGCAGACTGCTGCAGATTGGCTATTATTGGGAGCCAGATGGAGTATGCCTATTACTCCCATCCTGCAGTCACTCCATTGGCTGTCCATCAGTTACCAGCTTCATTTTAATGTACTGGCTATTGCATCCAAAGCCTTTCATGGCCTTGGTCCCTCATATCTGTGGGATCACCTCTCCCCCACTCTTTGCCATGACAGCTTCACATATCTGAGCAGGGACTTCTGTGGGTGCCACCCTACAAATGGGCAAAATCAACACGTGCATTCTCTGCTGTGGCCCCCACCTTATGGAATGGCTTGCCAGATGACGTCAGGAAAGCTCCCACCCTCCCGGCTTTCTGGAAACTATGCAAAACTGAATTATTTAAGAGGGCTTTTTGCACAGGAAATAAGGTGTATTGTAACAAAGACTTTCTTAAAAAATACAATCTATTGACAATTTTTCAGATAACACTATTTTGGCCACTATGGCTGTTGAATCTCACACTAACATCCCCCAAAAAGATGGGATACAAACCATTAAGAACACCATCTCTCACAACTCCACAGCTGACATTGTTACCGAGCTCTGCTAATTTTTACTCACCCACAACTACTTCAGATTTTATGATGATTTATTTCTTCAGATCAATGGTACAGCCATGGGCACCTGCATGGCACCACAATATGCCAGCATTTTCATGGCTGACTTGGAATAATGCTTCCTCAACTCCCCCTCACTAACACCGCTCTTATACTTGAGATCCACTGGTGGCATTTTTATCATCTGGACACATAAGGAAAAAAGCACTGGAGAAATTTCACCAGGCTTTCAGAAACTTCCACTTCACCATCAACCTGGCTATGAATCAATTCACACAAGAAGTACATTTTCTAGACACCAATGTACAAATACATAAGGGAAGCATAAAACCCATCTTATAGAGAAAGCCAAATTATCACCAAACACATGCCTCCAGTCACTATCTCAAACACACCAAACAATCCATTGTCTACAGCCAAGCTCTATGCTACACCCATATATGCTCCAGTCCCTCTGACAAAGATTCTCGCCTGCATGACCTCAGAGATGTCTGGAATTACAATACCCACTGGATGTAATAAGAAAACAAATCAACAAAGCCAGAATGGTACTGAGGGATGACATGCTACAAGATAAGCCCACACATAACAACAACAGAACACCACTGGAAGTTCTGTTTTCAACTCAAACCAGTTGAACGCACCACTAATGACCTGCAACCTATGCTAGACAATGTTACTGCTCTCTCACAAGCATTGAGAGGCAAACCTTTTCTTGCCCACAGACAGCCCTCCAACCATAAAGAACTTCTCACTCACAGCAATTAATTTCCTAACATGGACACGAATTCTAGGACTAGGGCCTACAATGCAATTACCAGACCTACCAACAACAGCCATACCATCCTAGGCTCACACTCACATTCGCGACCGAAGAAGGGAGCATGGATTATTGAAAACTTACACCTTGAAAATCTTGTTGGTCTCTAGGGTCCGACTGGACACTAATTCAGCTGATCTCATGTCCATTCACTTGTTCAGCTTCCAGTGTTACATACATGTGTCATCAAGTGTCAGCAATGCTTTCAATTCTTTATGTTGAACGAACAAGTCAGTCCTTTCACCAAAGAATGAACAGACATAAATCTGCTATCAAAAATCACAATGTTCAAAATCCCATGGGAGAAAATTTTAATCTCCCAGGACATTCCATCTTTGATTTAGGAGTAGCAGTTCTCAAGCAGAGAAACTTCAAAGGAAAATTACAAGATGAGATTGCTGAAACTGAGTTTATTTGCAAATCTGGGATAATGGATCCCCCAGGGTTGAATTGGGACAGAATTTTTCTCACATTACAGATGCCAATTTTCTGCACTTTGCACCCCAGCTCTATTAAGCTAATTAAAACATGTATTATAGCTAGCTTCCAGACACTCTAATTTACAATACCCCCCAACCCTCTGTCTGTATTATAAAGACTCCTTCCATTTTCCGCTCTTTGTATCTGACAGAGGGAACTTTGATTCTCAAAAGCTCATACCTTGGATATCTAAGTGGTAAATAAATATCCCCAACATTAAAGCTAGTCCTCTGGCTTCAGTTATGTTTTATGATAACACTGCTGGAACAAGATGGAGTTAATGCAAGTGAAAGTACTAAAACGTGGACAGCAATATTTCCCACTTGGAAAAACCCTCGTATACACTAAAGAGGAAAGAAGGGAAAGGAAATGGAAATAGACAATGTATAGGAAATACTCAGAGATGCCTATGACCATTGAATTTTTTGAAGAACTCGTGGCATTGTCCAAGGAATAGTAATCTATGTCTATTTCAGGAAACAGAACTAATTTCTGTTGTTGTTGTCTTATCTGTACCTATCACTCTTGCCACATCTCATGCTGCCTCTTCCAGAGGCAAACCTCACCTTCTGTTTTCCAATTCAGCGTCTCTTCTGCATCTCTCAGTTGAATATCAACACTCTCTAGCTGACCCTGTACAAGGGGATACTCCACTTCCAGAACTGTGCACAGAATCTTGTTGTACCAAGTCACCATCAGCTCTAGGTTGGCAACCAGCTGCCGGAAGGACTCTTTGGAAGAACAGATGTCTGCTGCTGTTTCTGGGATTCTTCCAATCTGATCTACACCAAGGTAATTCACTTCTCTTAGTACAGACACCAGCTGAAAAACAACACAAACAAATTAGCAATTCTGTTCATACAGCCTTTTCTTTTACAGAGCAGTGTTTTTACTTAGCATTTCTCAGGTTTGCAAAAATAGACATAAAGAGCTTTAGTTTAGCACTGAGGGTATTTTCTAAAGGTTATTACAGGGGTCTACCAGTCAACAAATGTGGGGAGCCTCTGAAAGTCAGCCTCCGTTCTTTCCACATCATGCATCAGTTTCAGTTTAAAACTGGGCTTGCAGAACTCCTTGAGCATCAAGAAGGGGGAGAGGTTCTCACACACAAATACATGCATGATATATCCATTAGTTGGTGTTAGTTATCACAGCAAATGGAACCTACTGGTTCAGAAGCAGCATGCCTCTGAATGCCTAACTGTGGGCACAAGCACTGGGAGATGACCACAGTTGGAAACCAAATCCTAGACCTATGCTCCAATCCATCAGGACCATCTTATGGCTTATCTCCCACATGCATTCACATGTTTCATCCCCAATACGCAGTGGGTTCTCAGTCACTTCATTCAAGAGCAAATCTCAGCTGTGTCCTGCAAGCGTGCTGTTGAGTTAAGGGTTGCCATTTGTTGCTATAGCTACTCCTGACTTTGCAAGAAAACTCCTGCTCCTGGCCATGATGTGAAAAAGAAGAAGCCTTCCAGGAAAATAGCATTATCTCTTCTTACCTGTGGATCAAAATTGACTGCAATCAGTTTACTCTTTGTATCTCGCCAAATAAGTGGTTGAGTAAGATTATATTGCGATTTTTCAGACACGGTTTGGAGCCACTCATTATAAAGCTTCTCTTGGTATCTGTAAGGAGACCATAACCACCATGACAGGCTCTATAAACTATTAGATGCATGCCAGAATCCCTTACTGGAACAGATTTCCTAGGTATGCTGCAGGCAAAGCTAAACAAAGATAACTGGCAGATTTCAAGAGCAGAGGATTCTTCCAGCCCCGTCATTGCTCTGACAATGCTGTAATATTTTCTTCCATCCATAGGAAGTGAAGGTTTCCCTTGAAAATGGAGGAACTTCCTCTTCCACTACCATCCCAGAGGTGGCAGCAGGCCTACTGGATCATTTGTCCTATGCTTAAGTCATTTGCTGAGACAGGTTTGAAAAGGGACTCATGTCAGAGGATCTTAGAATGTAATATCCCGCTGAAATGCATGGAACCAGTCGGCTGCAATCAGTTAAGCGTCCCTCTACACAAGACAACTTACCAGGGAGGCTTAGGTGACTTACTTTCTATGTGGACTTCTCAACTTATCTCCAGATAAACAGCATTGTCTCTTACAAACAACTTGCATGCACAAGAACAATGCTGAACTGTTCAGACACAAAATCTTTGGGGATTCTGGGAAACTTATTCTTGTTTTGGATGGCTCTGGTCCGGTCTCTTTCAGATATAGGTGTTCACTTAAGAAGCCCTAAGCACCTAGTTCGTTTTCCTGTATGGAATCATTTAATTCCTGGCAAGAGGTACACCCCAGATAATGAAGGTTCATTACTGGGTATAGTACATAATTAATGGTATTACAGAGTCTCTCCTTCCATTTGAAGCGTTTATTATTAAAACATGATTATTCAGCATTCTTAACATTAGCTCCATCAACAGAAAACCATACCATCCATTATAACTACATAGATCATTAAAGAAGAGCAATTACATGAGTCCAAGAAAGTATCTTACCTAAAGATAAGCAGGTCACAGGCAAGGACCCCCTTCTAGGACAAAGTTCCCAATCAATTTAGCTTCTCGTATTTATAGGCTTTCAGAACCATCTCCTAACAACAACTCAATGTCCTGCTTCAAAAGGGCTCACTTTCTTGGATGATTAATTATCTTATAACTTCTAACACCTTATAAGGTTATCTATATTTAAAACAGCTTCTCAAAGTATATAAAAATAGTTAGGTTATTCTAGCTTCTTGTTATCTTAACAAAGTCTATATAAAATTAGTGATTACAGGTTTCTCATACATGTTAGTATCTTTTGGCTTTCAACCAGTACATTTATCCTTGAATCATATCTTTACTTCTGTGAAGTTAGATATTCCTGCCATTCTCAGACGCTCTCTGCACCTGGGCTTCAACACATTGTATCTATTGATACGGATCAGATGGCTCTTCCAAGCTACACAAGGCCATACATTTATTTAACTCCTTCATTTCATGCCCCTCCCCAAGGTTATGCGATTTTAGGCCTCTAGACTCCCTTTGTGGCATGTCCAGCTGTGGGTCTAGGAAGCTCTGTTTCTGTGTGCAAAGACATCTTCTATGATGATCTTGGTCAAATCCCCTATATTTCTAGCTATGTCCATAATAGACTAGGGTGTGGGGACTATAAGGGCAGCTGAATAGCTACAATGCACTCTGAAGGCACATAAAGGTATACAACTGAGTGGCCCAAAAATAACTAGGCAAGAAGCAGCACACAAAGAAGGAAGCAGCGATAACTGAAACCATTTCAGTGTTTCACCTATTGGTGTAATCAGGTAGGCAATATTACAGAGACAGTAATGTTGCCACATTTCTCATCCTCACAAAACTTTCAGTGAATTTTTTCACTATGCTGGCATCTGTTTTATGTAACTGTCTAATCACTTCAACCCCTTCCTCCTCCAAGGAGTTCAGGGCTGCATACATGGTTCCCCTCTCCCATTTTATCTTCACAGCAGGTGAGGATGCTAGGTTAGCTGCTAGGTTAGGCTGCTAAGTTAGCAGGTTAGGTAGGTTTGGCTGAGCTTTACAGATGATGGGGGGTTGACCTTGGGTCTCTCTGATCCTAGTCCAATGCTCAAACCCAGTGATACCCCATCAAAGCTGCAGAGATGCAATGGCCAAGATCTGGGGTCTTATCCCAAGCTTCAACCTTCCAACACATCTTAAGAAAACAGACTTACCTTTCTAGCAGTTGCATCAAATCTTCATATTTTTGTATCATTCTTTTGCCTGCAGCAGAATCCAAGCAGCTGTCAATAAGGCAGACCAGAGTAAATATTATTTTATTTACTTATTTATTTTATTTAAAAATGTATAGTCTATCACAAGCAGCACTCAGGGCAACCTTCATCAAAAGAATAAAAACTGAGTCTAGTGGGCACCTTAGAGACCAACAAGATTTTAAGTGTATAAACTTTTGAGAGTCAAAGCTCCCCTCTTCAGATACTTGACATTCAGGTATCTGAAGACGGGAGCTTTGACTCTAGAAAGTTTATACACTAAAAACCTTGTTGGTCTCTAAAGTGCCACTGGACAAATCCTGCTATTCTACTGCAAACCAACATGACTACCTACCAGAAAATACTCAATAACAGATAATGAAAGAAACTTTTAAAACAATCCAAGCATATCTAAGACCAAACAGCTAACCGAAACCTAAAATACCATTAAAACAATAATAACCATCAGTTGAAAAATTAAAACTAGTACAAATTCTCAGAGCCAATAAAAGCAGTCAAATTCAACAGTGATAAAATCAGCAATAAATCCAACAATCTGTCGAAAGGCAGGCAAACCTGGCTCAGTGGAGCAAGACATGCTTCAGAAGAACCAGACAGATATCAACTTTGTACCTTCTGGTAATATCCATTTGGAAACAGCTGCTTAAATCCTGGAAAGATTATTGGTTTAGAACCTTCCAACATTTTGTGACCAGAATCTGCCCCATGACAGCCATTCCGGGGTTGACTGTGGAGGAGCACATACACACTAACTGTTTTGTAGTGGTACCCACTACCTGTTCTTTGATGGACAGAATAGCCTAGTGGGTGCAACAAAGTGTAGGCATATGTGTTGTTGAGATAAATAAGCTTGCCTGTAGGTAGCTTTATCTTTAGCAAGAAATAAGAGTCCTTTATCGTAAGGAATTCCACTTAGGATAGGGAAGAAGAAAGAGGATTCTAAGCTATTTATCTAACTCAAGATAGACAGAGATGCAGGAAACATGTCTTGCCCTCATGGCTGCAAGTTGGAGAGAAGAAGATGAAGCCAGAAGGAAGGAAGCCCTTACGGGTAGCAATTCACATTTCAAAGGGATAGTATCAGGATAGCAGAAAAGAAGGATGTACAAGTCCTTGACCTCTCTCTCTTGCTGACTCTCTCATATTCCTCCTCTGAAACCTGAGACTAAAAGACAGTGGAAAGTTCTTCACTTCCAACAATGTCAAAATCCAAGAATACCCACAGGCTCAACAAGGTTGGGGCCCCTACACTAAAAACTTCTGGAATAAGAAGGTCTTGACAAATCTCTGAAAAGTTGAGGGAGTTGTCCCGATGAGCCTTGTGAGGCAGAGAATTCTATGCCCTGGTGAGTCATAGCTCATAGCCCTGTTCCACGTGCCCACCAACCACACTTCCTCCCCTGGAAGTGACTTTTCCACTAGATGAAGAACCTCTTATGCAGCAGGAAAGCTCCTTAAACAGAAGAAATGCCTCAAACTTTGCTGAGCATAACAGAGTAATAATTAACTAGGATGTATATGACCATGGCCACTTTAAGCCATACTTCAAGCAACTAGCAAAATATTGCAAAACATATAAATTCCTGGTTTTCACAGTTTCCTTTGTTGAACATCCTTGTCCCCAGACTTAACTGTGTAATGGACAGCAGTGTGCATTCAGAAGCAACATAGCTCTAGTCCTGCTGAACATGCTTAGAACATTTAGGCATACTGGGTTAAACCCTATGAAGAGATAAGTTCAAGGCAATTGCAGAAGCAGATCTTTCTCTGCCTTCCCTTTCCTCCAGCAGTCCCCCAAGGCCATGGAAAAACCAATGCAGTGATTCGGGGGTGCATCATGGGCAAAATGTTATGAGGACCAGGAGGCTTAGAAAAGGAAGAGAAATCTTCTGCTGCTGATGGAGCAAGCTGTCCACTGTCATAAGAGGGAGGGAGGACGATTGTGCCCCATTTCCCTCCCCAAAGCTCATCTACCGCATGTGGGCTGCCTCTTTGCATCTTGGCCAGTTTCGACAGAATGACATGTACAGAAAAATGTGAGACTAGGGCAGGCAAAGAAACAGTTTCTGAATGATTATATAGATGGAGACAATATTTCCACTTAATTTTTAGATCCAATATTTCAATTAACACTAAAAACAGGGCAACAAGCTGATTCACAGAAGAATACTGTTATTTTAGACGATGACTTATGTGCAATAAAGATACTGACAGATGTGGGAGATTCTTGAAGTTACTAAACGGAATCTGGATCCGATCTCTTAGTTCCCGAGCCCAGCGAATTCCTCCAGCAACCAACGGCATATTTCTGTGTACAGGTGGATAACCTGAAGAACAAATTCAGTCTGAAGTAGGGACTGCAAATCAGTTTGTTGCCACATAAAATTGAGCCAACAAGATTTCATGGCGTATAACAGCCAATCAAAATGGACAGCAGTAGAGCTTTAAGACTGTCAAAGGTGGAGGATCACATTTAAATGCTCCATCCCAAACCCCTCCCCCGCAAATTAATTGCACATGGAAAGCCAATGGGAGAAGAGTTTTAGCCTACATTTCTGCTTGATGATATGCTACCATGTACAGGAAGGTTTTTTAAACATTGTATGGACTAGGAGGAGAAGTTCATTCAAATGCTCTTCAGCAGTTCAACAGCTTCACGTTATACTAAGGCCTTTTTTGCACGGGCAATTCTTGCCGCTTTGGCTCCATACCTCTTCAAGCCTTCTTCTGAATCCTGGATGCTAAATTCCCCGCTTCAGATTTCAATGTAGCATTTCAAGAGTTCTCTTCCAAATTTTCAGAAAAAGTGCCAGCAGAAAATTCAGAAGAGAACCCTTGAAATGCCACATTAAAATCTGAATGGGGAGTTTAGCATCCAGAATTCAAAAGAAAACCCAAAGAGGTATGGGACCAAAAGTGGAAAGAACTGCCTGTGCAAAAACAGTCTTAGAGAGAAAATTCATTTGAGGCATCCATCTCCTTTCCCTTCTATAAGCAGTTATATAGAAGAGTAAAGAACTGTGGGACACTGTTAAAATTAGTACCAAGGGAGTCTAAAAAACTGATTACCCTAACTCTCAAGTGCCCTGACCTACCTCCAATGGGACCTACAACAAAAGTCCAGGAGTGGGTTGCACAGAGCCAGGTACTCCATAGCTCCCTCCTAAAATTACAAAAATGACTGAAACCCAAATAAATGACCAAATATTGTCATAATGATGATTATTTTATAACCTTGTTTGCTTGCTTTTTTTAAGCTAGAGGGAATTGCTGAAATATTAAAGGGGGGGGGGCGGAATTTACAAGATGAATTTTAAATATTAAAATATGCTTCTTAGAATCATGTTTCATTTGCTTGCTTGCCTTTTAAAGGCATTCTGTTTACAAAATGCTAAGCTACTTTGAATCTGATAGTATTTACCTA